>NW_027507784.1:45722757-47098711 GCF_037356315.1 Lithobates pipiens
CCAGGTAGGCGGGGCCCGCGAAGGAGACGTCGCTGGCCCCACCGCCTGGTATGGACTTAAAGGGGAACCCCAACGCCGAATCGGCGTGGGGGTTCCCCCCAAGTCCACAACAGACCCTTGTCCGAGCACGCTACCCGGCCGGGCAGGAAAGGGGGGCGAGCGAGCGCCCCCCCCCCCGATCCGTACCAGGCCGCGTGCCCTCAACATGGGGGGGGTGCCTTGGGGAAGGGGGGGCCGCGCGGCCCCCCCCACCCCAAAGCACCTTGTCCCCATGTTGATGAGGACAAGGGCCTCTTCCCGACAACCCTGGCCGTTGGTTGTCGGGGTCTGCGGGCGGGGGGCTTATCGGAAGAGATCGTCGTGTCAACATCTCCTGGAGAAGGAGAAGAAGAAGAAGAAGAATGGGCGGCGGCGATGGCGACAGAAGACCGGGCCACCGCCTGTAAAAGAGCTATAAGAAGGCGCGGTGGCCCGGCAGAAGAACCGAAGAGGGGGACAAGACCCCCGAAGTCGGGAGAAGAGGCCGGCGGCAAGGAAGAAAGCCGGACTCCTCCGCTAGCAAAAGAGCTACAAGAAGATAGCGGAGGAGTCCGGCGAGAAGACCCCCGAAGACGGAAGACCCCCGGAGCTGTGCAATAAAGTATTTTATCTCGTGTGTTGTGTTTTTTTTGTACTTTTATTTTACAGGTGAATGGGTAGGGGTATATTGTACCCCATACTCATTCAAATAGGGTGGGGGGCCTGTATCGGGGGGCCCCCTTATTAAAGGGGGCTCCCGGATTCCGATAAGCCCCCCGCCCGCAGACCCCGACAACCAACGGCCAGGGTTGTCGGGAAGAGGCCCTTGTCCTCATCAACATGGGGACAAGGTGCTTTGGGGTGGGGGGGCCGCGCGGCCCCCCCTTCCCCAAGGCACCCCCCCATGTTGAGGGCACGTGGCCTGGTACGGCTCAGGAGGGGGGCGCTCGCTCGCCCCCTTTCCTGGCCGGCCGGGTAGCGTGCTCGGACAAGGGTCTGTTGTGGACTTGGGGGGACCCCCACACCGATTTTTTTCGGCGTTGGGGTTCCCCTTTAAGTCCATACCAGGCGGCGGGGCCAGCAACGTCTCCTTCGCGGGCCCCGCCTACCTGGAGACCCGCTCGAAATTAGCGGACTTTTCTCCGGGCGGGAAAAGTCCACTCATTTCAAAAGTACGGCGGACTGGTATACACACGGGCGGATTGTCCGCCGAAATGCGAGTACGACGGACAGTATTTCAAACATTCCGAAATACTTAGTCCGCCAGACTGCACGCTGAAAAAGTCCGCTGAAGCCCACACACGAGCGGACTGTCCGCTGAAATGTGTTTCGCGGACTAAGTAGGCCATACAGTCCGCCCGTGTATACGCGGCTTTAGGCCCAAAGCACACTGGGCATTTAGCCCCGCTGCAAGGATCAACGGTGTTTGGCTGCGGGCAGAAGACACGGGTGTTCTTGGGCTCATACTGCCTTAAATGTTTGTACTGCTAGGTGCACCATCAGCAAGACAGGTGCAGTTAGTTTTGTTCCGAATCTAAATTCGGACAAATTTTCATTATTCAGAAATTCAGAATGGAGTAAAACAGAACAGATTAGAATAGAATTTAAAATAATAGACTATAATAGAATAGAAAATAAAATAATATAATAAAATATAATAGAAAATAAGGGAATAGAATATAAAAGAATAGAGTGAAACAGAATAAATAAAAGAAAGTTCTGGTGTCACCAGTGACACACCTCCATCCCTAATAGTACAATAAAAACAAAGGTATCGCCCTTTGGGACTTTATATGGGGTGGGCACAATAGGCTGATGAAATTGACAAATATAAATACAATAAAAACATTTATTGCAGAAATAATCACGCATAAAACAAAGGCAAAGCTGATACAATTTGTACATGGTTAAAGATCGCAATGCATTAGAAATACATGAGTATATATAACATGTAAAACATCCAGCGTATTTTGCAAGATGTGACTCACTCTTCAGGGGTGGATGCATGTAGGATATATCTGGAAATGAATGACAAAAAATGTAATATAACACATAAATAAATGATGGACAAACGGTAAGCGGGGCCTTACAGAAATTTTATATATATATATATATACTTCCCACCCGGCCAATGTACATATACGGCCGGGTGGGAGCCGCCTCTTTCTGAATGGATGTTCAGGTACGTCCTTCAGAAGGAGGGGGATCACGCGTGCGTGTGCCTGCGCAGCGACGCAATCCCGGTGCGCTCGTGTCACCCGGACACGGCACATCTCAGATCGGCAGGAGGGCTCTGTGATTGGCCCTCCTGATCACATGATGGCCGTGTCCAATCACAGCCGTCATGTGATCTAAACAAACAGCCGGTTGCTAGGCAATCGGCTCTCCTCTCCTCTCCTCAGGAGAGCAGATCGCTGCAGCCGGCTGGTGATCAGTGAGTATGAGCTGTTTTTACAGCTTTTTACTCACTGATCACCAGTCTAGTGTAAACCTACAGTGTAAACACACATGTCCCCAAAACACACATGTCCTCAAATAATAAAAAGACATGTCCCCAAATAAAAAAACACATGTCCCCCACATATGTCCCACTAAAATCACATGTCCCAATGATTATTTGCACACATATGTACGTGATCATTTGCGTACATATGTCCGTGATCACACAAACCAATTATTATACACTTAAAGCGGGAGTTCCGCCGTTTTTTTTTTTTTAAAGCCAACAGCTACAAATACTGCAGCTGCTGACTTTTAAAGTAAGGACACTTACCCGCCCAGCGCGCCCGCGATGTCGGCACCCGAAGCCGATCTCTCGATCGTCTCTCGGGTGCTGCCGCCGCCATCTTGGGTATGGGAATCAGGAAGTGGAGCCTTGCGGCTTCATTTCCCGGTTCCCTACCGCGTATGCGCGAGTCGCGCTGTGCAATAAGGATGGTCCCCGCTGTCTCTGAGATCCGTGTGTTTCTGCGGAAAGGGGCGTACATTCTGCAGATATCTATGCCGGAAGTGGGTGCAGATACCTGTACTGTACAGGTACCTGCACCTCCCTCCCCCCTGAAAGATGCCAATTGTGGCGCCGAAGGTGGGGAGGGTTCCAATGAGCGGAAGCTCCACTTTAGGGTGGAGCTCCGCTTTAACAGATATTTTTTTTACCAAAAACATGTAGCAGAATAAATTTTGGCTTAAATTTACAACAAAATTAGATTTTATTGGACTTCTTTTAAAATAGAAAAAAGAAAATATTGTTTTTTTTTCCAAATTTCCGCTTTTTTTGCGCTTATATCGCAAAAAATAAAAACCGAAGTCATGAATAAATACCACCAAAATAAAGCTCTATTTGTGCGAACAAAATGATAAAAATCAGTGTAGATGACTCTTTCAACAATTAGCTACAAGCTTTTTACATCTATGCTAGCATTATGGGTGAAAAACGTCCAGATTGGTGTTGCTGGATGTTTCAACACGTTAAAATTATCCTTGAAGCGTTTAAGAATTTTTCAGGATTGGCATGGTTCTGTTACATTGAATCTTTGTGATATAATATACCATATTTATCGGCGTATTAAAACGCAATTTTTTTCCCCCTTAAAATCAGGGGAAAATCACGGGTGCTTATTGTGAGCGGAGGAGCGAGCCGCTGAGATCATAGTTCAGTGTACTCGGCTAGACTCGGCTCCGCTCACCTTCACGCCCAGTCCTGCCCTATGATGAACATAACACAGGGAATGGGCGTGACTGTGAGCGGAGCCAAGTCTAGCCGAGCACACTCGGCTATGATCTCGGCGGCTCTCGGCTCCGTTCACAGTCACGCCCAGTCCGCCATTGGACCTGTGTTATGTCCATCATAGGGCAGGACTGCGAGAGGAGCCGAGAGCCACGGAGAATGGCTCAGATACACAGGATATCCGATCTCGGCGGCACCATTTTTAAACTGGAAAGCTGCAATGACACTGGAGCAAGGCTACACTGAAAAGTCTGCAAATTACCACTGCAAAGGCTGCATTGATGGGCATTTAAATATAAGTTTTTTTCCTAAACTTGGGGTGCTTGTTATACGCCGATAAGTACAGTAATCTTATAATATAATTATAATATATATTATAATCTATAATATATAATCTTTCCTCCTGTCCCTTCTGTATTGAACTGTACTGTAATTGTACTGGCCCCCTCTACATTATAAAGCGCTGCGTAAACTGTTGGCACTATATAACTTGTGTATTATAATAATAATATAATAAATATCCATTTTTAAAAAAAAAAACATATCAGTTTAGGCCGATGTGTATTCTTCTACATAGTTTTTGGGTAATAAAAATTGCAATATCACTTTCCCCAGCCTGTATGGCTAGGGCAAAAGCTGATGGAAGGTGATCTGCATTCCATCAGCTTCAATGGAGGGCAGATGCACACAATTTTAACCACTTTCCTCGGGTTGACGTCAGGACTTGAAGTGGCAATATCTGAATTAGTGATGAGCCAAACACACCCCTGGTTCGCTTCGCACCAGAACTTGCGAACGGACCAAAAATTTGCGTGAACTTTAGAACCCTATTAAAGTCTATGGGACTCGAATGTTCGAAATCTAAAGTGCTAATTTTAAAGGCTAATATGCAAACTATTGTCCTAAAAAGGGTTTGGGGACCTGGGTCCTGCCCCAGGGGACATGTATCAATGCAAATAAAAGTTTTAAAAACGTACGTTTCTTTCGGGAGCACTGATTTTAATGACGCTTAAAGTGAATAAAAAAGTGAAATATTCATTTAAACATCGTGCCTGGGGGGTGTCTATAGTATGCCTGTGAAGTGCCACATGTTTCCCGTGTTTAGAACATTCCCTGCACAAAATGACAATTCTAACAGAAAAAAAGTCATTTAAAACTGCTTGCGGTTTTAAAGTGGAAGTAAACCCATCGATTTAAACAGTTTCAAAAACGGCATGCCGGGAATGCTAACTGCACATTGGTTGTGCTCTCAACCAAACTGTCAAACTACCCAATGGCTGGTGTTGTAACGGATCACATGTGCAGCACCGTGGCAGCTGAAGATTAAACAGAGGCAAAGATGGCAGCTTCCGTGGATGAAAATGATAGGGGAGTTTACTTCCACTTTAATGTAATGTCTGCTTCAGGCAATATGGATGAAAATCACTGAGAAAAATGGCATGGTTAGCCCCCCTGCCCATTACCAGCCCCTTTGGTTCTTCTACGGATATTAAGGCGAACCCCGTACCCAAATAAAAAAAAGGAAAGGCATGGCCCCCAGGACCTATATCCTCAGAACAGTAGTATAGAGGCGGTGCAAACAAGACAGGAACTGTGTAGGTTTGTTGTGTTAAGTAGAATCTGTTTGTAATTTTGAACTGGTACATTTGTAAAGTGTAGCTCCAGTCAAAAAAATCTATTTTTAAGCTTTTTGGAAAACATAGGGAAGGATTATTACCCCAGTATAATTTTTTTGTCCGTCCGTCTTTTTTCATCTCACTTCCTGTTGTCTCCTTCCGTTTGCAAGTAGGAGATGTTTGTAAGTTGGATGTTTGAAAGTAGGGGCCTGCCCTACATGCTCTGCAGAAATCGGGGGCCTAAAGTATTGGTGTTGCCACAAGTTAACACTGTAAGCCCTCAAAGTGACTCTTGGTGGGCGCTGGAGCGCCCTGCTGTGAACTATTATATCAAGAATTGTAATTACATGCCATTGTTGAACAGTGGTAGAAAAATTGGGCCTTTTGGTGGTGTGGTGGTGCTGGTGCTACAACACTGTAAGTCCTCACAGTTACTCTCGGTCGGCGCTGGAAAGGGCCCTGCTGTGAAATATTATATCAAGAATTGTAATTACATGCACCTGTTAAACGGGGCTGAAAAATTGGGCCTTAGGCACTGGTGCCACAACACTGCAACCACTCACAAATATTCTAGTTGAGCGCAGCAAGGAACCCTCTTGCAAAATATTGCATCAAAAATTGTAATTACATGCCCCTGTTAAACAGGGGCTGAAAAATTGGGCCTTAGGCACTGGTGCTGGTGCCACGACACTACAACCCCTCACAGATACTATAGTTTGAGTGCAGGAATGAGCATGCAGCAAAGTATTGCACCAAAAATTGTAATTACATGCCCCTGTTAAACAGGGGCTGAAAAATTGTAATTACATGCCCCTGTTAAACAGGGGCTGAAAAATTGGGCCTTTGCCACTGGTGGCAGCACCCAGAACCAAAAATGTTCTTCCAAGCTATCAGCAGGATCATTGAGGAGGAAGAGGATAGTCAGTCAGCATCAGCATAGGCAGTCCTGAAGGGATGTGACATTTAAAAAAAAAAAATATTCGGTTACATCAGCTTCAGGTGCTTGGTAGCTGGTGGTGATCCAAGACTGATTCATCTTTATGAAGGTCAGTCAATCAACCGAGTCGGTGGACAGGCACACCCTGTGATCGGTTACAAAACCTCCAGCAGCACTGAATGTGCGTTCCGAAAGAACGCTAGATGCAGGACAGGCCAGTAGCTCAATTGCATACTGTGCAAGCTCTGGCCAGTGATCCATCCTCAAGACCCAGTAAGCCAGAGGATTTTCGGTGGGAAAGGTGTCCAAGTCTGACCTTGCCCCTAGGTATTCCTGCACCATGTAAATCAGATGCTAGCGATGGTTGCTGGAACTGATCATACCTTGGGGCTGTGGACTAAAAAATTGTCTGAACGCATCGGTCAGACAGCCACCTTCTCCGCCGCTCCTTCTGTGACTGACCGAAGCCTCAGCAACATGTTGTCCAGGACCAGGAATTTGTAACCTCCCAGTCTCTGGGAACGCGTTGCACAGACCTTTCTGCAAGGCCTCCCGAAGATGTCTCATCCTCTGCTCCCTCTGCGATGGCAAGATAAGGTCTTCCACTGAATACGGGGATCCTCCTGCAGGCTTTGCAGGATCAGGGAGGCCATGCAGCGTAGGTTAGCTGAGGCATTCGGTCCAGAGTTCTCTGGGTCACTAAGGATGACATGATCCGCAGCCACCTCCTCCCAGCCACGTACAAGTCCACGGGTTTCTTGGGACTGTAAATCATCCCTAAAAGACTGCTGCTGATGCTGAGTGCCAGGCTTCACCTCCATCCTGATACAATCCTCCTCCTCCTCCTCTTCCTGTGTGATCGGCAGGCCAGCAGGAACACTGTCTGGATAAAGGGGGCCTTAAGAGACAAGGAAGTCCTCCTCTTCCTGCCTCTGTTCTGCCTCAAGTGCCCTGTCCATTATTCCACGCAGCGTGTGCTCCAACAGGTGGACAAGAGGTACAGTGTCATTGATGCATGCACTGTCACTGCTCACCATCCTCGTGGCCTCCTCAAATGGTGACAGGACAGTGCATGCATCCCTGATCATGGCCCACTGGCATGGGGAAAAAATGAGCTCCCCTGACCGTGTCCTGGTGCCGTAGTCGCACAGGTACTTATTGATGGCCCTCTTCTGCGTGTGCAGCTGCTGCAGCATGGCCAACGTTGAGTTCCACCTGGTGGGCATGTCACAGATTAGGAGGTTCTTAGGCAGGTTCAATTCCTTTTGGAGCTCAGCCAGTCGAGCACTGGCATTATATGACCAGGGGAAATGCACACAGACTTTCCTGGCATGCCTCAGGACATCCTGTAAGCCCGGGTACCTGCCCAAGAACCACTGCACCACCAAGTTAAGGATGTGAGCCACACAGGGCACATGGGTCAGTTGTCCCTGTCAGAGGGCGGAGAGGAGGTTGGTGCCATTGTCGCAAACCACCATTCATGGTTTAAGCTGGCATGGCGTCAACCACCTTTCAGCCTGCCCCTGCAGAGCTGACAAAATATCTGCCCCAGTGTGGCTCCTGTCCCCCCAACTACACCAGCGCAAGCACGGCATCTTTTTGCCTGTGTACTTGCGTAGCTCCTTGAATGCCTACGGAGAACCGCTGGTCCAAAGGCAAAGCACAGGAAGAGGCCATGGAGGAAGAAGAAGATGAGGGGGTAGAGGAGAGAGGTGTGTCACAACCATTAGTATCATTTTGGAGGTGTGGTGGTGGAACAACCTCCAACGCTACTGCACCTTGTCCTGCATCCTTCCCAGATGCCAGAAGAGTGACCCAATGGGCCGTGAAAGATAGGTAACGTCTCTGTCCATGCCTGCTGGACCATGAGTCAGCGGTAATATGCACCTTACCGCTGACCATCCTGTCCAGTGAGGCATGGACATTGCCTTCCACATGCCGGTAGAGAGCCAGAATCGCTTCCGTGAGAAAAAGTGGCGTTTGGGAACCTGCCACTGAGGAACCGCACATTGAACAAACTCACAGAAAGGGGCTGAGTCTACCAACTGAAAAGGCAGCAGTTGAAGTGCTAGCAATTTAGCCAAGCTAGCATTCAACCGCTAGGCATGTGGACGGCTGGGAGTGAACTTCTTTCTATGGTCCAGCAGCTTGGGCAGGGAAATTTGCCTGGTACAATCGGACGTCGGTGTACTGCTAGCAGAGTGCCCGCAAGTACTTCTAATTCTACACCTTCATTCCTCTCAGTGCAGGTTTCAGAGAGTGGGGTTTGAGATCCCAGCTGATGAGGAGCAAGGAGAGGTCCGCTTTGTTCTTTGGTGTGGGTCTTTAAGGTACGCTTGCCAACAAACTGCATGACAGGTCAACATATGTCTAGTCAAGCATGTGGTGCCCAAGCGGCTGATGTTTTGGCCACAGAAGATACGCTTGAGACATATGTTGCAAATGTGGTATGATCTGATGCACTCGTCTCAAAAAAGACCCACACCAAAGAACTTTTGGAATAAGGCACAAAAGTTGCGGTGTGATTCAGTCGGTGTGCTGCCCTTAAGCTGGCCCCTGGAGGACATCCAGCCTCATTGGAGATGTGCCTCCTCCTCCTCTCTCCTATCAGGCACCCATGTGGAGTCAGTGACCTCATCATCCCCTCCCTCCTCATCACTGGAGCAAACCTGGCAGTATGCTGCAGCTGGTAGAACATGACTGCCAGATTGCTGTCCTTCTTGGGCATCCCCTCTCTCTGGGCTCACGTTACTGCCTTCCTCTAGCTGGGTATCATCATCAGAGACTTCAAAACGCTGGGCATCCTCCTGGAGCATGTACCCAACACTGTGCTCAAACAGTTCGGGGGACTCCTCAGGAGGACATGGTGGGTCAAGGGAAGGAATGACTGATACCATTAATATGAGGGAAGAGGCCGCGTTGGCAGTTGCTTTGCCAGTACCCTGAGCCTGGGTGAGAGAAGATGAGGAGGATGAGGAGGGCTTGGCCATCCACTCTACCAAGTCTTCAGCATGTTGCGTCTCAACACGTCCAGCTGCCGAAAATTAGGACAAGGCCATGTGCTGATGACGATGCACCGTGTCCACGACCAGCACTGTTGCCTGTAGACACAGAGCCTTCTTGCCCTCTTTTATTGGCTCGTGACTGCCTCTCCTTGTTGGTCTTCCAGACACACTAATGGCCTGCAGGGAGATGAGAACACCAGCAATTGGGGTAGCTTTAGGTGCACACTGAGCAGATGACACAGTACACTGACTATAATTACTGCAGCTGCCTGCCTGTGGTATAGGATCGGAAGAACACCACCAATTGGGGTAGCTTTAGGTGCACACTGTGCAGATGACACAGTTCACTGACTGTAATTACTGCAGCTGCCTGCCTGTGGTATAGGATCTGAAGGACATCAGCAATTGGGGTAGCTTCAAGTGTACACTGTGCAGGTGGTACAATACACTGACTAACTGCTGTGGCTGCCTGTGGTATACAACCAGAACAACACCAGCAATTGGGGTAGCTTCAGGTGTACACTTTGCAGGGGGCAAAATACACTGACTGTAACTACTGCAGCTTCCTGTGGTATAGGATCAGAACAACACCAGCAATTGGGGTAGCTTTAGGTGTACACTATGCAGGGGGCACAATACACCGTCTGTAACTGCTGCAGCTGCCTGTGGTATAGGACCAGAACAACACAAGCAATTGGGGTAGCTTCAGGCGTACACTGTGCAGGTGGCACAATACACTGACTGTAACTGCTGCAGCTGCCTGTGGTATAGGACCAGAACAACACCAGAAATTGGGGTAGCTTCAGGTTTACACTGTGAAGGGGGCACAATACACCAACTGTAATTGCAATAGCTTCAGAGGAAATAAACACACTGTCTCTCCGTCTATCTCTATGAGCCGTAACACACTACGCAAGGCCGTCGCGCAGGCAGCCTTATATAGTGTGGGGCGTGTACTAAACCCCCTGAGCCCTAATTGACCTCCTGCCTGTGGCCAATTATGGCCCCCTTTGCTGACGGAGCTGTGATTTGCCAAGCATGCGGGTCATAGTGCATTCTTGGCCAATCATCAGCCAGCAATGCACTGCGATAGCGCAGTGCATTATGAGCCATGAGCGCCATTCGAATTTGGCACGAATGGCCCATAATGTTCTGGTTTCGCCGAACGGGCAAACCGCAGGTGTTCGAGTCGAACATGGGTTCTACTCGAACACTCAGCTCATCCCTAATCTGGATGATATAAAGTGCAGTGCTGAAGAATACAAAGGAGTGGATAATATATACAACAAGCAATATATATATATCATATAAATTATAACAACAGTGCCAAATGCGAAGATAAACAAAGATGGTTACAAAGTCCATAAAACAACAACAAAAAGACCAAAGGTGAAGAAATGGGGATTCTGGTGTAATCACAGTGATCTGAAGTAACAGTACTATCAGCCGTGCATCAAACACCAATATGTGACAATCCACCACCAAAGGGGATAATGTGCTTACTGGAGCACGTGGACTCGGATACCAGAGCACTGAAGTTCAGAAAGCAGCTTTAAGGGTCTCCAATCATAGCCTCACGACCAGACCATAGTTCACAATGTTGAATCATGCATTGCATTGGACCATAAAAACAAAAAAAGCCTCCACATAGTGTAAAACTGTATTTGTAGATTTTATTTAAAAGTTAGAACACTTACATCATATCCAAGATAAAAGAATCCAAAATCCAGCAAGAAATAGTGTATGGAATGCAATGGCCTATACAGCGTGAAAACCCGACGCGGTTCGTCATCAAAGACATCATCTGTAAAGAGGGCCTATCATACCCTATTACCAGAGATGTTTACATTCCTGGTAATAGGAATAAAAATGATGAAATTTTTTTTTTTAAATAAAGGGAAAGTGAGAAAAAATATATATGAAAATAAAATAACAATACATTTTTTTTTAAATGCACCCCTGTCTCCCTATGCTCGCACGCAGAAGCCATCGCATACATGCATAGGTTGCACCCACATATGTAAATGGGATTCAAACCACACATGTGAAGTATCGCTGCGATCAGTAGACTGAGAGCAATAAGTCTAGCACTAGCCCTCCTCTGTAACTCTAAACTGGTGACCTGTAAAAATATTTAAAGTGTAACCTATGGAGATTTTTAAGTATCAAAGTTTGGCACCATTCCACGTGTGTGCGCAATTTTAAATCGTGTAAATGTTGTGTTTTTTCTTTTTTTTTAAATGCACAAATACTGTGTGACATAAAAAATTGCAATAACCGCCATTTTTCCCCTAGGGTCTCTGCTAAAAAAAATTATATATATATATATATATATATATATATATATATATATATATATATATATATATTTATATATATATATATATAATAATGTTTGGGGGTTCTGAGTAATTTTCTAGCAAAACATTATGATTTTACATGTAGGAGATAAGTGTCAGAATTGGCTTGGGAGCCAAGTAGTTAAGGTTTGACATGTTGAGTATCTATTTACTCAGCGCAACCTCATCTTTTCTATTTTACCAAAACATTGGGTAATTCAATGTGTTTGTTTGCCCTAAAATTAAGTTTAGTATATTTTTTTACTGAAATTTTGCATTTCCAAAATCGCTGTGCTAATATTGTGTCACATTGGATTTGTAAAATTGAAACTACCACTATTTTATGCGCTAGATAGAGTGTCTGCTTTAAGAAAGTATATGATGTTTTATATGATTTTTTTTACGCAATCTTCAGGATTAAAATGTATTTTTTAAACGTGTGCAAAACATGCCGAAAAGGTTAAAGACCAGGTTCATTTTAAAACAGTGTTCAAATGTAGCCACCACCAGAATGCCAATATTTATCTCACATTGTCTCCCTGCTGCACAATCAAGACATTGAGAAAAAGATGTCAGCACTGGTGAGGGAACACGAGGAGGTAGGTATATGCAGGCTTTATTTCTGCTTTAAAGCAAAACTCTAGTCAACCAAGTGCACAATTGAAATATATAAAAGTTTACTGTTTATTAATACATGCCAATTTGTACTTTATAGTGGCATTCCACCCAAAAGTGGATCTTCCGCTCATTTGTCTCCTCTCCACCTCCGGTGCCACAATTGGCAACTTTCAGGGGGGAGGGGAGACAGGACACTTCCAGGAGTCCGGGCCCTGGCACGTGACATCACTGCGGGGCTCCCTTCTCCTCTCCCTGTCGCCAGGCCAGTAAGAGAGAGGAGCGGGCCTCCTGCATGCGCAATAGGGTTCCCGATGTGAAGCCGTAAGGCATGGTGGCGGCATGCACCTGAAAGCTGATGGAAACATCAGCTGCAGTGCCGCACATCGCTGGACTCCAGGACAGGTAAGTGTCCAATTATTAAAAACCAGCAGCTGCAGTATGTGTAGCTGCTGGCTTTTAATTTTTTTTTTTGGGGGGGGGGGGGAACACCGCTTTAAACACTCTTTCTGAAGAGGGATCAGAGTAACTGTTCAGAAACGCATTGAATATAGTGTTTAGCGAAAGCATGAGGAAACGTGTTTTGAATCTATATATGCATCACATGTCTGCTCTCTTTCAGCCCACAGACTGGCTGTGATTGGCAATCGTGTCCCAGAAAGACAGCAAAGCTGCTCAGAGCAGTCTGGGAATTGGCAGGCTCCTGTGTACAGCGCAGTTATTCCAGCATCAGTCCACCCGACATCAGCTACTGGTCTGAAGCCAGTGACAGCAGCCCCGCATAGTAGCTCAAACATTCCCAGCCCACAAGGTACAAAGGATATCAGACTGAGCTTAGACATGCAGACCAAAGACTCAGACAGAGGACAAGCAGCACAGCAGCATAAGATTGGTAAATATCTCATACAGAAAGCATATTAACTGCCTGTTATGATTGTTTCTCTCTGTTAGGCCGCGTACACACGCGCGGACTGTTTGCCCAACCTTGTTCGTCAAACAGTTTCGGCAAACAGTCCGCTCAAAATTTGCATGAGCGGACTTGCCCACACACGAGCGGACTGTTTGACGAACAAGGTTGGGCAAACAGTTCGCTCAACTTTTGAAATGAACGGACTCGCCCACGTAAGGAGGAGGCAAATCCGCCCATTTCGAGCGCGTGTACAGGTAGGCGGGGCCCGCGAAGGAGACGTCGCGGGCTCCGCCGCCTGGAATGGGCTTAAAGGGGAACCCCAACGCCGAAAAAAATCGGCGTGGGGGTTCCCCCCAAGTCCACACCAGACCCTTGTCCGAGCACGCTACCCGGCCGGCCAGGAAAGGGGGGCGAGCGAGCGCGCCCCCCCTCCTGAGCCGTACCAGGCCGCGTGCCCTCAACATGGGGGGTGCCTTGGGGAAGGGGGGGCCGCGCGGCCCCCCCACCCCAAAGCACCTTGTCCCCATGTTGATGAGGACAAGGGCCTCTTCCCGACAACCCTGGCCGTTGGTTGTCGGGGTCTGCGGGCGGGGGGCTTATCGGAATCCGGGAGCCCCCTTTAAGAAGGGGGCCCCCGGATACCGGCCCCCCACCCTATGTGAATGAGTATGGGGTACAATGTACCCCTACCCATTCACCTGTGAAATAAAGTACAAAAAAAAACACAACACATGGAAAAAGTATTTTATTGCACAGCTCCGGGGGTCTTCCGTCTTCGGGGGTCTTCTCGCCGGACTCCTCCGCTATCTTCGTGTAGCTCTTTTACTAGCGGAGGAGCCCGGCTTTCTTCCTCCCCGCCGCCGGCCTCTTCTCCCGACTTCGGGGGTCTTCTCGCCGGACTCCTCCGCTATGTGTGTGTAGCTCTTTTACTAGCGGAGGAGTCCGGCTTTCTTCCTCCCCGCCGCCGGCCTCTTCTCCCGACTTCGGGGGTCTTGTCCCCCTCTTCGGTTCTTCTGCCAGGCCACCGCGCCTTCTTGTAGCTCTTTTACAGGCGGTGGCCCGGTCTTCTGTCGCCGCTGTCGTCGTCGCCGCCGCCGCCGCCTTCCGTTCTTGTTCTTCTTCTTGTTCTTCTTCTTCTTCTCCTGGAGATGTTGACTCGACGAGCTCTCCGGCCGGAATGCCAGGGACACGCTCCGCTGCCACTTATATAGTGACAATGGGGCGGTGTCACATGGTATATGTCACATGGGTTGGTCACATGGGTTGATGTCACATGGGGACTATGACATCGTAAGGGGGCGGGGTCACCATGTGACCAACCCATGTGACATATACCATGTGACACCGCCCCATTGTCACTATATAAGTGACCGCACAGCGCGGCTCTGGCATTCCGGCCGGAGAGATCGTCGAGTCAACATCTCCAGGAGAAGAAGAAGAACAAGAACGGAAGGCGGCGGCGGCGGCGACGACGACAGCGGCGACAGAAGACCGGGCCACCGCCTGTAAAAGAGCTACAAGAAGGCGCGGTGGCCCGGCAGAAGAACCGAAGGCGGCGACAGAAGAACGGAAGACGGCGACAGAAGACCGGGCCACCGGACCAGGCGCGGTGGCCCGGCAGAAGAACCGAAGAGGGGGACAAGACCCCCGAAGTCGGGAGAAGAGGCCGGCGGCGGGGAGGAAGAAAGCCGGACTCCTCCGCTAGTAAAAGAGCTACACACACATAGCGGAGGAGTCCGGCGAGAAGACCCCCGAAGACGGAAGACCCCCGGAGCTGTGCAATAAAATACTTTTTCCATGTGTTGTGTTTTTTTTTGTACTTTATTTCACAGGTGAATGGGTAGGGGTACATTGTACCCCATACTCATTCACATAGGGTGGGGGGCCGGTATCCGGGGGCCCCCTTCTTAAAGGGGGCTCCCGGATTCCGATAAGCCCCCCGCCCGCAGACCCCGACAACCAACGGCCAGGGTTGTCGGGAAGAGGCCCTTGTCCTCATCAACATGGGGACAAGGTGCTTTGGGGTGGGGGGGCCGCGCGGCCCCCCCTTCCCCAAGGCACCCCCCATGTTGAGGGCACGCGGCCTGGTACGGCTCAGGAGGGGGGGCGCGCTCGCTCGCCCCCCTTTCCTGGCCGGCCGGGTAGCGTGCTCGGACAAGGGTCTGGTGTGGACTTGGGGGGAACCCCCACGCCGATTTTTTTCGGCGTTGGGGTTCCCCTTTAAGCCCATTCCAGGCGGCGGAGCCCGCGACGTCTCCTTCGTGGGCCCCGCCTACCTGTACACGCGCTCGAAATGGGCGGACTTTCCGAGCGGGAACAGTCCGCTCATTTCGAAAGTACAGCGGACAGGCCCACACACGGGCGGACTGTTCGCTCAAACACAGTTTCAGCGGACAGTTTTTCGGAATTTCCGAAAGACTTTGTCCGTCCAACTGTCCGCTGAAACTGTCCGCTGAAAGCCCACACACGAGCGGACTGTCCGCCCAAACACTGTTCAGCGGACAAGGTTGGGCGAACAGTCCGCCCGTGTGTACGCGGCCTAACTTATAAATGTCGCTACTCTTAGAAGTGCTCCCCTCGTTGGTCCCATTAAAGGGTTACGCCCAGGGCTTTTTTTCAGATAGAACTTGGTGGAACGCCACCAGCTCTGGCTCAGGCCCTCTGCTTACTTCTCACCACTATGACTTGTAAACACAGAAGTTCAGCTTCTGTGTTTACAAGTTGCCGCTTGTCTCCCAAGGGCTTCCAGAGATCTGATCTCATGAGCAGCTCCCACTGAGTGCAGGATGGGGACAAGGGAGGTGCAGGTGCCTGTGGGTGCAATGTGGACACCGAAACCCCGCTGGATGATCTCCCTGCAAGTGAGAGAGACAGATCCACCTACAGTTTTCGGGGATGTACTAGAATTGGCTGGGTGCTTCAGCTTAATACAGAAAAACAATTAAGACAAGTGGAAGATGGTGGAGCTTTTAATGAGAGAGGAAGAAGATAGAGGCAGAGGCCAGATTCCCATTAATATTCAGATCAGCAACTTCTGGTCTCTGCCCACTAACTTCTAGAAGTTTCCATGAAACCTCCAGAACCAAGGGGAGGTGATAGTGGCCTGGTCTACAGAGCCACCCAATATGACCTGAATCTGAACCCTGACCCAATTAACAGACTCACGCAACTACCATGAGTTAAATAAATGCCATTGTGTACTTCAATTACTCTTTCTGAAGAGGGATCAGAGTAACTGCTCAGAAACGTGTTGAATATAGTGTTTAGCGAAAGCATGAGGAAACGTGTTTTGAATCTATATATGCATCACATTTCTGCTCTCTTTCAGCCCACAGACCGACTGAGATTAACAATCGTGTCCCAGAAAGACAGCAAAGCTGCTCAAAGCAATCTGGGAATTGGCAGGCTCCTGTGTACAGCTCAGTTCTTCCATCATCAGTCCAACCGACCTCAGATACTGGTCTGAAGCCAGTGACAGCAGCCACCCATAGTAACTCGAACACTCCCAGCCCACAAGGTACAAAGGACCTCAGACTGAGTTTAGACATGCAGACCAAAGACTCAGACAGAGGACAAGCAGAACAGCAGCATAAGATTGGTAAATATCTCATACAAAAAGAATATTAACTGCCTGTTATGATTGTTTCTCTCTGTTACTTATAAATGTCGCTACTCTTAAAAGTGCTCCCCCATTGGTCTCATTAAAGGGTTATGCCCAGGGCTTTTTCTCAGCTGGAACACCACCAGCTCTGGCTCAGGCCCTCTGCTTAGTTCTCACCACTATGACTCGTAAACACAGAAGTCCGGCTTCTGTGTTTACAAGTTGCAGCTTGTCTCCCAAGGGCTCCCACATATCTGATCTCCTGAGCAGCTCCCACTGAGTGCAGGATGGGGACAAGGGTGGTGCAAGTGCCTGGGGGTGCAATGTGGACACCGAAACCCCACTGGATGATCTCCCTGCAAGTGAGAGAGACAGATCCACCTACAGTTTTCGGGGAAGTACTAGAACTGGCTGGGTGCTTCAGCTTAATACAGAAACACAATTAAGACAAGTGGAAGATGGTGGAGCTTTTAATGAGGAATGAAGAAGATAGGGGCAGTGGCCAGATTCCCATTAATATTTAGATCAGCACCTGGTCTCTGCCCACTAACTTCTAGAAGTTTCCATGAAACCCCCAGAACCAAGGGGAGGCGATAGTGACCTGGTCTACAGAGCCACCCGATCTGACCTAAATCTGAACCCTGACATAATTAACAGACTCATGCAACTACCATGAGTCAAATAAATGCCATTCTGTACTTCAATAAAGACCGACTGAGGTTAACAATCATGTCCCAAAAAGACAGGAAAGCTGCTTAGAGCGATCTGGGAATTGGCAGGCTCCTGTGTACAGCGCAGTTCTTCCAGCATCAGTCCACCCGACATCAGCTACTGGTCTGAAGCCAGTGACATCAGCCCCGCATAGTAACTCAAACATTCCCAGCCCACAAAGTACAAAGGACCTCAGACTGAGCTTAGACATGCAGACCAAAGACTCAGACAGAGGACAAGCACCACAACAGCATAAGATTGGCAAATATCTCGTACAGAAAGCATATTAACTGCCTGTTATGATTTATGATGAGGTTTTTCTCTGTTACTTATAAATGTTGCTACTCTTAGAAGTGCTCCCCCTGTTGGTCCCATTAAAGGGTTACACCCAGGGCTTTTTTTCAGCTGGAACTTGGTGGAACTCAGTTTCACCACCTCTGGCTCAGGTCCTCTGCTTCCTGTTCACCCCTGTCACTTGTAAAAACAAAAGTTTGGCTTCTGTGTTAAAAAGTGACAGCTTGTCCCCCAATGGCTCCCAGAGATCTGATCTCCTGAGCAGCTCCCTCTGAGTGCAGGATGGAGACAAAGGAGGTGCAGGTGCTGACACCTGATGTGGGGTTGTTTTTCAGGGGTTAGGCTTGGCCCCTTAGTTCCAGTGAAGGGAACTCTTATGCCGCATACACACAACCGGACTTTCTGTCAGAAAAGGTCAGATGGAATCATTTCATCGGATATTCCAATCGTGTGTGGGCTTCATCTGACTTTTTTCTTCAAAAATTCTGACGGACCTAGAAATAGAACCTGTTTTAAATCTTTCCGACGGAATCAATTCCTATCGGGAAAACCGTTCGTCTGTATGCTGGTCCGACGGACCGAAACGACGCAAGGGCAGCTATTGGCTATTGGACTTTTCTAGTCCCATCATACGTCATCGCGTTCTAAATGAACAGACTTTGGTGTGATCGTGTGTAGGCAAGTCCGTTTCAGTGGAACTCCATCAGAAAGACTGTCAGAGTTTATTTTGACAGAAAGTCCGGTCGTGTGTACGTGGCATAAAGGCGTTATCATACCAAGACATTTTGGACAATTTCATGCTCCCAACTTTGTGGGAACAGTTTGGGGATGGCCCCTTCCTGTTGAAACATGACTGCGCACCAGTGCACAAGGCAAGGTCCATAGAGATATGGATGAGTGCGTTTGGGGTGGAGGAGCATTGACTGGCCTGCACAGAGTCCTGAACTCAAACCAATAAAACACCTTTGGGATGAATTGGAGAGGAGACAGGGAGCCAGACCTTCTTGTCCAACATCAGTGCCTGACCTCACAAATGCGCTTCTGGTCAAACATTCCCATAGACACACTCCTAAACCTTGTGGACAGCCTTCCCAGAAGAGTTGAAGCTGTTATAGCTGCAAAGGGTGGACTAACGCAATATTGAACCCTACGGACTAAGACTGGGATGCCATTAAAGTTAATTTGCGTGTAAAGGCAGGTGTCCCAATACTTTTGACAATATAGTGTAACTGTATTAGCTCTGCTTATCTACTATATTTATTATCTGGAAAAAACATGAATTTAGCCTACAAAGCTTTCATAAGTAAATGTATAGCGTGTAACAATTGAATAATGAACATCTAGATCTTGCTAAGCATGGTCATGACTATTTTTTATCAGGTTAAATCATAGCTAAAAGCTCATATTAAAAATAAACTGAATGAGCTGTGTGGCAGTAGCACTGATGTTTGGAAAACATTAGCAGTTCACTGAGTTGCTCATTAAATGTATTTTCATGCTTTTAATTATGTTATTGGACCATTTTGATCTCTACTATCTTATTGTTGTTTCCATTATCTGCAGGAAATCGAGGCGGTGTGAATTCAGCTAAAAGTGCAGCTGAAGATCGGACCAGAGAAATAAGGAGTCCTGGATATAAAAAGACCACTTCCGAGGCCGTGTCCCCGGGACCCCGAGATACAAGACTATTCATAAATAAAGAGACAGAACCTTCTAATCAAGAAAACAATGATGATAAAAGGGTTAGGGTAGCCGAACTAGTAAAACAAATAGAAGCAAAGGAAAAAAAAATGAAACCTTAAGGGCCGGTTCACACAGCGAGGCGCGGCGAGGCGTCTCCGACTTGCCTCGCCGCGACCTGCTGGGGATCTCAGCGGCGACTTGCAGAGGACTTCTGTATAGAAGTCAATGCAAGTCGCCCCCGAAGTCGCCCAGAAGTAGTACAGGAACCTTTTTTCTGAGTCGGAGCGACTCGAGTCGCTCCTCTCAGAACGGTTCCATAGTACTGAACGGGGGCGACTTGCGGGAGCGAGGCGAGGCGAGCCGTGTCGCCTCGCATCGCATCGCTGTGTGAACCGGCCCTAAATATTGCTTTCGCGTCACCCAAATAGGGATGATACAATCTGCCCGGGTTCGATCCACTGGAAAATGTGAAATTCTGTGAACCAGATCCTAGCCTAGCAGCAAATCCCACTATGGGGGGGGACGAAACTTGTTTGAAAATTCTGACTGGTTTTAGGCCTAATAGGCAAGCTGTTGTCAAAAACAGACTCGCGATGGGGCGCTGGTACCAATGCAAAACACTCTTAACCCTTTACTGCCACCGCTATACATATTACGGCAGTGGAAGGATGTATCAGGATGTAAAGAGGCTCGATAACCAGCAGCTTGATTACGTGTTGTAGAGTCAGCTTCTGGCTCTACATTAGAAATAAAGTAATTCCAGGAAAATTTGGAGATGTTATTTTTAGGGCTGTTGCTGATTAAAATTTTCGTGTTCGATTTATCGATTTTCTTTAAAATCGATTAATCGACTCATTTCGATTAATTAACGCAATACAGATCCAACTACTTTTAGCTGATCTCAGTGGTAAATGTGGTATACACTATATATAATCACACGACACTAGTTCGTTTCCACAATCCATGACTTAACTTCACAATTCACACAAATACGTTTTAAATTAAAACTGTAGCACTGACGTAAGTAATTTTTTTCCACAGTAGTGTGACAATCCCTCCACCTCCGGTCTAACTAATCACTCTCACCTTATGGCATGGACCCCTGTGCAAACAGGTGGTCATGCAAGCAGGTACCAAAAGGGTTAACACGGACCATAAACTTCTCTCACGTCTCATTAGATCTCAGCAAGGCCGCCAGGTCATGGGTAGAAAGAAAAGATCGAAGTGCTCACCGCTTAAGTATAAGATGTAATTGTTGTGTTCAAACACAAACTACTCACA
This sequence comes from Lithobates pipiens, assembly GCF_037356315.1. Taxonomy (NCBI): domain Eukaryota; kingdom Metazoa; phylum Chordata; class Amphibia; order Anura; family Ranidae; genus Lithobates; species Lithobates pipiens. The sequence continues at coordinate 45,743,495 of NW_027507784.1, forward strand.
TAAAGATGATAAAAACACAGCATGTAAAGCCGACAATCGTGTTAGTTCCGTGGGGCAGCAGCGGGTGACGTCATGCGTAGCTCCTCCCCCGTACGAGTTACGTTCAATCAGAACTTCAGCGTCACCGGACTCCTCCCCCCCTTCCCTTCGTTAGCAGATGGAGGCACTTGGGGAAGGGGGGAGGAGTCCAATGACGTAGATGTCCGTGATGTCACTGGATCTCAGACGGAACTCTTTTGATCAATCAAAAGCATTTTGATCGATCAAAAAAATGAATCGAGGAATTAATATTTAATTTCCCCAGCCCTAGTTATTTTACAGTAAATTAGTTTGAGAGTATGTTTGAGGAACATAGAGATTTGATAAGCAGTTAATGCGTTTATATGAGACATAATCATTTTAGCCAATGGGTGCTCTGCTTTCAGAAAATACATCATGTTTAGGATTTTTAAGTGCGTTTTTTGCACTTTAGCATATGTGCATATGTGTAAAAAAAAAAAAAAGTCACCGGCAGCAAAAGGATTCGATGACATGCTTGCACATGGTCTTAAAGCCTCAGGAACTGTATACACTGGTAGAACATAATTGATTCATTGGATTACACTATAAGGCTGGGTTCACACTGCTGCGGGGGGAGATCTGGATGTGATTCGCACCGCAAATCACATCCGATCTCCGTAGCGATGCGAGTTCAGCCATACAGATAGTATGGCTGAATTCGCATCGCTCCCGCAGCAAACTCGCACGGGACCCTTTTTTTGGTCCGCAACAGAATCGGATCGCATGGGGGTTCACACCATGCGATCCGATTCCTGTGCGAGTCGGCAGATCGCACTGCGATATGCCGACGGATCTGGGGGTGTCATTAACATATCATTGACACTCCCAGCCGTCCGCATAGGGCAGTGTGAACTGCCGGTGGGAGTAATGCGATGCGGGAAAACGCAGCGGATTCGCGGCGTTCCCGCGGCGTTCCCGCATCGCAGCGGTGTGAACCCGGCCTAAGAGTTTTTTGTAGGTAGTTTTAGCAGCAACACTTTTTTTATCAAGCAACAAAAGGCTTGCTTTGTCTGGCAGATCGAAAATCAGGCAGTAATTCACCAAGGCTGTCCCTGTTAATAAGAGTATTAGCTGTAATGTACTAGAGATGGAGTACAGCCAGGTGTTTTACTACATGTATTAAACTGGACATTAACCTTAACAATGATCTTCTCTTATTTGCTTCCTCTTAATCTGCTAAAAGTATACAATTAAAATCATTTTTAATTACATCTGTATATCAGAACTGTACTGTGCACAAGTCCTTATTTTATTGGTAGCACTGACAATTTACATACAGTCCCTGCCCTCAAGGAGCTTACAGTGTAAAGCCTCGTACACACGATTGGATTTTCGGCAGACAAAGGGTCAGGCTTTTGTCAGAAGGGCGTGTGCCAGGAACTTGTATTGCATACTAATGGCACACAATTGTCGGCCAACAAACACGAACGTAGTGATGTACTACGAGGAATTTCAGCTCTTGAGCGGCACCCTATGGGCACCTTCTGCTGATTCCGAGCATGCGTGTTTGTACTTTCAACTTTTGTGTGACGGACTTGTGTACAGACGATAGGAAAATCTGACAACAGACTGCTGTCCTCTGAAAATTTACTAGCCTGCCATCCAACATTTGTTTTGCGGAAATTTGGACAACAATTGTCTGATGGAGCGTACTAACGGTCGGATTTTAGGCCAATAATCTGTCATCACACAATTCCCTGCCAAAAATCCGATCGTGTGTATGAGGCTTAAGGGCTCTAAAGCCTAGTATGACAACAGCCGGTTCAATAAAAAGTGGCAGACATTCGGCCCGTGTGTGTGGCAGTCATTTGGCCAGCTTCTGCCAGTTGAGTATACTGGAAAAAACAAGCAGCCGACTTGCTCCTGATCAGCACTCCTAGCCAATGACCTGAGAGTTCTGACGCAGGGCTGTCCCCCTGTCAGGACACAAAAGAACAGCAGGGGAGATCGTTAGTACAGCAGCTCCAAACGGAGCTGCAACCTGCTGGGTTGAACAAAAACAAAACAAAAAAGGAGTGGTCTGTACCAGGCTTAAAGCAGAGTTTCGCTTAAAAGAAAACCAAATTAAAAGTCAGCAGCTACAAATACCCAGGGTCCAGCGATGTGGTGGAACGATACCCCGTTCATCTCCCCTCCTCTCTGCGGCGGCGCCGGCATTGTTACTGTGGGAGCATTGTGTGAGCCGTGTGGTGCGCTGTGACTGGCTGGGCAATCATCTGGGACCTGTGGCGTTTCCCAGATGAATGCCAAGAGGAAGGGGGAAGAGGTGAACTTGCTTCCAGCGCCGCGGTGCGCCAGGAGGAAGTGGAAACTGGAACCCTCTAAAAAGAGGGTTTCCACTCCCCCACCCCAAAAAAATGACATGCCAAATGTGGCATGTCAGGGGGTCACCTTTCCTTAAAGCTGAAGTTCCATTTTTGGGTGAAACTCCGCTTTAACTAACGTTTATGCATATACTAGCCAATTAACCTACCATCATGTCTTTGGCATGCAAGAGGAACCTCACACAAGTGAGGAGAACATGCAAACTTCAGGGAGCTATTGTCATGGTTGGGATTTAAACCAATGACCCTAGTGCTGCTAGGCAGAAGTGCTAACCACCACCAGTGTACTCATCTTGGGACTTATGAATTATTAACCATTTTGTCATGGAAATGGCAGAGTTGGTGGGTCTAAGTAGTTTGGCAAAAGAAAACTGGGCAAGGCTAATGGCATTCAGTCCACAGAGATGCTGTGTGTCATCAGCCCACAACAGACCTTGGGAGCTGAGTTTGGGGCACATGAACAGGTTTGTTTCTGTACTTGCAGAGTCTTTAAATGGATAAAAGATGGAAACATGTGCGTGCAATGCAGATATACCACATATGTTTTATTTATTTTACCTGATAAATACTTTACGATACCTCAGTTAATAAAGCACTTTCTTTTGGTCAGCAGCAACTTGTGGGCAGGTTGTATTTAGGTAGGTATTGCGCCATGCTGGACAGGAGGGTAGGAGTTAATGTTCTCATGGCTCTTTGGTGGGATTCATGGGTCCGATCCACTGCAACTGTAGGTATAAATTGGGTCAGTGGGCTGGGTCCGAGACGCTTATAGCATGGTAATAAAGTGGTTAAAGAATCGAGGTTTGCCCTGAAGAGACCAACTTCTGGAACTTACCTCTGTTAGATGTCACAACTACAGGTATGCTGGGACAGCACATAGCCTGGTTAGGATTAGAGACTTGGGAGTTGGGAGAATAGCCTGGTCAAAGTTCTGTTGGGCTGTTTTATCTGCTTTTGTAATTTTGCACTGTATTCAGTAAAGCATTGAAACATTTAAATTTTACCTGGTCTGAAGTTACTCAAAGGCATGTAATGCAAGTAACCGCCACAATTACACACTTATGTCCCATACACACAATAGGATTTTCCGTCAGAAAATGTTCTATGGGAGCTTGTTGTCAGAAATTCTGACCGTGTGTAGGCTCCATCGGACGTTTTCCATCGGAATTTCCATCACACAAAATTTGAGAACTGGTAAATTCCGGTCGTGTGTACACAATTCTGATGCACAAAGTTCCACGCATGCTCGGAATCAAGCAGAAGAGCAGCACTGGTTATTGAACTTAATTTTTCTTGGCTTGTTGTACATGTTGTACGTCACCACGTTCTTGACGTTCGGAATTTCCGACAAGATTTGTGTGACCGTGTTGTTGTCGGAAAATCCTATTGTGTGTACAGGGCATTAGTCTACAGCCATGGGACACTAGCACATGGGGTATGAAGAGTTAACATACTAAAGTCATTTTTATTATTAAGTTACACACAGGGGCGGCCCTGTCCATTAAGGGCGCATGGACACCGCCCCCCCTCATTCATCGATCGCCGCCTCCCCCTATTCATCCGTCCAGCCCCTTGCAGGATGCCAGATGCATGAATTACAATGGGGGGTGTTTTTTTGAAGCACCAGATTAGAGCCATCGGCCAACAAACACAAATGTAGTGACGTACTACGTGGTTTTTCAGCTCTTTGGGCTCCTTCTGCTAATTTCATGTTAGTAGAAGTTTGAGTGTTGATGCGTGCTTTTCATTTTTCGCTTTTCATTTTGCGCTTTTCCCTTTGCGCTTTTCAGTTAGTTTCTGAACGGTCATTTGTCAGCCAGCCATGTTGCGGAATCGGAGGAGATAACGTGTTATTTATTATTGGCCTTGGAGTTATTGCTGTGACCCAAGTCCAGTTCAGGAACAGGAGGAGGAGGATTTCTTAGACCAACAATTGGTTGCTTTATTAATTGTGACCAATTATGTCATATGCCTTTGCTGCGGGAGCATCAGGAGAATAATACAGATGTTTTTCGGAATTATCTCCGGATGACGGACCCCTGCTTTCACCAACTCTTGGCCTTGTTGACCCCCTATATTAAGAAGCATGACACATGCATGAGGCTTTTATTAACTTTTTTAGTTGAATAATGATTTGATTTGATATATTTTCTATATTTTTGGATGCATAGAATGCACTTTTTGGTTGAGTTCTATTGGCAGATAGCATGTCTAATTTTATTTGTTTTCTTTTTTTAATGCACAATAAAAAAAAATTGGTGAATAAGGGTCCGTTCACACAGGGGCAACACGACTTTGAGCGAGACTTTGGGAGGCAACTTGGACACGACTTGAGTATGAATCACAGCACGACTTGAGGCAACTTACAAGGCAACTTGAAGTTGCTTCCAGGAGAGGAGACTTTACCAGTGGCCAATCACATAATAATCAGCTCTGTGGGAGGGAGGGGTTTGCCTAGAAAACTATTTTTACTTCCTGGAAAGTTGCTTCAGTTAAGACAGGGGATCAGACTTGGAGGCAACTTCTATTGAAATCAATGGGTACAAGTTGCCTAGAAGTCGGATTGAAGTAGTACAGGAACCTTTTCTGAAGTCGGAGCGACTTCAGTAGTGTACATTAAGACAGCTCTCATTCACTTACATTGATTTTTAAATGTTGCGCGACTTGAGGCAACTTGGGACGACTTCAAGTCGGATACAAAGTTGCTCCTGTGTGAATGGACTCTAAGGGCCGGTGCACACAGCGATGCGCGGCGAGGCGTCTCCGACTTGCCTCGCCGCGACTTGCACGGACCTCAGCGGCGACTTGCAGAGGACTTCTGTATAGAAGTCAATGCAAGTCGCCCCCGAAGTCGCCCCAAAGTAGTACAGGAACCTTTTTTCTGAGTCGGAGCGACTCGAGTCGCTCCTCTCAGAACGGTTCCATAGTACTGAATGGGGGGCGACTTGCGGGAGCGAGGCGAGGCGAGCCGTGTCGCCTCGCCTCGCGTCGCAGTGTGAACCGGCCCTAATACTTGGCTACGTGTTTTACTTCAAATGACAGTTTTGGAGTAGGCGGTTACATTTTTAAAAATACAACGTAAATTTAACATTGATCTTAAAAACTACGGGATAGCAGTGTTGTGGTAACCAAAAATTTAAATAACAAGCATAATAATATTTTAATAACTAGGAAAAAAAGGCTTACAAAATTGGTTTGCCATAACTCCATCAGTATCACCAGCAAAGCAGCTTCATTATTATCCCATTAAAAAAGAAGAGAATGTGCGCTGCATTTCACGATTTCATAATTTGCCGCGTCGCGAATGTTTATTCTCCATTACGAACGCTAGTTTACAAGACTGACCGCTTCTGGCTCATCCTTGCTTCCGAGCATGCGTGTTTGTACTTTGGACTTTTGTATGACGGACTTGTGTACACGCGTTTTGGAAAAACCGACAACACATATTTGTCCGGGGAAAATTTTAAAGCCTGCCACCCAACATTTGTCAATTCGACAACAATTGTACGATGGAGCGTACAGACAGTCGGATTTTCCGCCAACAGCCTGTCATCACACATTTCCTGTCAGAAAATCCGATTGTCTTTACACAAAGGCCCTATCAACATTAAATAAAAACCAATATACCCCTAAAGTATTGGAAACCCCAAAATATAACCCCATGAAACAAATACTATTTTTTTTTAAAGAAAAAAAAATGCTATGGCTAAGACAGTAGCTAAAAGTGACTGTAGTCCTTAACCAAAAGCTAAAATTAAAACCAAAAAAACCCTAAATAGAAAAACTAAAACATAGCTAGTAAAAGAGAATCAAAGCAGTTTGCTATCAAACCCTATTCTCTTCTTTTTTTTTTTTTTTTTATTCTTTATTTATCTCAAGTTTTTTATATATTTTTTTCCCAACAAAGAGTATATAAAACATTTTACAAAAAAGAGAAAAAGAAAAACCTTATTGCACATAAATACAAACATTTCTTGATTTCTTTATAAATTATACCTATACCATCCAAACGTTAAATACCCCTCTGCCTTCACCCCCCCTCTTTCCTTGCAGATTGCTCATGGGTGCCGTAGTTGTATCCATTATTTCTGACTGGGTATTAGTTTCTCTTTTTTCTTTTCCCCCTTTTCTTTCTTTTCTTTTCCTTTCCCTTATATTTATTGTGTAATTTCCTCTACATATCTCCAAGAGTTTTTAAATTCTTCCCACGGAGTCCATTTATCTAAGCCTCCCTCTTCTACTGTTAGATCTTCGTCCCCATCCTTGTAGTATTCTATTTTTTGTATTTCATTTACATGAAAAATCCATTCCGATATTTTAGGACTTTTGGTCTCTCTCCATTTTTTTGGGATTACATTTTTGGCGGTATCTAGAAGAATGGGAATTAACGAGGTTTTGTATTGCTTTATGGGTTCATCTGTCCCATGAAATAGAATCGTCCAAGGATCTTCTCTTATTTCCTTTTTAGTTACAATCTTTATTATCTCTATGATCTTCCTCAAATATTTTTTGATAATAGGGCAGTCCCACCAAATATGGGCCATAGTCCCAATTTTTTTACACCCGCGCCAGCAATCCGCAGATTGCGCTACCACAAATTTGGCCGTTTTGTCAGGAGTAGCGTACCACCTTGATAAACATTTGTAATTTGTCTCTATCAGCTTATTATCTACCAACCCGGTGTGAATTAATTTGAATATCTTCTTGCGAATTTGAGTGCTACATTGTGACCCCAAGTCCTTTTGCCACTTTTCGATGTATGGCGGGTCCTCCCGCTCGTCTCCCTCTGAGAGAATCTTATATATTCGAGTTATATTTTTCTTCGATTTTTCTCTCAGGCATAACCGCTCTAGAGGTCTCAAATCCTCTTCACTTTCGAATTGGCTGAGGTAAATTTGAGATAAAGTGACTTAACTGGAGGAACCGCCATACATCGATCTTCATAAGTTCAGTGTCTACGCTCAGTGCTTGAAATGAAATTATTCTGCCATTAACTAATATGTCTTTTAATTGTGCGTTTCCTTTTATTATCCAGTTACCCCCTACTTCCTGTTTTCCCGGTGTAAAATAATCGTTTTCCTTGAGAAAAATCAAAGGTGAATTATACCCCCAGTTATTTTGTGAGTGTGTGCGGTCCCATATCTTAAATGCTAAACGTGTTATCTCGTGTGCATTGGGTCCTATTGTCCTATACTGTGGAGGATTCCATATTATGCGTCCTAAAAGTGCTTGACTCATTACCTTTTCTAAACTCACCCATCTCTTTTCATTTACCTCTTTCGCCCATTCCACTACTTGTGACAAAACTACTGCGTTGCAGTATCTTTTTAGATCCGGGACTGCCAGTCCCCCTTGTCTTTTCCCCCTGCTTAACACCGCTAAAGTAATTCTCGGCTTTTTAAATTGCCATATATATTTAGAGATTATATTTTTCAGTGTTCTAAAGTAGGCCTGAGAGAGCGGGATGGGCAACATTTGAAACTTATATATAATCTTTGGGACCAGAAACATTTTGACTGCGTTAATCCGTCCTAACCAGGAGAGGGGACATGTTGAGATTTTTTTTATTTCTCTTTTAATTTCATCCAGTAATGGGATATAATTATTCATATATATTTTCCTGATCTTATCCGTAAGGTAAATTCCCAAATATTTAATTTCCTTACGCCAGGGGAAGCGGAATTCTGCCTGGAGTTTCTCCTCTTCCTGGATGCTGATATTAACATTCAAGACCTCGGACTTGCTGAGGTTTATTTTCAAATTCGATATTTTGTCGAATTTTTCCAATGTCCTCAGCAAGTTCGGAATCGTAATCCTAGGATTGGTAATGAAAAAGAGCACATCGTCCGCATAAGCTGCGAATTTGTGTTCGTCCCTTCCCATCTCAATCCCCTTTATATCCTGGTTGTTTCGGATAACGGTCAGTAATGGCTCCAAAGATAAAGCAAAAAGGAGCGGGGACAACGGGCACCCCTGTCTGGTGCCGTTTCCCATTTGAAATTGAGCGGAGGATTCTCCATTAATCTTTACCGAGGCCTGCGGATGATTATAAAGTACCTGGATCCATTGGATCATTCTCGGTCCCATACCCATTACTTCTAACGTTTCTATCATGAGTCCCCAGTCTACCCTGTCAAATGCTTTCTCCGCATCTATAGACAGGAATAGACCTGGGGTCCCACTATTTTTTAGGGCCTGGAGGAGGAGCAATGCCCTTACTCCATTATCCCTCCCTTGTCTTTCGGGTATAAACCCGACCTGATCTGGGTGCACTAGTTCATTCATCTTTTCCTTCAATCTAGATGCCAATATTTTAGCGAAATAGCTTTGTATCAGCATTCAATAATGCTATCGGCCTATAACTGGAGCAGAGCAAGTGATCCTTTCCCTCCTTTGGTAATACCGTGATGGAGGCCTGTAAAGCCTCTGCCTTCATTTCGTATTTTGTACCTAATCCGTTCATGTATTTACATAATCTGGGGACTAATATCTCCTTAAATTTTTTATAGTAGAAAGTCGTATACCCGTCAGGTCCCGGACTTTTACCCGATGCCGTCTCCTTTAACGCTTTATGGATTTCCTCTTCTGTAATAGGTCTATCTATATTATATCTGTCACTTTCTTGTAAGTGCGGTAGTTTAGAATCGTACAAAAATTCTTTAATAAATTCCTCATCCCCTTTACCTCGCCCCCCTTTTTGGCCTACATTATACAGTGCTTCGTAATATTGCCTGAATACCTCCGCAATTTCCTTGGTAGTGTGGACCATCTTCCCATTCTTGTCCTGAATTTTATCAATAAAGTTTGTCTCCCTCTTCCCTTTTAGCTGTCTCGCTAAATTTTTACCTGTTTTATTTTTCCCATAGTATCTCTCTCTGGCTCTTCCCTCATATGCCCTCCTTGCTTCCTGATCCATCAAGTCCTTAAGTTCCTCTCTCATGTTGATCAGTAGATGATAGGATTCCTGCTTTTGACCCTTATGTTTTTTATGCTCTTGCTCTAATCTATAAACTTCTTTTATCAGATTCTCCCTTTTCTCTATTCTATCTTTTTTCTTTTTTGCTCCTATGGAGATGAGGATACCCCTGATGTATGCTTTATGTCCTTCCCATAGGGAGGCACCCGAAATTTCCCCTATATCATTCATCGAGAAGTAGAATTCTATTTCTTTCCGAATTATCTCTACAGTTTCTTTATCCTGTAAAAAATTTTCATTTAATCTCCATGTAAAAGGTTTTCTATGAATTCCGGGTATCCTCATCTTCATTATCACTGGGGAGTGATCTGACAGAGACACTATTCCTATCCTTGTTTCAGAGACTTCTTCTAACAGCCTGTGATCCACCAATATGTAGTCCAGCCTGGAGTGCGTCCCGTGCACGGGGGAGAAAAAAGTATAATCTTTTATTTTTTCATGTTGGATCCTCCAAGCATCCATCATTTGGTGTTGTTTCAGGCGATGCTTAATTATTTTCAGAGTCCTCTCATTCGTCCCCCTTGCACGGGACGTGCTATCCATGGCCGGATCCATACAAAAATTTAAATCCCCTGCCAGAATTACATCTCCTGATTTAAAGTCGGCTAGTCTCCGTAATATTTGTTTCAAGTATCCTACTGGATTTTTATTTGGACAATATACATTTGCAAGCGTAAACACCCTGTTTCCTAGTTCTCCCTTAAGGAACAAATATCGGCCCTCAGGATCAGTCAGCCTATCGAGCAATGTGAATCTTGTATGTTTCTCAAATCCAATCGCCACTCCCTTCGCCCTCCTTATTGGGGAGTCCCCATAGAACCAGAACGGAAACCTATCTGAATATAAATTGATATTCGTATCCTGGGTTAGATGGGTCTCCTGCAAGAATACCACTTCTGCACTGTATTGCTGCAGTTCCTTTAAGACTTTGTACCTTTTATTAGGAGAATTTAATCCTTTTACATTGTATGACAAAAATTTTACCTCAGTCATCCTAGATTGTCTGATGGCATATTTATTCTGTATCTTTTTACCCTACCCATAGTTTTCCCTTTTCTTTATTTCCCCCTTCTGCAAGGCTTTTCTTTTCCCACCTATCCCCCCTCCCCCCCACCCCTCCCCCCCCCTTCCCTCCCTCTGGCCCAATCCTGGCCTTTACTTGTCATTGGGGGGCACAGCTCCCCTCTGCAAGCAATACCTACTAGGGTGTAACTCCAACTGCGACCCTCCACTTCTGTATCCCTTCTCCCCCCACCCCTTGGGAGAAGGATTCCCCCTATACAAACAAGGAGTGGTGGAGCCCGGATCAGCCCATCCAATCCTTCCTCCTGTCAATCCCCCCCCGCCCCTCTCTCCCCGGGATCTCCCTCCCCCCCCCCTCCCCAACCCGAAAAAAAAAAAAAAGAAAGGAAGAAAAATTCAGACCAGAACCGAAGCAAAAAAGAAACAACTATCATCCTCCACCCCCTCCCTTATTGAATAGAGTCCCTTCACATTAAGTTTCACGTGGATCTCGAGGGATCTTGGGAGGTGAAATTCCCAGTTTATTACAAAAATCTTCTAGTTCATCTAGGAACTTTAGCTTGATAGTCCTTCCCTCTCTCTGGACTAACAGGGCTGTCGGAAACCCCCATTTGTACTTTATGTTTGCGCTTCTCAACTGTTCCAATAGGGGTTTTAGTTGTCTTCTCCGTGCCAGGGTCCCTGCAGAGAGATCTGTAAAAACTTGCAGTATTGTACCCTCATATTGTATTGGAGACGGTCCTCTCAGTCTGCTCCATATCTTGGCTTTATCCTCATAGAGGTGAAATTTTATAATCACATCTCTTGGTACCTCTTCCCTTAGTCCTGGAGGTTTCCTCACTCTGTGTGCTCGATCAATCTTTAATTCTTCTCCTTCCGCTCTTCCTAGTAAAGGGTTAAATATATTTGCCATTTTTGCTTCTAGATCTTCTCCCTGTTGTTCTGGCAGGGCTCTGATCCTAAGATTTTGACGTCGGCTCTGGTTCTCCTGTTCCTCCATTCTATATATGATATCCCTGTGAGCCTCTTGCATCCTTCTAGATTGCAATTGTAAGTCAAATATTTCCTGAGCCTGTTTAACCGTTAGTTCCTCTGTTTCTTCTATCCTCCTTAACAGGTGTCCCATGTCCGCCCTTACGGTTGAAATCTCCGCCTTGATTGTATGTTCCAATCTCGTGAACATTTCCTGAATTTCTCCTTTTGTTGGTATTTGGGAAATATCCCTCTGCTCTTTCTTTTGCCATCCAAATCCAAATCCAACTCCTCTCCGGAAGTGTCTCCCTGTGACCCAGCTAATTTTTCTGCCTCCTTCCTCTTCTCTCATGTGCCCAGCTGTTTTTTTTCTATGCCAGGACTTTTTTGGCTGGTTTCTTTAAGGTACTTCTGGATCGTACTTGTATTTAAACTCTCTCTTGGGGTTTTGGGATCATTAGCTTTTGGGTTTCTTCCCCTCATATTGTCCCTCTTTATCTTTCTCCTCCCCAGGATTCCCCTTTCACTTAGTGGTCACTGTATAAGTATCGGGAAATGTCTGAGACCTTTTTCTTTTTTTTCAGGGGCCTCTTCACTGATGGTCTGCCGTTGGAGCCCTCTAACCACAATAGGGGAGGCCACCTGTACTTCTCCGTGTCCTTGAATATAACCCTTATGTGTCCATGCCTTGGCTATAGAGGCCAGGAATATGTCAAAAAAAAAAAAAAAGAGAGAAAAAACAAAGCAAAAAGCTTTTACCTTTGTCACACTGATGTATTCCCCTAATAGTGAGATATAGAGAAAATGAAAAAAAAAAGGACCAGAGGTGCTATCTTCTCTTACAGGAAATTCCTCAGCACTATTTTTGATACCTTCGGTTTCACCTTCAATAAGGAGACACAGGTGCGACACATAGTCAATATCATCCTCTGCTTTTCATCTCATTCTAGCGCTAAGCATAGGATCTGGATTATACCGGCCTTAAACACAGGAGATACTCAGTAGGAACAGAAAAACAGGAAGACACACAGTTCAAAATGTTTCAAGATTCCCGGTAGAGCTTTTCAAGGCTTATTTAGCCTATACATATTAACATATCTTCTCAGGGAACTGTTTATTAAGAGCTCAACTTAGTTTTCCAGTCCATCCGCTTTATCCAGCTAATTTCTCCTGAATACATGTATTTTAAATGCACGTTTCAACTCCATGGAACATAGTTCTGCAGGTTCCTATTAACACTGCTCACCTGTATTACTCCTGTTATGCTGCTGCTGTGTATTTTTCAGGCCTTGAAATAACATTCAGGGTATATGCAATGCTTAGATCTAACCTGTTTGTAGTCTTCTTTGTATTCAGGTTCTTCAGCTCACAGGGAAATCTCAGCGTCAGGTGAACGGGGGGGGGGGGGGGGGGGGAGACCCGGGGGCTAGTAAAAGAGAATCAAAGCAGTTTGCTATCAAACCCTATTCTCTTCTATGCAGTTTGTCAGCTTTTCCTATCTGTTGCCTACACAGGCTTTGAGTGTGGGGCTGTCTTATCTAAAAGCCTACCTATTGGCCATTCTAAGCCTGCTGGCCATGGTTTAAAGACCATATAGTGCTTTTACCAAACTTTGCCAAACACTCTTTGTGTAAATTGTTAAAGGGGTTACCTAACTGAGAAGGAAATCCTAAAGGATCCCAAAATGCTATCAACATTAACTAAGTCCTATCAGATGATTCAGTGGATCCATATGGAGTTGTCCCCAGGGTTAATTTCCTTTAGTAGTGCCCTAGTGAAACTTCTAGAGGCTCTGAGGAATACCTGTACCTGTTCAGTTTGGGTTATATTGGGATGCATTTTTAGTTATTCAATTTTCTACATTCATTTTGTAGGATGCTATCAGTAAACATAATAGACTGCAAAAGTTTTGGGCAAAAGGATGAGAAGGATGCTCAATCATTGGACCTCCCCATTTGTCTCCTTGCCAGTTCTCATGTTATGTACATATTATCTGTTATAAACCTATCAATTTATATATGTATCACACAGAATCATGTTGTCAGTTTAATGGCCTTACTTCATCAGGAGTGCAATTGCAGGTGAAATCAGGTGCAGCTAAATATCTTCCCATACATGGCTGACAAAAGGGTGCTCAAGGACTTACTGTAGGGGGGACATTCTCCAGGCAATAAAGATGAGGGGACCTACTGCCATGTTTTGAAGCATGCTATTGTAGCGGCCATAACCATTGCAGGGCGGCCTTGACTTATTGGGCTTACCAGTTACCTCCTCTCGGCTTTCTCTTCCATGTCTAGGGATTCCCAGGGTTGATACCCAACGACTTGAATGCTGACATGGATAAAATCCTTTTTTAAAAGGTTTTATTTTGCAGTAGTAACATGCGCTAACACAGTCTCTCATGGGAACAGAGGGCACGGGTAAAGAACTCTGGCACCTTGAACTGCAAGTCTAGCAAAGTCTCTAATTCCACCCAGAGAGTAGCCACTCGCAGCTGGGTACTTCATGGCTGAACAGATCTCTAGCCAGAGATCATGGCAGTCAGCACATTGACTCAAAATTTGAAACAATCCTATGAACGTGGACAAGCTGTAACTAAGGGTGAACAGGAACCTTTTTCCTCAGTACCTAGAACGTTCTCTGTCTCCTTAATGGTACTGGAAAAAACGTGAATTCATCAATGTCCTTCCCAACTCAGTAACCAGGCACTTCTCAGGATGCCACTTGTCGGCCCTCCTCCGAAGAGTCCTCCCCCGGTCACTTCCACAAGTTGTGGCACCTCTCCAAGCCGAGAGCACACCCGGACACCTTGAATCCTCCCTCAGTTACTGCACCTCAGACCAGCAGGTTCCGAGACTCGGGAACAGATGGATCCCTACCCCAGACCAGACGGGTCTATTGGGGGCAACTAACAGGAACATGTTGCGGGATGTCGAACACCCCGTGACCAGGACCTCTCATGGGGCTACCCCGGCCTTGGAACCAGAACAGACCACACGGCCTCACAAACTCCTCTCCCGAAGCACGTGACCCACACATCTTAAAGTGGTTGTAAACCCTTACAACCAACTTTGACCTACAGGTAAGCCTACATTAAGGCTTACCTGTAGGAGATATTTGCAAAAAGACAGGCACCGCTGTCTACGGCACATGCGCCATAGACAGTGGCGCGCAGGCGCACTGAGCATGCCGCTGTCGACGCCGATATGCCGCGAGCGGCGTCATCGCGGCTTCACCGAATTACAGCGGCGGAGCAGCGAGACCCACCGAGAAGATGGATGCTCTGAACTACAGGGGACAGCGGTGACTTAGCTGGCTCCTGTGTCAGGTAAGTGACACATAATGGACTACTATGCGATCTATAGTAGTCCATTATACTTTACCTTTGCAGGTAATCAAAGAGCAAGTAAAGTCATCAGGGTTTACTTCCTCTTTAAAATATGACCAGCAGATCCTGCCATGAATGTCCAAGTTCCTGTTATGGGGATACAACTGCATTGTCATCCTGTCACAAGTGCCACTCCGAGACTACAAGTGGCTGTGCTGATAGATAATGCACAGAAATGCTCCACCGTTGTCACTATCGATAGGAAGGCCTAGAGTAGCAATTCTAAGCCACAGTTCTGTGGAACCCACAGTCCCTCCAGATGTTGCTATTGGTTCCTTGTGATGTGACTGGTTGACCTCACATTTGAGGTGCCTGCATAGTTCTGGAGCCAATGACACTTGAAATAGCCAGCAGCATGGCACCAATGATCTGATTAGCTGTCTGTAAGGGTGGCATTCAGACCGCCACTGTAAGGGGGTGTTCATCCCACTGACCACTAATGTAATGGGGTTTTCATCCCACTGACCACCAATGTAAGGGGATGTTCATCCCGCTAACCACCAATGTAAGGGGGTTTTCATCCCACAGGCAGACAGCAATACAGAATGAGGACCTTTAAGCTGAATGCAGCAATCTGTATCTTGTAGAAACTGCTGTCTCCTATGGCAACAAATTCTCTCATAGTATCCTACTATAGATCTTCCACCTTAAATCACAGTATCCCACTGTAGATCCTTAAGCTCAGCTCGCCGTCTTTCACTAGACTTCTTAGCCCTTGTACACATGATCGGAGATTCCGGTGGAATGTGTCCGATCAGAGCGTTTTGTCGGATATTCCGACTGTGTGTGGTCTGCATCGGACTGTTTCCGTCGGAATATCCGTCGGACCAAATTTTCCAACTTGCCAGAAATATTTTCCGACAAAATGCTCCGATCGGACATGCTCCGATCATATGTAGAGAATCCCGATCGGACAAAGCGCCACGCATACTCAGATCAAATTCCTACATCAAAGCTATTGGCTACTAGCGTGAACATAGTCCCGTCGTAACAAAATAACGTCATTACGTTCTGAACGATCGGATTTTCCGTCAACTTCGTCCGACCGTGTGTATGCAACAGTTTCGGACAAAATCCGTCGGACAAAATCCGACGAATTTGGTTGTCGGAATCTCCGATCGTGTGTACAAGGGCTAAGACTCTCAGCCACCCACTGAATTCCCAAGCTTTACCCATAGCTAACCACTGTACTTTATTTTAAAGGTTTACTCACAGCTACCTTCCTGGATGAGTCTCTACTGAAGCTTTCCCACTACTTCACTGTCCCTGGCTAATGAAGCGTTTGCTCTGGTACTCAGAACTTCAGAACTTCATGCCTTCCTAACTTGCCTCCGGTAACAGTGAGTGGTCGACCCTTTGTGGCAACTGCTTCTCCTTTACCTCCGACAATGATCAGGCTCCCCTCAGGCTGAGCCTCTAACACATGCGGTTCCGCCTCAGGCTTTGGGCTTAACCTTGGCTGTTCCTTCTTTGCGGAACCATGAACTGCTGGATAGGCCTCAAGTGGACCTAGCAGCCAGCATGACTCCTGGATAGACCTCAGGCTTCAGGCCTAGCAACCAGGAGCTTCTCAACACACCCACCCAGGCCACAGCCTCGGGCGGGAAGAACCCCGATCACCTGACTCATCCCAAATAGCCTATCCCAGCATACAGAGCGCCAAAGAAACTCCTGCTGATTGGCTGAGACAACCTAGTTACCTATTACCTGAATTTATGGTAATCCATTCTAATGCCAAAAACAACAGTGCCACCTCTTGACAGAAGAGAGAGACAACACCAAACTCAGACTTAGGACAGGAATCAGTGGATCAACCTACCAATTAGCCAGGCTAGTTATCACCTTTGTGGGTACAAGGACTCCATCATGTATGCTTACATGCCTTAGGCCCCTTTCACACTTGCTCAGTGGGGGTCTCTCTGCTGATCCTCGCTGAGCAGGCAGATGACAGGTCTGTATCCACGCTGCAGAGTATGGCTGGGTATTACCGAGTATTGGCAGGGTATGGCAGAGTATGGAGGGATGGCTGAGCATGGATGGA
This sequence comes from Lithobates pipiens, assembly GCF_037356315.1. Lineage (NCBI taxonomy): Eukaryota > Metazoa > Chordata > Amphibia > Anura > Ranidae > Lithobates > Lithobates pipiens. Next base: position 45,760,279 of record NW_027507784.1, read on the forward strand.
TGGATCCATGGATGTGACTGTAATTGTCACAGAGCAGTGTTATGGGCACTACAGATACAGCCCACAGCGCTTCTGCCATCCGATCTCTCCACACCAGTGCACCAATCGGTACAGAGAGGGGAGGGAGGAACCGGTTTGTTTAGAAGTGATCGTGCCGTCATTTGACGGCACGATCACGTGGTAAACGGCCATGATCAGTGGGCGTTTATCGTGATTTGTGATGCGCCGGGTCCACGGGTCACGGACATTCTTGGGTGTGTGCGAGATTCTGGGAGGATGTCACTGAAAGCCCTCCCACAGTTATCCAACCGCCCTGTAGCCATCATTTGCCTATGGACTGATTGGGAACTGGTTAAAATGTACAAATGCAGCAATTTGGATGAAAGGTTTAGCACTGATAAATACTTTATAAAACATAAAAAGTGCATTTTATAGACAATTATATGGATCAGACCAAAATTAGGGACAAATGAGGAGGAATGAGGGACAGAGGGACTTTGCTCCAAATCAGGGACAGTCCCTCTAAATCAGTGACAGTTGAGAGCTATGCATAGGTATGTACACCCCAAAGCTCAAACACACATGCCTTTCTCTGCAGCCTCAGCTGCACTGGACAGGTAATGAATGGAAAGTGCTCTGTGCTGAGCGGCTTTCTGTTCACTCAGAAACTGAAGCATTATAGACAAAGTTTACTATGCTTCAGTTATGAATGAACACAGTGAGTGACTGCATTCATTTACAAAAGAAAGGGGCCAGTAAATGATATATTAACTAGCCCTTTTCCCCGCTCCCCATCCTGAAACATCCCCCACAGCAGCCAAGGGATGAGGAGAGACGTTTGCAGCACTGCGGGGGGGGGGCAACATGGGGGGAAGCGTGAGCAATAGGGGGAGTCGGCGAGATTGACACCTGGGAGCCCTGTCACGGGAGTCAGCGCTGAGCTATGTCGATCCTCCAGCTCACTGCCCCCAATACATTCCTATGGATACGCTGCATCTCGTGGGGGAGGTGAGCGCAAGAAGCACAGCAGTGATTTCCAGCGTGATCCCATTGTGCTGGAAACACAATATCGGCGGCAGGAACTGTACAGCTAATGCCGCATACACACAACTGACTAGGTCCGGCAGGATCAGTCTGTCGGACAATCTGATCGTGTGTGGGCTAATCAGATCGTTTTTCATTTACAAAAACCAACGGACCTAGAAATAGAACATGTTTCAAATCTGTCCGACGGACTCAATTCCTATCGGGAAAACAATTTGTCTGTATGCTGGTCCAATGGACCAAATAGAACGCAAGGGAAGCTATTGGCTACTGGCTATTGAACTTCCTTTTTTAGTCCTGTCGTACGTCATCACGATCAAAACGAACGGACTTTAGTCCGTTTGTGTGTGCATGTCCATTCGGAAGTCCGTCGTAACTCTGCCGAAAGTCAATCGGGAAGACTGCCTGACCTTTTCTGCCGGAAAGTCCGGTCGTGTGGGCGGTTTAACACTGTCCATCTGTGGATTGGCCACAGTGTGGGTGCAGCGTAGTGTACTTGTGATTTTCACGTGGGTCACCTGCACCTTTTGCACTTTTACCATAGACTTCTATTAGATCGGGTATTTTTGGTGAGTTTTCTGAAAGTGCACCAAAGATACAGCATGCAGGACTTTTGGTGCGCTGCCAGGGAATGCATCAAAAATGCCCGATCTAATAGAAGTCCATGGGAAAGTGCGAGTAATCCCCATAAAAAAGATGGGTACACTGCGCTGCGGGCAAACCACAGCAGGGTAGTGTGAACCTCCCTAAGATGCATTTTTTTTGAGTGGGGTGGGGTGTTTTCTATATGGTGGGATTTGCTTTCAAGCTTCCTTTACAGGAAAAGCAATGGACAAAAAAAAATGATAACTGAAAGTGAAAGCTTGTCTTTCCAGGGATTGCAGGAAAAGACGATGTTTGTGCCATTTCTGCTCCTTCTTTTCCTACAACAAAAAGGTAATTATCTTAATAATATTGAGATGAATTGAGGATATAAAGACACACAGGAGATGACGGAATGAGTAGACACGATGAAAAATCGAAGAGTATCGTTTTCTTTGCTGCTAGAGCGTTTCTTTCATTGCCAGGGCTGGGAAGAGAAAAGATAATGGAGGATGTTTCTTCCGTTAACTCCTTGTGATCTGACATCTTCCCCTCCTAGAATACACTCAGCAAGAGGCAACACATCACAACATAGAAGGCTGACAAAGGATTTTTATTAACCCTAATATAAATGTATTTCATGTCATAAAAATCATCATGATAAGACTATTAATATAAAAGAATGATATTTATATTTTATGCAATAACTTAATAGTCAGAGATGTGATTCTGCAAGGGATGAGTGAATTTGAATTTGCTGGACAATTACCTATTTTCAGGGGTGGACTGACAACTCTTGGGGCCCCCGGGCAATAGGAGATTATGGGGCCCCCAGGCAATCCAAGTTTATGGAGCCACACAGTATACACACACACACACAGTATACAATCACACAGTATACACGTACATGTACACACAGTATACACAGACATGTTTCTATTGGCTGAGAAGGTACTGGAGAGGTGGGGCAGCTATCATCTTGGGATTTTTAGACCAAAAGGATGTCGGTAAGGGACATTTCAGAGACAGATGTAAAAAAAAAATAAACACAGATTTTTACATACTGTCCCTGGTTTTACTGAAGCTGGCAACCCTGATGGGGCCCCCTAGTGGCCCGAGTGGCCCAATGGTCAGTCCGCCCCTGCCTATTTTACATAAGCAAAATGTCACCAAAGCAGAAAATGTCAATTTCACATCTTGAACAATTTATTCAAAATGTACTTGATTTTTTTTCAAAGGGTGTGATTTATTTAAAAGGGTGTTTTTGTATGAACTAAGGGTAGATTTCTCTATGTTAGTGTTGTTTCTATTTGTGTTTATTTTGTGTTTATTTTTTTCTTTGTGTATTTGGATTTTTTTTATTTTTAATTGTCTTTTTTTCTTTTAGTTAAAAAAGCTAATTAAAGCGGAGTTCCGCTTAAAAATTAAAAGTCAGCAACTACAAATATTGCAGCTGCTGACTAATCGGACACTTACTTGTCCCAGGGTCCAGGGATGTGGGCGTACTAAGCCCCGCTCGTCTCTCCCTCTTCTCTGCGGCGTTGGCATTGTCACTGTGGGTGCACGGCTGTGGCTTCACAGCCGGGCACGCACTGTGCATGTGCGAGGTGCACTCTGGCTGGCCAGGCAATCATCTGTGACCTGTGACCTGTTCCCGATGATTGCCTAGAAGGAGGGGGGAGAGGTTATCTTGCTTTCGGCACCGCGGTGCACCGGGAGGAAGTGGGAACTGAAACCCCCCGCGCGCAAAAAAATTACATGCCAGATGTGGCATGTCCGGGGGTTACCTTCCCTTAAAGTGGAAGTTCCATTTTTGGGTGGAACGCCGCTTTAATGAGCGTAGTTTTTGACTTGTACCTACAGGGAAGTCTATAATAAGGCTTACTTGTAGGTACAGTAAATACAGGGCCGCTGATAGGCCAGTACAACTGGCCCTGCTGTACAGGGGGCCCGGGCAATCTGAACTGCAAAATACTATGTATAAAAAAAAAAAAGTTCCTCCTCCACCGATCAGTGATCGCCATAACGCTATAGGAGTATACCCACTGCCTGCATCAACTGCTGCTTCCGGCTCAGACACTCTTACCCCGCTGCGCTCACGGGTCCACTGTCTCACTCCAGTGGACCCTGAACCAGAGTCGTAAGAGAAGTCTTCTCCAGCAAGTCAGGCTCACCTCTCAGGTACCTAACAGTTGCAGAGTGAGAGGCGAATTGATCGAGTCGAGATCTTGTGGACAATTACAGGTGTATGCTTGCTTGGGGGGGCTTGAAGTTCAACATCTGCAAATGCAATACATACCCTGCCAATACCCTGCCAATACTCTGCAATACATACCCTGCCAATACCCTGCCAATACTCTGCAATACATACCCCGCCAATACTCTGCAATACATACCCTGCCAATACTCTGCAATACATACCCCGCCAATACTCTGCAATACTTACCCTGCCAATACTCTGCAATACTTACCCCGCCAATACTCTGCAATACTTACCCTGCCAATACTCTACAATACTTACCCCGCCAATACTCTGCAATACTTACCCCGCCAATACTCTGCAATACTTACCCTGCCAATACTCTGCAATACTTACCCCGCCAATACTCTGCAATACTTACCCCGCAAATACTCTGCAATACTTACCCCGCCAATACTCTGCAATACGTACCCCGCCAATACTCTACAATACTTACCCCGCCAATACTCTGCAATACTTACCCTGCCAATACTCTGCAATACACACCCTGCCAATACTCTGCAATACTTACCCTGCCAATACTCTGCAATACTTACCCCGCCAATACTCTGCAATACTTACCCTGCCAATACTCTGCAATACTTACCCCGCCAATACTCTGCAATACTTACCCTGCCAATACTCTGCAATACTTACCCCGCCAATACTCTACAATACTTACCCCGCCAATACTCTGCAATACTTACCCTGCCAATACTCTGCAATACTTACCCTGCCAATACTCTGCAATACTTACCCTGCCAATACTCTGCAATACTTACCCCCCCAATACTCTGCAATACTTACCCTGTCAATACTCTGCAATACTTACCCCGCCAATACTCTGCAATACTTACCCTGCCAATACTCTGCAATACTTACCCTGCCAATACTCTGCAATACTTACCCCGCCAATACTCTGCAATACTTACCCTGCCAATACTCTGCAATACTTACCCTGCCAATACTCTGCAATACTTACCCCGCCAATACTCTGCAATACTTACCCCGCCAATACTCTGCAATACAAACCCTGCCAATACTCTGCAATACACACCCTGCCAATACTCTGCAATACTTACCCCGCCAATACTCTGCAATACATACCCCGCCAATACTCTGCAATACATACCCCGCCAATACTCTGCAATACTTACCCTGCCAATACCCTGCAATACTTACCCTGCCAATACTCTACAATACATACCCTGCCAATACTCTGCAATGCATACCCCGCAAATACTCTGCAATACTTACCCTGCCAATACTCTGCAATACATACCCTGCCAATACTCTGCAATGCATACCCCGCCAATACTCTGCAATACTTACCCTGCCAATACTCTGCAATACTTACCCCGCCAATACTCTGCAATACTTACCCTGCCAATACTCTGCAATACTTACCCCGCCAATACTCTGCAATACATACCCTGCCAGGACTTTGCAATACATACCCCGTCAATACTCTGCAATACATACCCCGCCAATTGTTTCAAGGCGGGGTCTGGGGAGGGGCAATGGGTGGGGCCAGGGGTGGAGCTGAAGAGGGCCCCATCAGGTAGGCTGTACGGGGCCCATGATTTCTATCAGCGGCCCTGAGTGAATATCTCCTAAACTTACACTGTTTAGTAGATATTCAGACTGCATGCAGCCGGTGACGTCACCCACAAATGTGCTCTGAAAGCCGGCATATCCTGCTGGACCCTCAGAGCTCGTGCCGTAAATAAGAGCTCCCGAAGTCCACGAGCCCAGAAAAAAGATGAGGTGAAGATGGAAGACCTGTGAATGGTGAAAGCGCACCACTGGAGGGCTTTGTTGTAATGTAAGTATTTCATAATGTGATAGTATGCAATGCTTACCTTCATGCTGGACCTTCAGAGCTCATACCGTAAATTAGGGCTCCTGGGCGAATGCGTGGGAGTGACTTAATTATGGCCCTGGCCACTCGTGTAGCTGGAGGCTACGAATCCTGAAGGAAGACCAGGTGGAGATGGAAGCCCAGTCAGCGGTGACAGCGCACTGCTGGAGGGCTTCGTTTTAAGTTAAGTTTCAAATAGTGTGCTAGTATGTGGTACTCACTAGCACATTATATATTTGTCTTTTACGGCGGGGGGAGTTTGTTTCTTCACTATTTCTTTACTACCGCTTTAAGGAAGCATTTTGTGGAGCAAGAACAGGTCCAGGATAGTTAAAAGGAATTTCTGTAACCCTCAGAAGACATTTAGATTCACGTTTGTGTGGTGTGGAAACAAACACAAAATTGCACATGTTCTCACAACATTCAAAAAGCGAACATTACATTTTTAGACATGCAGTGGTGTAATTAATTCCTGTTTTCCGTCAGAATAAACTCTGACGGTCTTTCCGACAGAGTTCCGCTGAAACAGACTTGCCTACACACGATCACATTAAAGTCTGTTTGTTTAGAACGTACAACGGGACTAGAAAAAGCAAGTTCAATAGCCAGTAACCAATAGCCGCCCTTACGTAGTTTTTAGTCCTTTGGAATAGCATACAGACAAACGGTTTTCCCGATAGGAATTCATTCCGTCAGAAAGATTTAAAACATGTTCTATTTCTAGGCCCAGCAGACTTTTTGAAAAAAAAGTCAGATGAAGCCCACACACGATTGGAATATCCGATGAAATGATTCCGTCTGACCTTTTCTTCCGGAAAGTCCGGTCGTGTGTGCGCGGCATAATGGCAGCCCGACACACAGGTAACAAAAATTAAACATGGTAACAAAAGTGTATAGAATGGAGTTCTGTAATTCTTTTTTGTGACATTCCCACATAGGGAAGCCCACTGAAATGAACAGACTGCTGTAAACACTACACACAAAGATGTGCGTGCACCATTGCACCTGCATTGTTAAGCACAGAGCCTTGAAATGGACCTGAACTCAAAAAGTGAAGATGTGCTTTGTTATACAAAAACATTTAGAAATGTTAATTGTGCCTAAGCATTAGTGATGGACGAACTTCCGACGGGACGTTTCGCGAATGCTTACCGTGAACGGGGCTGAACGTTGGCGAAACCGAACGTTCGCCGCGGGCTCCATTGACTTCAATGGGAGGCGAACGTTTTGAACCTTTAGGGCGAATTTGCTGCCACAGGGTAATTATTAGGTGGGCAAACACAGTGCCAGCACATGGCCAATGACATAACACATGTATGGAGTGAATTTGGGATCGATAACTACAAGCATTCTTTTTTTATATGGGAAATTGTTCTGACAATTCAGGACTGTGGCGCGCATGAAGGCAATGGAGGAGAGGGAAGGTCAGGGACCAGGGTAGGCAGAGAAGAGGGTGCAGGAGATGATCACCAGCAGCGTCACATACAGCAATGACACATGCACCGTGATAGAGGCATCTGACAACAGCACTGTGATAGAGGGCACTGACATCAGCAGCGTGACATAAAGCATTGACACCAGTACTGTGACATACAGCATGGACAGCAACACCGTGATAGAGAGCACTGACATCAGAAGCGTGACATTAAGTACTGACATCAGCACCGTGATATACAGCACTGACAGCAGCACCGTGACATACAGCACTGACATCAGAAGCGTGACATTAAGCACTCACACCAGCACCGTGATATGCAGCACTGACAGCAGCACCGTAAGCAGCCCCAGGAGGAAGTCAGCACAGCACAGGGATGGTGGGAGCCCCTCATAATAAGAACCCCCAGGAGGAAGTCAGCACAGCACAGGGATGGTGGGAGCCCCTCATAATAAGAACCCCCAGGAGGAAGTCAGCACAGCACAGGGATGGTGTGATCCCCTCATAAGCAGCCCCAGTAGAAATATGACACCGCTCAACCTCTTCAAAGAGGAGGGTAGGGGCATATAGTACGGTGTGCTTTTTTGGGACAAGGAAGTGAGCCAAATGAAGAAGAAAGAAGGTCTCTGTGCTTGATTAAAAAAAATAGTTTATAGACATATACATGGTCTACTGGTCACATGTGTTGAATTCCTCCGAGATCCATGCCTCATTCATTTTTAGAAATGTGAGGTAGTTAACACTGTCGTGAGCTAGGCGAGTACGCTTATCGGTCACGATCCCCCCTGCTGCGCTGAACGTCCTTTCGGACAGGACACTGGATGAAGGGCAAGCCAACAGTTCCATTGCAAATTGGGCAAGCTCTGGCCAGAGGTCAAGCCTGCCCACCCAGTAGTCCAGGGGTTCATCACTCCTCGGAGCGTCCACATCGGCCGTTAACCCAATGTAGTCGGACACCTGACGGTCTAGGCGTTCCCTGATGCTGGATCCGGATAACACCTGTCGATGGGTCGGCTGAAAGAATGACCTCATATCCGAAGTCACCAACACATCTTCAAACCGGCCTCTTCTTGCAGGCGCTGTTGGATTGGTACCCGCAACTCCTTCTCTGGGAGTGGGAATTGCTCCTCTGCCAGCGCACGCAAAAGCAGAATGCAGCATTTCTCGAAGCAAGGCCTGGAAGTGCTGCATTCTGACAGCCCTCTGCGGTGGCGGTAACATTTCCGCCATTTTGTGTTTGTACCGGGGGTCTAAGTACGTTGCCACCCAGTACTGGTCCTTGACCCTTATGCTTTTTATACGGGGGTCCCTATTAAAACACTGGAGCATGAAGGCCCCCATTTGCACTAAAGTGGAAGCGGTGTGGTGGCCTGGCTTCTGCTCATCATCCAGGATAATGTCGTCCTCTTCATTCTCCTCTCCCCATCCATGCACAACAGGGATCCCAGAAAGGTTTAAAGCACGCTCTTCTTGCTCCTCCTCATCCGCCCCGGCACCATCCTCCTCTGACTCCTCTTCAGACTGCTGTTGTTGACTTGTCTCAGATAGAGTAGCCCCCCCTGGGAATTCATCCAGCATTGCCACTTCCTCATCTTCCCGCTCCTGCTCCTCCACAGCCTGATCAATGACACGGCGCAATGCATGCTCCAGAAAGAAGGCATAAGGTACCATGTCACTGATGGCGCCATGGCTGCGACTGACCAGTTTGGTGATCTCCTCAAATGGCCGCAGAAGTCTGCATGCGCCGCGCATGAGCAGCCACTGGCGCGGTGAAAAAAACCCCAGCTCCCCAGAACCGTTTCTTTCGCAGAGTTCATACAGGTAGACGTTAACTGCACGTTTCTGCTGGAGCAGCCTATCAAGCATATAGAAGGTTGAGTTCCATCGCGTCGGGCAATCGCAAATAAGACGTCTGACCGGCAGATGGTGTCGCCGCTGAATGTCAGCAAGGCGAGCCATGGCCGTGTAAGATCTTCTGAAATGGGCCGAGATTTTCCTTGCCTGCCGCAAGATGTCCTGGACCCCAGGGTATTTGACAAGGAATCGCTGCACGACCAAGTTTAAGACGTGTGCCATGCATGGCACGTGCGTGATTTTGCCCTGTTTCAATGCGCTAAGCAGATTGGCACCGTTGTCACACACCACTTTACCAACTGTCAAATTGAGCGGTGTTAGCCACTGATCTGCCTGTGAACGCAAAGCTGAAAGTAGTGCCGGGCCAGTGTGGCTCTTGGCTTCCAGGCACAACAGACGCAGCACGGCATGGCAACGTCTCACCTGGCATGTGGAATAGGTTCTGGGGAGCTTGGGCGGTGCAGCGGAAGAGACGCTAGCAGCGGAAAAGGAGGAGCCAGCTGAGGAGGAGAGGGAGGAGGATGGAGTAGGAGGAGGAGGAGAAGAAGAGTCAGGCCTGCATGCAATCCGTGGCGGTAAAACCAAATCTACACGGGTGCCACGGGTTACATGCTTGACGGCCGTCAGAAGGTTCACCCAGTGGGCAGTAAAACTGATATACCTTCCCTGCCCGTGTTTGCTAGACCACGTGTCTGTGGTCAGATGTATCTTGGCACCGACACTGTGTGCCAGAGATACATTCACTTGCCGCTGAACATGGCCATATAGCTCTGGGATGCCCTTCTCCGAGAAATACTTCCTTCCTGGGACCTTCCATTGTGGTGTTCCAATGGCCACAAATTTGCGAAAGGCCTCCGAGTCCACCAGTTTATATGGCAGTAGTTGGCGGGCTATCAGTTCTGACAAGCCAGCCGTCAACCGTTGGGCAAGAGGGTTATCCGGCGTCATCATTCTTTTACGCTCAAACATTAGGCCCACGGAAGCCTGCCTTTTTGCAGAAAAACGTGAGCTTGGCGTGATGGAAGGTGGAGTGGAGGACAATTGTGAGGAGAGAGGAGAAGGAGAAGACGAGGCTGGACGGTGAGAGCCTGCAGTGTGGCTTTGAGTGTTCCGTTGCTCCCACTGGGCTCGGTGATGGCTGCTCATGTGCCTTCTTAAGGCGGTCGTCCCTAGGTGAGTGTTGGGCTTACCGCGACTAAGGCCGCGTACACACGCGGGGACTGTTCGCTCAACTTTGTTCGTCAAACAGTTTCAGCGGACAGTCCGCTCAAAATTAGCATGGACGGACATGGCCACACACGACAAACGAACAGTTTGCTGAAACCGTGCGCGATGACGTGAACGGCACGTACGACGGGACTAGAAAACGACGTCCTATACACTGCAATGCAACCTTCGGCGTATAAATTCTTTCTGAGCATGCGCGGAACTTTGTTTGACGAACAAGCCTACACACGAGGGGACTGTTCGCTGAAACAAGGTTTCAGCGGACAGTTTTTCGGAAATTCTGAAACTGTCCGCTGAAAGCCCACACACGAGCAGACTGTCCGCTGAAACACTGTTCAGCGGACAAAGTTGAGCGAACAGTCCCCGCGTGTGTACGCGGCCTAATGCGTTGACTGCAAAGATTGCAGATGGCAACGCTATTGTCAGCAGCGGACACGTTAAAAAAAGCCCACACTGCGGAGCCATGTGCCGGTGTCCTGGGAGCGCCAGATGTGACCGTACATGGTCGATGACTCGCTCCTGATACATTTGCAGTCTGCTTTGTCCCGCCTGTGCAAAGTAAGTTATTCCTGCTTCTCCTCCCTATCTGCTGGTCCATATCTCCCTCTGAACTCCCCTCCTCTTCCTCTCTTGTGGGCACCCACGTGACATCACTAGACACGTCATCATCAACGTCACCTTCCCCACCGCTATAAGTAGAGATCTCGGAGTAGGCAGCAACACCGGGGACCAACCTCCTCCTTGGGCTGATCTGGGTACTGTCGTCAGACTGCTGAGTAGCGGTTGTTGCTGCCTCCTCTTCCTGATCCAATACCAATAGTGGCTGCGCATCAGAAATGTCCTCTTGATATGGATCGGAAAATAATTCCAGTGACTCAAGCGGAAGGTATGTGGTGGTGGTGGTGGTGGTGGTGTTGTTGGTGGTAGTGTCTTTGGGGGTGCACATAGCAGAGAGTGAAGAAGAGGGTGCAGATCGAGAGGATGAGGAGGGTGCAGAAGAGTAAGGCTGAGCGAGCCACTCAACCAAGTCTGGTGCATCCTTTAAAGTAATTGAACGCACCTTCTGCAACTTCCCACTTTGGCTCAAGCCTGTTGCTCCTGCCCTACCCCTACCACCCCTGCGGAAGGGCCTGCCTCTTCCTCTGCCTGTCATTTTTTAAATGACCCTGTGACAAAACTCTTAGTCCCTATACCGATGAAGGACTGCTGCAGTATAGGGCAGCGGTCAGCAGTGGTGCACCTCAACCCTATCTATTGTGGACCGATACCAGTCCTTACAGAACAGCAGACTGTACCTCACTCAACCCTATGTACTGTAGCACCCTTCACCAAGTTACCAGTCCTTATAAGGACCTTTGTGGACCAAGTAGGTTGTGTGTGACTGATTAGCAGACTGTACGTCAGTCCCTATACCGCTGAAGGACTGCTGCAGTATAGGGCAGCGGTCAGCAGTGGTGCACCTCAAACCTATGTATTGTGGACCGATAGCGGTCCTTACAGAACAGCAGACTGTACCGCACTGGCGCACTGAACCCTATGTACTGTAGCACCCTAGACCAAGTTACCAGTCCTTATAAGAACTTTTGTGGAACAAGTGAGTTGTGAATGTTTAGCAGACTGCAGCAGAAGGGCAGCAGTCAAGTATAATATCCTTTCTATATTTGGAAGAAAGAATATTATACATGTACAAGCCTATTACCGTACCACTGATACCAGTCCTGAAAAGAACCTTTGTGGAACTAATAGTAGCAGCAAGTCTTTAATCTGACCCTCACTGCCTGACAACACTGCTTCCTTTCTGTCCCTATACAAAGTGGCAAAAAAGAATATACTGGAACGATTAGTGGTTACTGGAACAGCTCTTTTGTGGACCTGATAGTAACAGCTAATGATGATGATGATGATGATGAAAGACTAATCTGGCTGTCCCTAAAATAGCAGCAGACACACCGTCCTTTCCCTTTCTGTAAACTGACAAAAGACACTCAGGCTGCTGCAACAATCAGTAGCACAGCAAACCTATATACACCTAACACCTATACCAGTCCTGAAAAGAACTTTTGTGTACCAAATAGCTAGCGTTTTATCTCTCCCTACTCCACACAGCAACCTTTCCCTATAATGACAGAAGAAAGAATGTAAAATGGCCACCGGATCGGGTGTATTTATAGGTTAGGGGGAATGTCCAAGTGTCCATGTGCTGTCATGTCTCAATTGGCTGGCCTGTACCCCATGACAGACGTGTCATCATAGGTCAAAGTTCTTTTACACATTAAACACGTAAGTCCGCCGGGGCGAACGACGGGAAAAGGCGAGCGAACGTGCGGACCGCGAACGACCGAAATTCGTAGCGAAACGACCGCTGGGCGAACCGTTCATCCATCACTACTAAGCATTACCTGAAAAATCTGGAATTCCTCCTGAAAATAGCAATGTACTTCCTGGAGTGTGAGAGTGCCTTCTCACTCCTGTGCCTACAACCCCATATCTGTATATATGCAGTTTGAGATCCAAGGCACTGCTGTCTCTGAATGCTAGTCTCAGGAGATTTGCAATGAGAGAAGCCAGAGACTGTGCTACGTACTGTTCTATATGTTGGAAGGTAAGACATGAGGAAGCAAAGCCATGCCTCTTCCAAGATGACCACTTTAACACAAAGGCATAAGGCAGAACAAGTCATGGTAGGTCGGTAATTGGGAAAGGTCAACTGCAGGGACAACACAGACAATACTGGTGATTAGACATTTGCCCTCTGCTTGCCTTTTTTTAGGCACAGTTAACATAGTTTAGTTCCAATTGCACACTTAATAACCAACGTAAAGCACCTTCATTTCACCATCCTTTGGAAATGACTGTATAGACACAACTACTCCAAAAATATCCACTAGATTCCGGGTCCCATGCGAAACAGCTGGCCTTGCAGCATTGTGAACATAGAACAGGTGCCATTCAGAGATTACTTTGTATTTTCTCAATAAAAGCAAAGCTTTTTCTGACTGGATGAGGTGGAGAGGCAGGGTGGTGACATCCACCTCATTCAATCAGAGGATGCTTTGGATCTCTGAATGGTGCATTCTCTGAATGGTGCCCTTGCTGAGCATCCAAGCTCCTGTATTCAATCAAAATTCAGCAGGTTAACACGGTGGCATGAGACCCAGAAGCTAAGGGAGATAACTGGTGTAGTGGTGTCTATAGAGATTTCCAGCTTCCAGGGGCATCAACCAGATATGATATAGACATAGGAGGTTATTTACTAAAGGAAAATCCACTTTGCACTGCGAGTGCACTTGGAAGTAAAGTCGCTGTAGATCCAAGGGGGATATGAAAGGAAAATAAAAAACAGCATTTTAGCTTGCACATGATTGGATGACAAAATCAAAAGAGATTCCACTCATTTCAGATCGACCCCTTAGACTTAGAGCGACTGCCCTTCCAAGTGCACTTGCAGTGCAAAGTGGATTTGCCTTTCGTAAATAACCCCCCTAGTTACATCGGTCAAAGCTGGTCCAATGTAACAATCTAAAAATGCACATACCCCGGGAATTACTCTTTAAGGCTGGGTTCACACTGCAGCGGTTACGAGAACCGGATGTGATTCGCACCGCACTGCAGTGCAAATCACATCCGATCTCTGTGCGATGCGAGTTCAGCCATACAGATAGTATGGCTGAATTCACATCGCACCCGCCGCAAACTCGCACAGGACCCTTTTTTTGGTCCGCAGCAGAATCGGATCGCATGGGTGTTCACACCATGCGATCCGATTCCTGTCCAAGTTTGCAAATCGCACTGCGATGTGCAAACTGACTTGGGGGTGTTATTAACGTTTCACTAACACTCCCAGCAGTTCGCATAGGGCAGTGCCGCCGGGAGGTATGCAATGTGGGAAGCCGCAGCGGATTTGCAGCGTTCCCGCATCGCTGCAATGTGAACCTAGCCTGAAGGATATCTAAATCCAAAAACAAAAATGTCATGTATAGCAGATTACCAATTTTTAGGTGTGGTGGAGGCATTTGTAATATGATTTGAAGCCAAAGACATTTTTTGGCAACTTCAGAAAATCAATTCTTGCCAGAAATACCACGTCCTTGTAACTTCCGGTGCACTGGACTGACATATCAAAATATGATATCCAGCTACCAAAAAAAGAGAGAGGAGGAGAAAGGGTTAGTAGTCCAAAATCAGAAGGGCAGTCTAGAGTGACAACCATGGCTCCCTTCATAGACACAATTTGAAGAGTATCCCATGAAGCTACACTATATTACTTTTTGGTTTAGCTGTGTTTTTTTTGGTTTAGTTTTTGGTCTTCTGGACCAAAAAAAAAATATTTGTGTTATTTTTACAAAACTAATGTGTGGCATTGTATGAACATTCGTTTGGAAAGAACACTGCTTTATTTAATAGGGTATATGAGAATTCGTATGGGGATGATGGTTGGTGGAGCAAGGATGGAGGGTACCCTCTTCAGTGGGGCACAGACAAAATCAAAGGCCTAACCCTTCCCTACATCATCCAAAACTAAAAAAGAAAAGTTTGGACTGGTCTTCCACTCTCAGACAATTTCTGTCCACTGAATGTGTATAATTATAAAAAATCTTTTTCTGTCTACAGGTCACGCTCTGCAGCTGACTGCTCCTTCATCTCATCGAGTCATAATGGGGGAAGATGTGAACATTCCCTGCTCATTCACAGTCAATAACCCTCCTATCAATTGGAAATTTCTTGCCATAACCTGGTACTTTCAGGATAAAGAAATATTACAAGTTCAGAATGCGAACGTGATAACAAGAGATCCTCGTGTGTCATATACAGACCGGGCGGAGGATGGAATCGCCGAACTCTCCATATCAAACATCACTATAATGGACGGAGGGATCTATAAGTGCTCCATACTGTACACCCCAAAGAAGGAGGAAAAGGAGATCAGATTGGACATACAAGGTACACAGGTCAAAGTATTTAACCACCTGTTATATACAGTAGGTTTATTCGATTAGTATATTATCATAACTGCATCACTCACAAAATGACTTAAGTGGGTGGCTAGGGCCTAATGGGTTTCCAGGGATTTACTGTGCTAGATCAACATGGAGCTTAAAGTAGTATTAAACTAGCAGCATTTTTAGTTTTAAAGTGAAGTTTTTATTTCAGAATTATACTTACCTAGGTGGATGCTGCATTTTTCCCCCGGCACCTTTAAGACTGAGAACCGAGCGATATAAAACCGCAGATCACTCGGTTCTCACAGCTTCCAGAGCAGAGAGTTGGTGACTGTCAGTCACACGCTCTCTGCTCTGCTCTGCCCCCTCCACGCTCACTGGAGCACTGGGCTGTGGAGGGGGCAGGAGCGACTGGCTCAGGCTCTCAGCAGCTTGCTGAAAGGCTGAACTGGGTGCCAGTCCAGGCATGTGGGCAGATCCCAACTTCATTGTCGCGATCTTGCCCAAGCATGGACTAGCTCTGTGACATCAGCAGACAGCGGATTGCAGCCCGCTGTCTGCTGAAAACGGGTCACAGAAGTACAGAAGGAGCTTTGGCTGTACTTCTCATTTAACACATTGAGCAAAATAAAATAACCATTTCCCAGTAAAGTATTTGCCAAAGTTGTAAGCCCAGCACTTTCAGTGTACACCTTTCCATGCTACTGGCTCCTGTTTTCTAATAAAGGAATAAATGGCTGCACTTCAAGATGATGAATATGAGTCCTTTATTGATTCATCCAAGTGACACACCACAGGAAAAACGACAATCAAGCATCAAGGCAGACATGTTTCACACACTATCTTGTGCTTAATCATGAGTGCAGCCGTTTCTTCATTTTTGCAGTTTGTATGGCGGGAGAGCCATGGCTAGCACCCTTGAGAGAAGTACTTCAATTCACTTCACTCACTCATTTATCTGTATTCTCCCACCTGAATGGTGTTCTTTGTTTCTTCCTGCTTTCTCAGTGCTGCTTCTGTGAACTTCACAGGGAAGAGTAATGCCGCGTACATACGACCGGTTTTTCCATGAGAATAAACTCTGACGGTCTTTTCGATGGAGTTCCGCTGAAATGGACTTGGCTACACACGATCACACCAAAGTCCGTTCGTTTAGCTGACCTAAGATGGAACTAGAAAAGGAAGTTCAATAGTCAGTAACCAATAGCTGCCCTTGCGTAGTTTTTGGTCTGTTGGAATAACATACAGACAAGCGGTTTTCCCGATAGGAATTGATTCCGTCGGAAAGATTTAAAACATGTTCTATTTCTAGGTCCATCAGAATTTTTGAAAAGAAAAGTTCAATGAAGCCCACACATGATTGGAATATCCGATGAAATTATTCTGTCTGACCTTTTCTGCCGGAAAGTCTGGTCGTGTGTACGCAGCATAACAGCGGATAGTGCAGTCTCCAGCCAGTCTGTTAGCTTGGAGAAGGGAAGAGGAGGAGGGGGGAGCAGGGGAGCACCTTGTCATCCTAGACTTTGGGGATGTGTGCAACCTTAGTACCTGCATGCAAGGGTGACCTCATACGACTCTGCAATAGAAAGGAGCCACCCTGAAAAGGGAAACCTAAGCCAGCAGTCAGGGCATCAGCTAAAACTGAAACAAAGGTAAGGATTCAAAAATAAAGAGGTTGCATACTCAACAAGTGATTACATCAGCTACTGAAAGTGCTTAAAAAATGTAAGGGTTAAATATAATTTTAAGGAACTAAGATCACCGATCTGCTCTGCTTAGTGTGGACTAGGAAGTGTCCAACTGAGCACTTCCAAGTTCAGAGCTGTCAGAACCACTGATCATGCATGCTTCAAGTCGAGGACTCTGTATCCTGGATCAGCATAAAGTGCAGGCAAGAGGAAACATCAGGGACCTAAAAAACTCCACATATCTCAATGATATCTCACCTTTATACTGTAATCTCCTTTCCCCACACCAGTTGTTAGAAAGGACATATCCTGCTGACTACACCAAGTGTAGGTGGGTGCAGCATGGTGCGGCAACAGAGAACACTCAGAGTTCAGATACAGAAAACAGAACTGTATTGAAGTTGAAGTTCAGCAATACAAAAGAAGCCCTGCGGGAAGGTAACCGACCAAGAACACACACAGGATGTATCGGTGAAGAGTAGTAGCAGTAGGTCTCAGGTGTGCCAACTGCACCTCTCTCGAGGGATGGAATGCAGCCTGATCGGTCTGTACTCAAGTGGGGAGGCTTCCAGGAAGGATGGCATGTCCCTGCACTTTCCCTTTTCATCTGAAACCTCTACTTGATGCTAAGCACTGTCCCTGACAGACGTGTGACCTGTCCCTACTCTAGCCTCGTGCAAAATGTGAAATAGCCTCCAGAGTCACATGGGGCACCAGCATCCAATAGGATAGCTGCCCACTGTGACCCAAGAGGAATGTAGACCCTCTTGACTTCCTCTGCAAGGCCACTGCAGTTGAGAGCCACCTGTTGTGGAGAAAGCAGACTGCACCTGCCTACAAGTTTTAGGTTAACATGTATTTTTGTTTTAGCTACTCCGCAGATCAATATCACAGACAGAGTTGTTGTTCCAAATAAAGAGAGTTTCCTACACAGTCTCATCTCTGGATTCTACCCGGTGGACATCGATATTAAATGGCTCCGTGATGGAGAGATATTGGACAATGTAGATATGGAGAACCCTCAGAGAGACCCAGATGGGACATACAGTGTGAGGAGCTCAGTAACAATAACACCAACTAAGGAGGACAGAGAGCGGATCTTCTCCTGTAGAGTCCAACACGAGTCCCTTACTGCACCGCTCCAGGAAGACTTCCAGCTGGTGTATGGAGGTAATATTATCATTATTCAGTACAATGCTCTAAAATTACATTAAACAGAACAGAATTATCTGCTTTAACCTATCCATCCTTTCTATGCTATACCCACATAGGGATTCTGCCTCCAATCAATTGAAATTCCCCCCGCAGCATTCCTATTAGTCTTTCCCCTTTCTTCTGCCCGAGCATATACAACTCACTTGCCAGTGCCCATGGCAGCAGTGAGATGGCCCCTCCAATATATAGAGCTTTCATTGCTATATCCCTCTTATATTTTTTACTGTATAAAAACAGGAGAGCACTAGAGGTATCTTGTGCCAATCCAGCTTTACACTCTCAGTGAGTATACTCCCATCTCCCTGTCTGCTCTCCTCCTAGGTGTTCACTCCCATGTAAAGCTCTTATTTTTTACAAGAACGCCTTCTGTTTCTGTCAGCAGTACTATAGGTTTCTTGCAGACAGAATGCTTTACAATCTCGTTCCTCATGTAGCACCTCTGCTCGTCCCCAGTGGTGGCTGGTACTCAATTTTCTTGGGGGGGGGGGCTCGATTGCCGCCACCCCCCCCCCCCGTCGCTCGATCACCCCCCATTGCTCAACCATACTGCTTGCTGACACTATCTTTGCACTGAACTCCCTGTTGTCACATCATCCACACTCCTAAAATGCACACATTGCCCACTGCCATACCCACCAAACTCTGCTTTTGCACATACAGCTAGCTGTCATAGGTGTGGGCATGGGGTGTGCCAGATGTACCTGTGGACACCCTAATCACCACATGCTGTGCGGATTCCCCCTGCTGTCCACACCCTCTTACCAACGAAGCACTTCCTGTTCATTCACTGTTCCAGGTCAGATGAAGCTACAAAGAAAGGGAATAGGGAATCTTTGTCCTCAGTCCCTTTTTCTGTTTCAAAAGTGAGTCATCAAGGATCTGTTCAGACCCATGATATTTCACCAAAGCCACCCAATGGGACTGCGAAACAATAAAAAAATAAAAAAAAATAAAAAATAGTAAAAAAAAAATAATAATACTGGCACCGCTCACATCCTTACTGACACCATCCATTGTTCTACTGGCACTGTCGTGTGCCCTACTGACAAAGTCCACTGCCCTACTGACACATCCACTGCTGATACCGTCTACTGTCCTGCTGACACCGTCCACTGCCCATGTGTGCTTGAGCTTTGGGGTGCACACCCTAATGCAATAGGCTGATCACACCTATGCCAGCTGTCACCCCCTCCACATTGCTCTCCTGCACATATTGCTTGCTGTTATCCCCTCCGCACTCCTCCTTTGCATATACTTCTGCTGCTGCACCTTCCATACTCCTCTCTTGCACATGATGCCCACTGTCATACCCTCCACACTCTCCTGCTGAACATAATGCCTGCTGTTGTACCCAGCACACTCTTCTCCTGCACATACAGCCAGCTCTCCTACCCTCCACAATCCCCTCTTGCACACAGTGCCTGGTGTCACCCCCTCCACAATCATCTCCTGAACATTCTGCCCAGTGCCTAATGTCATACGCTCTACACTCATCTGCTTCACATACTGCCTGCTAAGACACTACTTTAGCATCGTCATTGTTATCAATATTGCTGTTTCTGAAATGGTCACACATTTACTAGTATGAATAAAAATGTAAATATGATAATCAATAAGTAGGTTTGCAATAGTGTACACATATATACATTTAGTCATACCGTATGTAAAACCGCATTAAGAAAATCTACTTATCACTTGTATTGCAGTTATCCCATCTGTTCACATCACTTCCCAAGCATTTAAGTTGAATGTGGTGCAGGAATTGGTGTGCAGTGTTTCTGGGTTTTACCCAGAATCCATCACTGTGTACTGGTTCTTGAATGATACCCTGTTGGAGAATTCAAAAACAAGGAGGATCAGTAGCTCAGCTATGGAATCTGTCTACCCCTTCACCCCAACAGAACAAAACTGGGGCATGGAGCTGAGATGTGTGGTGGAACATGCAACCCTCACCATTCCACATGAGGAGAGACTACTGGTACAAGTCATAGGTGAGTGACTTTCCCTTTCAGTGGCGTAACTATAGCTGTGGCCATGATCCTGGTATAACCATTTGTTGAGAGGACGTTTTAATATGCATGCTGGTCTGCAAGTGGTAAAAGGGGCATTCTTTCCTCTGACAACTAGTACAGAGGTGTCCTTTTTCCCACTTAGTGCCAATGTAAAGGGGTCCTTCTCTCACGGACCACCAATTTAAGGGGGTCCTTCTTCCACTGACCAATGTAAGAAGTTCCTTTTACTGAAAACCAATATACAAATGTCCTTCTCCCACTGACCCAGGTTCCTTTTACCACTGCTCACCAATTTAAGGGGGCATTTCTCCATTGACCACCAATGTAAGAGGTTCTG
Source organism: Lithobates pipiens (assembly GCF_037356315.1). NCBI lineage: Eukaryota > Metazoa > Chordata > Amphibia > Anura > Ranidae > Lithobates > Lithobates pipiens. The sequence goes on from NW_027507784.1 coordinate 45,780,713, forward strand.
TCACGGATGCCAAATGCTGGTTTCCTGTGAAACAGGCATGACCAAAAATGTGTGGACTTCCACAGAGAATACCAGGTGCAAGTATAGAATAAAATAACGTGATTTATTAAAGATACGATAAATAGATACTAGTGTAAACGCACCTGCAATATATAGAGAAACCCAATAAACCAAAATCAGTAAATCTAATTAGGATAAGCGCTAACAATGAACAACTACCTAAACCAACTAACTAACTATATACAAACAGTAGGATATGGCTGGAAAGCGTAGTCAGTGTCAGAGCCGGGGTCATGCATAGGAGGCCAGACAGAGGGAGCAAGCCAGGACAGGCAGAGGATACACGGGAGCAGGATTAAGCAAGCAGGTGAGAGTTAGGAAAAGAGTATGAGTACAAGGTTTACAGATCGGGGCACATGGGCAGAACACCAAGGCAAGGGGGAGTAGCAAAGGAAGAGCTAAATATCCTCCCAGCAATCATCATCAGATGATGATTACTTAGTAAGAGCTGCTTGTGGGCATCGGAACTACAGCCTACAGGTCAGAGAGCCACAGTGCCACCAGCAAGTAAACATGTTCCTGACTTCTCCCACTGCCCACCAATGTAAGGGGGTCATTCTCCCACTGACCACCAATATCAGAGGTTCCTACTTCCACTGCTCACCAATTTATGGGGTCCTTCTCCCACTAACCATCAATGTAAGAGGTTCCTTCTTTCATTGACCAGCTTTAGTAAATAAACCCCATTGTGTACTTAAAAGTGGGGTATGCCTGTATATGTTGTGTATTTAGGAATGCACCCAGTTCTTTTATAGAACCATTTACTGAGCAGGCCATAACTAGTTCTTGAGGAAGCCTAGTCCACATTTTCACTGCTCTTACAGTAAAGAAACCTTTCTGTATATGGAGGTTAAATATCTTTACCTTCCAATGTAAAGAGTGCACCCTTATCCTATTTAATGACCTGAAGGAGATTAACTCTATACCAAGTTCTCTGTATGGGCCACAGATGACAGTGATCTTGTATTATACATGGTGATCATATCCCGCCTTATGTATTATACATGGTGATCATCATATCCCCCTTATGTATTATACATGGTGATCATATTCCCCTTATATATTATACATGGTGATCATATCCCCCTTATGTATTTATATATGGTAATCATATCCCCCCATATGTATTTATATATGGTGATCATATCCCCCCTTATGGCGATCTTATCCCTCTTATATATTTGTACATGTTGATCATACCCCCCCTTATGGCGATCTTATCCCTCTTATATATTTGTACATGTTGATCATACCCCTCCTTATGGCGATCTTATCCCTCTTATATATTTGTACATGTTGATCATATCCCCCCCTTAAACTCCTCCTCTCAAGGGGGAATAGATCCAGTTCCTCTAATCTTTCCTCATAGCTGAGCTCCTCCATGTCTTATCAGTTTGGTTGCCCTTCTCTGCACTTTCTCCAGTTCCCCAATATCCTTTTTGAGAACTGGTGCCCAAAACTGACCTGCATATTCCAGATTCCAAATGTAAAACAGGAATTTCCCCAACAGACATCAGCCTGTACAGTATTTTATAACACATGCAAAAAATAAGGAGAGCTAGAAACCCATCGTTTGACAAATCAAATAGTTTCATTTAATCTCAGTATTTGATATATCAGCCCCAGTAACTCCTAAACATGACATATACAATATTTTATATCCCTGGTAATGTACTGTGTACTGAGTATACTAAATATCATCATTATATGTATGTTTCCCTGTATTTTCAGATCTGAAGGCAAAACATAAACACACCATTATAATTCTCAGTGTTATGTTGGTCGGTATATTTGGAGCTCTAACCATTGTTTGGTTTCTCATTAAACAAAGAAAAAAACGTAAGTAAGATTGGGAAATGCCACACATTTATTTACTAAAGGAAAATCTACTTTGCACTGAAAGTGCACTTTGAAGTAAAGTCGCTGTAGATCCGATGGGGACATGCAAGGAAAATAAAAAACAGCATTTTAGCTTTCACATGATTGGATGATAAAATCAGCAGAGCTTCCACTCATTTCAGATCTACCCTTTAGATTTAGAGCGACTGCACTTCCAAGTACACTTTCAGTGCAAAGTGGATTTGCCTTTCGTAAATAACCCCCATTGTGTCATAAAGAGGATTTATGTTCTGTTTATAAAGTTATGCCAAGATGAAGAGGATATTTCTTATTGAACTAAATTCTAAAATAAATATTATCCGAGGATGGTTACAGATTCCAACTATTTATTCAATATATGTATTAATTTGTCTATTCCTATAGTCAGGTAGTCTATTAAAACTCCGATAATGTTACTGTTGATAAGCACAATATTATAAGGTAAGCTATGAAAACAAACACACTGCTTAGTAAAACAACGTCTTATTTATTTCCCAAGAAAATATGAAAATAGGAAAAATGCTTTTATATATATATATATATATATATATATATATATATTTTTTTTTTTTAACTATTATATATTATAATGCTAACTTCCTTCTGTAAACTATTAACCACACCCCACCTTCCATGTTAAACTTCTCATATATGTTACAATCTGATTATACAATCAACATAAATTTCTGTCCAATCAGACAGGCCCTAGCACTGTATAGTTGTTGGAAGTTCTAAAGAAAATTGTACAATCTAATTGTAACGTGTAATGAGCATTATGAAGTTGAGCAAGTCCAGCCTGTGCAACAACCATGACTGCCTCCATAGATTCAGTGGAAAAATAAGTGTAGCCATCCAGGGACAGGAAAGCAAATGTAGTCACCACATCTGAGGCCCAATAAGCTATGATTATATTACACTTTTGGTTTTTGGGTTTAGATGTACTTTATTTGTTTATGAGATTACATAAACAAATGAAAGAGAACTGCACTTACATATCACATATAAATACTCATAAAACGGAATCATAGTAAGCACAGTTTACTACGATTCAGTCATGCTCCATTAAGGCTCTGTTCACACCTGAGCGTATTGTTTTCAGGCAGAAAGTTGTGCGATTTTTGCTGCGATGTTACCACGATTTTTGCCGTAGTCCTGTACAGGTCAAAAGGTCACCAATGTAAAAGAAGCACAAGAGTATCAGTGTCTGCAGTAAGGCAGTACAGCCATCCCTCCTGTGGGTAAGTGCTCAGTCCCCGTCTCCCCCTTTGAACTGATAAGACACGGGCCCGGTACAGGAGGGCTAGCTGTACTGCCTTGTCAGTGGCCCTGCAGACACTGCAGTTTTTCTCATCAGAAGAAAGAGAGTGCACCAGGTGATTGTAATGAACCAGACCCTCCCATTCAGGATATGGTGAAACAAACAGCTGTTTCTTCAGAGCAGAAAAAGGTAGGAATCTGCTACAAAGTTTGTTAAAATCCCTGCAATGTACACTGATAACCAAGAGGAAATAGTTTTCTCTTTCTCAACAAAAGTGGAAATTTCACTTTTTGGCTCCATTCACATGTACCATGAATAGTATGTTATTTTCAGTGCCTCCAAACTTCAGGTGCTGCTTATAACATAGTGGCTGCACAGATACAGCAGCTTGACCTAATGTGACAGGCAAGCAGGAGAGAAGCCCCAGATGCAGGCAGTGTGTGTCTTGTTGGATAATGGAGGAAGAAGCAGTGCTGGATCAGTATGCTTTATATAAGATGATAATATGTCTTAAATAGTGGAAGAGATAAGTGGATAGTGTGGGGGCGGCAATCACCAAAGTGTCTTCAGTCACAATTTACGTTTCTCTATAGATTTAAGTTGTAAGGGTTAGACTTAAGTTTCCATGTGCTGATGAATGCTGAGCAGTATGAGGAAATGAATTCATGAAAAACGATGGCAGATCATATAAAGTCCTGAATACAGGAATATGAAGAGGTGACTAGAGTGGAGGATTAAAGCTTAGTTCCTAACCAACTGTTTAGATATAAGTAGTAGAAAAGTTTGGAATAATTCTTCTTCTTTTATTACAGGTCTCCCAAAGGTGAGAGCGATCACCCGCTCCTCTGGTGGTATTTTTAGTTTAGCTGTAGATCATTTCTCCCCAGAAGATATTACTGTATCCTGGAAGGTGATCCAGCCACCATCAAACACACAACCCCGTCCCATAGGCTCTACCATTCTGATGCAACAGAACCAAGATGGAACCTTCAGTGCCACCAGCACTTGTGAAAGTCTCAGGGGGGTGATCCGGGAGGATGAGCCTTATATTGTGCGAGCCGTGGTGGAACACAACAAACTGAAACACCCGAAACAGAGAGAATGGAGAAGCGATGAGAAAGATAATAAAGGTTTGGGAAATATTCTGGTAATGTTTCTAGATGCACAAAGCTTGTAAATATGTTCACTTCTATATCTATCTACTAGTCCACATATGTGGTGGTTGATTGTGATGATCCATATAATAAACAGCCCATTGCTGTTATCTTTTTTCAGATTTTCTTGCACGGCCAGAAGTAGAGATGATACAAATACCAAAATTGTTTGCCAACCAACAGACACAACTGCAATGTAGAATATTACACTTTTACCCTGATGAGCTGACTGTGAACTGGATGATGAAAGATCATGGAAGTGGGCAATTAAATCAAATAAATGATGGTGGGAGATATCAGATTCCAAATAACACATCTCAGCTCCAACCAGATAAAACATTTACCCATACAGCACTTCTGGATTTCACCCCAACAATAGCGGATCGGGGGTCAGAGGTCATCTGCAGAGTGAACCATCCCAGTCTACAGGAACCGATAGAGAGGACAACTGGAACATTACAGGTGTTGGGTAAGTACCACTAGATATACAATGGATTTGCTTGTAGAGTTATCAGATTTTCTCTAGAACTTGTGGAAGAGACTTGTGATTGCCTTGCATAGATACTCTATGGGCAGGTGAGGATCACTAGTTGTCAGGAAGAAAGATAATAAAGAATGCAAAGTCAGTTTGTGAAAACTCAAAGGATGATTCAATATTAGGCTGTTCTGTACTGGTGTCTAAGCCCTTGTACACACGGTCGGAGAATCTGTCCGAATGAGTCTTATCGGACCGTGTCGTCAGATAATCCGACTGTGTGTGGTATGCATCAGACTGATTCTGTCCGAATCTCCGTCCGACCCAATTTTCCAACATGTTACTACACCACTACACCACATGTATTGCAAAGTGAAGAAGGCACAGTAATCCATCCAAATCCAGTCTTCCACTGTAGACAATGGCAGGGAAGAACCTTTTTGAAGCATGATTACCGTATATACTCGAGTATAGGCCGACCCGAATATAAGCCGAGGCCCCCAATTTACCCCCAAAAAAACTGGCAAACTTATTGACTCGTGTATAAGCCGAGGGTGAGACATGCCTGTCCATCCCTGTGTGTGTGTCCGTCCATCCCTGTGTGTCCGTCCATCCCTGTGTGTCCGTCCATCCCTGTGTGTCCGTCCATCCATCCCTGTGTGTGTGTGTGTCCATCCATCCATCCATCCCTGTGTGTGTGTGTGTCCATCCATCCATCCATCCCTGTGTGTGTGTGTCTCCATCCATCCATCCATCCCTGTGTGTGTGTGTATCCATCCATCCCTGTGTGTGTGTGTCTCCATCCATCCATCCCTGTGTGTGTGTGTCCGTGTGTGTGTGTGTGTGTGTGTGTGTGTGTGTGTGTGTGTGTGTCCAGCCTACCTGTGTCCCGAGCCTGTGTCCCGAGCCTCCGTCCCGTGCCTTGCCTCCGTCCCGTGCCGTGCCTTGCCTCCTTGCCTCCGTCCCGTGCCGTGCCTTGCCTCCGTCCCGTGTCGTGCCTTGCCTCCGTCCCGTCCCGTGCCGTGCCTTGCCTTGCCTCCGTCCCGTGCCTTGCCAGGATCGCCGCTCTTCGTCGGCGCCTCGGCGGCCATTCTAAAATTCAAAAGCCGCGCCTCCGCCTTCGCCTGTGATAGGCGGAACACTGAATTTCCCAGCAGCCTGTGTTCCGCCTATCACGGACATCGTCTCATCCTCGTCCGTAGTACGAGGATGAGACGATGTCCGTGATAGGCGGAACACAGGCTGCTGGGAAATTCAGTGTTCCGCCTATCACAGGCGAAGGCGGAGGCGGAGGCGCGGCGTTTGAAGGGTAGAATGTCCGCTGTCTGTCTGCTCGACACGCTGATCGAGCAGGCAGACAGCGATGACTCGAGTATAAGCCGAGGGGGGCACTTTCAGCCTCAAAAAAGAGGCTGAAAATCTCGGCTTATACTCGAGTATATACGGTATTCCTCCAATTTGGACGCAGGCATAGCAGAACCATAAATACATTACTGTACATGTACCAGACTAGCGTGCACAGCATACAGGGAAGACACATATTCTATTCCTATGTCAATGTGCATGTGTCAGAAACTTGGTTCTGTAATTTGTGGACAGTCTACATGTCTACTAATAAAGAAGATATTTAACTAATTAAGTGTTTGATTTTGTTTTCCTTGTTTTTTTTATTTTATAACCCTAATACAGCTATGTTATATAATACATTCTTGTCTCTTGTAGCAAAGCCCAAAGTCAAGCAGCACATACAACTCTTCATTGATGATTCCGGAGATATGGTGGCAACTTTCAGCCTTTTCGGCTTTTATCCAAAAGATATAACAGTCACTTGGTCTAATGGGCTATCCCTGGAGAAGAAACCATCAGAGGAGGCAATCAGTGAGAATCAAGATGGCACTTTTACTGTTAACAGTCGGTGTACAGTTCCTAGAAATCTCTTTGAAAACCCGCAATTCAGAGTCAGAGTAACATGGAACCATCCATCCATGGAGAATGAGGAATATAGAGAGATATCTGTACAGGATCCAGGTTAGAAAAAAATATAAATATTACTGGAGGCACTGTGAACTTGATTTAGATTTGCAGAGGCATCTAAAACATTAACTGCCAGTGCTGGATGATCAGAAACTCTGTTTCATATTCCAACCTACCACGATGTCATGTAAGATAGATGGTGAGCAGTTACTATAGACAGCACAGACATTTTCATATTAGACACTTTTATACATGAGATCCAGAAGGTTAAGTTTGTACAAGTACATGCCACCAGCTACTCCCAGTGTGCAAATAATCATGACACACTGCTCCTAGTATGGTATTATATATGCTGAATGTAACACACCTGTAACCAATTTACATTTTTCATTCAGATGTCAGTGGGAATAATGCCCCATACATTAGTGGTCAATGGGAAGAATGCCCCTTGCATTAGTGGTCAGTGGGAAGAATGCTCCTTACATTGGTGGTCAGTGGGAAGAATGCTCCTTATATTGGTGATCAGTAGCAAGATTGCCCCTTACATTGTTGATCAGTATTGAAAAGTGCCCCTTACATTGGTGATCAGTGGGAAGAATGCTCCTTACATTGGTGATCAGTGGGAAGAATGCCCCTGCTGTCGGCTCTGACAAGTCGTGTTGGTCCCAGAACTATGGAAGTACCACCAAATGGGAGGTCAAGCAGCTACAGCTCAAGTAACTCCTAGCAACATCTGGGGGGAGCCCTAATTTTCCATGGCCACTGGTTGAGAATGGTTGTCTAATGCCGTGTACAGATGATCGGACATTCCGACAACAAAAACCGTGGATTATTTTCCGACAGGTCTTGGCTCAAACTTGTCTTGTATACACACAGTTGCACAAATGTTCTTGGAAATTCCGATTGCCAAGAATACCGTGACTTAAAACATGTTCGACGAGCTGAGAAAAATAAAGTTCAATAGCCAGTGTGGCTTTTCTACTTGATTCCGAGCATGCGTGGACTTTTGTGCATCGGAATTGTGTACACACGCTCATAATTTCCGACAACAAGTTTTTTTGTCGGAAAATTTGAGAACCAGCTCTCAAACAGTTGTTGTTGTAAATTCCGACAGCAAATGTCCAATGGAGCATACACGTGGTTGGAATTTTCAACAACAAGCTCACATCGAACATTTGTTGTCGGAAATTCTGATTGTACACTACATTACAGAATTGTTGATGCAAAAGATTAAAGAGAAAAACTGCCAACACTCAGTGCTACACTTGTTACAGTCAAGGGATGATCTTAAGCAATCAGATTGAATGGTGTATGAGGGACTATATTGACATCAGATGAGAGTGGGTACACCTCAAATAATGCTGATAAGCAATGATATAAAGTGACAAGGATATATGCATGTATATAGACCTGTGGGAGGCACAGTGGTTTCCTCCCACACTCCAAAGACATGCAGGTAGGTTAATTGGCTTCTGTCCAAAATTGGCCCTAGTATATGAATGGGGACCTTGGATTGTGGGCTCCTTGAGGGTAGGGACCGATGTGAGTGTGCAATGTACAGGGATAAGGACAATTGTAGACACACACTCAGGTTGAACTGGATGGACTGGTGTCTTTATTCAACCTTACTATGTAACTATATAAACCTGGAGGTCTGGGTTATAATCAATTAGTGGAGAGCCTCTTGCTGACACAGCAGGCTGGGAACCCAAAAGCTGCCACAGAAGAAGGGGAAGGGTAGAAAGAGGTGCCAATGGTGTAGCAGGATTTATTCAACAGTGTGTGTTAAAATACAATAAAATTGCACTCACAAAAGTCACTTAAAACAGGCATATATCAAGCTCCATGTGGAGCCGCCAGTGCAGAGACCAGTCACAACAGAGACTGCTGAGATGACAAGAGCGCTGTGTAAGCCAGGGATCTGGGCAAACTGTCAGAGAACTGCCACGGGAGTCTCGATAAAGGAGCTGTCAGATTGTCACAGACTCTAGCCTATCGGGAACGCATTTCGGAGGCCAAACTACACCTCCTTCGTCAGCCACTCTTATTGTATTTTAACATACACTGTTAAAGAAATACTGCTACCCCATTGGCGGCTTTACTCCTCTTTCTCCCCTTCCACTTGTTTTGATGCAAAAAATTGCCCAACTCGGCAGTGGTTTCAAAAACACCTCTAGCAAACCTCTTCAGCCTGTAGATGCTATTGCAGTCTGAAGAGGGGCATGCGAATGAGTTTAATACTCTTAGATGCAAATAGAGCAGTAAAAAGCAGAAGGCTTTTTTATCTGATCATGGTTTTTATTAAAACATTCTACCAAGAAAAAGCTTTATATGTTACAAAAAATTAATTAGTTGTAGCATGCTCTAGTCAGGTGCTAGTGTAAATAGTTTGTTTTGCTAGTGTAGGTAAATTTGGCTTGGCTAGCAGCCAAGCCTGTGTTGAAACTGGGTCAGGGTGAGTGACTCACGGAGGCTGAATGACTCATCAAGCAGCACCTCTGGTACCTCCCCCTACTTGCTAGAACATTGGAAAAGCTTCCATAAATGGGTGGGAGGTTAGGAGGGGCTGCTTGGAGTATTAAGGAGGGCCCTAGCCAATCCCCAGCCAAGTGGTCTGGCAGGGGGCAGGCACCTCTTAAATACATGAGCAAGAGCAGTCAGGTGGAATATGGAGAAGGAGTGCTGAGGAGGCTGTCAGTGGCCCTTGAGGGTGCCCCCTAGTTTGGGGAGGGGGTGATCTCAGGTCTGGGGAGTCGGGTGCTGGAGGGATCCTTCACAACACATGGAGGAGTCCTGTCCTGGATGCACAGGAGCAAGTTTGATGACAGCAGAAGAGAGAGTCAGCACATCTAGGAGGTCTCCACGAGAAGTCAGTTGGGTGGGCTGTTGAGCAGCGTGCAGTCTGAGAGGACTGTGGCAAGTAACCAGGAGGGCAATGAGAGAGGCAGCTGCAGCCAGGTGGGCTGGTGGTGCCTGGATCAATAGCCACAGGAATGTATGCTGGACAGTGAACTTTGCTACACAACCAAAGGGGCCCGCAGTCCCTGTCTGTAAAGGGCTTTAGCTTGATCTGACTAAGTGCTTTGCCAGATTCATCAAACAGTGTTCCAGCTGGGTCTGTATTGTTTCTGCAAGCAAGTGCGTGCTGGAGGAAAAGGAGTGTAAATAGACTGAAGTCAAATGGGCAACCCGTTATTTTGCTATTCCCTATTCAAGTTTTATCCCCTCAATAAAACGTAAAAACAAGCACTGGGCTGTTTCTTGACTCTGGGATACTGTGAAAATTTGGTATGCCTGGCTGTGCAAGGTGGGGAATCCCAATTCACCAGCGTCTCCTACGTGGGATTCGCTACATAGAATACTAGTGCCCCATACACACGGTCAGACATTCCAACCACAAAATCCATCTGATTTTTTCCGACGGATTTTGGCCGAAACTTATCTTGCATACACATGGTTGCACAAAGTTGTCGGAAAATCCGATCGTTCGGAACATGGTGACTTACAAAATGTACGACGGGACTACATAGAGGCCAGTAGCTAATAGCTTTCGTCTCCAAAATGTTTTCCGAGCATGCGTGGAACTTTGTGCGTTGGAATTCTCTACACATGATCAGAAAAAGTCTGATCGGATTTTGTTGTCGGAAAATTTTAGATCCAGCTCTCAAATTTTTTCCATCGGAAATTCTGACAGAAAAAGTCTGATAGAGCCTACACACGATCGGATTTTCCGACAACATAATCCGATCTGACTATTTCCGTCTGAATTTCCGACCGTGTGTATGGGGCATAATACTATCATAGAATTTTTTATATAAAAAGAAAGAGAAAAAGAAAAAACTGTTGGTGATACCGTGCAGAGATATCCTAAAGCAATTTTATCCAAAACAAATTGTGTGTGATTAATGTGGAGTCAACATTCATGTTCCATTATAATTAAAACCAAAAAATGGGTGTTAAATTATCCTATACGTATCAACCTACTAAAAACATGTAAACCTTCATTAAATGTGCAAAATAGTGGAAATAATGTTAATATTCGACAATATGTTAGTTTAAAACAGATTGTGCAAACATGTGCAAAAAATGTGCAAAAAAGCAACTAAAGGTCAGAACAACCAAGGATCAAAAATAATTCAACCATAAAATCGCATGAAGACGCTAAATGTGCAAATAGACAATATTTTCAACCAATAATCGCATGAAGACGCATCTGTGTCCAATATAAGTCCAAAATTAATATTTGGCTTGATAGTACTGCCTCTTCAGATTATTGTTGTAATTGTTACAAAAAGTCAATGGGGGGTATTTGATTCACTCGTGCAAATAGTGCGGGCTTTCAATTAGAGAACTTCATCCCCGGTGCGCCACTCTGTGCTATAGTATGTGAATGCTCTCACCAGAGTTAATGCCCCTGTGGCCGCGTACACACGCGCGGACTGTTCGCCCAACTTTGTCCGTCCAACAGTTTCGGCAAACAGTCCGCTCAAACTTAGCATGGACGGACATGGCCACACACGACGGACGAACAGTTTGCTGAAACCGTGCGCGATGACGTGAACGGCACGTACGACGGGACGAAAAATACGACGTCCTATACACTGCATTATAGCTTTCGGCGTGAAAATCCTTTCTGAGCATGCGCGAGACTTAGTTGGCCGAACAAGCCTACACACGAGCGAACAGTCCGCTGAAACCTTGTTTCAGCGGACAGTTTTTCGGAATTTCCGTAAGACCTTGTTCGTCCAACTGTCCGCTGAAACTGTCCGCTGAAGCCCCACACACGAGCGGACTGTCCGCCCAAACACTGTTCAGCGGACAAGGTTGGGCGAACAGTCCGCGCGTGTGTACGCGGCCTGTGGGGCTGGATGTTGTGTGCACTCGTTTGAGACGAACGGCGGAGTTTTTTCTATACGCATATGCTTTTAATGTAAAATGTGAGTAGATTTTAATATTAATAAACGAAAGATTTGGTTAAGAACGTATTACACTATGGATATGTCTTCCCTTATATAATTAACGTTGGATACCATACGGACGGAATAACGAAGCTTCACCCAGTGCACCAGCAGCAGCCAGAGAGCGACACAGTGGCTTACATTGTGAAGGTCCATCCAGCCCCACAGGGGCATTAACTCTGGTGAGAGCATTCACATACTATAGCACAGAGTGGCGCACCGGGGATGAAGTTCTCTAATTGAAAGCCCGCACTATTTGCACGAGTGAATCAAATACCCCCCATTGACTTTTTGTAACAATTACAACAATAATCTGAAGAGGCAGTACTATCAAGCCAAATATTAATTTTGGACTTATATTGGACACAGATGCGTCTTCATGCGATTATTGGTTGAAAATATTGTCTATTTGCACATTTAGCGTCTTCATGCGATTTTATGGTTGAATTATTTTTGATCCTTGGTTGTTCTGACCTTTAGTTGCTTTTTTGCACATTTTTTGCACATGTTTGCACAATCTGTTTTAAACTAACATATTGTCGAATATTAACATTATTTCCACTATTTTGCACATTTAATGAAGGTTTACATGTTTTTAGTAGGTTGATACGTATAGGATAATTTAACACCCATTTTTTGGTTTTAATTATAATGGAACATGAATGTTGACTCCACATTAATCACACACAATTTGTTTTGGATAAAATTGCTTTAGGATATCTCTGCACGGTATCACCAACAGTTTTTTCTTTTTCTCTTTCTTTTTATATAAAAAATAAACACTAGGATTTGATAAGTTAACTCATCTCATCACTAATAGGGTTTAGCGCCATAACCTTTTTATTTCACATTTTTCATTTCCCTCTCCTTCCCAATAAGGAAGTGAGGGCTTCAGGCACAGGCAGCTCTAACCCAGTATATTTCCTTTTCTCTCTCCATTCTTTAATTTTAATTTATTTCACATATTTCTATCACATTGGAGATCTGATTTTTCCATAGCGCGACTTTATTTATTCATTTATCATAGAATTACTGTCTTGTTAACTAATGTGTAATAACATTGATCAATTTGGCTACTAGTTTTCAGTGACCTTTGATTCAAGATGTGGTTAAGGTGTAACTGTATGAACCAACGTACTTATATGTTCTACATTTTTACTTTTAGATTTCCCTTGGCATCCAAGAATTGAAGAAATCACTCCAATCATTCTGCAAGTACAGCAACAATCTACAGTGAAGTGTAAAGTATCTGGCTATTTCTCCATAGACACAAAAGTGACTTGGTTAGAGAAGAAGGGAGGATCTATAATGGACTGTATTCAGAATACAGACTACACAATTTCTGAAATAAAACATGAGAGAATGGCTAATAATTCCTATCAGTGCTCCCCTTCCCTATCCTTCATACCAAAATCAGTCACTGATGATCTGGAGATTATCTGCAGAGTGGAACATCCCAGCCTGGAACACCCAATAGAACGAAGCACAGGACCGGCTAGGACAAACGGTGAGTCTGTTAGAGAAATTTTTATAGGAACACACTAAAAGTCCCCAAGACCAAACTTACATGCTGGGAAATAATGTGAATCAGTGAGTGTCAGTGAATATATAACCTCATTGATGACAATTTAATTTTTTTTATTTTTTAAGAATATTTTTATTAAGAGATTATAAGCATACAGCATAAGCAGTAGGTACATGTAATTTGTTACAAATGAAACAGAAGGTTAAAACAGTGTAGATAGAAATTAAAACAAGAGGATTGTCTTATAGTGGATAATCCTTCGGGTATTACAAGATAATTCTATGCAGCGTAATCCAGACTGTTGTAAGGCCATATAATGCGTAACAGTTGTTGTAAAACAAAGATATCTTAACAGTATTTCTTAATTTAAAGCGGAGGTCCACCCTAAAGTGGACCTTCCGCTCATCGGAACCCTCCCCCCCTCCGGTGCCACAATCGGCACCTTTCAGGGGGGAGGGGGTGCAGTTACCCGGATAATCCAGGTAACTGCACCCACTTCCGGGATAGCTCTCTGCGGAAAGGGGCGTAACTTACGCCCCTTTCCGCAAGTGCCCGCCCCTTCCCGCAAGTGCCCCGCTGCCTGCTGGGAAACACACAGATCCCAGAGGCAGCGGGGAGCATCCTTATTGCACAGCCCGATTCGCGCATGCGCAGTAGGGAACCGGGAAATGAAGCCGAAAGGCTCCATTTCCTGATTCCCATACCCAAGATGGCGGCGGCAGGACCCGACAGACGACCTTGAGATCGGCTTCGGGTGCCGACATCGCGGGCGCGCTGGACAGGTAAGTGTAACTATTTTAAAAGTCAGCAGCTGCAGTATTTGTAGCTGCTGGCTTTAAAAAAAAAAAAAAAACGCGGAGTCCCGGTGGACTCCCGCTTTAACTCAACTGTCTTGTTGTTGTCCGAAACCCCTGACATATTTTCCTAAACAAGCCTGGGCCTGTAACATGACCAGTAGTTGTCTTGTCTATATCGAATCCGGGGTGTAACGGATAAAGTGGCAGATGGCGTTTGCTGGATCTGTCCTTACTCCCTCCCTCAAGGGGTGGGAGTCATACTAACAGCTAGAGTCATAGGACCTCTATGCGGATGAGAAAAGCTGTTATATGGAGTGTGCATTGTGGTGTGGGCCAATTAGCCAGGTAGAGAGACCCGGCAGACCACTTGTCAGTTTCGTACAGATTGTAATCGGTAACTGGAATGATCATAAAGGCGACATAAATAGCATTCTTCACGACTATTCAGGTGGGGGGGGGGACAAAAAGGTGAAGTATGGGAGGAAGGTAGGGGAATGAGTATGAATTCGCTGCCAAAGAACATTACAAAGCTTTTTCCGTATACTAAGAAGACCTCAAAAGACCCCAGTGAATGCTCCCCTCAGGTCAAACTATGCATTATTGAGTAGACTTTTGTACTCTGCAGACGTTTGGAAGTGTAACCAACATGCCCAAGTGTTGGTGAATTTGGGTGAGGTGTCATGGAGTTGGTGGGTAATTTCTTCCATTTCCATTATCTTTCTCACTCTTCGTATCCAGTCAGCAATACAGGGTATTGTGGTTGATTTCCACAAAGTAGGAATACACATTTTAGCTGCATTGACTGGGTGTATTACAATGGATTTCTTATAGTGGCTTTGAGGCATGGATGTATGATGGAGTAAGTATTGTGCTGGCGTGAAATCCGGTGTAAAGGTCGTTATGTTAGAAATTAAATGATGTATGGCCTTCCAGTACGGTCTAAGGAGGGGACAATCCCACCAAATGTGTAAGAGTGTTCCTACTGCTTCCCTGCATCTCCAGCATTGAGAGGTTGACGTAGGGTAGCATTTGTGTAGAATGTCCGGGGTTCTATACCACTGTGAGTATAGTTTAAAGCCATTTTCTTGTACGGACACATTTCTAGAGCCTTTGTGTATATTTGTCAATATATCGTCCCAATTATCTTGTGATAATTCCATTCTCAGATCTGTTGCCCATTTTTCACGTACTGGATCAGCTAAGCAATTTGTTGTAGGGAAGAGAAGAGCGTAAATTTCAGAAATTAAATGTCTCTGTGATGTTTTCCTAGTGCAAAGTGTCTCAAAAGAAGTCAGTTTCCTACACCACGTAGTTACAGGGTACTTATTGAGCAGAAAATGCCTGATTTGAAGAAAATTAAAGAAGGGTATTTTCATATTCGGGAATTTAGTCAAAAGGGATTGATAGGTGAGCAGTTGTCCTTTGTCAAAAAAGAACCCTGCTCTCATGAATTCCCTGAGATACAAGAATCTTGGGAGGACATTCATTTTTAAAATCGCGGCTCTCCCGAACCAGGAGATCGTAGGTATGTACCATTTCTGCAGATCAGTCCTAATGGAGTTTAATAATGGTAGGTAATTTCGGGGATAAAGATCTGACAATCTGGTCGGTAATTGAATTCCTAAGTATGTGATGGCATGCTTTTCCCAACTGAATGGAAAGTTTGTTCGACATTGATTTAGCACCGTATCAGGTAAGGTAACGTTAAGGGCTTTTGACTTATTGAAATTAATTTGGAAGTTTGCTATCGTATTAAACTGAGCGAAGTCTTGGAGTAAATTGGGTATAGTGGTTATCGGGTCCGAGAGAAACAAAAGGATATCGTCGGCATACGCTGCCACTTTGTATATCTCGTCCTTAATGCGAATTCCTTTAATAGCCGCATTTGTATGGAGTTTATGAAGCATGAGTCCGAGCGTTAAAATAAATATGATTGGAGACAAGGGGCATCCCTGTCTAGTTCCGTTGGACAAGGAGAAGGCATCCGACAGGTGACCATTAACCTTAATTCTGGCTGTGGGGGATGAGTAGAGGGCCATAATATATTGCAAGGTACGTTCTTTGAATCCCATTTTCCGGAGTGTTGCCAGCATGTAATCCCATGCCACCCTGTCGAACGCCTTCTCCGCATCCAATGAAAGAAAGAAGCACGGAGCGTGATACGCGGACAGCCACTGATGAACACTAATCGCCTTCAGCGTGTTCTCACGCGCCTCGCGTCCCGGAATGAAACCCACTTGGTCTAGAGAAACCAGCGAGGGGAGTAAGGGGAGAATGCGATTTGCTATAATTTTTGCATAGATCTTCATATCTACGTTTATAAGTGAAATGGGCCTATAATTGGGGACTAGAGATTCGTCCTTCCCTGGTTTCGGTATCATTGTGATGTGTGCTTCGTGAAGTTCCGTGTGAAGGCGCGGGAGAGCTAGGGAGAGCTAGGGAGGCTGTTGAATGTGTCAATGATGTGTGGGGTCAGCGTGTCCGAAAAAGTTTTATAATAAAGTGTAGATAGTCCATCTGGGCCAGGACTCTTACCCGGTTTAAGCTGTTTAAGGGTGGCTAGGACCTCCTCTTTCGTTATCGGTTTCTCTAAATCTATGGCCACTTCTTCAGGGATACTCCCTGGACAATTGTCTTCTAAAAATTTTGTAATCTTTTTAAGTCTATCGTGGTGCGTTCCTGATGAGGGGTGGTGTGGGAGATTATAGATGTTAGAATAGAAGTTTTTAAACTGTTCCAGTATGCCAGACGGGGAATCTATCTTGTTACCTTTTGGATCGACTATGTGATGGATTGTTGACATCGCTTTCTTTTTTTGGATTGCCCTTGCTAAAAATTTCCCTGTTTTGTTGCCAAATTCATAATAGTTTCGTTGCATAAGTATATATTTCCTTCTAATTGGTATCCCTAATTCTTCCAGGAGATCCAGTCTGGCTTTCTGTAGTTAATGTAGAGTGTTTTCCGCTAATGTCTGTTTATGTAGCAATTCTAAAGAGTGAATGTTCTTTGATAGCCTGTCAATTCGGGTTACTCTGTCTTTCCGTCTTCTTGCCGTAAGGGAGATAAATTCTCCCTGAATCACACATTTATGTGCCGCCCATCTTGTTAGAGGGTCAGTCTCAGGAGAGTCATTTTCGGCAAAATAATGTGTTAAAGCGGTAGTAAACCCGCACCTTTTTTTTTTTTTTTAAACCTGCAAAGCAAAAGGCATAATGAGCTAGTAAGCACCGCATACTAGCTCATTATGAAATACTTACCTTAGAACGAGGCCCCGACATCTGGCCCGATCCACGCCGAGGGAGCTGACATGCTCCCTCTGCGTTTCTTCCGGGTATCGCGGCTCCGGCGCTGTGAGTGGCCGGAGCTGCAAAATTGTCACTCCCGCGCATGCGCGCGGGAGATTTCAGTCCGGCCGCTCGGCCGCTGCCGGATTTTGACGGCGAGAAACCCCTTGTGCGCATGCGCCGCTGCAGTCAGCGGCGCATACCGAGGGGAATATCTCCTAAACCGTACAGGTTTAGGAGATATTTTTTTTACCTACAGGTAAGCCTTATTATAGGCTTTCCTGTAGGTAAAAGTTAAAAATGTGGGTATACAACCACTTTAAGCTAGAGTTTAGTTTGTGTACCGCATCTATATCGCTTAACAGAGAATTGTCCATTCGCCATGTAAAAGGTTTCGCCGGTCTTGTAGGGAAAGATAGGGTGATCGAAATCGGGTTGTGGTCGGAAATTACCATCTATGGAGGCTGCAAGCAAACACTCTAGATCCGTCTGAGAGAGAAAGAAGTAGTCAATCCTCGAGTATTTGTTGCATGGAGGGGAATAATAAGTGAAATCTTTATCAGTCGGGTATAGCGTTCTCCACGCATCATGTAATGTTAATGTAGTCAGCTGAGATTTTATCGCCCGTAGCGCTCTGTACGCTATCGAAGAGGTGCCAGTCGAGGAGTCTAAAGTGGGGGCCATAGTTAAATTAAAATCTCCTCCAACCACCAACATGCCATGATAGAAGGATGTAAGTTGTTGCATCATGGATTTGAAGAAAGGGACTTGCTGTTGATTGGGCGCATAAATATTAGCCAAGGTGACTTGTTTATTAACCCTTTCCCGCCGAGCGTACACACATCTGCGTACTCGGCTTCCGGGGGTTATACCGGGATGATGCCCGCACCTGCAGGCATCATCCCGGTACCGATTTTTACAGCAGGCGATTGGCTATCCAGGCATAACAACCGATGCGGCTAAAAGCCGCTCGGCTGTTATGCCGGAGGAGCGGGAGGGGACGCCCCCCCCCTCCCGCCGCCTCTCGCCGCTGTTACCGGTGCTCCCGCTCGATCGGGAGCACCGATTAAAGATCCGTCGGCTCTGGCTGCTGGGGAGGAACTGGAACGAAGCCGTAATCGGCTTCGTTCCAGTCTCCTCATCGTAAACACGGAAGCGACGTCATGACGTCACTTCCCGTTTACTCGGCTGCCAATGGCGCCGGTTTTAAAAAAATATCCGGTATTCAGAATCGCCCTTTTCGGCGATCTGAATACACTGAAGTGTAAAGGAGGGGTGGGGGGTCTTTTAGACCCCCGATCCCTCCATAAAGAGTACCTGTCACCGCCTATTACTGTCACAAGGGATGTTTACATTCCTTGTGACAGCAATAAAAGTGATCAAATTTTTTTTTTTTTTTTAAACAATTTAGTCATTTAAAAATAAATAAAATAAATAAAAAAATAAAAAAAAAATTTTCAAAGCGCCCGCCGTCCCCGCGAGCTCGCGAAGCAAAGAAAACGCATGCGGAAGTCGCGCCCGCGTACGTAAACGGTGTTCAAGTCACACATGTGAGGTATCGCCGCGATCGTCAGAGCGAGAGCAATAATTCTAGCAGTAGACCTCCTCTGTAACGCTAACCTGGTAACCGTAAAAAATGTTTAAAGCGTCGCCTATTGAGATTTTTAGGTACCGTACTTTGTCGTCAATCTACAAGTGCGCGCAATTATAAAGTGTGACATGTTTGGTATCTATTTACTCGGCGTAACATTATCTTTCACATTTCGCAAAAAAATTGGGCTAATTTTACTGTTTTGTTTTTTTTTTATTCATGAAAGTGTCCCTTTTCCCAAAAAGTTGCGTTTAAAACACCACTGCGCAAATACCGTGTGACATAAAATATTGCAACAATCGCCGTTTTATTCTCTAGAGCCTCTGCTAAAAAAATATATATAATGTTTGGGGGTTCCAAGTAATTTTCTAGCAAAAAATATGGATTTTAACTTGTAAACACCAAATTCCAAAAATAGGCTTAGTCATGAAAGGGTTAAATAACTTCCCTTTCAAAATTGTGCAACTTGAGAGGTATCACATGTGTTAGAAGGTTATCATTTAATGCTTATGTATACTTTAGGATGTTATTTGGAGGGTCTTTATCATAGAACTGTAAACTTTTACATATTCTTAACAAGCAGCAAATGAACTTTAAACCTGTCCCCACTAACCTCTGTAGGTGCAGGCACTGTTCAGCAAACCATCCTCAAAGTTTACAGCAGAGACACATGCACAGCTACCCTGCTCAGAAGTGACCCAGAATCTCATCTTTTCCAAATACCCCTTCTTAGCAGTGACCCAGCTGCTGAGCTCACCATGCTTCCTCCTCCCGGCAGTGATTTTGTAGCTTAGCTCACACTGCTCCCCTCGTCCAACAGCTATTCAGCTGCTCAGCTCTTCCTGCCCCCCTTCTCAGCAAAGACTCATCACCTCAGTTCACCCTTATGCCACGTACACACGATCAGAATTTCGTCCAGCAAAAGACAGATGAGAGCTTTTCAACGGAAAATGTGACCGTGTGTATGCTCCATCGGAATTTAGCTGGCCGAATTCCCGCCAGCAAAAATTTGAGAGCATGTTCTCAATTTTTAAGACGGAAAAACTTTCTATTTGAAATTCCGATCTTGCGTATGCAATTCTGACACGCAAAAACTCACGTATGCTCAGATTCAACTACAAGATGGAAGCTATTGGCTACTGGGTATTGAACTTCCTTTTTCTAGTCCCGTCGTACATGTTGTACGTCACCGCCTTTTTGACGGTCGGAATTTGGTGTGACCGTGTGTATGCAAGACAACATGAGCGAAATCCTGTCGGAATTCCGTCGGGAAAACCATCAGAACTTTTTCTGACCAAAGTTTCCGATCGTGTGTACGCGGCATCAGCTCCCTCCCTTTCTAGCAGTTACTCATAAACTTAGCTCACCCGGTCTTTACCTCCCAGCAGTGACTTGTTAGCTCAGCTCCCACTGCTGCTCTTACCAGCAGTGACTTGGCAACACAGCTCACCATTATCCTACTCCTAGCAATGACTCAGCTGCTCAATTCTCCCTTGCTACCTTTACCAGCATTAGGTACCTTGCAGACGGGACGAACTACGCCAAGTGCATCCCACTGCTTAACAAAGGATCTGTCCACTGATCCCCGCTGAGTAGGAGGATGATAGGTCCATGTGTTTTTTTTTTTTAGCCTAGTTTTGTCTGGGCTCTTTTCATTTTTTTTATTTTTTTCTTGTAAATATTTATTTTACTTATTTTTTTATAAAAAATAAAAATGTTATTTGAGGATAGTGATTATATGAAGCCATTTATTATCAAATAGTTGTTTGGCTCCTTTAAATTATAATGAAAACAGAAATCATCCAAATGGCCCTGATCAAAAGTTTCCATCCCCTGGAATGTTTGGCTTTGGTAAAGACACAGAAGGTGGCACACACAAGTTAAAATGGCAATTAAAGGTTCATTTCCCACACTGGTGGCTTTTTAAATTGCAATCAGTGTCTGTGTATAAATAGTCAACGAGTTTGTTAGCGCTCACGTGGATGCACTGAGCAGGCTAGATACTGAGCCATGGAGAGCAGAAAGGAATCTTTAAAAGGCCTGTGTAACAAGGTAATGGAAAAAGATGGAAAAGAATATAAAAAGAATATAAAAATATATCCAAAGCCTTGAATATGCCTATCAGTACTGCTCAATCATTTATTACGAAGTGGAAAATTCAGGGATATCAGGGATCTCTTGATAGAAACATTGTAACCACAACTGCCAGAAGAATTGTTCGCGATACAAAGGAAAATCCACAGGTAACCTCAGGAGAAATACAGGCTGCTCTGGAAAACAACAGTGTGGTCGTTTCAAGGAGCACAATACAACAATACTTGAACAAAAATGGGCTGCATGGTTGAGTTGCCAGAAAGAAGCCTTTACTGTGCCAATGCCACATAAAAACCCGGTTACAATATGCCCAACAACACCTTGACATGCCTCAGCAGGCTTTTTTGTGGCATTCTTCTGTGTGTGTGTCATCTTCCAGTCTAGGGTATGTAAACTTTTGATCAGAGCCATTTGGGTGATTTGTGTTATCAATATGATTTAAAAAGGAGCTAAACAACTATGTGATAGTAAATAGCTTCACATGATCACTATCCTTAAATAAAAAAATTTTTTTGGCATGATCAGTCATATTTTCAATATCAATTCCAAAATGTCATGATTTCTGCCAGGGTGTGCAAACTTGTGAGCACAACTGTATACACAGACAGATATTATTATTATTAACATTTTTTATAAAGTATCATCATATTAAACAGCTGTTAGATATAACATTTTATTATTTGCTATCTTTAAACTCTCTCATCTTCTTCTAGTTGTCCCCCAGGAGAATAATGTGAAGTTCACCATTTCTGGACCAGACCAAGTAATGTGTTCTCTGTGTTTAGTGAAGTTTTACCCCCAAACTATTTTCATTACATGGACCCAAGGAGAAGGAAAAAAAGAAACTTTGAGCTCAACCAAGAAAATAATTCAGACCAATGATGAGAAAACCTTTGATGCTATAAGTGAGTGTGTCGTTCCCCTGCAATATTTCAAGTCCTCGGTGCATGTGACTTGGACACACGAGTCCCTGAAGGAGCCTGGAACTCGAGACCTCCATATGACAGGTAATACAACCTAAAGACCGGTTGTAATAGAATTGTTCTACAAAATATCAATGTTTACACCTTTAACCACCTCCTGTCTGCCATATTGTCAAATTACGGGCTCTCTCGTTCTGGAGACAATGTCAAATTATGTGGTCCCACTCTCGTCGCAGTTGCTCGCCCGCAGTGCGGGTGATCGGTGGTTTGCTCTGTCCCTGGGACGCGGTGCAACACCAATCTCGGTAAAGAGCCTATGATGAAGCTCTTTACCCATGTGATCAGCTGTGTCCAATCACAGCTGATCATATGTAAACAACGAAATATCGGTTATTTTCATTTCCTCACAGGGGAGACAGTACAGATAATCAGGGCACTGATTATCAGTGCAGCCCCAACAGTGCCCAGCAGTGATGCCAATCAGTGCTGCCAGTCAGTGCCCATCAGTGAACAAGAAAAAACAGAAAAAGAAGGTGCTTGGTATATTTTATTTATGTTAACCTATATTGAAACACTCCGCCCTTCAGGGGGTGAACTGCAATAAAACCTCCAGAAAATCATACTTGATAGACTTAGCAATACTTTCACATGAGTAGTTCCATCAGTGCTGCCCATAAGTGCCACCTATCAGTGCCCATAGGTGCTGTCTATCAGTGCCCATACGTGCCGCCTATCAGAGCCATGTATTAGTCCCATCAGTGCCATCTATCAGTGCCACTTATGCAGCGTACACATGTAGCCAACTATCCGGCGGACTTAGTCTGCCGGACTTCCCGCCGGACTGTCCGCCGGACTTTCCAAGCAGGCCAATTGCCCACACACGGCACTTTTTCAGCAGACTAATACGGCGTAATAAGTCCGCCGGACTATCCGCCGTACCTTTGAAATGAACGGACTCGCCCACACACGCGGAGGAAAGTCCGCTCATTTTGAGCGCGTCTCCAGGTAGCCGGGGCCAGCGAAGGAGGCGTCGCTGGCCCCGTCACCTGGTATGGACTTAAAGGGGAACCCCAACGCCCAAAAAAATCGGCGTGGGGGTCCCCCCCAGGTCCACATCAGACCCTTGTCCGAGCACGCTACACGACCGGCCAGGAAAGGGGGGGACGAGCGAGCAGCCCCCCTCCTGAGCCGTACCAGGCCGCGTGCCCTTAACATGGGGGGGTGCCTTGGGGAAGGGGGGCCGCACCTTGTCCCCATGTTGATGAGGACAAAGGCCTCTTCCCGACAACCCTGGCCGTTGGTTGTTGGGGTCTGCGGGCGGGGGGCTTATCGGAATACCGGCCCCCCACCCTATGTGAATTAGTATGGGGTACAATGTACCCCTACCCATTCACCTGTAAATAAAAGTTAAAAAAAACACAACACACAAGGGTTAAAATAGCTCCGGGGGTCTTCTGTCCGTCTTCTTTGGGGGTCTTCTCGCCGGACTCCTCCGCTATCTTCTGCTAGCTCTTTTGCTAGCGTAGGAGCCCGGCTTTCTTCTTCGCCTCCGCCGGCGCCCTCTTCTTCCGACTTCGGGGGTCTTATCCCCCTCTTCGGTTCTTCTTGCCGGGCCACGACCGGTCTACTGTCGCCGTCGCCGCCGCTGCCGCCGTCTTCTGTTCTTCTCTTCTTCTCTTCAGATGTTGCCTCGTCGCTCTCTCTGCTCACAATGACTGGGGACACGGTGCGCGGTGACTTATATAAGGACATCACCCCGCCCAGTATGATGTCACAGTCCCTTCAGGTCTGGTATGGATATTAAGGGGAACCCCACGCAACCTGGCAGGCCGCAGGAAAAGAGGGGGGACAAGAGAGCGCCCCCCCGAACCGTACCAGGCCACATGTCCTCAACATTGGGAGGATGCTTTGGGGGTCTGTGACCCCCTCAGAGCACCATGTCCCCATGTTGATGAGGACAAGGGCCTCATCCCCACAACCCTGGCCGGTGGTTGTGGGGGTCTGTGGGTGGGGGGGCTTATCAGAATCTGGAAGCCCCCTTTAACAAGGGGACTCCCAGATCCTGCCCCCCCCATTTGAAATGGTAAGGGGGTACAAAAGTACCCCTACCATTTCACAAAGAAAGTGTAAAAAATTGTTAAATAAGACAAACAGACTTTTGAAAAATTCCTTTATTAAAAATAAAAAAGTAAAAAAAAGATTCCAGCGGTGGTAATCCACTCTTGCTATCCAGCAATGGATGATCATCTCTCCGGGGTCCCGTGATGGCTGATCTGATCCAGCGACGGGTGATTTTCAGTGTGGGTCCTGCCAGGTTGCGTGCTCGGATAAAGGGTCTGGCATGGATTTTTAGGGGGACCCCCACGTCAATTTTTTTTATTTGACGCGGGGTTCCCCTTAACCTCCCTGGCGGTATGATTCAGTCTGGAATTAGGTGCTGAAAGCGGTATAATTATTTTGCATGGAAATCTGGCATTTTATTTTGTAGTCCTGTAATTCTTAGGAATAACGCTCTTAAATCTCTTCAAACCAGAGTCTAGCAGACATCCCGGGTATGATAAAGTTTATAATATAATAAAGAATAATAAAAATTATTCAATAATGTAATCAAATCCTAAAACACTGAAAAAGGGAAACGTTTTGGTTGCTATGGACAATCTCCAAATTCCAGGCAAAAAAACAGTATTTATAATATAAAAGTGCGTGCAGGGCATTGCACAGACCACTAGGGACAAAGGGGAATCGAGCGGAGGACAGCTTGATCACACAGCGCGGGGGACATCGCTGGATCCAGGGGACAAGGTAAGTAAGTCTCACTGCGTCCTCCCCTGCATCGAGCGAAGCGATCCCGAGTCTGGCTCGGGGTTACCGCTTCTATCAGTAAATTCCTAACCCGAGCCAGACTCGGGATTACTGCCAGGGAGGTTAATATCCATACCAGACCTGAAGGGTCTGGTATGGATATTTAGGGGGAACCCCACGTCAATTTGTTTTTTAATTTGACGCAGGGTTACTCTTAATATCCATACCAGACCTGAAGGGCCTGGTAATTGAATTTGGGGGAACCCCACGCTTTTTTTATTTTTTATTTTTATCAACGACTTTTAATGAGTGTCCTCTGTATTACGCGAAGCCGACAATTCATTATAGCCGCGAGTGATTTTATAAGACTGCAGATTTCCTGCAGAAATGACACTTTGTGCAGGGACAGTTCTAAGCACGGGAAACATGCTCCACTTCACAGGCATACTATAAACACCCCCCAAATACAAAATTTAAAGGAATATTACACTTTTATTGTTTCACTTTAATCATTATTAAAATCACTTCTCCTGAAAAAACTGACATTTTTAAAACTTTTTTTGCATTGATCCATGTCCCCTGGGGCAGGACCCGGGTCCCCAAACACTTTTTAGGACTGTAACTTGCATATTAGCCTTTAAAATTAGCACTTTAGATTTTGAATGTCCGAGTCCCATAGACTTTAATAGGGTTCTAAAGTTCACACGAAGTTTAGGTCTGTTCGTAGGTTCTGGTGCGAACCGAACCGTGTTCGGCTCATCCTTAATGTTGAGTTATTTTGAGGGGACAGAAAATTTACACTGTTATACATGCTGTACACTGGCTACTTTACATTGTAGCAAAGTGTCATTTCTTCAGTGTTGTCACATGAAAAGACAGAATAAAATATTTACAAAAATGGGAGGGGTGTAGTCACTTTTGTGAGATACTCTAACTACATTTCTGAACTTATTTGTTTTGGTTTCTCTGTATGTATGGATTGCATGGGTTGTTACCAACATTTATAGCCCTGTAGCTTGTTAACATTCAGAAGAATGGATGGACAGACAGATGGATGGATTGATAGATAAGTAGATACTTAGATGGATTGGATGGATGGGTAGATAAGCTTGATAGGATGGATGGATAGACAGACAGATGGAATTATATTATAGATAGTGTTTAATACTTGTAATTTGATTTGCAGATTTTCCCTGGTGCCCTGTGATAGAAGAAATAAAGGCACCCACATTATTTGAGAACACAAATGCCAGATTGCAGTGTAAAATTTCTAACTATTTTCCAAATGATCTCACCATTAATTGGTATAAGAATGGAACTCTGCTATCTCTCGATACACTGGGATATAAGCAAGATATTACCGAGGCTCAGATACAGCCGGATAACACATTCAGCTGCATAGCAAGTCTACAGTTCAGGCCATCAGTCCAAGAAGACCAGGGGTCAGAATTCATCTGCAAAGTGGGGCATCCCAGTATGGAGAAGCTCATAGAGAGGAGCACAGGACCAATACATGTCAATGGTGAGTTTCTCATAAAGTGTCACATCAAAATAGCAGGCATTGGTTCCAGTGCCTGGGCATGGTCATCCAGTGCTCAGGATTCCCCCCTCAGCACCCCTTGTATCAATGGTGTCACTAAAATGAAAAAAATGTTCCTGAGCCGGAGGTGCTACTGAAAGAAACAGCACTAGAAAGCTCCTCACCTCCAGTAAAGACCTTCAATCCACCCACCCCACTACAAATCCCTTCTCCCATCCAGCCAGTGCAGAGTATTTGCCTCAAGGACTTGTGAAAGCTGCAACCAAATAGGTAAGCAAAGGGCAAAGCACTAGTCTCCATTATGTCATATAGACTCCCTTCTAGACATGTGCGGTTCATTTTGTTCCGAATTAAAACTTGGATGAATTTTCGTTATTCAGAAATTCGGATGTATCCGTATTTCCGAATTAGAACAGTAATGAATTTAAACGAATCCGAAATAACTAAATTCGAATTCGAAAAACTTTTTTGAATTCAAATCGTTTTCAAATTCAAAACCTTTTCGAATTCGAATAGTTTCACAATTTCCAAAGAGAAATAAACAGAATAGAAAAAAAACGAATAGAATAGAAAAAAATATTTCTATTCCTTTATTTTCTCTTCTTTTTGGAAATTGGAAAACAATTTGAATTCGCAAATTATTCCAATCTGAAAACTTTTCAAATTCAAAAAAACGTTTCAAATTCGAAAAACTATGCAAAATTGATTTGAAAATGTATCGAATCAATTCGAAAACAAATAAACAAATAAGCTAAACGAATCCCAAAAATGAATTAAATGAATGAAAAAACAAATTAAACTAAACTAATTTCTGTAAATAACGAACTGAAACAAAACTAAGTTTTTTCATTGTGCACATGTCTACTCCATCTGATCTTTTCCCTCCGACTGACTTGCCATGCCTTGTTCTGCACTGTGTCTCTGTAGGAAGGTGGCCACCTTGGTAGAGTAATTGATTTGCAACCTCAAGTTCCTGTGGAGCAAGAAGAGCAAAGAACTTTACAGTGTTGATATCACCAGTTATCACCCAAAATAAGCCCAGTTGTGGCTGGTTTTCCTTATGCCGCGTACACAGGATCGGAATTTCGGCCCACAAAAGGACGATGAGAGTTTTTCGTCGGAAAATGCACCCGTGTGTATGCTCCATCTGTCTTTTGCTGGCAGAATTCCAGTCAGCAAAAGATTGAGAGCATGCTCTCAATTTTTCAGTCGGGATAAGTTCCATATTCGAAAATGCGATTGTCTGTGGCAATTCCGACGTGCAAAATTCCTACGCATGCTCAGAAACAATTTGATGCATGCTTGGAAGCCTTGAGCTTCATTTTCTCGGCTTGTCGTAGTGTTGTAAGACGCCGCGTTCTTGACGGTTGTAATTTCAGTGAACTTTTGCGTGACTATGCGTGTATGCAAGGCAAACTTGAAAGGAATCCCGTTGGAAAAGCCGTCATATCTTTTTCCAACGAGAAATCCGATCGTGCGTACGCGGCATAAGAGTTTTTCCTGATTTAGCCATTAATTCTAAAAAATGAATTTTAGCATATCATTAGACTCATCTAAATGACATTTTTTTTTTGTTGATTTCCAGTGACCCCCACTGAAACAGAGCCAGTGAGATTAACCCTTTGTGCATCTGGGGAAGTGCTCTGCTCTTTTCGCCTTAAGGAATCCTCTCCAAAAAACATTGATTTTACGTGGAGCTTTGGTGGAGACAGCTACACAGAATGTTCATCACAGAGAACCCTTCTAGTGGATGATAACGGGGAGATGTTTGGTGTTATCAGTGAGATTAGAATTCCCTCCAATTATTTAAATTTTCCGGTACGAGTCACCTGGATGCAAGAGTCTATGGCGGGATCTCAGTACTCAGAGCTACAGACATCAGGTAAGAACATACTGTATCTATGCAATGAACAACACAGAACACAAACCTAACACAATTACATCAGGAAAGCAAGAAAAGAAGGTATTATTATATCAGAGTTGGAAGCAACAATTTTTCCAACATAAAAACTTCAAGAGGTGGCCTGGTGACTCCCTTGGGAGAACACATGGAAGACTCTGCTATCCAGCTGGAGTGTGTTATTTACAGTGTTACCAGTACTGGTTTAAAGACCCTATTTCACTGTACACAACATGCTGGAACAAGATCTGGAATCTAGAAGTGTTGCTATGGGTAGCTACAGCCTTTAACCCCCCTCTTGCCCCAGTGAAGT
This sequence comes from Lithobates pipiens, assembly GCF_037356315.1. Classification (NCBI taxonomy): domain Eukaryota; kingdom Metazoa; phylum Chordata; class Amphibia; order Anura; family Ranidae; genus Lithobates; species Lithobates pipiens. Next base: position 45,809,239 of record NW_027507784.1, read on the forward strand.
AATAAAATCCCTAAAATACACTGAAGTGACTAGCTATCAATAGCTAGCCATGGACTTAGCCTTAGGGTAAAGGTTAGTCCACCCACGACTGGGGGTCCCTCACATGTCCCCAGGTTTTATGGTGTGCTATATTTTTGGTGCTCAATATGGAGCCTGGTGGCATATGTGTTGCCGTTGCCCTCACAGAAAACTACAACTACAGAGTTTTGCCATGGCACTGGTAATTCCTTCCCAGGTTACCTTCGGCAGTCTGTATTATAAAACAGAAATGAAGTGCTCTGCATAATCAACTAGGATGTAAATCACTGTAATACGTTTGCTTTTCTTGGAGCTCTAAATATATTCAAGAATTAACCTAATAACTAAACTTTATCTCTAGGTATTCACTGATAATGGTAGATAAAAGTCAAGCTTGGTTGAATTCTGCTCCTCTGCAGTGTGGGAAGTTCCATCTTGCTGTGCCCATGTCTCTTCCTGGGGACATGGACACTGCCCATTGTCTGCAGCAGTTGACCATCATCTGGGTTCACAGATGGTCCTTTTATTTTCAACATTCGGTGTGGTGAGGTTACAGGGGGTGGTAACAAGACCAGTTGGGAAAACAACAAAGATCAACAGAGGGCAGCAAGAGATCACTATAGTCATAAAGGTGCCATGAAGGGTCACATGCATGTGGATTCAGGAAAATAACTGTGGGGTCTAGAAGCTTTTTTTATTTTTAGGGCTGATTACAGAGGAGTGGAAGGAGGGTTGGAAATGATCTTTACGGGAGAGAGGAGAAACCTTTATTCCCATTCCCAAATTGTGTACAACCTTGTATCAACTACTTAAAGCAGAGCTCCACCGAAAAGGTCTGCTTTAAGGCCCCCCCCACCCCCAACTCCTCTTTCAGTAATGGCACTTTTAGGGAGAGGGGTAAACGGGTAACTGATTTTGACAGGTTCACGCTCCCACTTTCATTCCGATTGCCTAGACAAGTGGAAGTTCTCTTCCCTCCCCGCAGCCTTCTGGGACAAGTGACAGGTCCAGGAAGACTGCAAAACCATTCACAATGCACAGCGTGATTCGTGCATGTGCAGTGAGCACCCAGCTGTGGAGTCGCAAGCTGTCACAGCTGGGTGCCCACAGTTCAGATGCCAGCATGGAAGACAAAAGATGAGAGGTAGAAGTTGGTGTTGCGCAAACTCTTGAAGTTTATCGCAAACTATGTACTATATTAAATGCCATGAAATGATATAAAATATGTGTACAAACTTACAGTGCCTTGAAAAAGTATTCGTACCCCTTTTAATGTTCCACATTTTGCCATGTTACACACAAAAAATCTAAATGTATATTATTGGGATTTTATGTGATAGACCAACACAAAGTGGCAAATAAGTGTAAGGAAAATATTAAATGGTTTTCAAAATATTTTTTTCAAATGAATATGTGAAAAGTGTGGCGTGCATTTGTATTCTACTTTGTATTCTACTTTGTAGAACCACCTTTTGCTGACTTACAGAGGAAAGGGGACTGAATACAAATGCACGCCACATTTTTCCCCAAAAAAAAAATTGAAAACCATTGATCATTTTCCTTCCACTTCACAATTATGTGGCACTTTGTCTTGATCTGTCACATAAAATACATTTACGTTCTTGGTTGTAACGATACAATGTGGAAAATTTCAAGGGGTGTGAATACTTTTTCAAAGCACTGTATAAACACACACATATATATATATATAAAATATACAGTACTTCACATAGTGCAGTCCATTGCAAAAAGGTAAAAAAATATAGTAAATAATCGTTTGTTCTCCAACAGTAGTGATGTACCTGATATAATCACTATTTTCCAAATAAAGTGCTGTTTTTGTTCATATATACAGCTGAATCAGTGTGTTTTCACCTCCTGTTGACACCTCTATGCTGCCAGAACTCTCACCTTAAAAGGCAATATAATAAGCCTTATGGTTGTAATATTAGGGTGGCGTTACATCATTCCTGGCTCCATTTTAGATGTTTCAAAGATATCCTGGTGATCCTTTAGTGATGGTCCATTTAAGACTCTGCTGTGTATACGGTCACTAGGCTGCCAAGCTGAACTCGTCAAATATTGCCGAAAGTATTGGACCTCCCCTCCAAATCATTGGGGGGGTGGGGTGTGTGGTTGTTTTTCAGGGGTTGGACTTGGCCCCTTAGTTCCAGTGAAGGGAACTCTTAAAGTGATTCTAAAGGCAGAAGGTTTTGTATCTTAAAGTGGATGTAAACCCAAAAAAAATTTTATTTATTTTTTGTCTGGCACAATATAGATTATGGGATTTCAGATCAGCTGTGCCGTCTTGCCACAAAGACCCCTTTCACACTGGGGCGTTTTTCAGGCGTTTTTCAGGTGCTTTAGCGTTAAAAAAAGCGCCTGTAAAGCGCTTGAAAGAAGCCTCATCTGCAGTCCCAATGTGAAAGCCTAAGTGCTTTAAGAGCCCTTTCACAATGTCAGCGCCCGAAAAACGCTCGTAAAGCGCCGATTAAACTAGCAGCGCTTTACCAGCGTTTTTCAAGCGTTATTGGGGCGCTTTTAACCCCTGCTAGTGGCCAAATAAAGGGTTAAAAGTGCCCACAAAACGCTGCTGCCAATAGCGTTTTTCAGGCGTTTTTCTGGCGTTTTACAGGCGCTTCCCATTGATTTCAATGGGAAGGGGCGCTTTATTCACCGCTCCAAAAGCGCTGCAAAGAAGCTGCTTGCAGGACTTTTTTTGACGCCCTGCCAGCGCAGCACCTTGGTGTGAAAGCACTCGGGCGTTTACATTGGGATTGCAGTTGCAGCTTCTTTCAGGCCTATTTTTTAACGCTAAAGCGCATGAAAAACGCCCCAGTATGAAAGGGATCTCGGTGTGAAAGCACTCGGGCTTTTACATTGGGATTGCAGTTGCGGCTTCTTTCAGGCGTATTTTTTAACGCTAAAGCGCATGAAAAACGCCTGAAAAACGCCCCAGTGTGAAAGGGGTCAAAGAGTTAATCCAGCTCTGAGCAATCCTCATATCTTTTTTCAGTGAAATAAAACGGACAAACTGTGAAAATTTTGTCCGTTCTCAACCTTGCTGTGAGTGACAGGTGATTTACATATCTCGTGCACTAGCCTAAGACATGCATTATTTTTTAATAATCTAATTATTGTGGATATTGGAGGAACTAAGCTTGTGTCCCAGAGGTGTACTTATAAGAGGTGGAAGATTGTTTACCAACCACCCCCCAAGCGTTATCCAGTCCATAGGGGACCTTTATTAGAGGTGAGAGGCTGGGGGAAATAAGGGGTGCACTTAAAGCACTGAAGGCTGGAAGAACGGTGTAGATTGCACTTTATTGCTCACATTGCATGATTATCATCAGCCGTCTGGACGGATTGCACATATTTTTTGAGTGGACTATTTTTGCATTTGCACTTTTCACTGGATATTTGCTATTGATTTATTTGAGTTTTGAAGATGTTTTTCTATTTGGCATGATTATATTTTGCTATATACACTATTTGCACTATTTGCATGGATTGATTGTTTGATGCAATTTAGCATATTGATATATATTTTTTTGCACTTTGATACGGATACTTCTATGCACTTTATTGTTTGGCACTGTTTGCACATTTGTATGCACTGTATTAATATTTATGTAATTTGAATTATTTATATTTTTTCAGAGAATACACATGTAGCTGTATTATAGTTAGCGCCACATAAAACACCCCCTTTATTTTTTAATTCCCACCCCCCGCTGAAGGCAGCTCTGCAAGGATTGGCTGATCCACGTCTCAGCATGATTTGGCATGTTGAAGTCAAGTGAGGACTTTCCTGTCTTTTCACTGGATGTTAGAGATCATAGCAAAAGTTCAGTGTAAGAAATACACAAGAGAAAATGCAATTTGAAAAGGGGAGTGTAGAGATGGGCGGGGAGTCTACTGACATCACGACTCCACCCACCAAGCTTCAGACAACAGACCCACCCACAGAATCTGCAGGTTTTTGGGTCTCATAACAGACAGAGGGGAGACATTTGACAGATAAGTAGACATGCAGGAGGCATGTATAGCCTTCTAGATAACCAATATTGCAGTAGTTTAGAAAGGATGAGAGGGGGTTTACATCCACTTTAATGCATTCTATGCATTAATCTAACAAACCTTCAGTGTGTCTCGGGCAGCCGAGGCACTCGTGCACATTGCTGGATTGAGATAGGGTAAGTATTAGGGGGGTTGCTGAACACTGAAGGTTTTTTTTATCTTAATGCATAGTGTACTTTTGGCAATATAGTGTTGGTGAGCGAGTTTGGGGTGGAGGAACTTTACTGACTGCACAGAGTCCTGGCTTTAACCCCATAGAACACCTATGAGGTGAATCTGAGCAGATACTGCAAGCCAGGCCTTCTCATCCAACATCAGTGTCTAACCTCACAAATGTGCTTCTGGATGAATGGTCAAACATTCCCATAGACACACTCTTAAAACTTGTGGACAGCCTTCCCAGATGAGCTGAAACTGTTATAGCTGCAATGGGTGGACCAACTCAATATTGAACCCTACGGACTAATGCCACGTGCACGCGGTCTGAATTTCGGACAACAAATGTTCGATGTGAGCTTGTTGGCGCAAATTCCGACCATGTGTAGGCTCCATCTGACATTTTTTGTTGGGAATTTCTGACAAACAAAATTTGAGATCAAATTTACGACAAAATATGTTGTCGTAAATTCCGAGCGTGTGTAGACTATTCCGGCACACAAAATTCCACGCATGCTCGGAATCAAGCAGAAGAGCCGCACTGGCTATTGAACTTCATTTTTCTCGGCTCATCGTACATGTTGTACGTCCCCGCGTTCTTGACGTTCGGAATTTTGCGACAACATTTGTGTGACCGTTTGTATGCAAGACAAGTTTGAGCCAACATCCGTCAAAATAAATCCAGGATTTTGTTGTCAGAATGTCCGACCACGTGTTTGCGGAATAAGACTGGGATTCCATTAAAGTTCATGTGTGTGTGTGATGGCAGGTGTCCCAATATTTCTGACAATATAGTGTATATTGGTAAGAGTCGGGTACTAATACTATTAATTCAGTAAAGTGCATTTAATAATTTATTTCTATTACTTGCTGACATGAGCTAATAGCCAGGTCACCTGGACGTATATGTTCTGCTTATTTCCAGATATTCCTTGGCACCCTCACGTTGAAGCACTAAACCCATCTTATCTCATTGAAGACACTGAATACGGAATACAGAACAAAATCTCTGGATATTTCCCAGATGATTTGACTGTATGCTGGTATAAGAAGAAGGCGGGTGAAAATGACTTTCATAAACTCACTATAAAAGACTACAAACGGGACATTACCAAATCCCAGGAGCAGCCAGATCACACGTACACCTGTACAGCCAGTCTGGTGTTCACCCCAAAGAAAGAAGACCACGGAGCCGACTTTATGTGCAAAATAAGTCATCCCAGTCTGGAGCAACCATTAGAGAAGACAACGGGAAAATTACCCGTAATACGTTTAAAAGGTTAGTATCTGACTTTGTGAAGAATATTAGGAACGTATAGTGTGTGTTTAATGGCAGAGGAACTTTGACTTGATACAAATGTTATTGTATATGAATATATTATTATAAATAATGACACTGATACTTATAAAATTGAAAATGCAAAATGATCTCTGAATGGCGCCCATGCCAAGCGGCCATCCTCCTGTGGTCACAGTGCAGTAAGACAGCCACCTGGCAGAGCAGAGAGTCGCTGACTGAGTTAAAATAAACATTTTGAAAGATGGTTATATACTTTCTATTCCATTATATTCTATTATTTCTTCTATTCTATTATTTGACATTCTATTATTTGACATTCTATTCTTTTCTATTCTATTCTTTTATTTTCTATTTTATTATTTTATTTTCTATTCTATGCTATTCTTTTCTATTCTATTAAAATTCCAATATATTCTGTTTGATATTTGAGTTTCAGACGGTGATTCTATTCTTTATATTCTATTCTATTCCATCCTGTTTGTTCTATTCTCTTCCTTTATTTTCTATTTTATTTTTTTCTGTTCTTTTTTTTTTATATTCTATTTTGTTCTGTAGTACTCTATTCTTTTCTATTCTGTTCTTTTATTTCTATTTATTTCTTTTATTTCTATTCTATCCCTTTATTTTCTATTCTATTTTTTGTACTCTTTTTTTTCCATTCTGTTCTGTTTTACTCTATTCTATAATTTTATTTTCTATTCTGTTCGATTCTTTTATTTTATTTTATTTTCTATTGTTATCTTTTCTATTCTATTCCTTTATTTTCTATTCTATTTTATTCTATTCGGAAATTCAAATTCTATTCAAAACCAATTCAAATTCTATTTGAATTTTGTTGTAAATTTTGTTTCGTTATTTCAGATTAGTTTAAATTTGTTATTATTGTCATTTGGAAATTCAATTCAATGAATCTCCAAATAAAGAAAAATGTGTCAGCAATTCTATTCTCTACTAAATGAACCGCACATGTCTATGTAGGACTGCATCTAGTAGCCCCCAAAATTTCCATGAGAAAAATATATACAACTTGCACTGAGCAGCAGGCAATCCCCCTGGTTATTGGCATAGGGATGATGTGCCTATTTACCTAGTGGAATCCTATGAAAGGTAATCAAGATACAGGCAGTCATACCTACTGATCCATGCCCTCATGCTGCCTCCCTGCACTGCCAAAGCCCTGGCTAAAGGAGTGGGGCTTTCAGGTATAAAGGAGCACATGACCTCCCCCTAAGCAGCCAATGGAGAATCAGTGACATCATCCCTTTCCCTAAATTCTGACATCAGTCAACATTGGGCCATAGACATGGGGATTCTGCAACAGAGGGCAGAGAGGGAGTGTGGATAGGCAAGTATGACAGCCTTGGGGGAAGGGAGAGGTGGGGAAGTACAATGATTGGGAAAATGACATTCTCCCTGATTTAAAAAAAAGGCAGTTGCCCTGTTTGGGAAAATGACAGTCATCCAGATTAGGAAAATGCAGCCACCCTAAATCTCTGTTTACAATAGAGAGCATCGAGGGAATGAGTATTAGAAAGTATAACAGCCCGGGGAGAAGGAGGTGGGATTACCCTGATTGGGAAAATTACAGTTTCTCAAATTATTAGTGTTCATACCGCGTTTCCCCAAAAACAAGCCCGGGTCTTACATTAATTTTGGCAGTAAAAGCCATTTATTTTTGGGGTAGGTCTTACCACGTAATGTGCTGTCTTCTCTCCCCCTCTCTCTCCCTGCCTGACAGGAATCCCCAGTGTGAACAGAGTTAAAATGCTTGTAAAATCCTATAATTCGCTCTTACTATTACTCCACTCCACTATTACAGCATTGTATAATGTACAATAGGGATGAACTGAACACCCCACCGGTTCAATTCGCACCAGAACCTGCGAACGGACCGAAAATTTGTGTGAACTTTAGAACCCTGTTAAAGTCTATGGGACTCGAACGTTCGAAATCAAAGTGCTAATTTTAAAGGCTAATATGCAAGTTATTGTCTTAAAAAGGGTGTGGGGACCCAGCTCCTACCCCAGGGGACATGTATCAATGCAAACAAAAATTTTCAAAACTGATGTTTTTTCGGGAGCACTGATTTTAATGATGCTTAAAGTGAAAAGAAAAAGTGAAATGAAAAAGTGAAATATTCCTTTAAATATCATACCTGGGGGGTGTCTATAGTATGCCTGTGAAGTGGCACGTGTTTCCCGTGCTTAGAACAGTCCCTGCACAAAATGAAATTTTTAAAGGAATAAAAGTAATTTAAAACTGCTTGCGGCTTTAATGTAATGTCTGGTCCTGGCAATATGGATGAAATGAAAATCAGTGAGACAAACGACATAGGTACCCCCCCCCAGTCCATTACCAGGTCTTGTATGGATATTAAGAGGAACCCCGCACCCAAATTTAAAAAAGGAAAGGTGTGGGGCCCCCAGGCCTTATATACTCTGAACAGCAGTATACAGGCGGTGCAAACAAGACAGGGACTGTAGGTTTGTTGTTAAGTAGAATCTGTTTGTAATTTTGAACTGGTACATTTTTAAAGTGTAGCTCCAGTCAAAAAATCAATTTTTAAGCTTTTTGGAAAACATAGGGAAGGATTATCAGCCCTGTAACCATTTTTTTTCTGTCTGTGTACCTCTTCAGAAGATTTCACCTCACTTTCTGTCCCAATGACAAATGTTTTTTGAAAATTTGAGGTTTTTAGTGAAACAAGGATTGGGATAAAGCATCAGTGGAGAGGAGAAACGTTTTTTCCATATCAATTCTTACAGGAGAGAATTTCCCTTCCTAGGGGTAGATTTCATCTCACTTCCTGTTGTCTCCTTCCGTTTGCAAGTAGGAGACGTTTGTAAGTTGGATGTTTGAAAGTAGGGGCCTGCCCTATATGCTCTGCAGAAATTTGGGCCTAAGGTGTTGGTGTTGCCACAACACTGTAAGCCCTCACAGTTACTCTTGGTGGGTGATGGAACGCCCTGCTGTGAACTATTATATCAAGAATTGTAATTAGGTGCCATTGTTGAACAGTGGTAGAAAAATTGGGCCTTTGGTGGTGGTGTTGCCACAACACTGAAAGCCCTCACAGTTACTCTTGGTGGGCGCAGGAATGGGCCCTGCTATCAAATATTAGATAAAGAATTGTAATTACATGTCCCTGTTGAACAGGGGCAGAAAAATTGGGCCTTAGGCACTGCTGCCACAACACTGCAACACCTCACAGAAACTCTCGTTGGAGCGGAGGAATGAGCCCTGCTGCAAAATATTGCATCGGAAATTGTAATTACACGCCCCTGTTAAACAGGGGCTGAAAAATTGGGCCTTAGGCACTGGTGCTGGTGCCACAACACTGCAACCCCTCACAGATACCCTAGTTGGAGTGCAGGAATGAGCCCTGCTGCAAAATATTGCATCAAAAATTGTAATTACATGTCTGTTAAAAAGGGACTGAAAAATTGGACCTTAGGCACTGGTGCTGTTGCCACTGCAACCACTCACAGATATTGTAGTTGAGTGGAGCAACAAACTCTTCTGCAAAATATTGCATCAAAAATTGTAATTACGGGGGGCGTGGCGACCGCGCAACGTGATGGCCGCACATTAGGAGAGCTGCGCTCCACACTCGGGGAATTATCTCCATACAGCCCATCGGAAAACTCCTACCGATAGCAGTGCAAGCGAAAGTGACACGGGAAACACCCGGCGACCAGGCCGCTATGCGGAGAAGATCTCAGAATCAACCGAACGCACTGTAACTACCGGACTTTTACCCGGCCATAAACCGCGGGCCTCAGAAAGATGGCGGGGGAGGACAAAAAGCAGGGCGGGGCTCCCGACCTCATGCGCCAGCAGCGTCAGCCATCACAGTGAGCAGAGCGGAGGACACGAGCACAGTGGGAATGGACGCTGGGGTAGGAGCGCATTCATCAGATTCTGATACTCCCTGCAACTCTCCATCGACAAGGAGCCCTGTGAAGTCTAAACCCAGGTTGGAATCTGAAACTTCTGCATCTAATAGAACAACTGAGCTGGTGTCATGGTTATGCAATAGAGTTCGTCTGCTTACCTGTCTCCATGTGTTCATTTCTAGAGACCAGCCGACCCTCACCTGACTGCTTTTATAATCCATCCTCTGGCATGGCTCCACCCTAGCTCCTATCAGGGAGCTCTATATTAACCTGTGCACTGCTAGCCAACCCTGCTGATCAACCTTTGTGTGTTAGCTTCCTGTTACCTGCCATGTGCTCTGCTGTTATTCCGTTACCGACTTTGGCGTGTCCTTGACCATCCCTGTTTTCCTGTGATCCTGACCTTTTGGCGCGTTCCCGGCTATTCCTGTCTGCTTATGGCCAGGACCTTGGCTTTGTCCCTCACCATCCCTATCCTCCGGTTGCCTACTGTGGGTGTGAGCTGGGGGACCCTGGGGGTCGCGACCTGGAGCCAGTTGCAGCCAAGTCCATCCTCACCACTCGAGGCTCTGGTGAACACCTGCTGGCTCTTAGACTCCGCGCCCCAGGGAATCTTACGCTCTATCCCCAATGGGATCCATCTTGGTGTTCTGGCGGCCCTGCCTTCCTATCACCTTGACCTCCGTCAACAGCAGTCAGCCGTAGGTTCCACAACCTTGCGGTGCACTCCTAATCCCTATGGTGTGCATCTGTCACCTGGCCTCAAGGTGACCTGACAGCTGGGTATGGAGGTGAGTGGATCGCACGGCAGTGAACCGGTATCCCAGCAACAAGTGGATCCAATCTCAATGTTCCCAACTACAGCTCAGCCTATTTCAGATATTACACCTAAAGAGATGTTGATGTCACTGAGAACATCATTACAAACTGATATGCTGGCATGTCTGCAACAATGTAGAGCTGAAATTAGCGATTTGGATGAGCGAGTACACCAGGTGGAATCGAGAATGTGTGATGTCACCTCTTCCTTTAATGCGTTGGTGGACTCTCATGTGTCACATCAAGAGGTTATTCACAAAATGCAAACAAAAATGGCGGACCACGAAGATCGTTCCCGCAGGAACAACTTAAAGATAAGGGGGATCCCAGAGGCTGTCACAGCACAACAACTCCCTATCTATGCTCGAGACCTCTTTCAAGCATTGGTCCCGTATTCGTTATCACTGGACCTCACGATCGACCGCATTCACAGGGTCCCAAAACCATAATTTCTCCCTCAAGAGGTGCCTAGGGATGTCCTGCTTAGAGTGTACTTTTTCCACACTGAGAAAAAAATCCTGGAGGCGCTACGCAAGGGTGACAATCTCCCAGAGCTAGTTTCTCATCTACAAATTCTACCGGATTTGTCACAACACACTCTACAGCTTCGTCGCAACATGGTGACCATCACCAAAGCCATGAGGAATCATAAGATCTTGTACAAATGGAAATACCCTGCGAATCTACAGGTGACCTATAAAGGATCCACTCACCTCATTAAATCCTTGGAAGAAGGATTGCATCTTTTGAGATCTTGGCAAATCATACCGTCAGACTCAGTCTCAGATCCACCTCAGCAGGCTGGACCACCTCTCAACAAACTACACTCTGATTGGCAAATTAAACAACAAAGAAGATCGAATATGAATTATATCTGAAAATTAATCACTTCACCCTCCATCCACAATCTTCAATAGGATTCCCTGAGTGTCTAAGGTACAAGTCAACGTACCGTAGACCCCCCCAATTGGGCACTTCAGCTGCCTGACCCTAATGGGCTTTGTTTCTTACACTGGTTCTGTTGTTTTGTTTTTTGTTTCTTTTATGTTTATTTTTTGGCGCTTGTTCTACATTCGTCTCTGGCGAGAAGGAGCGGTAAGTTTCTCAGAAACCGCACGTACTACACATACTAAAGGTCTGTATGCAGTATTTCACCACCTGCCACTCAGAATGTGCAACGACTGTGCAATTATGATACCAACAGTAAACTGTGCAGTAAAACATCCATCTATGGGTCCAAACTAAAAGCCAGAATAGGTGGACAATGCCTATCTACGACAGCCCTATATGCACGACAGATAACTGAGGACTTCACTTACCAGGCAAAACACTCCCGTGGACTTGAACAAAAAGTACTTTGGCACGGCAACACCTATCATCCCAAGTAAATTTCCAATGAGTATTAGAATTCTTTCACTCAACGCAAGAGGACTTAACCATCCAGCCAAGAGGTGATCCTTATAGCAAGAGACAGTTAAACACAAAGTAGACATATTGGGGGTTCAGGAGACCCATTTCCACAAATTAGCCATGCCGGCTTGCTCGCACCAGAACTTCCCGTTTATGATTCACTCCTCCATCACGGGGAAGAAAAGAGGAGTAATGGTGGCTGTGAGAGACTCAGTGAACTTTGAACTTAAGGACTCCTTTGTTGACCCGAAAGGGAGGTTCATCGTATTGGTTTGTAATATCAATAAGATTCCCATTACATTTGCATGTATATATGCTCCCAACTCGCACCAACTCAAATTTCTAAAAAAAGTCATAAAAAAAAATAGAGGAGATGCGAGTCGGGAGCATATTAATCTGGAGACTTTAATATGATTTTAGAAAAGGATTTAGATACCTCTTCTGGAGTCAGGAATCATTTTAAATTTAGAGAACTGTTGCACAAGGAAGGAATGCACGATATATGGCGCTGCCTAAACGCCAACGACAAATCTTACACATACTACTCTCCCAGATTTAATTCCTACTCCAGAATAGATTTGTTTTTAACAGATAAAGATATGCATCGTAGAATTACACACTCATCTATTCAAGATATCACATGGTCCGACCACGCTCCCGTACTGGTCCAAATTGAAGGGGGTAATGCCCATGCCACGACACGCATCTGGAGGAGTAACGAAACAATATCACAGGACCCGAAATATCAAAGAGAAATATCCCAACAGCTTGTTTTAATGACCCTGATAGTACAAGCCCCTATATTAATTGGAACGCCCATAAAGCCTTTATTAGGGGAGTTCTAATTAAATTAAATTTCAAAATTCAGAAAGCCCACTCAGCCAAATTAACTAGTCTCTTAACCGAGCCCCGCTCATTAGAACAACGTAACCAATCTAACCCATCTATAGCTCTAGCAACGCAATTATTTCACTTGCGCTGTAAAATAAGGGAATTGTACTGCATGCAACACGAACAAGCTATGAAAAGGCTTAGACTTAACTACTATGGAAACAATAATAGAGCAGGTAAATTCCTGGCCAATCGACTGAAAGAAAGAAGGTTGAGGACAGTAATTCCCCATTTGCTTCACCCAACAACGGCAGATAGGATAGAAAACCCACAGGCAATCGCAGATACATTCGCAGACCACTATTCGACCCTTTATAATCTAAACGACGATCCTAACATAATTAAACCATCGATGGAACTTATAGAAAACGTTTTAGCTAAGTTGCACCTACCCTCGATATCGACCACCCACCTTCAAGAATTAAGTGCCCCATTCACATCAGCCGAGTTAGGAAAAGCCATACATTCCCTACCCTTGGGGAAGGCCCTGGGTCTAGATGGACTTTCTAACGGGTATTATAAAAACTTTAGCGACACATTAACACCCCACTTACTGTCCATATTTAATGAAGCTAGGACGACTGGTAATTTCCCAGCAGAAATGCTCAGAGCTTATGTAATTACTCTGCCCAAACCAGGGAAATCCCGGACACGCCAGCCAATTTTCGTCCTATATCCCTACTTAATGGCGATATCAAGTTGTATGCCAAAATGGTAGCGAGCAGAATTTTTGATATTATGCCAGAGCTGGTGAAAACAGATCAAACAGGTTTCACAAAAGGGCGTCAAGCATCAGACGCCACGAGACGCTTACTAAACATCATTCACCAAGCTGAGTCCTGGAGAACGCCTTCTCTGCTTCTCTCAATAGATGCAGAGAAGGCATTCGATAGGGTCCACTGGGGCTACATGAAGGCAGTGCTGCAAAAATTTGGCTTTCAAAATGAAGCTTTATCAGCTATTCTGGCACTCTACTCAAATCCTTTTGCTCAAGTATTCAACTCGGGATTGTTGTCTAAAACCTTCAGAATATCGAATGGCACCCGCCAGGGGTGTCCACTATCACCTTCAATATTTAACTTGATGATAGAACCCCTGGCGGAGGCCATTAGATCTCACCCACACATTTCAGGGCTCAAAGTCCAGAGAAAGGAACACATAGTTAACCTCTTCGCCGACGATATTATCCTTTTCTTATCAAACCTGGTCGTGTCTTTACCATTCACACATGAATTACTAGAACTATTTGGAAATTTATCTTACTACAAAGTTAATTTCAGTAAATCCCTAATACTAGATTTAGGCCTAAATCCACACGTGAGCTTATATCTTAAACAAACGTTTCCCTATGTATGGGCCCCTAAACAGATCCCTTATCTCGGCATATACTTAACAGCGAAATTGTCCCACATTGTAGATGTCAATATGGAAATCCTTCTTCAAGACATAAAAAAGACAGTCTCCAAAATCTCAGCCCCTGAACTATCCTGGGCGGGGAAAATAGCATCCTTCAAAATGTTGATCCTCCCGAAAATTCTATATATATTTAGAACCCTCCCGGTACCGTACAAAGCATCCCACTTCCAGAAACTGACCAAAGTACTCAAACAATACATTTGGCAGGGTAAAAAAGCCAGATGTTCTATTAACGGACTTATATTACACAGAAAAGCGGGGGGAATGGGGCTACCTGATATCAAGGATTACTATTGGGCAGCTATAACTAAACACTGGTTCCACCATAACCCTGAACCCTTATGGGTAAGCATTGAAGCATCTATGGTCAAAACTCAGTACATGAGTCTCCTTCTATTAGCAGACTGTTGGAAACCTAGTACCTTGACACATCTTTCTCCAACGATTAAAGCGACGATATTAGCGTGGAGACACTCACTGAACCAAACATTGCAGGACAGCTCCAACGCTAAAATTAGGATCCCAATCCAAACTTTAGAAATTCTACTCCCGTACAGTCTATCACCAAATGGAGGGACAACGGCATAGAATGGGTAGACGAATTATATACTCAGGGGCTTTTAAAAACGTTTGACACTCTGCGAGCCACCTACAATATCCTACACACCAACAAACTTTTGTACAATCAGGCGACCTCCTTTATATCTAAATACCCCCCACCAAATATCAAGAAAAACAGGGCCATGTGGCAGTATTACATGTTACCTGACAATAGGAACAAAGGCATATCACTTCTATACAACACACTCCAACATAAACCAAAATTTGTTAAATCTCCTTCCATCCTGACATGGGAGAAGGATCTAAACCAATATTATGATGAAAATCAATGGATCAGAGCGTTACAATACAATTATACTGCCACACACTGTGTTAATGTGGCAATACAGGCACTATACTGCATATATTTTGGCAATGCAAGACCTTATCTAGTTATTGGAGGAAGATGTTCAGTATTCTTGCAGAAATCACGGGAGTATTACAGTCCCCGAACCCAGCGTTAGCGGTACTCCATCTTGGAATTGACGATTACCCGACCCAGTTTCGTATAGTAGTGACCCATGTCTTAATCACTGCAAAAGTAGTCATAGCCAGACATTGGAAAAGTACACTATCTCCAACCCCTCAGAAGTATTAGTACAGGTTAACCTGAATTATCAGTATGAGAGACTATTAGCCATCAGGAGATCCTCTTGTAAAAAATTTGATGCACAATGGAAATGTTGGACAGACTGGTATAAAAAGTAACCGTTATATATATATATGTAAATGGTAACCCTCCCTCAGAAATAAAGTTTGGGCAACATTGTGGTGAAGCTAGAATCTGTTGCATTAGGCTTTTAAGTTAGTGTTACTCTGTGCGGCCCTTCCGGCACAGCGTGATCCCAGTTGGGGTGCGGAAGGTGATGGAAAGAGTATATTACACTGCGCTATTGAGTTAGATTGCGTAAAGAGTACTTGTTGGATGCAATCCACATGAGATCTGACCTCGAGCACTAATGTATCTCAGGAAGCCAAGAGACATGAGATTAAAATTTTAACTTAGAGGCGCTCTGTTGAAATGTGCATATCAGACTGTATCTCATTATTCTTTATGTTCAATACGTTTTGCATATATATTGTATCGGAAAAAAAAATCAATAAAAACTATTTTCAAAAAAAATAAAAAAATTGTAATTACACGCCCCTGTTAAACAGGGGCTGAAAAAGTGGGCCTTAGCCACTGGTGGCGGCGCCCAGAACCAAAAATGTCACTCAGCATAACAGGATAGTCACTTAGCATCAGCATAGGCAGTCTTGAAGGGAACTGACATTTCAAAAAAAATTATTCGGTTACATCAGCATCAGGTGCTTGGTAGCTGGTGGTGATCCAAGACTGATTAATTTTTATGAAGGTCAGTCGATCAACTGAGTCGGTGGACAGGCGCACCCTGTGATCGGTTACAAAGCCTCCAGCAGCACTGAATGTGCATTCTGAAAGAAAGCTGGATGCAGGATTTGCCAGTAGCTTAATTACATACTGTGCAAGCTCTGGCCAGTGATCCATCCTCAAGACCCAGTAACCCCGAGGATTTTCAGTGGGAAAGGTGTCCAAGTCTGATCTTGCCCCTAGGTATTCCTGAAACCGATCATACCTTGGGGCTGCGGACTAAAAAATTGTCTGAATGCATCGGTCAGATGGCCACCTTCTCCACCGTTCCTTCTGTGAGTGACCAAAGCCTCAGCAACACGTTGTCCAGGATTAGGAATTTGTAACCTCCCAGTCTCTGGAAAAGCGTTGCACAGACCTTTCTTCAAGGCTTCCCAAAGATGTTTCATCCTCTGCTCCCTCTGCGATGACAAGATAAGGTCTGCAACCTTACCCTTGTAACGTGGATCAAGGAGGTTTGCCAGTCAGTAATGATCCCTCTCCTTGATCCGACGAATACGAGGATCCTTCCGCAGGCTTTGCAGGATCAGGGAGGCCATGCAGCGTAGGTTAGCTGAGGCATTCTGTCCGGAGTCCTCTGGGTCACCAAGGACGACATCATCCATAGCCACCTCCTCCCATCCACGTACAAGTCCATGGGTTTCTTGGGACTGTAAATCATCCCTTAAAGACTGCTGCTGATGCTGAGTGCCAGGCTCCACTTCCACGCTGACACAATTCTCCTCCTCCTCTTCCTGTGTGATCGGCAGGCTAGCAGGAACACTGTCTGGATAAAGGGGGCCTTGAGAGGTAAGGAAGTCCTCTTCCTCCCTCTGTTCTGCCTCAAGTGCCCTGTCCATTATTCCATGCAGCGTGTGCTCCAACAGGTGGACAAGAGGGACAGTGTCACTGATGCATGCACTGACACTGCTCACCATCCTCGTGGCCTCCTCAAATGGTGACAGGACAGTGCATGCATCCCTGATCATGGCCCACATGGAAAAAACCAAGCTCCCCTGACCCTGTCCTGGTGCCATAGTTGCACAGGTACTCATTGATGGCCCTCTGCTGCGCGTGCAGGCGCTGCAGCATGGCCAACGTTGAGTTCCACCTGGTGGGCATGTCACAGATTAGGCCGTTCTTGGGCAGGTTAAATTCCTTTTGGAGGTTAGTCAGCCGAGCACTGGCATTATATGACCAGCGGAAATGCACACAGACTTTCCTGGCCTGCCTCAGGACATCCTGTATGCCCGGGTACCTGCCCAAGAACCGCTGCACCACCAAGTTAAGGACGTGAGCCAAACAGGGCACATGGGTCAGTTGTCCCTGTCAGAGGGCGGAGAGTAGGTTGGTGCCATTGTCGCAAACCACCATTTCTAGGCTTAAGCTGGCGTGGTGTCATTCACCTCTCAGCCTGCCCCTGCAGCACTGATTGACAGAATCTCTGCCCCAGTGTGGCTCCTGTCCCCCAAGTACCCCCGTGCAAGCACCACATGGCATCTTTTTGCCTGCATACTTGCGTAGCCCCTTGAATGCCTACAGGGCACCGCTGATTCCAAGGACAAAGCACAGGAAGAGGCCATGGAGGAAGAAGAAGAGGAGGGGGTGAAGGAGAAAGATGTGTCAGACTAATTAGTAGTAGCATTTTGGAGGCGGGGTGGCGGAACAACCTCCAACACTACTGCACCTTGTCCTGCATCCTTCCCAGCTGCCAGCAGAGTCACCCAATGCACCGTGAAAGATAGGTAACGTCCCTGTCCATGCCTGCTGGACCATGAGTCAGTGGTAATATGCACCTTACCGCTGACCGCCCTGTCAGGCGAGGCCAAGACATTGCCATCCACATGCCAGTAAAGAGCCGGAATCGCCTTCTGTGCGAAAAAGTGGCGTTTGGAAACCTGCCACTGAGGAACCTCACATTCCACAAACTCACGGAAGGGGGCAGAGTCTACCAACTGAAAAGGCAGCAGTTTAAGTGCTAGCAATTTAGCCAAGCTAGTATTCAACCGCTGGGCATGTGGATGGCTGGGAGTGAACTTCTTTCAGCGGTGCAGTTGCTGGGACAGGGAAATTTGCCTGGTACAATCGGACGTCAGTGTACCGCTAGCAGATTGCCCGCAAGTACTTGGCTGTGACACACCTAATTGTACACCTTCATTCCTCTCAGTGCAGGTTTCAGAGAGGACTGAAGGTATAGTGGGGTTGGAGATCCCAGCTGATGAGGAGCAAGGAGAGGTCCGCTTTGTTCTTTGGTGTGGGTCTTTAAGGTACGCTTGCCAACAAACTGCATGGCAGGTCGACATATGTCTGGTCAAGCATGTGGTGGTATGTTGCAAATAGCAGTGGTGCGATCTGATGCACTCGTCTCAAAAAAGGCCCACACCAAAGAACTTTTGGAATAACGCGCAGAGGCAGCGCCCTGCACATGCGGAGCTCTGGGGTGTGATGCAGTTGGTGTGCTGCCCTTAAGCTGGCCTCTGGAGAACATCCTGTCTCATTGGAGATGTGCCTCCTCCTCTCTCCTATCAGGCACCCAGGTGGAGTCAGTGACCTCATCATCCCCTCCCTCCTCATCACTGGAGCAAACCTGGCAGTATGTTGCAGCTGGGGGAACATGACTGCCAGATTGCTGTCCATCTTGGGCATCCCCTCTCTCTGGGCTCATGTTACTGCCTTCCTCTAGCTGGGTATCATCATCAGAGCCTTCAAAAAGCTGGGCATCCTCCTGGAGCATGTACGCAACACTGTGGTCAAACAGTTCGGGAGGATATGGTGGGGCTAGGGAAGGAGTGACTGATGCCATTGAGCCGAGGGAAGAGGCCGCGTTGGCAGCTGCTTTGCCAGACAAAGTACCCTGAGCCTGGGCGAGAGAGGATTAGGAGGATGAAGACAGCTTGGTTATCATCTCTACCAAGTCTTTGGCATGTTGCGGCTCAACGCGGCCAGCTGCCGAAAAAAAGGAGACGTGTGTCCCATGGCCACGTGCTGATGAGGATGTACCGTGTCCACGACCAGCACTGTTGCTTCTACACACAGAGCCTGCTTGCCCTCTTTTATTGGCTCGTGACTGTCTGCCTCTCCTTGTTGGCCTTCCAGACATACTAATGGCCTGCAGGGAGATGTAGCTGCACAAAGCTGGGATGTATATACTGATTATACTGCAGCTAGCAGAATCAACTGCCTGTCTGTAGTATTATTAGTATAATAACACCAGCAAATATCTTCAGGTAGCTTTATGTGCATGCTGCGCAGAGTACACAGTACACCAACTGTAATTACTGCAGCTGCCTTTGGTATAGGATCAGAAGAACACCAGCAATTTGGGTAGCTTTAAGTGCACCCTGTGCAGAGTATACAGTACACCAACTGTAATTACTGCAGCTGCCTTTGGTATAGGATCATAAGAACACCAGCAATTGGGGTAGCTTTATGTGCACACTGTGCAGAGTAAACAGTACACCAACTGTAATTACTGCAGCTGCCTGTGGTATAGGATCAGAAGAACACCAGCAATTGGGGTATCTTTAGGTCCACACTGTGCACATGTGTTTTTCTCATTTAATATTCCTGGAACCGCAGTTTGGTTTTGGCCTGTTGCTGTCAGCATTCCGGAAGGAGATGTGACTACCACCACCATCACTACTACTACTGCTATCATCGGAGGAACTACTCCGAAGGTCATGGACATTGCATAGTCTACCGTAACTGCTGCGATAATGCCCGCTTTGGAGAAAGTGGGGCGATCCAGGTCCTCCTGCGGCCGCAGTCGAGGACATTCCAGAAGTTCACCGCAACCTGACCGGAGGAAGGGGGTCACACTGGAGAGGTCAACCAACACTGATGGTGAGAAATCTGGGGCCATTGTGTTGGGTGGGACTGTGAGAAATTATCTCCCAGCGGAGGAGCTGAGAGATTCGGAGCTGGACTCTCTCTGACACTGGAGATGATGACCTCTTTGAGACCATGTCACAAGAGATGCTTTGGGCTAATGCAGATGATGTTGCCGCAACCTGCAGTATCTCTGGATGGTTGGCTCTGAATTCGGGGAGTGAAAACACCACAGGCGGAAACCCCGACCACAACAGATTTGACTTTACCAAAACATGTGAACTTGCCCATGCCCAAGGCAAGCTCTGATAATTTGGTGCTCAAGGCCCCTAACTCTTGTGTACCTCCCGGGGATGGAAATTCAAGGGCTCTGCCGAAACTTGCAAGGTCTGACTGGCTGCTTTAATAAGAGGGTAGCAACTGAATACGGGTTGGAGTTCCCGTATGTGCCTAAGGAGATCATGGATGTGATTGAACAACACCGTGAGGAATGGTACGCAGAGGACGTCTGGAACTACCTGAAAGTTCCAAAGCCATTTAGGAAGAAAATATTTTCCCTGGACATGTATGAACGTTTTAACCGGGTGCCCCAACACTGGAGCTACGGACGGCACACATATGCGGACAAAGTTGTCATCTGCATACCGGGGTGGGAAAATGTAGTCTACTTTGTGACAACTGTGGATGCCCAGGGGAAGTCACTAACCCTACCAGACCCCAGGTTCTACTGGTAGATGAATTACCAGAACTGAATTTTTTGGGAAAAAAAAAACTTTGCTCCCCCTACTTTTACTTGGATTCAAGGACTGTGGGTAGATAGTTAGGTGTTAGGATCTCAAAGACACTATACGTCAAGTTTCTACTTATTACAGCACTTGTTTAAAGGACTGGCACTTATAAATCTTAGCACTAGGTGGTGTGAGTTTGCAGAAAAAAAAAAAAAAACATTTTAAATCTTCTAACATTGCTAGCAATGGTTTTAAGAAGTTTAGAAGAGAGGGACTCATCTTTTAAATGATGAGGACTTGCCTTCCAGTAGTAATGTGTGTTGTTGCTTCATATGTGTTTTTTTTCTACAGGAGAACATCTATCAAGCTACTGGAGAGTGGGTGGTGTAGATAGATAGGAGTTGGGTTGCATGATGTGTAACTATATTGTGTGTTTCTCGTTAAATATTTTATATTGCTCAAAGTTTTTTGATGTTTTTCCTTCCCTTTCCCCATTCCAACCCTAAAGTTCAGGTACTCAATTTTGTTAGGATTAGAAGTAGATTTTTATTTTTTCTCTCTTTCCCAGACGATGAGGACATTGTCTAAATTGGAAGGGGAAGTATGTAGCGCCGGCTCCTGAAGAGCATGCGCTATGTGCTTTTATCATTTAATATTCCTGGAACCGCAGTTTGGTTTTGTATTCAATTACACCAAAATTATGGTTTCAGTACCAGTCTGGCTGGATTGCACTGTGTTCTGCTTGGCCACGGGTGTCGCTGTCACTTCTGGCAAGTGTGAGAACACAGTTCACCTGGGCGTATTGAGTGCCAATTCTCTCTCGGAACCAGCCCAGTGGGAGCGTCATTCTTGCTCTGCATTCTGGGAGAGGGTACTTAAGGTACTGACATCACGTGCTTCGGGGTTCCGGTCCAGAAGTGCTTTCTGTCTGTTTGGTCCTGGTCCTCCTGACCAGCTCCCAGGGCTCTCATAGCCTGGGATGCGGATCCACCCAATTCCGAGTCTCGGGGCTGGCTAGCCCGAGGCGAAGTAGCTGGAAGGAAGATTTGGAGGTGGTCCGGTGCCATCTCGGTTTGTGGCCTAGCAACTGGAGAAGCATCCAGGGGAGGACTTCAGGAGAAGGCCACACAAAAAGGCTGGCTTCTCAGAGAGAGCCTGGAGGCTTAGTTGAAAGACCCCAAGCGAATCTGGTCTCGTATGCTATCGCCGAACCCGGCTGCAAGATACTGGTATCGTACGAGGGTTCTCTAAGTTTGTCTACATCCTTCCTTTATTCAAGTGTCCTACAGCAAGTCTGTGGCAGAGACTTTATTCAAGTGTCCTACAACAAGTCTGTGGCAGAGGCTTTGCTTTGTTTGAGCACTCTATTGGCTGCTAGGCCTAGTGAAAGAAGGACTATCCAATAAGAGTGAGGATCCAGTTGTGAATGGCTATTCTCTGGATTTTGTAACGGGAGAAACGTTTCTATTTGATTAAGTTCCAAGAGTACCTGGACTTTCCACCTAAAACCCTCTAACTCTCATTGAGAGACTGTGTTTTGACTATTCCTTTTTTGCAAATAAAAACCCCTGAAGTGGATCTGGTGTCAGTCTCTGCAGTTCTTGGGCCATCTACCTTGGGAAACCCCTAGATATACACGAGGTCAAGAAGGTAATGGTAAGCCCAATCAAACCAGCCACTCCTTGGGGGGTCAGTGCTACATGGAATTACTGCAGCTGCCTGCCTGTGGTATGGGATCAGAAGAACACCAGCAATTGAGTCAGCTTTAAGTGCACACTGTGCAAAGGACACAGTACACAGGAACGAATCTAGCTAACCTGAATACAGTGTGTGTGTGTATATATATATATACACACAACCACCTAGGATGCATATATATACACAATACACTCACTGCAGCTAACTGACTCGCCTCCTGCCTGCTCTAACTCAAATGAAATGAAATGACACTGCCTATCTCTCTCTCTCTCTATCAGCACGCCGGAACACACTACACAAGGCCGACTTCCAGGTGGCCTTATATAGTGTGGGATGTGTACTAAACCCCCTGAGCCATAATTGGCCAAAGCCACCCTGGCTTTGGCCAATTACGGCTCGCTGTACAGACGGCGCTGTGATTGGTCAAGCATGCCGGTCATAGTGCATGCTTGGCCAATCATCAGCCAGCGATGCCGCAGTGAATTATGGGCCATGACACGCCACTCGAATTTGGCATGAACGGCCCATAACGTTTGCAATTGGACGAACGGTCGAACATGGGTTCGACTCGAACACATAGCTTATCCCTAAAGTACAATGTGTGTGTTTCTGTAATATAATTGTGCCAAATACCTTCATTATAGCACCGATCTGCGCTTCTGTGGCCCGCCAGAGCTCTCTTCCCCGCAATTATGTTATAGAAACCCACACACATTGTACATTATATTCTGCTGTAATAGTGGATTGTAGGGTTTTACAAGCATTTTAAAGCGGTAGTAAACCCGCAAATTATTTTTTTTTTACCACCTGCAAAGCAAAAGGCATAATGAGCTAGTATGCACCGCATACTAGCTCATTATGAAATACTTACCTTAGAACGAGGCCCCGACATCTGGCCCGATCCACGCCGAGGGAGCTGACATGCTCCTTCTGCGTTTCTTCCGGGTATCGCGGCTCCGGCGCTGTGAGTGGCCGGAGCCGCAATATCGTCACTCCCGCGCATGCGCGCGGGAGATTTCATTCCGGCCAGACGGCCACTGCCGGATTTTCAGCCGGGAATACCCTTGTGCGCATGCGCCGTTGCAGTCAGCGGCGCATACCGAGGGGAATAATATTGCTATGTCTTATTTTCGGGGTAGGGCTTATTTAGGGGGAAACACAGTAATATTTCCATTAACATGTGAACATGTGCTTACATCTAATATTATACCAGGGTGGATAACACTAATAAATTCTTATTATTCTGCAGATCTTGCTTGGATCCCCCATGTTGAAGAAATAGATACATCTGCTTTAGTTCTCAACACTATATGTGAAATACAGTGTAAAATCTCTGGATATTTCAATCAAGATCTGACTGTGAACTGGTATAAAAAGGAAAAATACAAAAAGAAAACCGAGCTAAAAAATGAATGTCAGACTAATTACAAGATCCTAGTCCACACACACCAAATACAAGCAGATAAAACCTACAGTTGTAGAGCCAGACTACAGTTCACTCCACTGCGGAAAGAAGACCAGGGGTCAGAGTTCACTTGCACAGTAAAGTTTCCCAGTCTGCATAAGACCATAGAGAAAAAAGTTAATCTTCCAGCTATAGGTGAGTGCTATAATACAGACATTCCAATTCTATAGTTTTATTTTGTTTTGTTTTTTTCTGTTTATTTTTTTTTCAGTTTTTTTTTTGGTTTGTGTTAGCTTTTTCATAAAATTTTTCATTAACGTGAAACTAAACTGTCTCCGAGTACCACCAACTGATTCATTTTTAATATTCAAAGCAAACTCCCCTATCCATCCATGTCTTCATGCTTTTTTGTTGAGAAATCACTTTTGAAAAAAACACTTCCCAAGCATCTCTTGCTGCAGCCATCTTGAGTAGGGGGAGGTAAAAAATCCTTGTCTCTCCTCCAGATGGTAGAAAAAAAATGTCCTTGAAGACTCCTATGTATGACATCAGTTTTGCCTAGGCCAGAAACCAGGAAGCAACTGGAGAAATGTAAGGCCTCGCACTCTCGGGGGCCTAAGCTCTGGCCAGCAGCGGTTTAACATGCCTGTGAGCTCCACGGCCAGGCTGTGGAGAGAGGGGATGTAGCGTGGCTGTGTCTTGGGGAGGAGGCGGGACCAGCACTGTGTTGTCCGGGGGTGGAGATTCCAGCAGCCGGAGTAAAATATTAACACAATTCCCGCTGCTCAGAAGACGCAGATCACCACTGGAGTGCTCAGTGGAGCGGTCCCTGCACACCCGGGGCAAGCATCTGGCATGCAGTGGAGGAGGGGAGGAGGAGGATCCCATGGAGGAGGCCTCATGAGCGCTTTATGGAGCCAATGGAGGGTAAGGTAGGAGAGAAGAGGTGTGCGGGGTGGGGGGGGGACAGGGGCTCCAGCTGCAGGAAGAAGCACAGCTACCATGCCACAACCCTTTTCTGCAGCCAGCTACCACCAACATAAGTGAGAGCCAGCACCCCCCCCCCCCCCCAGCATCCCGCATTCCTCAGCCACAGACTGGCCTTTATATCCACCCCCTGTCCCATTCCCTCCCCTATCTTCCTCCTGATCATCGGTGTCACTAACAGTAAGGACAACTCAGTCCTCTGGCAGTGTCCCAGTGTGCCCATTTGTGATTGGCAGCCCCTGACCCCTCCCTCCACCCTGCCGTTACCCCCGCCTATGCAGGGTTCCACTGCGGGGGGGTTGGTTCGGTCCCAGTCTAGTGCTGATCCTCAGCCATGGTGGGCCGGGTGCTCCATATCCTGCGCTGGCACTGTCTGCTTCTCTGCTGCTATCTCCTTCACTGACACCAGCACCGAGATAGAGAGCACTCACACCAGCACTGAAATAGAGAGCACTGATACCCCGATGTTGTAAAGCTCAGCGCAAACTGTTGGCACTATATAAATCCTGTATTATAATAATAATAAGAGATGGGGTACATCCATCATTTAGTTTTCATTTTAGTTTTAGTTAGTGGGGTCCGCACCCCACACTGGATGCTGTGTAGCAAGGTGCTTAGCGTTACCACTACCTGGATCATGTGGTACGCAAGTTGCACTGCAACCAGGAGGTGCAGATGGATTTGCGTTCCACCCGCCACTTTCGGTTGCAGCAGATGTCACTTTTGCCCCACCAGAATTTCCAGTTGTTGTAATTTCTGGCGCAATAGCTCAGAGTACACAAACTCGAGCTGTCTGACTCTCAAAACCCTTCTCCCTCCAGTGGATCGGTGGCCTATTGCGCATGCTTAATGCCTGACAGGCCACTAGATTCCCATACATACACGGCGACCTAGTATTGGCCGGGGAAAGTAAGCATTCTCCCCTGAAATGATAGGAACAATGGGGCAAGGTGTCCCAATTACAGAGCTGCCACCTACAACTCATCACAGGGAGTAAAACCCCTAGAGAACCTGCCGCCACCCCAAGGGGAAGACATAGAGGATATACTGTAAATATGGTTGATAGCACAAATGTAAGCAAATGAGCATATAGGTATAAATGTTTATATAGAAAAGGAAGGACAGGCATATAACGGCTAATAGCAGGAGTTCCTCCAGACACGTGAACCCACAACAGACCATTGTAGTGGTACATTGTAGAGACTAATGGTACATGCATATATATGGCAGTGAAGCCTTAGTTTGTACAAACCCAATCACATAAAGTGCACTAGTAGACTTACATTATATTGTATATCTTCATAATAAAAACATTATAGGAATTAGTCTGAATCATTGCAACCATAAATGCATTACCATCAAGATATTCCATATCTTTTCCAAAGTATACAGAGCTATATCAAGGCGATGAGCCAGAGGAGTAAAATTGAACTTAAAAATATAAGCCAAAGTAAATATTAACATAATCATAAAAATTATTGTTATGAAAGTTAAAATCAATCAAAAGTATGAGGGGTTTTATGCCACATTCTTCCTGGGAAAACCCAACACCACGCTTTAGTCCACATACTATTTATGCGACTTGATAGATAGAGAGCACTAACACCAGCACCGAGATAGAGAGAAATGACACCAGCACAGAGATAGAGGGAACTGACACCAGCAGCGAGATAGAGAGAACTGACACCAGGACCGAGATAGAGAGAACTGACACAAGCACCGAGATAGAGAGCGCTGACACCAGCACCGAGATAGAGATCGCTGACACCAGCACCGAGATAGAGATCGCTGACACCAGCACCGAGATAGAGAGCGCTGACACCAGCACCGAGATAGAGAGCGCTGACACCAGCACTGAGATAGAGAGGACTGACACCAGAACCGAGATAGAGAGGACTGACACCAGCACCGAGATAGAGGACACTGACACCAGCACCGAGATAGAGAACACTGACACCAGCACCGAGATAGAGAACACTGACACCAGCACTGAGATAGAGAACACTGACACCAGCACTGAGATAGAGAGAACTCACACCAGCACTGAGATAGAGAGGACTGACACCAGCATCGAGATAGAGAACACTGACACCAGCACTGAAATAGAGAGTGCTGACACCAGCACTGAGATAGAGAGCACTGACACCAGCACTGACATAGAAAACACTGACACCAGTACTGAGATAGAGAGAACTCACACCATCACCGAGATAGAGGGCACTGACACAAGCACCGAGATAGAGAGGACTGACACCAGCACTGAGATAGAGAGCACTGACACCAGCACCAAGATAGAGAGCACTGACACCAGCACCGAGATAGAGAGCACTGACACCAGTACTTTAAAGTTCTTAATATATGTAATTTATACAGTTAATTTTTTTATCGCTTGAATTATTTTTCCCATTATGGGTGTGAGTGGGGCCTCATGTCTAGGTTTTGCCTAAGGCTTCACAAAACCTAGAGCCGCCTCTGATGTATTGTAACTTCCTATTTACTAATGCTAGCAGCAGAAGGAATAAAAACAGATAAAATGGTAGTGAAGTCTCCAACAATATCCCTCTGTTCCTCTTTCATCCTCATTTATCCCTCATTTTGGTCTGAAGTATAGTTGTATAAAAATGCACTTTTTATCTTTCAAAAAGTGTTTCCCGGTGCTAAAACATTCATCCATTTTTTAAATTGCTGCATTTAGAAATTTCCAAAGCCAGTATAAAGTAATAGTAGTGGGAAAAAAGGACATCCATTTTATTTGGGTACAGGTGACTTTGATCAGTCGATGGGCTGATGAATAATAAACTGAACAGATTGCACCATCCACACATTCAAGGTGGATGGGGGAATCCTCCCTGCTTCACTATTGTATTCTGACAGCAGGACTCCTCCACTGTTAGCCCTTGTACACACGGTCGCAGAACTCTTCCCTGAGGGTGACGATCCATTTTAATATAAGACCACCATTGGCCTCCAATGCATGGGACAACTACACTGACACACGGTACACGAATAGGGCTGTCCTTTTTTTTTTTTTCATTTGTTTATTTTTGTAATTAAAAAAAGTGCAGCCCCCCCCCCCCCCCCCCCATGTAATTCACCTTGGCCAATGACGTGCACTGTCCTCCCTTTGCCTCCTGGGGTATGCACATCACATATCACAGCAGCATTGTACTTCATTCAGGAAGGAGGAGGGGACAGGCCTAGCCCCGCATCATCAGGAGGTGGACCTCTTGATGATGTTACAATGAACATGGCGGCGTGGGTGGGTGAGTATGGAAAATGTGCACACAACAGATCACTCAGTAAGCGGGGGTGAAGAGGGGACAGACGAACATCTTAATGGTCAGTGGGAGAAGGACACTCTTACATTGTTGACCAGTGAACAAAGCCCTTGTTAGACACAGCTAAAAAAAGACAGTTGATATCAACTAATTGCTCAACTAACCCTTGGTGATAAAAACTGCTCTGAAGTAATGCAGTTGAGAATGGCTCTACAAGTTTGATATAGTTAATAATTTATTTTCTCCTTCTCTACCTCAAAGGTGGTCAAAGCAAAGCAAAAAAATAAAGGTTTCTCCAGTTTGGTGTGAGGAAATCCTGATCCTATTACTGACAGTTCTTCTGTGAGCATGTAGCAGCCTTGAATTTATCATCACCCATCAAGATTTCCAGACTCAACACTACATCTGACAATGAGTGTCTGGCAAACACGATGCCGCATTCCTCATGGAACTGTCCACTATTGTGCACACACACCACGTGTGGCTTATTAACAGCAATGTGAGACCCAAACATGCTTTATTTGTAGTCCAGCAGCCTTTATGTAATCTGTATTGTGTATGAACATAGAAAGAGAGTAAGAGTCGGTTCACACTGCAGGCGATGCGAGGCGACACCGACTTGCCTCGCCGCGACCTGCCGCGACCTCAGCGGCAACTTGCAGATGACTTCTGTATAGAAGTCAATGCAAGTCGCCCCGAGGTCGCCCGAAAGTAGTACAGGAACCTTTTTTCTGAGTCGGAGCGACTCGAGTCGCTCCTCTCAGAACGGTTCCATTGTACAGAACGGGGGCGACTTGTAAGATAGCGGCGAGGCGAGTCGTGTCGTCTCGCATCGCCCGCAGTGTGAACCGGCCCTAAAGGTGTGCAAACGCTGCTTTGTTTTAAGAACGTTTGTTTGGTTTTCTAATCGCTAGTGCAGCAAATTGACATTCGACTACAGTGACGGATAAATTTAAAGGGGCAGGATGGAAAATTTTTGTCAAACGAACACATTTCTAGCAGTGAATGTGGTTTTTCGTTTGGTAAAGTCCATTTTTTACAGAATCAAATGTTAAAAGCAAACAAAATGTTGAAGTTCTTTTGAACATTTGTCAAGCCAGCCTATGTACTGAGAATATGCAGACGAATATTTGTTTAAAAATCTACTAGTGTATGAGCAGTTTAAAGTGGTTGTAAATCCGTTACAACCACTTTTGCCTACAGATAAGTCTAAATTAAAGAGGAAGTAAACCCTGATGGGTTTTACTTCCTCTTTGTCATCCCTGCAAAGGTAAAGCATAATGGACTACTATTCATCACATAGTAGTCCATTATGTGCCACTTACCTGACACAGGAGCCAGCGATGTCACCTCTGTCCCCTCTGCCATGAAGCGTCCATCTTTCTTCCAGGTATCGTGGCTCCGGCGCTGTTATTGGCCAGAGCCGCGATGACGTCACGGCACAATCTCCTTTAGAAATGGCACGCTCACCGTTTCTAAAGGAGTCTAAAGTGCACATGCGCAATATACATCGGCGAGTGCCTTTTTTGTAAATATCTCCTAAACTGTGGAGGTTTGGGAGATATTTCGAGCACCTACAGGTAAGCCTTAAAGTGGTTTTAAACCCTTACAAACCACTTTGACCTACAGGTAAGCCTAGATTGAGGCTTACCTGTAGGTCCAAGAAATATCTCCTAAACCTACACAGTTTAGGAGATATTTACCAAAAGACAGGCACCGCTGTCTACGGCGCATGCTCCATAGACAGCGGCGCGCAGGCGCACTGAGTATGCTGCTACTAACGGCGATATGCCGATAGTGGCAGCTCCTGTGTGCATGTGTGGGAGTGACGTCATCGCTGCTCCAGCGCTGTGAGAGGCCGGAGCAGTGATACCCAGAAGAAGATGGATGCTCCGTGCTACAGGGGACAGCGGTGACATCGCTGGCTCCTGTGTCAGGTAATAGACATGGGCGCCGTGAATAAATTTGTTTCCTTCTGTTCCGTTATGGTTCGTATTAAAATTAATTCGTACTTTGTATTTCGTGTCCAAAATTCAATTTCAATTTGTACGAAATTCAAATTGTTGTTAGGTTCGTTAACTTGTACGAACGTTCTTTACGATGAATTTAAAGGCAAAAATATACCTCAATATGACAGTCGATGCTGATGGAAGTTTGGTTTTTATCTGAAATACGAAATTCCGTTGAAGAATTTCCTATCCGAAATACGAATTTTCGTTAGATGAGGAGCTCCCGCCATCCCTGTGCTGTGCTGACTTCCTCTTGGGGATTCGTAAACAAAAGTTCGTATTTCGTACAAAATTCGAACGCATGGCAATTCGTATTTCGGATCCTCCCGAACGTACGAATTTAGGGAAATTCGTACGAATTTGAGATTCGTACGAAACAAATCGCACATGTCTATCAGGTAAGTGACACATAATGCATTATGCTTTACCCTTGCAGGGAGACAAAGAGGAAGTAAAACCCATCAGGGTTTACTTCCTCTTTAAGCTACAGGTTAGAATTGGCCCCATGTAAACGGGACGCTGCTAAACGTACGTTCAGAGGCAGTTGGACGATTTTTTCAACTGCCCCTGAACTCATTCAATGTTATCATATGTGACCATGTACACAGTCTCGTTTATTGCCATTTTTAGGCAGTTGCGTTTAACAGCTTTTCTTTGAAAGCAAAAAAATGGGTTCAGACACCAAAGATTTCCATGTTTCAGACACCAAAAGCAACTAAATGCGGTAAAAACGTTTTTAAAGGTACCCTATATTTTTGACCTGAAAAGACAAAAATATGATGGAAAACGATGAAAAAACATGAAAAAAATAAGTTTAATATGTTTTAATTATTTGCAATGATTTATAGACCATATATAGCCCTTGATGCAATGCAATACACCACTAACATTGCTGTATCCAAATTTAAATTGACATTTAACCCATAAGTTCAGATTTGAACAAGATGACCCCACCATTGAGCTTGACCCCCCCCACTTGATATATTATAAAAAATGAAATTAACATTTAAATTTGCATGAAATAGACAACATTTTTTTTTTTTTAGTAATTAAAAAATAATATACAGCTGGAAAAAAATCTAATAAATATATTAATCAATTCATATTTAATTATTAAAAATATTTTAAAAATTTGCCCAAAAAAATGTATATATTATAAAAAGTGTAATTAAAGTTTAAAGTTTTTTCATAGGAATTAACAGAGTCAGTGGTGCATATCTGTTAAAAAAAAAAACATTTTTGGAAAAAGGCTGTACAGCACCCAGGAGACAATCTGGAAGGAGAAGGAACAGTGCAGGGATGCCAGAGATGCCATGCAAACCTAGCAGCCATGGGGGGATGCTGTGCAAACACAGCAGCCGTGGCAGCCTACATTGACAAGCTAGGCAATTACAGGAAGTCCCTGAGTTACAAACAAAATAGGGACTGTAGTAGGGTTGCCACCTGTCCAGGATTCACTCGGACAGTTCGGGTTTGGAATCATGTGTCCAGGTTTCAGACTGCCTGAAACCTGGACACATTATTTAGACTGGACTATGGCTTCCCAGCAGGATTGCTGGCTGCAGTTGTCTAAGCTGAGAGTGTCTGTTAGACTCTTTCATACTGCTCAAAGATAGAACTAACAAACCCCCGAAACACACACACAGATGGGAGAGGAGAGAGGGCTCGATCTGCACCTCTTCCCCCCACCCCTCTGTGTCTACCCACACTCCAATCCCCGGCGCTGTGCCTCAGAAAAGAAAAGTTAAGACCGGAAATTTGAATCCAGTAGTCTAAAATACATCTGGATGAGAGGTGCTGACTGCCAAGGGGTGATTGAGCTCCCCATCCATCCCTGTCTGTGACTGAAGTCTCCCCCTTCTCTCTCATGCCTCTGAGTAAGTACACTAAGGTAAATCAGGGTTCTCAGAGCACCCCTTACATCAGATTTCCCCTTTACACCAGAGGCCACAGTGTTCCCCTTTACATCAGAGTCCTATCTGTACATCAGAGTTCTCAGTGTTCCCCTTTAAAATCAGGGTTCCCAGAGCATCCCTTATGTTAAAGTCTACAGAATTCTCCCTTACATCAGAGTCTGCAGAGTCCCCCCTTACAGGAAAAGGGAACTCTGCGAGTTCAGATGTAAAAGTGGAACTCTGTGGACTCTGATGTAAAGGGGGACTCTTTTTATTAACTTCATATGATTAGAAATTGTATTTAATAGCAAAATATATGTACAGTTTATACTATAAAAAAAATTGGCATGCGCTGCTAAAGTGTTTGGGTTTGACTTGAAGAAAAGGTGGCAACCCTAGACTATAGGTTTGTTCATAAGTTGAAGTTGTTCGTAAGTCGCAACACTGCATTTGTAAGTGTAACTGCCGGTCAGAACACTGCATTCGTAAGTGTAACTGCCGCCTGTGTATGGATGCCGGATGTTCCGGGCACTTGCTATGTTATCTGGGGTGTAGTACGGCAGTGTGAGATGTGTCCGGAGGTGCTCGAAAGGTATCCAGGATCAGAGTGGAGCACAAGTGGCCAGCATTTGAGGCTGTTCATAAGTAGGAGTTGTTCGTAACTCGGGTGTTCGTAACTCGGGGACTGTCTGTACAAGCCTGAAGGGATGTTGGGAATGCAGTGCAAACATAGTTGATGGGTGCAGGGTGTGTGTGCTAATGAGGTCAGCTGGTGAACTGCTTCCTGTGTCTTACTGTTTTTTATGTCCTAAATCTACATACCAGGATGGACTTTCCTATGGTGCTCACCAGGGGCTGAGGTAAGGCCTTGTTCTAAAGAAATAGAAAGATTTTATTTTTCTGCAACATAGGTACATTAAGGGTATATTAGTATGTAGGGGAGCTGGAATTTAGAAAAAAAAATGGAAACTTAGCCTTTAAGAATTAGGATGGAGAGTAGACGGCTAAAGAATAATTGTACTTTATATACAGGAAGTCTTTAATCCTCCATACATTTATAATTTAGTGTTTGCAGCGCATGATTTGTTTTCTAGACTGCTCGCCATTCGACTAGCTCTCTCTAACTGAAAATCCAAATGCATCAGAAACCACAAACAAGAAGCGTGGGGGGTGCTTTGGGTGTCCAGAACAGAAAACATCATGACATCAACTGACAATTAATTATTTTGGCTATTCAAAGCACATCAATAAAAATAACTCAGTGGAAGTGTAGGAAACCTCTGCTAGCAGTAGGTGGTAAAATGCATAATAAAGAGGCATCTACATCAATAAAATCTTATTCTGCAGACGTACACATTTAGATTGTAAGCTCTCTCAAGCAGAGCCCTCTGAACTCTCTTGTATTGCATTGTATTATAACTGTACTACCTCCATTTTTTCATAAAGGGCTGCACAAACTGCTTGTAATTTTATAGATCCTGTATAATAATATATAGAAATATAGAAGAGTGACATTAGAAAAAAGACAGAGTGGTGCATCGAGTCTGCCCATTTTTTTATACATGTTTTGTATTTTTTATTTCTTCTTTTTGTTAACTTTTTGTCTGAGTATATATACTGCATCATGCAAAAAATAGAAACAGAGTATATATTCCATTTAAAATAAGGTCATGTTGTTACAATGCCTGGGGTGGTTATAGGCCCTAAAATATGGGGGAAACTCCAGCTATGGTCTAAGCTACTAGTTTGGGGTCATTGTAACCAATGACTTTCATTTATGGTATACATATTAAAAACCCAAATAGTATTTCAGTATTTGTATTCGTTCTGTATTCTTATCTATTCAAATTATTTCCCATGACTTACAAAACGTCAGTTTGTAAAAACAACTCTTCTGTTTGTTGTGTCTCATCCGGTGCTTTGACCTTGTCTAATAATGCGTGTAATAAAATATTTTGAGTTATTCCTCAGTATCAGCCTCCTTGTACAATGGGAAATTCTTCCTATACAGGAATTGAGGGTAAATCTAATCAATGGGGACATAAGCGTCAATACAACCTAATTAACATTTCCCCACTCTGGTGTAAAAATGTATTTGATTGGTTTCTATGTTACTGTTAGAAGAAGGTTCCCTCACTTCAAATTTTGTCTGTTACTAAGGTGGTAAGAACAAATCACCCTTGAAAACCAATAAAAATATTTTAAGAAAATCAATAAATCCCCCAAAATGAATAGTAGTAGTTGGTCACATTCAACTGGACTTGTTCTGTAATGTTGAAGATGTTTCACAGGTTAACAATGCCACTTCTTTAGTTTTAATAAGCGTCAGGAACATACCCCAGGCTTCTTCACCCTAGAGGTATCACTGACCCCTTCATCCAATCACCAGAGGGTGCATCAAGGTAGAATTTATTTGTCCAAGAACAGGATGGGAGGTAGTGATGGCCGAACGGTTCGCCCGGCGGTCGTTTCGCGGCGAATTCCGGTCGTTCGCCGTCCGCCCGATCGGCGGACTATTGGCGCCGTTCGCCCGGCGGACTTCCGCGTTTTTCTGTGTAAAAGAACTTTGACCTATGATGACACATCCATCATGGGGTACAGGACAGCCAATTGAGACATGACAGCACATGGACACTTGGACATTCCCTCTAACTTATAAATATACCCGATCCGGCGGCCATTTTACATTCTTTCTTCTGTCACTATAGGGAGAGGTTGCTGTGTGGAGTAGCGAGAGATAAATCGCTAGCTATTTGGTACACAAAAGTTATTTTCAGGACTGGTATAGGCGTTAGGTGTATATAGGTTTGCTGTGCTACTGATTGTTGCAGCAGCCTGAGTGTCTTTTGTCAGTTTAGATAAAGGGACAGAGCGCTGTGTCTGCTGCTATTTTAGGGACAGCCAGATTAGTCATCATCATCATCATCATCATTAGCTGTTACTATCAGGTCCACAAAAGTGCTATTCCAGTAACCAGTAATTGTTCCAGTCTCCTCTGTTTTGCCAGTTTGTATAGGGACAGGAAGGAAGCAGTGTGTCAGGCAGTGAGGGTCAGTTTAAACAGTTGCTGTTACTATTAGTTCCACAAAGGTTCTTTTCAGGACTGGTATCAGTGGTATGGTAATAGGCTTGTACACGTATAATATTCTTTCTTCCAAATATAGAAAGAATATTATACTTGACTGCTGCCCTTCTGCTGCAGTCTGCTAATCATTCACAACTCACTTGTTCCACAAAGCTCTTTATCAGGACTGGTAACTTGGTCTGTGTAGGGTGCTACAGTACATAGGGTTGAGTGCGGTACAGTCTGCCGTTCTGTAAGGACTAGTATCGGTCCACAATAGATAGGGTTGAGGTGCACCACTGCTGACCGCTGCCCTATACTGCAGCAGTCCTTCAGCAGTATAGGGACTGACGTACAGTCTGCTAATCAGTCACACACAACCTACTTGGTCCACAAAGGTCCTTATAAGGACTGGTAACTTGGTGAAGGGTGCTACAGTACATAGGTTTGAGTGAGGTACAGTCTGCTATTCTGTAAGGACTGGTATCGGTCCACAATACATAGGGTTGAGGTGCACTACTGCTGACCGCTGCCCTATACTGCAGCAGTCCTTCAGCAGTATAGGGACTGACGTACAGTCTGCTAATCAGTCACACACAACCTACTTGGTCCACAAAAGTCCTTCTAAGGACTGGTAAGGTATATAGGGTGCTACAGTACATAGGGTTGAGTGAGGTACAGTCTGCTATTCTATAAGGACTGCTATCGGTCCACAATACATAGGGTTGAGGTGCACTACTGCTGACCGCTGCCCTATACTGCAGCAGTCCTTCAGCAGTATAGGGACTGTCGTACAGTCTGCTAATCAGTCACACACAACCTACTTGGTCCACAAAAGTCCTTCTAAGGACTGGTAAGGTATATAGGGTGCTACAGTACATAGGGTTGAGTGAGGTACAGTCTGCTATTCTATAAGGACTGCTATCGGTCCACAATAGATAGGGTTGAGGTGCACTACTGCTGACCGCTGCCCTATACTGCAGCAGTTCCTCATCGGTATAGGGACTGAGAGTTTTGTCACAGGGTCATTTAAAAAATTACAGGCAGAGGAAGAGGCAGGCCCTTCCGCAGGGGTGGTAGGGGTAGGGCAGGAGCAACAGGCTTGAGCCAAAGTGGGAAGTTGCAGAAGGTGCGTTCAATTACTTTAACCACCTTCAGACCGGACCATTTTGCTGGTAAATGACCAGAGGTCTTTTTACAATTTGGCACTGCGCTGCTTTAACTGGTAATTGCGCAGTCATGCAATGTTGTACCCAAACAAAATTTGCGTCCTTTTCTTCCCACAAATAGAGCTTTCTTTTGATGGTATTTGATTGCCTCTGCGATTTTTATTTTTTGCGATATAAACGTAAAAAGACCACAAATTTTGAAAAAAAATGATATTTTCTACTTTTTGTTATTAGAAAAATCCAATAAACTCAATTTTAGTCATACATTTAGGCCAAAATTTATTCAGCCACATGTCTTTGGTAAAAAAAAAGTCAATAATTGTATATTTATTGGTTTGCGCAAAAGTTGTCACATCTACAAACTAAGGTACGTTTTCTGGAATTTACGCAGCTTTTAGTTTACGACTGCCTATCTCATTTCTTGAGGTGCTAAAATGGCAGGGCAGTACAAAACCCCCCCAAATGACCCCATTTTGGAAAGTAGACACCCTAAGGAAATTGATAAGTGGCATGTTGAGCCCATTGAATATTTTATTTTTTTGCCTCAAGCGATTGAATAATGACAAAAAAAAAATTTTTTTTTTTTTTTTACACAAAGTTGTCACTAAATGATATATTGCTCACACATGCTATGGGCATATGTGAAATGACACCCCAAAATAAATTCTGCTGCTTCTCCTGAGTACGGGGATACCACATATGTGGGACTTTTTGGGAGCCTAGACGCGTACGGGGCCCCGAAAACCAAGCACCGCCTTCAGGCTTTCTAAGGGCGTAAATTTTTGATTTCACTTCTCACTAACTATTACAGTTTTGAAGGCCATAAAATGCCAAGATGGCACAAAACCCCCACAAATGACCCCATTTTAGAAAGTAGACACCCCAAGCTATTTGCTGAGAGGCATTTTGAGTCCATGGAATATTTTATATTTTGCCACAAGTTGCGGGAAAATTACAAACTTTAATTTTTTTTTATTTTTTTTTCACAAAGTTGTCACTAAATGATATATTGCTCACACATGCTATGGGCATATGTGAAATGACACCCCAAAATAAATTCTTCTGCTTCTCCTGAGTACGGGGATACCACATATGTGGGACTTTTTGGGAGCCTAGCCGCGTACGGGGCCCCGAAAGCCAAGAACCGCCTTCAGGTTTTCTAAGGGCGTAAATATTTGACTTCACTCCTCACTACCTATTACAGTTTTGAAGGCCATAAAATGCCAAGATGGCACAAAACCCCCACAAATGACCCCATTTTAGAAAGTAGACACCCCAAGCTATTTGCTGAGAGGCATGTTGAGTCCATGGAATATTTAATATTTTGCCACAAGTTGCGGGAAAATTACAAACTTTTTTTTTTTTTTCACAAAGTTGTCACTAAATGATATATTGCTCACGCATGCCATGGGCATATGTGAAATGACACCCCAAAATAAATTCTGCTGCTTCTCCTGAGTACGGGGATACCACATATGTGGGACTTTTTGGGAGCCTAGCCGCGTACGGGGCCCCGAAAACCAAGCACCGCCTTCAGGCTTTCTAAGGGCGTTACAGTTTTGAAGGCCATAAAATGCCAAGATGGCACAAACCCCCCCCCCAAATGACCCCATTTTGGAAAGTAGACACCCCTAAATTTATGGGTACACTAGTGAGACTAGGTAATAAATGGCGGGTGCCCTGAAACTATAAAAAAAATAACTAACCAACCAGCGTCACCTGTAACAGTTATATGGTGATCACTGGTGAAAGGGTTAACTAGGGGGCAATCAGGGGGCTGTATGCGGTAGTATATGGGGGTCCCTGGCGCTATAAAAAGCTGCGGCGAACCTAAATACCTACCTGCCTAACTAGCGTCACCTGTGACACTAATACAGTGATCAGAAAAACGATCGCTTATTAGGCTGGGTTCACACTGGAGCGATGTGGGAACGCCACGAATCCGCGGCGGGTTCCCGCATCACATGCCTCCCGGCGGCAGTTCACACTGCCCTATGCGAACTGCTGGGAGTGTCAGTGAAATGTTAATGACACCCCCAGATCAGTTCGCATATCGCAGTGCGATCTGCAAACTCGGATCGCATGGTGTGAACACCCATGCGATCCGATTCTGCTGCGGACCAAAAAAAGGGTCCCGTGCGAGTTTGCGGCGGGTGCGGCGGGTGCGACACGAATTCAGCCATACTATCTGTATGGCTGAACTCGAATCGCACAGAGATCGGATGTGATTTGCACTGCAGTGCGGTGCGAATCACATTCGTTCTCATAAACCGCTGCAATGTGAACCCAGCCTTAGTGACACTGGCGACGGGGGGTGATTACGGGGTTAAACCTTTATTGGGGGGGTTAGGGGGGCACATTAGAACTAAAGGGGGCTAACCCTAACTGCCCTAACAGTTATTACAGTCACAAATGACACCAATGCAAAAAAAAAAAAAATAAGCAATTGGTGTCACTGTGACTGGGGGGGCAGGGGTAATTGGGGGGTGATCGGGGGGTAAAGGGGGGGTGTGAGTGTGCCTGGCATGTTCTACTGTATGTGGGGTGTGTTGGTGCAACTCACAGAACCTCTCTCCTCGGTGCCGGAACGAAAAATACCGACACGGAGGAGAGAATACATCACTTCCTCTCCTGTGTTTACATTACAGGAGAGGAAATGATGTCACCGGACATTTTCATTCGCCGGGAGCGATCGCGAGGGGGTGGCCATGAATGAATGGCCGTCCCCTCGTCCGGGATCGCTCCCGAACGAATACCGACCGCCGCAGGCACCGGGCGGGGGCCCGATCGGGCCCCCGACCGGCGGGCAGGCAAGGACGTACATGTAAGCCCTTATGCCTGCCCGTGCCATTCTGCCGACGTACATCGGCGTGCGGCGGTCGGCAAGTGGTTAAAGGACGCACCAGACTTGGTTGAATGGCTCGCTCAGCCTTACTCTTCTGCATCCTCCTCATCCTCTCGATCTGCACCCTCTTCTTCACTCTCTGCTATGTGCACCCCCAAAGACACTATCACCAACAACACCACCACCACCACATACCTTCCGCTTGAGTCACAGGAATTATTTTCCGATCCATATCAAGAGGACATTTCTGATGCGCAGCCACTCTTGGTATTGGATCAGGAAGAGGAGGTAGCAACAACCGCTACTCAGCAGTCTGACGACAGTACCCAGATCAGCCCAAGGAGGAGGTTGGTCCCCGGTGTTGCTGCCTACTCCGAGATCTCTACTTATAGCGGTGGGTAAGGTGACGTTGATGATGACGTGTCTAGTGATGTCACGTGGGTGCCCACAAGAGAGGAAGAGGAGGGGAGTTCAGAGGGAGATATGGACCAGCAGATAGGGAGGAGAAGCAGGAATAACTTACATTGCACAGGAGGGACAAAGCAGACTGCTAATGTATCAGGAGCGAGTCATCAACCATGCACGGTCACATCTGGCGCTCCCAGGACACCGGCACATGGCTCCGCAGTGTGGGCTTTTTTTAACGTGTCCGCTGCTGACAATAGCGTTGCCATCTGCAATCTTTTCAGTCAACGCATTAGTCGCGGTAAGCCCAACACTCACCTAGGGACGACCGCCTTAAGAAGGCACATGAGCAGCCATCACCGAGCCCAGTGGGAGCAACAGAACACACAAAGCCACATTGCAGGCTCTCACCGTCCAGCCTCGTCTTCTACTTCTCCTTCTCCTCTCGCCTCACAATTGTCCTCCACTCCACCTTCCATCACGCCAAGCTCACGTTTTTCTGCTAAAAGGCAGGCTTCCGTGGGCCTAATGTTCGAGCCTAAAAAAATGATGACGCCGCATAACCCTCTTGCCCAACGGTTGACGGCTGGCTTGTCAGAACTGATAGCCCGCCAACTATTGCCATATAAACTGGTGGACTCGGAGGCCTTTCGCAAATTTGTGGCCATTGGAACACCACAATGGAAGGTCCCAGGAAGGAAGTATATCTCAGAGAAGGGCATCCCAGAGCTATATGGCCATGTTCAGCGGCAAGTGAATGTATCTCTGGCACAGAGTGTCGGTGCCAAGATACATCTGACCACAGACACGTGGTCTAGCAAACACGGGCGGGGAAGGTATACCACTTTTACTGCCCACTGGGTGAACCTTCTGACGGCCGTCAAGCATGTAACCCGTGGCACCCGTGTAGATTTGGTTTTACCGCCACGGATTGCATGCAGGCCTGACTCTTCTTCTCCTCCTCCTCCTACTCCGTCCTCCTCCCTCTCCTCCTCAGCTGACTCCTCCTTTTCCGCTGCTAGCGTCTCTTCCGCTGCACCGTCCAAGCTCCCCAGAACCTATTCCACATGCCAGGTGAGACGTTGCCATGCTGTGCTGCTTCTGTTGTGCCTGGAAGCCAAGAGCCACACTGGCCCGGCACTCCTTTCAACTTTGCGTTCACAGGCAGATCAGTGGCTAACACCGCTCAATTTGACAGTTGGTAAAGTGGTGTGTGACAACGGTGCCAATCTGCTTAGCGCATTGAAACAGGGCAAAATCACGCACGTGCCATGCATGGCACACGTCTTAAACTTGGTCGTGCAGCGATTCCTTGTCAAATACCCTGGGGTCCAGGACATCTTGCGGCAGGCAAGGAAAATCTCGGCCCATTTCAGAAGATCTTACACGGCCATGGCTCGCCTTGCTGACATTCAGCGGCGACACAATCTGCCGGTCAGACGTCTTATTTGCGATTGCCCGACGCGATGGAACTCAACCTTCTATATGCTTGATAGGCTGCTCCAGCAGAAACGTGCAGTTAATGTCTACCTGTATGAACTCTGCGGCAGAAACGGTTCTGGGGAGCTGGGGTTTTTTTTGACCGAGCCAGTGGCTGCTCATGCGCGACGCATGCAGACTTCTGCGGCCATTTGAAGAGATCACCAAACTGATCAAGCTGTGGAGGAGCAGGAGCGGGAAGATGAGGAAGTCGCAATGCTGGATGAATTCCCAGGGGGGGGCTACTCTGAGACAAGTCAACAACAGGAGTCTGAAGAGGAGTCAGAGGAGGATGGTGCCGGGGCGGATGAGGAGGAGCAAGAAGAGCATGCTTTAAACCTTTCTGGGATCCCTGTTGTGCGTGGATGGGGAGAGGAGAATGAAGAGGATGATATTATCCTGGATGATGAGCAGGAGCCAGGCCACCACACCGCTTCCACTTTAGTGCAAATGGGGGCCTTCATGCTCCAGTGTTTTAATAGGGACCCCCGTATAAAAAGCATAAGGGTCAAGGACCAGTACTGGGTGGCAACGTACTTAGACCCCCGGTACAAACACAAAATGGCGGAAATGTTACCGCCGTAGCAGAGGGCTGTCAGAATGCAGCACTTCCAGGCCTTGCTTCGAGAAATGCTGCATTCTGCTTTTGCGTGTGCTGGCAGAGGAGCAATTCCCACTCCCAGAGAAGGAGTTGCGGGTACCAATCCAACAGCGCCTGCAAGAAGAGGCCGGTTTGAAGATGTGTTGGTGACTTCGGATATAAGGTCATTCTTTCAGCCGACCCATCGACATGTGTCACCTGGATCCAGCATCAGGGAACGCCTAGACCGTCAGGTGTCCGACTACATTGGGTTAACGGACGATGTGGACGCTCTGAGGAGTGATGAACCCCTGGACTACTGGGTGGGCAGGCTTGACCTCTGGCCAGAGCTTGCCCAATTTGCAATCGAACTGTTGGCTTGCCCCTCATCCAGTGTCCTGTCCGAAAGGACGTTCAGCGCAGCAGGGGGGATCGTGACCAATAAGCGTACTCGCCTAGCTCACGACAGTGTTAACTACCTCACATTTCTAAAAATGAACGAGGCATGGATCTCGGAGGAATTCAACACATGTGACCAGTAGACCTTGTATATGTCTATAAACTATTTTTTTAATCAAGCACACAGACCTTCTGTCTTCATTTGGCTCACTTCCTTGTCCAAAAAAAGCACACCGTACTATATGCCCCTACCCTCCTCTTTGAAGAGGTTGAACGGTGTCATATTTCTACTGGGGCTGCTTAATATGAGGGGCTCCCACCATCCCTGTGCTGTGCTGACATCCTCCTGGGGCTGTATCTCTGCTGTGCATATTATGAGGGGCTCCCACCATCCCTGTGCTGTGCTGACTTCCTCCTGGGACTGTACCTCTGCTGTGCATATTTTGAGGTGCTCCCACCATCCCTGTGCTATGCTCATTATGAGGGGCTCCCACCATCCCTGTGCTGTGCTGACTTCCTCCTGGGGCTGCTTATTATGAGGGGCTCCCACCATCCCTGTGCTATGCTGACATCCTCCTGGGGCTGCTTATAATGAGGGGCTCCCACCATCCCTGTGCTATGCTCATTATGAGGGGCTCCCGCCATCCCTGTGCTATGCTCATTATGAGGTGCTCCCACCATCCCTGTGCTATGCTCATTATGAGGGGCTCCCACCATCCCTGTGCTATGCTGACTTCCTCCTGGGGCTGCTTACGGTGCAGGTGTCAGTGCTGTATATCACGGTGCTGATGTCAGTACTCTC
Source organism: Lithobates pipiens (assembly GCF_037356315.1). NCBI lineage: Eukaryota > Metazoa > Chordata > Amphibia > Anura > Ranidae > Lithobates > Lithobates pipiens. Next base: position 45,851,765 of record NW_027507784.1, read on the forward strand.
TATCACGGTGCTGCTGTCAGTGCTGTATATCACGGTTCTGGTGTTAGTGCTTTATGTCACGCTGCTGATGTCAGTGCTCTCTATCACGGTGCTGTTGTCAGATGACTCTATCACGCTGCAGGTATCATTGCTGTATGTCACGCTGCTGGTGATCATCACCTGCACCCTCTTCTTTGCCTACCCTGGTCCCTGACCTTCCCTCTCCTCCATTGTCTTCATGCGCGCCACAGTCCTGAATTGTCACAACAATTTCCCATATAAAAAAAGAATGCTTGTAGTTGTCGATCCCAGATTCACCTCATACATGTGTTATGTCATTGGCCATGTGGTAGGACTATGTTTGCACAGCTATTAATTATTTTGTGGCTGCAAATTTGACCTGTAGGTTTGCGAAGTTCGCCTCCCATTGAAGTCAATGGGGCCTGCCGCGAACGTTCTGATTCGCGAACTATCGGCCGCATCCCGTCGGAAGTTCGTCCATCACTAATAGAGAGCACTGACAGCAGCACTGATACCAGCAACTTGCTGCGGGACCCAAAAATATGACACCGCTCAACCTCTTCAAACAGGAGGGTACGGGCATATAGTACAGTGTGCTTTTTTTTGTACAAGGAAGTGAGCCAAAAGGTAGAAAAAAGGTCTGTGTGCTCGATTAAATAAATCGTTTATAGAGTTATACATATACATGGTCTACTGGTCACATGTGTTGAATTTCTCTGAGATCCATGCCTCATTCATTTTTATAAATGTGAGGTAGTCAACACTGTCGTGAGCTAGGCGAGTGTGCTTATCGGTCACGATCCCCCTGCTGCGCTGAACGTCCTTTCGGACAAGACACTGGACGAGGGGCAAGCCAACAGTTCCATTGCAAATTGGGCAAGCTCTGGCCAGAGGTCAAGCCTGCCCACCCAGTAGTCCAGGGGTTCATCACTCCTCAGAGCATCCACATTGGCCGTTAACACGATGTAGTCGGACACCTGTTGGTCTAGGCATTCCTTGATGCTGGATCCGGATGATACCTGTCGATGGGTCAGCTGAAAGAATGATCTCATATCAGAAGTCACCAACACATCTTCAAACCGCCCTCTTCTTGCAGGCGCTGTTGGATTGGTGCCCACAACTCTTTCTCTGGGAGTGGGAATTCCTCCTCTGCCAGCGCACGCAAAAGCAGAATGCAGAATTTCTCAAAGCAAGGCCTGGAAGTGCTCCATTCTGACAGCCCTCTGTGACGGTAGTAACATTTCCGCCATTTTGTGTTTGTACCAGGGGTCTAAGTACGTTGCCACCCAGTGCTGGTCCTTGACCTTTATGCTTTTTATACGGGGGTCCCGTATAAAACTGGAAGTGGTGTGGTGTCCTGGCTCCTGCTCATCATCCAGGATAATGTCATCCTCCTCGTTCTCCTCTCCCCATTCATGCACAACAACAGGGATCCCAGAAAGGTTTAAAGCATGCTCTTCTTGCTCCTCCTCATCCGGCCCAGCACCATCCTCCTCTGACTCCTCTTCAGACTCCTGTTGTTGACTTGTCTCAGATAGAGTAGCCCCCCCTGGGAATTCATCCAGCATTGCGATTTCCTCATCTTTCTGCTCCTGCTCCTCCACGGCTTGATCAATGACACGACGCAATGCACGCTCCATAAAGAAGGCATAAGGTACCATGTCACTGATGGAGCCATGGCTGCGACTGACCAGTTTGGTGATCTCATCAAATGGCCACAGAAGTCTGCATGCGCCGCGCATGAGCAGCCACTGGTTGCGGTGAAAAAAACCAAGCTCCCCAGAACCTGTTCTGCCGCAGAGTTTGTACAGGTAGTCGTTAAATGCACGTTTCTGCTGGAGCAGCCTATCAAGGATATAGAAGGTTGAGTTCCATCGCGTCGGGCAATCGCAAATCAGACGTCTGACCGGCAGATTGTGTCGCCGCTGAATGTCAGGAAGGCGAGCCATGGCCATGTAAGATCTTCTGAAATGGGCCGAGATTTTCCTTGCCTGCCGCAAGATGTCCTGGACCCCAGGGTATTGGACAACTAATCGCTGCACGACCAAGTTTAAGACGTGTGCCATGCATGGCACGTGTGTGATTTTGCCCTGTTTCAATGCGCTAAGCAGATTGGCACCCTTGTCACACAACACTTTACCAACTGTCAAATTGAGCAGTGTTAGCCACTGATCTGCCTGTGAACGCAAAGCTGAAAGGAGTGCAGGGCCAGTGTGGCTCTTGGCTTCCAGGCACAACAGACGCAGCACAGCATGGCAACTTCTCACCTGGCATTTCGAATAGGTTCTGGGGATCTTGGGCGGCGCAGTGGAAGAGACGCTAGCAGCAGAAAAGGAGGAGTCAGCCGAGGAGGAGAGGGAGGAGGATGGAGTAGGAGGAAGAGAAGAAGAGGCAGGCCTGCATGCAATCCATGGCGGTAAAACCAAATCTACACGGGTGCCACGGGTTACATGCTTGGCGGCCGTCAGAACGTTCACCCAGTGGGCAGTAAAAGTTATATACCTTCCCTGCCCGTGTTTGCTAGACCATGTGTCTGTGGTCAGATGTATTTTGGCACCGACACTGTGTGCCAGAGATACATTCACTTGCCGCTGAACATGGCCATATAGCTCTGGGATGCCCTTCTGAGAGAAATACTTCCTTCCTGGGATCTTCCATTGTGGTGTTTCAATGGCCACAAATTTTCGAAAGGCCTCTGAGTCCACCAGTTTATATGGCAGTAGTTGGCGGGCTATCAGTTCTGACAAGCCAGCGGTCAACCGCTGGGCAAGAGGGTTATCCGGCATCATCATTTTTTTACGCTCGAACATTTGGCCCACGGAAGCCTGCCTTTTTGCAGAAAAACGTGAGGACGGCATGATGGAAGGTGGAGTGGAGGACAATTGTGAGGAGAGAGGAGAAGAAGAAGTAGAAGACAAGGCTTGATGGTGAGAGCCTGGAGTGTGGCTTTGTGGGTTCCGTTGCTCCCACTGGGCTCGGTGATGGCAGCTCATGTGCCTTCTTAAGGCGGTCATCCCTAGGTGAGTGTTGGGCTTAACGTGACTTATGCGTTGACTGCAAAGATTGCAGATGGCAACACTATTGTCAGCAGCGGACACGTTAAAAAAAGCCCACACTGCGGAGCCATGTGCTGGCGTCCTGGGAGTGCCAGATGTGACTGTACATGGTTGATGCCTCGCTCCTGATACATTAACAGTCTGCTTTGTCCCTCCTGTGCAATCTACCACATGACATCACTAGACACGTCATCATCGACGCCACCTTCCCCACCGCTATAATTAAAGATCTCGGAGTAGGCAGCAACACCGGGGACCGACCTCCTCCTTGGGCTGATCTGACTGCTGAGTGGCGGTTGTTGCTACCTCCTCTTCCTGATCCAATGCCTAGAGTGGCTGCGCATCAGAAATGTCTTGTGATGGATCGGAAAATAATTGCTGTGACTCAAGCGGAAGGTATATGATGGTGGTGGTGTTGGTGGTAGTGTCTTTGGGGGTGCACACAGCAGAGAGTGAAGAGGGTGCAGATCGAGAGGATGAGTAGGGTGCAGAAGAGAAATGCCGCATACACACGTAGCAGACTATCCGTCAGAATTAGTCTGGCGGATTTTCCGCCGGACTTTCCGAACGAGCTACCTGCCCACACACGGTACTAAGTCCGCCGGACTATCCGCCGTACTTTTGAAATGAACGGACTCACCCACACACGCAGAGGAAAGTCCGCTCATTTTGAGCGCATCTCCAGGTAGCCGGGACCAGCGAAGGAGGCGTCGCTGGCCCCATCACCTGGTATGGACTTAAAGGGGAATCCCTACGCTGAAAATCGGCATGGGGTCTCCCCCTAGTTCCATATCAGACCCTTATCCGAGCACTCTACCCAGCCGGCAAGGAAAGGGGGCGGGGGTGAGCGAGCGCCCCCCTCCTGAGCCGTACCAGGCCACGTGCCCTCAACATGGGGTGTACCTTGGGGAGGGGGGCCCCACCCCAAAGCACCTTGTCCCCATGTTGATGAGGACAAGGGCCTCTTCCCGACAACCCTGGCCGTTGGTTGTCGGGGTCTGCGGGCGGGGGGCTTATCGGAATCCGGAGGGCCTGCCTCTTCCTCTGCCTGTCATTTTTTAAAAGACCCTGTGATAAAAGTCTCTAGAGAAGTCCAGTATGTATGTGGAAGAAGGTATATAACACCCCACTTCAATCTGTCGTTTTTGGGGGCCACTGGTCTATCACACCAGTTATAATACTTTTTTTTTAATTGCGTTTGTCACTCTTTGTAGTATCGCTGCAGAACCACTCAGCAGTCACAATGCTGCACAGTGGAAATGCACTATACTATGCTTTCTATATGTGCAAGTATTTTATACGTGTATTACACCCCTATATACTGCACACCAAATAGTACACCTATACCAGTCCTTAAAAGGACCTTTGTGAACTTAGTAGCTAGTGATTTGCAGACTGTCCCTCGGTCCCTACACTGATAAAAGACAGCTGCAGAATCGGTCAGCACTCAGCTCAGCAGTCAAGCAAGTATAATAGGCTTTCTATATTTGAAAGAAAGTATATTATACGTGTACAACCCTATATACTGTACACCTATACCAGTCCTTAAAAGGACCTTTGTGGACCTAATAGTAATATCTATTGATTAAACTGACTGTCCCCGCTCCACACAGTGTCCTGTCCCTACACTGACAAAAGACAGCTGCAGAATTGGTCAGCAGTGCACTCGGCAATCAGCAGCACAGCAGTCAGCAGCAGTGCACCAGAACCCTATATACTGTACACCTATACCAGTCCTTAAAAGGACTTTTGTAGACCTAATAGCTAGTGATTTGTGTCACTACAGTCTGTCCCTCCTCCACACAGCAACCTCTCCCTACACTGACAAAAGGCAGAATGTAAAATGGCCGCCAGATCAGGTCTATTTATAAGGTAGGGAGAAATGTCCAATTGTCCATGTGCTGAAATCTCTCAATTGGCTGTCCTGTACCCCATGATGGATGTGTCATCATGGGTCAAAGTTCTTTCACAGTTTAAACGCATGTGTCTGTCGCACAAACAGCGCCAGAAGTCCGCCGGTTTGGCCAATCGTGAACACGCAAAATTCGTTATGAACTGACCGCCGGGCAAACCGCAAGGGCATCCCTATTCATCAGTCAAAGCTCAAGGAACCCCTAGCAACCTCTGGAGGAACCCCAGGGTTCCACGGAGCCCTGGTTGAGAATGGCTGTTGTAGACTCTATAACTTTCACACAAACCAATTATCATACACTTATCAGGATTTTTTTTTTACCAAAGACATGTAGCAGAATACATTTTGGGCTAAATTTTTTGACGAAATTTAATTTATTTGGATTTCTTTTAAAACAGAAAGTAGAAAATGTATTTTCTTTTTCAAAATATTCAATATTTTTTCGCGTATATCGCAAAAAATAAAAAATGAAGTTGTGAATAAATATACCACCAAAAGAAAGCTCTATTTGTGTGAACAAAATGATATAAAATTCATTTGGGTACAGTATTGAGGTGGTTAAGAACAGAAAGTGAAAGGATTTTTTTCCTGCACGTTATTGTGTACATCTTGTTAATATGAAAACCTAAACTTTAGCACAAAGTACAAAGTTTGGATGCAGTATTCTTTCTTTAAGTACAAACTGAAGATAACTAAGAATAGTTGAGAAAGGTGCAGTGGTTACAAATGGATTACAGGAGGACACTTCTGCCTTTGTTTCTTCTATATTACACAGGTCAGTTCAGTTTAAGTTTTCTTTTTTCTGTTGGGGAAAATACAGCTAGATACAGTATACTTAACGTGTAAGGGGAAAAAAGTGATCTGAGGGACAAGGTGGACATTTTCCCCCTGGGCATATGTGTGCGTATCTTATTGCATCAGGGTGTGCACACCAAAGCTCAAACACATTGAAGCATAGTAAACTATAGTGAGTGTGTTCATTAAGAAAAGGAAGGGGTCCACAAATGACATATTGACCAGCCCTTTCCCCACTCTCTGTCCTGAAATATCCCCCTGAGCAACCGAGTGGAGAGGAGAGAAGAGGAGGGTGGCTATGGGGGGGAGGGGGTAACATGGGGGAGGGAAGCTTAGGTAATAAGAGAGAGTCGGCACTGTGCAGAGTGATTAGGGTGTGCCCAGGCACACCTGGCACAGCCCCTGCGCACGCCTATGCCCCTGGGCCAGTACTAATAATATACTTTGCACATCAATGCAATATTTACCAGGGATCACAGTGAGTAAAGGGATGAGTAAAGTCTTACTCATCCCTTGCCAATTTGTACATGGGATGGTGGGAACGGTCCCGAATTTTTGGAGCTGATAGTCCCAGCCAAGCACACACTGTGCTATACTGTGGCTACATAGACGACTTGTTGTTTATTGCCTCTGGACAACATTTCACTTTGGCTGGATTTCATGAATGATAATGAGCTTAATCTTCGGTTCATGGGACACAGTGATTTCTCATCGATCGGATTCTTGAATGTTTTTCTTACTGCTGATGGAGATTGAATAGCGTCCAGTCTATATAAAAAAAACCCTGTGCAGGGAACACCCTCCTAAGAGCTGACTCGAACCATCTGGGTCATACAATTAGGAGCATACCAGTTGGTCAATTCTATAGACTAAAACATATATGCAGTAAAGAATCTGACTTTAGAAGTGAGGCCATTCTCATGACCTCCAGATTTAAGGAAAGAGGTTATCCCAATTCTGTCATCAATAGGGCTTTGGATACTGCTGAGAAAACCCCACGGGATATGCTAATGTACAAAAAATCTTTGGGTAATAAATGCTGCAGGAGCTTGAAGCTAGAACCCCTGTTGCCTATGACTTGATCCTGCTGGGTGAGCTTGTCTGAATTGGAACTGTATTATGTTATATGCTGTGGCTGGGATGCTGAGCATTGTTTAAAATGGACTGTCTTATACAGCCAAGAAGAGGTGTTTTGCCGTTTTGAACTGCCTATGAAAACAAAGCCTGTTGTTTTTGCTCAATAAAGCCTCACAGCTGCCTGTTAACCCCTCAGATCCTGACTCCTGATCCTGGTTAAGGGGAACCCCCGTGCCAAACTTTTTAAAAAATGGCATGGGGGCCCCCCAAAATCGATACCAGATCCTTATCTGAGCAAGCAGCCAAGGCAGGCCAGGAAGGGGAAGGGAGGGGGGGTGTTGAGCAAGCTTGCTCAGATAAGGGTCTGGTATGGATTTTGGAGAGGACCCCATGCCATTTTTATTTTTTATTTTTGCATGGGATTCCCCTTAAAATACAAACCAGGCCTGAAGGGTCTGGAATTGATTTTGGGGGCAAGCCCCACACCATTATGTTTTAAAGTTTTGGCATAAAGTTCCCCTTAATATCCAGCCGCAAGTAATTTTGAATTACATTTTTTCCTTTAGAAATGTCATTTTGCTGCGGTACTGTAATAAATATAGAAAAGATGTGATACTTTACAGGCAGACTAAGGGGACCCCAGGGCACAATATTTAAAGGAATATTTCATTTTTATTGTTTCACTTTAAGCATTATTAAAATCACTGCTTCTGAAAAAGCTGTAGTTTTAAAAACTTTTTTTGCATTGGTGCATGTCCCCCGGGACAGGACCTGGGTTCCCATACACTTTTTATGACAATAACTTGCATATAAGCCTTTAAAATTAGCACTTTTGATTTTTTATGTTCATGTCCCATAGACTTTAATGGTGTTTGCACATCTTTTTCCTGTTTGCATGGGGGGGGGGGTGTTTGGCTCATCCATAGTCACAACAGGCCAGGGTCCATTTATTTTTGCACAGTAGTACTCAATTATATGTATGTTAGAATGTGTATTTTCCACACAAATGTGCATTGCTTTTTTTCTTCTCATTCAGATGCTGCTCTAAAAATGACGGGACCTTCAACACACAGAGCCATGCTGGGATCCGACACTCAAATTCCCTGCAAGTTTACAGCAGATAAACTTCCTGTGGATCCCAAATTTTTTGCAGTTATTTGGTATTATGCAAAAAATAGTATTCTAAGCTATGATAACACAGTGATGACAACTGATCCTAGATATTCAATTAATAAACATCAAGCTTTAAATGGCATTGCTGATCTGATTATATCAAACACATCGATATCAGACGGTGGAGTCTACATATGTTCAGTGACTGACAGTCCTTTCCGAATGGAGCAAGAAGTGACAGTAAACATTCAAGGTATTGAAATTAAGATTTGATTTATCATTAAAGGATCTTTTCCGCTGTTTTAGAAAGGTTTTAGATCTTTTCTTCCTTACTTCTACATCAGCAACAACTGAAATAGATATTTTATAGATAGGCAACGCCTATCCTCATATTGATTAGTGGTTCCAAATTAATAATAACTACTGCAGTAGGGAACAGACACAAAATATACGCTCAGCATTTTCCCAAATAACTGTTCTCCTTTATTATGACGCATTTGAAGGTTTTTATACATATGATTACGTAGGTATCACATTAATATTACAATTGTACGTTTATGGTAACAAGGGGTGTTACATAGGCAGGCTAATTCTAATCAGAACTCAAAATAATGCAAAACATGTACTGAAAACATTATTAGTGCTGTGTGCACAGTGAGGGCATTGTGCAATGCATATAAAATAGAATACAATTATATAGAGAACCTACAAATTTCCATTACAGTCTCCTCTCTTTTGATCAATATTTTGATCGCTAACCATACCTGCTATCACCTTTAACCTGGAACCTCCACACGCTTAGGTGGAGGTAATCCTGGCCAAAGAGGCAAAAACTCCATTGTGGAGAAAATAATAGCTGAGCAGTTTTTTTCATTACAAAATGACTTTTTATTGTGAAAGACAAATGATTGATGAGACATATTTACAGAGTACTGGCTGTACACTCCTGTGGCCAGAATGGCCTTCTAGCTTAATTGTTGGTATGCTGACTTATCAGCACATGTAAAACACAGACAATTCTACATAGAATGGAAGAGGTACAAAAGACAAATATGACTTCAACATGGATAAACTACTTTTCAAATATATATATCCCTTACAATTAAAGTAATTGAATCAAAAAGTACCCTAGACTGTGATCGCAAGAGGGAAACAAATCAAACACAGAGATTTCTTTCATTTAGTCATTTTTGCAGTGTCTGGTGTGGATCCAGGTGACTTTTCCTTCAAGTTTTGCAAAACTGTACATGAGATAGATGCTGTATTGAGTCTCCAAACATTGTAGACAGTAGGGGGTGTAAAAATAAAACCTCAAAACTTCTAATGAGGACTCTCCTATAAAAAATGATTTCCTCTGTTACTCTCTATAGAAACTGCACTCTGTACTTACAAACTACTTCTGATAACACGTTTTATTGTGGCCTTTGCAGAAGCATTTGCCACTGGACATCCAGAAAACATGTCCATAAAAAAAAAAATACATACCGTACTCGTAAGATCCTGACTTGGGCATCTGGATATATCTTTTTGTTATTTCTGGAAGGGATGTTCAGCTTTTGGTAACACCTTTGGTAACAGGTAAAACAAGAAGTGGTATGTTATAAAAACAACTGTGGTGAACCCTGGCTCTATCCCACGCTCATTTACTAAGGCAGCCATAACTACTTGTGACTGATGACACGGTCCATGTGTCAAGCTGGAGGGAAAATAGTAGCTGGCAGACATAAATTATCACCTTTTCCAAACTCTTGTTTTGTAAGAAGTTGCCCTCTTTGGAACACTTGTGCTTCTCGTTTTGGGGTCCTTAAAGTTGAATTATTGATCCCAGCTATACTGGGCCAGAACTAGGGTGGAATCTGTAAGTTGCACAGACCCAGCAAGTATCCGGAGCTGTAAATGCAGCATCCTTAGTCTGGTCTGCTTCCATATGCAAGTTTTAAAGTTGGTATGGCTACCTCAGCAAGAACCTGGAAGGCTGAAAACAGCCAATCAAATTAACTTAGCATGCTTGATTGGTTTACCTGCAGAAGTAAAAACAGAATTCTGGCCCTTCAAATGGAACCAAAAGATCTCTATATCTTGACTATCTATATAATTATATACTCTTTTTATAGCTCACAGGCTTTGCTACAACATGGAGCTCTGCTTCTTGAGCTGGGGAAAAGGGATCCAATGACTCTGAATACAGAGTATCCTTCTGGGTGATAAACTTCATCCTCGGTATAAAACCAGGAATAACACTACAAAAAAGTAAATACTCGGGTCTTCAGGGAGTGTGTCCTGCACTGGGCTCACAGCAGCTGATTCCCACGTCATCAATTTACCATGTGTGGTTTTTCTTTGTCTCCAGCCTCCTCCAATAAGAGGCAATAAGGTGGCTGGATTCAAATGTACAAATTTTTAATGGTTAGATTTGTACATAAAACAAATTCATATTTTGAGCCTTCCATTAGACAAACATTTAGTTAGCTATATATTTGCTGTGCAGAATGTCAGATCATTAAAAATTAAATATTTGACTAAAACAATATCTGTAACTTTGTCTAATAGCAACTTTCCATAAAAGCTACAGCTCTGATATATCGGGGTGAACCCTTCATTACTGGGTCCAGCTTGCATAAATATAACAATGGCTTGTTTTCTATCATGCTGTTTGTGTAAGAACTCCAATTTCATGTTTCAAAAAGACAACTTTTTCCTGGCAATATTATAATAAATGATAACAATACCCTGGGGTCATGCAGAGATGTCCATAAATCCAAAATATTCTTCTACTTATACCAACTGCACAAAGAAAAGGGGCACATCATTTCACAATCCACACATTCTGCTTTGGATTTCAAAAATAAAAATACATAAAAACAAAAAGGACCAACAATATGTATGACGGACCAGAAAGCACTTGGTCATCAAAAACTATAAAACAACTGGCTGCAGGCAGCAGCTATCCTATCAGGGTGTGTGGACTTGATGTGATGGGTCTGTTATATTTACATTTTATTTATTATTACTCTCACATCATGGACCGTACATCAAGTTATTATCAGACTTTAAGATTTAATTTCTGTAGAAAAACGTTTTATGTATCCCATCCATCTTGGCTTTGTTAAACATTATTGCAGCTGTATTCAAATTAACAACCTCATCTTGATCTTTTGTTTCTTTCCACTCAATAAATGTAAAATTACAAAATTGTTATCTTATTCTAAACTAATTCCTTTTTTACCAATTTCCCCATTAACCTGAATTTCATTTACAACCAAAGGTTGTCTAAACCAGTTTCAATATATCTATATTTATTAATAAAATTGTTAAACTCATATTAGAAAGTAATACTCATATGATAATTTCAATATCACACACTAATATATATGCACAGATAAATGTCCTTAACCACTTGCTTACTGGGCACTTAAACCCCCCTCCTGCCCAGACCAATTTTCAGCTTTCAGCGCTGATGCACTTTGAATGACAATTGCGCGGTCATACCACCTTGTACCCAAATTAAATTTTTATCATTTTTTTTCCCACAAATAGAGCTTTCTTTTGGTGGTATTTAATTACAGCTGGGAGTTTTATTTTTTGCTAAACAAACAAGAAAAGATGCAAAAAAAAAAATCATGTTTAATAGTTTGTTATAAAATTTAGCAAACAGGTAATTTTTCTCCTTCATTGAAATGCACTGATGAGGCGGCACTGGTGGGCAATGATAGGCAGCACTGGTGGGCACTGATAGGCTGCACTGGTGGGCACTGATAGGCACAGTTAAGGCGACACTAATAGGCAAAGATAAGGTGGCACCGATAAGCACAGATAAGGCAGTACGGATGGGCACAGATAAGGCGGCACTGATGGGCAAATATGGGCACAGATAAGATGGCACTGATAGGTGGCACGGATGGGTGGCACGGATGGGTGGCACTAAGGGGCAGTGATAGTTACCACTGATAGATGGGACTGATGGGCACTGATAGGTGGCACTGATAGGTGGCTCTGATAGGTGGCACTGCTGGGCACTGATGGGCGGCACTGATGGGCACTGGTAGATGACGGGCACGGATATGTGGCACTGAGGTGCAGCAATTTTGTTGAGGCAGATTGTGGGCACTGATAGGTGGCACTGTGGGCACTGATAGGTGGCACTGTGGGTACTGATGCATGGACACTGTGGGCACTGATGTATGGCACTGTGGGCACTGATGTATGGCACTGATGTATGGTACTATGGGCACTGATGGGTGGCACTGCTGGGTGGCACTTTTTTTAATATCTGGGTGGTACTGGCAGGGGGCAGGTGGGCACTGATAAGCTGGCCGTGATCGGAACTGATGTCCTGATCACGGCCGCCAGTGATCGGCTTTTTTTTTTCCCTCCTCGCGCTGTCAGCGCGAGGAGGAAAAATAGCCGATTACGTCTCTGTTTTGTCACATGATCAGCTGTCATTGGCTGACAGCTGATCACGTGGTAAGGGGTCGGGCTCGACCCCTTGCTCGGATCCGTGATCAGGCGAGTCCCATAGGGGGCGCGCAGGCCCCTCGTGCACGGGACGTCAATAGACGTGGTCACGGCAAAGCAGGTCCGCGCTGTAGCCGTCATTCGTCATCTCTAGTGGTTAAAGGGGGACATAATACTTAATTTTACTCAATTTCTCTTTTTTTTTTTAATGCACTGTTTCCACTATCACAGGATATTCAATTTGTGTAAGACACAGTTAAATGTAACCTTTATTTTACCGTGTTTGGAAAACATTAAAAAATAATTATGATCACATTGTTTATCATTAGATTTGTTAACCTGGCACATTTTGTTATAAATGTTTTGTCTAAAAAACTGAAATTGGCATGGTGTCCTTCCAGTTTATCACCGACCTCTCATCCCAGCTACATTCTTTCAGGAGAGCGCAAAGGAGGGGGTCACATCTGCATACATGACACACACAAGCGATAGAACTAAAAGTTCCAGCATTCACAAACATACACCAATATCTCTCTAAAATCGCTTAAATTTTTCCCATTTATACACAACATATGCATATCATTCTCTCACCTTCTTTTAACGCTTTTAATATTTCCTTGCTTAACTAATGCTTACCTGATTTTGTTCTGCCCCCTGAAATAGATATTTTATAGATAGGCAACTCCTATCCTCATATTGATTAGTGGTTCCAAATTAACAATAACTACTGCAGTAGTGAACAGACAAAAGATACCCTCAGCATCTTCCCAAATAACTGTTCTCCTTTATTATGATGCATTTGAAGGTTTTTATTCACATTAATATCACAATTGTACATTTATGGTAACAAGGGGCATTACATAGGCAGGCTAATTCTAATCAGGACTCGAAATAATGCAAAACATGTACTGAAAACATTATTAGTGCCGTGTGCACAGTGAGGGCATTTTGCAATACGTATAAAATAGAATACAATTATATACAGAACTTACAAATTTCCATTACACAACCTAAAAAAAAAAAGGTCTATCTTTGGAATGTATGTAAAGCTTAACTCGGTCTGGCCAATACTACTCATGTCTCCTGCTGACTCTGCCTGCTCCTAACACTCTCTTGCCTGCCTTGACCTCATCCAGGATATTGACCATGCTCTAGCTTGCCACCTGCCATAGACTCCATCTGGACACTGACTATGCACTAGCCTGCTGCCTGCCCCAACCCTAGCAACTTAAAGAAAAATGTGACACTCCAGGTCAGTCCGCCACTTACTGTCCAGACAAAACACAGGGTGCAGGGGTCCAGTTTGTGCGGCAGTTTCTACAAAAAGCAAGGATGTAGGACCACAAGTCGTACCTAAAAATCTGTCTTTTTTTATTTCCATCAATTAAAAACAGGACAGAAGCACACACAGACATCAAGGTTGATGAGTTTCATATCTTACTGATACTTAATCATAACCTAGGATTGTTATGATTACACATCAGTAAGGTGTGACGCACGTCAACCTTGCTGTCTGTGTGTGCTAACTGATGGAAATAAAGAAGACTGATTTTTAGGTATGACTTGATGTGTGCGGTCATCCAACCTTGCTTTTTGTAGTATCTGCCTCAACCTCAGCTTGTCCTCTGGCCTCCTGATGTTCCATATTCTTTTTCTGCATCATATTCATTCTGTTCCTAAGACACCATGGTGCGGCCACCCTGAAGACCACGACCTGGTGATAACTCATAAGAAACTGGATGATCGCTAATTAGAGTTTTGGTGAAGGCTGAGCTGTTGCTTAGACACCTCCTCTCACATTACCTGCCAGAAATGTCTCCTAACATAACCCTTTCCTGTTCTATCTGAAACTAAATAGAAGATTTGGGCAATGGTTGGCTCTTAACCTTTTTAATTTTTGCCATTGAGGATACATTCTGTATGGTAAGCCACTGTTTTTACTCACCAACACTGTAATAGCATAATCTAATTGCTTGTAGTGGGGCTACTCAAACTTGCCTGAGACAATTTGTCCTTTGGTCACTTTCATAAATAAAGTTAATTGTTTCATTTTATATTAGTGTAATAAAGGGTTAAACGTTATTACATAAACGTTCCTATGTTTAACCCATCAGATATGTGGGTATCGTACAATAATTTCAGTCAATTCGAGAGTATAATAATAAAAGGAATTGACTTAGCTTGATTTAACTACTTCAACCCCCGGATTTGCCCCCTTAATGACCAGGCCATTTTTTTTTGTTTTGGCACTGCATCGTTTTAACTGACAATTGTGCAGTCATGCAGTGCTGTATCTAAACAATATTTATGTCCTTTTTCTCCCCACAAGTGGAGCTTTCTTTTGGTGTTAATTGATCACCTCTACGGTTTTTATTTTTTGCGCTATAAATAAAAAAAGAGCGACAATTTTGAAAAAAAAAAAAAACAATATTTTTTCTTTTTTGCTATAATAAATATCCCAAAAATGAAGAAAAAAAATTGTCATCAGTTTAGGCCGATATATATTCTTCTACATATTTTTGGTAAAAAAATTGCAAAAACTGTATATTGATTGGTTTGCGCAAAAGTTATAGTCAAAAATGGGGAATAGATTTATGGCATTTTTATTATTATTATTTATTTATTTTTTTACTAGTAATGGCTGCGATCTGCGATTTTTAGTGGGACTGTGACATTGCGGAGGACAGATCGGACACTTTTTTGGGACCATTGACAATTATACAGCGATCAGTGCTAAAAATAGCCAGTGATTACTGTATAAATGTCACTGGCAGGGAAGAGGTTAACACTAGGGAGCGATCAAGGGGTTAAATGTGTTCCCTTTAAATGTGTTCCCTTGGTGTGTTTTAACTGTAGTGGGGATGAGCTTACTGGAACATGACAGATATCACTGTTCCCGATCACTGGGAACAGTAGATCTCTGACTTTTCCACTGTCAGAAGAAGGAAATGCCTTGTTTACAAGCAGTCCCCCATTCTGCTTATGTACAAGGCAATCATGGGTTGCTGGTGGACATCGAGTCTACCCGACCCACAGGCACGTTCCCGCAGCGTGCGAGAGCGCCTACCCACAACAGCGCTGGCATGAGTTGCCGTACAGCTATGACGATTTGCGCAGGAGAGACATTCTGCCTCTGTATGACGGCGGAAGGCCATTAGGCGATTAAAGAGGTATTATGGATGCTAAAAGTAGGTAAATACAGCATGTTCAGTCCAGGGGAGTTCACAGCTTCTTCATTTGAAGTTCCTGGGGGGGATAGTCCTTGATTAATACTTCTCTTCTGAATCCAACTCAATTAGTCCTTGGTCTTCCAGTCATACAGTATATATAGCAGGCAAAAAACTAGTTAAAACTGGTTTGAACCACGCCATAGAATATATAATATATAGAATATATGTAGCACTGACTCCCAAAGGAGCTGCTGAATTTGTTTGGGCCTGCACTCTATTATTATACCCCCACTGACTTGCCTCAGTCTCCTTGACACAGCTGTGGTGCTCTTGTTGGTATGGAGTAAATGGTGAAAAATAACCCCACAATATACAGTATAATGACAGTATACCTTGATTGTTATCTGGGTATCCAAGGGCTCCACCTGCTGGAGAAAGAACAATACCCCACACCAATGTACTTAACCAATAGGGTATTTTTACTGTGGTAAAAGTAAGGTGATTATTACAGTGATCCTGCTGTCACATCAACTTAACCTAACAATGCAGGGAATCTGAACAGGTAAATATGGCATAAATACAAGGGAGCTCCCCCTACATTGAGTTCTAGGGGCAAGGCCTTGCAATAACACACAGTCTTTGATCTTATTTTCTTCTGCTAGCTATAAAGGTCTGTAGTGATTTGTAATCCACAAAGTGAGATAAATGGGTTAACACAGAAGGGATCCTGGAACTGTTTCTGGAGGCACACTAATGGTTATTACCTCTGGTATGGCAGGGTACTAAAGTGTGATGAGGAGTAGGCTTTAGACCTGCCTATTGTCAGTCTTTGTTAGATGCTCCTCTGTGGGACTACAGGTCCCAGTACCTCTGTATGGAAGTCTAAGTGTATGCAAGTGCATAATAAACTGTGGGCCACAGCCCGCTCACCAACTGGATCTGATGGAATGCAGTAGTTACGCTCCGGTGCACTGTGTCTTGCTTCTAGCCGGCTGGCTCCATCACACCGCTCCATCCTGCAAGATGCACTGGGTCCCTCTGATGGCTCCAACAGGTGTCTCTGGATCCCTCCCAATCCGGTCACTCGGTCTCTCCAGCTATCAGATGAATGGCAACGTTTCTCTTAGCTGCGCTCCGCAGTGGCTGTAGTCCGCGCTCTCTGGAGCCCTCCTCACAGGTCTTCACAGGCAGGCCATGTGTCCAGAAGAGACCTAAGATGGCCATGCGGGGTGCTTTTGAAGCCTACCCAGCATGCCTTTCAGTACCAGGTGATCATGGGTTGGTCACCTGGCATTCTGGGTAGATACAGTAGGTGACAGCGATATTGTGTCAATTTCGCCGCTTTTATCGCTTTTAACTCCTTTCCATTTCAAAATGATCGCTTGCACAGTGCTCCTTGGGATGTTTAAAGCTTGGGAAATCTTTTTGTATCCAAATCCGGCTTTAAACTTCTCCACAACAGTATTACGGACCTGCCTGGTGTGTTCCTTGGTCTTCATGATGCTCTCTGCGCTTTCAACAGAACCCTGAGACTATCACAGAACAGGTGCATTTATACAGAGACTTGATTACACACAGGTGGATTCTATTTATCACCATCAGTCATTTAGGACAACATTGGATCATTCAGAGATCCTCGCTGAACTTCTGGAGTGAGTTTGCTGCACTGAAAGTAAAGGGGCCGAATAATTTTGCATGCACCACTTTTCAGTTTTTTATTTGCTAAAAAAGTTTAAAATATCCAATAGATTTCGTTCCACTTCACAATTGTGTCCCACTTGTTGGTGATTCTTCACAAAAAATTTAAATTTTATATCTTTATGTTTAAAGCCTGAAATGTGGCAAAAGGTTGAAAAGTTCAAGGGGGCCGAATACTTTCGCAAAGCACTGTGTGTATATATATATATATATATATATATATATCCATATCCCCAAAGTATAGTAATATGTATAGACAGAAGAGATTACTTATACACTAACATAATTGATAACAATTAACTATTACTAAGTTTCTCGTAAATCAATAACTGTTAAAAACCTACACTACACTTACTTAGCCCAGTTCAGTAGCATACATAACAATTGCCTCCACCCCAATTACTGAATACATACCTAGCAACATTTAAAAGACCTGGTTAGGATTCTTATAAGAGTGAACCTAATTTACCATCTTAACAGTTTGAAAAGTAACCATCTTTTAAGCAGCCGTGTAGCAGACATTTAACCACTTAAGGACTGCCTCACTCCGATATAAGTCGGCAGAATGGCACGGCTAGGCACAAGCACGTACAGGTACGTTGCCCAGAGCCCAGCCGTGGGTCGTGTGCCGCGATTGGGTCACAGAGCTGAAGAACGGGGAGAGGTAAGTGTAAACAAACCTCTCCCGTGCCTCCAAGTGAGTCTGTCACTGATCGTCGGTTCCCTGTCATAGGGAAAGCTGATCAGTAACATCACATGCCAAGCCACTTCCCCTACAGTAAAAATGTGTTAACCCCTTCACTGCCAGTGACATTTTTACAGTAATCAGTGCATTTTTAATCACACTGATTGCTGTATTAATGCCAATGGTCCCAGAAATGTGTCAAAATTGCCCGACGTGTCCGCCATAATGTCGCAGTCACAATAAAAATCACTGATCGCCGCCATTATTAGTAAAAAAAAAAAAAATATGAATAAAAATGCCATAAAACGATCCCCTATTTTGTAGAGGCTATAACTTTTGCGCAAACGAATCAATAATCGCTTATTGCGATTTTTTTTACCAAAAATATGTAGAAGAATACGGCCTAAACTGAGGAAAAAAATGTTTTTTTTATATATTTTTTGGGGATATTTATTATAGCAAAAAGTAAAAAATATTGAATTTTTTTCAAAATTGTCCCTCTATTTTTGTTTATAGCGCAAAAAAGAAAAACCGCACAGGTGATCAAATACCACCAAAAGAAAGCTTTATTTGTGGGGAAAAAAGGATGACACTTTTGTTTGGTAGCCACGTCGCACGACCGCACAATTGTCAGTTAAAGTGACGCAGTGACGAATTGCAAAAAGGGGCTTGGTCCTTTAGCTGCAAAATGGTCCGGGTCTTAAGTGGTTAAGTCGTTCCCCCTAATTTGTGTGACAACCCTAAAATACCTTTGTACATCTGGTGGTCAGCAAATGTTGCAAATGTTTATGCTGTTGTGCTAACTCTTTGGTTTTAATACTTTTTGTAGTTTGTAGCTCCAAAAAAACAAAAAAGTCCTTACTGACATATGTAATTTGGGATCAGTGACTCAAAGCATTGAAGCCAGGGCCCGCCAGACATCTAGCATTTTTGGAAGGAGAAATCAGTGATGTCAACCTCCATATTTCTTGTAAGGGGTTTCTTTTAAGAAAGTAGTGTTCGATTAAAATCCCCTTTTATACTGTGAATAAGAAGACCTTTTTGCACCACCCCCTATTGGAATTCTCCCAATATATGTATTAGTAGGAGGAAATAGCTTTGTCTTATGGTGATCGCCTCATCGGATCAATAGCAAGCTAACAGCTGGGTGGAACTGGCAGAGTGGTTTGTCAGAGAACACCCTAAAACCACTGTGCCAATATAGAGGAGACACTAGAGCTGCACGATTAATCGTTAAAAAACTGCGATCTCGATTCACCCCTTCTGACGATCTCTTCCGCTGAGAGTAGGTGATTCTTTCATATAAAGAAGTGGAGAGATTATCTGCTCACTCAGCTGTCAAAAAAAAGCATCCTGGGCAATCTGCCAAGTGTCCAAATTGAAATATTCTAACTAAATTTACTACTTAGATCAAAGGGAAAGAACTTCTTGTGTAAACAAATAATCTGGGCAGTCTGCCCAGTTTAACCACTTAAAGTCTAAATCTTTTTCTGACACTTCTTTCTTAAAGCGGAGGTCCACCCTAAAATGGACCTCCGCTCATCGGAATCCTCCCCCCCTCCGGCGCCACAATTGGCACCTTTCAGGGGGGAGGGGGGGTGCAGTTACCTGGATAATCCAGTTAACTGCACCCACTTCCGGGATAGCTGTCTGTGGAAAGGGGCGTAGATTACGCCCCTTTCCGCAAGTGCCCGCCCCTTTGCGCAAGTGCCCCGCTGCCTGCTGGGAAACACACAGATCCCAGAGGCAGCGGGGACCGTCCTGATTGCGCCACACGACTCGCGCATGCGCAGTAGGGAACCGGGAAATGAAGCCGAAAGAATTTCCTGATTCCCATACCCAAGATGGCGGCGGCAGCGGCAGCACACGAGTGTCGATCTAGAGATCGGCTTCGGGTGCCGACATCGCGGGCACGCTGGACAGGTAAGTGTCATTATTTTAAAAGTCAGCAGTAGCAGTATTTGTAGCTGCTGACTTAAAAAAAAAAAAAAAAACGCGGAGTCCCGGCGGACTCCCACTTTAAGTTAAAATCAATATTTTTTGCTATAAAATTACTTGGAACCCCCAAACATTTTATATATATATATATATATATATATATATATATATATATATATATATATATATATATATAAAATCAGAGACCCTAGGGAATAAAATGGCAATTGCTACAATATTTTATATCCCACTGTATAAGCCCAGCAGTCTTTCAAATGCAATTTTTTGGGGAAAAAATACACTTCAATAAATAAAAAATAAAAAACACAACAGTAAAGTTAGCACAATTTTTTTTTTTGTTTTAATGTGAAAGATGATACGCCGCGAGAATCGTGAGAGAATTGTGATCCATCTTCTAAACAAAAAAATCTCATTTTAGCCAGAATGGTGCAGCTCTAGGAGACACCTCTGAGCATTCATCTCCTGTTGGCTAAAATGATGCTTGCCCTGGCAAGGAGGTTAATGTGCTCATGTGCTAATAAGGAATATTCAGAGAGAACAGAGTGACAGAGGTGAGTTTATGAATAGGATGCTTCTCCTTTTATTGCCCAGTCACAGGGAGAGGGAGGGGCAAGACACAAGTCACTTAAATACACTGCTTTGCTGTGTGACAGAACTAGATGGATAGACAAATACATTTGTGGCAGGTAAACAGCTCCAATTGATGCATTCATTAGTGTATTTAGTTGTTTGCCTGGAGTTCAAGCTTTGAATGATTAGTGCCAAGTACATAAATAGAGCACAGGCTTATGCATCTGTGTTTAATTTGTATTCTTGTGAATATATATTCTCAAATTATAAAAGTGTAGTAATACCTATTTTTTAAAGTTGCTTTACTGTTTACTGTATTTTCTTATTTGCCAGCTATTCCAAATATTACAATTACAAATAAACTTGTAACAAACAATGAGAGCGTCCTGCAAAGTGTCATCTCTGGGTTCTATCCAGTGGACATTGATATTAAATGGCTCCGGGATGGAGAAATACTGGACAAAGTTATCGTGGAGAACCCTCAGAGAGACCCGGATGGGACGTACCATGTGAGGAGCTCAGTAACAATAACACCCACCGAGGAGGACAGAGAGCGGATCTTCTCCTGTAGAGTCCAACACAAGTCTCTTACTGCACCTCTCCAGGAAGACTTCCAGCTGGTGTATGGAGGTAAAGACACTAGTTATTTTAAGAAATACAAATCACCCCCTCAAAGAACCCCAATATGGACTCAACACTCTTATCTACCAAATTTAAATATATACTGTATTGAAAAAAATGCTTAAAACAGTCCCAATGACTGCTGCATAGAAATTGCTATGTCTAGTTACATATGCGGCATAACTATCATGGGCGTAGCATAAGGGGTTGCAGGGGTCACAATCGCAACACCCCCCCCTAGCTCCAGCAGGGGGTTCCTGCAGCCTCGCTCTCATATTATCATATCCTCCACAAAATCCAGCTCCAATCTGCCCTAGGGCTCCACAGCCATGCTCCAGTACTGGGCTTCTACTTTGCCTTGCACAGTCCACACCCCTCTGTTCCCATTGACTGGGGAGAAGCTGTGAGACATTTACTGAATGGAGAGGAGCACCAAGATGGGGGAGGTGTCTGTGTTGTGTGCTGGCAACATGGAATGGTAACCAAGCTCAGCAAGGCAAGAGGAGGAGAGTGCCGTACTGTAGCCACAATGGGGCCGATGTCACTGGTGAGGTATCTGCCTACTGCAACTACACTGCCGTTCTGACCAGAGAATTTCACAGGTCAGAAGGGCAACATGAAAGCCAGATACACCCTGTGAAGACTGACAGACTGTGTGTAAAGAATAGTGATTTCAGAACTGTGTAGTGTGTGTAGTGTGTGTGGGAGGGGGGAGCTGTATGCAGTGCTGGGATGGGAAAGGAGAAAACCTGCCAGGGGTCCAGCGGTGGAGGTATCTGCACGCACGTTGGAAGTAGCGGGGGGGGGGTGGCAGGTCAACTTTTGCATCGGGGGGCCCAGGACTTTGACATTGCGGCAGACATATCGGACATTTTTGACAACTATTTTGGGACCATTCATATTTACCCAGCGATCCTTGCTATACAAATGCACTGATTACTGTATGAATGTCACTGGCAGGGAAGGAATTAACACAAGGGGGCGATCAAGGGGTTAAATGTGTTACCTAGGGAGTGATTCTAACTGTGGGGGGAGGGGACTGACTTGGGGAGGAGACCGATCGGTGTCCCTATATACACGATCAGTCTCCTCTCCACTGACAGGATGTGGATCTGTGTGTTTACACACACAGATCCACGGTCCTGCTCTGTAACGAGTGATCGCGAGTTTACACACACAGATCGCAAGTCACGTCACAGAGCACACGCATTGGCTCCTCTGTAACGTGGCGGGTACGCACACCCCCAATACCGCCGGCAAGCCGAGGATGTCATATGACACCCACCCAGGATGGGAGATCCCATCTGCGGACGTCATATGGCTATGGGCGGGTAGAGAAGTGGTTAAGCCATACATGAAATCCTCTTCAAAACTCAAGCCATGGTCACCACATATATAGAAGAGGAGGAAGGAAGCTCCAATAGTGTGATATCATTTTTAAAAGGTTTATTTATAAACATGTATAATCAATAAACTCACATGTAACCGTTTTCGGACCAGCCGCCGCAGTTATACTGCAGCATGTTGGCTGCCCTGCGCGAGCTGTCGTATCTGTACGTCGGCTTTTTAGAATGCCTCCGGCGCGGATGCGAGTGCCCAGCAGGCACAATGACCACCGGGCTCCCGCGATCACTCGTGATAGAGCGAGAACCAGGATCTGTGTGTGTGTAAACACACAAATCCCGGTTCTCTCAGGGAAGAGGAGACAGATCATGTGTTCATACCAAGTATGAACACCGATCTCTGTCCTCCTCTAGTCAGTCCCATCCCCCCCACAGTTAGAACACACTTAGGGAACACAGTTAACCCCTTGATCGCCCCCCTAGCGTTAACCCCTTCCCTGCCAGTGACATTTATACAGTAATCAATGCATTTTTATAGCACTGATCGCTGTATGTCACTGATCCTAAAAATGTGTCAAAAAGTGTCCAATTTGTCCGCCGCAATATCGCAGTCTGGATAAAAAAAAAAATCGCTAATCACTGCTATTACGAGTAAAAAAAAATAATAATAATAAAAATGCCCTAAATAATAATGCAGCACAGACAATTAGATTAAAGTGAAACAACTTCCAAACGACACACATTGACAACATCAAAAATATTTGAGGGGAAAATATCCCCCCCACCCAAAAAATACAATAAACCAAAGTAATAAAAACTTTCTCTAAAACACAAAGACATAACAAACAAAATACAAAGAGAAAATACATGTGTTACAAACTCTATAAGGACACCCAAATGTACTCTCTTGCCGGCCACACGCACACAATCTTGCCTCTTTTCTGGGCAAGGTAAAGAATGCTATCTTCAAGCTTTATATAACATAGCTTTGCGTGCTAATGAGGCAATTGAAAAGCTAAAAAAAGAAAAATCAAAGTCCCTGAGCATAAAATAATATTGTGTAATTATTCCTGCGCTACCACATTTTTTTTTTTTACTAGTAATGGCGGTAATCTGCAATTTTTTTCATGACTGCGACATTATGGCGGACACATCGGACACTTTTGACACATTTTTGGGACCATTCACATTTACACAGCGATTGGTGCTATAAAATTGCACTGATTACTGTGTAAATGTGCCTGGCAGTGAAGGGGTTAACACTAGGGGGCGCTGCAATTATAGTCCCTGGGAGTGATTTTAACTGTGGGGGGAGGGGACTCACAAGGGGAGGAGACCGATCAGCGTTTCTCTGTACTAAGAGCACACCATCGGTCTCCTCTCCACTGACAGGACGTGGATCTGTGTGTTTACATACACACAGATCCACGGTCCTGCTGTGTTCCCGAGCAAGCGCGGGTGCCCGGCATACATTGAGGTACGCCTCCTAGACGGGCGGGAATGAGAGGACGTCATATGAACCCCACCCAGGATGGGAGTTCCCATCTGCGGGCATCATATTACAATATGCCGGTGCTGAAGTGGTTAAAAGCAAAAGTTAGCCCATGGAAATCCAAGGGTTTAGAGGG
This sequence comes from Lithobates pipiens, assembly GCF_037356315.1. NCBI lineage: Eukaryota > Metazoa > Chordata > Amphibia > Anura > Ranidae > Lithobates > Lithobates pipiens. The sequence goes on from NW_027507784.1 coordinate 45,875,847, forward strand.
GGGAGACAAGAGCATTGTAGAATGGAGTGTGGAGTTTCCCTTTAAAAGCAAAAGTTAGCCCAAAGAAATCCTATGCATTAGAGGGGGAAGGTTAAATGCCGTTTTAGGAGGAGCTAGAGGAGCGAGAGTCTTTTTACATAATTTTAACAAGGTGCAAGTGACATGTTGGCAATGTAACATGCTGTGCGCAAATCTCCTTAAAAAAATACATAAAGATGAACCAGCATAAAAAAAAAGTCAAGTTTAGAGTTGCGCCCATTCAACCCATGCAATTGTATTTACGTTGCTTGACATTTACTAAAATTTTGGCCGCGCAGTGAACAAACGCATTTGAACAAGTGCAAGAGGTGCTTGCGCATGCGCAGTGCTTACATTGATCTCACATCGTTCTAAATGTACTTGCAGGCACAGCAGGCTTTCTGTGAAAAAGTTACTTTCTCATTCTATTTTGGGCATATTTGCTACTTGGGCAGTACTTACTAAACTTCTTCACATCAACCCACAATATTGGCACCTCCATCTTCTGTTAATATTGAATTGAAGATGCCGTGCGCCATGTCCATAGTGGTGCACTTATTGCATTCTCCCGTGCGCCGAGATCACTATAGTAAATGGGGGATTTGAGCTCTGTTCCCGGGGGAACCGTTTCGTAAATATGAAAATGTGCGTTGCGCCAAGCTATGCACCTCTACTGATGGCGCATGGCTTTCGTAAATCAGGCCCAGTGTCTCCATTATATGATGAAATGTGGCCCACGTCCGCCGCCTCATCTCCAGGGGCATATATCTTCTTTAGGTGCTGCCTCGTGGTGTCTGCACTTTGCATTATTTGGGCTCCTGCTGGAAGCATCCATCCCCCTTTGCCAGGCCGCCACAGACTCTTGAGTCTCTCGACAGAGCTCTGACACATGTGTCTCTCCTGCCATGTTGTCACCACGACGCAAAGACGAAGAGGCGTGGTTTGATTGTCAGAAGGCAGGGACAAAAAAGAATATTCGTAAAAAGAAACACACGGATCTTTCATTTACGAACGAACGTGTTCCGTGAGAATAGGGGAGCAGGCTGATGTTATAAGGGAAGTGGCGCTTAGTCACTGCCATCTTGGTACATTCCGCACTCGGCCACATTAATTAAGCATACTGTTAGAAGGCAGGAAGCGGTCATCTTATTACACCCACCAAAGTCTTCCCTTTCAATCACAGTGACACATGTTTTTAGCAGTAAACTTAACTGATGAATTGAAATAAACTTAGAAGAAGTCAGTGACTTCAAGTCTGATCTTGAATTTGAAAAGCATAAGCAAGCCTGAACACGTTTGTGAATCTGACAGAACACAGCTGCTTTCAAGCAACTTGCTAACGATCCAAAAATCGTCAGATCGTTAGTTTGTCAGAAAAAAAAAATGTAATTCTGATTTTTTTATCATGTGGCCTTAAGAAGTAAGAACACAATACATAGTCTTTGATCTCACCAAAATGTTTACAAATCAATTTTGAATTTTCAAATGGAATTCGATATAAAATCCGATTCAAATTGCATTTCTAAATAGCATCGAATTTCGGTTCGTTATTCGTTTATTCGGAATATTCGTAATTGTTTGTCAGGTGTAAAATTCCTTGTCGGAAATTTATCCAAATTAACGAATTTCGGTAATTCGTCCATAAAAAATTTGAAGCAAAACGAACTGCACGTCTAATATTTAGAAAACATAATTTGACATTGACCGTTCTGCCGAGTACTGTAGCATCTGTTGTGTTGCTGATGGTCTGTAGGTCTTTGAAGGTAGTAAAAATCCTGGTTAGGAGGCATGAATTCTGAATCATGTAGTTGTGCAAAGCTGGAAATCTTTTCCATGTAGGTAGTGGGGGATTCTTCACTGAAGGGGGATTTACATTAACAATCATGTAATAGGGGATTTTACCCCAATCACCAATATAAAGAGGGATTTCCACACTGGCCACCAATGTAAGGGGGGATTTCTACACTTACAACCAATGTAAGGGGGCACCCTACACTGATCCCCAATTTAACAGGGACATTTACACTGACCTCAGCACAACAGGAGTATCTACATCAACCACCAATGTAATTGAGACATTTACACTGACCTGCAATGTAACAGGTGTATTTACAGTATATTCCTCCATCTTACTGCATTCTTATCTCTCTCTCTGTACATCTCTGCCCCCCAAACTCTTCCTCTGCTAACCTCTGCCCCCCAAACCCTCCACTTCTAGCCTCTTCACCTCAAATACCACCTCTTCTAACCTCTGCCCCCCAACCTCTCCTCTACTAACCTCTGTCCCCGCAAACGCTAACCTCTGCACTCCAACCCATCCCCCCTTCCCATTTAAATCTGCACCTCCAACCCCCTTCCTTGTTTACCTCTACATGCCCCCTATGCTTACCTGTGCACACAAACCCCTCCCTCATATAATATTTATACCCCTTTGTGATACCTTCACTTTTTACTTCTTCGCCCTACTTGTTCTCTTTTTCTTCTCAAGCAATAACTCTTTTACTCTACTTACCTCTGCTGCATGTGCAGTCTGGTGACAGACTTAGTGGGCGTGATTTGCATATGAATCATGGCAGGTTGCCGATATCATTTGCATATTATATATATACACATACACACGCGTGATTTACAACCCTGGCGGGTTAATTGCATACCAATACCTTGCATTTCTCTCCCTCTAGCAGCTGAAAGCTAGCGGGAGGGGGATAAACAGGCTTTCAGCTGCAGAGAGCTGCACAGGGCAGGGTTCTGCTGCCAAACTGATCCCTCCCTGCCTGGGCCCCTCTGTGTGCTGGTTCTCCAACAATAGGATTGGTGCCCTGCCCCTACCCCCCCCCCCTCCCCCATCAGCGGCCCTGCTCGTTTTGCTTGGGGATCAAATACTTATGTTACTCACTGAACTGCAACTCAATTTATGACATTTGTATCATGTGGTTTTTCTGGATTTTTGGTTGATATTCTATCTCTATCATTTAAAATACACCTGTGATAAAAATTATAGACCCTTCAGTGGGCAAACTTCTGCAGGGGATTAAATAATTATTTTCCCCACTGTAAGCCTTCAAAATTGGGATAAAATCATTATTTTCCCCACTGTAAGCCTTCAAAATTGGGACTTCTGATTTTTCAAATTTGGGTCCCATTAGACTTCAATGGAGTTCAGGGTTCAGAGCTGAACTTTTTCTATGTTTGAGAGTTCTGTCGCAAACCGAACCAGGAGGTGTTTGGCCCAACTCTATATGAAAGGCGCTGAAGGATTGAGTTGAAGAATAGAGGGATATATTTATGTGTTACCAGTATCAATGGTATTGGAAGCCATGTGAAGTGGTCAACGAGGGTTGCTAACCGACCTTAAATTTGCGGACAGCTTGTAAAGATCAGTGATTTTTACAACTGTCTGTAAATGTCTGTTATGGACATTTTTTGTCCATGTAAACAAGGGCCTTTTGGTGACGTACTGGCAGACATCTCCACCAAAATACACTAGGAGCGTTGGGCAGGTGCGGGCTGTGGAAGGAGCAGGTGGCATTTTTTGCCTAAGTTGTTCCTATAGTCCCAGCTGCAGCCCTATCATGGCACAGTGGTGTGTCCTCTGCTTCTCGTCGCTTGCACAGCTTCACTTGCTGGGAGTCCAGGGCCCCCGCCCCCGCTGGCTACCATCCATATCCACTTCCTCACCTCCTCCCCCATCCTGAGCCCCACTGTGTCCAAGACTCCAATCCCTTCACCATACTGCCGCCCTGTGCGCACACTGCCAGGCCATGACCACAGCAGCACCTGCCCACTGTGGTGGAGAAGGAGAGAGCCAGACCGAGCTCAGCTCAGGTGAGACAACATGATACGAGGCACACAACAGGCACCTTATCACATACAGAGATTGCCACCTCCAGTCCAGGGGTCCCCCCATTAGAGAGACTGCCACCTTGAGTCCAGGGGCCGCTTCATAGAGAGATTGCCACCTCTAGTTCAGTGACCCCTCCATAGAGATACTGCCACCTTCAGTCCAGAGTCCACTCCATAGATAGACTGCCACCTCAATCCCTGGGGCCCCTCCATAGAGAGACTGCCACCTCAACCCCTGGGACCCCTCCATAGAGAGACTGTAACCTCAATCCCTGGAGCCCTTCAAATGGGATAAATATTACATCCTCTAGTAGTCCATGGGTCCTTCACACGGAGAGAGAGGTAGGTGGTCAGAGGGTGGTTCTATTTAATGGTCCTCTTTTAAGATACAGCCATTGTTAGATGCAGTCTGGCTGTGGCTATTGCTCCCTGTGGCATGCAGAGCAGAACTTGTTTTTTAGCTATATTGATTTTTTAAGAGTAAACCAGGAAAATTTGTTGTTATGGGTATTGTCAGTGTTTCCATAGCATGCGGTTGAGGCGTGGTAGTGTGGCATTTACAGGGTTGAATCAGGTAGTAAGGAGGTGACATATTGCCTCTTCACTGCCTGTCATAGGGAACCGCAAGTGTGAATGAGCCCTAAATGTCAAAGCTAAAGGAACTATAAAAAGGTAAAGTGTTGTGTTTACCAGTAATAATGAGAAAAATGCTTCACCTTACTTAACCAGTTGACAACCGCCCTATAGCACATTTATTGCTACGGGGCGGCCGCGCTGCACTGGATCATGTATTTATACGTGATCCTGCATTTCTGGATATCAGATGCAAGTGCACGCTGCCAGTGGCTCGCTCCCGCTGGGATTCTACACAGCGGGAGCTGATTAGCAGGTCCCGCGGATCCAATGTCTACCGGGACGGAAGGCATTGATCCTGTGTTCCTGCAAAGCATGGACACGGATCTATGCCTTCTATTAGTACAAGCACCTCCCCCACTACAGTAAAACACTAGGTAGACACACATTTAACTCTTTGATCGCCCCTGATGTTAACCCCTTCCCTGCCAGTGTCATTAGTACAGTGACAGTGCTTTATTTTATCACTGATCACTGTATAAAAAGTGTAAAAAGTGTCAGGTGTCGAATTTGTCTGCCACAATATCACAGTCCCACTATAGGTCACTGATTGCCACAATTACTAGTAAAATAAAAATAAAAGTTCCATAAATATATCCCATAGTTTGTAGACGTTATTACTTATTACGATATTATACATCAACCCCACTATGGCAAAGGAGTGCAACACGTTAACAAAGGGAGCCAAAAATGCTGCTAAACTTATCAGCTATGATGCATGTATGGTCAATTTCTTGTTTGTAAAAGTATCTTGGCAATGTTGATAGTTAATAGCAGATACAGTCAAATGTTTACGTGTCAATGTCTTTTATTCTCATCGCACAAGATTTCTCACCTTTTTAGGGTAAATTGTTTTTAAACAATGGATGCCAATTTTATAAACCATATATGTGTTCTCTGCAGCCATACCTCTAATCTCCATAGTTAGCACAAAGGTCCAGAGAAATATAAAGAACACCCTGATCTGTAAGGCCACTGGATTCTTCCCACCACAGATCAAAATAATGTGGTACAGAAATGGAAAGGTCCTAAAGAACCAGTTCATGGAAAAGCCACAAGAGTATGGAACTGGAACCTATCAAGTCACCAGTACTTTGACAATCACACCAACCAATGATGACCAGAACCAGATCTTCTCCTGTAGAGTCCAACATGACTCTCTACAAGAACCTCTGCGGGAGGACTTCCAGCTCATTTATGAAGGTATCAATGATCAACTCGTGCCAGGTTTATAATGTAATTCCTCCATGAATGCTGTGCTAGGAAAACATTTTCTCTTCTTTAACCACTTGTGTCTTTTTTTTCCATAGAAACATCAATGTTTTTGGTCATTTTGATCTGTAGTATTGTGGTGGCTCTGCTTATAATTGCTGTAGTTGTGAGCTTGTGTTGCTGGAAACATAAACACAAGAGATCAGGTAAGGCATTCACATTGAAATGAATGAAAGAAAATAGATGCAAGTCTAAAAAAGCAAAACAATCAATCTCGTGGATTTAAAGTGTTTGTGTTCGTTTTGTATGGAGTTGAAAAGGAAAATAAGTCTTATTCGGTTTTTATTGCCCTCCAGAGCTCTGCCAGAAAGAACCAAAGTTCTTTTGGAACCAACCCCCTTGATCCCATTTTGCTTTCCAGGCGTCCTTCACTTTGGACAGATGTGTAGGCCTTTAAAATATTTGTAATACTACTAAAAGTACTAATACTAAGGTATTACACTACACTAAACATTTCACACAAATATTTATTCATTCTTTATTTACTAATTCCTAATGGACTACATAACTGGGGGTGTGGCAGGGTATTTGCCTACACACTTTGTCTCTCTTTCCCATAACCAAAAGTTGTGAAGTATGTACATGGAGCATGGAGACCAATGAGAGCAGCAGAAAGATCAAATATCTAAACAGGAAAGAATTCTAGATACCATGTTAGAGGAGGTCAGGAGGTAATATTGGGCAAAGTTGGAAATAAAAAAATTACCCCTTGGTGTATTGCATTGCATTGTATTTTGCACGTCTCACTCAGGGGCGTACCTAGAGCATTCGGCACCCGGGGCGACTCCTATATCTGGCACCCCCCCTCACTTTAAAATGTAAAAACACAGCACTGTGTCCCCTGCATACCTCTGCATCCCCCAGTATCTCTGTGTCACTACTTTGTACCCCCTCTCCACAACTGGACCCCTTTACATTGCACAGCCCCCCGCAGCTCTGGATCCCTTTACATTACACACCTCTGGACCCCTTTACATTACAAAACCAGTGAACCTCTAGACCCCTTTACATTATACAGCACCCTGCACCTCTGGACCCATTTACATTACACAACCCCCTGAACCTCAGGGCCCCTTTACATTGCACAACACCCTGCACCTCTAGACCCCTTTACAATACACAACACCCTGCACCTCAGGACACCTTTACATTACAAAACCCTCTGCACCTCTGGACCCCTTTGCATTACACAACCCCGTGCACCTGTGGACCCCTTTACATTACACAGCCCCCTGCACCTCTGGACCCCTTTACATTACACAGCACTGTGCACCTCAGGACACCTTTACATTACAAAACCCTATGCACCTTTGGACCCCTTTACATTACACAGCACCCTGCACTTCTGGACCCATTTACATTACACAACCCTCTGAACCTCAGGGCCCCTTTACATTACACAGCACCCTGCACCTCTAGACCCCTTTACATTACACAGCACCCTGCACCTCATGACACCTTTACATTACAAAACCCTCTGCACCTCCTGGACCCCTTTACATTACACAGCACCCTGCACCTCAGGACCCCTTTACATTACACAACTCCCTGCACTTCAGGACCCCTTTACATTACACAGCACCCTGAAGCCTTTGGGTTCACACTGGTGTCTTGGAGTTTGTCGCAGTGCTGGGGTATATGCAGTTTTTCTGCATATAATCCTCATTTTTAGCTGCAGTCCCACAGACGTCTATTAGCTTGTGTCATTTTACTGTGTTTTCTGAAAGATTCAGTATAGAGGACATTCGGTGCGCTTTCAGAAAATGGTGCAAAAATGTGTAACCTAATAGAAGTCTGTAGGACTGTAGTGAAAATTGAGGCAACTGAACCACAGCGCATCAGTGTGAACCCACTTGAGTCCTGGTTCACATATATGCGATGCAGGAACCAGCGAGATTCCAGTGCGGATTCCTGCATTGCATGTTGCTTGTTGGCTGTTCATACTGCCCTTTGCAAGCTGCTACGGGTGTCAATGTAAAATTAATGACATCCCCAGATCGGTTTGCAAATCGCAGTGAGAACTGTGAAATGGTGAAAGAATCGCATTGCATAGGTGTGAACACCCATCCAATCCAATTCCAGTGCAACCAAAAAAAAGGGTCCCTCACCATTTTGGTGCAAATGTGATTTCAGCCATACAGTTTGTATGGCTGAATTTGCATCGCACAGACATTGCATGTGATTTGCACAGCAATTCAGTGTGAATCACATGCAATGTCTATGAACACAGTAGTGTAAACCCTGGTAAAGGAACATGATGGGGAGCATGATGGGAATATGATGGGGACATGATGGGAATATGATGGGGACATGATGGGAATATGATGGGGACATGATGGGAATATGATGGGGACATGATGGGAATATGATGAGAATATGATGGAAAGACACTGGAGGACAACAGAGGAAAGAGGGGGAGTGGATGAGATTTGGGAGAGAGAGGGCAGAGTCTGCACACAGGTACAGTGCTGATAACTTACTTGGATGTTCTTCCTCACACTGTTTAAATGTCCCCTCCCCCACATTCCTGTCAGAGCAGCTCAGCACACAGGCTGCACGGAGCATGGATGGGACACGCAGGGGAGAGAGGGGGCAGAGCTAAGGCAGACTCTTCCATCTCTATGGAGGGGAGGGGGGAATTGTACTCACTCGCTGGGCTGTTATAATTAAACAGAGAGTAAGAGCATTGTGACAATGGGTCAGTCTGCCTGAGGTCTCCCTGCTCAGCATGTCACATCGGCTGCACTACCAAGCCTGTCCCACTCTCACTGTTTCATACAGGGGAGCTGCCTGACACCCCCCTAATGTGTGGCACCTGGGGCGGACCGCACCCCCCGCCCCCTAGTTAGTACGCCACTGGGTACAGGGATCTACAGTATGTGTTCCCTTAGTAAAAGCACCTCCCCCACAGTGAGGCACACATTTAGCCCATTGATTACCCTAGATGTTATCCCCTTCCCAGCCAGTGTCATTAGTACACTGACAGTACATATTTTTAGCACTGCTCACTATATTAATGTCAATGGTTTCCACAAAGTGTCAAAAGTGTCACTTATGCCACGTACACACGATCAGACTATCGGACAATCCGCCCGTGTGTGGGCTCCGGCGGACTTTTTGAGCATCCTCCGGGACTGTGACATCATAAGGGGCGGGGACATCACCCGGTGACCTAATCCATTGTCCCTATATAAGTCGGCGCACAACGCGTCCCTGTCATCGCGGCCAGAGACAGCATTGAGTCAACATCTCAAGGAAGAAGAAGAGAAGAAGAGAAGGCGGCAGCTGCAAACGGTGATAGCGATGACAGAAGACCGGGCCACCACTAGTAAAAGAGCTGGAAGAAGGAGCGGAGGCCCGGCAAGAAGAACCGAAGAGGGGGACAAGACCCCCGAAGTCAGAAGAAGAAGAAGGTGCGGCGACAGAAGACCAGGTCACCACTAGTAAAAGAGCTACAGTGAGAAAGCGGAGGCCCGGCAAGAAAAACCGAGGAGGGGGACAAGACCCCAAAGAGGGGGACAAGACCCCCGAAGTCAGAAGAAGACCCCCAGGCGGAGATGAAAGCCGGGCTCCTCCGCTAGTAAAAGAGCTAGCTAGCAAAAGAGCAGAAAATAGCGGAGTCCAGCGAGAAGACCCCCCAAGACGGAAGAAGACCCCTGGAGCTGTGCAATAAATTATTTTAAAACCTTGTGTTGTGTTTTATTTACATTTTTTCACCAGGTGAATGAGTAGGGGTACATTGTACCCAATACTCATGCACATAGGGTGGGGGGCCAGTATCTGGGGGCTCTCTTATTAAAGGGGCTCCCGGATTCCCATAAATTCCCGCCTGCATACCCCGACAACTAATGGCCAGGGTTGTCGGGAAGAGGCCCTTGCCCTCATTAACATGGGAACAAGGTGCTTTGGGTACCCCCCAAAGCACCCCCCCATGTTGAGGGCACACGGCCGGTATGGCTCAGGAGGGGGGGGGCGCTCGCTCGTCCCCACCCCCTTTCCTGACCGGCCGGGTTGTGTGCTCGGATAAGGGTCTTATATGGACCTTGGGGGAGACCCCATGCCGTTTTTTCAGCGTAGGGCTTGCCCTTTAAGTCCATACCAGGTGACGGGGCCAGCAACGTGTCAATCTCACCGCTGAAGGCGGCGACATTGACTTCCTTCGCTAGTCCCGGCTACCTGGAACCGCGTTCAAAATAACTTTCCTCCATGTGTGGGCAAGTCCTTTCATTTTAAAAGTACGGCAGACTCCTGCCATATTCCGCTGGAAAAGTCCGGTTGTGTGTGGGCAGGTCCACTCGTTCAGAAAGTCCAGTGGACTTAGTCTGGCAGGCAAACCACCAGTCTAATAGTCTAAAAGTCGTGTGTACGCAGCATTAATGTCCGATTTGTCCACCGCAATATCGCAGTCCTGATATGAGTCACTGTTTGCTGCCATTACTAGTAAAATTAAAAAAAATATGTCCCCAGATTTCATTTTAAAAATCTGGTCACCTTATCCTAAGACTAAAATGAAAATTTCGAAAATTTGCTCCCAAAATTAACACTGGTGTACACAGTACACAATACAGTGCAGCAGTAGTACAGTTTCTACTACTTTTCTGGTGGTGTACACAGTATGTAATACAGTGTGTACAGTTTCTACTACACTTCTGGTGGTGTACACAGCACACAATGCAGTGCAGCTGTAGTACCGTTTCTAATACACTTCAGGCGGTGTGCAAAGTATCTAATACAGTGTGTACAGTTTCTACTACACTTCTGGTGGTGTACACAGTACACAATACAATGCAGCTGTAGTACGGTTTCTAATACAGTGTAGGCGGTGTACACAGTATTTAATACAGTATGTACAGTTTTTAATACACTTCAGGCGGTGTACACAGTATCTAATACAGTGTGTACAGTTTCTACTACACTTCTGGTGGTGTACACAGTACACAATACAATGCAGCTGTAGTACCGTTTCTAATACAGTGTAGGCAGTGTACACAGTATCTAAGACAGTGTGTACAGTTTTTAATACACTTCAGGCGGTGTACACAGTATCTAATACAGTGTATACAGTTTCTACTACCCTTCTGGTGGTGTACACAGTACACAATACAGGGCAGCCATAGTACAGTTTCTAATACAGTGCAAGCGGTATACACAGTATCTAATACACTTCATATAATATTGCATTCAGTGTAGCCCATATATACAGTGCATTTGGTGGTGTATAGTTTCTAATAAACTTATAATTACACTTATATTTTCTAGTACAGTATATAATGCAGTGTCGTGTGATGTTGCGAAACCAAAAATACATCATGTCCGGAGGGCCACCAAGGAGAGGCAGACACTCGCAGGTTACTAAAAGAGGGCAAGCAGCCTGTGTCTACAGTCAACAGTGGTGGTCGTGGACATGGTGCATCCTCTACAGGTGGCCATGGGGCGCTCTTGTCCTTTTTTGCTGCTGCTGGCCGTGTTATTGAGCCACAACATGCAGAAGAGTTGGTGGAGTGGATAACGAAGCCATCCTCATCCTCTGTCACCCAGGCTCAAAGTAGTTTGCCTTCCAATGCATATGCCTATTCCACTGGCTCCTTATTCAGTCACTCCTTCCATAACCCCACCATCATGCACGGAGGAGTTCCCAGAATTATTCGACCACAGTGTCGGGTACATGCTGCTGGAGGATGCGCAGCGATTTGAAGGCTCTGATGTTGGTTCCCAGGTTGAGGAAGGGAGTAATATGAGCCTAGAGAGAGGGGGTGCCACAGAAGGTCAAGGACATACTGCAAACGTTGCTTCAGTGACGAGGAGGAAGGGGATGATGAGGTCACTGACTGTACTTGGGTGCCCGAGAGAAGAGAGGAGGAAAGTGAGGAGGAAGCACAACTCCAACGAGGCAGGATGTCCTCTAGGGCGCCGCTTAAGGGCAGCCACTCTATTGCATCACAGCGCAGAGCTCCACAGATGCAGGGAGCTGCTGACTCCCTGCTGACTTTTATAGGTAATTTTTATAGGTTGGTGTGGGCATTTTTCGACATGCGTGCAGCAGATAGCACCATTGTGGTTTGCAACCTATGTCTTAAGCGGATAAAGCATGGCCAGAACAGCAGCTGCTTGGGCACCCTGTGCATGGCCAGACATATGATGACCTGCCATGCAGTCCGTTGGCAACAGCACTTGAAAGACCCACATCAAAGAAAAAGGCGGACTTCTCCTTGCTCCTCATCTGGGATATCCAACCCCACTATACCTCCAGTCGTCTCAAAAACCTGCACTGAGAGGAATGAAGGTATAGCAATAGGTGTCCCAAGTACTTGCAGCCAATCTGTTAGCAGTACACCACCAATTGATTTTAGCAGGCAAATTTCCCTACCACAGTAAAAAGAAATTCGGTCCCAGCCATCTACATGCTCAGCATCTAAATGCTAGCTTAGCCAAATTGCTAGAACTGCAACTGCTGCCTTTTCAGCTTGTAGACTCTTCCCCCTTTCGTGAATTTTTGGAATGCCAAGTTGCAAAATGCCATTTCTTTTCACGGAAGGCCATTCCAGCTCTCTACCGGCATGTGAAAGGCAATGTTTTGGCCTCGTTGGACAGGGTGATCAGCAGTAAGGTTCATATTACTGCTGATTCATGGTCCAGCAGGCATGGGCAGGGACGTTACCTTTTACTTCATGGCACACTGGGTAACTCTGCTGGCAGCTGGGAAGGATGCAGGACAGGGTTCAGTGTTGTTGGAGCTTGTTCCGCCACCATGCCTCCAAAATGCTAGCAGCTCTGTCCTCCACCCCCTCCTCTTCTTCTTCCTCTATGGCCTCTTCTGCAGATTTGTCCTCTAACCAGCAGTGCTCTGTAAGCGTTCAATGGGCTAAGTAAGCAGTCAGGCTAAAAGATGCCATGCAGTGCTTGCATTGGTCTGCCTAGGGAACAGGAGCCACACTGGGGCAGAGATTCTGTAAGCTCTTCAGGGGCAGGCTCAGAGGTGGTTGACATCATGCCAGCTTCAGCCAGGAATGGTTGTATGCGACAAAGGCACCAACCTTCTCTCCGCCCTCCAACAGGGACACTTCCATGTTTGATACACATCCTGAATTTGGTGGTGAAGCGGTTCTTGAACAGGTACCCAGGCTTACAAGATCTCCTGAGGCAGGCCAGAAAATTCTGTGGTCATTTCCACAGGTCATACAATGCCAGTGCTCGGCTGGCTGACATTCAAAGAGAATGCAACCTGCCCACCAACCGCCTCATTTGTGACATGCCCACCAGGTGGAACTCAACGTTGGCAATGTTGCAGTGGCTGCACACACAGCAGAGGGCCATCAATGAGTACCTGTGTGAGTATGGCACCAGGACAGTGCCAGGGGTGCTTGGCTTCTTTTCACCACGCCAGTGGCTACTGATCAAGAATGCATGCACTGTCCTGTCACCATTTGAGGAGACCACAAGGATGTGTTCCTCTAGTCTTCCTGCTGGAGCACACACGTCATGGACAGGGCACTTGAGGCAGAACAGCGGGAGGAAGAGGAGGACTTCCTTTCCTCTCAAGGCCCCCTTTATCCAAATAGCATTCCTGCAGCCCGTCAAACACACAGGAAGAAGAGGAGGAGGAGGATTGTGTCAGCATGGCTGTATAGGATAACACTCAGCAGCAGTCTTCAAGGGATGATTTTCAGTCCCCAGAAACCCAAGGAGTTGTACATGGCTGGGGGAAGGTAGTTATATAATGTCATCCTTAGTGACCCAGAGGACTCAGAATCAAATGCCTCTCCAAACTTGCACTGTATGGCCTCCCTGATTCTGCAAAGCCTGTGAAAGGACCCTAGGATTTGTGGTATCAAGGAGAGGGATCATTACTGGCTGGCAACCCTTCTTGATCCATGTTACAAGAGTAAAGTTGCAGAACTCATCCTGCCTTTGCAGGGGATGAAACATCTTCAAGAGGTCATGAAGAAAGGTTTGTGTAATGCATTTCCAGACCCTGGGAGGTTACCATTTCCCGGTGCTGGACGTGTTGCTGAGGCTTTGTTCAGTCAGAGGAAGAGCAGTGGAGGAGGTGGCCGTCTGACAGATGTCTTTAGACAATTTTTCAGTCCCAAGGTCTGATCGGTTCAAGCAACCAGTGCCCGCATCTGCATTATATGGTGCAGGAATATCTAGGGGCAAGAGCAGACTTGGAGACATTTCCAACAGAGCATCCACTGGGTTACTAGGTCTTGAGGATGGAACACTGGCCAAAACTTGCTCAATATGCAATTGAGCTACTGGCCTGTCCTGCATCCAGCGTGCTTTCTGAATGCACATTCAGTGCTGCTGGAGGTTTGTAACGGATCAAAGATTGCGCCTATCCACAGACTCCGTTGATAGGCTCACATTCATAAAAAAGAAACAGTCTTGGATCAGCAGCTATCAAGCACCCGATGCTGATGTAACTGATTGAATTTGCTATGAATCTGGGATCCCTGGAAGACTGCCTATACTGGCTATCCTAATCATCCTCAATCTTGATGATGCTAGCATCCAATAATACTTTTGGTTTAGGGCACCACGACCACTACCCAAGGCCCAATTTTATTGCCCCTGTTTAACAAGAGTAACTGTGAGGAGGTTACAGTGTTCTGGCACAACCAAAACCAAAGGCCCAATTTTTCTGCCCCTGTATAACAAGGGCACGTAATTACAATTGTTGATATAATATTTCAGAGCAGGGCCTGTTCCTGCCCCCAACAAGAGTAACTGTGAGGGGTTACAGTGTTCTGCACCACCAACACCTAAGGCCCAGTTTTTCTGCAGAGTACAGTGGTGTGAAAAAGTGTTTGCCCCCTTCCTCATTTCCTGTTCCTTTGCATGTTTGTCACACTTAAGTGTTTCGGAACATCAAACCAATTTAAACAATAGTCAAGGACAACACAAGTAAACACAAAATGCAATTTGTAAATGAAGGTGTTTATTATTAAAGGTGAAAAAAAATCCAAACCATCATGGCCCTGTGTGAAAAAGTGATTGCCCCCTAAACCTAATAACTGGTTGGGCCACCCTTAGCAGCAACAACTGCAACCAAGCATTTGCGATAACGTGCAATGAGGCTTTTACAGCGTCCTGGAGGAATTTTGGCCCACTCATGTTTGCAGAATTGTCCTAATTCAGTTACATTAGAGGGTTTTCGAGCATGAACGGCCTTTTTAAGGTCATACCACAACATCTCAATAGGATTCAGGTCAGGACTTTGGCTAGGCCACTCCAAAGTCTTCATTTTGTTTTTCTTCAGCCATTCGGTGGTGAACTTGCTGGTGTGTTTAGGATCATTGTCCTGCTGCAGAACCCAAGTTCGTTTCAGCTTGAGTCCACGAACAGATGGTCGGACATTCTCCTTCAGGATCTCTTGGTAGACAGCAGAATTCATAGTTCCTTTTATCACGGCAAGTCTTCCAGGTCCTGAAGCAGCAAAACAGCCCCAGACCATCACACTGCAAATGGGCACTTTTCCACTTACAGTAGCTGCGCATTTCTCACCCTAGGCTTATACTCGATTCAATAAGTTTTCCCAGTTTTTTGTGGTAAAATTAGGTGCCTCGGCTTATAATCGGGTCGGCTTATACTTATATCTGGTACTTTGTGCCATGTTTTAAGTAGTTCTGTTTGGTTTGAATTATGTTAAGTTTATATTATACAATTTAAAGGATCCCTATTGCAAACATATTGTTGTCTGGTAACTTTATGGGGTTACCGTATATACTCGAGTATAGGCCGACCCGAATATAAGCCGAGGCCCCCAATTTACCCCCAAAAAAACTGGCAAACTTATTGACTCGTGTATAAGCCGAGGGTGAGACATGCCTGTCCATCCCTGTGTGTGTGTCCGTCCATCCCTGTGTGTCCGTCCATCCCTGTGTGTCCGTCCATCCCTGTGTGTCCGTCCATCCATCCCTGTGTGTGTGTGTGTCCATCCATCCATCCATCCCTGTGTGTGTGTGTCTCCATCCATCCATCCATCCATCCCTGTGTGTGTGTGTCTCCATCCATCCATCCATCCATCCCTGTGTGTGTGTGTCTCCATCCATCCATCCATCCATCCCTGTGTGTGTCTCCATCCGTGTGTGTGTGTGTGTGTGTGTGTGTGTGTGTGTGTGTGTGTGTGTGTGTGTGTGTGTCCAGCCTACCTTTGTCCCGAGCCTCCGTCCCGTGCCTTGCCTCCTTGCCTCCGTCCCGTGCCGTGCCTTGCCTCCTTGCATCCGTCCCGTGTCGTGCCTTGCCTTGCCCCCGTCCCGTCCCGTCCCGTGCCGTGCCGTGCCTTGCCTTGCCTCCGTCCCGTGCCCTCTTCGTCGGCGGCCATTGTAAAATTCAAAAGCTGCGCCGCCGCCTTCGCCTGTGATAGGCGGAACACTGAATTTCCCAGCAGCCTGTGTTCCGCCTATCACAGACGTCGTATCATCCTCGTCCGTAGTACGAGGATGATACGATGTCCGTGATAGGCGGAACACAGGCTGCTGGGAAATTCAGTGTTCCGCCTATCACAGGCGAAGGCGGAGCCGGAGGCGCGGCTTTTGAATAGAATGGCCGCTGTCTGTCTGCTCGACACGCTGATCGAGCGGGCAGACAGCGATGACTCGAGTATAAGCCGAGGGGGGCACTTTCAGCCTCAAAAAAGAGGCTGAAAATCTCGGCTTATACTCGAGTATATACGGTAATATCTGCAATGACAGTATTTAGTATATGAATTTCTTTATTTCACATGCCTTCATTTATATTTTTCTCCACCTTCCTGTCAAAGAAAACCAATCGGCAAATATAACCAGAGGAAACCATCCTGAACATTCAGAGCAACTACTTCCACCAAAGAAAGGTATAGTAGCTTCAGCAACATGATCTCTTATACAAACCGCAACACCCCAGAGAATGGTCAGTTATATAATAATAATAATAATGATAGATTTTATTTATAATGCACTTTACATCAAAAAGATCTCAAAGTGCTACAAGTTAAAATGAACAACTATACGGATAAAACAAACATCTAAAACGATCAAAAAGCTTTGCTAAAAAGAAATGTCTTAAGGCCTTTTTTAAAACATTCAGTAGATTGAGGAGCCCTAAGGATGTCAGGTAGGGCATTCCACAGGCGCGGGGTAGCTGCACAAAAGGCCCTGTCTCCCATTGTCCTTAGTCTAATTCTGGATATTTGAAGAAGATTTGCGGGAGTGGAGTGGAGGGAACGAGTTGTGTTTTGCGAGTTAAGAAGTTCTTTAAGATATGGTGGGGCATGTCCATAAATACATTGATGTGTAAGAAGGGAAACCTTATACTCAATCCGGGCGGAAACAGGAAGCCAATGGAGTGAGTGGAGAAAGGGGGTAATGTGCTCATGTTTCTGTTTCATGTTTATATGGATTGACCTGACAGGAAGCCCAGTGGGCAGCTGATGGCTTACAGCAGGCTGATGTTGTGGCTGCTAATTGCAAAGCATTAATTTCATTTTGTAAATCTGAAAACAGGAAGTGCTCTGCAGGATCTTCAGGTAAGAAACTTTGCAATAAATTCACAAAAAACAATTAGTATTCCCACTTTTGCAGCCAAATTAGAATGGCACTTACTTTATTTTTGTTCTATGTTCTCATTAATATAGCGTATTTTAATAGGAAAAAAAAAAGCTTGCTTTCTTGGAATGTAAACGTGAGTTTGGTGAAAGGTTTCCTCTCCTGGCACAGTTAGTATCCGTTAGGGACACCAGGAGACCAAAAGTGTCCTAATTTTTTAGTTAGCCTATATAAGGGAATTTCTCTTAATTTAATGCATTAGATATATTATTCAAATCCCTAAGACTACGGTACATGCTTCGTTTTACTGAGATGTCTTTATTTCTTTTCCAAATGGAAATAATTGTCTTAAGTTGGCATTTACCAGGATATAGTAATACTGATATGTATTGTAGCGTACTAATTTGTATTATTTTATTTCAGAAAATAAAATATTTTGAAAAAAAAAAAAAAAACTTGCTAGTTACCTTTTTTTTTCAAACTGACAGTTTTATTGATTTTCAAGAAAGGAGGACAAAAATAAGAGAACAAAAAAAAAAGAGAACATAGCATTTCCAAAATGGAGTACAGAAAAATACATGGTACAGTAATGATCATAACATCAGATTTCCAATGCAACAAACATTGCAGCCAAGGGTAAGGCTTATTGCCGGCTCATGAAGCTTGCAGCCCCTGATGGCAGGCTCAGCTACCATATTGTAAGGTGGCTGTAATAGTGTACATCCTGTACAAGAACTCTTTAACAAATAGAAGTAGGAGCAGTAGAGAGGAGAAAAGCTAAGTCAGGAAAAGGAAAGAAAGATAAGAAATAGAGTGATAGAAGGTTAGGACAACCGCCCGCCCCAGGGGTCCAGTACCGCCGCCAAGACATCTCCCTCAGACATCGTTAGTCTCTGTGAGGAGAGAGTTGTGGGTCATAAAGCTGGGGGAGTCTCCAGTAGGACCCAAGGCTCCCATATTCTATTGTGCTTGTCAAGAGTGTCATTTAGGGAGGCTGTCAGGTATTCCATTCTTTTAACATCTCTGATCCTGGTGTGTAACTCGAATAGGGAAGGGGCTCCGTCTGTTTCCACTTTAGGGTCACCAGACAGCGTGCTGCAGTTAACACATGCGATAGTAGTTTCTGTGACACTTTAGAGAAGGAGACAAGTGGTAAGCCTAACAGGAAGACTTTCGGGTCGAAGGGCGCCTCGGCGCCGAAGATGGATCGGAGCAGAGAGTGCACCATCAGCCAGTACGGGAGAAGTAGAGGGCAGGTCCAATAGATATGGAAAAGCGTTCCCCTATCTTTATGGCAATGCCAGCAGAGAGAATCAACCGAAGAATATATGGAGTGGAGCAGGTCCGAGGTCTGGTACCAATAAAATAAGATCTTGTATTGATTCTCCTTATAGAGCGTGCAGATGGAGCTCCTAGAAGCCTGCGACCAAATACGCTGCCATGTGCTTAAGGGTATAGTTTCACCCAGGGCCTGCTCCCACTTACCCATATAGGCATGTCGTGGTCCAGTTGGTGATATGGACACGATCAGGAGCTGATAAGTGCGTGAGATCATACCCTTTATGGGATGAGCCCTCTAAACATATTTTTCGAATTCGGTTAAAGGGGAGAATTGAAGGTTGGCTACCAGGGATTGTGCATAGTGCCGTAGTTGCAGATAACTGAAGAAGGCCTGTTTGGGTAAATTAAAAGTGTTTTGCAGGTCCTGGAAGGATTTTAAAAATCTAGTTCTGGGGTTTATCAGGTGACCATAGTGGAATAGACCTTTTTCCATCCAGAAGTGGGACATCTGTGAGGTCAGGCTATCTTGGATATTAGGCGTGAACAGGAATGAGGTCACTGGAGAGAAGGCAGTAGTAAACAGATACGACAATTTCGCGTGCCGCCATAGCATACGCAGTATGACCATTGGGCCAGGAGCTGCGCCCCCCCCAACTGTTATATCAGAGCTCCAGAGCATGGAGTTCGGGTGGACGGGGGGCTAACAACAGTTTTTCAATTTGCGTCCAGCGGTTAACGGCGTGGAGGGTGTACCAAGAGGCCACAGGGCGCAACTGGGCAGCCAAATAATACTTGGCTAAATTAGGAAACGCGAGGCTGCCTTGAGTGCGGGGGGCGTACAAAACCGATCTGTTGATCTGGTGTCTCTTATAGTTCCAGAAAAAATTTAGGAGATCACCTTGCAGTCTTTTGAAATATGAGGTGGGGACGGGGATGGGTAACGTCTCAAAAAGGTACAGAAGTGTGGGTAGAATGGTGATTTTTAGTGTTGCGAGGCAACCAAGCAGCGTTAACCTCAGAGACTTCCACTTGGCCAGGGAGGCCTTGATAGATGCATACAGTTGGGGAAAGTTGGCTTTATAGAGAGAATCCTAGGTAGGTGTTAAGTGGACCCCCAGGTATTTTAGAGAGGATGTCTTCCACGTGTAATGAAACGTTTGTGAGAGGACCGATAGTGTTTGGGGGGGGTATATTAAGGGAGGGGGCTTCCGTTTTAGAGCTATTGATTTTCTATCCCGATAGGGTGCTATACCTATCCAGTTCTACGTGTAGGTCCGGGAGAGAGATTTGAGGCTGCGTAATAGTGAGGAGAACATCATCAGCGAATAGGGAGATTTTGAAATCTCTGATGAGGACTGGGATCCCGTGAATGTTCGGGTTCTGTCTTATATGGGTCGCTAGGGGTTCGATACACAGGGCCTATAGAAGAGGGGAAAGCGGGCAGCCTTGCCAGGTCCCATTGGAGATCTGGAAGGCAGGGGAAGTGGCAAATTGGGTGCGGCCACTGGCTGAATGGGATGAATACAGGTATGTGATGGCCCTGAGGAAGGGTCCCTCAATGCCCGCCCGTCGGAGCGTTGCGAACAAAAAGGGCCAACTCAGCCTATCAAAGGCCTTTTCTGCTTCCAGACTAAGCAGTAGAGCCTTCAGTCTGGCCCTGTTCGCAACCTCCACAAGGTCAATGACCCTCCGTGTATTGTCCCCTGCTTGGCGAAGGGGAACAAATCCCACTTGGTCTCTGTGTATTAGAGATGGCATGAGGACGTTCAACCTACCGGCCAGTAGTTTCGTAAAGATTTTTAAATCTGTATTGAGCAGTGCAATTGGCCTATAGTTAGAGGGGAGGGTGTGGTCTTTGCCCGCTTTGGGAATTAGCGTAAGGTAGGAAGCTTGCATGTCCCTCGGGATAGGTGTGCGTGAGAGAAATGAGTTGAACAGGGTCGCCATATGGGGTAGTAAATGTGGAAGGAAGGTTTTATAATACTGGTACGGTAGGCCGTCCGGGCCCGGGGCTTTGTCATTCGGTAAAGATTTTACCACGTCCCCTATCTCCTCCTCTGTGATCGGGGAGTTAAGGCTCTTGAGAGCCGCAGAGGAGAGTACAGGGAGGTCACAGTCCATCAAGTAGGAGTGGATATTCTTGGATAGTTCAGGAGAGGGGGGAGTATGTGGGACATTCGGGTCATTGTAAAGGGTGGAGTAATAGTCATGGAATAGTTGGGCGATTTTAGTGGGATGGGACTGGAGAATGCCGTTGGCATCTTTGAGGTGGGCAGGCGAGGAGGTCGCTGCCCGTTCATGAAGTTGTCGGGCTAGGAGTGTGTGTGGCTTGTTGTCTTTATCATAATAGGTCTGCCGAAGCCTGAGCGGAGCCTTCTCTATCTTAGCTAGGTCTATGTCCTTCAGCCAGGCCCTGACACTTATAAGCTCCCTAAGGATGGCCAGGGATGGGGAGGTGAGCAGTCTCGCTTCCAAATGCTTAAGTCTATCTAGGAGAGTTCTACGGGCTGTGTTAGCATTTCTTTTCAAGGCCGAGGAGAGGAATATGCACTGACCGCTAAAGACTGCTTTATGACCCTCCCACAGAGAGGAGATGGAGACCCCAGAGGAGCCATTTTCAGCAAAATACAAATTCAATGTTCGCTCCAGTTCCAATCTGGTAGGACTATGTTTAAGTAGGAAGTCATTTAAGCGCCAGTTGCATGTGCGGAAGGTACCTGGGGAGAGTGTAAGGGAGAGTTTGATGGGGGCATGGTCCGACCATGAGATGGCTTGAATGTGTGAATCCATACAGGCTCTTAAAGTTGGGGCATTAACAAAGAAATAGTCCAGTCGTGAGTGGGATTTATGGGGATGGGAATAGAAGGTAAATTGTTTCGCTGACAGATACATGGTGTGCCAAGTATCAAACAGGGTGTACTTCCTGGTCATCCTGGTCAGTTGGCGGAAGAGGGTAGATTTTCTATCGGTAGTCTTGGGGGTTTTCCCGCACCCCAGGGAGTGTTTGTCTAGACCGGGGGAGTAAGCCAGGTTGAAATCCCCTCCAATAACCAGATATTGGTGGGGAGCCTCAAATAGCCGTTTATACACTTTGGTCAGAAAGGGGACCTGATTAACATTTGGGGCGTAAATGTTGCATAGCGTGATATCAGCACCTTTCCAAGTGCCTCTGAGGATAAGGTAATGCCCCAGTGGGTCTGAGTGTAGGGATTGCAGCTGAAAGGGGGTGCCCCGTTTAAAGAGAATTGCCACCCCTGCTCTCTTGCGAGGGTTAGAGGCTGTGCATATTTGTGGGTAAGGTTTGAGGGCAAAAGCCATGGTGCCCGTCTTGGCAAGATGCGCCTCTTGAATAAAAATAATATCAGCTGCGGACCGCTTAAACTCTCGCAGCACCAGGCTCCGTTTAATATTGGAATTTAGGCCCTTTACGTTAAGTGATAATATGTCAATCATGGTGGATGCGTTATGCGGGGAGGAGGTAGCTTGATGGGGTCCAGGTGATCCCAAGGGCCGCCAAATGCACCCTCGGCACAATCAGAAGCTGGAGAGTTGCGGTCTCGTAAATGGGACCCGAGCCCCAGAGGCAGGAGGCGTCTAGTAGGGTGATGGTGAAAAGAGAAAGAAGAGGAGAGAAGCCAGAAGAGAAAGATAGGAGCCATAAAAATAAAAACATTAGATTCATTACAAAACTAATACCAGATAACCAAGCACAATATAACCCACCTAAAAAAGGCGGTGGGTTGGGGATCTCCGGAGGGCCCCCCCCCCAGCAGGAGGGGCAGAAAAGTCCCAAACAAAGAGACCACAGCAGGGAGCCATCCGGAGAGCCCCTGTGGGGGAGGAAGGCAGACCGGGGGCAGAGGTGGTCCGCTCCAAGGCCTGCCTGCATTTGCAAATATAAGTGCGGAAGAGAGGAAAAAAAAAGGAAAACCTGCACATATCAAGTTGAGTAATCTATACCCACAACAGGGGCTAGGCCCAAGAAAAAAGACAAAAAAAATGTTAACCAACCGATGTAACCATTAACCCAAGGGGTGCAAAATGAAGGGAGGGGGTGGGGGGAAGGTAGGGTGAGAAGGGTGGGGGGGTAGGGAAGAGGGGTAGGGGGAATAGGAAGGCAAAGGAGTAGGGAAGGCAGGGTAGGAAAGTAGGACGGGAAAGTAGGGCGGGAAGGGTAGGGGGATTGGGGAAGGGGGGGAAGGGGAGGGGGAGCTAGTTACCTTTTTTAAGGGGTTCTTACTTGCTTGAAAATCCTTAAGGTAAGGTGACTAGACATCCGCGATTTCTGGGGACAGTCCCCGGATTGAGGACACTGTCCCCGGACCAAGTCTGTCCCTGGTTTTGTCCCCAGATTGGATTTGAACAGGGACTGGGGCAATTTCAAAGACAGTCAATGCAGAATAAAAAAAAATCTGAATTACACACCTCTGCTCCGCCACTCCTACTAGCTTAGGGGGGTGTATTTTTTTCCATTATCTGTGCCCCTTTCTGATGATCATGTGCTGGTCGGAGCGGAGGGACTATTTCTTCAGTTTCGTGCCCATTCAGCTCCGCTCGCATGTTCTTCTGACTTGGCTCAAGTCCTAGCCAGCCGCCTGCCTGCTTATCTCCTTGCATTCCCTGGCGGAGTGATCTTCCTCTGCTCCCCACCCAGTAGTAGCCAGGCCTGGAGAGTTAAGCCGCGTACACACGGGCGGACTGTATGGCCTACTTAGTCCGTCATACAATCCGACGGACAGTCCGTCATACTTTCGAATGAACGGACTTGACCACACACGGCACTTTTTGAGCGGACTAATACGGCGTACTAAGTCCGCCGTACTATCCGCCCTACTTTTGAAATGAACGGACTCGCCCACACACGCGAAGGAAAGTCCGCTCATTTCGAGCGCGTCTCCAGGTAGGCGGGGCCCGCGAAGGAGACGTCGCTGGCCCGCCGCCTGGTATGGACTTAAAGGGGAACACCAACGCCGAAAAAAATCGGCGTGGGAGTCCCCCCCAAGTCCACAACAGACCCTTGTCCAAGCACGCTACCCGGCCGGCCAGGAAAGGGGGGCGAGCGAGCGCCCCCCCCTCCTGAGCCGTACCAGGCCGCGTGCCCTCAACATGGGGGGGTGCCTTCGGGAAGGGGGGGGCGCGTGGCCCCCCCTCCCCAAAGCACCTTGTCCCCATGTTGATGAGGACAAGGGCCTCTTCCCGATAACCCTGGCCGTTGGTTGTCGGGGTCTGCGGGCGGGGGGCTTATCGGAATCCGGGAGCCCCCTTTAATAAGGGGGCCCCCGGATACCGGCCCCCCACCCTATGTGAATGAGTATGGGGTACAATGTACCCCTACCCATTCACCTGTAAAATAAAAGTACAAAAAAAAAACACAACACACGAGATAAAATACTTTATTGCACAGCTCCGGGGGTCTTCCGTCTTTGGGGGTCTTCTCGCCGGACTCCTCCGCTATCTTCTTGTAGCTCTTTTGCTAGCGGAGGAGCCCGGCTTTCTTCCTCGCCGCCGGCCTCTTCTCCCGACTTCGGGGGTCTTGTCCCCCTCTTCGGTTCTCCTGCCGGGCCACCGCGCCTTCTTATAGCTCTTTTACAGGCGGTGGCCCGGTCTTCTGTCGTCGCCGCCACCGCCGCCCGTTCTTCTTCTTCTTCTCCTGGAGATGTTGCCTCGACGATCTCTCCGGCTGGAATGCCAGGGACGCGCTCCGCTGCCACTTATATAGGGACAAGGGGCGGTGTCACATGGCTTTATGTCACATGGGTTGGTGTCACATGGTGACCCCGCCCCCTTACGATGTCATAGTCCCCATGTGACATCAACCCATGTGACCAACCCATGTGACATAAAGCCATGTGACACCGCCCCTTGTCCCTATATAAGTGGCCGCGCAGCGCGGCCCTGGCATTGTGGCTGGAGAGATCGTCGAGGCAACATCTCCAGGAGAAGAAGAAGAAGAAGAAGAAGAACGGGCGGCGGCGGCGGCGACAGAAGACCGGGCCACCGCCTGTAAAAGAGCTAGAAGAAGGCGCGGTGGCCCGGCAGAAGAACCGAAGAGGGGGACAAGACCCCCGAAGTCGGGAGAAGAGGGCGGCGGTGAGGAAGAAAGCCGGACTCCTCCGCTAGCAAAAGAGCTACAAGAAGATAGCGGAGGAGTCCGGCGAGAAGACCCCCGAAGACGGAAGACCCCCGGAGCTGTGCAATAAAGTATTTTATCTCGTGTGTTGTGTTTTTTTTTTGTACTTTTATTTTACAGGTGAATGGGTAGGGGTACATTGTACCCCATACTCATTCACATAGGGTGGGGGGCCGGTATCCGGGGGCCCCCTTATTAAAGGGGGCTCCTGGATTCCGATAAGCCCCCCGCCCGCAGACCCCGACAACCAACGGCCAGGGTTGTCGGGAAGAGGCCCTTGTCCTCATCAACATGGGAACAAGGTGCTTTGGGGTGGGGGGGCCGCGCGCCCCCCCTTCCCCAAGGCACCCCCCATGTTGAGGGCCTGGTACGGCTCAGGAGGGGTAGCCGGCCGGGTAGCGTGCTCGGACAAGGGTCTGTTGTGGACTTGGGGGGGACCCCCACGCCGATTTTTTTCGGCGTTGGGTTTCCCCTTTAAGTCCATACCAGGTGGCGGGGCCAGCGACGTCTCCTTCGCGGGCCCCGCCTACCTGGAGACCCGCTCGAAATGAGCGGACTTTTCTCCGGGCGGGAAAAGTCCGCTCATTTCAAAAGTACGGCGGACTGGCATACACACGGGCGGATTGTCCGCCGAAATGCGAGTACGACGGACAGTATTTCGAACATTCCGAAATACTTAGTCCGCCAGACTGCACGCTGAAAAAGTCCGCTGAAGCCCACACACGAGCGGACTGTCCGCTGAAATGTGTTTCGGCGGACTAAGTAGGCCATACAGTCCGCCCGTGTGTACGCGGCTTAAGACTTGACACGCTGGGAGGCGGGCGGCGATAGACAGAGAGTCGCTGATTGGCGCTATTACCAGTAAAAAAAAAAAATGTCCCAGGATTTCATTTTAAAAATCTGGTCACCTTATCTTAAGGGCTTTTGTAATATTTAGAAGGGGCTGTGATGTAATGTTTAACATAAGTTCACTTGTAGCAACATGTTATATCTATACCTGGGTGCAACATGTAACATGTTACTAAAGTACCCCCCCCCCTCCAATTCCCCATTGTGACAACAGGCAGGGGATCCTCTCCCCACATAGCACATAATTTGTTCACAGAATACTGTGAATGAATGAACTACAAGTACCGTCTGCCAGCGGCAGCACAGCAGACAACTTGTAGTTGGATGCTGGTGAGATGAGCATGCTGGTGAGCACCCTTGTAGTTCATTGATTCTTCCTGCACTTCAGTAACAGTCTACCTGTATAGGAGGTACAGCAGACAGCTGTACTGAGAATCTGCAGGATCCTGGCATTGCATCCCCATCTGCTGATTGTGGGTACAATGCTCTGCAGGCTCTTAAGTAAAACAAGAATAAATGCAAATTTTTACTTTCAAAATGTAACCCTATCTGTACTGTGTGCACAGTTCTTCATTACCAACTGTAAGCTAGATTTGAACACCCTCTGTCCCAACAAAGGGTTATAAATTTAGAGACCGCCCTCCGACACTGTATATTAACAACTTCAATGTCGGTTATGCAATGCGGTACCCATAGCAAATTTCTATAATTTTTTTTTTTCACCAAATTTTTTTCTGTTTCATTTAATCACCTTTGGAAAAAAAGACAGAAAATTTTGAAAAAAAACAAACAAGTTTTTCTTTGTTGCTGTTATGCTTCTCCACATCGATCACATGGTACTGACAATGATCTGTCATCGGCTGTGTCCGACGGACTCGGTGGATGATAGATCATGTTGGACCATGGCCCTGTAGCATGCACGATCCTGGGAGGATGTCACATGAGGTCCTCCCAGGATAACATTGCACCCTCCCTCCTGTCATTTTACAATACGCTGGGCGAGAAGAGGTTAAGGAGGAATAGCTCAGTCTGTGTGGGGACAATGACAACGCAAGAGAAATGACTATGCCTGGTATACACAGCAAAGTTTTTTTTTTCTGTTCAACCCAGCGAGCTGAACAAAAAAAAAAAAAAAAACTGAGGAGCTGACGATGTTAGTACAGTTTTCTCCCTGCTGTGCTATTGTGTTATGGCAGAGAGACCAACCCCCCCTTCCCCCTACAGAACACACTGTTAGCGTTCGCAGCTATTTGTTGCAAGTGCTGATCAGATGCCGATCCACTTCTGGTTTTCCAGAATGCTTGTTCAACAGAAGTCGGTTGTGAGATCGGCTTCTGTCAGACAAGGACCTGTACACATGGGCTGAATGTTGGCTGGTTTATATCCTACCAGCCGATTCTGGCCAATATTCAGCCCGTGTATATGGGGCTTTAGAATTAGCCATGACATCTCCCTTCTTAGAAGCATCTTTTTATTTTCTTTTTTTAAGGTATGCTGCGTGAATGGAAACTTTTAAATTCTCAAATGTGACCGCAACAGTGGCAATACCCTTTAGGAAATCAGTTTTTATGTCTTTCTTACTTCTCCTTCAAGCAATCTGTATATAGCATGATGACAACCATATTGAAAAACAGATTTGGGTTTATGTAGACTTTAGCTGTGTTAGATAAAGCTAAGGTCACAATCCTGACTCAGGTGTCTGGCAGAAATGTGTAGATATTTTTGTTTAGTTTTCATCACTGAAAATATGCAGCTGACAAAAACTATGACAAAAATATTTTCATTGACAAAATGAACACTGCCAGAAAGCAGGGGGGCACAGATACCGATTCTCCTGCAGTGCAGCCGGAGGGAGAAAGAGGGGAGAAGCCAGCAGCACTGCAGGGGGAATCACAAAAGGAGAAATAGGGCAATACAGCCATCCCTCCTGCTTAGAAAATGCCTGGGCCCCACTTTTGAACTGATAGGGTCCAGGTCAGGTTCAGCTGGGCTGGCTGTACTGGCTTATCAGCAGCCCCCTACTTACATCAGAGTCCCCAGAGAGCCTCCCCTTACATCAGAGTCCCCGGAGAGCCTCCCCTTACATCAGAGTCCCCAGAGAGCCTCCCCTTCCATCAAAGTCCCCAAAGAGCCTCCCCTTACATCAGAGAGCCTCCCCTTACATCAGAGAGCCTCCCCTTACATCAAAGAGCCTCCCCCTTGCACCAGGGTCCCCAGAGAGCATCCGACTTGCATCAGGGTCCCCAGAGAGCCTCCGACTTGCATCAGGGTCCCCAGAGAGCCTCCGACTTGCATCAGGGTCCCCAGAGAGCCTCCGACTTGCATCAGGGTCCCCAGAGAGCCTCCGACTTGCATCAGGGTCCCCAGAGAGCCTCCGACTTGCATCAGGGTCCCCAGAGAGCCGACTCCACTAAAATCAGGGTTCCCCAGAGCCCCCCACTAAAATCTGGAGTCCCCAGAGAGTCGCTCCATACATCAGGGCCCCCAGAGATGCCCCACTTACCTCAGAGTCCCCAGAGAGCCGCTCCTTACATCAGGGTCACCAGAGAGAGGGCGAGCAGCAGAGAGATGATGTAATCTCTCTGCTGCCCACGGCTGCACAGTGAGGGTGGAACATCAGTGATGCAGGGTGGGAGGTGAGAGCTCTCTGCGCTCTCGCTTGCCCGGCTCTCCTGTGCTGCCTGCCACAAGGCTGCAGAGAGGCCACAGCCTGGTAGTGGGCCATGGCCCTGTGGTTGGGGACCCCTGGACTTGGTGCTATGGGCCCCAGATTCGGGGCTATAGCCCCAAAAGTCACCATTTGGCGACCCCACTGGTGTTCATTCAGGAGAGGAAGGACACATTTACCAGCCCCCTGCTTTTCATCCCGAAACATATACCCCTGTGTGCCTGCAGCAGCTGCCAGCAAGAGAGAAGAGGGGAGGAGGGGGGACCATACGGGGCCCCAGGTAGCAGTGTTAAATTTGGCATTCAATTTAGATTTAGTCATGTTCTTTTGACTAAAATGCCATTTTAGTTGTATTTTAGTCAATTAAATCTGTTACATTTTAGCCAACTAAAATTGAATGGGTTTAGTCAAATTGTAATGCATTATTTAAGCATTTCTCTAGAATTGCCAAACTAATTCTTTACGCCTGGAGTAAGACCCCTTTCACACTGGAGGCGTTTTTCAGGCTCTTTAGCACTAAAAATAGCACCTGTAAAACGACCTGAAAAAACGTCTCTCATGCCACCCCAATGTGAAAGCCCGAGTGCTTTCACACTTGGGTGCCGCGCTGGCAGGATATAAAAAAAAAAAGTCCTGCAAGCAGCATCTTTGAGGCGGTGTATACACCACTCCTCCACTGCCTCTGCCCATTGAAATGAATTGATATCGCTGCCAAAGCGCCCGCAAATTGATTAGGCAGCGGTGTTTTTTGGGCGCAATTAACAGTTTCTTTGTCTGCTAGCGGGGGTGAAAAACGCCCCACTAGCGGCCGGATTGCATCTTAAAACGACGGTAAAGCGCCACTAAAACTAGCATCGCTTTACCACTAACGCGGCTCAATGTGAAAGGGCTCTTAAAGTCTAATAACATATTATTTATTTACAGACAGATTCAGTCATTGTGATATATAACGTCTTTATGAATAAAATCAACTTTCATAAACAAACAAAAATATTGCCTTTTGACAAACAGAAGTGCAACTTTAAAATATAAAAAAACAAAAACATTGTAAACTCTTTACCTGAATATATTACCAACATTAAATATTAAGGAAAAAAAATAAGAAAAGCCTTCTTATTGTTTGTTTTTCTTTCATTAGCTTAGTAGATGTCCCCTACATATTCTTATGTGGTATGCACTAGTGCAATACATGTTCAAACATGTATAGAATTCTGATTTAGAAAAGGCCAGTAGGGGGCACCAACGAGCCTGTGTGAATGAGTGCAATTGTATAGGAAAGCGAAAGGATTGATGGGAGTCTGCGTCTCTCAGCCAATACAGTTTGCCAATAGAGTCAAGGAGCTGGGGCTTACAGACAGACGGAGCTCCGAAGAAAGTGAATGTTCAGGTGGGTAAATGTCCCTACCTCACATTTTTAGTAAAATAGTTTGTAAGGTTATATTCAAAAAGCCCATAGTCCATAGTCTGGATCACCTTGATCCCATATATCAGAACATTAGCGAAGCTTGAGAAGGACAATCCTTTCTAATATTTCGAAGATCAATATAAATATATCTAATCACCTATTCAACAAAAACACCTATACTTAAGTAACCATTATTTCACTTGGGCAAGAATCTGCCCAAAGGCAAAACAAAATAGACGATAAAAAGAAAAAAAAAGGAAAGGAAATATGTTTTTCCGTTTTTAAACTTTGAACTTTTTTAAAAGTTTTCTTCAATTGACTTAATTAAAATTGTATTTCTCATTCATTCATTGACAGACACGGCCTGCTTTATTCAGAACGGTAGAGTTATACGATCTCCGCAGGAGTAGGACTAGGCAGAACAAAAAAAAACAACCCCTGGCTAGTGATGGACGAACTTCCGACAGGACGTTTCGCGAACACGGCCAAAAGGCGAATCTTAAAAACATCCAGGTCATATTTTAAGCCACAAAATACTTACTAGCTGTGCACACATAGTCCCACAACATGGACACTGACATAACAAAAGTATTAAAGAGGGATTCCACCTAAAAAAAAAAAATATTAAAAGCCAGCAGCTATAAATACTACAGCTGCTGACTTTTAATAAATGGACACTTACCTGTCCCGGGTTCCAGCGATGCCGGCAGCCGAAGCCGATCGATCGCTCGGCTCTCGGCTGCTGCCGTCACCATTCTAGGTGAGGGAATCAGGAAGTGAAGCGAATTCCCAATAGGAATTGTCCGCGCTGTCACTGGGACCCGTGTGTGTCCCAGCAGACAGCGAGGCAGGACAGGAAATGGCGTAGACTCCCACGGGAGTCTATGCCCGGAAGTGGGTGTAAATACCTGTCTTTGACAGGTATCTCCACCCCCCTCCCCCCTGCAAGGTGGCAATTGTGACACCGGAGGGGGGGAGGGTTCCGATCAGCAGAAGTTCCACTTTAGGGTGGAACCCTGCTTTAAGTGAATCTGGGATCAACAACGACAAGCATTCTTTTTTTATCTGTGAAATTTTGACAATTCAGGAGCGCATGAAGGCCATGGAGGAGAGTCAAGGTAAGGCCAGGCTATGAAGGGGGTGCAGGAGATGATCAGTGCCACAGTCAGGGCAGCGCAGTCCTGTGCCAGTGTCCCAGTGTGCCAACCTGTGCTTGAGCCCCTCCCTCTGCCCGGCCCTTACCCCCACCTATGCAGGGCTCCACTGAGGTGGTCCGGATGTTCCAGTCCAGTGCTGATCCTCAGCCATAGTGCTGGCACTGCCTGCTGATTGGCTTCTCCGCTGCTATCTCCCTCACTGACACCAGCCCTGAGATTGAACACTGACACCAGCACCGTGATAGAGACTGAGCACTGACACCAGCACCGAGATAGAGAGCACTGACACCAGCACCGTGATAGAGAGCACTGAATCCAGCACCGTGATAGAGAGCACTGACACCATCACCGAGCTAGAGAGCACTGACACCAGCACCATGATAGAGAGCACTGACACCAGCACCGTGATAGAGAGCACTGAGACCACACCAGCACGAGATAGAGAGCACTGACACCACACCAGCACCGAGATAGAGAAAGAGCACTGACACCAGCACTGAGATAGAGAGAGAGCGCTGACACCAGCACCGTGATAGAGAGCACTGAATCCAGCATCGTAATAGAGAGCACTGACACCATCACCGAGCTAGAGAGCACTGACACCAGCACCATGATAGAGAGCACTGACACCACACCAGCACCGAGATAGAGAGAGAGCACTGGCACCAGCACCGAGATAGAGAGCACTGACAGCAGCACTGATACCAGCAACTTGCTGCGGGACCCAAAAATATGACACCGCTCAACCTCTTTAAACAGGAGGGTACGGGCATATAGTACGGTGTGCTTTTTTTGTACAAGGAAGTGAGCCAAAGGTAGAAAAAAGGTATGTGTGCTCGATTAAATAAATAGTTTATAGAGTTATTCATATACATGGTCTACTGGTCACATGTGTTGAATTCCCCCGAGATCCATGCCTCATTCATTTTTATAAATGTGAGGTAGTCAACACTGTCGTGAGCTAGGCGAGTGCGCTTATTGGTCACGATTCCCCCTGCTGCGCTGAATGTGCTTTCGCACAGGACACTGGATGAGGGGCAAGCCAACAGTCCCATTGCAAATTGGGCAAGCTCTGGCCAGAGGTCAAGCCTGCCCACCCAGTAGTCCAGGGGTTAATCACTTCTCAGAGCGTCCACATCGTTTGTTCACCTGATGTAGTCGGACACCTGTCGGTATAGGCGTTCCCTGATGCTGGATCCGGATGACACCTGTCGATGGGTTGGCTGAAAGAATGACCTCATATCAGAAGTCACCAACACATCTTCAAACCGCCCTCTTCTTGCACGCGCTATTGGATTGGTACCTGCAACTCTTTCTCTGGTAGTGGGAATTCCTCTTCTGCCAGCGCACGCAAAAGCAGAATGTATAATTTCTCAAAGCAAGGCCTGTAAGTGCTCGATTCTGACAGCCCTCTGTGACGGTGGTAACATTTCCGCCATTTTGTGTTTGTACCAGAGGTCTGAGTACATTACCACCCAGTACTGGTCCTTGACCTTTATGCTTTTTATACGGGGGTCCCTGTAAAAACACTGGAGCATGAAGGCCCCTATTTGCACTAAACTGGAAGCGGTGTGGTGGCCTGATTCCTGCTCATCATCCAGGATAATGTCATCCTCCTCGTTCTCCTCTCCCCATCCACGCACAACAACAGGGATCCCAGAAAGGTTTAAGGCATGCTCTTTTTGCTCCTCCTCATCTGCCCCGGCACCATCCTCCTCTGACTCCTCTTCAGACTCCTGTTGTTGACTTGTCTCAGATAGAGTAGCCCCCCTTGGGAATTCATCCAGAATTGTGACTTCCTCATCTTCCTGCTCCTGCTCCTCCATGGCTTGATCAATGACACAATGCAATGCACGCTCCATAAAGAAGGCATAAGGTACGATGTCACTGATGGCACCATGGCTGCGACTGACCAGTTTGGTGATCTCATCAAATGGCCACAGAAGTCTGCATGCATCGCACATGAGCAGCCACTGGAGTGGTGAAAAAAACCAAGCTCCCAGAACCTGTTCTGCTGCAGAGTTCGTACAGGTAGTCGTTAACTGCACGTTTCTGCTGGAGCAGCCTATCAAGCATATAGAAGGTTGAGTTCCATCGCGTTGGGCAATTGCAAATAAGACATCTGACCAGCAGATTGTGTCGCCGCTGAATGTCAGCAAGGCGAGCCATGGCCGTGAAAGATCTTCTGAAATGGCCCGAGATTTTCCTTGCCTGCCGCAAGATGTCCTGGACCCCAGGGTATTTGACAACGAATCGCTGAACGACCAAGTTTAAGACGTGTGCCATGCATGGCACGTGTGTAATTTTGCCCTATTTCAATGCGCTAAGCAGATTGGCACCATTATCACACACCACTTTACCAACTGTCAAATTGAGAGGTGTTAGCCACTGATCTGCCTGTGAACGCAAAGCTGAAAGGAGTGCAGGGCCAGTGTGGCTCTTGGCTTCCAGGCACAACAGACGCAGCACAGCATGGCAACGTCTCACCTGGCATGTCGAATAGGTTCTGGGGATCTTGGGCGGCGCAGCGGAAGAGACGCTAGCAGCGGAAAAGGAGGAGACAGCCGAGGAGGAGAGGGAGGAGGATGGAGTAGGAGGAGGAGAAGAAGAGCCAGGCCTGCATGCAATCCATGGTGGTAAAACCAAATCTACACGGGTTACATGCTTGACAGCCATCAGAAGGTTCACCCAGTGGGCAGTAAAAGTTATATACCTTCCCTGCCCGTGTTTGCTAGACCACGTGTCTGTGGTCAGATGTATCTTGGCACCGACACTGTGTGCCAGAGATACATTCACTTGCCGCTGAACATGGCCATATAGCTCTGGGATGCCCTTTTGTGAGAAATACTTCCTTCCTGGGACCTTCCATTGTGGTGTTCCAATGGCCACAAATTTTCTAAAGGCCTCCGAGTCCACCAGTTTATATGGCAGTAGTTGGCGGGCTATCAGTTCTGACAAGCCAGCCGTCAATCGTTGGGAAAGAGGGTTATCCGGCGTCATCATTTTTTTATACTCGAACATTTGGCCCACGGAAGCCTGCCTTTTTCCAGAAAAATGTGAGAACGGCATGATGAAAGGTGGAGTGGAGGAAAATTGTGAGGAGAGAGGAGAAGGAGAAGTAGAAGACGAGGCTGGACGGTGAGAGCCTGGAGTGTGGCTTTATGGGTTCCATTGCTCCACTGGGCTCGGTGATGGCAGCTCATGTGCCTTCTTAAGGCGGTCATCTCTAGGTGAGTGTTGGGCTTACCACGACTTATGCGTTGACTGCAAAGGCTGCAGATGGCAACACTATTGTCAGCAGCAGACACGTTAAAAAAAGCCCACACTGCGGAGCCATGTAACGACGTCCTGGGAGAGCCAGATGTGACCGTACATGGTTGATGCCTCACTCCTGATACATTAGCAGTCTGCTTTGTCCCTCCTGTGCAAGCTAACTTCCGCCTGCTTCTCCTCCCTATCTGCTGGTCCATATCTCCCTCTGAACTCCCCTCCTCTTCCTCTCTTGTGGGCACCCACGTGACATCACTAGACATGTCATTATCGATGTCACCTTCCCCACCGCTATAATTAGAGATCTCAGAGTAGGCAGCAACACTGGGAACCAACCTCCTCCTTGGGCTGATCTGGGTACTGTCGGCAGACTGCTGAGTGGTGGTTGTTGCTACCTCCTCTTCCTGATCCAATGTCAAGAGTGGCTGCGCATCTGCAATGTCTTGTGGTGGATCGGAAAATAATTCCTGTGACTCAAGAAAAGGGTGTATGGTGGTGGTGGTGGTGTTGGTGGTAGTGTCTTTGGGGGTGCACACAGCA
The DNA here is from genome assembly GCF_037356315.1 of Lithobates pipiens. NCBI lineage: Eukaryota > Metazoa > Chordata > Amphibia > Anura > Ranidae > Lithobates > Lithobates pipiens. Next base: position 45,910,438 of record NW_027507784.1, read on the forward strand.
GAGAGTGAAGAAGAGGGTGCAGATCGAGAGGATGAGGAGGGTGCAGAAGAGTAAGGCTGAGTAGCCACTCAACCAAGTCTGGTGTGTTCTTTGACGTAATCGCACGCATCTTCTGCAATTTGCCACTTTGGCTCAAGCCTGTTGCTCCTGCCCTACCCTTACCACCCCTGCGGAAGGGCCTGCCTCTTCCTCTGCCTGTCATTTTTTAAATGACCCTGTGACAAAAGTCTCTAGAGAAGTCCAGTATGTATGTGGAAGAAGGTATATAACACCCCGCTTCAATCTGTCGTTTTTGGGGGCCACTGGTCTATCACACCAGTTATAATACTTTTTTTTTAATTGCGTTTGTCACTCTTTGTAGTATCGCTGCAGAACCGCTCAGCAGTCACAATGCTGCACAGTGGAAATGCACTATACTATGCTTTCTATATGCACAAGTATTTTATACGTGTATTACACCCCTATATACTGCACACCAAATAGTACATCTATACCAGTCCATAAAAGGACCTTTGTGGATCTAATAGTAGCTAGCTAGTAGCTAGTGAATTGCAGACTGTCCCTGCTCCAAAAGCCAAACTGTCTCTCCCTACACTGAGAAACAACAGCTGCAGAATCGGTCAGCAGCACTGCATGCAGTGCACTATAATATGCTTTCTATATTTGAAAGAAAGTATATTATACGTGTACAACCCTATATACTGTACACCTATAAAAAGGACCTTTGTGGACCTAGTAGCTAGTGATTTGCAGACTGTCCCTGCTCCAAACACCAAACTGTCCCCCAGTCCCTACACTGATAAAAGACAGCTGCAGAATCGGTCAGCACTCAGCTCAGCAGCACAGCAGTCAAGTATAATATGCTTCCTATATTTGAAAGAAAGTATATTATACGTGTACAACCCTATATACTGTACACCTATACCAGTCCTTAAAAGGACCTTTGTGGACCTAGTAGCTAGTGATTTGCAGACTGTCCCTGCTCCAAACACCAAACTATCCCTCAGTCCCTACACTAATAAAAGACAGCTGCAGAATCGGGCAGCAATCAGCTCATCAGTACAGCAGTCAAGTATAATATGCTTTCTATATTTGAAAGAAAGTAAGTATATTATACGTGTACAACCTTATATACTGTACACCTATACCAGTCCTTGAAAGGACCTTTGTGGACCTAGTAGCTAGTGATTTGCAGACTGTGCCTCGGTCCCTACATTGCTAAAAGACAGCTGCAGAATCGGTCAGCACTCAGCTCAGCAGTCAAGTAAAATGGGCTTTCTATATTTGAAAGAAAGTATAATTATACGTGTACAACCCAGTATATAAGTGACATAGCCCCACTGGACAGGGGCTGGCCCTGCAAGTTAAACGTCTTGCGAGGTCGCATGCGACCGGGTCTCGGCCTGTGTCGCAGCGTACCTCATGGCCGACAGCTCCCCCCATTTCAGTGGCGAGGAGGATCTGTCCTGGAGTGTTACCCGCGCTTTCCACTGGGGAGGTAAGTAAGGGGTCCCCTCCTCTCCATCCCCGGAGTGGTGTGGGGTGCGGGTACTCCCTGGGGTGGTCAGTCCCTCCAGGGGTCTCCTCCACCCCCTCCCCCCATCCCCGGTGAGGCCCAGGCTCCTGGCCTAGGGGCTTTGGGACATAGTTCCCCTTCAGGTTGTTACTGGGGGGGGCATCTAGGGTTGGGCCTGGGAGGTGAGTGGCTGTAATTTGCAGCCTACCAGCTGAGGGGCTGCTCTCGTCGCCGGCAGCCAAAAAATTTAGGCCACGGCTTTGTGGCCTACCGCAGTCACGGCCGGCGGCTGAAAATTTAGGCCACGGCTTGGAGGTCCAAAAGCCTACCGACTGGCTGTCTGTTCCGTGGGCCACGCATTTGCTGTCTACTGGGATGCTTTTTTGTACCTATTGGGCCACGGCTTCTGTGGCCTCCTGGATTGGGACCCAGGTATATGCCCCCTGTGAGTGGCTCCGGAATGTGTCCCCCCGTATTTGCCCCCTGTGAGGGGCTCTGTTTTGTACCCCATGTAAAGGGCCCTTGGACTGTGAGGGTCATCCCATATGTGGACCTCGGGCAGGGGTGTTCCAGTTGGTGGCCCCCTCCCCCTGTTTTTTTTGTGATAGCGCTTGGGCATATTGCCTAGTATATGGCACCCCTGCCCTCCCCTCCTCCCTCTGTCTCCTATCTGGCTCTGAGGACATGGCCCACCTTGCGGGGTGGTGGCCACGCTCCCTATCTTGTTAGGGAGTGAGGATGACTGCAGTAGGGCATGTTATCACACTTATTACATCTGTGCAGGAACCTTTCAAGATGGGGGATGCAGCAGAGAGCCGATACCTCATAAGCAGTCCTGCGCGGCAAAAGCGTTCCCTTTTCCCTCTTTTGTCCTTGAAAATTTTGAGGGTCAACAGCGCATCTGTGTTTCTAAAACAAAAAAAAAATGCTTGCTGTGAGGTACCCATTTGGGAATTCCCCTGCCTTTGCTTCATTGCCGGACCGATGGCATAGACACTGCAGTATGTCAGCCACGCCTTGGCCGTAGTTCCCCTGGTTGCTGAGCTTCTAAGGTCTCCTGAGTGGTGCTTAGACAGGTATTTTGGGGGCTACCCTGAATGTCAATACTTTCAATGGGCATCTACTGCCAGACCGCTTGCTGTTCTCCACGGGGGAGGGGGGGATGTGCAAACTCCATTGCTGCAGAGTGCTTGTCATGGTTCCCATGTCCGGACCGCTTGAGATCCGCGCTATAGCCGAATGACGGCTACAGGGCGGACCTGCTTTGCCGGAACTACGTCTATTGACGTCGTCCCGTGCACAAGCGGCCTGAGGGGCACACACGGCGCGCTCTGTGATCAGCGAGTCTATGAGACTCGCCTGATCACAGATCGGAGCAAGGGATCGATCCCGACCCCTTACCACATGATCAGCTGTCAGCCAATGACAGCTGATCATGTGATCACAACAGAGCCGGTAATTGGCTATTTTTCCTCCTCGTGCTGATAGCGCGAGGAGAAAAAAAAAAGCTGATCACCAGCAGCCGTGAGAGGGACTTCAGTCCCGATCACGGCGAGCTGGGGCCAAGTCGTCAGTGCCCACCTGCCCCCTACCAGTGCCCCCTAATTATAGTAAAAGTGCCACCCATCAGTACCACCCCTTAGAGCACATAGTGCCACCCATTAGTGCCCATAGTGCCACCCATCAGTGCCCACAGTGCCACCCATCAGTGCCAACAGTGCCACCTATCAGTGCCCACAATCTGCCTCAACAACAGTGCTGCACCTCATATGCCACATATCCGTGCCCATCAGTGTCATCTACCAGTGCCCATCAGTGCCGCCCATCAGTGCCCATCTGTGCCACCCATCCGTGCCACCCATCCGTGCCATCTTATCTGTGCCCATCTTTGCCCATCATTGCCGCCTTATCTGTGCCTATCAGTACTGCCTTATCTGTGCCTATTGGTGCCACCTTAACCGTGCCTATCAGTGCCCACCAGTGCAGCCTATCAGTGCCCACCAGTGCCGCCTCATCAGCGCATTTCAATGAAGGAGAAAAATGACCTGTTAGCAAAATTTTATAACAAACTATTAAACATGATTTTTTTTTGCATTTTTTTTTTGTTTGATTAGCAAAAAATAAAACTCCGAGCTGTAATTAAATACCACCAAAAGAAAGCTCTATTTGTGGGAAAAAAATTATAAAAATTTCATTTGGGTACAGTGTTGTATGACCGTGCAATTGTCATTCAAAGTGCATCAGCGCTGAAAGCTGAAAATTGGTCTGGGCAGGAGGGGGGTTTAAGCGCCCAGTAAGCAAGTGGTTAAGGCCCTGACCTGCCTTGTGTGGGTACAGAAGGTCAGGATGGAGTTCATTAGCACGGCAGTAGCACTTGTTCATCATGGGGATCTTCTGGTTTCTATCGACATCACGAATGCTTGTTTACGCATTCCGTCATGTGCCCGAATCCAGCAGTTCCTCCATTTTGCTGTGGGTGCGGCGCATGATCATCACACAGTCTGGCCACCACTGCTTGGGAGTTCAGGTGTTGGCCCCGGATTGGGCGGGGTTGCATCTTTGGGGTTTTGCGGTCCTGGCTGCCTGGACGATCTTCTTCTGCCACTCCTTGGCTACCCCAAAGGGCAATGTAGTTTCTATACAGACCTTGACTGATTTCAGTAGGCATCTATACTATCTGAAGTCTGCTTGGGCCCTTCCAGAAACGTTGGATTATCTAAGCCCGAGCTTCAGCTCTGGCCAGCGTGTTTTCTTCTCTTGGACAAATTCCAGAAGTTGCATGCTGTGTTTTTAATTTTTCTGTCCAGCAGGTAGGCCCTATGCGGACCTGTGTGTGGGTGTTGGGTCTGAGAGTTTCTACCTTTTTGAAACAATTCCATTTGTGCAGTTCCATACAAGCTCCCTTCGGGGAGATCCTGGCATGAGACAAATGCCCGAGGTCTCGGGACAATCGGACTCGGCTGAGTTAGGAAACCAGGGTTCCCTGGTCTGGTGGCTCGCTCTCCGGTTCTTTGGCGGGTTAAATCCTTCCTCCCATTGTATTAAACAGGGTGACCACCAATGCTAGTCGGTCTGGGTAGGATGTCCTGGGACTGAGCTCTGCTCAAGGTCATTGTACGCTGGTGGAATCCGGACTACCAGGTAATATCCTAGAACTTCAAGCGATCAGGCTAAGTCTGGATCATGGACAGATCGACTTCGGGGGCTCCCGGTATGGTTCTATTCGGACAAGGCAACCACGATTGGTCAAATAGGATGTGGCAGCCCTGGCGCTTTTCCGGCGTATGCATTCTAGTAGTGTAATGCTGACAGGCAGATACCTCAGTTGGTGAGGGACGAATAGGCCCTTTACTGGGCCGTGTTTGTTCATGTTTGTTCCCACTGGGACACTCATGAGGTAGTTCTCTTGGTGTCCTGGTTCAAATGGATGGTACCAAGGTTTCTGGTAAGGTCACGGGTTGCTCTGGCAGCTCTGGTGGCCCATGGGGCTAGTGATGTTTCCCTATGCCTTTCCTCCTCTCCAGCTTCTGTTGTGGCTTTTACACAGGATCACAGCTGTGGGGTTCATTCTATTATCCCCGGATGGTCCAGTCGGTCTGCGTAAGCCTGATCACCGGCGTTCCTTGTCAATTGCCTCTCAGGGAGGATCTATGGTCCCAGGGCCGTGCTTCCATCCTGCCTTAGAGTCACTGGTTTTAACGGCGTGGTTGTGTTGAGCCAGGTGCGGCAGTTCCGACACTGTTGATGGCTAGGGAGTCCATCTTTTAGGAGGTTTTAACCTCCGGGTGTGGAGAGCGCATATATCCTGGTGTGAAGCACCAGGCATTCATCCTTGTTCTTTCTAGCTGGCTCCAATTCCAACCCCCATTTACGGGGGGGGTTAGCAGGGATGCGCCTCGAGTACCATTGAGGGCCAGGTGTCAGCCTGGTGGTCTTCTTCAGCATCCCCTGTTCTTGCGCTCCCTGGTGCTTAGCTTTATTCAAGGGGTTAGACGTCTGTTTCCACCGGTGCAATTTTTTTCTACCGTCGTGGGATCTGAACTTGGTGTTTTCGGTTCTCCAGGAGCCGCGCTTTCTCCCTCTCTCAAAATATCAGGAGATTCCACTGCTTACTCTGTCTCGGAAGGTGGCCTCTTGGTGGTTTTCACCTCTGCTCACAGGGTGTCAAAAAGGGTGACGTTAACTTCTCGTTCACCTTACCCAGGTTTAGGCGGTGCTTCGCCCTTTTCTATAGTTCCGTCCCTGGGTTTCCATTTGAAAAGGACATTGTGTTTCTTTTGTTGTGTCCCTGGCAACACATCCCAAGGAATTTGCTGTATCTGCCTGGGATGTGGTTTGGGGCATTTGGTTGTATTTGCCAACCACTGAGTCTTTTGGAGGTCAGGCTCTCTGTACTCACCAAGAAAGGGGCTGTTTGTTTCTTCTGCGACCTTCTTCTACATGGATCAGACATGACTCTGGGGCTATTCTGTCAGGAATTGGGTTCCTGTTTTCCCTGTTACGGCTCATTCTTCTCGGGTGCCTAGTGCGTCTTGGACCCTCTGTCTTCAGGCATTTGTGGCGCATTTTTCACAAGTTCTACAAAGTGGATGGGTTGGCATCTGCGGGTGCCTTTTTGGCTGCAAGCTTTTTGCAGGCTGCTGTTAAGAGGGTCAAATCCCTCTTGAAGGGGTATCGTTCAGGTTGGGTTCCAGCTTGTCCTGTATGAAGCTTCTGTACTCTGGTTGGCTTTTGTGTTAAGCTTGGGATTTTTCGCTGTCCCACCCCTCATGTTCAGCACTGCTTTGGGACGTCCCTACTGTTCTGAATAAAGAAAGCTGTGTCTGTCAATGAACAAAACTTACCGTAAAATCTGTTTCTCTGAGTTCATTGACAGACACAGCATCCACCCCTCTATGGAGTTTTTTGATACTTCTAATAATGCTTGCTACTAAACTGAATACCTAGAGCAGGAAGGGGATTATATACTGACGGAGGACAGCCCAGCCAGGGGTTGTTTTTTTTTCTGCCTAGTCCTACTCATGCGGAGATGATATAACCCTACCGTTCTGAATAAAGAAGGCTGTGTCTGTCAATGAACTCAGAGAAACAGATTCTACAGCAAGTGTTTTGTTTTCATCACTGAAAATATGCAGCTGACAAAAAATATGACAAAAATATTTTCATTGACAAAATGAACATTGCCAGACAGCAGGGGGGCACAAATCGCAAAAGGAGATATAGGGCAAAACAGCCGTCCCTCCTGCTCGCCAAATGCCTGGGCCCCACTTTTGAACTGATGGGGCCCGGGTCAGGTTCAGCAGGGCTGGCTGTACTGCCCATTCAGTAACCCTGTGGATGTAACCTCCTTTCTTTAATTTTCTTTAACTGGTTGCTAGGGATGAGCCGAACACCCCCCTGTTCGGTTCGCACCAGAACCTGCGAACAGACCTAAACTTCGTGTGAACTTTAGAACCCTATTAAAGTCTATGGGACTCGAACGTTCACAATCTAAAGTGCTCATTTTAAAGGGTAATATGTAGGTTACTGTCCTAAAAAGTGTTTGGGGACCCGGGTCCTGCCCCAGGGGACATGGATCAATGCAAAAAGAAGTTTTAAAAACGGCCGTTTTTTCAGGAGCAGTGATTTTAATAATGATTAAAGTGAAACAATAAAAGTGTAATATTCCTTTAAATTTCGTAGCTGGGGGGTATCTATAGTATGCCTGTGAAGGGGCGCATGTTTCTGGTGCTTAGAACTCTCCCTGCACAAAGTGTCATTTGTGCAGGGAAAAAAGTCTTTTAAAATCACTTGCGGCTAAATTGTCGGGTCTCCGTAATACAGAGAACACTCAATGAGTGTTCTCTGTATTAGCCGACAATTCATTCATTCATTGATAAAAAAAAAAAAAAAAGCGTGGGGGTTCCCCTAAATTCAATTACCAGGCCCTTCAGGTCTGACATGGATATTAAGGGGAACCCTGTGTCAAATTTAAAAAAAAATTGACGTGGGGGTCCCCCTAAATATCCATAACCAGACCCTTCAGGTCTGATATGGATATTAAGGGGAACCCTGCATCAAATTTAAAAAAAAAAATTGACGTGGGTCCCCCTAAAAATCCATATCAGACCCTTTATCCGAGCACGCAACCTGGCAGGCCGCAGGAAAAGAGGGGGGGACGAGAGAGCGGCCCCCCCTCCCTCCTGAACCGTACCAGGCCACATACCCTCAACATTGGGAGGATGCTTTGGGGGTCTGTGACCCCTCAAAGCACCTTGTCCCCATGTTGATGAGGACAAGGGCCTCATCCTCACAACCCTGGCCGTTGGTTGTAAGGGTCTGCGGGCGGGGGGCTTATCAGAATCTGGAAGCCCCCTTTAACAAGGGGACCCCCAGATCCCGGCCCCCCCCCTGTTTGAAATGGTAAGGGGGTACAAAAGTACCCCTACCATTTCACAAAGAAAGTGTCAAAATGGTTAAATAAGACAAACACACTTTTGAAAAATTCCTTTATTAAAAATAAAAAAAATAAAAAAAAGATTCCAGCGGTGCTAATCCACTCTTGCTATCCAGCGACGGATCTCCGGGGTCCAGCGATGGATGATCATATCCAGCGACGGGGGATCTCTCAGTCCAGCGCTGTCCATACATCCTTCTTCTGTATCCATTGCGGAGACACTGCAGAGATCTCAGCGCTGACGTTTCTTATATTAGGAGGGCGGGCCCCCCGTCACCTGACCCCGCCCCTCTGACGCTGGAGAGGGAAGCCAGGGGTTCTCCAGTGACGTGTGGGTGACCCCGCCCCCTCTGATGTAACGCAGGTTTCCGTTACATCAGAGGGGGCGGGGTCACCCACACGTCACTGGGGAACCCCTGGCTTCCCTCTCCAGCGTCAGAGGGGCGGGGTCAGATGACGGGTGGCCCCGCCCTCCTAATATAAGAAACGTCAGCGCTGGGATCTCTGGACTCAGTGTCTCCGCAATGGAGACAGAAGAAGGATGTATGGACAGCGCTGGACTGAGAGATCCCCCGTCGCTGGATATGATCATCCATCGCTGGACCCCGGAGATCCGTCGCTGGATAGCAAGAGTGGATTAGCACCGCTGGAATCTTTTTTTTATTTTTTTTATTTTTAATAAAGGAATTTTTCAAAAGTGTGTTTGTCTTATTTAACCATTTTCACACTTTCTTTGTGAAATGGTAGGGGTACTTTTGTACCCCCTTACCATTTCAAACAGGGGGGGGGGGCGGGATCTGGGGGTCCCCTTATTAAAGGGGGCTTCCAGATTCTGATAAGCCCCCCGCCCGCAGACCCTTACAACCAACGGCCAGGGTTGTGAGGATGAGGCCCTTGTCCTCATCAACATGGGGACAAGGTGCTTTGAGGGGTCACAGACCCCCAAAGCATCCTCCCAATGTTGAGGGTATGTGGCCTGGTACGGTTCAGGAGGGAGGGGGGGCCGCTCTCTCGTCCCCCCCTCTTTTCCTGCGGCCTGCCAGGTTGCGTGCTCGGATAAAGGGTCTGATATGGATTTTTAGGGGGACCCCCACGTCAATTTTTTTTTTAATTTGATGCGGGGTTCCCCTTAATATCCAAATCAGACCTGAAGGGTCTGGTATGGATATTTAGGGGGACCCCCACGTCAATTTTTTTTTTAAATTTGACACGGGGTTCCCCTTAATATCCATGTCAGACCTGAAGGGCCTGGTAATTGAATTTAGGGGAACCCCCACGCTTTTTTTTTTTTTTTTATCAATGAATGAATGAATTGTCGGCTAATACAGAGAACACTCATTGAGTGTTCTCTGTATTACGGAGACCCGACAATTTAGCCGCAAGTGATTTTAAAAGACTTTTTTTCCTGCACAAATGACACTTTGTGCAGGGAGAGTTCTAAGCACCAGAAACATGCGCCCCTTCACAGGCATACTATAGATACCCCCAGCTACGAAATTTAAAGGAATATTACACTTTTATTGTTTCACTTTAATCATTATTAAAATCACTGCTCCTGAAAAAACGGCGGTTTTTAAAACTTTTTTTTGCATTGATCCATGTCCCCTGGGGCAGGACCCGGGTCCCCAAACACTTTTTAGGACAGTAACCTGCATATTACCCTTTAAAATGACCACTTTAGATTTCTCCCATAGACTTGTATAGTGTGTTCCGGCTTTTCGAATTTTCTGCGAACAGCCCAAATTGTTCACTGTTCGCTGAACAGGCGAACAGGCAATGTTCGAGTAGAACATGAGTTCGACTCGAACTCGAAGCTCATCCCTACTGGTTGCTGACCAGCCGTTGCAGTTTTACTGTGGCAGAAGGGCATGGCTGGGTGAAACAATGTTACCTTACGTTTATCTTACCTTTTGGCCACTAGGCAGTGTGTGTCCAGAGTCGATGCGAGTGCCCGGCGAGCGTGATGACCGCCGGGCACCCGCGATCGATCGTGACAGAGTGAGAACTGGGATCTGTGTGTGTAAACGCACAAATCCCGATTCTTTCTTTCAGGGCAGAGGAGACAGATCGTGTGTTCATACAAAGTATGAACACCAATCTATCTCTTCCCCTAGTCAGTCCCAACCCCCCCCCACAATTAGAACACACCTAGGGAACACAGTTAACCCCTTGATCGCCCCCTAGTGATAACCCCTTCCCTGCCAGTGACATTTATACAGTAATCAGTGCTTTTTTCTAGCACCGATTGCTGTATAATTGTCAATGGTCCCAAAAATGTGTCAAAAGTGGCCAATTTGTCCGCCGCAATATCGCAGTCCCAATAAAAATCGCAGATCACTGTCATTACTAGTAAAAAAAAAGAATAATAAAAAACTATTCCTTTTTGTAGTAAGCTATAACTTTTGCGCAAAACCAATCAATATATACGCTTATTGCTATTTTTTTTTTTTTTTTTAACCAAAAATATGTAGAAGAATACAGATCGGCCTAAACAGTTTTTTTGAAAAACGTAGGATGTTTATTATAGCAAAAAAGTTAAATAAATAATAAAAACCGCAGAGGTGATCAAATACCACCAAAAGAAAGCTCTATTTGTGAAGGGAAAAAAGGACATCAATTTCGTTTGGGTACGGTGTCGCATGACTGCACAATTGTCAGTTAAAGCGACGCAGTGACATATTGCAAAAATGGCCTGGTCATTGAGCAGCCAAATCTTCTGGGGCTGAAGTGGTTAAAAATTGTTTTATGGTAATTACATATAGAGGGTGAAATTGTGTATGTGTGGGTGTGTAATTGTATTAATATATAGTACATTCCCTGTGACTGCAGACATAGGTAGGGAATGTCACAGTATTTGTTTTGTGTGCTATTCCATTCACTGACGTTGAGTCTGAATTTCTACAGCAGAGCTGCTTGATCCAGAAATTGGAGAAATAAAGGTACCAGAACTGACAGAAGGAGAACTTGCCGAACTGGAGTGCAAAATATACAATTATGCCACATTATCATATACAGTTTTGTGGCTTCAAAAGTTGGAAGATAAACTAAAATTTGTAAAGCTGAACAAAGCTATAAAAAGAGATGAAACATCTAAAGACCAAAACACCTACATAGCAACCCTGACTTTGTCCGATGTCCAGATGTCAGATGATGGATCAGAATACATCTGCAGAGTGCAATGTTCAGATGCATGGTCTATCATAGAGAGAAGTACAGGACCAATACGAGTCAAAGGTGAGCAAAGCCAACATATTTTATAGAAACCCCATAGTGTAGTTGCACATAAACACCATGAAGAGTTAGCATTTGGGTCATTATAGAGTAGTTTTGTATTATAATGATTTAAGTGACTCTATCGACACAAGATCACTTACAGTAAAAACAGCTGCTCTGTAACGGAAGAGACACCATTATTACCTTTTATACAGTGTGTGCCTTAATGCCTGCTACTTTGCTGTTCTCTATCCATAATCTGTTTTTGGAGCATCCTATTCAATTCACTCAACCCTATCCCAGTTCTCTAAAAAATAAAATCAACAACATAAAAGGACACCCTAAAGCCTTGTGCACACGATCGGATTTTCTGCAGGCGATACGTCAGTCTTTTGTCCGAAGGTCGTTGGCCAGCAACTTGTCTTGCATACAAATGGCAAGTCAAGGCAAGAAAACATGAACGTAGTGACGTACTAGACGTGCTACGAGATTACAAAGAGGAAGTTCAATCATCATGCGCCACGCTTTGGGGTCCTGTAAGGGCTTACCTAGGTTGGAGTCCATGGCGCATAGATGTACGCTCACCCTTGAAAATACACACAGCCCACGGTAACAAGGAGATAAGCTACCGGGGCTGTGAATCTGTGTACGGGGGCTTGACAGGACTAGCCAAGGGACAGTCGAGGTAAAGCCGCAGTCAGGGATTCCAGAAGTCAGGATAACAATAAACAAAGCCAGGCTCTGAAGCCGGAGTCAGTCTTGGAACACTGGCAAACATGAGAAAATGAACTGACAAAGTCCTCAGAGTGAGAGGATTTTATACCCAGTTAATCAGGTAACCTGCTTAAGCCGATCCAGGAGTGACAGGTACAAAGTATTGCCCACAATGCTTCATGCTAAACTAGGCATGGATTGAAAGCAGGCTGAATGGAACTGAGGTGTGGCTCAGAGGTAAAGAGACAGGGGAGCAAGAAGAGATAGTCATGAGTTCTGCAAGGCACGGTAGAAATTGTGACAGCTCCTTCTGCTAATTTCGTGTTAGTAGAAGTTTGGTGAGTGTTGATTTGCGCTCGATGCGAGCATACGAGCGGATGTCTGTGATAGGCAGAACACTCAATTTCCCAGCAGTCAGTGGTCCGCCTATCACGGACATCCGCTCATCCTCATACTACGGACGAGGATGAGAGGATGTCCGTGATAGGTGGAACACAGACTGCTGGGAAATTGAGTGTTCCGCCTATCACAGACGGAGGCGCGGCTTTTGAATAGTAGAATGGCCGCCATCTGTCTGCTCGACACGCTGATCGGGCAGACAGACGGCGATGACTCGAGTATAAGCCGAGGGGGGCACTTTCAGCCTCAAGAAAGAGGCTGAAAATCTCGGCTTATACTCGAGTATATACGGTAATCTTATGTATGTATTTAACACCAAGTCATTAAGGAGAAATGTGAACTGCGCCTGGGTGATCAATGCAGCTGTCAAAATCAAGGGAGCTTTATTTAAAGTGTTTGTAAAGGTAATGAAAAACAAAACAAACATGTCTATACTTACCTTCTCTTTTTGGGTCCGCCGCCAGCGCTCCTGGCCCCTCCTCTCTGTACAGTGGCCTCTCTGCACTTGTGTGTGCTCACACCTGAGTCCCTCTGCTACATTCGTTGACACAGACAGGACTCGGCGCTACCCCCTGCTTCCTTGTTACTGTACTGGCTTTGATTGACAGCACAGGGAGCCAATGGCTCCCTTTGCCCCAGCAAAGCCAACAAGACCTGGAAGAGAGGGGAGAAACGATCTGCCAACGTGAACGGCGCTGGATCGAAAGGGGTCTCGGGTAAGTAAGGGGAGCTGGGGGGGGGGGGCAATGCTGACACCTAACCATTTGTTTACCCTTTTAAAATGTATATCATCAGGATAACAGCACTGTTGGAGGAGAAGCTGTTTGTTTATACTTCTCCATTTATACAAAGAGTTATGCCCTGTACACACAATTGGACTTTCCACCAACAAAACCATGGATCTTTGTTCGAAGGATGTTGGCTCCAACTTGTCTTGCATACCCACGGTCAAACAAATGTTGGCCAACAATTCTGAATGTGGGAACGCGGTGATGTACAAGACGTACTATGCGCAGAGAAAAAGGAAGTTCAATAGCAAGTGCGGCTCTCTCTGCTTGATTCCGAGCATGCGTGAACTGTTGTGCGACGGACTTGTGTACACACGATTTGACTTTCCGACAACAACGTTTTGTTGGCGGAAAATTTGATAACCTGCTAGCCAACATTTGTTGGCGGAAATCTGACAGCAAATGTTTGATGGAACATGCACACGGTCGGACTTTCCGACAACAAGCTCACATCCAACATTTCCCATCAGAAAATACAACCGTGTGTACACGGCATTACTATTGTAATAAAATTGCAAGTATAGGGTTTCTAGTGCTTAATACTTGTCTGTAGCTATATAACAGTAAATGTGATGGACTATGTCCTCCCACATATAAATGCCAGTGTGCTGAGTGAAAAAAAAAATACATATGTGTCTGAAAAAGGTATGTGTGCAAATCTTATCATATAAACCAATAGGTTTGTAAAGTGCTTTAGTGCAAATCACATATGAAATCAATCATATATATCCCAAAATTCCCCCACAAATATGACAATAATAGTGATTCTTAATAAAGTCCAAAAAAGAAAAAACAATAAAAAAGGTGTATATGAAAGTCTCTTCAAGCTATCTTTATAACGTTTTCTTTATGTGTCCACATATGATCAGGGGCGGACTGACAACTCATGGGGCCCCTGGGTAATAGTAGATTATGGGGCCCCCGGGCAATAGGAGAAGATTATGGGGCCCCCAGGCAATAAGAGATTATGGGGCCCCCAGGCAATAGGAGATTGGGGCCACACAGTATACACACACAAATACAGTATACACACACACAGACACACAATATACACACACACACACACACACACACACACACACACACACACACACACAGAATACACATACGCACACTGAAAAGGTACTGGAGAGGCGAGGCAGCTATAATCTTGGGATTTTTAAATAAACGCAGATTTTTACATACTGTCTCAGGTTTAATTGAGGCTGGCAACCCTGATGGGGCCCCCTAGTGGCATGGGGCCCTCAGGCAGTGCCCGAGTGCCCGAATGGTCAGTCCGCCCCTGCATATGATCCACTACCATAAATGTCCTAAATTTACTCACCGAATCTCATTGCTGGTCAGGTTATAAACCAGCTCAAAACAGAGCTATCCTCTGCAGTGATCTTTGTAGTGCAATCCCCTGCTGTTTCCCAATTCGACAACGATCTCTCATGCCACGTACACACGACCGGACTTTCCATCAGAATAAACTCTGAGGGTCTTTCCGTCGGAGTTGCGCTGAAATGGACTTGCCAACACATGATCACACTAAAGTCTGTTCGTTTAGAACGTGATGACATATGATGGGACTAGAAAAGGAAGTTCAATAGCCAGTAACTAATAGCTGCCCTTGCGACAGATTTGGTCTGTCGGAAAGGCATACAGGCAAACGGTTTTCCCAATAGGAATTGATTCCGTCGGAAAGATTTAAAACATGTTCTATTTCTAGGTCCAGAATGTTTGAAGAAAAAAAAAGTCCGCTGAAGCCCACACACGATCGCAATATCCGATGAAATTATTCCGTCTGACCTTTTCTGATGGAAAGTTCGGTGGTGGATACGCGGCATTAGTAGACTTGATCGTATCAATATAGGAGGAAGAAGCTTTAGATGACATAAAATGTTTTTGGGTGGAGCTCCGCTTTAAGAATTGTTACATAGAAACCACACTCTTAAAAATTTTAGTACAATAGTAACTCTTTATTTGAATAAATAGAGAAGTATAAACAAATAGCTTCTCCTTGCACAGTGCTGTCGTCCTGATAATACCCCCCCCCCCCCCCCCAAGTCATGCCTGTAAAGGTCGAATATAGTTTGGGATGTATCTCGGATGGTTAACACCTGTAATAACAGTATTTAATATATCAAGTTTTTTTTTTGGTTTTTTTTTAACATGCCTTTGTTTTTATTTTCTCCACTCACCTGTCAAAGCAAACCAATCAGCAAATAGAACCAGAAGAAATGGTCCTGAACATTTAGAGCGACTGCTTTCACCAAATAGAGGTACAGTAGTTTTAGCAACATCATCTCTTACCAACCATAAAACACTAGAGAATGATCAGTTGCATGAATAGGCAGCCCAGTGGGCAGGTGAGTGCTTACAGCAAGATGATAATAGCTTAGTGTTGTCAGTCTGAATGAGGAAGTACTGTTACTGGCAGGATCTCCAGCTAATAAATATATTCACAAAAATCAATTAACTTAACCACTTGCCACCCACACTATAGCCGAAAGATGGCTACAGTGCGGGCTATAATTGCTGGGAGGGCATCCATAGACGTCCTCCTGTTCTCACGCTTCCGGGCAGTGCCCTTTGTGATAGCCGAGTCCGTGAGATTTGACTGATCATAGATCGGGTAAAGGGCCATATCATAGCAGGCCCTTTTCCATGTGATCAGCTGTCAGCCAATGACAGCTGATCACGGAAATAAACAAATGCCGGTTATCGTTTTTTTTCCCCCTGTTTCAAGGAAAAAGAAGCTGCAGCTGCTGTTAGATGGACATCGGTACCGATCATGCTGCAAATCAGTGCCATTCAGTGCCTGCCAATGCCACATATTAGTGCCCACCAGTGATACCTATCAGTTCCCACCAGTGCCCCCTATCAGTGCTGCCAATTAGTACCTCATCATCAGTGTTACCCATCAGTGCTGCTTACCAGTGCCCATCAGTGCAACTTATCAGTGCTGCCTCATCAGTACCCATCTGTGAAGGAGAAAAATGACCTGTTTGCAAAATGTTACAACAAACTATGAAAAACATCGTTTTTTTTTCAAAATTTTCGGTCTTTTTTGTTTGTTTAGCAAAAAATAAAAACCTCAGTGGTGATTAAATTCCACCAAAAAGAAAGCTCTATTTTTGTGAAAAAAAATTATAAAAAATGAGTTTGGGTACAATGTTACATAACATTGTCATTCAAATTGTGAGAGCTCTGAAAGCTGAAAATTGGCCTAGGCAGGAAGGGGGTACAAGTACCCAGTATGCAAGTGGTAACATAGTTGGTGAGGTTAAAAAAGACACAAGTCCATCCAGTTCAACCTATGTGTGTGATTATACATATGTCAGTATTACATTGTATATCCCTGTATGTTGTGGTCATTAACCACCTCAATACCGGGTACTTAACCACTTAACAACCGCCCATTGCCAATTAACGGCTTCAGGGCGGTTGTTTAACTCTGAGAGGCCGTTAATTAACGGCCTCCCAGAATTCTGCTCTCGCGCGCCCCCTGGGGCGCGCACACGAGAGCATCCGTGACCGCTGGGTCCAGTGGACCCGGTGCATCACGAATCACGGTAAACGGCCGCTCATCGCGGCCGTTTACCACGTGATCGCTCCGTCAAATGACGGAGTGATCACTTGTAAACAAGCCGGCGTCATATTATGACACCGGTTCCTCCCTCCCCCTCTCTGTACCGATCGGTACAGCGGAGGGGGAAGAGATCGGTGTCAGCAGCGATGTGGGCTGCATCTGCAGTGCCCACATCGCTGCTCACCGAAAATTAACCCCTCAATTCCCTGCCAACACTCTGCAATGCCCTGCAACACTCCGCAATGCCCTGCAACACTCCGCAATGCCCTGCAACACTCTGCAATACTCTGCAACACCCTGCAACACTCTGCAATACCCTGCAACACTCTGCAATACCCTGCAACACTCTGCAATACCCTGCAACACTCTGCAACACCCTGCAATACCCTGCAACACTCCGCAACGCTCCGCAACGCTCTGCAATACCCTGCAACACTCTGCAATACCCTGCAATGCTCTGCAATGCTCTGCAACACCCGCCAATACCCTGCAACACTCTGCAATGCTCTGCAACACCCGCCAATACCCTGCAATGCTCTGCAACGCAATACTCTGCAACACCATACTCTGAGATACCCAGCCATACTCTGAGATACCCAGCCATAGTTGGTGATACCCTGCAATACCCAGCCATAGACATCCCCCCCCCTCCCGCCGCCCTCCGGTGCTTCTACCGAATCGCTAATACGATCAAAGCCAGAATCTTTTTTTTTTGTTCAGGCTTCCCAGCTTAGAGGTGAGATGCGGGGTCTTATTGACCCCACATCTCACTGTAAAGAGGACCTGTCATGCCATATTCCTATTACAAGGGATGTTTACATTCCTTGTAATAGGAATAAAAGTGATCAAAAAAATTATTTTTGGGGAAAAAAATGTCAAACTAAAATAAATAAAGTAAAATGAACAATAAAAAAAAAAATGTTTTTTTTTAAAGCGCCCCTGTCCCCATTTGCTCGCATGCAGAAGCGAACGCATACGTAAGTCCCGCCCACATATGAAAATGGTGTTCAAACCACACATGTGAGGTATCGCTGCGAACGTTAGAGCGAGAGCAATAATTCTAGCCCTAGACCTCCTCTGTAACTCAAAACATATAACCAGTAAAAAAAAATTGAAATCGTCGCCTATGGGGATTTTTAAGTAGCGATGTTTGGCGCCATTCCACGAGCGTGTGCAATTTTGAAGAGTGACATATTAGGTATCTATTTACTCAACGTAACTTCATCTTTCACATTATGCAAAAATTGGGCTAACTTTACTGTTTCCAAAAAAAAGCATTCGAGAAATTACTGCGCAAATACTGTGCGAGGTAAAAAGTTGCAAAGACCACCATTGTATTCTCCAGGGTGTTTGCTAAAAAAACATATATAATGTTTTGGGATTCTATGTAATTTTCTAGCAAATAAATGATGATTTTTACATGTAGGAGAGAAATGTCAGAATTGTCCTGGGTGCTCCAGAACGCCTGATGGCGCTCCCTGCATGTTGGGCCTCTGTATGTGGCCACACTGTGTAAAAGTCTCACACATGTGGTATCGCCATACTCGGGAGTAATAGCAGAATGGGTTTTGGGGTGTAATTTGTGGTATGCATATGCTGTGTGTGAGAAATAACCTGATAATATGACAATTTTGTGAAAAAAAAAAAGTAAAAAAAATCTTGATTTTGCAAAGAATTGTGGGAAAAAATGACAACTTCAAAAAACTCATCATGCCTCTTACTAAATACATTGAAATGTCTTCTTTCCAAAAAGGGGTCATTTGGGGGGTATTTGTACTTTTCTGGCATGTTAGGGTCTCAAGAATTGAAATAGCCCGTCAGTACTTCAGGTGTGATCAATTTTCAGATATTGGCGCCATAGCTTGTGGACTCTATAACTTTTACAAAGACCAAATAATATCCACCAATTTGTACTTATTTTTACCAAAGATATGTAGTGGTATAAATTTTGGCCAAAATTTATGAAGAAAAAATTACTAATCTGCTAAATTTTCTAACAGAAACAAAGAAAAATTCATTTTTTTACAGAATTTTCGGTATTTTTTCTTTTATAGCACAAAAAATAAAAAACCCAGCGGTGATTAAATACCACCAAAAGAAAGCTCTATTTGTGTGAAAAAAAGGACAAAAATTTCATATAGGTCCAGTGTTGCATGACTGAGTAATTGTCATTCAAAATGCGAGAGCACCGAAAGCTGAAAATTGGTCTGGTTATTAAGGGTGTTTAAGTGCCCAGTGGTCAAATGGTTAACCACTTGCCACCCACCCTATAGGGAATTGACGGCGGCAAAGTGGTTTCATAATCCTAACCGGACGTCATATGATGTGATTAGGATTATGAGCCGCTGCGCGCCCCCGGGGGCGCGCATCGCGGCGATCGTTGTTGCGGGGTGTCAGTCTGACACCCGGCAACTACGATCTCGGTAAAGAGTCTCCGACGGAGACTCTTTACCATGTGATCAGCCGTGTCCAATCACGGCTGATCACAGTGTAAATGGGAAGAGCCGGTGATCGGCTTTCCCTCACTTGCGTCTGTCAGACGCGAGTAGAGGAGAGCCGATCGGCTACTCCTCTGACAGGGGGGGTCTGTGCTGATCGATTATCAGCACAGCCCCCCCGAGGATGCCCACACTGGACCACCAGGGACACCACTAGACCACCAGGGAAAAGGTAATAAAATCCATAATCCTCCCTAGACCACCAGGGATGCCAGTCAGCACAATGGGTGCCAATCAGTGCCCATAATGGATGCCAATCAGTGCCCACAATGGGCATCACTGATTGGCATGCATTATTGTTTGGCACTGATTGGCATCCATTACTATAACACCGATGCCGCCTATGAGTGCCCACCTGTGCCGCCTATCCATGCCCATCCGTGCCGCCCATCCGTGCCAGCTATCGGTGCCAATTTGTGCCACCTATCAGTGTCCGTCTGTGTCGTCCATCCGTGTCGCCCATCCGTGTCGCCCATCAGTGCCACTTCATTGGTGCCACATTGGTGCCCATCAGTGCCACCTTATCAGTGCCCATCAGTGTAGTCCCATCAGTGCCCATCAGTGAAGGAGAAAACGTACTTATTTTCAAAGTTTTGAAACTGAAACAAAAAAAAACATTTTTTTTTTCAAAATTTTCGGTATTTTTTTATTTGTAGCGCAAAAAATAAAAACCGTAGAGGTGATCAAATACCACCAAAAGAAAGCTCTATTTGTGGGAAAAAAATGATAAAAATTTCATTTGGGTACAGTGTAGCATGACCGCGCAATTGTCATTCAAAGTGCGACAGCGCTGAAAGCTCAAAATTGGTCTGGGCAGGAAGGTGTTTAAGTGCCCTGTATTGAAGTGGTTAAACACCTTCCTGCCCAGACCAATTTTGAGCTTTCAGCGATGTCGCACTTTGAATGACAATTGCGCAGTCACGCTACACTGTACCCAAATGAAATTTTTATCATTTTTTTCCCACAAATAGAGCTTTCTTTTGGTGTTATTTGATCACCTCTACGGTTTTTATTTTTTGCTAAACAAATCAAAAAAGACCGAAAATTTGGAATAAAATAATGTTTTTGTCTTTGTAAATAAGTATGTTTTCTCCTTCACGGATGGGCACTGATGGGCACTGATAAGGCAGCACTGATGGGGCTGCACTGACGGGCACTGATAAGGCAGCACTGATGGGCACTTATGAGGTGGCACCAATGAAGTGGCACTGATGGGCATGGATAGGCGGCACAGATGGGCATGGATAGCCGGCACAGATGGGCATGGATAGGCAACACTGATAGGTGGCACGGATGGGCACTGATTGGCATCCATCAGCACAAAACATTACAATACAATGTCGCCTATCAGTGCCAAACAATAATGCATGCCAATCAGTGATTCTCATTGTGGGCACTGATTGGCATCCATTGTGGGCACTGACTGGCATCCATTGTGGTCTAGGGTGGCATACCTAGTGCTGGCCATCCCTGGTGGTCTGGTGGCATCCTTGGTGGTCCAGTGTGGGCATCCTGGGGGGGGCTGAGCTGATTGAGGAAAAGCCAATCACCGGCCATTCCCATTTACACTGTGATCAGCCGTGATTGGACAAGGCTGATCACGTGGTAAAGAGTCTCCGTCGGAGACTCTTTACCAAGATCGTAGTTGCGTGATGTCAGACTGACCCCCAGCAACAACGATCGCCACAATGTGTGCCCCCGGGGGCACGCAGGGGCTCAAAATCCTGAGGATGTCCTATGACGTCCAGTCAGGATTTTGAAACCACTTTGCAGCCGTCATTTGACAATTGGCGTGCGGCAAGTGGTTAAGGTACCCATTTAATACTTTTTTTGAATTTATCAATGCTCCCTGCTGAAACCACTGCTTGTGAAAGAATTCCACATCCCCACCACTCTGGCAGTAAAGAACCCTCTTCGCAGTTTCAGGTTAAACCACTTTTCTTCTAATTTTAGTGAATGGCCACGTGTCTTTTTTAAATTATCGTTTTATCTCTGGAGTTGATCCCCTTTTTAACCACTTGACCACTGGGCACTTAAACCCCCTTCCTAACCAGATCAATTTTCAGCTTTCGGTGCTCTCACATTTTGAATGACAATTACTCAGTCATACAACACTGTACCTATATGAAATCTTTGTCCTTTTTTTTTTTTTTTTACACAAATAGAGCTTTCTTTTGGCGGTATTTAATCACCACTAGGTTTTTATTTTTTGCGTTACAAAAGAAATTTAGCAAGTTAGTAATTTTTCTTTATACATTTTGGCCAAAATTTATACTGCTACATATCATTAGTAAAAATAAGTACAAATTGGTGTATATTATGTGTTCTTTGTGAAAGTTATAGAGTCCACAAGCTATAAGCTATGGTGCCAATAGCTGAAAATTGATCACACCTGAAGTACTGATGGCCTATCTCATTTCTTGAGACCCTAACATGCCAGAAAAATACAAATACCCCCCAAATTACCCCTTTTTGGAAAGAAGACATTCATTTAGAAAGAGGCATGGTAAGGTTTTTGAAGTTGTTGTAATTTTTTCCCACAATTCTTTGCAAAATCAAGATTTTTTTTTCTTTTTCCACAAAATTGTCATATTATCAGGTTATTTCTCACACACAGCATATGCATACCACAAATTACACCCCAAAACACATTCTGCTATCACTCAAGAGTATGGCGATACCACATATGTGAGACTTTTACACAGCGTGGCCGCATACAGAGGCCCAACATGCAGGGAGCGTCATCAGGCGTTCTGGAGCACCGAGGCCAATTCTGACATTTCTCTCCTACATGTACAAATCATCATTTATTTGCTAGAAAATGACATAGAACCCCAAAACATAATATATGTTTTTAGCAAAGACCCTAGAGAATACAATGGATTTCCGTTGCAACTTTTTATCTCGCACGGTATTTGGGTAGCAATTTTTCGAAGGCATTTTTTTGTCAAAAAAACGTTTTGTGCTTTAAAAAAAAAAAAAAAACAAGTTAGCCCAATTTTTTTGCATAAAGTGAAACATGAAGTTACGCCGAGTAAACAGATACCTAACATGTCACCCTTCAAAATTGCATATGCTCGTGGAATGGCACCAAACTTCGCTACTTAAAAATACCCATAGGTGTTCATAGTTTCATAGTTAGTAAGGTTGAATAAAGACACCAGTCCTTCCAGTTCAACCTGAGTGAGTGTCTACAATTGTCCCTATCCCCATACATTGCACACTCACATCTGTCCCTACACTCAATAAACCCACAAAGGTGACGCTTTAAAATTTTTTACTCATTACATGTTTTGAGGTACAGAAGAAATCTAGGGCCATAATTATTGCTCCCGCTCTAACGTTCGCAGCGATACCTCACATGCATGGTTTGAACACCGTTTGCATATGTGGGCGGGACTTACGTATGTGTTCGCTTCTGCATGCGAGCACATGGGGACAGGGGCGCTTTAAAAAAAAAAAAATTTTTATTGTTCATTTTACTTTATTTTAGTTTGACACTTTTTTCCCCAAAAATATATTTTTTGATCACTTTTATTCCTATTACAAGGAATGTAAACGTCCCTTGTAATAAGAATATGGCATGACATGCCCTCTTTAAGCCCCATACACACTATCAGATTTTCTGCTGAGTTTTTCCTTCAGATTTACCAAAACCATGTAGTGCAAGGGCCTGCCTGATTGCATACACATTGAAACTCCTAAGGTTACTATTAGGTCCACAAAAGTGCTATTCAAGTTATTGTTCCAGCAGCCTCTGTTTTGTCAGTTTAAATAGGGACAGGCAGGAAGCTGTGTGTGAGGCAGTGAGGGATAGTCAGTTTAAACAGTAGCTGTTACTATTAGGTCCACAAAGGTTCTTTTCAGGACTGGTATGGTAATAGGCTTGTACACGTATAATATTCTTTCTTCCAAATATAGAAAGAATATTATACTTGACTGCTGCCCTTCTGCTGCAGTAGTACTTTATCAGTATAGGGACTGAGGTACAGTCTGCTAATCATTCACAACCTACTTGTTCCACAAAGGTCCTTATAAGGACTGGTAAGGTATAGGGTACTACAGTACATAGGGTTGAGTGAGGTACAGTCTGCTATTCCTTAACCACTACAGCCCCGGACCAATTAAGGACCAGAGGTCTTTTTCCAATTTCGCACTGCGCTGCTTTAACTGGTAATTGCGCGGTCATGCAATATTGCACCCAAACGAAATTTGCGTCCTTCTCTTCCCACAAATAGAGCTTTCTTTTTATGGTATTTGATTGCCTCTGTGATTTTTACTTTTTGCGATATAAATGGAAAAAGAGCGAAAATTGTGAAAAAAAAGATATTTTCTTCTTTTTGTTATAAGAAAAATCGAATAAACTAAATTTTAGTCATACATTGACGGCAAAATTTATTCAGCCACATGTCTTTAGTAAAAAAAATGTCAATAAGCGTATATTTTTTGGTTTGCGCAAAAGTTATAGCGTCTACAAACTAGAGTACATTTTCTGGAATTTACACAGCTTTTAATTTATGACTGCCTATCTCATTTCTTGAGGTGCTAAAATGGCAGGGCAGTACAAACCCCCCCCCCAAATGACCCCATTTTGGAAAGTAGACACCCCAAGGAAATTGCTGATGGGTATGTTGAGCCCATTGAATATTTATTTGTTTTGTCCTAAGGGATTGAATAATGACAAAAAAAAAAAAAAATTTTACAAAAAGTTGTCACTAAATGATATATTGCTCACACATGCTATGGGCATATGTGAAATGACACCGCAAAATAAATTCTTCTGCTTCTCCTGAGTACAGGGATACCACATGTGTGGGACTTTTTGGGAGCCTAGCCACGTACGGGACCCCGAAATCCAAGCACCGCCTTCAGGATTTCTAAGGGCGTACATTTTTTATTTTACTCCTCACTACCTATCACTACCTATCACAGTTTTGAAGGCCATAAAATGCCAAGATGGCACAAAACCCCCCCAAATGACCCCATTTTGGAAAGGGGACACCCCAAGCTATTTGCTGAGGGCCATGTTGAGACCATTGAATATTTTTTTTTTGTCCCAAGGGATTGAATAATGACAAAAAATAAATTTTTTTTTTTTTTTTACAAAAAGTTGTCACTAAATGATATATTGCTCACACATGCCATGGTTATATGTGGAATTGCACTCCAAAATATATTCCACTACTTCTCCCGAGTATGGAGATACCACATGTGTGGGACTTTTTGGGAGTCTAGCCGCGCACGGCACCCCGAAAACCAATCACCACCTTCAGGATTTCTAAGGGTGCAAATTTTTGATTTCACTCCTCACTACCTATCATAGTTTCGAAGGCCATAAAATGCCAAAATAGCACAAAACCTCCCAAAATTACCCCATTTTGGAAAGTAGACATCCCAAGCTATTTACTGAGAGGCATGTTGAGTCCATGGAATATTTTATATTTTGCCACAAGTTTCGGGAATATTACAAACTTTTTTTTTTTACACAAAGTTGTCACTAAATGATATATTGCTCACACATGCTATGGGCATAAGTCAAATTACACCCCAAAATAAATTCTGCTGCTTCTCCCGAGTACGGGGATACAACATGTGGGGGACTTTTTGAGAGCCTAGCCACGTACGGGACCCCGAAAACCAAGCACTGCCTTCCGGATTTAAATATAAAATGCTACCAAAAAAAACTGTTAGCGATCGCAGGGATCAGGCCTGACTCTGCGATCGCTGCAGTTATGTGTTTAGTGTTTTGTAAGTGACAGTGATCGATCGATACTGCACTTGGGTGGGCTGGACAGAGGGGCAAAACGCAGGTGCTAGCAGGTATCTGGGCTGATCCCACTAACAAAGCGTTTTTTTGGAACCCTGAACTGCTGGGGACGCTAGTATAGATCTGATCAGATCAGATATTGATCTGTTCAGATTCTATACCACTACAGGAGGTTTATGCTTTGCGTGCGGGTGTTAGCGGAACTGGCACTAACCTCGCGCTGCCTGGGGCGACGCAGACCCTGACCCTAAAACCTAATTGATATCACCCGCCGGGTGATCAGGGGGTTAAAACTTTATTGGGTAATAAATGGTGGGTGCCCTGATGCTATAAAAAGCAAACTAACCAGAGTCACCCGTAACACTTATATGGTGATCAGTGGTGAAAGGGTTAACTAGGGGCAATCAGGGGGTTCAAATTTTTATTAGGTAGTATATGGGGGTCCCTGGCACTATATAAAAACCTGACGGGGAACCTAAATAACTAACTGGCTAACCAGCGTCACCAGTGACACTTATACTGTGATCGCTGGTGAAAGGGTTAACTAGGGGCAATCAGGGGGTTAAAACCATTATTGGGTAGTATATGGGTGTAGCTAACGCTATAAAAACCTGGCGGTGACCCTAAAAAAATAACTAGCTACCTAACGACACTAGTGATACTAATGCAGCGATCAGAAAAAAGATCGCTTAGTGACACTGGCAAAAGGGGGTGAAAGGGTTAACTAGGGGCAATCAGGGGGTTAAAACCATTATTGGGTAGTATATCGGGGTACCTAGCGCTATAAAAACCTGGCGGTGAACCTAAAAAAATAACTAGCTACCTAGCGACAGTAGCGACACTAATGCAGTGATCAGAAAAATGATCGCTTAGTGACAGTGGCAAAAGGGGGTAAAAGGGTTAACTAGGGGCAATCAGGGGGTTAAAACCATTATTGGGTAGTATATCGGGGTACCTAGCGATATAAAATCCTGGCGGTGAACCTAAAAAAAATAACTAGCTACCTAGCGACAGTAGCGACACTGATGCAGCGATCAGAAAAATGATCGCTTAGTGACACTGGCAAAAGGGGGTGAAAGGGTTAACTCTAGGGGCAATCAGGGGGTTAAATCTTTATTGGGGGTGATAGGGGGCTACCCTGGACCTAACACTAACTGCCCTGACAGTTTTAACTTTTACAACTGACACTGAATGCAGTGATCAGTAAAGAAATGATCAATGCAATCAGTGATACTGTGACTGGGGGGGGGGGATCGGGGGGCGAATCGGGGGGGTTTGTGTACCTATGTGTCAGTGTAGTGTTTTGGTGTACTTACATTTAGTCGTCAAAAAGACCGCCCCGAGGAGACTGACATCACTTCCTCCTTCCTGTGTAAACAATACACAGTGGGAGGAAGCTCGTCATTGGCCAGGAGCGATCCAGAGGGGGTGTCCAGAAACCAACGGCCATCCCCTCATCACGGATCACTCCTGGAGGGAACCGGACTGCGGTATCCAGCGGGAGGGGGTCCGATCGGACCCCCCACCCGCTGGAAGGCAGGCACGTACATGTACGTGCTTGTGCCTGCCTGTGCCATTGTAATGACGTACATTGGCAATATGGCGGTCCTTAAGTGGTTAAGGACTGGTATAGGTCCACAATACATAGGGTTGAGGTGCACTACTGCTGACTGCTGCCCTTCTGCTGCAGTAGTCCTTTATCAGTATAGGGACTGAGGTACAGTCTGCTAATCATTCACAACCTACTTGTTCCACAAAAGTCCTTATAAGGACTGGTAAGGTATAGGGTACTACAGTACATAGGGTTGAGTGAGGTACAGTCTGCTATTCCTTAAGGACTGGTATAGGTCCACAATACATAGGGTTGAGGTGCACTACTGCTGACTGCTGCCCTACTGCTGCAGCAGTCCTTTATCAGTATAGTATAGAAGTTTTCCCCTTAAAAAAGGCGGGACTTTTTAGGCATAGACTGTGACACCATTTATGGTTTAGTAAAAATGTAAAAAGATAAATTTATTTAAACATAAAAGAAAAAGCAGATTATATATTGACATACATTTCCAAAGGGAGAAAGGGACACATTACTTCCTCCATGTAATCATATTAGTAAAAACAAAAACATTGAAAAATTATTTCCTAATTGTTATTCCAAAAGAACAGACTCCTATCACATTGTATATAGGCATATTCACAAATTATACAGACAAACTCTGCCTGAGTTTGTCTGTATAATTTGTGAATATGCCTATATACAATGTGATAGGAGTCTGTTCTTTTGGAATAACAATTAGGAAATAATTTTTCAATGGGGTTTTTTTCACCGCGCCAGTGGCTGCTCATGTGCGACGCATGCAGACTTCTGCGGCCATTTGAAGAGATCACCAAACTGGTCAGTCGCAGTCATGGTGCCATCAGTGACATGGTACCTTATGCCTTCTTTATGGAGCGTGCATTGCGTCGTGTCATTGATCAAGCTGTGGAGGAGCAGGATCGGGAAGATGAGGAAGTCACAATGCTGGATGAATTCCCGGGGGGGCTACTCTATCTGAGACAAGTCAACAACCGGAGTCTGAAGAGGAGTCAGAGGAGGATGGTGCCGGGGTGGATGAGGAGGAGCAAGAAGAGCATGCTTTAAACCTTTCTGGGATCCCTGTTGTTGTGCGTGGATGGGGAGAGGAGAATGAAGAGGACGACATTAGCCTGGATGATGAGCAGAAGCCAGGCCACCACACCGCTTCCAGTTTAGTGCAAATGGGGGCCTTCATGCACCAGTGTTTTAATAGGGACCCCCTTATAAAAAGCATAAGGGTCAAGGACCAGTACTGGGTGGCAACGTACTTAGACCCCCGGTACAAATACAAAATGGCGGAAATGTTACCACCATCACAGAGGGCTGTCAGAATGGAGCACTTCCAGGCCTTGCTTCGAGAAATGCTGCATTCTGCTTTCGCGTGCGCTGGCAGAGGAGCAATTCCCACTCCCAGGGAAGGAGTTGCGGGTACCAATCCAAAAGCACCTGCAAGAAGAGGCCAGTTTGAAGATGTGTTGGTGACTTCGGATATGAGGTCATTCTTTCAGCCGACCCATCGACAGGTGTCATCCGGATCCAGCATCAGGGAACGCCTAGACCGTCAGGTGTCCGACTACATCGGGTTAACGGCCGATGTGGACGCTCTGAGGAGTGATGAACCCTTGGACTACTGGGTGGCCAGAGCTTGCCCAATTTGCAATCGAACTGTTGGCTTGCCCCTCATCCAGTGTCCTGTCCGAAAGGACGTTCAGCGCAGCAGGGGGGATCGTGACCGATAAGCGTACTCGCCTAGCTCACAACAGTGTTAACTACCTCACATTTCTAAAAATGAATGAGGCATGGATCTCGGAGGAATTCAACACATGTGACCAGTAGACCATGTATATGTCTATAAACAATTTTTTTAATCGAGCACACAGACCTTCTTTCTTCATTTGGCTCACTTCCTTGTCCAAAAAAAGCACACCGTATTATATGCCCGTACCCTCTTGTTTGAAGAGGTTGAGCGGTGTCATATTTCTACTGGGGCTGTTTATGAGGAGATCACACCATCCCTGTGCTGTGCTGACTTCCTCCTGGGGCTGCTTATTATGAGGGGCTCCCACCATCCCTGTGCTGTGCTGACTTCCTCCTGGGGCTGTACCTCTGCTGTGCATATTATGAGGGGCTCTTACCATCCCTGTGCTATGCTCATTATGAGGGGCTCCCACCATCCCTGTGCTGTGCTGTGCTGACTTCCTCCTGGGGCTGTACCTCTGCTGTGCATATTATGAAGGGCTCCCACCATCCTGTGCTATGCTCATTATGAGGGGCTCCCACCATCCCTGTGCTATGCTGACATCCTCCTGGGGCTGCTTATTATGAGGGGCTCCCACCATCCTTGTGCTGTGCTGACTTCCTCCTGGGGCTGCTTATTATGAGGGGCTCCCACCATCCCTGTGCTGTGCTGACTTCCTCCTGGGGCTGCTTATTATGAGGGGCACCCACCCTACCTGTGCTGTGCTGACTTCCTCCTGGGTCTGTACATCTGCTGTGCATATTATGAGGGGCTCCCACCATGCCTGTGCTATGCTCATTATGAGGGGCTCCCACCATCCCTGTGCTATGCTGACTTCCTCCTGGGGCTGCTTACGGTGCAGGTTTCAGTGCTGTATATCACGGTGCTGGTGTCAGTGCTGTATATCACGGTGCTGGTGTGAGTGCTTTATGTCACGCTGCTGATGTCAGTGCTCTCCATCATGGTGCTGGTGTCAGTGCTGTATATCACGGTGCTGGTGTGAGTGCTTTATGTCACACTACTGATGTCAGTGCTCTCTATCACGGTGCTGGTGTCAGATCACTCTATCACGGTGCAGGTGTCATTGCTGTATGTCACGCTGCTGATGTCAGTGCTCTCTATCACAGTGCTGGTGTCAGATCACTCTATCACGGTGCAGGTGTCATTGCTGTATGTTACACTGCTGATGTCAGGGCTCTCTATCACTGTGCTGTGATAGAGAGCACTGACATCAGCAGCGTGATATACAGCAATGACACCTGCACCGTGATAGAGTGATCTGACACCAGCACTGTGATAGAGAGCACTGACAGCAGCGTGACATACAGCAATGACACCTGCACCGTGATAGAGTGATCTGACACCAGCACCGTGATAGAGAGCACTGACATTAGTAGCGTGACATAAAGCACTCACACCAGGACCGTGATATACAGCACTGACAACAGCACCGTGATATACAGCACTGACACCTGCACCGTAAGCAGCCCCAGGGGGAAGTCAGCATAGCACAGGGATGGTGGGAGCCCCTCATAATGAGCATAGCACAGGGATGTTGGGAGCCCCTCATAATATGCACAGCAGAGGTACAGCCCCAGGAGAGTCAGCACAGCACAGGGATGGTGGGAGCCCCTCATAATAAGCAGCCCCAGGAGGAAGTCAGCATAGCACAGGGATGGTGGGAGCCCCTCATAATAAGCAGCCCCAGGAGGAAGTCAGCACAGCACAGGGGTGGTGGGAGCCCCTCATAATGAGCATAGCACAGGGATGGTGGGAGCCCCTCATAATATGCACAGCAGAGGTACAGCCCCAGGAGGAAGTCAGCACAGCACAGGGATGGTGGGAGCCCCTCATAATGAGCATAGCACAGGGATGGTGGGAGCCCCTCATAATGAGCATAGCACAGGGATGGTGGGAGCCCCTCATAATATGCACAGCAGAGGTACAGCCCCAGGAGGAAGTCAGCACAGCACAGGGATGGTGGGAGCCCCTCATAATAAGCAGCCCCAGGAGGATGTCAGCATAGCACAGGGATGGTGGGAGCCCCTCATAATAAGCAGCCCCAGGAGGAAGTCAGCACAGCACAGGGATGGTGGGAGCCCCTCATAATAAGCAGCCCCAGGAGGAAGTCAGCACAGCACAGGGATGGTGGGAGCCCCTCATAATGAGCATAGCACAGGGATGGTGGGAGCACCTCAAAATATGCACAGCAGAGGTACAGCCCCAGGAGGAAGTCAGCACAGCACAGGGATGGTGGGAGCGCCTCATAATAAGCAGCCCCCAGGAGGAAGTCAGCACAGCACAGGGATAGTGGGAGGCCCTCATAATAAGCAGCCCCAGTAGAAATATGACACCGCCCAACCTCTTCAAAACAGGAGGGTACGGGCATATAGTACGGTGTGCTTTTTTTGGACAAGGAAGTGAGCTAAATGAAGAAAGAAGGTCTGTGTGCTCGATTAAAAAATCATTTCTAGACATATACATGGTCTACTGGTCACATGTGTTGAATTCCTCCGAGATCCATGCCTCATTCATTTTTAGAAATGTGAGGTAGTTAAGCGTACTCGCGTAGCTCACAACAGTGTTATCGGTCACAATCCCCCCTGCTGCGCTGAACGTCCTTTCGGACAGGACACTGGATGAGGGGCAAGCCAACAGTTCGGTTGCAAATAGGGCAAGCTCTGGCCAGAGGTCAAGCCTGTCCACCCAGTAGTCCAGGGGTTCATCACTCCTCAGTGTCCACATCGGCCGTTAACCCGATGTAGTCGGACACCTGACGGTCTAGGCATTGCCTGATGCTGGATCCGGATGACACCTGTCGATGGGTCGGCTGAAAGAATGACCTCATATCCAAAGTCACCAACACATCTTCAAACCGGCCTCTTCTTGCGGCGCTGTTGGATTGGTACCCGCAACTCCTTCTCTGGGAGTGGGAATTGCTCCTCTGCCAGCGCACGCAAAAGCAGAATGCAGCATTTCTCGAAGCAAGGCCTGGAAGTGCTCCATTCTGACAGCCCTCTGTGACGGCGGTAACATTTCCGCCATTTTGTGTTTGTACCGGGGGTCTAAGTATGTTGCCACCCAGTACTGGTCCTTGACCCTTATGCTTTTTATACGGGGGTCCCTATTAAAACACTGGAGCATGAAGCCCCCCATTTGCACTAAACTGGAAGCGGTGTGGTGGCCTGGCTCCTGCTCATCATCCAGGATAATGTCGTCCTCTTCATTCTCCTCTCCGCATCCACGCACAACAGGGATCCCAGAAAGGTTTAAAGCATGCTCTTCTTGCTCCTCCTCATCCGCCCCGACACCATCCTCCTCTGACTCCTCTTCAGACTCCTGTTGTTGACTTGTCTCAGGTAGAGTATCCCCCCTGGGAATTCATCCAGCATTGCGACTTCCTCATCGTCCCGTTCCTGCTCCTCCACAGTTTGATCAATGACACAACGCAATGCACGCTCCATAAAGAAGGCATAAGGTACCATGTCACTGATGGCGCCATGGCTGCGACTGACCAGTTTGGTGATCTCCTCAAATGGCCGCAGAAGTCTGCATGCGTCGCGCATGAGCAGCCACTGGCGCAGTGAAAAAAATCCCAGCTCCCCAGAACCTGTTTTGCCGCAGAGTTCATATAGGTTGACATTAACTGCACGTTTCTGCTGGAGCAGCCTATCAAGCATATAGAAGGTTGAGTTCCATCGCATCGGGCAATCACAAATAAGACGTCTGACCGGCAGATTGTGTCGCCGCTGAATGTCAGCAAGGCGAGCCATGGCCGTGTAAGATCTTCTAAAATGGGCCGATATTTTCCTTGCCTGCCGCAAGATGTCCTGGACCCCAGGGTATTTGACAACGAATCTCTGCACGACCAAGTTTAAGACGTGTGCCATGCATGGCACGTGCGTCATTTTGCCCTGTCTCAATGCGCTAAGCAGATTGGCACCGTTGTCACACACCACTTTACCAACTGTCAAGTTGTGCGGTGTTAGCCACTGATCTGCCTGTGAACGCAAAGCTGAAAGGAGTGCCGGGCCAGTGTGGCTCTTGGCTTCCAGGCACAACAGACGCAGCACGGCATGGCAACGTCTCACCTGGCATGTCAAATAGGTTCTGGGGAGCTTGGGCGGCGCAGCGGAAGAGATGCTAGCAGCGGAAAAGGAGTAGTCAGCCGAGGAGGAGAGGGAGGAGGAGAGGGAGGAGGATGGAGTAGGAGGA
This sequence comes from Lithobates pipiens, assembly GCF_037356315.1. Taxonomy (NCBI): domain Eukaryota; kingdom Metazoa; phylum Chordata; class Amphibia; order Anura; family Ranidae; genus Lithobates; species Lithobates pipiens. The sequence goes on from NW_027507784.1 coordinate 45,942,866, forward strand.
GGAGAAGAGCCAGGCCTGCATGCAATCCGTGGCGGTAAAACCAAATCTACACGGGTGCCACAAGTTACATGCTTGACGGCCATCAGAAGGTTCACCCAGTGGGCAGTAAAAGTGATATACCTTCCCTGCCCGTGTTTGCTAGACCACGTGTCTGTGGCCAGATGTATCTTGGCACCGACACTGTGTGCCAGAGATACATTCACTTGCCGCTGAACATGGCCATATAGCTCTGGGATGCCCTTCTCTGAGAAATACTTCCTTCCTGGGACCTTCCATTGTGGTGTATCAATTGCCACAAATTTTCGAAAGGCCTCCGAGTCCAACAGTTTATATGGCAGTAGTTGGCGGGCTATCAGTTCCGACAAGCCAGCCATCAACCATTGGGCAAGAGGGTTATCCGGTGTCATTTTTTACGCTCGAACATTAGGCCCACGGAAGCCTGCCTTTTTGCAGAAAGACGTGAGCTTGGCATGATGGAAGGTGGAGTGGAGGACAATTGTGAGGAGAGAGGAGAATGGAGAAGTAGAAGACGAGGCTGGACAGTGAGAGCCTGGAGTGTGGCTTTGTGTGTTCCATTGCTCCCACTGGGCTCTTCGATGGCTGCTCATGTGCCTTCTTAAGGCGGTCGTCCCTAGGTGAGTGTTGTGCTTACCGCGACTAATGCGTTGACTACAAAGATTGCAGATGGCAACGCTATTGGTAGCAGCAAACACGTTAAAATAATCCCACACTGCGGAGCCATGTGTCGGCGTCCTGGGAGCGCCAGATGTGACCGTACATGGTCGATGACTCGCTCCTGATACATTAGCAGTCTGCTTTGTCCCTCCTGTGCAATGTAAGTTATTCCTGCTTCTCCTCCTTATCTGCTGGTCCATATCTCCCTCTGAACTCCCCTCCTCTTCCTCTCTTGTGGGTACCCACGTGACATCACTAGATACGTCATCATCGACGTCACCTTCCCCACCGCTATAAGTAGAGATCTCGGAGTAGGCAGCAACACCGGGGACCAACCTCCTCCTTGGGCTGATCTGGGTACTGTCGTCAGACTGCTGAGTGGCGGTTCTTGCTACCTCCTCTTCTTGATCCAATGCCAAGAGTGGCTGCGCATCAGAAATGTCTTGATATGGATCAGAAAATAATTCCTTTGACTCAAGCGGAAGGTATGTGGTGGTGGTGGTGTTGGTGATAGTGTCTTTGGGGGTGCACATAGCAGAGAGTGAAGAAGAGGGTGCAGATCGAGAGGATGAGGAGGGTGCAGAAGAGTAAGGCTGAGCGAGCCATTCAACCAAGTCTGGTGCGTCCTTTAAAGTAGTTGAACGCACCTTCTGCAACTTCCCACTTTGGCTCAAGCCTGTTTCTCCTGCCCTACCCCTACCACCCCTGCGGAAGGGCCTGCCTCTTCCTCTGCCTGTCATTTTTTAAATGACCCGGTGACAAAGCTCTCAGTCCCTATACCAATGAAGGACTGTTGCAGTATAGGGCAGCGGTCAGCAGTAGTGCACCTCAACCCTATGTATTGTGGACCGATACCAGTCCTTATAGAATAGCAGACTGTACTTCACTCAACCCTATGTACTGCAGCACCCTAGACAAAGTTACCAGTCCTTATAAGGACTTTTGTGGACCAAGTAGGTTGTGTGTGAATGATTAGCAGACTATACGTCAGTCCCTATACCAATGAAGGACTGCTGCAGTATAGGGCAGCGGTCAGCAGTAGTGCACCTCAACCCTATGTATTGTGGACCAATACCGGTCCTTATAGAATAGTAGACTGTACCTCACTCAACCCTATGTACTGTAGCACCCTAGACCAAGTTACCAGTCCTTATAAGGACTTTTGTGGACCAAGTAGGTTGTGTGTGAGTGATTAGCAGACTGTACGTCAGTCCCTATACCAAAGAAGGACTGCTGCAGTATAGGGCAGCGGTCAGCAGTAGTGCACCTCAACCCTATGTATTGTGGACCGATACCAGTCCTTATAGAATAGCAGACTGTACCTCACTCAACCCTATGTACTGTAGCACCCTAGACAGACCAAGTTACCGGTCCTGATAAAGAGCTTTGTGGAACAAGTGAGTTGTGAATGATTAGCAGACTGCAGCAGAAGGGCAGCAGTCAAGTATAATATTCTTTCTATATTTGGAAGAAAGAATATTATACGTGTACAAGCCTATTACCATACCAGTCCTGAAAAGAACCTTTGTGGAATAGTAACAGCTACTGTTTAAACTGACCCTCACTGCCTGACACACTGCTTCCTGCCTGTCCCTATATAAACTGGCAAAACAGAGGTTACTGGAACAATAACTGGTTACTGGAATAGCACTTTTATGGACCTGATAGTAACAGCTAATGGCTAAACTGGCTTTCCCTGCAGCACACACCGGCCTGTCCCTTTCTCTAAACTGACAAAAGACACTCAGGCTGCTGCAACAATCAGTAGCACAGCAAACCTATATACACCTAACACCTATACTAGTCCTGAAAAGAACTTTTGTGTACCAAATAGCTAGTGGTTTATCTGTCCCTGCTCCAAACAGCAACCTTTCCCTATAGTGACAGAAGAAAGAATGTAAAATGGCCGCCGGATCGGGTGTATTTATAGGTTAGGGGGAATGTCCAAGTGTCCATGTGCTGTAATGTCTCAATTGGCTGTCCTGTACCCCATGATAGATGTGTCATCAGGTCAAAGTTCTTTTACACAGTAAAAACATGGAAGTCCGCCGGGCGAACGGCGCCAATAGTCCGCCAAACTTGCGGACCGCGAACAGCCGAAATTCGCTGTGAAACGACCGCCGGGCGAACTGTTCGGCCATCACTAGTCCCTATACTGATAAAGGACTACTGCAGCAGAAGGGCAGCAGTCAAGTATAATATTCTTTCTATATTTGGAAGAAAGAATATTATACGTGTACAAGCCTATTACCATACCAGTCCTGAAAATATAGTAACAGCTACTGATTAAACTGACTGTCCCTCACTGCCACACACAGCTCCCTGCCTGTCCCTATTTAAACTGACAAAACACAGGCTGGAACAATAACTTGAATAGCACTCAAAACTATATCCTGTACTACTTTACCATATCAGTCCTGAAAAGGACTTTTGTGGATCTAATAGTAACAGCTAATGATTAAACTGACTGTCCCTGCTGCACACAGCATCCTGTCCCTCTCTCTACACTGACAAAAGACAGGCTGCTGCAACAATCACTAGCAAAGCAGTGCCTCAAACCTATATCCTGAACTATACCTAACACTTATACCATGATACCAGTCCTTAAAGGAACTTTTGTGGACCTAATAGCTAGCAATTTGGGTCACTGAAGTCTCTCCCTGCTCCACACAGCAACCTCTCCCTATAATGACATACGAAAAAATGTAAAATGGCCACCGGATCGGGTCTATTTATAAGTTAGGGGGAATGTCCAAGTGTCCATGTGTTGTAATGTCTCAATTGGCTGTCCTGTACCCCATGATGGATGTGTCATCATAGGTCAAAGTTCTTTTACACAGTAAACACGGAAGTCTGCCGGGCGAACGGCGGCAATAGTCCGCCAATCGGGTGGACGGCAAACAGCCGAAATTTGTCACGAAACGACCGCCGGGCGAACCATTCAGCCATCCCTATTTACAAACTCCTGGACAACGTGTTGCTGAGGCATCGGTCAGAAGGAGCGGAGAAGGTGGCCGTCTGACAGATGCGTTCAGACAATTTTTTAGTCCGCAGCCCCAAGGTATGATCGGTTCCAGCAACCATCGCCAGCGTCTGATTTACATGGTGCAGGAATAGCTAGGGGCAAGGTCAGACTTGGACACCTTTTCCACCGAAAATCTTCTGGCTTACTGGGTCTTGAGGATGGATCACTGGCCAGAGCTTGCACAGTATGCAATTGAGCTATTGGCCTGTCCTGCATCCAGCGTTCTTTTGGAACGCACCTTCTCTGCTGCTGGTGGCTTTGTTACCGATCACAGGGTGCGCCTGTCCATTGACTCGGTTGATCGACTGACCTTCATAAAGATGAATCAGTCTTGGATCACCACCAGCTACCAAGCACCTGAAGCTGATGTAACCGAATAATTTTTTTTTAAAATATCACATCCCTTCAAGACTGCCTATGCTGATGCTGAGTGACTGTCCTGTTATGTTTATTGTCTATCCTCTTCCTACTCCGCTGATATGTTGGAAGAACATTTTTGGTTCTGGATGATGCCACCAGCCCAATTTTTCAGCCCCTGTTTAACAAGGGCGTGTAATTACAATTTTTGATGCAATGCTTTGCAGCAGGGCTCATTCCTACACTACAACTAGAGTATATGGGAGAGGTTGCAGTGTCGTGGCACCAGCACCAGTGCCCAAGGCCCAATTTTTCAGCCCCTGTTTAACAGAGGCATTTAATTACAATTTTTGATGCAATGCTTTGCAGCAGGGCTCATTCCTGCACTACAACTAGAGTATATGGGAGAGGTTGCAGTGTCGTGGCACCAGCACCAGTGCCTAAGGCCCAATTTTTCAGCCCCAGGGGCATGTAATTACAATTCTTGATGTAATATTTCACAGCAGGGCCCAATCCTGTGCCCACTGAGAGTAACTGTGAAGACTTATAGTGTTGTGGCACAAGCACCACAACCACCAAAGGCCCAATTTTTCTACCACTGTTCAACAATGGCATGTAATTACAATTCTTGATATAAATGTTCACAGCAGGGCGCTCCAGCGCCCACCAAGAGTCACTTTGAGGGCTTACAATGTTGTGGCAACACCAACACCTTATTCCGTCATTTCTGCAGAGCATATAGGGCAGGCCCCTACTTTCAAACATCCAACTTACAAACGTCTCCTACTTGCAAACGGAAGGAGACAACAGGAAGTGAGATGAAAAAAGGCAGACGGCAAAACAAATTATACAGGGGTGATAACCCTTCCCTATGTTCAAAATTACAAACAGATTCTACTTAACACAACAAACCTACACAGTCCCTGTCTTGTTTGCACCGCCTGTATACTGCTGTTCTGAGTATATAGGGCATGGGGGCCACACAAATTTCCTTTTTTTAATATGGGTACGGGGTTCCCCTTAATATCCGTACAAGACCCAAAGGGGCTGGTAATTGGCAGGGGGGCTACCCATGCCATTTTTCTCAATGATTTTCATCCATATTGCCGGAACCAGATATTACATTAAAAATGCAAGCAGTTTTAAATGACTTTTTTTCCGTTAAATGTCATTTTGTGCAGGGACTGTACTAAACACGGGAAACATGGGGCACTTCACAGGCATACTATAGACACCCCCAGGCACGATATTTAAAGGAATATTTCACTTTTTTTTCACTTTAATCATCATTAAAATCAGTGCTCCTGCCAAAACGGCCATTTTTAAAAACATTTTAGGCATTGACCCATGTCCCCTGGGGCAGGAGGCAGGTCTCCAAACCCTTTTTAGGACAGTATCTTGCATATTAGCCATTAAAATTAGCACTTTTTATTTCGAACGTTTGAGTCCCATAGACTGCAAAGGGGTTCTAAAGTTCGTATGAATTTGCAATATGTTCAAAAGTTCGATGCGAACCGAACCGGGGGGTGTTCGGCTCATCCCTAGTCAGCAGCTGCAGAATGTGTTTTTTGGATGTGGGGACGGAACTCCGCTTTAAGAAATGCATTTCTGTGTCTCTCTTATTTCTCCTTGAGGCTTGGGTCACACTTATGAGAACTGGATGCAGGTTTAGCAATGGTTTTGTGAATAATAACTAGAAAATGCATTTCCTGGAGAAAAATGCGTGGGAATGCTGAATAGCATCAAAACTGCCCCATCATATCCCTCTATTATAAATCAGTACATGGGGTGTCTGTGCTCTCCCCCACTGCCCATCACTGTGTATAAGAAGCTTTGGTAACCATGGAAACAAAACAGACAACAAAAGCCTGGATGCCCTAAATTTAATTAAATTTTCTGAAATGATCACTAAACTTAACCAGCTTTTTCACAAAAACTGTAAAAGATATCAAACTGAAAAGATATAGCCAGATAGCTGAATATTTTGTGAACTTTTTTTAAAGTTATATTTTTTAAAGTTTGGCTTTTGTAGGTGAAAGTATGAAGGAGCTGAAACTTTTGGTAGCGGAAGAAGATTTTAAGGATTTTAAGCATGCTGTCATTGACTTCAATGTTAAAAAAAGTGTTAAAAAGCTTAATATTTTAAAAAGTAGAAATAAAAAAAAGGTGAAGAAGTCCCATCATCAGCTGAAAGAGCTGAACATTTTAAAAGTTAATGGCTTTAATAGCTGAAAGTATGCAGAAGTTACGCAGAGCCAAAAAATGTACAGAATAATAATAAAAAGAAGGTTTTCTGTGTGTGTATTGTTATACCTAGTGACTGCAGACCTAGGTTGGGAATGTTGCAGTCTTTTTTTTTGTGTGTTATTCCATACATCTGACATTGAGTCTGAACTTCTACAGCAGAGCTGCCTGATCCAGAATTTATAGAATTCATTTTACCAAAAATGATTGAAGGAGAACCCGACACCTTGAAGTGCGAAATCCGCAATCTGACTAAGTCACACACAGTGAATTGGCATCAACGGCTAAAAAAGGAACGCAAGGTTCTAAATAGGGGCTCACCTGTAAAAAGAGATGAAACATCTACAGATCAAAACACCTTCATAGTGACCCTGGATTTGCCAGCTGTCCAGATGTCAGATGATGGAACAGAATATGTCTGTGAAGTGGAATTTCCAGGTGCGCTGCCTCCCAAAAAACCTGCCATTAAGAAGCCCATACGGGGAAGTACAGGACCACTACAGGTCAAAGGTGAGAAAAAACAAACCCGTAGTGTGGTTGCCTAGAAACAGCATGAAAAGTTAGCATTTGTGTCATTATAAAGTAATTTTGTAGTACTAGGTCTACCACTTGTCTACTAAGGTATATTTATAAATGGCGTGGTACAGAAGAGGTTTACTCAAGCTCACAGCTGTTGCTGCAGGTGTAAGCTTGGTACCAGTGAAGGGCTTTCTGATAAAAGTGATTAGTTGGCTCTAGAGCCGGCCGACACTTTCTTGAGGTTGTCAAATTGCAGGACCATGGGAAACGATTTCCCCAGTGAGATCAAGAAGAACTTTGTAATACCCATTTCCCAATCCTTCCTGTGAATAATGACTCTAGAAGTGACATGCATTATGTCCCCTCCAGGGTCACAGCTGCCATGTCTCAACGAGTGCAGCCAAGGATGTAGCTATTTAACCTGACCGACTCCTGTACTTATACGTCGGCAGAATGGCACGGCTGGGCAAAGTAACGTACCGGTGACTTTCTTGCCATGCCCGCGCGCACCTGCCGCATGCTCTGTGACCGTGCTCACGGGACCCTCAGGCTTGATCTCCGCGGGGATACCCACGATCACGTCACAGAGCTCAAGAATGGGGAGATGTCGGTGTCAAGAACGGGGAGACGCCCCTAGGATACACTTAACCCCTCCCCGTCCCCTAGTCGTTAACCGCTTCACTGCCAGTGACATTTTTACAGTAATCAATGCAATTTTATAGCACCAATTGCTGTATTAATGGCAATCGTCCCAAAAATGTGTCAAAATTGTCCGATGTGTCTGCCATAATGTCGCAGTCTCGATAAAAATTGCTGATCGCCGCCATTACTAGTAAAAAAAAATTATTAATAAAAATGCCATAAAATTGTCCCCTATTTTGTAAACGCTATAACTTTTGCGCAAACCAATCAATAAATGCTTATTGCGATTTATTTTTTTTACCAAAAATATGTAGAAGAATACATATCGGCCTAAACTGAGGAAATTTTTTTTTATAGATTTTTGGGGGATATTTATTATAGCAAAAAGTAAAAAATAATGTGTTTTTTTCAAAATTGTCACTCTTTTTTTGTTTATAGCACAAAAAATTAAAACCGCAGAAGTGATCTAAGACCACCACAAGAAAGCTCTATTTGTGGGGAAAAAAAGGACGGCAATTTTTTTTTTTGCACGGACGTGCGTCGTGGCTCCCATTGTCAGTTAAAACGATGCAGTGCCGAATCGCAAAAAAACCCTCTGGTCAGGAAGGGGGTAAATCCTTTCCGGGGCTGAAGTGGTTAAACACAATGGGGGTTATTTACTAAAGTAAAATCCACTTTGCACTGAAAGTGCACTTGGAAGTGCAGTCGCTGTAGATCCCAGGGGGATATGCAAGGAAAATAAAAACCTGCATTTTAGCTTGCACATGATTGGATGATAAAATCAGCAGAGCTTCCCCTAATTTCAGATCTGTCCCTTAGATGTAGAGCGACTGCACTTCCAAGTGCACTTGCAGCGCAAAGTGAATTTGCCTTTCGTAAATAACTCCCAATCTGTGCTTAAATAGCTACATTTGTGGGCAGGAGAGACACTGGGGTCTCATAGACAACAAGTGTTTCCATAAAGAATATCTGTCAATTCCCCCCCCCCCCCCCCCCCCAAAAAAAATATTTTTTTTTCAATTAGAACAAATAAAAAATGTATAATTTAAGCACGCCTGTATATACTCCATATAAAAGTATTACATACCCCATATCAAAAAAAGGCCAGCTCTATTGTGAGCACATGTATGTAACCATCAAGCGTGCCACCCATGTGAGGTATTCGTGCAATCATGCTAGGGCTATAATTCACAGTAAACATTAAACTGATAACCTGTAAGGGCCTTTAAAGCATTGCCTATGGAAAATTTGGTGTTTCTTATAAATCCACAGACATGTGAAATTTTCAGACTTGACATGCTTGGTATCTAGTTACTCAATGCAACCCAATCTTTTATATTTGATTAACAATTGTGTATATTATTTTATTTGTACTAACATTTATTTCAGTACATTTGCCTTCCATACAATAAGAGTTTGATAAATAACTGCGTCAATATTATACAACATTAAAAAAATGCAAATACCATCATTTTATTCTCCAGGGTCTCTGCTTTCACAAAGTACTCTGTGGGCATTTCTAGCAAAAAAATTCAGATTTTAACACACGTGCAAAAATGTTTTAATTTTGCCTTGTAGACAAGTCACTAAAGTGACCTCTAAAGGAAAAGGCACTATAATTACTTGTTAGAGTAAAGTACCTTGAAATGCCATTGGTTCTTTGTGCTTCAACCACTGCAGGTATTCGAATCAGGACCACTGACAAGCCAGTACATCTTGCCCTGTTGTACCTGGCTCGGCCAGCAGGGGGGAGGGCGGGCAATCTGACAGAAAAGAAAGCATGCATAAAAAAATAAAATGTCCCCAACCAGCGCCCCAGGCAGTGAGACATTGCCCGATCCCTGCAGCCACGCAATCGGGCAATGTCTCACTGCCTGTGATTAGCGCAGCGCTTCGCCGACTTACTGGCGGGCTCTGCACGTGGAACATGCGGACACGCCTGAGCTCATCCTTGCTGATGCATGTAAGCCAAGTCCTGTACTAGGGGAATACAGAGACAGTCTAAGAAGGTAGGGGGTAAATCTGCAGTGCCAGATAACTAGTCTGCTGTCGGTTACATCTGTATAATTCTTCTTTAAGGGTGTGACAGGGGTGTGTCCTTTACCTACATAATTTTGCTTGTAGGTGTCCCTCGTTCCCATCTCAAAAAGTTGGGTGGATAGGGTCAGTATGACAGCTTAGGTATAGCATTTTCAGGCTAAATTAACCAAGGCAGCCTTTAGGACCGGTTCACATTGCTGCAATAGGATTTTGCTCTGACTTTCAGTGCAATTATGTAGTGCTACTTGGATGCAACTTTTATAAGGTTTGTATATTCTATGGGGCCAAAATCACACTGGAATCATACCAAAGTAGCACAGGAACATTTTACAAAATCACTCCACACTGAGTAGCATTGATGTGAATGGACCACTGAAAACAATGTGATTCTGTGCGATTCAAGTCGCATCTGAAATCGCACTAGTGATAACCATGTGTGAGAATGTCAATGCATTTAGTCAAACTCTGCTCCCTTTAAATACCCTAAACCATAGACAGTTGAGTATTTAGTAGTTGATATACTAAAGGCAAATAGACTGTGCACTTTGCAAGTGCAGTTGAACACATTTTCCCCAGAGCTTAGTGAATTTGGTAAAGCTCTGCTGATTTCCATCATCCAATAATTTTTTTCCTTAACCTAATTAGGGATTCTTTACAAACTGAAGCTTCACCACATTCATTAAAGTGGAACTTCCCCCAGGGGAAGTTCTGCTTTGAGCCCCCCAACCTTTATCTAATTTGGCATTTTATTTTTTTGGGGAGGTGGCGGGGTACCAAGTTTTGAGAGGTACCCGCTCCCACATATGCTTAGATTGTCTAGACCAGGGATATGCAATTAGCGGACCTCCATCTGTTGAAGAACTATAAGTCCCATGATAGAGTATACACTATGGTTGCCACCTTTTCATCACGTCAAACCTGAACACTTTAGCAGCGCACAGCAATTTTTTTTAAAGTATAAACTATACACATATTTTTCTATTAAATAACATTTCTAATCATATGAAGTTAATAACAAGAGTCCCCCTTACATCAGAGTCCACAGAGTTCCCCTTTTACATCTGAACTCACAGAGTTCCCTTTCACTGTAAGGGAGGACTCTACAGACTCTGAAGTAAGGGATGCTCTGAGAACCCTGATTTAAGGGGGAACACTGAGAACTCTGATGTACGGAGAGGACTCTGATGTAAGGGGGAACACTGTGGCTTCTGGTGTAAAGGGGAACTGTGATATAAGGGGTGCTCTGAGAAACCTGATTTACCTTAGTGTACTCACTCAGAGGCTGGAGAGAGAAGGGGGAGACTTCAGCCACAGACATGGATGGATGGTAAGCTCACTCACCCCTTGGTAGTCAGCACCTCTCATCCAGATATATCTGAGGCTGCTGGAATTTCCTTTTCTGAGGCACACCCCTGGGGATTGGAGTGTGGGCAGACACAGAGGCAGAGGGGTGGGAGAAAGGTGCAACTCAAGCCCTCTCTCCTCTCCTGTCTGTGTGTGTTTTAGGCAGGGGGATTGTTAGGGTTGGCTTTGGGCAGCATGAAACAGAGTATTAAGCCCCATACACACTATCAGATTGTCTGCTGAGTTTTTCCTTCAGATTTACCAAAACCATGTAGTAGAAGGGCCTGCCTGATTGCATACACATTGAAACTCCTAAGGTTTGACCTCATATTATATGGTTTTGGTAAATCTGAAGGAAAAACTCAGTAGACAATCTGATAGTGTGTACGGGGCTCAACAGACACTCTTGGCTTGGACAACTGCAGCCAGCAACCCTGCTGGGAAGCCATAGTAAAGTCTGAATCATGTGTCTGGGTTTCAGGCAGTCTGAAACCCGGATGCATGATTCCAAACCCGAACTGTCCTAGTGAATCCTGGACAGTTGGCAACCCTAGTATACACCTGGGCGATGGACAGACGTAGGATGAGACAGGTACCTATGGCAGGTTACTGGAATTCATTACCTAGCCATGACACCCAGAGGCAGAGGCATGATGGGACCTGTAGTTTTGCAACAGCTAGAGGTCCGCTAATTCCCACACTAAAGATGCCAGCATCGGGAACCCCAAAGGCTACGGAAGAACTAACCCAGGTGTGGACGGCGCTGGTTCCTTGGACAGATGCCTTTAATTTATTTTTCTAGAGTGAAGCTCTGGGGGAAATCAGTGCAACTGCACTTGCAAAGTGCACAGTCTGTTTGCCTTTAGTAAATCCACCCCACAGTCACATGCTTAGTCCTAAAGCTCAAGGATCTCAAACATGCAAATATTTACTTTTATTCCATTAAATGCATTAATTTTGCCCCACTCGAGCTAATGGTAGATTTAGATGGCTTAATTTACAAGGACGTACGAAAGCATATGCCCATGCGAGGGCTATGTTTGTCCACACAGAAATCCACTGATGTCTCTCATTCATGTCAATTGGGATGTAGCAGCTGCATGGACACTGCCACTGCTCCCAAATCTAGTCCTGCCGCTCACACATCCCCCATGTCACTATTGATCGATAAATAAAACAGACAGCTTTATTGACAAGTATATACAGTGCCTTGAAAAAGTATTCATACCCCTTGAAATTTTCCACGTTTTGTCATGTTACAACCAAAATCATAAATGTATTTTATTGGGATTTTATGTGATAGACCAATACAAAGTGGCACAAAGTGGAAGGAAAATTATAAATGGTTTTTAAAAATGTTTACAAATAAATATCTGAAAAGTGTGGCATACATTTGTATTAAAGTGATTGTAAACCTTTGTGTTTGGGAGTGGCCCCCGATTGTCCTCTTCTGGGGTCCCTGGGCGGCTCTCGCAGCTCCTCCTTGCGTCAGATAACACCCTAGGAGAAGCGCTCTCCCAGGGGGTTACATTGTGGGCGCGCTACCGAGTCCAGCATTTGCAACCCTAGACACAAATGCCGGACTCGGCCGCCGTTCCCTGCATCCTTGAATTAGATTGACAGCAGTGGGAGCCAAAGGCTACGCTGCTATCAATCTCTCCAATCAAGAGTCGGGACCCCATGCAGAGAGGGAGAGCGTGTTTCTGCTGAGGGAAATACGGGGCTCAGGTAAGTAAAATGGGGGAGAGCTGGTCACTGCCAGAAGTTTTTTCACCTTAATGCATAGGATGAATTAAGGTGCAAAAACTTGAGGGTTTACAACCCCTTTAAGCCCCCTTTACTCTGATACCCCTAACTAAAATCTAGTGGGACCAATTGCCTTCCGAAGTCACCTAATTATTAAATAGAGTCCACCTGTATGTAAGTTAATCTCAGCATAAATACAGCTGTTCTTTGAAGCCATCAGAGCTTTGTTAGAGAACCTTAGTGAACCAACAGCATCACAAATTCCAAGGAACACACCAGACAGGTCAGGGATAAAGATGTGGAGAAGTATAAAGCAGAGTTAGGTCATGAAAACATATCCCAAGCTTTGAACATGTCACAGCACTGTTCACTCCATCATCCAAAAATGGAAAGAGTATGGCACAACTGCAAACCTACCAAGACCCATGGTAACTTTGGAGAAGCTGAAGAGATCCACAGCTCAGGTGGGAGAATCTGTACACAGGAAAACTATTAGTCGTGCTCTCCACAAATCTGAAGAGTGGCAAGAAGAAAGCCACAAGAAGTCCTGTTTTCAGTTGGTCAGAAGCCATGTGGGAGACACAGCAAACATGTGGAAGAAGGTGCTCTGGTCAGATGAGACCAAAATTGTACTTTTTGTCTTAAAAGCAAAACACTATGTTTGGTGGAACACTAACATCACCCTGAACACACCCTCCCCACTGTGAAACATGTTGGTGGCAGAATCACATTGTGGGGATGCTTTTCTTTATCAGGGACAGGGAAGCTGGTCAGAGTTGATGGGGAGATGGATGGAGCCAATTACAGGGCATTCTTAGAAGAAAACCTGTTAGAGTCTGCAAAAGATTTGAGGTTCACCTTCAAGCAAGACAACGACCCTAAACATACAGCCAGAGCTACAATGGAATGGCTTGGATCAAAGCATATTCATGTGTTATGCCGCGTACACATGTAGCAGACTATCCGGCGGACTTAGTCTGGTGGACTTTCCGCCAATATGTCCACCGGACTTTCCGAACGAGCTACTTGCCCACACACAGTACTTTTGCGGCGGACTAATACGGTGTACTAAGTCCGCCGGTCTATCTGCCTCCGAAATGTGAGTCCGGCGGACATATTGGAGTGCAAAAATACTTTTAGTCCGCCGGACTATCCACCGTACTTTTGAAATGAACGGCGGACACACGCGTGGAGGAATGTCTGCTCATTTTGAGCGGGTCTCCAGGTAGCCAGGGCCAGCGAAGGAGGCGTCGCTGGCTCCGTCACCTGGTATGAACTTAAAGGGGAATCCCTACACCGGCGTGGGGCCCCCTAGGTCCATATCAGACCCTTATCCGAGCACGCTACCCAGCTGGCCAGGAAAGGGGGTGTGGATGAGCGAGCGGGGAAGGGGGGGCCGCGCGGGCCGGGTAGCGTGCTCGGATAAGGGTCTGATATGGAACTATGAATCCCTACGCCAATTTTTCGGCGTAGGGATTCCCCTTTAAATCCATACCAGGTGACGGGGCCAGCGACGCCTCCTTCGCTGGCCCCGACTACCTGGAGACGCGCTCAAAATGAGCGGACTTTTCTCCGGGCGGGAAAGAGTCCGCTCATTTCAAAAGTACGGCAGACTGGCACACACACGGCCGTACTGTCCGCCGAAATGCGAGTCTGGCGGACATATTGGAGTGCATAAATACTTTCTTAGCCCGCCAGAGTTTTGGGTAAAAAAAGACTGCCGAAGCCTACACACGGGCGGATTGTCCGGTGGACTTGAGTTCGCCGGACTTTTCCACTGGATTGTTTGATCGTGTGTACGAGGCATTCGAATGCCATTCTAAGTCCAGACCTAAATAGAATTGGGAATCTGTGGCAAGACTTGAAAATTGCTGCTCATAGATGCTCTCCATCCAATCTGACAGAGCTTGAGCTGTTTTTCAAAGAAGAATAGGCAAAATTTTCACTATCTAGATGTGAAAAACTGGTAGAGACATCCCCAAAAAGACTTGCAGCTTTAATTTGCAGAGAAAAGCGGTTCTACAAAGTATTGACTCAGGGGGGCTGAATACAAATGCACCCCACACTTTTCACATAATTATTTGTAAAAAAGGCTAAAAACCATTTATCATTTTCCTTCCACTTCACAATTATGTACAACTTTGTGTTGGTCTATCACGTAAAATCCCAATAGAATACATTTATGTTTTTAGTTGCAACATGACAAAATGTGAAAAATGTCAAGGGGTGTGAATACTTTTTCAAGGCACTGTATATAAATGGTGACAGGGCCAAGCACAACATTAGAAACTAAAGTGCAATTTTTCTTCAGGCATTTCAGGATCTCAGTGTGCAAGATACGTGACAATATATCCAAAATTAACATCTGCCTAAACAAATTGTATATAGAGTAATGTTCCATTCCATACAACATGTAACATGATGTTTATTTTATGTTTCTGATGACCTCCCTTTTAAATGTCTGCAGTAAAACAGAGAGCAGAGATTTCATCAGAAAACAGCAAGTCTCAAACATCTGACCTGAAACAAATATGCAAATCAGACCATGAAACCTCTGAAAAACATAAGGAGGATCAACCACAATATAATATGGCTAGTGAGAAAGAAGATAAAGGGGATAAACATTAGTCGGGTCAATTACTTGATCAAGAAGAACACACTGCCTTGCTGAGTGGTAGTTCTTCTGAATTGGAAGTAAAAGAACCGATGCAAAGTTCTTCCCTTTCCTCATACATTGAAGAGGATCCAGGAAAATGTTCAGTGAAGATGAATGAGAAAGAAAAAAGAGATCAAAGTCCAGAAAGTCAATCACATCAGCAACAAAACCAGACAGACGCTGTTTTGCTAAAGGATAGTTCTTAGTTCATCTGAACTGGAAGAAGATGAATAGAGGGCACTAAGAACAAATGCAATGTTATTTTTTTTCCTAACATGCACAAAATAATCCAGGAAAGCATTCTATCTAGATCAGGAACAGCAGACAGAGGGTGCCTGTGTCAGTGTGATAGTAAAAGCAAGTAACACTTTATTCAGTTAAACTTATCCATCTGTCCTCTGGACTTCTCCTTGATATCCCTTACTACTATGGACTGTATGGACTAATTCTTATTAATTGATTTTTCTGTCTTGCAGAGATACTAGATTTTCTAATATATTTTCTGAAACTCCCATACCTACATCTTCAATTGTCTGCAATTCAAATTCCCCCCTCCCCTAATACCAACACACACACACAATTAAATTTGAATTGTATATTGCGAAAATTGTTTTATAAATTAGAAGATCTACTGGCATCAGAAAATCACCAATGGTGGGACATAATTTTTCTTAACAAATATCTACAGTTGAAATTGACACCCAGAGGTCGTAGAGTGTAGCCCCGTACACACAATCAGATTTTCCTGTCGGAAAAATCTTGGATGTTTTTTTCTGACGGAATTACGCTCAAGCTTGCCTTGCATACACACGGTCACACAAAAGTTCTCTGAACTTTCAACCGACAAGAACGCGGTGACATACAACACTACGACATGCTGAGAAAATTAAATTCAGTGCTTCCAACCATGCGTCAAATTGTTTGAGCATGCATAGGAATTTTGCGTGTCGGAATTGCTACAGACGATCGGATTTTCCGATCTGAACTTTTTCCATCAGAAAAATAGAGAACCTGCTCTCAATCTTTTGTTGCCGGAAATTCCACCAGCAAAAATCTGATGGAGCATACACACGGTTGCATTTTCCGACCAAAACTCTCATTGGTCTTTTGCTGGCCGAATTTCCAATTGTGTGTACACGGCATTGGAGTTGTCCCTTCCTTGATCCAGATCTTATGAAGGAATGGAGGCACATCTCTGATTTTTGTACTACACAATGGATAAAAGTCATTATCCAGCAGAGGACTAGAAATTTAGCCAAATATAAGTCTGAGATTGAGAATGTTTGTTTTTATAAGCTTATTAGTGAACACAGCTCCTTTTGCCTAATGGATAGAAGGTTTGCCAATTTACTTCAGAAAATAGTTGATAAAAAAAATAAGTTTTCTGCAAAAAAAATCAAAAATTATAAAGAGATCTAGATCTTCATGTGCGCCCCCTAAGAAAACCTCTGACCAGCAATGGGAACCCAAGGGGCAATGTCACAAACTCCCTCTGAAAGACATTCCACTTCTAGCCACAAATAGAGCCAGCAATAAAGGGGGATAAAAATGGGTAAAAGCCTTGTGAGCTGCCACACTAAGCCTAAATTAACCTAAAATAAACACATGTAATTTACTATAATCAGCTGCCCACACTTCCCACACTTCCCCAGATGGTGATAACGCAAACTATATAACACACTGTGCAGTGCTGATAAATATTGAAACAATACTATATAAATATATGAATCCAGTAAACACTAATATATATATATATATATATATATATATAAATATATATATGAAAAAAAGTGATGTAGAGTAGTAGAAATGTAAATGTAGTGGAAACTCTACATACTCTACACTTCCCAGTAAAATACATAATACTCTAGTATTCAACTATACTCACAGGGGCGTTTCTTAATGAATAGCAAAGTCTTTGTGTATTATGTGAATCAGTATCCCTGCTCCTAAAGGGTGTGTAGCGGAGATATGTATGTCTTCATCCAAGGCATTTCGAACGTACTTTCAGGAGTAGAAATTGAAGAATCCTTTGTTCGTTCAATAGTTGGTTTATTGTTCAGAAAGATAAGCAAAGACAAGATTGACATCTGGTAACATATGGCATGGTTTTGGCTTCTAAGGTGGTACTTCTGGTGTTACATTTTCAAAGTATAGCATTCCTTCTCTTCCCACCAATCTACTCTTTCTCCTAATCTTACTCCATTCTTATACTGTTTCATGATGTTATGTCAGCATATCCTAATAACTCCCACATTTGCATATATACCTAATATGGTTCAGTCTATAGATAAGTAGCATAACTCCACCCATTGTCCTGATATAGTAACTCAAAAATAGAAATACCTACTCAGCAAAACCACTCCTCCCTGTACTCTCTGTTGTTCTGTAACCTTCAGAAACCATCACTTATTACCGTACATATAACTTACATATATTTTCTGAAACTTTTATCACTTAAAATATTAATTAACTCAAAAACTTCTAACAATTCCCCCTCAATGCACTATATTCAACAAATAATAAGTGCATTCATCTTAAATAATAAATGTCTCTGATTCTCTTTTTTCCAATACAAACAATACAATAAACATTAATACAATACACATTAATACATTTTAGTGTGTCAGATATTGTACATAAACATTTTCCAAAATTCTAAGATGTTTCTATGAAAAATATTTAAATATTTCATTCCATTGAGAAAGTATGAATTATTATATGTATTAATTGTAATTAATTTTCCATCTAAATCATATAATATTAAATATTTTCTTCTTTCAACTTTATAAATGTATTTAACTTCTTGTGAAACTCTTATAACTTTAACCATATCATATAATTATTTTATGGATAATCTATGATTTTACTTTAAAATGATCTTCTTTTCAAGTATATTGTTCCATTATATGACACATTATCTATGTGTATTCTTATCTGTAAAACCACTGACCTACTGACCTTTAGTCATAAACTCTGGACATGGAGAACAACTGGTACCAAAATGACATTCACACAACTTAGCTATTACCTAAATCACTCACACTTCATTTATAGCCCTTTCATACACATTTTGAATCAATTGCTCCAGATGTACCATAACTAAACACTGAATCAGATAAATCAGAAGTAATTTTCCGACTAAAAATACTTGTCATAATTTTTTCACCTTTTTTCATTTCTTCCTTAATTTATAAAATTGTTTCATTCTAACCATAATACAGATTTGAATCAAAATACATAAAAACTTTCCCATTATTTGATTGTCATATTTTATATATTCTATCTATCATTCTATTTATTTTTCAATTTATTTATCCATCTATCCATGACCAGCAAGCAACTTTTCTATATTTTTTTTTTTAAACATTCTAAAATTATTTAATTTAACAATAACTTTGTTTAGACACATTGAAATCCTTTTCTTCATATACTCTAATTTATACCTTTTTTGTCTTTCCTATTATCTTATCACTATCATCATTATTCAGATAATTCATAAAAAAATTCTTATATGAGAATCACATCCTAACTCCCCCTCACATAATGATCGACCGATCAATATGTCGCTTTTGATGCAAGTTCACCAAAAAATGATAGTCCTTGATAACATAATCAAAAAAATAATAACTTTTGAAAAAACAAGAAATAGTAACATATAGAAATTTAGTTGTGCTTGTTGCATTGTCATGGAAGAATAAAAAAAAAACGAAATAAAAAAATAAAAAAATAGTTTTCTTTAAATTTAGAAACAAAAGACATATCTATAAAAGAAAATGAAAACAAGTATCAAATTCTTTTAAAAATTATGTTTTCCTAAATAATTTTCATTAATCAATTTAAACCATTTTAGAATGATAATGCTTTCTGTGTTTACCAATTTTATTCTTATTTTTACCAATTATTTTTAATTCTACCAATACTTTTGAAACAAAAACTATAATCCCAATCTACTTTTAAAATAACAAAATAATCTTCCCAATTTAAATCCCAGTTGACATTTCTGTTGACATCTTTGGTACCTTCAGATCTATAATTCTTAACCATAACTTTAGCTACTGGAATAAATTACTAAACATACTCATTAGAAGTAGAAATCTCATTCAAGACATCATTTCTATTTAAATTTATCAAAGGCCTAGCCATGTTTTGTGAACAAACTTCTGAGATACCTATACTTGTTGTTTGTAGACATGTGCAGAGTAAAATATTTTGTTTCGGAATTTCGTTTTCGTCCGAAAAACTTAATTTATTTAGTTACTCCCGAAATTCGTTTTTATTTATTTAGTTTTTCGTTCAAAAATTGCATTCGTCCGAAAATCCACGTGAATTACGGTCGAATCTGTCTTTGAAGGCTTATGGTGTCTGTCAAATGTATAAAGAAGATTCAACGGAGCTAGTATATAGCATACTTTAGAACCCTATTAAAGTCTATGGGACTCCAACGTTCAAAATCTAAAGTGCTAATTTTAAAGACTAATTTGCAAGTTACTGTCCTAAAAAGTGTTTGGGGACCCGGGTCCTGCCCCAGGGGACATGTATCAATGCAAAAAAAAGTTTTAAAAATGGCAGTGATTTTAATAATGATTAAAGTGAAACAATAAAAGTGTAATATTCCTTTAAATTTCGTGGGGGGGTGTCTATAGTATGCCTGTGAAGGGGCTCATGTTTCTGGTGCTTAGAACTGTCCCTGCACAAAGTGTAATTTATGCAGGAAAAAAAGTCCTTTAAAATCACTCGCAGCTATTATGAATTGTCGGCTAATACAGAGAACACTCATTGAAGGGTCATTGATAAAAAAATAAATCAATAAAAAAGCGTGGGGGTCCCCCAAATTCAATTACCAGGCCCTTCAGGTCTGGTATGGATATTAAGGGGAACCCTGCCTCAAATTTAAGAAAAAATTTGACCTGGGGTTCCCCCTAAATATCCATAACCAGACCCTTCAGGTCTGGTATGGATATTAAGGGGAACCCCGCGTCAAATTAAAAAGAAATTGACGTGGGGGTCCCCCTAAAAATCCATACCAGACCCTTTATCCGAGCACGCAACCTGGCAGGCTGCAGGAAAAGAGGGGGGGTGAGAGAGCGGCCCCCCCTCCCTCCTGAACCGTACCAGGCCACATGCCCTCAACATTGGGAGGATGCTTTGGGGGTCTGTGACCCCTCAAAGCACCTTGTCCCCATGTTGATGAGGACAAGGGCCTCATCCCCACAACCCTGGCCGGTGGTTGTGGGGGTCTGCGGGCGGGGGGCTTATCAGAATCTGGAAGCCCCCTTTAACAAGGGGACCCCCAGATCCCGCCCCCCTGTTTGAAATGGTAAGGGGGTACAAAAGTACCCCTACCATTTCACAAAGAAAGTGTAAAAAATTGTTAAATAAGACAAACACACTTTTGAAAAATTCCTTTATTAAAAATAAAAAAAAATAAAAAAAGATTCCAGCGGTGCTAATCCACTCTTGCTATCCCCCCCTACAAAATTTAAAGGAATATTACACTTTTATTGTTTCACTTTAATCATTATTAAAATCACTGCTCCTGAAAAAACGGCCGTTTTTAAAACTTTTTTTTGCATTGATACATGTCCCCCGGGGCAGGACCCGGGTCCCCAAACACTTTTTAGGACAGTAACTTGCAGAATCTTTTCTCTCTGTCAAATCTTTTTTCTCTGTCGAATATTTTCTCTATATAATCTTGGACTAATGGAGGTAAGGTTAGGCACATTCGACCACGGGTTCTATAGACAGATTGTTATTGTCAGAGTCACGTCGAATCTCCTATTCTATATCGAACTGTTGTAACAATGAAAACGAAAATAAAGCATTTATTTATGTCGGATCTTTCGTTTTTTGGATTCTGTGCTTTCGATATCGTTTGTCAAAACGAAAACGAAAATAGCTGAAATTCGTACGAAAATGCATTCGGACGAAAACGAATGCACATGTCTAGTTGTTTGCAAAATTTGCAACCACACTACTTTCTATACAACAGATTATATAAATAACTAAGTATGCCAATCTTAAAAGACATCCTGTCGTTAACTTAAAAAGTTAACACCTTATTCTTGAATCATCTTACCCAAAACTATTGATACGTTCTACAATACCCGAGTACTTAAGATGATAAGAAACAAAAAACTTTACTAAACCTAAAATTGCATACATGTCCTTTACTACCTGTCCTATAAAATTTTAAATCATTAACTGATTCCATGGTTTGAAAATCCAACCCCAATGGAATATGACATAAGTTCACTACAACTTAGCTTTTATAAAAAAATATTATTTTTTCTAGAATTACCTCAATTAATTTATCAAAAAGAAACATTAACTAAAAACAACATCCTAGCATCCTAGTTTAGCAGGTGAAAAAACTAATATAATCAATCTATATAGATTTGCCAAATCCCTTAATACTTTGTAGTATCAGGTTAGGCCTCTTTCACTTTAGATAATTCTATAAACAAATAAAACAATATTCAGAAGTTTGATGACAAAGTGTTCTAAAATGAGTAGTTCAGAATTTCCTTCATTAGCTTAAACAAAAAATCAATCAGTCAGTCAGGTACCTGGATATGCAAAAAGAAATATTTTCATTTTAAAATAACTTTTTCCATTATTATTGGAATCCAATTATTTTTACAATAAATTTCCTCCTTTATCAGTCTGTACTGATTCTAACTAAGACAATATGTCATAGTTCCCCTCTTTATCCTGTGACTAATATTAAACTTGTAAAAGAATAACCTTGCCAGATTACTGTTTTTTTCTTTACAATTTCTTTAATTTTGTAAAGAACATTAATTTAGGTTGGGCTTTCCAAAATATTCTATTTCTGAAAGAAATTTGATCATGTTGAAGTTTCTTTTCAGAACCCAGCATTCCCCTCATACAGTATGATTGAATGAACCACACCTGCTCTGTCACTGACTGCTAAACCAACACATGGCAGTCTTAAGATCAGCTTTTAATGCGTCCACTAAAAATTGAAAAGGTGACATTTTCATGATTATTTTACACAACTTTGGCTCTATCCCTCACACCGCATCAATTTAACACAGTGTTTTTAAATCTCACTACAACTGATCTTTTTAACATCATATTGCCATTAAACAAAGCTGTGTGTATTGACACCTCCTGTTTTCCTTGAAAAGATGTTTTCAAAACAAATGGTGCTAAACCCACAGTGTCTCTGATCTGTAGCATTGGACAATTCACCCCTAACACATTTATTTATAAATACCAATTAAATTGTATCATCATCCACATACACTTGAATGTACAATGGCTGAGATAGATCTCTATAATTTACCAAAAATACTAAATTTATAAGGGCTTTCTTTAGATCTTCAAATGTTTGTATATAAGTTATCTTTTGTTATTAAAAATATATTTGCCCTACAGTAAGCCCATATAATTCATTAAAATTTACTCAGACAGATACTTTGTCTGTCTGCAAAAATCTCAATGAACTCTCGAAAAAAGTTAAGGCCTAAAAAATCTTATTTTTCAAAACAATTACTTTTAGTAAGTAATAATACCTTTTTAAATATATATTTTCCTCATCAGTGAACCCTCTTACAAGTATCTGTAAAATTTAACACAAAAATGTATTGTGCTTTGATCCCTAACAGTGAAAAATGTCATGGCATGACTGACCAGTCTGTAACTTGATCTGCATCTCTCTGTTGGTAATACACTCCTCACATGTCACATACTCTTCAGAGAATGATCTGTTACTGACAGTCTTAGCTACCATGGTTTGTACACTCTACACTGTACAATTCGGTAACAATCTCGTTTCTCGTTTTTTAAAATGTTTAACCTTTTTATCACTTTTTAACCACTTAACAACCGCCCATTGCCGATCAACGGCTTCAGTTAATTAACGGCCTCCCAGAATTCTGCTCTCGCGCGCCCCCTGGGGCGCGCACACGAGAGCATCCGTGACCGCTGGGTCCAGTGGACCCGGCGCATCACGAATCACGGTAAACGGCCGCTCAGCGCGGCCGTTTACCACGTGATCGCTCCGTCAAATGACGGAGTGATCACTTGTAAACAAACCGGCGTCATGTTATGACGCCGGTTCCTCCCTCCCCCTCTCTGTACCGATCGGTACAGCGGAGGGGGAAGAGATCGGTGTTAGCAGTGATGTGGGCTGCATCTGCAGTGCCCACATCGCTGCGCACCGAAAATTAACCCCTCAATTCCCTGCCAACACTCTGCAATACCCTGCCATTACTCTGCATTACTCTGCAATACCCCCATTACTCTGCATTACTCTGCAATACCCCCATTACTCTGGATTACTCTGCAATACCCCCATTACTCTGGATTACTCTGCAATACCCCCATTACTCTGCATTGCCCTGCAACACTCCGCATTGCCCTGCAACACTCCGCATTGCCCTGCAACACTCCGCAATGCCCTGCATGCTCCGCAATACCCTGCAACACTCCGCAATACCCTGCAACACTCCGCAATACCCTGCAACACTCCGCAACACCTTGCAACACTCCGCAACACCTTGCAACACTCCGCAACACCCTGCAACACTCCGCAATACCCTGCAACACTCTGCAATACCCTGCAACACTCCGCAACACCTTGCAACACTCCGCAATACCCTGCAACACTCCGCAACACCTTGCAACACTCTGCAATACCCTGCAACACTCTGCAACACCTTGCAACACTCTGCAATACCCTGCAACACTCTGCAATACCCTGCAACGCCCTGCAACACTCCGCAACACCTTGCAACACTCTGCAATACCCTGCAACACTCTGCAATACCCTGCAACACTCTGCAATACTCTGCAACGCTTTGCAATACTCTGCAACGCTTTGCAATACTCTGCAACGCTTTGCAATACCCTGCAACACTCTGCAATACCCTGCAACACTCTGCAACACCCGCCAATACCCTGCAACACTCTGCAATGCTCTGCAACACCCGCCAATACCCTGCAACACTCTGCAATGCTCTGCAACACCCGCCAATACCCTGCAATGCAATACTCTGCAACGCCATACTCTGAGATATCCAGCCATGCTCTGAGATACCCAGCCATAGTCGGTGATACCCTGCAATACCCAGCCATAGACATCCCCCCCTCCCGCTGCCCTCCGGTGCTTCTACCGAATTGCTAATACGATCAAAGACAGAATCTTTTTTTTTTTTTTCAGGCTTCCCAGCTTAGAGGTGAGATGTGGGGTCTTATTGACCCCACATCTCACTGTAAAGAGGACCTGTCATGCCATATTCCTATTACAAGGGATGTTTACATTCCTTGTAATAGGAATAAAAGTGATCAAAAAAATTATTTTTGGGGAAAAAAATGTCAAACTAAAATAAATAAAGTAAAATGAACAATAAAAAAAAATGTTTTTTTTTAAAGCGCCCCTGTCCCCATGTGCTCGCATGCAGAAGCGAACGCATACGTAAGTCCCGCCCACATATGAAAACGGTGTTCAAACCACACATGTGAGGTATCGCTGCGAACGTTAGAACGAGAGCAATAATTCTAGCCCTAGACCTCCTCTGTAACTCAAAACATATAACCAGTAAAAAAAAATTGAAATCGTCGCCTATGGGGATTTTTAAGTAGCGACGTTTGGCGCCATTCCACGAGCGTGTGCAATTTTGAAGAGTGACATATTAGGTATCTATTTACTCAGCGTAACTTCATCTTTCACATTATGGAAAAATTGGGCTAACTTTACTGTGTTTTTTTTTTTTTTTTTTTTTTTTTAAGCCCAAAACTGTTTTTTTTTCCAAAAAAAAGCATTCGAAAAATTACTGCGCAAATACCGTGCGAGATAAAAAGTTGCAAAGACCACCATTGTATTCTCCAGGGTGTTTGCTAAAAAAACATATATAATGTTTTGGAGTTCTATGTAATTTTCTAGCAAATAAATGATGATTTTTACATGTAGGAGAGAAATGTCAGAATTGTCCTGGGTGCTCCAGAACACCTGATGGCGCTCCATGCATGTTGGGCCTCTGTATGTGGCCACACTGTGTAAAAGTCTCACACATGTGGTATCGCCGTACTCGGGAGTAATAGCAGAATGTGTTTTGGGGTGTAATTTGTGGTATGCATATGCTGTGTGTGAGAAATAACCTGATAATATGACAATTTTGTGAAAAAAAAAAAAAGTAAAAAAAAATCTTGATTTTGCAAAGAATTGTGGGAAAAAATGACAACTTCAAAAAACTCATCATGCCTCTTACTAAATACCTTGGGATGTCTTCTTTCCAAAAAGGGGTCATTTGGGGGGTATTTGTAATTTTCTGGCATGTTAGGGTCTCAAGAATTGAAATAGGCCGTCAGTACTTCAGGTGTGATCAATTTTCAGATATTGGCACCATAGCTTGTGGACTCTATAACTTTCACAAAGACCAAATAATATCCACCAATTTGTACTTATTTTTACCAAAGATATGTAGTAGTATAAATTTTGGCCAAAATTTATGAAGAAAAAATTACTAATCTGCTAAATTTTCTAACAGAAACAAAGAAAAATTCATTTTTTTACAGAATTTTCGGTATTTTTTCCTTTATAGCACAAAAAATAAAAAACCCAGCGGTGATTAAATACCACCAAAAGAAAGCTCTATTTGTGTGAAAAAAAGGACAAACATTTCCTATAGGTCCAGTGTTGCATGACTGAGTAATTGTCATTCAAAATGCGAGAGCACCGAAAGCTGAAAATTGGTCTGGTTATTAAGGGTGTTTAAGTGCCCAGCGGTCAAGTGGTTAAACATATTTTGTTTGTACATCTGCGAGAACTTATGTACACTATGTTATATGACTTTCCTGATTATAATAATGATAAAAAATTGTTTAGAAGACAATCTCATGACACTCACAGATTGGATCCTACCCATGACCTGCGATTGACCATTTCCCCGAGAAAACTCCTCCCACAACAAAAGTCCTTACTTTTACCAGAAATACTAATTTACAAAAACTTTTAACAGTAGTTATTTTTACAATTTTTTTAGATTGAACAAAACTTTCATATTTTAATATTTTCTCTGGGTCACCTTAAGTAAATTAGAACAATTTACTACTTTTAAATTGCTCAATCCTTAAATTATTGTTTCCTGCAACCAAATCTTTAGAATTTTTGTAAAACATTAAACATCATGTTTTTTCCATTATCTCAATTTCATACAGTTCTTTCCACAATCTTAATCAATAGTTTTATTTCTCTGAAAACTTTGTTCAGGGCTTAAATATTCATAAACATATACATGCAGCATTCAACTTAATTTTCTTATTAAAGAACTTCTTTACACTCTGGCATAAATTAATTAATTACCTTACTACTGCATGTATTCCTATACTCCATACATATGAAATATATCAATTTCCCGATCGTACTGAGACTTACTTCTGAGCCTAGAGATGTTAACCATTCCCATGTTATTCTTTCATTTAAACAAACACACTCACCCCTTGTTAGTATGATAGTCCTGTGTGCACTTAAAATAAAACAAGAGATGAATAATGTCCTTTTAACTTTGTTGTTCGTTGCTTTTTCTTTCTTTTTCTTCTTTTCTTGTAGCTCTTTGCCTTGTTCCTTGAATTGTGTGCTGTAGTGTCATGCCCGTTGATCTATTCTTTGCCTTTGTGCTTGGACCTTCCATCTTCAAACATCAAAATCCGACTTACATATTAGCTCACCCAAAGTGTACATTTGCCTTTGTACCTGCAACGGTGACTTTTTCAAATAACGTGAAGTCTTTGTTCCTATTTCAACACTTTTTTCTTCTTGGGTAACAACCCAATATTTTCTTATGTGAGACTTTCTCACCTTCTTAGGAACTAACCTTGGCAGATATCTTCACGTACGTAACTAAATTATGTCTTCACAAAGTCCTGGATTTTCCAAAAATAACATGAAGTATACCGTCCAACTGGCCTTGTCAATCAACTTCGTAGGCTGTATCTTTTTTTTTTTTTTTCTGTGTACAGAGAGGTGAGAAAACAAAGAGAAAAACTCACCCTCCACTTTTTACTGGACCGTTGTCCACATCTGACGCAAACGCTTCCTTCTAGGTTCTTTGATCATTTTTTCCTGAGACTTGATCATGAAATTTGAGTTCATCTCCCCCCTTTGTCAAGGAGTGGGGAAAAAAATTGATAATTTCGGCTGGCTCAACATTGAAAGAAATGGCGTGGAGAATAGAAAGCTCTACTCTTAGTAAAATACATAATACTCTAGTATTCAACTATACTCACAGGGGCGTTTCTTAATGAATAGCAAAGTCTTTGTGTATTATGTGAATCAGTATCCCTTCTCCTAAAGGGTGTGTAGCGGAGATATGTATGTCTTCATCCAAGGCATTTCGAATGTACTTTCAGGAGTAGAAATTGAAGAATCCTTCACTCGTTCAATAGTTGGTTTATTGTTCAGAAAGATAAGCAAAGACAAGATTGACATCTGGTAACATATGGCATGGTTTTGGCTTCTAAGGTGGTACTTCTGGTGTTACATTTTCAAAGTATAGCGTTCCTTCTCTTCCCACTCTTTCTCCTAATCTTACTCCATTCTTATACTGTTTCATGATGTTATGTCAGCATGTCCTAATAACTCCCACATTTGCATATATACCTAATATGGTTCAGTCTATAGATAAGTAGCATAACTCCACCCATTGTCCTGACATAGTAACTCAAAAATAGAAATACCTACTCAGCAAAACCACTCCTCCCTGTACTCTCTGTTGTTCTGTGACCTTCAGAAACCATACTTATTACCGTACATATAACTTAAATATATTTTCAGAAACTTTTATCACTTAAAATATTAATTAACTCAAATACTTCTAACAATATATATATATATATATATATATATATATATATATATATATATATATATATATATATATATATATATATAATGTCTAAAGCATAACAACATATAAACTCTGTAAATAAAGTGCTCGTGCTCCGTGATATTGCACTCAGTCCATGAGGTTATTAAACTAAACAACAGTCCACACACATATACATATTATTTATATATATATATATATATATATATATATATATATATATATATATATATATATATATATATATATATATATATATATATATGTGTGTGTGTGTGAAAATAAAGTGCTTGTGCTCCGTGACTTTCAATTAATCATTGATGAGTGTTTAATCTAAACAGCAAAAGTCCATATTAACCATGTGATAATTGTGTCTGCATGCGTTGTGCACACACATAACCCCCACCGGGTGTACCCCCACCTTAGGGGCTTAAAAAATAAGCCTGTAATTGATAGCAATAGCCTGCAGAGATCCTCCTTTGCTTCCTTTATCCTATGCAGGTTTATGGGACACTATTTTCTTCTGGTATGTTCAGAGACTCTCCACATATACATCACATGCAGGAAATGACAGAGGCATGCAATAGCATGATAACGTTTAAACATTTTTAATTGCAAACACAACTCCACATATATACAACTCACATTTCAAATAAATAAAAATCACCTTTAAAGTGCTATAGTGCTGAGGAGTGATAGAGTCACCTGTGGTCCGGTTCCGCAGCCCCGGTTTACATGGCGTTCCCCCTGTCCTATGCCAGCCCTGCAACACTTCCTGGTACTTCTCTCGTCAGCCGATCAAGCGCCTCCTACCGGTTTTGTCAAAGTCTTGTGACTTCCTCTGGGAATACTGATTGGCTGATGTTTTTTCCATACTATATTAAGGCGACGATCTCCACTTGAATGCAGACCCAGATTTCTGCCATTTTGTTGTAGTCTGTTTTTATAAACACACAGCTGTGATCTACTAACTCCTCTGCCTTGAAATCATAAGCTATACCCTGTATAGTGTCCCATAACTCACAATATACGTAAACTACAGTGCAAACTACGTTGTGCACTGCTATATATGATTACTGTAGCTGCAATCGCTGCCATTTTCTTATAGCTCAGATGGAGTAAGTCACCGATCACCACCATTTTCTCATAGCCCTTCATTATTAGTTAGAAAACGGTGGTGGTCTGGTGCCCCCCCGCTATACTATCACAGCAGTTAATGCACTTTTTAAAATCTAATATCCTCCACTTTAAATAGACCATAGCAAAATACTAATTACAAAGTCAACATGTAAGCTGGTATCTGTATATATTGGATCACCATGTTCACACATAAAATTTAATACAAAAGGGTGATACTTGGTGGTAATACATAAAAACAACAAGGATATACTGTAAATCCTTATTGTGCTATTAGCTAATATTGCTGGGGGACCCATTTCTGGTATCATTGCAACCATCCCATATCTATAAGTGACTGGTCCATGGCTGCACTTATCAATACCATAGCTCCCAACTGTCCCTGATTTTGAGGGAATGTCCCTGATTTGCAGCAATGTCCCTCTGTCCCTCATTCCTCCTCATTTGTCCCTCATTTTGGTCTGATCTATATAGTTATATATAAAAGGCATTTTTTAACTTTCAAAAAGTGTTTCCCAGTGCTAAACCTTTCATCTAAATTCTAAATGGCTGCATTTGTAAATTTTATAAGGCCAATATGAAGGAATAGTAGTAGTAAAAAAAAATCCCTTGTGGATTTAATTAACCATTTGATTTTGGTTAATTCCTCTTTAAGGGGGTGTGGCAGGGGGCATGTCCTATCACAGGAACATTAGCTTCTATAGACGGCCCTTCTACTGACAGCATGCCAGCCCTGTTGGATGATACCTCACAAGAGAAGAGGCAGGCAAGGTGGGAGGCATAAACAAAAAGCACCACAGGGAACTACCTCAGATACCATAAAAAAATATTTAATTTACCATCCCACATTTTATTTATGGAGGAAACCTCTATCCTTAACCACTTGCCGCCTGCCCTATAGGGAATTGACGGCGGCAAAGTGGTTTCATAATCCTAACCGGACGTCATATGACGTGATTAGGATTATGAGCTGCTGCGCGCCCCAGGGGGCGCGCATCGCGGCGATCGTTGTTGCGGGGTGTCAGTCTGACACCCGGCAACTACGATCTCGGTAAAGAGTCTCCGACGGAGACTCTTTACCATGTGATCAGCCGTGTCCAATCACGGCTGATCACAGTGTAAATGGGAAGAGCCGGTGATCGGCTTTCCCTCACTCGCGTCTGTCAGACGCGAGTAGAGGAGAGCCGATCGGCTGCTCCTCTGACAGGGGGGGTCTGTGCTGATCGATTATCAGCACAGCCCCCCCGAGGATGCCCACACTGGACCACCAGGGACACCACTAGACCACCAGGGAAAAGGTAATAAAATCCATAATCCTCCCTAGACCACCAGGGATGCCAGTCAGCACAATGGGTGCCAATCAGTGCCCATAATGGATGCCAATCAGTGCCCACAATGGGCATCACTGATTGGCATGCATTATTGTTTGGCACTGATTGGCATCCATTACTATAACACCGATGCCGCCTATGAGTGCCCACCTGTGCCGCCTATGAGTGCCCACCTGTGCCGCCTGAGTGCCCACCTGTGCCGCCTATGAGTGCCCACCTGTGCCGCCTATGAGTACCCACCTGTGCCGCCTATCCATGCCCACCTGTGCCGCCTATCTATGCCCACCTGTGCCGCCTATCCATGCCCACCTGTGCCGCATATCCATGCCCATCCGTGCCGCCCATCCATGCCGCCCATCCGTGCCAGCTATCAGTGCCAATTTGTGCCACCTATCAGTGTCCGTCCGTGTTGCCCATCCGTGTTGCCCATCCGTGTCGCCCATCAGTGCCGCCTATCAGTGCCACTTCATTGGTGCCACATTGGTGCCCATCAGTGCCACCTTATCAGTGCCCATCAGTGTAGCCCCATCAGTGCCCATCAGTGAAGGAGAAAACGTACTTATTTACAAAGTTTTGAAACTGAAACAAAAAACATTTTTTTTTTCAAAATTTTCGGTATTTTTTTATTTGTAGCGCAAAAAATAAAAACCGTAGAGGTGACCAAATACCACCAAAAGAAAGCTCTATTTGTGGGAAAAAAATTATAAAAATTCCATTTGGGTACAGTGTAGCATGACCGCGCAATTGTCATTCAAAGTGCGACAGTGCTGAAAGCTCAAAATTGGTCTGGGCAAGAAGGTGTTTAAGTGCCCTGTATTGAAGTGGTTAAAAAAAGGTTTGACCTTTGCTCTGTCTGGTTCTCCCAATCCCTTTGTGCTCTTCAGAGATTTAAATAGTTTTACTCGTAAATTAACGCTAAAACAATTCTTTTACATAAAGGATTCTTCTTCCTCCTCTTCTAAAGATACCCCTGCACCTCCTTCTCCCATTACCTGTTATGGAATGTGGAATGAGGAGGATATTAAAATCCTTGAGATTCTTGAAGAACTTCAGGCGGAACAAATATTTGAGGAATATCCCCCCTACATACCCATGTCATATGCCACAATTGCACATACAACTTTCAAACCATCTTCTTCTTTTTATCTGCCAGATTATAGAAACATACTTAACAGTCATTATTCTTACAAAGCATACAACATAATATAAAAAAAAGTTCAACATACAACACCCACCACCACCCCACAAATCCACACTGGAAGCTGCATTTCTGTGTACATAATTAAGCAATGAGATCAAAGAGTAGACGGTCAGCACATGCTCCCGAAACCATGTTTGAATGGTCAGACAGGAACAATACAATACAACATTGACAGCATGGCCACATAAACCCACTTTTGAAAAAATGCACAAGAATTTCAACAAACAGCCCTAGTTGGGCGTTTGTCAATAGGCACAATACCATTCCTTCACCACAAATCACAGCAAAAACCTGACCTTCTCAGGCCCTACTGCAGCCCTTTATATAAGATAGGTTGTATTGTTAGCACACTGACACACGCCCAATAGAAGTACACGTCCACCAGTATCTTTCAATCTGTCTCTTTGTGCATGTCTAAAGTGATTGCACCTGATGAGAAGGAACACATAATACTATATGCAACTGTGTTAGCCCTTGGCTGTGTGCATCAAATCTCCAACAACAGGCCAAAGATCGAAGTCCATTTGCATGCACATAAACAAGGCAACAGTTTTCTAAGCATATGCACCTATGCCGTGTAAACCCTACAATTTTAAATGTCCAAACCCCTGGGCATGATTAGTGCTAACAAACATTAACATCAGCCCCTGGCTGCAATGAGCTTCCAATCTTAAGTCCAAAACTAACTTTCTTACATTAGAGACTATTTTGACAGGAGACAAATAAGACAGCATGTCTTTGGATTGTAACATTGGTTGAAACATACAGTGCCTTGCGAAAGTATTCGGCCCCCTTGAACTTTTCAACCTTTTGCCACATTTCAGGCTTCAAACATAAAGATATAAAATTTTTATTTTTTGTGAAGAATCACCAACAAGTGGGACACAATTGTGAAGTGGAACGAAATCTATAGGATTTTTGAAACTTTTTTAACTAATAAAAAAATGAAAAGTAGGGCGTGCAAAATTCTTCGGCCCTCTTGTGTTAATACTTTGTAGAGCCCCTTTTGCTGCGATTACAGCTGCAAGTCGCTTGGGGTATGTCTCTATCAGTTTTGCACATCGAGAGACTGAAATTCTTGCCCATTCTTCCTTGCAAAACAGCTGGAGCTCAGTGAGGTTGGATGGAGAGCGTTTGTGAACAGCAGTTTTCAGCTCTTTCCACAGATTCTCGATTGGATTCAGGTCTGAACTTTGACTTGGCCATTCCAGCACCTGGATACGTTTATTTGTGAACCATTCCTTTGTAGATTTTGCTGTATGTTTGGGATCATTGTCTTGTTGGAAGATAAATCTTCGTCCCAGTTTCAGGTCTTTTGCAGACTCCAACAGGTTTTCATCCAGAATGGTCCTGTATTTGGCTGCATCCATCTTCCCCTCAATTCTAACCATCTTCCCTGTCCCTGCTGAAGAAAAGCAGGCCCAAACCATGATGCTGCCACCACCATGTTTGACAGTGGGGATGGTGTGTTGAGGGTGATGAGCTGTGTTGCTTTTACGCCAAACATATCGTTTTGCATTGTGGGCAAAAAGTTTGATTTTGGTTTCATATCACCAGAGCACCTTCTTCCACATGTTTGGTGTGTCTCCCAGGTGGCTTGTGGCAAACTTTAGACGAGACTTTTTATGGATATCTTTGAGAAATGGCTTTCTTCTTGCCACTCTTCCATAAAGGCCAGATTTGTGCAGTGTACGACTGATTGTTGTCCTATGGACAGACTCTCCCACCTCAGCTGTAGTTCTCTGCAGTTCATCCAGAGTGATCATGGGCCTCTTGGCTGCATCTCTGATCAGTCTTCTCCTTGTCTGAGCTGAAAGTTTAGAGGGACGGCCAGGTCTTGGTAGATTTGCAGTGGTCTGATACTCCTTCCATTTCAAAATGATCACTTGCACAGTGCTCCTTGGGATGTTTAAAGCTTGGGAAATCTTTTTGTATCCAAATCTGGCTTTAAACTTCTCCACAACAGTATTACGGACCTGCCTGGTGTGTTCCTTGGTCTTCATGATGCTCTCTGCGCTTTCAACAGAACCCTGAGACTATCACAGAGCAGGTGCATTTATACAGAGACTTGATTACACACAGGTGGATTCTATTTATCACCATCAGTCATTTAGGACAACATTGGATCATTCAGAGATCCTCGCTGAACTTCTGGAGTGAGTTTGCTGCACTGAAAGTAAAGGGGCCGAATAATTTTGCACGCACCACTTTTCAGTTTTTTATTTTCTAAAAAAGTTTAAAATATCCAATAGATTTCATTCCACTTCACAATTGTGTCCCACTTGTTGGTGATTCTTCACAAAAAATTAAAATTTTATATCTTTATATTTGAAGCCTGAAATGTGGCAAAAGGTTGAAAAGTTCAAGGGGGCCGAATACTTTTGCAAGGCACTGTATATACTTCAACACAAGCATTAGCATGGTGGGGAATTGAACTTGCAACCCCAGTGCTGCTAGACAGAATTGCTACCCTTTCATCCAGCAGGCAACCTCACACATGTTCTCTGCATCTCTGTGGTGTGAACCAACCTTAAGTTCATAGCCATGCTCAGTGTCACAAGCAATATACAATATATTGGCCTAAGTATTGGCACACCTGCCTTTAACCACCTCAATACAATACAATACCAATTTTCAGCTTTCAGCGCTCTCACAGTTTGAATGACAATTACTCAGTCATGCAACACTGTACCCATATGAAACTTGCGTCCCTTTTTCCACACAAATAGAGCTTTCTTTTAGTGGTATTTAATCACTGGTGGATTTTTTATTTTTTGTGCTATAAATAAAATAAAACGTAAATTTTGTGAAAAAAATGCCTTTTTCTTTGTTTCTGTCATAAATTTTTGATAATTAGAAACTTTTCTTCATACATTTTGGCCAAAGTTTATACTGCTACATATCTTTGGTAAAAATAACCCACATCAGTATATATTATTTGGTCTTTGTGAAAGTTATAGAGTCTACAAACTATGGTGCCAATCGCTGAAAATTGATCACATCTGATCAGGCCTTCAGTACATCAGGTGTATCTCATTTCTTGAGACACTAACAAGTCAGGAAAGTACAAATACCCCCCCAAATGACCCCTTTTTACAAAGTAGACATTCCAAGGTATTAAGTAAGTAGCATGGTGAGTTTTTTTAAGTTGTCATTTTTTCCCACAATTCTTTGCAAAACGAAGATTTTTTTTTATTATTATATTTTTTTTTACAAAATTGTCATATTATCAGGTTATTTCTCACACACAGCATATGCATACAACAAATTACACCCCAAAATACATTCTGCTACTCTTCCCGAGTTTGGCGATACCACATGTGTGAGACTTTTACACAGCCTGGCCACATACAGAGCACCAACATTGATGTAGTACCTTCAGACGTTCTACGAGCAAAAATGACACATCTCATTTCTCAACCACCTATTACACTTTTGAAGGCCCTGGAGTACCAGGACAATGGAATTTCCCATAAAATGACCCCATTTTGGAAAGCAAACACCCCAACGTATAATCTGTGAGGCATAATGAGTCTTTTGAACGGTTAATTTTTTTCCAGAAGTTTTTGGAATATGTGGAAAAAAATTAAAACGCTTTTTTTTTTTACACAAAATTGTCAATTTATAAGATATTTCTAACACATAGTATGTATATAGCAAAAATTACACCCCAAAACACATTCTGCTACTCCTCCCGAGTACAGCGATACCACGTGTGTGAGACTTTTACACATCCTGGTCACATAGAGAGGCCGAACATTGAAGTAGTACGTTCAGCATAAATGACACATCTCATTTCATTCCTACCCATCACACTTTTAAAGGTCCTGGACCACCAGGACAGTGAAATTACCCACAAAATGACCTCATTTTGGAAAGTAAACACCCCAACATATATTCTATGAGACATGGGCTGCAAATAGGTACTCGGGTACTCTGATGGGCTGGAGATAGGTACTCTGGTACTCTGATGGGCTGGAGATAGGTACTCTGGTGGTACTCTGATGGCCTGGTGACAGGTACTCGGGTACTCTGATGGCCTGGGGACAGGTACTCTGATGGCTTGGTGACTGGTATTTGGGCACTCTGAAGGGCGGTGACAGGTATTCATATGGACTGTGACAGGTACTCAGGTACTCAGATGAACTGTGACAGGTACTCGGGTACTCAGATGGACTGTGACAGGTACTCGGGTATTCTGATGGGCTGTGACAGGTACCCAGGTACTCGGATGAACCGTGACAGGTACTCGGGTACTTTGATGGACTGTGACAGCTACTCGGGTACTTGGATGAACCGTGACAGGTACTCGGGTACTTTGATGGGCTGTGACAGGTACTCGGGTACTCTGATGAACCGTGACAGATACTCGTGGGTAAACAGCCGGCCAATGGCTGTTTACCAGCGTCGGTGATGAGCAGTGTTCCCGGGGAACACGCCGCCACCGATGTGCATGCGCAGCGCGATTGCGCGCATGCACTGTGCACAGTCGGGGTGTGACCATCTGTGATCGGCTGTGACTTCATCACGGCCAATCACGTGGTGAACAGCCATAACCAATGGCTGTTCACCCCCTTCGGTGGAGAGCGGTGTCTCCGTGACACGCTGCCACCGAAGAAACAGGGATGCGCGGGGACGATCGCACGCATTTCCTTTTTAAACGGGAGGCGCTACAATAGGTGTGCCGCCTGGCCGTCATTTGACTGCCGGTGGTCAGCAACCAGTTAAACGCACATGAATTGTAATCGCATCCCAGTCTTAGTCAGTAGGGTTCAAAATTAATTTGGCCCACCCTTTGCAGCTATAACAGCTTCAACTCTTCTGGGAAGGCTGTCCACAAAGGTTTAGGAGTGTGTCTATGGCAGGAGTAGTGAACCTTGGCTCTCCAGCTGTTTTGAAGCTACAAGTCCCATGAGACATTGCAAGACCCTAAAAATCACAGGCATGACTCTTAGACACAGAGGCATGATGGGATTTGTTGTTTCAAAAAAGCTGTAGAGCTGAGGTTCCCTACCCCTGGTCTATGGGAATGTTTGACCTTCTTTCAAGTGCATTTTTGAGGTCAGGAACTGATGTTGGACGAGAAGGCCCGGCTTACAGTCTCTAATTCATCCCCAAGGTGTTCTGTTGAGGTCAGAACTCTGTCCAGGCCAGTCATGTTCCGTAAAGACATGGATAAGTGAATTTGGGGTGGAGGACCTTGACTGGCCGCACAGAGTCCTGACCTCAACCCGATAGAACACCTTTTGGCTGAATTAGAGCAGAGAATGCGAGCCATCAGTGCCTGGCCTCACAAATGCACTTTTGGAAGAAAGATCAAACATTCCCATAGACACACTAAACCGTATATAGACAGCTTTCCCAGAAGCTGTTCTAGCTGGAAAGGGTGGGCCAAATCATTTTAACCCTACGGACTAAGACTGGGCTGCCATTAAAATTCATGTGTGTAAAGGCAGGCGTCAATACTTTTTACTAGATAGTGTATCTGGCAAGATTTACAATAGTGGTGGAACCCTCTTCACATAAATCCTACATTTAGACATAGTTTTAGACTGGGGAGATGAGTCAACTTCTCTACATGAAGTGGCACGTTTGGGATTTGAACCCAGATGGTCAGGGATGCTAAGCAGAAGTTCTAACCTCTAAGTCCACGTGGCTGCCACATGTGAAAACCTTCTACACATGAATACACGTATACTGCATTTCTTTGCACATACAGGTGATGGAATTACATTACTTAACAGTTATTCAACTTGATTTATTCTGTGATATTTGGTGGCTCTTTGTGGGTGAGTGTACAATAGTGATATTACCCTCAAATTTAGATTTCTGATGTTGGTACACATCACATTTTTTTGGGGCTCAAATGATAATTATTTAGAAACAATAAAAAGCACAAAAAATTGTGACTCATTTTAAATTTGCATCAGCAATGGTTTGGGTAAAGATTGTTGTGAGATGGAGAGTAACAAGTGAAAGTGACAGAGAAAAATATATTTTACCAAAACATTAAAACATTCCACATTTTAGCATTCTTAAAAACAAAATATCTGAAGTAGAAGCAATAATGTTGCAAAGGAAAATTTATTTCAGAGAAAGATACATTTCATCTCAACATTAAGGGCCGGTTTACACTGCTGCGATGCGGGAACCCTGCGAATCCACCAGTGGCAGTGCGTCCATAAGGGCGCAGGAGCGCCCCCCCCCTTCTGTGACTCTCTAATCACCATAGATAGATTCATGCATTGCATACAGCGGTGGGGTTTTTTTTTGGAAGCACCTGACTAGAGCCATAGGCTCTAATAGGCGTCCAAAAAAGTGAGAAGCGGGCACAACACTGTGCATTTCTTTTCACTCAGCTCAATGTTTGCAAAGCCAAAAGAATTTGCTTTGCTAACATTGACCTGCCTCTCAGCCAATCAGGTTTCCGGTTCTGTTCCCGGTCGCCTGATTGGCTGAAACATCAGGCGCTGTGATTGGACTCCTATCAGGCATCCAATCATGGGAGAGGACGGGAGGATAGGAGGACAGGAGAAGACACATGGAAGACACCACTCACCGTCACCCGCTGCCTCACCGAGACAGGGTAAGTGCCGGGCAGATGGCGAGCGGGGCAGGGGGGGTCACAGTGGCAGCATTGGAAAGCACAGTGCATTTCATGGCACCGTGGCAGCATTTAATGGCACAGTGGCAGCATTATATGGCACAGTGGGAGCATTTGATTGCACAGTGGCGGCATTGGGAGCATGTGATGGCACAGTGGCGGCGTTTGATGGGCACAGTGGCTGCATTTGATGGCACAGTGGTACCGTTTGATGGCACAGTGGCACCGTTTAAAGGGCACAGTTACAGTGGCTGCAATTGATCAGCACAGTGGCACCGTTTGATGGGCACAGTGGCGGTATTTGATGCCACAATGGCTGCATTTGATGGCACAGTGAGGATGCAATTGATTTTTTTTTTTTTTTGAGCACCAGCCACCACTGGAATCCACTGCTGGTTCCTGCATCACATGTTTTCCAGCAGCAGTTCACACTGCCCTATGAGAACTGCTGGGAGTGTCAGGTAAAAGTTAATGACACCCCCAAATCAGTTTGATGCAAATTCAGCCATACGATCTTTATGGCTGAAATCGCACAGAGATCGCATGTGCTTTTCACTGCAGTGCGGTGCGAATAACATCCGATCTCTGACTTCGCACCAGTGTGAACCGGCCCTAAAAGGATTTATTTGTGAAAGTTACAATTGTACCATTAGAATCAATGGCTAACACTTGCATTGGACTATAATAGCGACAATTTTCACTTCCAAAAAATGCTCTTTAACCACTTCAGCCCCGGACCAATTAACAGCCTAAGGACCAGAGGTCTTTTTACAATTTCGCACTGCACTGCTTTAACTGGTAATTGCGCGGTCATCCAATGTTGTACCCAAACGAAATTTGCGTCCTTTTCTTCCCACAAATAGAGCTTTCTTTTGGTGGTATTTGATTGCCTCTGCGATTTTTATTTTTTGCGATATAAATGGAAAAAGACCGAAAATTTTGAGAAAAAAATATATTTTCTACTTTTTGTTATAAGAAAAATCAAATAAACTCAATTTTAGTCATACATTTAGGGCAAAATGTATTCAGCCACATGTCTTTAGTAAAAAAAATGTCAATAAGCGTATATTTTTTGGTTTGCGCAAGAGTTATAGCGTCTACAAACTAGAGTACATTGGAATTTACACAGCTTTTAATTTATGACTGCCTGTCTCATTTCTTGAGGTGCTAAAATGGCAGGGCAGTACAAACCCCCCCAAATGACCCCATTTTGGAAAGTAGACACCTCAAGGAAATTGCTGAGAGGCATGTTGAGCCCATTGAATATTTTTTTTTTTTGTCCCAAGTGATTGAATAATGACACAAAAAAAAAAAGTTTACAAAAAGTTGTCACTAAATGATATATTGCTCACACATGCCATAGTTATATGTGGAATTGCACCCCAAAATATATTCTGCTGCTTCTCCTGAGTACGGGGATACCACATATGTGGGACTTTTTGGGAGTCTAGCTGCGTACCGCACCCCGAAAACCAATCACTGCCTTCAGGGTTTCTAAGGGTGCAAATTTTTGATTTCACTCCTCACTACCTATCACAGTTTCGAAGGCCATAAAATGCCAAAATAACACAAACCCCCCCCCCCAAATGACCCCATTTTGGAAAGTAGACACCCCAAGCTATTTACTGAGAGGCATGTTGAGTCCATGAAATATTTTATATTTTGCCACAAGTTGCAGGAATATTACAATTTTTTTTTTTTGCACAAAGTTGTCACTAAATGATATATTGCTCACACATGCTATGGGCATAAGTCAAATTACACCCCAAAATAAATTCTGCTGCTTCTCCCGAGTATGGGGATACCACATGTGGGGGACTTTTTGGGAGCCTAGCCATGTACTGGACCCCGAAAACCAAGCACTGCTTTCCGGATTTAAATATAAAACTCTACCAAAAAAACCTGTTAGCGATCGCAGGGATCAGGCCTGACTCTGCGATCACTGTAGTTAAGTGTTTAGTGTTTTGTAAGTGACAGTGATCGATCGATACTGCACTTGGGTGGGCTGGGCGGAGGGGCGAAACGCAGGGGCCAGCAGGTATCTGGGCTGATCCCGCTAACAATGAATTTTTTTGGAACCCTAAACTGCTGGGGACGCTAGTATAGATCTGATCAGATCAGATATTGATCTGTTTAGATTCTATACCACTACGGGAGGTGTATGCTTTGCGCGTGGGTGTTAGCGGTACTGGCACTAACCTAGCATTGCCTGGGGCGACGCAGACCCTGACCCTAAAACCTAATTGATATCACCCGCCGGGTGATCAGGGGGTTAAACCTTTATTGGGTAATAAATGGTGGGTGCTCTGATGCTATAAAAAGCAAACTAACTAACCAGAGTCACCTGTAACACTTACACGGTGATCACTGGTGAAAGGGTTAACTAGGGGCAATCAGGGGGTTCAAATTTTTATTAGGTAGTATATGGGGGTCCCTGGCGCTATATAAAAACCTGACGGGGAACCTAAATAACTAACTGGCTAACCAGCGTCACCAGTGACACTTATACGGTGATTGCTGGTGAAAGGGTTAACTAGGGGCAATCAGGGGGTTAAAACCATTATTGGGTAGTATATCGGGGTACCTAGCGCTATAAAAACCTGGCGGTGAACCTAAAATAATAACTAGCTAACCAGCGTCACCAGTGACACTTATACGGTGATTGCTGGTGAAAGGGTTAACTAGGGGCAATCAGGGGGTTAAAACCATTATTGGGTAGTATATCGGGGTACCTAGCGCTATAAAAACCTGGCGGTGAACCTAAAATAATAACTAGCTACCTAGCGACACCAGTGACACTAATGCAGCGATCAGAAAAATGATTGCTTAGTGACACTGGCAAAAGGGGGTGAAAGGGTTAACTAGGGGCAATCAGGGGGTTAAAACCATTATTGGGTAGTATATCGGGGTACCTAGCGCTATAAAAACCTGGCGGTGAACCTAAAGAAATAACTAGCTACTTAGCAGCACCATTGACACTAATGCAGCGATCAGAAAAACGATCACTTAGTGACACTGGCAAAAGGGGGTGAAAGGGTTAGCAAGGGGCAATCAGGGGGTTAAAACCATTATTGGGTAGTATATCGGGGTACCTAGCGCTATAAAAACCTGGCGGTGAACCTAAAAAAATAACTAGCTACCTAGCGACACTAGCGACACTAATGCAGCAATCAGAAAAATGATCGCTTAGTGACACTGGCAAAAGGGGGTGAAAGGGTTAACTCTAGGGGCAATCAGGGGGTTAAACCTTTATTGGGGGGTGGTAGGGGGCTACCCTGGACCTAAAACTAACTGCCCTGACAGTTTTTACTTTTACAACTGACACTGAATACAGTGATCAGTAAATAAATGATCACTGCAATCAGTGACACTGTGACTGGGGGGGAGGGGGGAGGGGGGGGGCGATCGGGGGGGTGGTCGGGGGGGTTTGTGTGCCTGTGTGTTAGTTAGTGTCAGTGTAGTGTTGGTGCACTCACTTTTAGTCTTCTCCTCGTAGGCCGGTCAAAAAGACCGCCCCGAGGAGAATGACATCACTTCCAGTGCCAGAGCAGCGATGACGTCACTCCCGCACATGCGCACCGGAGCTGCCACTAATGTCTTATTGCCGTTAGCAGCGGCATGACGCTAACGGCCATAGTGCACCTGCGCGCCGCTATCTACGGCGCATGCGCCGTAGACAGCTGTCAATGTCTTTTAGTAAATATCTCCTAAACCATGTAGGTTTAGGAGATATTTTTTGGACCTACAGGTAAGTCTTAATCTAGGCTTACCTGTAGGTCAAAGTGGTTTCAGTGGCGTACTAACTAGGGGGCAGGGGGTGCGGACTGCCCCAGGTGCCACACATTAGGGGGGTGTCAGGCGGCTCCCCTGTATGAAGCAGTGAGAGTGGGACAGGCTTGATAGTGCAGCCGATGTGACATGCTGAGCAGAGAGACCTCAGGCAGACTGACCCATTGTCACAATGCTCTCACTCTCTGTTTAATTATAACAGCCCAGTGAGTGAGTACAATTCCCCCCCTCCCCTCCACAGAGATGGAAGAGTCTGCCTTAGCTCTGCCCCCTCTCTCCCCTGCGTGTCCCATCCATGCTCCGTGCAGCCGGTGTGCTGAGCTGCTCTGACAGGAATGTGGGGGAGGGGACATTTAAACAGTGTGAGGAAGAACATCCAAGTAAGTTATCAGCACTGTCCCTGTGTGCAGACTCCGCCCTCTCTCTCCCAAATCTCATTCACTCCCCCTCTTTCCTCTGTTGTCCTCCAGTATCTTTCCATCATGTCCCCATCATATTCCCATCATGTCCCCATCATATTCCCATCATGTCCCCATCATGTCCCCATCATATTCCCATCATATTCCCATCATATTCCCATCATGCTCCCCATCATGTTCCTTTACCAGGGTTTACACTAGTGTGTTCATAGACATTGCATGTGATTCACACTGAATTGCTGTGTAAATCACATGCAATGTCTGTGCGATGCAAATCCAGCCATACAAACTGTACGGCTGAAATCGCATTTGCACCAAAATGGTGAGGGACCCTTTTTTTGGTCTGCACTGGAATTGGATTGGATGGGTGTTTACACCTATGCAATCTGATTCTTGCACCATTTCACAGTTCTCACTGTGATTTGCAAACCGATCTGGGGATGTCATTAATTTTACATTGACACCAGTAGCAGCTTGCAAAGGGCAGTATGAACAGCCAACAAGCAACATGCAATGCAGGAATCTGCACTGGAATCTCACCGATTCCTGCATCGCATCGCATATATGTGAACCAGGACTCAGGTGGGTTCACACTGATGCGCTGTGATTCAGTTGCCTCAATTTTCACTACAGTTCCACAGACTTCTATTAGGTTACACATTTTTGCACCATTTTCTGAAAGCGCACCAAATGTCCTAAAATGACACAAGCTAATAGACGTCTGTGGGACTGCAGCTAAAAATGAGGATTATATGCAGAAAAACAGCATATACCCCAACACTGCGACAAACTCCAAGACACCAGTGTGAACCCAAAGGCTTCAGGGGGTTGTGTAATGTAAAGGGGTCCGGAGGTTCAGGGGGTTGTGTAATGCAAAGGGGTCCAGAGGTGCAGAGGGTTTTGTAATGTAAAGGTGTCCTGAGGTGCAGGGTGTTGTGTAATGTAAAGGGGTCTAGAGGTGCAGGGTGCTGTGCAATGTAAAGGGGCCCTGAGGTTCAGGGAGTTGTGTAATGTAAATGGATCCAGAGGTGCAGGGTGCTGTGTAATGTAAAGGGGTCCAGGAGGTGCAGAGGGTTTTGTTGTATTGTCCTGAGGTGCAGGGTGTTGTGTAATGTAAAGGGGTCTAGAGGTGCAGGGTGCTGTGTAATGTAAAGGGGCCCTGAGGTTCAGGGGGTTGTGTAATGTAAATGAGTCCAGAGGTGCAGGGTGCTGTGTAATGTAAAGGGGTCCAGGAGGTGCAGAGGGTTTTGTTGTATTGTCCTGAGGTGCAGGGTGCTGTGTAATGTAAAGGGGCCCTGGGGTTCAGGGGGTTGTGTAATGTAAATGGGTCCAGAGGTGCAGGGTGCTGTGTAATGTAAAGGGGCCCTGAGGTTCAGGGGTTTGTGTAATGTAAATGGGTCCAGAGGTGCAGGGTGCTGTGTAATGTAAAGGGGTCCAAAGGTGCATAGGGTTTTGTAATGTAAAGGTGTCCTGAGGTGCACAGTACTGTGTAATGTAAAGGGGTCCGGAGGCTGTGTAATGTAAAGGGGTCCACAGGTGCAGGGGGTTGTGTAATGCAAAGGGGTCCAGGAGGTGCAGAGGGTTTTGTAATGTAAAGGTGTCCTGAGGTGCAGGGTGTTGTGTAATGTAAAGGGGTCTAGAGGTGCAGGGTGCTGTGCAATGTAAAGGGGCCCTGAGGTTCAGGGGGTTGTGTAATGTAAATGGGTCCAGAGGTGCAGGGTGCTGTGTAATGTAAAGGGGTCCAGGAGGTGCAGAGGGTTTTGTTGTATTGTCCTGAGGTGCAGGGTGTTGTGTAATGTAAAGGGGTCCAGGAGGTGCAGGGTGTTGTGTAATGTAAAGGGGTCTAGAGGTGCAGGGTGTTATGTAATGTAAAGGGGTCTAGAGGTGCAGGGTGCTGTGCAATGTAAAGGGGCCCTGAGGTTCAGGGGGTTGTGTAAT
Organism: Lithobates pipiens; assembly: GCF_037356315.1. Classification (NCBI taxonomy): domain Eukaryota; kingdom Metazoa; phylum Chordata; class Amphibia; order Anura; family Ranidae; genus Lithobates; species Lithobates pipiens. The sequence goes on from NW_027507784.1 coordinate 45,987,387, forward strand.
GTAAATGGGTCCAGAGGTGCAGGGTGCTGTGTAATGTAAAGGGGTCCAGGAGGTGCAGAGGGTTTTGTTGTATTGTCCTGAGGTGCAGGGTGTTGTGTAATGTAAAGGGGTCTAGAGGTGCAGGGTGCTGTGTAATGTAAAGGGGCCCTGGGGTTCAGGGGGTTGTGTAATGTAAATGAGTCCAGAAGTGCAGGGTGCTGTGTAATGTAAAGGGGTCCAAAGGTGCATAGGGTTTTGTAATGTAAAGGTGTCCTGAGGTGCACAGTGCTGTGTAATGTAAAGGGGTCCAGAGGTGCAGGGGGCTGTGTAATGTAAAGGGGTCCACTGGTGCAGGGAGTTGTGTAATGTAAAGGGGTCCAGAGGTGCAGGGGGTTGTGTAATGTAAAGAGGTGCAGAGGGTTTTGTAATGTAAAGGTGTCCTGAGGTGCAGGGTGCTATGTAATGTAAAGGGGCCCTGAGGTTCAGGGGGTTGTGTAATGTAAATGGGTCCAGAGGTGCAGGGTGCTGTGTAATGTAAAGGGGTCCAAAGGTGCATAGGGTTTTGTAATGTAAAGGTGTCCTGAGGTGCACAGTGCTGTGTAATGTAAAGGGGTCCAGAGGTGCAGGGGGCTGTGTAATGTAAAGGGGTCCACTGGTGCAGGGAGTTGTGTAATGTAAAGGGGTCCAGAGGTGCAGGGGGTTGTGTAATGTAAAGAGGTGCAGAGGGTTTTGTAATGTAAAGGTGTCCTGAGGTGCAGGGTGCTATGTAATGTAAAGGGGCCCTGAGGTTCAGGGGGTTGTGTAATGTAAATGGGTCCAGAGGTGCAGGGTGCTGTGTAATTGAAAGGGGTCCAAAGGTGCAGAGGGTTTTGTAATGTAAAGGTGTCCTGAGGTGCAGGGTGCTATGTAATGTAAAGGGGTCCAGAGGTGCAGACTGTTTTGTAATGTAAAGGTGTCCTGAGGTGCAGGGTGCTGTGTAAAGTAAAGGGGCCCTGAGGTTCAGGGGGTTATGCAATGTAAAGAGGTCTAGAGGTACAGGGGGTTGTGTAATGTAAATGGGTCTAGAGGTTCACCGGTTTTGTAATGTAAAGGGGTCCAGAGGTGTGTAATGTAAAGGGATCCAGAGCTGCGGGGGGCTGTGCAATGTAAAGGAGTCCAGTTGTGGAGAGGGGGTACAAAGTAGTGACAAAGAGATATTGGGGGATGCAAAGGTATGCAGGGGACACAGTGCGGTGTTTTTACATTTTAAAGTGAGGGGGGGTGCCAGATATAGGAGTCGCCCCGGGTGACGAATGCTCTAGGTACGCCCCTGAGTGGTTTGTAAGGGTTTACAACCACTTTAAGCTCCATACACACTGGTGGCTTTCCCAGCTCCTCTGAACACCTTTTCTCCCAGCAGGAGAAATGCAAGCCTAATGCTGCATTTTGAAAACGCGTTCAGGTTGTTGGGGCGTTCATTTATTCTATTGGATAGAATATTAATGTATTCTGGCCATTGACATGAATGAACACTCAAGTGCCAAATGCACATAGCGTTTAGGTGTGTCTACAGGCGTGCCAAACATTTTTCTGCTTTCACGCAAGTGCTGGTTTTCTTTTTCAGCCCTAACTTCTCGTCTAATACGTTTGTAAACGTCTATGTGTACATGACCATATAGGCTACCATAGGGGGGCGTTTAGAGGCTGAAAAAAACAATCAAACACCCTTAAGTTGTAAAATAGTTTTATCACCTACTGATCCTGCCAGTTATGTTTCCAGGGAAACAACATTGAAGGCCTCTTGAGCCCTTTAAGGAAAGAGAGCCTTGACTGATGGGGGCATAACCAGGGCGGGTCAAGGTGACCGAGGGGTCACTAAGGATTGGTTGGGAAGTGGGTCGGGCTGGTCAAGTGTTGCTCCAAAGGTTTCCGGATCCTTCTGGAAGCGTGGTTTGGAAGAGCTGCCCACCCTCCCGCCCTAATTTTCATTGGTATGTCACAGTTGGCTGCGGTTTCTTGACCTTTCTTGACCAGACGGCCTGTCCAGCACTTATGGTAAGGACAGGACCCTTCTTATCTCCTTCCCCTCCTTTTGGAATGATGTGCTTACAGTATAACTGTGACAGGCATTGTTTGAAGTATTCAGATGTTATGTGTTGGATTTAAATAAAGTTGTGGCCTTGCCCTTTCCAACTTAACAGTTGTAAGTGTGTTATTTAATGGGGTGAAGGGGCAAGGGTTAAAATTTGGTTATACAAATACTTTACAGTTTATGGTACCTGGGCTCATTGCACCTCAGCAGTCATGCTTGTTATACAGTGAAATCCCTGCAGTGTTGTCACTCCGTGTACAGGACAGTTTTAGGTTACTCTAAATAAGTGACAAGTTAAAGCTTAACTCCAGTAATTTTTAAGAAGTTACTGTTTTTTTTTTCTTTTGGAAAATAAAAACTTGAACACTATCCCCATCAGTGTTAAATATTTTTTTCCCAACCCCTCTGTCATTTTTGCTGGACAACCTGCCCTGTGTATAAAGGTAGAGACAAATGTAATTAAATGAATTTTGTAAAATGTGTATACTGAATATCATCATTACAAGCATTACCTTATACCAGGGATCTCCAAACTGTCTAAATAAAGGGCCAATTTACTGTCCTTCAGACTTTAAGGGGCCCAGACTGTGGCCTTTGTAAGTACAAAATGTCTCAGCACCAGTGGGAGTAAACAATGACCCATCATTAGTGTCGATAGGAGTAATTGTAGCACATCACTGGTGTCATCAGGAGGAATTGTGCCCCATCATTGGTTTTCTGCCTCTCCAATCTAAGCATTGAAAGTGTGATCTCTGTCATTTACGGTTGTGATGAGATAGTGATAACCCAATCTTAGCTGAATTAGCAGACAGTGACTCAATCCAGGCGACACCTTGAAGATCTTGTGAAGTTTAATCCATAAACTGTGAGGATCTGAGAACAATGAACATCCGATAGGTCAAAAGATCATAATGTGCCTTGAGATTGAGATGCATTACTGTGAAAAATGAACAAAGGGTAGAGCTATCTATACAGCATAAAACTGAGATAAGGGCAAGGGGAGGAACCAGGGACAGAATACAAATAACATTTAAAGGCATGTGAAACATGACAATTGGTGTCATTGGGAGGAATTTTACCTCACCATTGGTGTTAATAGGAGGAACTATGCTCCATTGTTGGTGTCATTGGGAGGAATTGTGTCCCATTGTTGGTGTCATTGGGAAGAATTGTGCCCCATTGTTAGTATTAATGGGAAGAAGTGTGCGCCATCATTGGTCTTATTGGGCCTCATTGTTAGTGTCAACTGGAAGAACTGTGTCCCATTGTTGATGTCATTGGTAGTAACTGTGCGCCATTCTTGGTGTCATTGGGAGGAATTGTGCCCCAATGATGGTGTCATTGGGAGGAATTGTGTCCTGGACACTGGAGGCCATGTCACCCTCAGGTTCTGCAAAGAACCGTCCCACACCCTGCTTGAGTGCTTTCGTTATATACTGCTTCCTCCCAGTCTGAATATAAATATCAGATATTCCAACCGTTGACAACCACAAAACAAGACAATACTCGTTTGGTTGCTGAACATGAACTGATTTATTTGAGATGACACACAAATATATACAGTAGGATGACAATATAAACTGTAACCAGAAACCTAATTAACATGAGCTAGTTAACTAATCACTTACCCAGACTTGGTGAATCAGAGAAATGACCTTTCAGGGCAGACTTGCCGTCTCCTCACTCATAACTTACAACACACATAAATAGAAACACATCCCCCAATAGTTTGCTAGGAGACAAATGTGTGTTAATGAGCATAATAAACTATTAGGTGAAAGACCCAGGCTTTCCAAATCTCATTGATCAGCATTCCTTTTACATACATCTGTCCACTGAGTCCCAAGCTGGCAGAGACCATCATGGCCTCCTTAATAATGTCCTTTTGCATTACGTAACAGAATATCTTCCTAAATGCATGTAGCTCCCTCAAATGCCAGGGCCCATAGTCAGTAGGAAGGAGGCTAGCATTCAGTCCCCTCCAAAAGCCTCTGTCTCAGGTCAGTCTGTCACAGGTAGGGATGAGCCGAACACCCCCCGGTTCGGTTCGCACCAGAACTTGCGAACGACCCCCGCGTTCGGTACGAACGTTAGAACCCCATTGAAGTCTATGGGACTCGAACGTTCGAATTGGAAAGTGCTAATTTTAACGGCTAATATGCAAGATAGTGTGCTAAGAAGGGTTTGGCGATCTGCCTCCTGCCTCAGGGGACATGGGTCACTGCAAAAAAAAGTTTTAAAAACTACCGTTTTGGCGGGAGCACTGATTTTAATGACGATTAAAGTGAAAAAAAAAAGTGAAATATTCCTTTAAATATGGTGCCTGGGGGGTGTCTATAGTATGCCTGTGAAGTGCCACGTGTTTCCCGTGTTTAGAACAGTCCCTGCACAAAATGACATTAAACGGAAATAACACCATTTAAAACTGCTTGCGGTTTTAATGTTATATCTGGTTCCTGCAATATGGTTGAAAATCATTCAGAAAAATGGCATGGGTAGCCCTCCCTGCCCATTACCAGCCTATTTGGGTCTTGTACGCATATTAAGGGGAACCCCGTACCCATATTAAAAAAAAAGGAAATGCGTGTGGCCCCCAGGCCCTATATACTCAGAACAGCAGTATACAGGCGGTGCAAACAAGACAGGGACTGTGTAGGTTTGTTGTGTTAAGTTGAATCTGTTTGTCATTTTCAACCGGTACATTTTTAAAGTGTAGCTCCAGTCAAAAAAAATATCTTTAAGCTTTTTGGAAAACATAGGGAAGGGTTATCACCCCTGTATAATTTGTTTTGTCGTCCATCTTTTTTCATCTCACTTGCTGTTGTCTCCTTCCGTTTGCAAGTAGGAGATGTTTGTAAATTGGATGTTTGAAAGTAGGGGCCTGCCCTATATGCTCTGCAGAAATGGCGGAACAAGGTGTTGGTTTTGCAACAACATTGTAAGCCCTCAAAGTGACCCTTGGTGGCCGCTGGAGCGCCCTGCTGTGAACGATTATATCAAGAATTGTAATTACATGCCATTGTTGAAAAGTGGTAGAAAAATTGACCTTTGGTGGTTGTGGTGCTGGTGCCACAACACTATAAGTCCTATTATATTATATCAAGAATTGTAATTACATGTCCCTGTTAAACAGGGGCAGAAAAATTGGGCCTTAGGCACTGGTGCCATCACACTGCAACCTCTGCCATACACTCTAGTTTTTTTGCAGGAATTAGCCCTGCTGCAAAGCATTGCATCAAAAATTTTACTTAAACGCCCCTGTTAAACAGGGGCAGAAAAATTGGGCCTTAGGCACTGGTGCCATCACACTGCAACCTCTGCCATACACTCTAGTTTTATTGCAGGAATTAGCCCTGCTGCAAAGCATTGCATCAAAAATTGTACTTAAACGCCCCTGTTAAACAGGGGCAGAAAAATTGGGCCTTAGGCACTGGTGCCATCACACTGCAACCTCTGCCATATACTCTAGTTTTATTGCAGGAATTAGCCCTGCTGCAAAGCATTGCATCAAAAATTGTACTTAAACGCCCCTGTTAAACAGGGGCAGAAAAATTGGGCCTTAGGCACTGGTGCCATCACACTGCAACCTCTGCCATACACTCTAGTTTTATTGCAGGAATTAGCCCTGCTGCAAAGCATTGCATCAAAAATTGTACTTAAACACCCCTGTTAAACAGGGGCAGAAAAATTGGGCCTTAGGCACTGGTGCCATCACACTGCAACCTCTGCCATACACTCTAGTTTTATTGCAGGAATTAGCCCTGCTGCAAAGCATTGCATCAAAAATTGTACTTAAACGCCCCTGTTAAACAGGGGCAGAAAAATTGGGCTGCTGGCATCACCCAGAACCAAAAATGTTCTTCCAACATATCAGCGGAGGAGGAAGAGGATAGACAATCAACATAACAGGACAGTCACTCAGCATCAGCATAGGCAGTCTTGAAGGGATGTGGTATTTCAAAAAAAATTATTCGGTTACATCAGCTTCAGGTGCTTGGTAGCTGTGGGTGATCCAAGACTGATTCATCTTGATGAAGGTCAGTCGATCAACTGATTCGGTGGACAGGAGCACCCTGTGATCGGTAACGAAGCCACCAGCAGCACTGAAGGTGCGTTCCGAAAGAACGCTGGATGCAGGACAGGCCAGTAGCTCAATTGCATACTGTGCAAGCTCTGGCCAGTGATCCATCCTCAAGACCCAGTAAGCCAGAGGATTTTCAGTGGGAAAGGTGTCCAAGTCTGACCTTGCCCCTAGGTATTCCTGCACCATGTAAATTAGACGCTGGCGATGGGTGCTGGAACCAATCATACCTTGGGGCTGCGGACTAAAAAATTGTCTGAAAGCATCAGTCAGACGGCCACCTTCTCCACCGCTCCTTCTGAGTGATGCCTCAGCAACACGTTGTCCAGGACCAGGAGTTTGTGACCTCCCAGTCTCTGGGAACGCGTTGCACAGAGCTTTCTGCAAGGCCTCCCGGAGATGTCTCATCCTCTGCTCCCTCTGCGATGGCAAGATAAGGTCGGCAACCTTACCCTTGTACCGTGGATCAAGGAGAGTGGCCAGCCAGTAATGGTCCCTCTCCTTGATCCGAAGAATACGAGGATCCTTCCGCAGGCTTTGCAGGATCAGGGAGGCCATGCAGCGTAGGTTAGCTGAGGCATTCGGTCCGGAGTCCTCTGGGTCACTAAGGACAACATGATCCGCAGCTACCTCCTCCCAGCCACGTACAAGTCCACGTGTTTCTTGGGACTGTAAATCATCCCTATAAGACTGCTGCTGCTGATGCTGAGTGCCAGCCTCCACCTCCATGCTGACACAATCATCCTCCTCCTCCTCTTCCTCCTCCTCACCCTCTTCCTGTGTGATGGGTGGCACAGCAGGAACACTGTCTGGATAAAGGGGGCCTTGAGAGGCAAGGAAGTCCTCCTCTTCCTGCCTCTGTTCTGCCTCAAGTGCCCTGTCCATTATTCCACGCAGCGTATGCTCCAAGAGGTGGACAAGAGGTATAGTGTCACTGATGCATGCACTGTCACTGCTCACCATCCTTGTGGCCTCCTCAAACGGTGACAGGACAGTGCATGCATCCCTGATCATGCCCCACTGGCGTGGTGAGAAAAAACCAAGCTCTCCTGACCCTGTCCTGGTGCCGTAGTCGCACAGGTACTCATTGATGGCCCTCTGCTGCGTGTGCAGCCGCTGCAGCATGGCCAATGTTGAGTTCCATCTGGTGGGCATGTCACATATAAGGCGGTTCTTGGGCAGGTTCAACTCCTTTTGGAGCTCAGCCAGCCGAGCACAGGCATTAAATGATCGGCGGAAATGCACACAGACTCTCCTGGCCTGTTTCAGGACATCCTGTAAGCCGGGGTACCTGCCCAAGAACCGCTGCACCACCAGGTTAAGGACGTGAGCTACACAGGGCACATGGGTCAGTTGTCCCTGTCGGAGGGCGGAGAGGAGGTTGGTGCCATTGTCGCAAACCACCATTCCTGGCTTAAGCTGGCGTGGCGTCAACCACCTCTCGGCCTGCCCCTGCAGAGCTGACAAAACATCCGCCCCAGTGTGGCTCCTGTCCCCCAAACAAACCAGCGCAAGCACGGCATGGCATCGTTTTGCCTGCGTACTTGCGTAGCCCCTGCAACGCCTACGGAGCACCGCTGGTTCTGAGGACAGAGCACTGGAAGAGGCCGTGGAGGAAGAAGAAGAGGAGGGGGTGGAGGAGAGAGGTGTGTCACAACCAATAGTAGCATTTTGGAGGCGTGGTGGCAGAACAACCTCCAATACTACTGCACCTTGTCCTGCATCCTTCCCAGCAGCCAGAAGAGTGACCCAATGGGCCGTGAAAGACAGGTAACGTCCCTGTCCATGCCTGCTGGACCATGAGTCAGCGGTAATATGCACCTTACCGCTGACCGCCCTGTCCAGCGAGGCAAGGACATTGCCTTCCACATGCCGGTAGAGAGCCGGAATTGCCTTCCGTGAGAAAAAGTGGCGTTTGGGGACCTGCCACTGAGGAACCGCACATTGTACAAACTCACGGAAGGGGGCCGAATCTACCAACTGAAAAGGCAGCAGTTGAAGTGCTAGCAATTTAGCCAAGCTAGCATTCAACCGCTGGGCATGTGGATGGCTGGGAGTAAATTTCTTCCGCCGGTCCAGCAGCTGGGGCAGGGACATTTGTCTGCTATAATCGGACGTGGATGTACCACTAGCAGAGTTCCCGGAAGCACTTGGCTGTGACACACCTAATTCTACACCTTCATTCCTCTCAGAGCAGGTTTCAGAGAGGACTGAAGGTCTAGTGGGGTTGGAGATGCCAGCTGATGAGGAGCAAGGAGAGGTCCGCTTTGTTCTTTGGTGTGGGTCTTTGAGGTATGCTTGCCAACGAGCTGCATGGCAGGTCAACATATGTCTGGTCAAGCATGTGGTGCCCAAGCGGCTGATGTTTTGGCCACGTGAGATACGCTTGAGACATATGTTGCAAATAGCAGCGGTGCGATCTGATGCACTCGTCTCAAAAAAGGCCCACACCAAAGAACTTTTAGAATAACGCGCAGAGGAAGCGCTCTGCGCAGAGGAAGCGCTCTGCGCAGGCGGAGCTCTGCGGTGTGATTCAGTCGGTGTGCTGCCCCTAAGCTGGCCCCCGGAGGGCATCCTGCCTCGTTGGACATGTGCCTCCTCCTCCTCCTCCTCCTCCTCCCTCCTTCCAGGCACCCACGTGGAGTCAGTGCCCTCATCATCCCCTCCCTCTTCATCGCTGTAGCAAACCTGGCAGTATGCTGCAGCTTGTGGAACATTACTGCCAGATTGCTGTCCTTCTTGAGCATCCCCTCTCTCTGTGCTCACGCTACTGCCTTCCTCTAGCTGAGTGTCATCATCAGAGCCCACCAAACACTGGGCATCCTCCTGGAGCATGTACCCAACACTGTGCTCAAAGAGTTCAGGAGACTCCTCAGGAGGACGTGGTGGGTCTAGGGAAGGAGTCACTGATGATGACATTGAGAGGAGGGACGACGATGTGTTGGCAGCTGCTTTTCTACTACCCTGAGACTGGGTGAGAGAGGATGAGGAGGATGAAGAGGGCTTGGTCATCCACTCTACCAAGTCGTTGGCATGTTGCGGTTCAACATGTCCAGCTGCAGAAAAGAAGGACAAGCATGTCCCATGGCCACGTGCTGATGACAATGCACCGCGTCCCCGACCAGCACTGTTGTCTCTAGACACAGAGCCTGCTTGCCCTCTTTTATCGGCTCGCGCCTGTCTGCCTCTCCTTGCTGGCCTTCCAGACATGGTAATGGCCTGAAGGGAGTTGGGTAAAACAGTAGTTGGGTAGTTTATATTGTGCTGGAGGCACACAACACCCACTAACTCCTGCAGATGCCTTTTTTATAGAACAGCAGAGTTAAAGGGGTATATACAGATGTATACTGTGCTGTGCTGGAAGCACACACAACTTCCAATAACTCCAGCAGATGTCAATCGGGCCCAAATAGAGAACAGCTATGTAGGTGGATAATAGCGGTATGTACTAGGTACAGAGCAGGCACACAGCACGCACTATCTCCTGAGTGACACTGCTGACTGCAAGCTCTATTGTTAAAGATGGACCACTAGCTATATAGGTGAGGTGAATATCACGGTGTATACTGCGGTCAGGGCACGCAGACAATAACAAGAAAACAGCAGAGTTAAAGGGGTATATACAGCTGTATACTGTGCTGTGCTGGAGGCACACACAACTTCCAATAACTCCAGCAGATGTCAATCGGGCCCAAATAGAGAACAGCTATGTAGGTGGATAATAGCGGTATGTACTGGGTACAGAGCAGGCACACAGCACGCACTATCTCCTGAGTGACACTGCTGACTGCAAGCTCTATTGTTAAAGATGGACCACTAGCTATATAGGTGAGGTGAATATCACGGTGTATACTGCGGTCAGGGCACGCAGACAATAACAAGAAAACAGCAGAGTTAAAGGGGTATATACAGCTGTATACTGTGCTGTGCTGGAGGCACACACAACTTCCAATAACTCCAGCAGATGTCAATCGGGCCCAAATAGAGAACAGCTATGTAGGTGGATAATAGCGGTATGTACTGGGTACAGAGCAGGCACACAGCACGCACTATCTCCTGAGTGACACTGCTGACTGCAAGCTCTATTGTTAAAGATGGACCACTAGCTATATAGGTGAGGTGAATATCACGGTGTATACTGCGGTCAGGGCACGCAGACAATAACAAGAAAACAGCAGAGTTAAAGGGGTATATACAGCTGTATACTGTGCTGTGCTGGAGGCACACACAACTTCCAATAACTCCAGCAGATGTCAATCGGGCCCAAATAGAGAACAGCTATGTAGGTGGATAATAGCGGTATGTACTGGGTACAGAGCAGGCACACAGCACGCACTATCTCCTGAGTGACACTGCTGACTGCAAGCTCTATTGTTAAAGATGGACCACTAGCTATATAGGTGAGGTGAATATCACGGTGTATACTGCGGTCAGGGCACGCAGACAATAACAAGAAAACAGCAGAGTTAAAGGGGTATATACAGCTGTATACTGTGCTGTGCTGGAGGCACACACAACTTCCAATAACTCCAGCAAATGACAATCGGGCTCAAATAGAGAACAGCTATGTAGGTGTATATAGTGGTATGTACTGGGTACAGAGCACGCAGACAGCACGCACTAACACTACTGACTGCAAGCTCTATTATTAAAGCTAGATCACTAGCTATATAGGTGAGGTGAATATAGTGGTGTATACTGCGGTCAGGGCACAGACAGTAACCACTACACAAGAGCAAAATAGTAAATCAGCCAAAAACGATTGGTGTGTAACTGTGTTGAAGGTACACAGAACACCCACTGCTTCAGATGCTAACAAACACTACACGAGGCCGCCTGAAAGGCAGCTTTATATAGTGTGGGGCGTGCACTACACTGTATGAGCTATGATTGGCCACAGGCAGGATGCCTGTGGCCAACCATTGCTCTTCCCGCTACTGGCGCTGCGATTGGCCAAGCATGCGGGGTCACAGTGCATGCTTGGCCAATCGTGAGACAGCAATGCATTGCGCCATCGCAGTGCATTGTGGGCCACACGAATTTTGCCGCGAACGGCCCAAACGTTCGGAATTCGGCGAACGCACGAACGACCGATGTTCGAGTCGAACATGCGTTCGACTCGAACACGAAGCTCATCCCTAGTCACAGGTTCTAAATGCATTCTGGCACCCTGTTGGTATCTGAGAATACAGGTACTCTTGCACTATGCATTGGTGCGTAGTCATGTTGGAACAAGAAGGGGCCATCCCAAAACTGTTCCCACAAAGATGGGAGCATGAAATTGTTCAAAATGTCTGAAAAACAACCCCACACTATAATCCCCCCTCCACCAAATGATTTGGACCAGTGCACAAAGCAAGGTCCACAAAGACATGGATGAGCGAGTTTGGGGTGGCGGAATATGACTGACCTCAAACCCGATAGAACACCTTTGGGGCGAATTACAGCGGAGACTGCGAGCCAGGCCTTCTCACCCAACATCAGTGCCTGACCTCACAAATGTGTTTCTGGAAGAATGGTCAAACATTCTATAACTATTTCTGGCCCTGGAGGTTCTCATTAGAGTTAGACCAAAGGAAGACTGGGACCTTGCTACAAATTGTACTGGTGGAAGGGACACAGTAAGTCCATGGGTTAGGGGGCGCTAATTACTTGCCTTGCCCCAGGTGCTGATAACCCATGCTACAACATTGATGGCCTCTCTTTGAGACGTGAGTAGACATTCTCCTGGTGTCTGGTCACACACACTGCTCATGCAGCAGCTTTTCTCCAGAAGAAGGAGTCCTGAACCACAAACAGCCCTTAGACTAAAAGTTGCCAGTCCTGGAGTAAACTGAAAAACAAATTTTCTCCACTCAGAACAGATATAAAGAGCCCCTGGGTGACAACTCACCTTTCTGACACTGTGACAAGGCCCAGCACTGTCACCTCACCTAGAGGTGCAATGAAGAGAAAACATCTGGAAAAAGTGGGTAAAATTAGCATTAGTCCGATTTCACATGGGACAGATCCATTGGTTGGGCTCTGCTAGCTCAGTGGGAGATCGCTCCGTTGATCCCCGCTGAGGAGGCAGATGATAGGTCCATCTCTGCTCACTGTGCAGGGACAGTGTAGCATGAAAGTCACTATGAAAAAGGCTACCCCCCTAACGCTACTGCGCATGCGCCGGTTTCAGTCAAAAGAAACCAAGCGCAGAGCTGCTCAAGACGAATATAGCTGACTCGGATTAACCCCTCACACGCTGATCGATCAGCTACACAGAGAATGACACTAACTCCATCTAGATGACAGCAGCTGCGGGACACGGCGAGGGCTCACGGCGGTGGACACACAGGCTGGTTGCTAGGGGACAGCAACAAGCTGTATTACATACACACAGGCTGGATGGGGGCACATCATGCATAGCACAGGGGGCATATCATAGGGGGCACACCATGGATATGATGGGGGGAGTGCACTGACCCCTGTATGATGGAGGGGAGGCACTGACCTCTATATGATGGAGGGGAGGCACTGACCTCTGTATGATGGAGGAGGGGGGGCACTGACCCCTGTATGATGGAGGAGGGGGGCACTGACCCCTGTATGATGGAGGGGGGGCACTGACCTCTGCATGATGGAGGGGAGGCACTGACCTCTGTATGATGGAGGAGGGGGGGCACTGACCCCTGTATGATGGAGGAGGGGGGCACTGACCCCTGTATGATGGAGGGGAGGCACTGACCTCTATATGATGGAGGGGAGGCACTGACCTCTGTATGATGGAGGAGGGGGGGCACTGACTCCTGTATGATGGAGGAGGGGGGCACTGACCCCTGTATGATGGAGGGGGGGCACAGACCTCTGTATGATGGAGGGGGGGCACTGACCCCTGTATAATGGAGGAGGAGGGGGGCATTGATCCCTGTATGATGGAGGGGGAACACTGACCCCTGTATGATGGAGGAGGGGGACGCTGACCCCTGTATGATGGAGGAGGGGGACGCTGACCCCTGTATGATGGAGGAGAGGGACGCTGACCCCTGTATGATGGAGGGGGGGCACTGACTTCTGTATGATGGAGGAGGGGGATGCTGACCCCTGTATGATGGAGGAAGGGGGACACTGACCCCTGTATGATGGAGGGGGGGCACTGACTCCTGTATGATGGAGGAGGGGGGCACTGACCCCTGTATGATGGAGGGGGGGCACTGACCCCTGTATGATGGAGGGGGGGCACTGACCCCTGTATAATGGAGGAGGAGGGGGGCATTGATCCCTGTATGATGGAGGGGGGGACGCTGACCCCTGTATGATGGAGGAGGGGGATGCGGACCCCTGTATGATGGAGGAGGGGGACACTGACCCCTGTATGATGGAGGAGGGGGGACACTGACCCCTGTGTGATGAAGGAGGGGGGACACTGACCCTGTATGATGGAGGAGGGGGACACTGACTCCTGTATGATGGAGGAGGGGGGACACTGACCCCTGTATGATGGAGGGGCGGGCACTGATCCCTGTATGATAATGATGGAGGAGGAGGGGGGGCACTGACCCCTAAATTATGGAGGGGGGACACTGACCCCTGTATGATGGAGGAGGAGGAGGGGGGGCATTTATCCCTGTATGATGGAGGGGGGGCACTGACCCCTGTATGATGGAGGAGGAGGCACTGACCCCTGTATGATGGAGGAGGGGGATGCGGACCCCTGTATGATGGAGGAGGGGGATGCGGACCCCTGTATGATGGAGGAGGGGGACACTGACCCCTGTATGATGGAGGAGGGGGGACACTGACCCCTGTGTGATGAAGGAGGGGGGACACTGACCCTGTATGATGGAGGAGGGGGGACACTGACTCCTGTATGATGGAGGAGGGGGGACACTGACCCCTGTATGATGGAGGGGCGGGCACTGATCCCTATATGATAATGATGGAGGAGGAGGGGGGGCACTGACCCCTAAATTATGGAGGGGGGACACTGACCCCTGTATGATGGAGGAGGAGGAGGGGGGGCATTTATCCCTGTATGATGGAGGGGGGGCACTGACCCCTGTATGATGGAGGAGGAGGCACTGACCCCTGTATGATGATGATGGAGGAGGAGGGGGTCACTGACCCCTGTATGATGGAAAGAGGGGGTGCACTGACCCCTATATGATAGAGGGGGGCACTGACCCCTATATGATGGAGGGGGGGACACTGACCCCTGTATGATGGAGGAGGAGGAGGAGGGGGGCATTGATCCCTGTATGATGGAGGAGGGGGGCACTGACCCACGACACACATGACCCCCATACGCCCACTCACAGGGCGCAGGACACTAAACATGGCGGCCGGAGATCGGGGGACACAGGTACTGAAAATTAGGAGGAGGCAGCCAGTAGTGACACTACTAGCACAAAATTCCCCCCCCCCCCCCCCCCAAATGTCGTGCCTGGGACCATGGCACCCCCTGCACCCCCAATGCTACGCCACTGAGGAGCACAGACCCACAGCATTGGACCTATCTACTCTAGAAGATCCTCAAAGTGAAGGGGGCTTGTCAGACCACACACTGCGTACATTAATATATGTTCTGCAGCTGAAAAAAATGCAGTTGCATCTTCATGAGCACACTGCATGTATTACTCTTAGGCGTGTTTAGAAATAATATGCCGTGAGAACAAATTGGCCATGAGAATTGAACTTGTGCGGACTCTGCAATCATTCATAGACTAGGCGTGACAACCTTAGTCGGGACAAGACTGCTAAGCACCATACAGGGCTGTTCAACAAAGACCTAAAACAGAAGAATAAAGCATTGCAGATGAAAAATTAATTGTGTCACACTCTGTATTGCTATAATTGACCATAACAAAATTTTAAAAATGTCAAAGTCTCCTTCAAGTTGCATTCACTTTGATGTCACAGCAGTAGTAACTAAGCTGAAATGCTGAGTTCACAAAAAGTGCACTTCTGGTTCTGAAAAAAATGGGTTTTACCCAGATGGTAAAAGTGTGGGACATTTCCTAGGAGAGAGAGTGACTAAAGGCCCCAACAGTTGAGGGGTGGGGGGGATTGTCAGTGGTGAGAGGGCCAATTACTTTTGGGGATGGGGTGGTCTGTCAGTGAGGGTTTGTGGACAGTAGTTGGTGAGGGGTGTTTTCTGTGGAGGGGGGGGGGGCAGGGGTAGTTAGTTGAGGGGTGGCGGTCTATCAGTGGATAGTGATGGGGCAGAGTGTGTCAGCGAGGGGCAGGGGACAATAGTTTGGCCTGGGGATGTCAGTTTTGGTTCTTTCAGTAGGGGTCAGGGAAATTAAGATTGGCACAATTTCACAGGCTGCATTATTACAATCAGTGGATAAATAGAGGAGATCCTGAATGTCATGACCTGCATTTTTAGCTGGGGGTCCTATAATATCTTTTTAAAGTTTTTTAATCCTGGGCCCTTTGTTTTGGCTGCTGTGGTGTCCTAAAGTTCAGCCACTCTGGCCAATCATATTACTGTTAACGTAGTCACAGTAGGGAACATTTTCGTGGCCCATGAGCCCAAATGTTTAACAGAGCTAGGAGAGGTCTACATCTACCACCCCAAGATATATGTGGTTGCTAGCCTGAAATTTACAGATTGAATATTTCTGTGGCCCTTAAAGAACATATGGGCCTCTGGCAGCAACACTGAATAGAAAGTGCTGGGTCCCACCAGAATCCATGGACCATGGGAGTGAGGGCATAGTCTACCCCCATGCTTGTCCCCAATTAAATTAGGTATAGGCCAAAAAAAATGTGTAGTCCCTAGGGTTCCTGTAATATATGTGTGATTTTTGTCCAGAATTTTCTGCCACCTTGTACTAGTGATGTTACTAGATGTGGTCATGGTATACAACTTTAAGAGACCACAGCTCATGCACCAAACGAGTCTGGGCCCCCACAGCTCCAGGCCCTGGACATGTATGGGGCCAGAGCTGTGGTCCCTCAAAGTTCACTACCACAACTGGGCCATAGATTAACATAGCGGGCTATGGTAGCCTACATTTAGAACCCCATGGTAGGCAAAACACAGGGAACCAAACTTTGCAGAGGGATAATATAGGACCCCCAGGGGCCACACACATTTTAGAGGGCCAATGCTTAAATTTATGGGTACTCGAATGGTGATAGACTTTGGATAAACACTGCAGGACAAAGGAGCTGTAGAGACCTGCTCTGCAGGTACGGTTGGTTAACGAAGAGCCCAGAGATTCCTGATGGACCAAGCACTACCCTCTCCACCTTCCCCATGAAGGACACATACTTCCAATGGTACTGGGAAAGTTCAGGCTAGTGACACCAAAATGTTGGGGTAGTAAAGGAAGAGCTTGCCTACCTTTGTGCTAAATTTGGGCATCCAGACTCATTCAGGGCCCACCCTGTGGGGGGGGGGGGGGGGAATGGTTATTTTCACAAGGGCTGGCATAGGGGTCGACTTTGTCAAAATACTGCTGAACAGGTATTGGCATAGCCCCACTACGCAGGTACCATTGGATAGCTAGGCCTATGAAGATTAATATGGTACCCAGAACTCCCTATTGCATGGTACTGACCCTTGGAGCCACATGCTCTCAAGGTGCCTCTGTAAAAATTTAACCATGAAATTTTGGCATGCCTAGTGACCTCCAAATTTATGAGGTGGTAGAGAATGCCCTCCCCACTTCTGTGCCAAATTTGAGCCCCCTGACATGTTCAAGGCCCAACCTCTGGTACTCCAACTGTGCCTGCTTCAAACTTGCCATACCATGCGAAACTGACTGAAATTCAGGATCCTGTAATACACAATCAACGTGGGTTTAAGGCACCAAACTTGGCACAGGGATACACAGAGGCCCACATTTGGGGCCCCAGATTCATTAAGGGCCTGAGCTGTGCCCCCACCCCAAAAAGTTCCCTACTGTTGCTGCACCTATGATAACCCGACAGGCCAGAGTCTAGGGTCTTGTAGTAACTGAACCACTGGTCCCAGAAAGTTTTAGAAGGGTCTGTTCTGTATAACATACAGAAAATAAACTAATCACCAACAGAGATAAACAATTATCACACTAAAGCAAAATGTTTTGACTTTTTTTTATTGAAATATAAGTACAGTAAGTGAGCGAGGAAACATACTTACTCCAAACCACTAAAAAATTAATAATTCCTGGTGGCTGGCTAAGCAGATTGATAGATCATCACTCTCCAGACTGACAACACCCACTACCAACTACTGACACCCCAGACTTAACACCCTGTTGATACACAATACTGGAAGACCTACACCCCAGCCAGCCTGACACCCCCCTAAAAAAACTACTGGCACCAAAGACTGACCCCTATCCAACTGAAACACCAGCGTGAGCCCCTTCCACTAATACATGTCACTCCCAACTAATGACAACACAGAATGACCCATACAGACCATGAAATTCTGTATCGCATCTATATCCACTCATCATAATGCAGTCTGAGAAAATCTGCCCCCACAACTCCACACGCAATGACATCCTCCAGGCTGACCCCCCTCCGCCCCGGACTACTGCTCCCCACAAACTACAGCCCCACTACCAGACCCCCCCTATCCCCAACTCTCCGCCATTACCCACCTCCCCAACTGCCACTCTCCACCCCACTACCAGACCCCCCTCTACCCCCAACTACCACTATGTCATTATCCACCCCCCAACTACTGCTCTGCCACTCCCCACTGACCACACCCCACCAACTACTGCCCTGCTCCCACTACCAGAACTCCACCCCATGAGTAATGACCCCTGCCCCCCACTGACAGACCCCCCATCAAATCAAACACCCCCACCAACTAACGCACACCCCACTGCCCACCAACAGAATCCCAACTCCTGTGAAATCCACAGAGATAAGCACTAAAGAATCAGCATTCAAGTGATTAATTCATCCTGTGTGCCGATTGATAACTCGTGAAAGATGATGTGAATGAGACATAAAGGGAAAGTTTGATCTGCACACAGTATGACAGGAGCGGGAGGGGATACCGATCTGCACACAGAATTGTAGCATGCAGATTGGTATCCCCTCTTCAGCTACGTCATGTAAGGTAAGGCACGATCCAGTGGGCCTGCTCTGTCATGTAAGGGGTTATTTCTATTAAGTTGTTGGACAATGACCCCTGTATGATGATGATGGAGGAAGAGGGGGGGGGCACTGACCCTTGTATGATGGAGGAGGAGGAGGGCATTGATCCCTGTATGATGGAGGGGGGGGGCACTGACCTCTGTATGATGGAGGAGGAGGAGGGGGGCATTGATCCCTGTATGATGGAAGAGGGGGCAGTGTTCCTCCTCCTCTATCATACAGGGTCAGTGTCCCCCCTTCATCATATTGGGGTTAGTGCACCCCCTCCTCCTCCATCATCATATGGGGGTCAGTGCCCCCCCTCCTCCATCATACAGGGGTCCGTGCCCCCCTCCTCCATCATACAGGGGTGAGTGCCCCCTTCTCCATCATACAGGGGGCAGTGCCCCCTCCTCCATCATACAGGGGGCAGTGCACCCTCTCCTCCATCATACAGGGATCAGTGCCCCCCCTCCTCCATCATACAGGGGTCAGTGCCCCCCCTCCTCCATCATACAGGGGTCAGTGCCCCCCCTCCTTCATCATATAGGGGTCAGTGCCCCCCTCCCCACCATCATCATACAGGGGTCAGTGCCCCCCTCCCCTCCATCATCATACAGGGGTCAGTGCCCCCCTCCCCATCATATCCATGGTGTGCCCCCTGTGATATGCCCCCTGTGCTATGCATGGTGTGCCCCCATCCAGCCTGTGTGTATGTGATACAGCTTGCTGCTGTCCGCTCGCAACCAGCCTGTGTTGTCTCTGTGTAGCCGATCGATCGGCTTGTGAGGGGTTAATCCGAGTCAGCTGTATTCGTCTTGAGCAGCTCTACACTCGGTTTCTTTGTAATGAAACCGGCGCAGTAGCGTCAGAGGGGTAGCCTCTTTTTAACGGGATAGTGAATTTCATGCTACAACGGACCTATCAGAGCCCATTTCTTTTTAAGAAATCCTGAGAACATTACATTTAAGGATGAGCTTAGGCGTGTTCGCATGGTCCACGTGCAGAGCCCACCCGGAAGTCGGCACAGCGCTGCGCTAATCACAGGCAGTGAGACATATTTCCCCATCTCTGCAGCCGCTAGGGTGACCCCATCATCCCTTTAATCCAGAACACATATGAATTACACGGGTTCTGAGGCTGATTTAACGCAGATAAGGCACCAAGTGAGTTTAATTACCACCTTAATCAGCCACAGAACCTGTGTAATTAATGTGTGTCCTGGATTAAAGGGATGATGTGGCAACCCTAGCAGCCGCACATCGGGGCGATGTCTCACTGCCTGTGAATAGAACGTGGTCCATGCGAATACGCCTCAGCTCATCCTTAATATATTCCTCCTCTCCCTGTGTTTTATGAGGAAGTTGTCATGTAGACATGGAAAGTGAAAGTAAGGCATCATTGAGGACTGCAATCAGGATAAAATGCTTGTACATGTGCTGCTCCTTCATTGTCTTCAACAATCGGGTAATTAGTCTGAAATATTGTGACTATTTTGTGTAGGGATATAGCGGGAACAATGATGGGGAGAGGGGGAGAGGGATGTGAGGATGATGATGCTGGTATTAGGAATGGGAGGGTGTGTGCTGAGCCTACAGTCTGCCATGCGGCATGAGACAGCAACTTTTCTAAACAATCTGCTGTCCTTTGTTCTGGGGGCTGCTTGTCTTGTCAAAATCTTCACTTCCCCGGATGTGATTGATCTATTAGCTTTGACTCCTGCTTCACTCCCTGCCCATTATTTTGCTAGAACAGTTGTGGCAACCCTATTGTATTCTTAAGCATAAACTATAATGTTTATATTGTCTCTTTCCGCTTTTGTTTAGAAGGCAGCGGTAATAAATATATTTGTATGTACAGTATAAAGCCTGAGTTTTACATTTACATACGTTTTTACATTAGCTATGAATAAGCGCCAGAATAAGGCGTGAAACACGTTAGCTTTTTTTTTTTTATCATGTTCTTCCATATTGGATATGTGACTGCTTTTGAATTTTATTGACCAATAAAGATGCAATTTTTCTGATGGGCAGCCATCCAGGAACTTCCTTTCATCTTCTACATTGAGCAGAGCCAGCACCTGAGAGTCTCATTACGGTAACATGTTGGTGGTGTTTCTGTGAGGCTGAAGCGGTAATCTTCCTACGTTTTACATTAGTATTATTATTAGATATTTGTTGTGTTGTTTATGAGATTATGCTTATTGTTGATGTTTGTAATTTGTTTACTCATATATTTGCATTATTTTGGATATTATGTACTGTATTTATTGGCGTATAACACTCACTTTTTCACCATGAAAATCGGGTGCAAATAGCGTGTGCGTGTTATACGCCAATACACAAATTTAAGTTTTTCCTGAAACTTCCCTCTTAAAATGAATGTGCGTGTTATACGCCGAGTATGTTTTTGAGATTTTTTTTTTGTACCTGATTGGTGTTGTAAACGTATTGCCATGTATTGTTATTGTGTGACCTCTTTTATTTTTTTTTTATTTATTTTTTTTTTTTTTTGCACAAAAAAAAAAATTATATAAATAAAATGTGTGTGTATGTATGTATGTGTGTGTATATGTGTATATATATATATATATATATATATATATATATATATAATTTAGCACCCACTAGTGAGACCAATCCACACCAGAAATTCAATTTCAGGGCTTTTTGACCCACTTTTATTAAAGAAAGAAAATGTCCATCGATAATTCCCACACAGGGGTTTCAATTTCACAGGAGTAATGAATAGTGATGAGCTTGGGCGTGTTCGCACAGCCACGTGCAGAGCCCGCCAGGAAGTCGGCACGGCGCTGCGCTAATCACAGGCAGTGAGACATTTTCCCGATGTGCTGCTGCAGAGATCGGGCAATATCTCATTGCCTGTGATTAGCGCTGCGCTGCGCCAACTTCCTGGCGGGCTCTGCACGTGGCTGTGCGAACACGCCCGAGCTCATCACTGGTAATAAATGAAAAATAACAAGCCACCTGGTTCTATGGTCAGCTCTGCTGATCAGGCTTTGCTTCAGCCCTCTTGAGTTTATAATGGAATTATTGTACCTCAGCACCATGGGCGTCCGCAGAACTCTTTTCAGGGAGGGGCATCATTTTAGGGTCATCCATGCACTGCCCCTTTTTGACAATGTCATTATCATGGTCAGAGACTGCAGACGTAGTACAGTCCCTAGGATGAGTAATGAATAATGGCCAACAGGCCCTCTTACCAGACCCAGAGAAACTATAGCAGTGATCCCTCCGGCTGGACGATTGCTCACTCTGGGTTCCCTGGGATCGACTCTGGTCAGTAGTATAGTATTTCTGTACCCTGGTAGTGGTTTGGTCTTTCTCTCTCTGGTGGTGCAGGGCAGTGTGGCTCTTTCTCTGGTGGCGCTGGGCAGCATGGATCTCTCTCTGTGGCTTCCGCCGAGCACACTCCTCGTTCTTTGTCCTGTAGCACTCTCTCCCTCAGCTTTTTTCCAGGCTGTAGTCTCTCAGTCTCTCTCTTGATCGAGCTGTAGCCTCTTCCCTGTGGAAAATGGGGCCGCCAATCTTTGGGACTACATGTCCCATGATCATACCCTCTCTAAGTATCCTTTGATTGACCCTCAGTTATGGCCAATAGGCAAGGAACGAAGTGGGCAGGAACCTGGGTGGGGACCTGGTGAGAGCTGCCGTCTCTTCTCCCTGACAGGAGAAGGGGAGACGAGCAGGGGAAACCTCTGACAGCCCGCAGCTCGCCTTTCTCCTGTCATAGCGCCTCTGAGTTCTCTGCTGGACTGAGCCAAAATGACACTGCTCTGATGGGTGGGGGGGGGGGCGGAGTTGACAGCAGCTTGATAGTGTCACCCCACTGGTGGTTGGTACCCGGTTGCGGGCTGCCTGCACCCTGATAGCGACGCAACTGTGCTGAATTTGAGATCCGATCCATGATTCCAGGGGGGGGCACTTGACCCCCCTTGCCCCTTTCTGCGGACGCCCATGCTCAGCACTCTTTTCCAGCTTCCTTGCTGTTCCAGTCCACAGGCTTGGACCCTCTGTATGCTCTGACAAACACAACTGTGCAGACATGCACACTTCTCCCTTGCGTGCCTCCTCAGGAGGGTGGAGCCCAGAACCATGGTCAGGTGTCTACAAATAGTCCAACACACACCTGACCATTCAGTGTGCTGATGAGTCCCAAAATCTGGACCCAGGACTGGGGATTTCATCCCACCCGGATCACTATGAAATCCCCAGGCTCCAGATCCCAAAACAGATTTTAGTAAATAGTGAGGAAACTGACGTTGCAAGCTCCCTGGAACCCCTCAACCCGTCCGGTTGAGAACTCTGGGTACATACACTGGTGGGGTACCACACAACCACAATATATATATATATATATATATATATATATATATATATATATATATATATATATATATATATATATATTTATAGTAAAACCTTGGATTGTGAGTATAAGGCCTCTTTCACACGGGGCGGATCAGTAATGATCCGCCCAGTGATGATCCACTCGCTCAGCGGGTATCGCTCCATTGTCCCCGCTGAGCCGGCGGCGGACAGGGCGGTCTCCGCACACTGTGCAGGGACCGCCCTGTCAGCTCTCCGCTCTCCTCTATGGGGATCGGATGAGCACGGACCGTCTTCCCGTGTTCATCCGATCCGCTCTGCAGACGACAAAAAAATAGGATTTTCCTCCGTCTGCAGAATCGGACACTTGCGGAGGCGGACAATAGCGGGTGTCTGCGGATGCTCATCCGCAGACACCCGCTACCCCATAGGGATGAATGTATGTCCGTATTTCATCCGCAAACGGATGGATGAAATACGGACATACCATCCGCATGTGTGAAAGGGGCCTAATTTGTTCCAGAAACATACTTGTAATCCAAAGCACTTGTATATCAAAGTGAATTTCCCCATAAGAAATAATGAAAACTCAGATGATTCGTTCCACAAACATTGATTTATTATACAAGTCCTTCAGTTTATAGTCTATATAAAAAAAGATTATAGCAATGTGATGGGTTGTGTAACCATAAAATGTCCATCCACAAGGGGATTGGAAGTAAAATCCAGTAGGATCTACCGAGTATAAAAGAGAAGAGAGGCGCCTCTAAGTGTAGCAATATGGTTACATTTAATGAAGGTCCAACATTTAGCAACTCACATGGTTGATGATTAAAACAGGCACATCTAAGTATGCAGACATCCGGGGTAAAGATGTCTACATAGACCGTCCTCCGCAATGCTGGCTGTCACTGCTTTCAGTCTGCAATCATGACCAGGAAGACTACCCTGCAGTAGAGCGATCTGAAAGCAATAGCGCAGCGTGGAAGGGATGATGTCGATGGTGGTGCGGGGGATGGTCTATGTCAGGGATATGCAATTAGTGGACCTCCAGCTGTTGCAAAACTACAAGCACCATCATACTATCATGTACCGTATTTATCGGCATATAACATGCGCTGGCGTATAACACGCACCCCAAGTTTAGGAGGGAATTTTAAGGAAAAAAAACGTACATTTAAATGCCCATCAATGCAGCCTTATCAGTGTCCATCTGAAGCCTTGTCAGTGTCATTTGCAGCCTTGTCATGCAGCCTGTCCATCATTGCAGCCTTGTGCATCATTGTCCCCTTGTCAGTGATAATTTCAGCTTTTATTTTTAAAAATGGCGCCGCTGAGATGTCCTGTGTATCTTGGCGGCGCCTTTGGCCACTCTAGGCAGCTTTCGGCCGCCTCCGGCCATACTTGGCCGCCTTCGGCCGTTCTCGTCAGCTTTCAGTCGCTTTACGGCCCTTCTCGACGATTTTCGACTGCCGAGAAGGGCCGAAGGCAGCCAAAAGCCGCGAGAAGGGCCAAAGGCGGCTGAAAGCCGCCAAGAGGCTCAAAAATCGCTCAAAAATCGCTCAGAAATCGCGTAGGATCGGCGTATAACACGCACCCGCGATTTTCCCCTGATTTTAAGGCGAAAAAAGTGTGTGTTATACGCCAATAAATATGGTATATATATATATATATATATATATAATTATATTGTCGAAAGTAGTGGGACGCCTGCCTTTACACACACATGAACTTTAATGGCATTCCAGTCTTAGTCCGTAGGGTTCAATATTAAGTTAGCCACCCTTTACAGCTATAACAGCTTCAACTCCTCTGGGAAGACTGCCCCCCAAGAATTACTATAGTCAATTATTAGAATGCATTATAAAAATATTTTTTTTAATTTTCATTTTGTGGTCACTCATATTATGAGCGGTTTTTATTAGTTAATCCATGTTGATTTACATGCCCGTTTTTATTTAATGATGTGTAAAGCTTTTTGAACTGATTGTGTTTCCGTAGTGTTTTTGCTGACCAGAAGCACTGATCAGAATGAGGCTTGGATAGCAAGCCATGGGTGCCATTTTGATGACCAGAAGCACTGATCAGAATGAGGCTTGGATAGCAAGCCACGGGTGCCATTTTGATGATCAGAAGCACTGATCAGAATGAGGCTTGGATAGCAAGCCATGGGTGCCATTTTGATGATACCAGAAACAGTTCATACCTAGACCTAGCTGATAGGGGAGCTGACCTTCTAATGTGAGTACCCCATAGTTTATAAACACGGTGGCCGCAGTGAACCCCAGATGATGCCTGTTTAGGAGAAGCACGTCGGAAAGGGATCGTTGATGCCACTGCGTTGCCAGATTTTAATTCCATGCTTGTATTCACATGTAATATGTGAGTACCCATTTATGCTTTTAACGTTAATAAAAGTTTTAAACAGTATTTCACTATGAGGCTGTATTTTCTTTTTGGCCTATAATATACGGTGAAAAATCTCTGTCCTCAGTCACCCCAAAAGGTGGATAGCCATTTCATCTATTTTTGGGTCATCTCTCTGTCTACTCTGGTACCCATGAGAAGTTACAAGTTTGCCAGCTGTCTTTTCGTGTGGATTTACATCAATAAACTTGTGTGACTCACTAGGTATATACCTAACTGGGTCCATTACATCTGGTAAGCCTCCTCTCAAGTGGTGGTGGATTTCTGCAAAGTATCCACTGAAGTCACTATAACTTCTCAAGATATTTCACTTTGTCACCATACTGTTTCACTTATAGACTCTTAACGTTCACTTTGGTGGATATACTTATATCAATTTTTTTTTTTTTTTAGTATATTTGGATATAGTGTTGTCTAAAACATAGAATCATTAATAGTGTTAATTTATGCATGAGTTTTTTTTTATCACTATTAAAGTTGATTATATTTTTTACACTGGTAAAAGATTATATAGATATTGTCTCATATATTCTAAGCACTGCACTTTTTTTTTTTTTTTTTTTTTTTTTTTTATTATTTCACCATTTTGTTTGTTGCAGTAAGTCTGCGGTGCTGGCAGCTATTATTTATTTGTTTGTGGATAGTGTGGTTTTTTTTCTCACTTTATATACAAGGAAGTTCAGTAGCCAGTCGTTTTTGGACTGTCGGAACAGCATACAGACAAACGGTTTTCCCGATAGGAATTGATTCCGTCAGAAAGATTTAAAAACATGTTCTATTTCTAGGTCGCCAGAATATTCGAAAAAAAAAAAAAAAAAAAAAAAAAAAGTCAGATGAGGCCCACACACGATCAGAATATCCAATGAAATGATTCCCTCTGACTTTTTCTGCAGGAAAGTGCTACCGTGTGTACAAAGCATAAGTGAATTAAAATGTATATGTAGCCAAAACTTAAAAGTAATAAATGCATGCTGAAGAACCTGAAAGCTTTTATCACTTGCCTATCTTCACTAGGCCTAATGTTTTCTGTGTCGCCAATGGGGAAATGTCTCTACCATTCCTATTCTCATGAATTAATTCATTTTATTTTATTGCCTACAGGTCACGCTCTGCAGCTGACTGCTCCATTATCTCATCAGGCCAGAATGGGAGGTGATGTGAACATTCCCTGCTCATTCACAATTAAGAATCCTCCCATCGATCAACAATATCTTGCAATATTCTGGTATTTTCACGGAAAAGAAATTTTAAGGGTTCAGAATAATAAAGCGAGAATAAGAGATCCTCGTGTGTCATATACAGGCCGGGCAGAGGATGGAATCGCTGACTTGTCTATATCAAACATCACTATAATGGATGGAGGGATCTATAAGTGCTCCATACTGTACACCCCAAAGAGGGAGGAGAAGGGGATCAGACTAGATATACAAGGTACACAATTCAAAGTATTTAATGTACATTCATTGAGGTCATAAACCTGTTACTTATTGACAAGTGCTATTTGAGCTTTATGGATTTAGGCTTTCCACAGACAGAGATTTATCAAATGTGTAATTCAATCTAATCCCCTGAGGAGAATCAGTCTAGTGAATGCTAGAGAACTCTCTACCAACTCAACAGTTTAGCTCTGCCTAGATCAGGGGTCTCCAAACTTTCTAAACAAAGGGCCATTTTACTGTTATTCAGACCTTTGGGGGGCCAGACTGTGATCAGTGGGAGCAGAAAATGTCCAGGCATCAGAGGGAGGAATAGTGCTCTATATTTTAGTATGGGGGAGAAGTGTCTCATCATTGCCATCATTGGTATCAGTGGGAGGAACAGTGCCCTATGGGGGGAAGTGGGAGCAATAGTGCTCTATTGTTGGTGCCATTGGAAGGAATAGTGCCCCAAGGCCTGGATAAAGCCAAGCAAAGAGCCGCATCTGGCCCCTGGAAGAGCATGAGCGGTTGCCAGTTCTCAAAGAAATCCAGACATTTTTCTAACTTGCTTGATCAACTGTTTCCCTAAAAGTGGGTGGCCAGTAGTCTGCCACAGACATGGGATTCTTGCTCAGCTATTTGAAAATAGTTAACTGTTATCTTATGTATCAAGTAGCCTTAGACCCCTTTCACACCAGGGCATTTTGCAGGCGCTATATCGTTAGAAATAGCGCCTGCAATCTGCCCTAAAAAAGCTGCACCATTGTCTGTAGTGTGAGCCCCGAGGGCTTTCACACTGGAGCGGTGCGCTGGCAGGATGTCAGGGAAAAGTCCTGCCAGCAGCTTCTTTGGAGCGGTGAAGGAGAGGTGTGTTTACCGCTCCTCCACCGCTGCTCCCCATTAGGGATGAGCCGAACACCCCCCAGTTCGCTTCGCACCAGAACTTGCGAACGGCCCCCACGTTCGTTACGAACGTTAGAACCCCATTGAAGTCTATGGGACTCGAATGTTCGAAATGGAAAGTGCTAATTTTAACGGCTAATATGCAAGATACTGTCCTAAAAAGGGTTTGGGGACCTGGCTCCTGCCTCAGGGGACATGGGTCACTGCAAAAAAAAAAGTTTTAAAAACTGCCGTTTTGGCGGGAGCACTGATTTTAATGACTATTAAAGTGAAAAAAAAAAAGTGAAATATTCCTTTAAATATGGTGCCTGGGGGGTGTCTATAGTATGCCTGTGAAGTGCCACGTGTTTCCCGTGTTTAGAACAGTCCCTGCACAAAATGACATTAAACGGAAATAACAATAAAACTGCTTGCGGTTTTAATGTTATATCTGGTTCCTGCAATATGGTTGAAAATCATTCAGAAAAATGGCATGGGTAGCCCTCCCTGCCCATTATCAGCCTATTTGGGTCTTGTACGCATATTAAGGGGAACCCCGTACCCATATTAAAAAAAGGAAATGCGTGTGGCCCCCAGGCCCTATATACTCAGAACAGCAGTATACAGGCGGTACAAACAAGACTGGGACTGTGTAGGTTTGTTGTGTTAAGTTGAATCTGTTTGTAATTTTCAACTGGTACATTTTTAAAGTGTAGCTCCAGTCAAAAAAACTATTTTTAAGCTTTTTGGAAAACATAGGGAAGGGTTATCACCCCTGTATAATTTGTTTTGTCGTCCATCTTTTTTCATCTCACTTGCTGTTGTCTCCTTCCGTTTGCAAGTAGGAGATGTTTGTAAGTTGGATGTTTGAAAGTAGGGGCCTGCCCTATATTATAGCGGTATGTACTGGGTACAGAGCACGCAGACAGCACTCACTATCTCCTAACACTACTGACTGCAAGCTCTATTATTAACCACTTGACCACTGGGCACTTAAACACCCTTAATAACCAGACCAATTTTCAGCTTTTGGTGCTCTCACATTTTTGAATGACAATTACTCAGTCATGCAACACTGGACCTATATGAAATGTTTGTCCTTTTTTTCACACAAATAGAGCTTTCTTTTGGTGGTATTTAATCACCTCTCAGTTTTTTATTTTTTGTGCTATAAAAGAAAAAAGACCGGAAATTCTGCGAAAAAATGAATTTTTCTTTTTCTGTTATAAAATTTAGCAGATTAGTAATTTTTTCTTCATAATTTTTTTTTTTTTACTGGTTACATGTTTTGAGTTGCAGAGGAGGTCTAGGACTAGAATTATTGCTCTCGCTCTAACGTTCTCGGCGATACCTCACATGTGTGGTTTGAACACCGTTTTCATATGTGGGCGGGGCTTACGCATGCGTTCGCTTCTGCATGCGAGCACATGGGGACAGGGGCGCTTTAATTTTTTTTTTTTTTTTTTATTCATTTTACTTTATTTATTTTAGTTTGACATTTTTTTCCCCAAAAATATATTTTTGATCACTTTTATTCCTATTACAAGGAATGTAAACATCCCTTGTAATAGGAATATGGGGTGACAGGTCCTCTTTACAGTGAAATCTGGGGGTCAATATGACCCCACATCTCACCTCTAGGCTGGGAAGCCTGAAATAAAAAATAAAAAGATTCTGGCTTTGATCGTACTGGCGAGTTGGTAGAAGCACCGGAGGGCGGTGAGGGGTAGGGGGCGTCTATGGCTGGGTATTTCAGGGTATCACCGAGTATGGCTGGGTATGGCAATTTATGGCAGGGTACTGCAGAGTATTGGCGGGGTACTGCAGAGTATTGGCGGGGTACTGCAGAGTATTGGCGGGGTACTGCAGAGTATTGGCGGGGTACTGCAGAGTAATGGCGGGGTACTGCAGAGTAATGGCGGGGTACTGCAGAGTAATGGCGGGGTACTGCAGAGTAATGGCGGGGTACTGCAGAGTAATGGCAGGGTACTGCACTGCAGGTTACTGCAGAGTAATGGCGGGGTTACTGCAGAGTATTGGCAGGGAATTGAGGGGTTAATTTTCGGTGAGCAGCGATGTGGGCACTGCAGATGCAGCCCACATCGCTGCTGACACCGATCTCTTTCCCCTCCGCTGTACCGATCGGTACAGGGAGGAACCGGCATCATAACATGACGCCGTTTTGTTTACAAGTGATCACTCCGTCATTTGACGGAGCAATCACGTGGTAAACGGCCACTATGAGCGGCCGTTTACCGTGATCCGTGATGCGCCGGGTCCTATGGACCCGGCGGTCACGGATGCTCTCGAGTGCGCGCCCGAGCAGAATTCTGGGAGGCCGTTAATTAACGGCCTCTCAGAGTTAAACAACCGCCCTGAAGCCATTAATCGGCAATGGGCGGTTGTTAAGTGGTTAAAGATAGATCACTAGCTAGCTATATAGGTGAGGTGAATATAGTGTAGTGGTGTATACTGCGGTCAGGGCACAGACAATAACTACTACACAAGAGCAAGATAGGAAATCAGCCAAAAACGATTGGTGTGTAACTGTGTTGAAGGTACACAGAACACCCACTGCTTCAGATGCCAACACACTACACGAGGCCGCCTCAAAGGTGGCCTTATATAGTGTGGGGCATGCACTACACAGCCTGAGCTATGATTGGCCACAGGCAGGATGCCTGTGGCCAATCATGGCTCTCCTCGCTGCTGGCACTGCGATTGGCCAAGCATGCGGGGTCACAGTGCATGCTTGGCCAATCATGAGCCAGCAATGCACCGCGCCACCGCAGTGCATTGTGGTCCGCGCGCGCCACGCGAATTTTGACGCGAACGGACCAAGAGTTCGGATTTCGTCGAACGACCGAACAGCCAATGTTCGAGTCGAACGTACGTTCGACTCGAACACGAAGCTCATCCCTACTCCCCATAAATAAATAATGAAATAAATGGGGCAGCGCTGCATTACCACCGGCAAAATGCCGCTATTGCGGTGTATTGCTGGCGGTTTTAACCCTTTCTCGGCCGATAGCGGGGGGTAAAAGCGCCCCACGAGCGGCAGAAATGCGCCGGTAAAACGCCGCTAAAAATAGTGTTTTACCGCCCGCGCTATGGGCAGCGTGGTGTGAAAGGGGTCTAAAAGAAGAGGTCCAGCCTGGGTGAAAAAAGTCAGCAGCAGCTACAAATAATAATATTACATACCTGTCCAGGGAGCCCACAATGTTGGCACCCCAGCCAATCTTCGGGTCCACTCCCGGGTGCTGCCATTCCTGATGAGGGATCCCGGTATTGAAGCCTTTCTGCTTCACAGCGGGTTTCCTACTGTGCATGCGTGAAGTGCGCTGTGCTTTCTAATTGGCCCGGAGGCGAGGGCAGGAGGAACGAGGCCAAACTTCCCGAGAGATCAGGCCTCGGCCCTTTTCCCTGTCCCCCCCCCTCCAAATGGCACCGGTGGGGGGGAGGAAGTGTATAAGCGAGAGTTCCACTTTTGGGTAGAACTCTGCTTTAAGTGCATGAACGAAACTAAGTACACATGCTTTCCTACTTGCTGCAGCATTGGTCTGATTCTGCAAGCTATCCCCCACCGGCTCCAAGCCTGAGAACTGAACAATCGCTTGACTGCTAATCGTTCAGTTCTCAGCTCCACTCTGTCAGTCCTCGCTCTGCTCTCTGCTCCTCCAGCACTCACTGGAGCACCAGGTGAGAACTGCTGGCTCGGGCTCTCAGTGGTGAGTTGAAAGGCTGAGCCAGCTGCCTGTAAGGCATATGAGTGGATCCCAACATTCTTGCCGGGATACACCCAGAGTCTGGAGAGGCTCTGTAACATCAGCTGACAGCAGACTTTAGCCCGCTGTTGACTGTTCTGGGTCAGAGGAGAGCACAAGTGTACTCCTGTGACCCACATGAGTATGGGCAAAAGGGCTTTGACCATACCTCCTTTTTTTGTATTTCCTTTATTTTGTTTTCAAAAACTGCCAACTTACGACAATTGCCAACTTACAAAAATAAACAGAAAAAAGTTGTCTAGAGTATACAGTGATGTCCAAATAAAAGGACATACAATACTTCTCTTTTAAATGTTAGCTAAATAATAGGAGTGAAATGCTCATATATAAGTATCACCAGAAAACAACTTTCATTCACCAAATTAAGACCTTTACGCATCCACCTGGCTCAGTGGGGGGTTAAGGTCTGCGGGAGAAACATACCAGTATCTGGAGACCTATTTTGAGATGAGGGAACTCCAGATAAACCCCCCCCCCCCCCACATGAATGAGTAAGGAGTTCATAGTACCCCTTGTTGCTCAATCACAAAATGTAATAAAACACACACTATACAAAATTATTTTTATTAAGAAAACAAAAATGTCCTACAATAAAAATCCAACGTCAATCACATCATTCAACAATGTGGATCGATACTTAATCATGATGAACAATGTTCCAACGACATCATTAAAATGCTTGCAATACTCAAAATGATGCCACCACTGTAACTACTTCCCGCATGCTTGATGATGTCAGTGTCCAGCTTCATAACACACGCTGTAAGCAATGCAAGTGGAGGTATCTTGAGTGTTGCAAGAATTTTTATGGTTTGCTCTTTTTAATAAATTACCCTACTACGTGAACAAACATAGTGGCCCCTGCTAACAATCATTTCCTGACAGATTTTCGCTGCAAATGACAGCAACCTCACTGGCTGCTGAACGTCAACAATCTGGCCGGCGATGCTGGCTGATGTCATTGGCGACATATGACTATGACCATATATGGTCAATAAAGTCACCAGGGATCCCACAATAGATTTTTTTTTTTTTTTTTTTTTTTAAATGTCACTTTTGCTAGAGTACATCCTATAGTTATGTCACTTCACAGGCAGGTTTAATTCATCCCTCAAGCATGATCATGGAATTGTGTATTTTAGTGTTGCCATTTGAGCGTTATTAAAAGACCTGCTCACTGCTGAACTGTATATTATTTTTTTAAACGCTCTATGCACTAGTATATGTCTCCAATGGCAGTGCCCATGCCATTTTCAACCAAAAGCTTGCAAAATGGCCTTGAAAAATCCCAGAAAAAAAATACAAGATTTGGCTTCCATCGATGTCAATAGTGTTTAGGCACCATGTACGAGGTTTGAGAATTGTTTAAAGCAGTGGTTCTCAACCCTGTCCCCCCAACAGGCCATATTTTGGGAATTTCTCTTGGATAAAATAGCTGTCCAAAATATCAATCCATTGACTCTGATTAAAACCACCTGTGCAAGATATAGGAAACCCTGCAAACATGGCCTGTTGGGGGTACTTGAGGACAGGGTTGAGAACCGCTGCTTTAAAGTATTCTGCGAGCATACAGTGAACTGATTCAGTTGCACAGTTTGCTCATCATTCACTAGTTCCCTAATCATATAGCAAAGGGCTAGACAATTGAGTTCTAATTGTCCCCATATGAATTTGTTCTCCCAGATGAAACAATGGGTGTTATTTACTAAAGGAAAATCCACTTTGCACTACAAGTGCAAACTGCAAGTGCAAAGTGTACTTGAAAGTGCACTCACTGTAGGTCCGAGGGAATGCAAGGAAAATAAAAAACAGCACTTTAGCTTGCACATGATTGGAAAATAAAATCAGCAGAGCTTCCCCTCATTTCAGATCTACCTTTCAGATTTAGAGCGACTGAAATTTTAAGTGCACTTTGCACTTGTAGTTTGCACCTGTAGTGCAAAGTGGATTTGCCTTTTTGTAAATAAATTAACCCCTATGTTCTTAAAATGCTCAGGGGAATCTCTTCAAGAATCTTCCAGCAGTTTTACAGTTCCAAACTATATACCAGATTTAGTTATACCAGATTTAGTTATACCAGATTTAACAGTCCAACAGGGGATTGGGTGAATTTGTTTGTTAATAAAATAACATTAACCCCTCTGGCAAAGTCAGCTTGTGTTAAACAATGGATGCTAATAGAAACAATTACAAATTTTGAGCTCGGGAAAACCAAGGCACTTCAGAGAAACCGCAGGACATTTTAAGTGGTCACAACCAAGGAGGATTCCAAAGCACAGAGGTACCACATACCACTGTTTCAAATCGCCCATGAAAGTTGTCGCACACTAAAATAATATAATATATTTAGTTTAGCTTTTGTTTCTTCACGAATTACTAGCCTCAATAATGTTTTCATTTATTATCAGCAGAAGCTAACATGTGTGGCCCCGAATGTTATCATGGATGAATGCATTATGAGTTTTATCCTATTTTGAGAAAAACAAAACTTTGCATCCAGCTACATAATTTGAGCCAACAAAGATGAGCTACAAAATGTGTATTGATTCCTAATTAGGAAGCTAGTTTGGCCAGAGAGAATTGTTAAGTTTACTGTTAAGGTACCTCAGGCATAAGGTCCGTCTTGCCCAGTCAGACCTAATCATTGGACCAGGGAATGGTTGGCCTTTTAGGCACAACCCATGACGTAGATAACCCCCAGACTAACCAACCTCAGGGGAAGAATCAATTTTCCAAGATGGATTTTCACAGACAGTCATTATGGTACCCAATATAAGGTCAGACATGTCTG
The DNA here is from genome assembly GCF_037356315.1 of Lithobates pipiens. Classification (NCBI taxonomy): domain Eukaryota; kingdom Metazoa; phylum Chordata; class Amphibia; order Anura; family Ranidae; genus Lithobates; species Lithobates pipiens. The sequence goes on from NW_027507784.1 coordinate 46,021,236, forward strand.
CACATGGGATAAATTTGTATGGTTGTCTTCCTTGTGCATTTTTACTCTACAATGGTTCTACAGAGAGCAACGGTACTGGCACATTTTAACTGCTTTCTTATGCCTTTGGATATCTTTAGATTAAAACATGTTTCATTAAGGTTCCCTACTTGCAGTCTACCTACACAACACTCAATTGGACATACATGATCTTTTTATGCAGGCACACACAAGCACACTCATGAAGATACAATGAGGCAAATTTTAGAAGTTTAGGCTGACGTGTTGTTATGTTACAGCTCCTCCACATATTAACATCACAGACAGAGTTGTTACAAATGAAGAGAGCTCCCTACAAAGTGTTATTTCTGGATTCTACCCAGAAGAAATTGACATTAAATGGCTTCGGGATGGGGCGATACTGGACAAGTTTAACATGGAAAAGCCCCAGAGAGACCAGGATGGGACGTACCACGTGAGGAGCTCAGTAACCCTAACTCCCACTGAGGAGGACAGAGAGCGGATCTTCTCCTGCAGAGTGCAACATGAGTCTCTTACTGCACCTCTCCAGGAAGACTTCCAGCTGGTGTATGGAGGTAATGTTATCATTATTATGTATTCTGATGTCTATTTCCAATACATCAAACAAATATACAGTGTATGTGTGTGTGTGTATGTGTGTGTATGTGTGTGTGTATATATATATATGTGTGTGTGTGTGTGTGTGTATATATATATATATATATATATATATATATATATATATATATATATATATATAATATATATTAAAAAAATAGAAATAAAAGGAGGAATAAAAAGTAGAATTATTTCCTACAGGAATCCTATATTTTTCATTCCTTTAAGAAGATAAAAAGAGGAAACCTTATTGGTAGCTCCAAGCAACATGTCCGTACTTCATAGGTTCAGTTCCATGGATTAAAAAAGAGAAGCTGAAATACAAACCTGTTGTATGACTGTGGTTGACAACCAGATCCCTGAAATTTAAAGAGTTCCCCAGATCCTTCTTTTCTGTGGTTCACCCTAACTCTGTTTAATTTTACAAATCTTCTTAAAGATGCACACTAAGTAGGGTTTCTACATGTCTATTTCACAGTTGGCAAGGAAAGAATGGCCTGCGTCAATTTAGGAACGTTTCAAATCCTGCATCATTTGGGGCTGAATCACAATTATTTGTAATGCCAGTTAAATGTTTTGACCAAATATGTTTTTTTACCAAATAGTCTCCATTTTATGTTCATCATGAGTAATCCATCCCAATATTACCATTCTTATGTATCCACTTCAACTTTAGATAAACCATGATGTGCCCTGGATGACTCTAGTTTTTCCCTAGCTAATGGTTTTACTCAACAAAAAGGGTGGTGACTCTTTGATAAGATAAGCCTTTTAAGTCCAAAATCTACAAAATACTGACGTGTAAAAATTTCTATGTTAATGTTTTACTTTTTTTAAAATGTTTTTTTTTTATATTTTTTTCAACATTTAAGCTAGAACTACAGGCAACACATTTCATTTTGGATAGAGCGGGTTATAACCCCTATCAGATTCTTTTGGATATTTGTGTTCCATTGCAGAGATTTCCCTTAACTTCCTGTCCCATAGCCAAACGGGAAGTGAGAGGAAATCCTGCAAACTAAGGGAATTCCTTTGAGACCCCCCAGGTCACCAGAACTAGGAAGATGTCCTCTCTAATATTTTTCTGAGGAGAACCCAAAATTTGGGATTTTCCTTTACTTTCAATGATAATGGTAAATAGAACAAACAGAAGGGGTGTAGCATGGTTGTAACCTCTATTCATGAAATCTGACCTGGGCACATATATCTGTAGTGTTTACTTAACTCTCTTCAAAGCTCTAAGTCCTGTGTCTTTCTGCTGCTCTGTTCTTCTGTTATCAGCATAATCATTTTCTGACAAGTTTTCTGACACAGATAAAAGCAGCTGAAAATGTTTTCCGGGGAGGTAACCTAGAGATAAATAAGCAGAAAGCGGTTCTAATCACAGCACAGCTCTGCAAGTTTCTTTGTTCCTCTGCCTATGTGCTATGATGAGTGGGGGGGGGGGGGGTGCCTTTCCTCCAATCAGCTCACACACAGTGTATGCCTAGACTCCCATCCCACTGCTGGAACAAGAAGAACAATTTCTAACACAATGTGCACTTTCTAAAGAGTTTAGAAAGCTGAAGACTGCAGATATACAAGTAAAACTTATGTAGGGGGATTTGTTCAATCTCTGTGTATCATCTGAGGCTGTTCACTTCACTGTGTATATGTGAGGGTGTGCATCCACTTTAACGGGGGGCACAGACAGCAATACATACGACAAGCATTGTAATCCCACTACACTCTATCCAAAAAATGTTTTAAAAAGTTTTCTTTCATTATACTTTGATGATGGATATGTGGGCATGTGTTCGAAAGTATGCAGGTGTGGCTGTCCTGACATTTTTTTTTTATTGCTCTTGTAAAGAGTAGCTTGAGAAATTGTGTTGTATGTATACAATGACAATGTTATCTTATATAATGGCAACCAACATTCCAATGTTTTAGTGACCTCTCATCACTGCCAATGAAAAAAATGAATCAATGTGTTTTAATATTGTGTGATTTAAATTGTAAAGCTCTACCACAATCCATGTAGATGATGAACTTACTAGAAATGTAAAGACCCCTAAATATTTTTTTTAGATATTTAAATATTTTCAGATAATATTCCATTGCAATACATCTTCATCTCTTCCAATGTATCTTATCTCACTGTAGTACAACTTTCTCAGTCGAATCTGACCTCTGCCCAGGTATAAGGGAATTCAGGGGAGGGTAAACATAAATGCATTTGGATTTATACGAAAACATTGGGATGACATATAAACCACTTGTATTGCAGATATCCCAACTGTTCAGATAATTTCTCAAGAGTTTAGGATGAATGTGGAGCAGAAGTTGGTATGCAATGTTTCTGGATTTTACCCAGAGTCCATCACTGTGAACTGGTTCTTAAATGATACCCTGTTGGAGAATGCCAAGACAAGGAGGATCAGTAGCTCAGCTATGGAATCTGTCTACCTGTTCACTCCGACAGAACAAAACTGGGGCATGGAGCTGAGATGTGTGGTAGAACATGGAACCCTCACCACCCCACATGTGGAGAGACTGCTGGTACAAGGTGCAGGTGGGTCACTGTCCTGTTTAAAGAGTAACTTCTCAAGGGCCGCAGACAGCCTCCTCAGCACTCCATCTTCATCTTCCACCCGACTGCCCCTGCTGGCATGCCTATTTAAGAGATGCCCCTTCCCCCTGCCAGCCCTTTACAGGGGATTGGCTGAGGTCCTCATAAATATTCCTAGCAGTTCCTCCTAGTCTCGAGCCACTATGTCTAGAACATTCTCCAATGTCACAGAAAACAGGGGGAGGCACTAAATAGGCTGCTAGGATGTCGAGTCATCCTGCCCAGATTCACTGAACCCTGACCCAGATTGAGAGCTCAGGCTTAGCCCTGAGCTAAAATAAATGTTCCTATACTAACAAGCCTACTCTACAAACCTACACTAACAACACTAGAGGGTGCTACAGAAGGAAGAATGCCTAAAAAAGAAAATGTAGCCATCACATCAAAGAATTAGTAAACTGCAACATAAATGTTTTGCTTTTGGGTTTAAAGGGACAATAAAGGTTCAGTTTTTTTATTTTTTTTGAAAATAACAAACATGTCATACTTACCTCCTCTGTGCAAGGGTTTTCCACAGAGAGGTCCCAATTTACTGAGGTCCCTCCGCTGCGCTCCTGCCCCCCCCCCCCCCCCCCGACGGTGAAGCGCTTCCCTGGGGACACGCGTATGGGGATTGACTCAGACAGCAGGACTCGTTGGATTTGATTCACAGCAGTGGTAGCCAATGGCTGCTATCAATCTAAGACATAAGATACCGGCGAGAGCATGTGTGCTCATTCCTTGCGCTGAAATAAAAGAGTTCAGGTAAGTATAACGAGGGCTCTGGGGTCTGCTGCACTAAAGGAGGTTTTTCACCTTAGTGCATAGAATGTATTAAAGTGAAAAACTCAGAGGGTTTACAACCTCTTTAATACTGCTTTTAAGCCCTAACAACCTTTCAGCTAACTCCTAAACCTAACCCTCAAGTCTTGACCCTAAAACTGGCTATACACTAATAGTCCTAAAAATCCTCAGTACATTTGATGGCTTGCTCAATGCCGTTCAAAGGTACTTCGAACTAACAGTTAGAATCACTCCCCAGGACACACTTAACCCCTCCCTAGCCCCCTAGTGTACAATGGTCCCAAAAATGTGTCAAAATTGTCCGATGTGTCCGCCATAATGTCACAGTCATGATAAAAATCACAGATTGCCGCCATTACTAGCAAAAAAAAAATTAATAAAAATCCCATAAAATTAACCCCTATTTTGTAGACGCTATAACTTTTGCACATACTAATCAATAAACGCTTATTGCGTTTTTTTTTTTTTTAACAAAAATATGTATAAGTATACGTATCGGCCTAAACTTAGGAAAAGGTTTTTTTTATATATTTTTTGGGGATCTTTATTATAACAGAAAGTAAAAATATAATGCATCTTTTTCAAAATTGTCGCTCTATTTTTGTTTACAGTGCAAAAAATAAAAACCACAGAGTTTATCAAATACCACCAAAAGAAAGCTCTATTTGTAGGGAAAAAAGGGCGTCAATTTTGTTTGGGAGCCACATTGCATGACCATGCAATTCTCAGTTAAAGAGACGCAGTGCCAAACCGCAAAAAGTGCTCTGGTCTTTGTCCAGCAAAATGGTTAAAAAAAAAAATTGGGGATATTTATTATAGCAAAAAGTACAACTTTTTTTCAAAATTGTCACTCTTTTTTTGTTTATAGCACAGAAAATAAAAAACGCAGAGATGATCAAATACCACCAAAAGAAAGCTCTATGTGTGGGAAAAAAAATGACGTTTTGTTTGGGTACAGCATCGCACGATCCCGCGATTGTCAGTTAAAGCGACGCAGTGCGACGTATTGCAAAAGATGGCCTGGTCATTAAGCAGCCAAATCTTCCGGGGCTGAGGTGGTTAAAGTGAAAATTTACAAATTAAATTCCATTAGTGTAGGCTAGCCTTAGCCTGGCTCTATATTAACCTTTAATCTGACTAACCCCAAAAGCTAAAATGTCTGTTGTACTGTCTGGACAACAATTAACTTGACTTACTTGATATTTTATCTCAATAGCTGGAAAAGCCCTCGGCCATCAACAATGAAATAAGCTGGGAGTAGGTGGTCCGCATACAATTCCATAAATAGTGGATTACAGATGGGAAGTCGGCTGTTTTCAGGAAACTTCTCTCTCCCACAATTTACAGTCTCTAGCTGATGTGAATGTATATTTACAGTATGCCACTTAGTGCTTTTTATATGAGTGTGTTTTAGTGTTTTAGTTTCATTTTTTGTATTTTTATAACCGGATATGCATGGTATGTAATTGTACAAAATTGTACAAAATATATACACTATAGCTTCAGTTTTACCATAGTCTACCTATAGAGACCAGGTGATAGTCACAAATGTAAACTGCTAACCCTGCAGGAGCCGCTTGGCAATTTGGGTTCTCTGCTCTGCATCTTGACTCCAAGAACAACCTCAGCCTCTCTGACACACCTGGTTGAATGAAAGTCACTGCAAGCACTTATAAGAACTTGAGTATAGATCACTTTAACTCAGCTATGAATTAGCACCAAGAAATAAATACTAGACCATTTAGTGGTAAATCAACTCAATTTATTGGTACGGGTAAGCCCTTGTACACACGGTCGGACATTCCGACGGAAAATGTCCGATCGGACCATGTTGTCGGATAATCCGACTGTGTGTGGCTCCATCGGACTGTTTCCGTCGGAATATCCGACGGACAAGGTTTTAGAGCTGGGCTATAAAACTTTCCAACAACGTGATCCGATCGGACTTTGTCCGATTGTGTGTAGAGAATTCCGATCGGACAAAGTGCCACACATGCTCAGATCAAATTCCTAGACCAAAGCTATTGGCTACTAGCCTGAATGTAGTCCCATCGTAACGAAATAACGTCATCACGTTCTGAATGATCGAATTTTCCGACAACTTTGTCTGACTGTGTGTATGCAACACTTTCGGACAAAATCCGTCTGACAAAATCCAACGGATTTGGTTGTCGGAATGTCCGCCCGTGTGTACAAGGGCTTAGAATAAATTATAGTTAAAAGTCACTGTGTAACAGCTGTAAAGGGACAGTGTTTAGCCTTAACTCTTCAGCCGGCTAGCGATGGGGCCCAGTTGTACCTTTGGTGCTTGCGAAAATAGTCCAAGTCAAGCCTACAGGCAGCAATAAGGCTACTAGGTTGCTGTAGGTCAGTTCCTAAAGGGCTCAGTCTCTATAGCAACAAATCCCAACAGCAGAAGCTCACCAGTCCCCATTATATTGCAGCTAACTATCCAGTCACAAACAGAGAATAGCCCACTCTGTGTTCTGTTCCCAGGTGACTCTTGCTGTCGGGATCCCCAAACTCAGATCTCTGGATCCCACTCATGCCTTGGCTATGCAGCAGAGATGATGCATACTGGACAGCAATGTGCACTCCCTGATCTTCCTCATAGCAAGAGAAAGCTGTGTCCTGTACAAGCCAGAAAAATCCAGCTCTTTTCCCTCCTCTTGGCAATCTCTTGCTCTAAGAAATGCAGTTCAAAAGCTCTTGAGTTGTAACTTCTGTTACTGATATAGCTTTAAACCAGTTCAGCCCCGCAGGGCAGCAGCTACAGGGAGCAGCTGCAGCCAGTGTTCCTCTCACTATTCATTCTTGGCCAAGCTTGAGGCTACACATGTCTACAGATTGTCCTTGATCCATGAAGAGACATCAGCCATCTCAGGGGAAGAACCAATCTTCTGGAACAGGGGTCTCCACATTTTTTAGTATGAGGGCTACATTGTATATTCTACCAAAATCAGTTTAATACATGAATCAATACAATTTAAATGAACAAATACATTTTACTATGAGTTTTTTAGTTGTTTTCTGTAAAAAGTATGATGTGATTCTGAACAGAGAAATAATTTCAGTAAGACAGAGCAAAAAAAAAACTCAAAATGAACTTAAGCCGTTAATGAAGGTCCAACAAACATATTTTCAGTCTGCACCTTTCTTATAAGAGTTAGCCCTTGTACATACGGTGGGATATTCCCACCGAGAATGTCCGATTGGACCGTGTTGTCGGATAATCCGACAGTGTGTGGGCTCCATCAGACTGTGTGGGCTCCATCAACACCAGTTTCGGACAAAATCCGACGGATTTTGTTGTCGGAATGTCCGACCGTGTGTACAAGGGCTAAGAGTTTCCATCAGAGTCCCCCTTATATCAGAATTCCCTTTATATCATAGTCCCTCCTTACATCAGGGCCCCCATCAAAGTCCCCCCTTTCACCATGGTTCCCATCAGAGTCACCTTTACATCAGAATCCCTCCTTACATCAGGGTCCACTTTAAATTCCCTGTACATTAGAGTCTCCTCTTACTTTAGGAACCCCATCAGAGTCCCCTTTACATCAGGGACCCCATCAGATTTCCCCTTCACATCAGTCACCCTATTAAACCAGGATACCCGCTAGAGTCCCCCCTTGCATCAGGGTCTGCATCAGAGCAGAGACTAGGCACATCAGCTGTGTGGTGGAAAACAAATCTGCATGTGGCCTGCAGGCCATAGTTTGCAGACCCCTAGTCTCAAAGACAAAGCCAGCGATGGCGGGTCTGCACAGGGCACATGCTCAGCCAGGGAAACCGTACATGCTTATGCTAAAAATCATTCTGCAGATCAATCAGAAGGCATTTGGAATGTTCTACTGCTGTGTTATATCTAATGCTGCATACACACAATCGAAAATTCGGCCAGCAAAAGACCAATGAGAGCTTTTGTTCATAAAATGCGACCATGTGTATGCTCCATCGGACTTTTGCTGGCCCAAACTTTTTTCTTAATTTTTCGGTCGGAAAAAGTTCCAATCGGACGGAAATTCCGATCGACTGTAGCAATCAGACGCTCAAAATTCCTACGCATGCTGGGAAACAATTCAACGCATGCTCGAAAGCATTGAACTTCATTTTCTCGGTTCGTTGTAGTGTTGTACGCCACCGCGTTCTTGGCGGTCGAAAGTTCCGAGAAATTTTGTGTGTATGCAAGCTAGGCTTGAGCGGAATTCCGTGGGAAAAACCATCCAAGATTTTTCCGACAAAAAATTTTGCTCGTATTTACACGGCATAAGTCTCTTCCAACTGACCTGCATGACTGATCATGTTATGCAATTTGTGCAGAGAAGTTGATTTGTAATATCTGGAGCAAAGGCAAATTAAAATTTCCCCACAAAATACAGCTTGTACTCTACGATCAGTATAAGGGTTAGAAGCTGGCTACAATGGAAACTCAAAATTATCCTCTTCTCTCAGAATTTGTATACCCCAGTTACTTACAAATATTATATATTTTTTTACTCCTGAAAATTTTGTAACTATAGAGTTTACCACAAATAAACAGCCTTTTATGTTCTTTCATTTTCAGATATGAAGGCACAGTATAAATGGCACATTGTAATTGCCAGTGTAGTGTTGGTCTTAATATTATTCGGAGTTGGAACCATTATTTTTTTATTCGGGAAACAAAAAAAAAGTAAGTAATTAAAGATGCTGCTTCTAAGAAAATATGCTGACCTGCGCAGAGTGTCCATTATACCAAGGTTGTCTTTTGATCATGTAGCAAAACAGATCCATGCAATGCGTTCATCCAGTGGGTCCACCTTGCCACTAAGTCTTTATCTTTTCCTGCCTTTCTTTTTTTTTTCATCAATCCTTTTATTGTTTACAACATTAAAAAAATACAAATAGAGTTACAAAAAGGTTAGGCGCATTTAAAACTTAAATGTCACAATCATTACAACATCGATGGATACAAGGAGTAAGCAGGGAATAATCAAAACACAAGGTATACTTGAGAATCCCCTCTAAAATGGGTACACCTTGGGCAAATCTTCAAGTTCTGAAATGATAAAGACCACATACTGTATATGTCAGATGTTGGATTATGACAATACCACTCTTAATTATTGAACAGAAACCCAATGAGGGGGCATTAGGGACAGTCCAACAAGGAACACAGGTATATCGTCATTAAGCAACGATTCCATCAGAAGAGCGTGTAAAAAGAGGAACAGGTGCCCATAAGCGGACAAAACGTAGGTGGGTAAGAAAAGAAAGATGAACAAGTTGGGACATTTGGTGGGAGAAAGGTAGGGGGATCAAGAAGACAAGGCGAAGAAGGGAAGAAAAGGGGAACAGGGTGGATCAGGTGGAGGAATGACCGTAAAGCTTGCTTGAGATGCTTCACCTTCTGGTGGGAGTTGGTAGTTAATTTATTTAGTCAAAAGTTGTTTGAAGTCATCTGTGCAGGTACATTCTATCCAAGAAAACTATGTGGATGGGAATTTAGTGTGTGTTTTTTTTTTTTTTGTTTTTTTTAAGGAGCTGGTAAGGCTTTCCATTAACCTGATAGCCACTCGTGTAATCCATTGCTAGATTGTAGCGGGTGAGGCTGATTTCCACAGTGCAGGAATACATGAACGGGTATCATTTTATTTAAATGGTGAAGTATAGTGTTTTTGTATGCCTCAATTGTGGTGTAATGCCATGTACACACGATCAGACTTTCCGGCGGACAATTCCACCGGACTTTACAGCGGAGGTCCGACGGACTTTCCAAATGAACGGACTTGCCCACACACGGAGTAAAGTTAATTTTGAACGTGACTCCAGGTATGACGGGACTAGAGAAGGAAGTCCATTTTGCCGCTATCATCAGTGAGATTGATACCTTACGAGCCCCGTCGCCTTGTATGGAATTTGAGGGTAACCCCTTAAGCCGAAAAAGCGTTGTGGGGTCCCCCCAAAGTCCATACCAGACCCTTATCCGAGCACGCAGCCTGGCCAGTCAGGAAAGGGGGAGGGGACGAGCGAGCTGTACCAGGCTGCATGCCCTCAACACGGGGGGTGGGTGCTTTGGGGGAGGGGGTAATCTGCGCCCCCCCACCCCAAAGCACCTTGTCCCCTTGTTGATGAGGAGGAGGGCCTCTTCCGCACAACCCTGGCCGTTGGTTGTCGGGGTTTGCAGGCGGGGGGCTTATCAGAATCCGGGAGCCCCCTTTAATAAGGGGGCCTCCAGATCCCAGCCCCCCACCCTATGTGAATGAGTTTGGGGTACATGGTACCCCTACCCATTCACCTGAGGGAAAAAGAGTCAATAAAAAACACACTAGACAGGTTTTTAAAGTAGTTTATTAGGCAGCTCCAGGGGTCTTCTTCTGACTTCAGGGGTCTTCTTCTGACTTTGGGGGTCTCTCCGCACTTTCCGGGCTCTTCTCCCGCTCTCCAGTTTTTCTGCCGCGCTCCCCTGCTATCTTCTTCCAGCTCTTTTACTAGCATTGGCCCGGCCTTCTGGTTTGTCATCGCCGCCGCCATCTTCTTCTCCTTCTTCCTTCTTCTCTTCTTCCGATGTTGACACGACGCTCTCTCCCGCTTTAATGTGATGGACACGCTGCGTATCCACTTATATAGGCATAAGGGGTGGGGTCACCGGGTGATGTCACCATATGACCCCGCCCCTTATTGGGTCGCAGTCCAAGCATGCCCCGGGACTATGACGTCATAAGGGACGTGATATAAGTCGATACGCAGCATGTCCACCGCATTACAGCGGGAGAGAGCATTGTGTCAACATCGGAAGAAGGAAGAAGAAAGACGGCGGCGGCGACCAACCAGAAGACGGGGCCAACGCTAGTAAAAGAGCTGGAAGAAGATGGCGGAGGAGCCCAGCAGAACAACCGGAGAGCGGGAGAAGAGGCCGGAAAGCGCGGAGAGACCCCCGAAGTCGGAAGAAGACCCCTGGAGCTGCTAATAAACTACTTTAAAAACCTAGTCTAGTGTGTTTTTTTTTTTTTTTTTTTTTTTTTTTTTTTTATTTACTTTTTTTCCCTAGATGAATGAGAAGGGGTACCATGTACCCCATACTCATTCACATAGGGTGAGGGGTCGGGATCTGGGGGCCCCCTTACTAAAGGGGGCTCCCGGATTCCCGATAAGCCTCCCTCCCGCAGACCCCGACAACCAATGGCCAGGGTTGTTGGGAAGAGGCCCCTGTCCTCATCAACATGGGGACGAGGTGCTTTGGGGTGGGGGAGCCGCAGGGCGCCCCCTCCCCCAAAGCACCCACCCCCATTGTGAGGGCATGCGGGATGGTACGGCTCAGGAGGGGGGGGGGGGGGGGGCGCTCGCTCATCCCCACTCCCTTTCCTGACCAGCCGGGCTGCTTGGATAAGGGTCAGGTGTGGACTTCGGGGGGACCCCCACACACCGTTTTTTCGGCATGGGGGTTACCCTCAAAATCCATACCAGGCAACAGGACTCGCAAGGTGTCAATCTCGCCGATGAAAGCGCTAGATTGACTTCCTTCTCTAGTCCCATCGTACCTGGAGTCACGTTCAAAATGAATGGACTTTACTCCGTGTGTGGGCAAGTCCGTTCATTTGGAAAGTCTGTTGGAACTGCATACACACGAGCGGATTTCCTGACAGGAACTGGGTCTGGCGGACTTTTGGCGGGAAGATTTAAAACATGTTTTAAATCTAGGTTCATCGGACTTTTGGGAGGAAAAAGTCAGCCGGAGCCCACACATGATCGGAATGTCCGCCGGGCTATGGCCCACCGTAAAGTCAGATCGCGTGTACGGGGCATAAGAGAAAGAAGTTTGGTGATTTCAAGATTTTCCTGTCAGTATTTTTTTGTGTTATCCTGTGGACTTGAGTCCAGAAGTTGTCCAGAGCTGGGCATGACCAGAAAATGTGTAACAAATCCCCAGACCCTTGTCCATATCTCTAACAGGTGGTCAGTAAAGGAGGAAACATGGCATATAGTACCGCTGGTGTACGATACAAGCAGGTAAGGATCTTGTATCCTGATTCTTGATCATAACTACTAATGGAGGATTTAAATTACATGAAAATATTTTATATTGGTTGTCTGGTGAAAAAAAAATGCCTAAATCCCTCCCCTGCTGTTTCAAGAAACGTGTAGGAGACCTGGAAACTTCCATCAGCAACATTTTGTAGGACCAGGAAAGTGCATAACAAAGTGGCATAGTCATTTGACATTCATTTTTAACTGGCATAAATGCTCTCAAGAAGCATTTTGGGTTGGGCAGTGAATGTAGGAAATGAGATGGTTGCAGTATCTGAAGCATATCCAAGCATGCACAATCCAGGTACCTGGACATTTGGGGGGGAGTTATCCAGGATATTTGTTGCAAGAAATGATGATCACTGCGTTTATGTGTTTGCCACAAAACGAGGAAGGACTTACTCTGGCTTCCGGGCAAAATGTCTGGATTACCTATAATAGGAAGAAGAGGCAAGGAACATGGGGCAAGATCATAGGGTTGGAATGCTGTGTAGGATGTTTGCCAAATTATTTAAAAGAGTGTCCCAGTATATGTATTAAAATTGCCTGAAGGAGATATTACACACCAGACAAGACATTGTGTTTGACCAAGTTACATTATCCCATCCACAAAGTTTTTTCTGAGATCACACATTTATTTCCAAACAGAATGAGGGATCAAGGGGTTTAAATATAACTCAAATAGATGTAAACAGAGGAGGTTTTTTGGTGGGATTTTAGTGGTAGCAGGCAAAAAAGTAACTTTACAATACTCCAAAAAATGTAAAAAGTGTAACAGTTTATTACATAAAGACAATTTTAAAAATATTGGCTGTACAAATGATACGCAGATACAATTACACATCTAAATAGCAGATGGAAAGAGTGGTCACTCAACAATAGCATGGAGTGACTAATCCCGACATGTTTCGCATTTTGGGGATTCTTCAGGGGATGTTTTTTGAGACTTAGATGTGATACTGCATTAAACAAAATACAGTTAAAAACAGTACAGACTTAGAATAAATTACAAAAACAAAAAACACTTAAGAAATTAGTATGCTGCTGGCCACCATACCCAATACCCATCAACCACCCATAGAGAGGTTTTACCTGCGAGTTGATGTAAAGCCAAGTGAAAAAATGGACACTGAATGGCATAAAGATCAAGCCGACCGAAAAAAGCCCAGAAAAAATTAAGCAGCAGATTAAGCCCAAAAATATATATAAAAAAAAAAAAATTCTATCCCTCAGTTTAGGCCGATACGTATTCTTCTACATATTTTTGGTAAAAAAAAAATCGCAATAAGCGATTATTGATTGGTTTGCGCAAAAGTTATAGCGTTTACAAAATAGGGATAGTTTTATGGCATTTTTATTAATAATTTTTTATTATTATTTTTTTTTACTAGTAATGGTGGTGATCCGCGATTTTTATTGTGACTGTGACATTATGGTGGACACATTTTTGGGACCATTGCCATTTATACAGCAATCACTGCTATATAAATGCAGTGATTCCTGTGTAAATGACACTGGCAGTGAAGGGGTTAACCAGGGGGTGGCAGTGTAGGGGTTAAGTGTTCCTAGGGGTGTGTTACTAACTGTGGGGGGCTGGGCTTTCATTTAGTGAACACTGATCTCTGCTCCAATCACATAGAGCAGAGATCAGTGTCACTAGTTGCTAGGCAGAATGGGGAAATGCTGTTTACAATGGCATTTCCTCCATTCAGCCGCCCCGTGAGACGATCGCGGGTATGCCCGCCTTGATCGAGTCCGCGGGACTCGCGACCAGACTCATGGGGGTGCTCGTGATGGCAGGGCGGCATTGAAGATTGGACGTACCTGTACGCCAATATGCCTGCCTGTGCCATTCTGCCGACGTACATCGGCGCGCGCTGGTCGGGAACTGGTTAAATAGCTCCATGGGGAGAGGGAGCAGGTACTCACCAGGGTGTAAAGAGATGAGAGAGAAGAGAAGCTGATATTGACAGTTGTATGCCAATGTGGCAGCAATCATCAAAGCCATACAAGTCTGGCAAGTAGATACCCACAGACCTAGACAGTCAATCGTGTCCAAGAATTGTGAGGCAAAGAATTGGCTAATAGCTGGTTCAGAATTGTCTCCATGGTTCCATGGAGCTTTTTGTTTAGACATGGCAGTACGGCACTTTTGGAAGTAAGGAGATTGCACCTATCACTGTAGTTTGGGGTGATCACTCCGGAGATCCAGCTGTGTGTTGCTTACGCCACCATTTTTTGGCCATGCACTCTTTTCTTTTTGTCTCTCTTTTTGTCGCATCTGTATTCTTTCTCCTTCACACTCACATATTCTGTCAGTAGGATTTCCTTCATTCAAACCAACACTGCAACCATTTATGGCTTTTTTTTTTGCCATTTTCAAGTTTTGACTTCACTCACCACCTCACTATACACTGTAGTCAGTGGCGGAATTATCAGGGCGCAACAGTCGCAGTTGCGACTGGGCCCTGGAATTCCATCACTGTGGGGGGGCCCGGCGTGGTTGCTATCCACGGGGCTGTGAGTGGAGAGCGTGTCTGTCATTTAACAGCAGCGCAGAGACACCGGGACTGACGTTTAATTTTCCCTCGTCCTCTCTCCCAGGGAACACAAAACACACAGCTGATCTGCTCCCCCTTCGGCCCCACCTCCCCTCCTCCCCTCCTCTCCTCCTCTCCTGTGTTCTCCGCGGGCATTCAGGTGCGAAGCTAACAAGCTCACATTTCCCGCGGTGAACACAGGAGAGGAGGGGAGGCCGAAGGGGGAGCAGATCAGCTGTGTCAGTGTTCCCTGGGAGAGAGAACGAGGGAAAATTAAACGTCAGTCCCGGTGTCTCTGGCTCTGCGCTGCTGTTAAATGACAGACACGCTCTCCACTCACAGCCGTGCTGACCCCTCTCCAGTGTGTGCAGAGACTCAGGAAGATCCCGCCGCCTATCAACATCCATAGAGCTGCTGATCGTTGCCTCCCCCCAGGTGCGGGGGGGGGGGTTACAGAGATCTGCTGGGGGCCAAGGTGCACATCGGAGTCCAGCAAGGTACAGAGAAACCTCTTTAAGGGGGGGTGACTGTCTAGGGACCCTAAAGTAAGGGGGGCTCTCTGGGGACCCTGATGTAAGGGGGGCTATCTGGGGATCCTGAAGCAAGGGGGCCCTCTGTGAACCCTGATGTCCAGTACCACCGCCACCCCTCCTCCAGTACCACCACCACCACCGTGCCACCCACCTTCAGTACCACCACCACCCCTCTCCAGTACCACCACCGTGCCCCCCACCTTCAGTACCACCACCACCCACCTCCAGGACCACCGCCACCCCCTCTCCAGTACCACCGCCACCCCCTCTCCAGTACCACCGCCACCCCTCTCCAGGACCACCATGCCTCTCCAGTACCATCGCCACCCTCCTCCAGTACCACCACCCACCCTCCAGTACCACCACCACCCACCTCCGTTACCACCGCCACCCCTCTCCAGGACCACCATGCCTCTCCAGTACCATCGCCACCCTCCTCCAGTACCACCACCCGCCCTCCAGTACCACCACCACCCACCTCTGTTACCACCGCCACCCCCCTTCAGTACCACCACCATGCCACCCACCTCCAGTACCACTGCCACCCCTCTCCAGGACCACCATGCCTCTCCAGTATCATTGCCACCCTCCTCCAGTACCACCACCCACCCTCCAGTACCACCGCCACCCACCTCTGGTACCACCGCCACCCCTCTTCAGGACTGCCACTCCCCTCCAGTACCACCACCACCCACCTCCAGTACCACCATCCCCCTCCAGTACCACCGCCATGCCACCCACCTCCAGTACCACCGCCACCCCTCTCCAGGACCACCATGCCTCTCCAGTACCACCACCACCCACCTCCAGTACCACCACCATGCCACCCACCTCCAGTACCACCGCCACCCCTCTCCAGGACCACCATGCCTCTCCAGTATCATCGCCACCCTCCTCCAGTACCACCACCCACCCTCCAGTACCACCGCCACCCACCTCTGTTACCACCGCCACCCCTCTCCAGGACCGCCACCCCCCTTCAGTACCACCACCGCCACCCACCTCCAGTACCACCGCCACCCCTCTCCAGGACCACCATCCCCCTCCAGTACCACCGCCACCCCTCTCCAGGACCACTATCCCCCTCCAGTACCGCCACCCACCTCCAGTGCCACCACCAGCCCCCCTCCAGTACCACCACCACCACCCACCTCCAGTACCACTGCCACCCCTCTCCAGGTCCACCATCCCCCTCCAGTACCACCACCACCGCCACCCACCTCCAGGACCACCACCCCTCTCCAGGACCACCATCCCCCTCCAGTACCACCGCCACCCCTCTCCAGTACCACCACTGCACTGGTGACACAGGTTTCACTCGGGACACAGGCTGCACAGAAATGTTTTACTTTGTTCTACAGTGGAAAAAAATATAGTATCAAAATCATGCTTTTCGGGGGGGGGCCCTTCCTGATTTCTTGCATCGGGGCCCTGAGGTTTCTAGTTACGCCTCTGACTATAGTGCTAATTGTTCATCAATTTTTATATAGTTGCATTAACTGATCTGTATTTTTTTACCATTTCTGTCTCCTTATCATATTCTTTATTTGTAACACATTAGCACTGTCTTTTCTAGTAATGATAGGTGTACAAATGTACTAAATATTCTATGGGACACTTACACTCAAAATAACAAAGTTCAGTGCACAGTCAATATAGAATCATTATTTGTGACGCCATAGCACTGCAGAGCTGTTAGAATTCTTCTTTGTCATATATTAGTTTGCTTTACTAATAATACTGACAATGTTTATAAATCTATTATTTCTATAGGGATAATGTATAAACTTAGAAGAACCTAAATAAGTTGCCCGCTATAGTTTTAGGGCTCATTAACATGAGGACATTTATTTATAGTTGTGGATACCAGAAATGAATGACTTACTTACGTTCTTCAGAACCATTTTTTTATGGCTTAATTGTAGCAGTTCTGGAATAATAACAATTAAAAACATTTCAGTTTGACATGTCAACTTACTGTCAGTAATAAAATATTTGACATTATAGTCAACCTTCTACTTGGGAGAAATAAAACAAATAAAATCTCCCCGCATTGGGGTATCAATACAATCCTTATTTACCTGTGTAGGCCCCTGGGGCCAATTACACTGGTAATGGTAAGGGTGTCTACCCTTAGGTTTAAATCTGACCCGTTGGAGATACGCCCTATAGTTTCTCTTAAACCTCGGGTGATACTCCTGAGGTGATCTTTGTGCTTCCTCTCTAAAGGGTAGTCTCTGTCCCCCCTTCTGATTGGTGGGGTATCTGGTCTCCCGCTGGGGAAACTCTGTGGCATTTCTCCTCTGACTAAATCAGCGTATCTTTTTCTTGGTTTTAGACTGTAATGATTGAGGAGATACATGAATTTCATCTACAAATTTAGTTATGGTTTCAGGCCTTCCATTGTTTTCACCAGTCTGTTGGATAGTGTAGGGGGGGTCTGTATTGTAGGGGGGTCTGTATTGTAGGGGGGTCTGTATTGTAGGGGGGTCTGTATTGTAGGGGGGTCTGTAATGTAGGGGGGTCTGTAATGTAGGGGGGTCTGTATTGTGGGTGGGTTCTGCATTGTAGGGGGGTTCTGTATTGTGGGGGGTCTGCAATGTAGGGGGACTTCTGTAGTCTAGGAGGTAGGGAGTGTCTGTAATATAAGGGGGACAACACAATTGCAGTACAATACAGAAGGGACAGGAGGGCCTGCTCATAGAGCTTACATTCTAAAGGGAGGGGGTGGTGGTACAAATGGTAATAGCTGCAGAGAATGATTTGATAGGGGTGGATGTGTTTGGAGTTTTAAGTCTCTTTAAGTTAATATATTTTATTTTTAGAATTGTATTTTTTGAATGTGTATTATTTGTATCTTAGTAAAAAGAATATATATATCTAGTATTCAGGGATGCTAGTAACCAACATAATATGAAATACCGTTAGCATAATTTTGATTCATCTACATCACATAAAATGGTTCTCTATTTATATATACAGTAAATGTATATCTATTAAATCTATTCTATCTAGGAAGGACACAGGTTATATATATCAATCAATATCACACTGAATATTATCTATATGGACAACTGGATAATTCTGATATATCCAATGAGTATGTGTTAATCTAAACATAGGTTATATTCTTACCGTATATACTCGAGTATAAGCCGAGATTTTCAGCCTCTTTTTTGAGGCTGAAAGTGCCCCCTCGGCTTATACTCGAGTCACCGCTGTCTGATTGCTCGATCAGCGTATCGAGCAGACAGACAGCGGCCATTCTAAAATGCAAAAGCCGCGCCTCCGTCTCCGCCTCCGCCTGTGATAGGCGGAACACTGAATTTCCCAGCAGTCAGTGTTCCGCCTATCACGGACATCCACTCATCCTCGTACTACGGACGAGGATGAGAGGATGTCCGTGATAGGCGGAACACAGGCTGCTGGGAAATTGAGTGTTCCGCCTATCACAGGCAGAGGCGGAGGCGCGGCTTTTGAATTGTAGAATGGCCGCAGAGAAGAGCGGCGATCCATCGGCACGGCACGGGACGACGGAGGCTCGGGACGACGGCTCGGGACGATGGCTCGGGACGACGGCTCGGGACGGAGGAGGCTTGGGGCGACGGCGGCTCGGGACGGAGGCTCGGGACACAGGTAGGCTGGACACACACACAAGGCTGCACGGACACACACACAGGGATGGATGGATGGATGGACACACACTCACACACTCACACACTCACACACTCACACACTCACACACTCACACACTCACACACTCACACACTCACACACACACACACACACACACACAGGGATGGATGGATGGATACACACACAGGGATGGATGGATGGATGGACACACACACAGGGATGGATGGACGGACACACACACAGGGATGGACGGACACACAGGGATGGACAGCCATGTCTCACCCTCGGCTTATACACGAGTCAATAAGTTTTCCCGTTTTTTGGGGGTAAATTGGGGGCCTCGGCTTATATTCGGGTCGGCCTATACTCGAGTATATACGGTATATGGTTATAATTACGATTATGTTTTTCATAATACTAATTCATTTCTTAAAACACTTCTACTTACAAAATCAAACTTTCATATATATTTTCTTTATAACAAAGTTCTTAGACCATCAGAGATTAAAATTATAATTATCTTTTGTGACCTACAAATATCATGCATAATCTAAATTTATCAAAGATACAGATGACTGGTATACCTTCCTTGATTCTTATAACATCCATTGCACGATAACATAAAAAGATTTTCCCTCATCGTCTTCTTAGTGAAACTGGTCACCAGAACACATAGTGAGGGAAAATCTCCTTAATGGGGACACAGACAGTGATAAACCCCCACTGTATCCAAAAGCTACCCTCTTAGACTCTCTTGACTGCAGTTGTCATTGCACATGTGATCAGTTATGACACCAGCCATTTGATGGCTTGAGAGTTCATTTCAGAGCACTCATACGGTTGGAGTATTTTGCTTATTATTACCATCAACAATTTACAACAGGTTTTTAACTAGTGTGACCCATAATAAATGCTTAAAGGTCCCCGCCCAGGCTATCAAGGGCCGATGAGTTGGATGTCCCTGACCGGTGAGGGTGTAGGCTGAGGAGAGGTCCATCCAGACCCAAAGAACGCTGCAGAAATACGAAGAGATGGCCCAGCCTTCACACACCTCACCTGGCTCGAGTGGTTGGCAGGTAAAAGCAGCTTTAGCTCACTTCATCCACGTCCCAACATGTTTTCCCCCACCCCTGGGGCTTAATCATGGGGGGGGGGAGGGGGGGGAGAAACATTTTGAGGACATGGCCTGGCTAAATCGAGCTGAGACTGCTTTTACCTGCTAACCACTGGGGTCAGGTGAGGTGTGGGGCGGATGGGCTATCCCTTCCTATTTCTGCAGCAGGCTTTTAACCAGGTTGTGCAGACCCGCTAAACCACATTGTGATAGACCTCTACCCTGCTTAACTGTCTCATTGGAATTTATAAAACAGCTAGGACTTTACAGCCTTCTGCTATAAAAGTTTTTAATGGCATTTTTCATAACCTGCTTGTGCTTAAATCTATATTGTTGTATCTTGTTGACTGAATATGAATTTTGAATACACCCCATTCCCCACTTAATTTGGCGTCAACAAATTTTTTAATTTCCATACTGCTTCCTTGATAATTAAATGTGGGAGTCATTTCCACACAATACTCTGGATGCCAGATTAGGGAAAACCTAACCTACTAGATTATTGACTTTTCTTACTAGATTTTTATTCACACTCCCACACTAGTAAAAGCAGAGTTACTAAGTCCTTTAAGTGTTTTGATAGTTATACCATCAAATAATACATAGTTTTGAACTTCCTCTATGTCTGTGTAGTGGAAAATGTATCTAGCATTATCTGTTTGATCTTACAGGCTACCCAAAGGTAAGACGTATAACTCGATCCTCAGGGGCCACTTTCAGCTTAACTATGGATCATTTCTATCCAGATATAACAGTATGTTGGAACGTGTTCCAGCCACCATCAAGCACAGAGCCACAAAAAATAGGCTCCACCACTGTGATGCAACAGAACCAAGATTTAACCTTCAATGCCACCAGCACTTGTGAAAGCCTCAGAGGGAAGATCCAGGAGGATAAGCCATACATTGTGCAAGCCGTGGTGGAACACAACAAGCTGAAACACCCAAAACACAGACAATGGAGAAGCAATGGTAAAGATAATGAAGTATAAGGGGATATTCTGGTATGGGCAGCAATCTGTCTAAAAACTGATATGGTCAAGTAATTGTAACAAAATCCACGTAAACGTTACAGGAGGAAAGTTGAGTACACCTATCCTCAGTTCCTCAGGCAGATAAAAAAAAACAACAGCACGTACTACAGTGGTGTATTAATTGAAAAAAAATTATATATATTTTTTTTTAGGCCACCAATCTAAGGAATTTACATTGATGTAATATCAGCCTTTTGTTGTTCCCTGAACAGCAAAGATTAGACTGGGAGAGGAGGAGGCAGAAGTAGGAACCAACTGCAGCTATACTCATAAGAAACATGTTGATATGAAGAGAAAAGATTCTGCTGAGTTCTTCAGTCTGATCCTACTAAAAAATGTCTCACTAGTCTGGCTGTGCTCTTTGTTAGGGTTGTGTAAATCTCTGGGACTGGATGCACAAAAATACGAATATTTTGGCACGTAAAATTGGACCTATTTATGTACTGCAATTGTGGTTTTAGATGTTAGCCTGGACTTCAATTTTAGTAATTGTTGGAATCAGACAGGAATTAGTATTATACATCTACACAGCTGTTTGTACAGCCGAACTCAGCCATATTGATGCCAGGCAGTCTCACATGTTTAAAAGCAAGGAATGTGACACAATTTGAATAGCAGAATGAGTTCTATTCAGCCCACCTGGAATGTACTGAACTTCAAAGATAATATGGCACCCCAGAAGGTGTGTAAAACGTATTTTTACACAGAATCCACAAAAATCCAATGTATTTTTGTTTCTGAGTCCCTGTAAGTCACGAGGACCCTCAAAGCCACCCAGAACTGAAAGTCTTCTCTAGTGTGGACAAGATTGGCGCTGGCTCGCGAATTCTGAAACCACGCTTGGATGAGTAGGAAAATTCTGTGAGATATTTCACTGGTATAAACGCACGCGTAAAACCTGGTGAGAACTGTGACTGATATATATATATATATATATATATATATATATATATATATATGTACGTATTGTTGTGTTTGCAAACTTGTAACCAGAGGGCAAATTGGCGCACTGGCGAGATAAGGGACTGATCATCCCTGGTTATGTGATATAACCGCAGATTGACAGGATAAATCATACAATTTTGAGGGAAAAGTGGAAATATCCACGTGATTGTGAAAAAGCTTTCTGTCCCAAAAAGAAATTCCCTATGACCTGCTATCGGATAGGAGGGCATTGAATAAGAGTGTGTTCTCCTAAAGAAATTCGTGGGTAAACGGATTTGTATTTGTTTTTTGTTTTTTTTTGGCTTTTTGCATTTTTTTTTTTTTGTATTTGGAGTGTGACTACAGGTCAAAGCTAGCTTCTAAACAGCTTCATCTGTGTCTTTGTGTGTTTGGTATCTGTTTAGTGTATTGCTCTGGTCCAATAGAAGACCAAGGCATTGATT
This sequence comes from Lithobates pipiens, assembly GCF_037356315.1. NCBI lineage: Eukaryota > Metazoa > Chordata > Amphibia > Anura > Ranidae > Lithobates > Lithobates pipiens. Next base: position 46,043,499 of record NW_027507784.1, read on the forward strand.
AAGAGTGTGCCTTGTGTCTTGTATGCTGTAGAACCACAAGTCACTGGAAATTTAAACGGTTCGTATCTATTTTTTTTTTTTTTTTTTTGTTCGTTTGTTGGTAGGAATCTGTCTTTGTGGGGGTTATCTAGTTGTTTGTCTATTGTCTAAGCAACTGGTGGAGCAACCTAGTGTAGATGGGCTAATTAGCATATCAATGGAAGCCATTGAAGGTTTCATTAGCAAGCATGGTGGGATTAGATTTCAATTTACTCACGAAAGTAAATTAACATATCAATTCAATGAACTTTTAAAACAATGTAATACACATAACAGTCTCATAAGTAATAAATCAAAAAAAGGCAGGAAACAGAGAATGGCCAATGCCTTATGCATGTTAATGAGAATAAAAAAAGAAATTGCGGAACAAAAAGAATTAGAATGGTTTGCTGATAGAGAAAAAGTGATGGAACAGGTAAGTGATGTATCAATGAGGATTGAAAAGGCTGATGCGGATGCTTGTAGTCGGATTAAACAATTAGTGACTGAGAAATGTGTATTGCAACAGAGATTAGATGAATTAGAACAAACGTGTAAATTAAGAGAAAGTTGCATTGCCTCTTTGAATCAAAGGGAGGCTGAGAATTTGCAGGTTATCACAAGGCTTAAGGCACAAGCAGCCATAATGGAGTTATCCTCCAAGTGTGCAATAGTGGAGGTACCCTCCACACATGCTCAGTGTATAGAAAAGCTAGAAGTGAAGTATGAAGAAAACCCGTATGCTATTATCACTGCAAATGATAGTAATGTGATGGGAATCGATGTGGAAGAAGCAAATAAAGGTGGGATAACTGCACTTGAAATTGACTCAGGAGTTGACACTTCGGATGACTCCTCAGACAACGAAAGTGTAAAGTCTGTGCATTCCAATCGCAGTAATATTATCCAGCAATGTGGGTTTCCAGCGCCATATGCTAAAAAAATGGCCTATGCAGGGAAACCAGAACTAAAATGTTTTTTGTGGAAAAGGGGGGGGTCACATTTCAAAATATTGTCGGGCGGCGAATAATGATATCGAAAGGAAATTATACCCGAAAACGACCCCAAGGCTTCAGGTGTGTTATTCAGCAAGGTGGGGTAGCCATCCAAAGCATGGAACCCATAGTAATCAAACCCATTTCCCGTGTAAAACGCAAATGCGGGGTCTACAAACTAAAAAGCAATATGTAGGACAGTTGCTTAGAGTCAAAATGGAGATAGACGCATGGTTACTCAAATATAGCACTGGGGGAAACAATGTTAGCAGAACTTAGTGAGCTGCAAGCATGGTAAGAATATTCTGGTCAATGTTTCCCGGCTATGAAAAAGGTTTGATGTAAGTTTCAAGTTCAGAATATGATAGAGGACCTGGATATAGATATACATTTTTTTAGGTGTGACTACAGCAAGTCACCTACTCATCAAGTTATGTTACCGTTTCCCAATTATTATTAGAGTTCTTATCTAAGCAAGGAGACACGGAAAGAAGTTCTCAGTATTTCTGCTCAGAAGACTGCACCCAACTCTGAGACTCTTTATTAACACAGCTCTTTTATATACACAAAAGACAGGCTTCAGGAATGTTGAAACACAACAACAATTTCCATAAAAGGCAATTCTCTAGGCGTCTTCTGCTTTTAGAGCTGATGTGGCAGATGACCCTTAAGGCGTTTCTCTTGTGACTGCACCCATCCGGACTTAAGGATGATGTGTCTTTAAGATAATGAGAATAAACCACACGAGATAAGCATTTAGTAAAACATACTGTCAACCATCTTGGTTTTCTTATACCTTGATCCTCACAATTTTTTTTGTTTTGTACTTTTAGGGATAAACCCCTGAATTGGTATCGTGGTTTTTCTTTTGTGTGGTTAAAAGATGTTTCTGTTATGAGTTTTTTTTTATCTTGTGTTTCTTTACTCTTCTCTTATTGTCAGTCTTTGTAAACTTTTCCTGAGTAATATCCAATACTGCTGATTAACATAAGAATTGTGTGTAATCACTTGTGTGTTCCTTTTCCAGAGACCAGGAAGAAGTTAAACTGGTTCGTATACGGACATTTGCATTTGTTTGCAGGTCTCTCAAAGTGAGAACAGTGGGAAAAATATAACAGAACAGGGGTTAGGTTATTGTAAATGCATAATCGATTATCACATGGTACCTTGAGCTCATTAGTTAGTAATTGTTTGCAAACATGGAAAAATAAATAGTACTAAAAAGAGTTAGGGTCCTTTCACACGGGGCGGATCAGTTCTGATCCGCCCCGTGGATATCCGTTTGCTCAGCGGGGATCACTCCGTCGATCCCCACTGAGCAGGGAGATGACAGGTCTGTCTCTGCACACTGTGCAGGGACGGACCTGTCACAGCGCCGCTCTCCCCTATGGGAGATCGAATGACGACGGACCGCAGTGCCCGTCGTCATCCGATCCGCAAACGGATGGAAAAATAGCTTTTTCCTCCGTTACACTTTTTCGGATCGGAGCGGGTCGGATGTCAGCGGACATGTCACCGCTGACATCCGACGCTCCATAGACCTCTATGGAGCACCCGTTCAGGTCCGCCTGAAAAACTGACAGGCGGGCCTGAACGGGACGTCAATGTGAAAGGACCCTTACAAATGAAGCTAAAATGTTGTGATGATACATATGCTTTGTTTTGTTTTTCGTTTTCCCCATTAACTAATTGTATTTCAGATTGGAATAAGCACTCTTTGCAGGAGAAAAGTCCATGGATGTTGTCAACTAAAAGTTGAGTGTTTGTCATTGTTGTATGATGGTTGTCTTGTCGTATGATGGTTGTCTTGTCATGTTATTTGTGTGATCATGGCCAGATTTTTAAGTTTTTTACATTTTTTTTTAATTTTTTTTTTATTTTATTTTTTTTATTTTTTTTTTCTTCTAAAAATTTTTTTTTTGTTGATATTGGTTTAGTCCTCTATGTTAGTTATATTTTTATTCAGGTGGAAAAGTAGTAGGTCTAATCCACCTGAAAGGGGGGGAATTGACAATGCCCTCAGTTAGAACCAGTCACCTGAAAAGGGGTAGTGCAGATAGATGCATTGTTTTTTTTAGTTTGTAAAATTTGAAGTTTTTGAGAAGCAACACTGACGTTCGGTTTAAACATTTTTTGATCATACCATGGGGATCCATTTTACAGTGGGTTCAGCCTAAAGAGGTCATGGTTGTTTGGATAGTTTGGTCAGAGTTGCAGAAGCCAGGAATACTGAGGTCCTGGGCTCCAAGGAGGGAACTATAAGTAAACATGGTAAGCGAGCAGATATTGTGGATAAGAATTTGATACTGCTCTTGTTTTTCACTTCCAGAATCCAAGTGGAGCGAGAATTGGAGAGGCTTCTGGAAGATGGATGACAGATGATCATCTGGTTGGCAGTTTGTCTGTGCCACACCATACCACAAATTTGTTCTGATAAACATCAGGAGAGGAAAAAAGGAAAAACTTGAAAGATTCAGATTATACTTGTTTTTTTTTTTGTTATGGACAATTTGGTGCTAATGATGAATCTGAAAGACTGTGCCTAGCAAGAGAACTTGTGAAATATTTTTGCTGAAGTCTCTCCTGATGAATGCAAACATGTTATTTATACATGTGCAATGGGTTGGAGGTTGGGAAAGAATTATGACACATCCAATCCGTCAAAACATGAACATGTAAAATATGTGTTTTTTGTTGGAATGAGGAATTGAAAGAAGAAAGGTTTTAATGTATTACATGAATTGATGTAACGGAGTTAATATGGTGCAGGTACCTAGGGGGCAGGCCGGCACTTATGCATAATAAGGTAGCTGTTGGCCAGACTAAAGGGTGCCAGGTGATACATCAATGGGGTGAAAACTTCCTCGTAGGGGTGGTGTCTCAATCCTTGTGGTCCTAGAGGGAAGCTTTCGGTTACAGGACATGCGGGACACCAGAACTAGACACGAGGAAGATACGCCCGGTTGGTGTCTCACCTGAGAGGTTGAAACCCTGCACAGATAATGCCAGTGAATACACACAGGAGCATGCTCTGTTAAAATAAAGGGAACAAACGCTGGCTACCAGGGTACCGTAGGACTTCACCACATGGTGCTGCAACATCTCATGGTGGTTGACAAAAACCTATCACCCTATATGTGCTGAGTATACACTGAATCAGGTGCGGTTATTGTACCAGTGACTTACTCCCAGAGATGAGAATGAGGTCCATGCAGGATGCTTATTGCTGAGGAGTAACCCGAAAGAGGAGGGATGTATTCAGCACTATATTGGGGGGGGAACCATAGCTGGGATGGGTGGTGTTAATGGAGGGGACACCAGCCTCCTGAGGAACAAACTCACAGCCATAGCTTCAGAGAAGGAGCGTGACTTTGTTACCCCGGGAGATTGGTGGCATCCTTGATAACATTCAATGAAGTTACAGAAACACTCAGGTTAGAATGGCTCCGGATTTTGTCAACCATGGTGAGAGGTTGGTAGAGAGGACAGAAACCCGTCATTGGCTCTGGCGCGCACTCTGTGGCAGGTGGAAATATCAGCCAACATCAAGCTGATTATACCGTCTCTGTATGAGGGGCAGTGGCCTGATGAGTTAGCATCACCACTCAGTAAGATTTTGCCAAAACACGTTGCTTACACTAATCCAAAGTAGTGGTCGAATGCCTGTATGGGTGGTACTAAGTTGGATTGTGAAAGGTGTTATGCTGTATGTTCTCATATATAGAAGTGCAGACTTGGTCTGTATATTTGGTGGCATCAATGGGCTTACTGACTGGGGATTTTATCTTGTTGCATTTGAGGCTATATCTCACATGTGATCAGAGAAGATAAATGCTGGAGGCAGGTTGATATTTCCCTTTGTCGGAAGCATGACCATGATGTCCTTTGTATGCCAGGTCAATACGTGGGGATGAACGAGTAATGCTGGGAAGTTATTTCTCTCTGTGTTCTGGATGGAGAGATCATTGCTGGGAAGAAGGCACCCGGGTATTATTTGGGACATAGGCGAGTTTGTTTCTTTGTCCTAAGGAATACCGGTGTAGAGTTGGTCATGGAACTAGAGGGTTCCTTGAACCTAACCGTAGGTAGAGGTGCATGGTACACAATGGGCATGATCTCTGAAATCCAGGCACAGGGGTGGAATTGTGTGGGTTTGGTAATTGTTGTAAACTTATATGTGTAGTTAAGCGATATTTATCTAGAAGGGTCTCCCAGTTGTCTATGCAAGTTGAGGGACGATTTGACGGTGAGCTCTCTGTGTACAAATTGGAGACGTTGCTGCCAAGTCAGAGCCCTGCAACGCCGCTGCGAGCAAGCCTGCCTAATCCCAACCCATAGTTACAGTAAAAGGTTATAGGAGGTTGGGAGCGGGGTGCGTAATACATATATATGGATATATTATGGTAATAAGTTGATTTATGTTTGTGGTAGAGTGTGACCTAGGGGTATTGTAGGCTAGTAATATGGGCAAGAAAGGCCCTCCTCAAGACTCTGGGTCTGAAAGCTGGGTGATATGTTGCTCTGAATGGGTGCTGGTGAATGGTGAATGAATGGGCACCCCTTGCCTGTACTGCCGTCCTGAAGATACCCAAGGTGCAGAATGGTGACATGGAAGCTGTCGCTGAAGAATGGTGGAGATGTGTCACTCAGTGGCAAAGCAGCACGTGTTGGGAAACATCACATGGTAAAACAATTATGGACTGCTCCATAGGACCTGTTTCTGCACACGTTGAAAACACAGCGTGGTAAGACACTTGTGTACTGTTCCATAAGAGATGTCTCTGGAGCGCTCGTTGGAAACAACCACGCGTTATACAAACTAAGGACTGTGCCACAGGTACTGGTTCGGAATCACATGTTGGGGAACCACACACGTTAAGACAGTTATGGACTGTTCAAAAGGAGCCGTGTCTGAAGAAGGGTGGTATGCGCCTTTTAGGCGCAAAGCAGCGTATGTTGGAATCAGACAGGAATTAGTATTATACATCTACACAGCTGTTTGTACAGCCGAACTCAGCCATATTGATGCCAGGCAGTCTCACATGTTTAAAAGCAAGGAATGTGACACAATTTGAATAGCAGAATGAGTTCTATTCAGCCCATCTGGAATGTACTGAACTTCAAAGATAATATGGCGCCGGCTTGTCTGCAAGAACAAAGGACAGCTGGTGGGGCGTCCGAGATCGAGCCACAAGATGGCAATCCAGTCGGAGCAGTTGCAATTCATGGGCAGACACTGCCCCCCAGAGGCCAAGTATGGCAGGACTGTATGAGTTAATTAGCCTGGGGGAGGAAACGCCCCAGAGACGCTGATTGGCCTACGGGAAAAGTAGGATGGGCTATGGGGTGTGGTATGGCTGAGGTATGTTTAACAAAAAGGGTTGCAACCATGAGTTGGGTCCCCTCTCACTTCCATCATGAGGCGTAGCTGTGAAGGTCGGATAAGTATGGCCTATATTGTGCTTTGATTGTATGCTATGTATTATTGTAACTTCTATTGATGCCTTATGCACGCTGTATTATTTCCTTGGGAAATAAATGAGATTTGATTTGATCTTAGACCGTGTATTGATTTCATAGCCAAGGGTGGTAGTATTGTGATATTAACAATAACATGTGCTTGGCATAATAGATTGATAGCTAAACTATAGGGAACTAGACAAAGGAATACATAACTGATAATAATAATAATAGATTGAATTGATCAGTTACTTCAGTAATTTACTAGGGATGAGCGCGTTTGCCAGGTTGGCCAAGGGTTCGGGGGAATCTTGTTTAAAAGTTGGTGAACTAGGGCTTAAAAGCACATCCAACTGATGGCAAATCTTGTTTGTAAGTTCTAGGCATTGTTTGGCCTAATAGGCAAACTACTGGAAAAAAGGTTTGGGGCCTCCAGGTTTGAACTTCAATGGGGGGCCATGAACCATGCAAAAAAAAAAAAGGAAGGAGTCTTTTCATATGACTTCAAATGCAAGATGGAAAATATACAAATCCATTAAAACGGTAAAGGCTCAGCGAAAGCTTACACTGGCAGCACATATTTCCCTGTGGGATTTTTTTATCTTGGCTTACATACAGCAGCAGCACCCCAATCTGATTCACTGGCGCTTGAAAAAAGTCATAATTTCATCAGGTGTTAATAGACCTGTTTTCACCAGCAGATAGAAACAGGCCAGTAGTTTGCTGAGGCTAATCTTGCTGATAAAAAAACTGTCCTGCAACTGGTTCATTTCTATCAAATGCTCATTAAGAATTACGAGACCGCAGATGATACAGCTGTGTAAAATTCGCCAGCACCAGGACAATTTTCATGCCAAATTGACTTGAACTGGCTGGGGTATTACTACAAGAATTAAACTGCTTTAGACAGTACAGCTGTGTGAAGGACAGTTTTAATTAGGACAGATAATAGGCTTACTTAGTGTATGCCCAACTTCTATTTTATCTATGAGCATTTAGCATGTGTTGAATTTGATTTATTTAATAGAGGCGTTTTGCCGGCGGTAATGCAGCGCTGCCCCATTGATTTCAATGGGGAGCAGCGATGGAGGAGCGGTAAACACACCGCTCCTTCACTGCTCCAAAGAAGCTGCTGGCAGGACTTTTCCTGACTCCTGACGTCCTGCCAGCGCAGGCTTTCACACTGGAGGGAATGGAGCAGCGAGCGGATTGCAGGCGCTATTTCTAACGCTATAGCACCTGTAAAACGCCCTCGGTGTGAAAGGGGTCTAAATCTAAAACCATAAAAATCCCAAAATATCACAGATTAAAGAAAGCCCTCTTTTTTTTTAAAAGGGAAACCTTTTGGCAAACACGTATTTTTAAATTAAAAAAGCAGCTAAAAGTAACCGCTGACCTCAAATTAAACACAAAATAGAATTAAAGAAAAAATTTCCACAATAATAAAAAAGACTCAAAGGGGTTTGATTGCCCCAAAAAACTAACAATTAGTATTAAGTCCAACTTCCTATAGGACCTCACTTCTCGTTTTTTGTCATCTTTCACTATCCTTTCCTTATAGCAGCTTCCAATACACATCACTATGGATGCTCTGAGATCTCTATTTTATAGCAAGGCAAATAGCTTATCTAAAAGCCATCTTGTTGTTCCTTCTAAGCCTGCTGGCCATAGTTTAAAGGTCATGTAGTGCATTATGGTTTGAAAAAAATATTTTCTACTTTGTGGTCGGAATGTCCGATCGTGTGTACAGGGCATTAGTAGCAGAGAACCAGGACCTCATCCCTAATCAGTACATATAGATGCACACATTTCACATCATGTATGGGCAGAAACAGGGCCATAACAATGTATGATGGGGAATCAGAGCAAGATTATTTAAGTGCATTATGGTTTTAAAAAATGTTCTATGCACACAAAATTATCAGGATTGCAAAATCTCAAATTTGCAGGATTCCCATGATAGCTGCAAACCCAAACCTCATCCCTACTTCCTATAGCTATTATAATACAAGGAGCAGTCTGACTAATCCAATCTGATTACATCCGCCTGGAAGAAAATCACCTGGCTTTTAGGAAAAAACTCAAGACCTTCCTCTTTTAGCAGATGATCAAAGCTCGCCACAGCCCCTAGAGGCGATTCAGTTCGCATTGTGCGCTATACAAGTATTTCATTCATTCATTCATTCAGGTCTTCAGTGTCCACATGTTGAAAAAATAGATACATCTGCTCTAGTTCTCAACACCGAATGTAGTACAGTGTAAAATCTCTGGATATTCCACTGAAAATTTGACTGTGAGCTGGCATAAGAATAACTTGATTAAATCACCTGTAACTGATGAACAGAAATACAGCATCCCAGAGATCACACACCAAATACAACCAGACAACACCTATAGCTGTACAGCCAGGTTACGGTTTACCCCACTGCAGAAAAAATACCAGGGGTCAGTATTCATCTGCAGAGTGGAGCATCCCAGTATGGATAAGCCCATAGAGAGGCATACAGAACCTCTACATATAGTGAGTAGACGTAGTAGGCAACAATTAGAGGAATGATGTTGCTCACAGACATTCCCTGGATCTGGCTGTTTCCATCCAGACCAGGGGACGACCATTCTTTATGTTGCCCAGGAAAACACCATTGCCTGAGGCTTGTCAGTGCTAATATCAGGTATGTATGTTTTGACATTTTATCTGGAGGGGGCAACATGCCTCCTCAGTCCCCCATCTATAGTCTAAACACAATGTGGCTATTTGTGTTTAGTGGTCTGGCAGTCAGCAAAAACAGTTGAAACGATCAGATTGTGCCAGCAACCAGTTCAACCAATCTCCAAAGTCTATAGCAGCTATAAAGTCAATAGTTCAAGAAAGGTTGGCCGTTCTCCCGGTTATGAAGCAGTGATGATTACTTTATTGAATTGGAGGAGCTTGGGGAGGAGGGGACAGGAGAGTAAAAAGGAGCTGGCTCCTCCCTCAGGCATCAGTTCAGCGTACAGGAGCAAGCTTGGAGGAGCCTGGAGGAGCCTTGCTGCGGCTGGCACGGAGGGCAGGATGGCGGCGAGGCGGGAGAGGGGGGCCAGTCGAGGTGAGCGGGCGACCTGTGCTTGGGTCCATGCGTACGGGCAGAACGGCGCCGCTGGAGCCCCGTTCACAGGTTTTTTCCCCATTGACGAATACGGACTGGATGGGTGCTTCTCCCGATACACACGGATGGGGGATCCTACCCCCCCCCCCGCCGGCACTCGGCGACGGGGGGGCTTCGGGAACAGTGTGGTGCACGGCGGTGTGGGAGCCCTCGGTTCGGCTCTCCGGGAGCACGTGGGCTCCGCCGCTGACGGGGAGGGGACGGGGGCGGAGCTCTGGTGGAGATCATGGCCGGCGGCCGTTCGCTCTCCGGAGGCCGCTACGCGGTTTCCACGCCCCCCCCACCTGCATTGCACACGGCTGGGGGAACCTTCCCCCCCCCCTACGGCATGCGGCGACAGGGGGCTTCGGGACCAGTGTGGTGCACATCGGTGTGGGAGCCCTCGGTTCGGCTCTCCGGGAGCACGTGGGCTCCGCCGCTGAGGGGGCGGGGGCGGAGCTCTGGTGGAGATCATGGCCGGCGGCCGTTCGCTCTCCGGAGGCCGCCAAGCGGTTTACGCGCGCCCCCCCCACCCGCATGGCACACGGCTGGGGGAGCCTTACCCCCCCTACGGCATTCGGCGAGAGGGGGCTTCGGGACCAGTGTGGTGCACAGCGGTGTGGGAGCCCTCGGTTCGGCTCTCCGGGAGCACGTGGGCTCCACCGCTGGCGGGGAGGTGGCGGGGGCGGAGCTCTGGTGGAGATCAGGGCCGGCGGGCGTTCGCTCTCCAGAGGCCGACACGCGGTTTACACGCCCCCCCCCACCCGCATTGCACACGGCTGGGGGATCCTTACCCCCCCTACGGCATTCGGCGACGACATGGACAGATTTGCACACCCCCCCACTGCAGCGGGAGGTATACGCGGGCTCCCTCAACCCCCCCCTGGCAGTGAGTCGGCAAGGGGGGCGGAGCTCGGCACCGACAAAGTTCATAGCGTAATGAATCCTGCTGCGGACATCAGGCCTGCATGGTCCTGGCCGGTGGCTCTCTACGCACGGTTTGGTGGTATCTGCAGACGGGGACAGGGGTGCCCCCCCCCTTCCGTCGCTCGGGCGTGCACAGACATGGCAATGGATTTCCGGTGGGTGGACCCGGCGCGAGAAGGCGTAGGCGGCAGCCGCGCGGATCCTAGGTATCCTGGGATGCTTCCCCGGGAGGGCTGGCGATCAAGAAGGACAGTTGGAACAGCATTCGCAGGGGAGGCTTGGTCGGAAGAGGAGGATGAGCCCCAGAGACGAGCGGGAGGATCTTCGGCTGGTGGGACTCGCACCAGGCTGCTGGGTAAATCCTGTTACCAGTTTTCTATTTTATGGCGTGTTGAGGGTTAGCAGGGGGGATCGGTGTGGGGTGGGCCCAGGCCACGGCGTGCGGGACCGGACCCGCGGTCGGGTTTGCGTGGGGGTTTTGTCACCGGTTTTTCTTTTGGCCCACGTTCACGCTGGTGCCAGGGTGGATACGGGAGTATGGGGGTATAGCTGCCTCTGACCTAAGGGGCGGGGTGGGTGCTGGTGCCGGTCCCCAAAAGAGCACCTTCTCCCGGGTCTGGGGTCAGCAGTGGACGGTGGGGACTGGGGCACTGTGTACTTGGAGGCTTTGGACTTGTGGCAAGACAGCTGGGGTCCGGTGAACTGGGAACGTGGTGCGGGAGTGCGGCGGTACGGGAGGAGCGGGAGTATTTTTCCCTGCTTGGTACTGGTTTCGGCTGTTGGGGTGCAGTTTCCCCCCAGTACGGGGGCAGGGGGTCCACATGGGAAGGACTGGAGGGCCTGGCCCCTCGGGAGGGGGGAGGTCTTGCCCTGCCTGGGGGGACTGTAGTGGGTGGGGCCCAGGGGAGGTATGGGTGCACCTTACTACCTGGGTAGAAGAAGGTGGGTCTGCGCACATCTGAGTTTCGGTGCCCCCTTTCTGGCGGGGGTGGGTCTGGTAAATGTAATAAAAAAAAAAAAAAAAAAAAAGACAAAAAATGGACGAGATATAAACCTGCCAAATTGACTGCAATACAGTCAAAAGGGGGCAGTAAGCTTCTAGACGGGTTGCGGGCGTGGGGGGCCCAGGAAAATATATATATGGCCGGACCTATCGGTGGTGGGGTGGTCCGATCCTCTTGGTACAAATGGGTCTCCTTTTCCTATCTGGAATAACACGGGGGGTGGGGCACATCCGAGTTGGGGTGGCCCTTCCCACCTGGGGTACAGTAGTGGGTGTTGACTGCTTTGGGGCGTGGGGGTTTCCTTTCTAACGGTGATACACCGGTGGGTTGCTGCCAGTCTGAGGTATGGGGGGCCCCTTCCTGATTGGAAAAGGTGGGGGGGTTGGGGCCCGCCGGTGGCATGGGTTCGGTCTTTTCCTTCTTGCCTTGGGTTATGGGTGCCCCTTCTGAGTTGAGAAGGATGGTGGGTTGGACACCTTGGGGGGGCGGGGCCCCTGTTTCCCTGGGAAGTGCTGGAACGGTGGGTGTCAGGGGGGGACTGGGGCCCATCGGAGGTATGGTTGTCTCTGCCAGATGGTGGGGAAGCTGGTGGTTGGGGCCCATCGGAGGGATGGGTGTCCCTTCCTGCCTGTTGGTAGATATGTTGGTTGGGCCCATCGGTGGTGGGGTGTCCCTTCATTACTGGGGAATGTTGGTGGGGCCCATCGGAGTCGTAGGTGGCCCTTACTAAGGGTCGAGAAATGTGGTTGGGGCCCATCGGAATTATGGGTGGCCCCTCCTACCGCTGGACAAATGTTGGTGGGGGCCCATCGAAGGTGTGGGTGTCCCTTTCGAAGTGCTTAAAATGTTGGTTGGGCCATTCTGAGGTATGGGGGTCCCTTCCTGACATTACGGTGGTGACATTGGGGCTTCCAGTGTCTGGTGAGTACGTACATGGTTCATTTTACTGTCACGTTGGCAACATGGCGGTGTGCGGTAAGTATTTGGTAAGTACGTAAGTGGTGGATCTTACGATAGCGTGGGTGGCGTCGGGGTATCGGTAAGTATTTGGTGTGGTTATTGATGGATGCACGGATATGTAGGACTGCATGGATTTAGGGCGCCAGGCGCGGTGGTTTTTAGTGGTCAGGTGTGGCCGGTTATTGGGTTAGTGGGTGTTGACGGACATGCAGGTCTGGGTATGTGGCCGACAGGATGAGCGGTGGGCTTTCTCCATGGGCCAGTGGAGGGGGGTTCCATGCGCGTTCGTGAAGTACGTCGGTGGGATACATGAGGTGCCTCGGCGGCATGCTTCCAGTGGTGCTGGCATAGGAGGTTGGGGTGAGTATGTTGGGATTTCTGTCGTGCGTTTGCATGTAGACATCGTGATAGGGGGTATGGGTTACCACAGGTTGCGGTCTAATGTCAGCTGGGGGTTGGGCTGTTCGGTTCGGTCCTTTGGGGTTGAGCAATTTGTAGGCCTTGTTTGGGGGCGCTGTCCGCCTCTCGGGGATGGGAGTCCAGGGCATAAGCTTGGTTTTTCTTGCATTGGGTGGGTATCCCGGGACTGGGGCCTCAGTGCCGCAGCAACCAGTAGTTTTTCTTTGTCCCGCATGACGGGATTGGATCCCGGTAAGTTGGGTTAGGCGGGCCACAAAAGGCAATTGGTCACGGTGCTTTACCTCACCCTTCCGGGGTTTTGGCAGGCATGTCTGTCATTGGTGCTTCAAGCAGCGTTGTGACGGTGGGGCACAAGCGAGGGTCTGGCTTGGTACGGGTGTTTTTTGCGGATCCGGAGGCGGTGGGTTGTGTATTTTTTCTGCTACATCACAGGTTTGCTGATCCTTCATTGCTAGACCAGCACATAAAGGGGTTCGACTCTCGTTGCTCCAGGACACGGAGCACACCGTGTGTTTTCGGATTTGCCGGAATTCGATTCCGTATTATTTATTTGCTTTCAGCTCATTTGGTTTGGGGGGTTTTTATCGGTGAGGGAGTTTCCTTATTCCCGAGGGCTGGTTTCCCTCGGTAGTCTCTGTTCGGGTGGACGGGTTCAGCGCCTGGTTCAGCCCTCCTGGGAGGTCCAGTAGGGGGAAAGGCTCAGTAGGGGCGCTAGTGGTAACGGTGAGCCCATAGGTGGGGGGCGGGTCTCTGTTGCTCCGTTGGGACGGTTTCGCTACGTCCGGATTTTGGGCAGTTTCGGCTATATAAAAGTAGGGGGTGTTGGGTGTCGAGACACATCATGGACTAACGGGGACATAATTGTGGTGGTGACTTCAGTATGTGGGCGGCCCGATGTGACTAAAGGGGGGCCGCTGGGAACTGGGTGTCACACGTCGGTGGTAATCATGTGCGCTAACAGTCTATTTCGCATTGGACGAGGGTTATGACGGTGGTTTCGGGCACGCCTGCAGGGCTTTCTTGGGGGACGTTGGCGGTGGGCCCTACATCATTGGTCGGTCGATTGGCTGATGGCCTGATCGGTGGAGGGTGTGAGAATTAGCTTCATACGCACTTCGTGGGGAGGTCAGCTGGTGCTGGGTTGGCATGGCAAGGTGGTCAGTGGGCAGCTAGAGGTGCGGTCGAGGTGACGGAGTGACCCCCATGCTGGGGGTCCCTTATGTGGATTCAGGTTTTTCCAACGGCATATAGACATAGTTGGGGTTGGAGGGGCACACAAGGGTAAGGTTTTCCCCTTGTGTGCTGTGGCGGGTGTTGGTCTTTGCAGGTGAATGAAGAAACCTCGGATAAGGAGAGTCCGGGACCCATGGTGGTATGGTTCCCGATGGTGGTATTCCAGCTAACGGTGGTTTAACTGGAATTTGGTTAACGGGTGCTGCGGTCAGTTGGTCGTCTCCGAGCCAGTATGTCGGCGAGAGGCCTATTATCAGATTTAAAAGGTACCGCAGTGCATTACTATTATTAAATGGATGGTATGTGGAGCGCATGCAAAGACCAATGCAAATATCAGATGTTGATGGTTATGTTCATTTAAATTTATGGTTTAATAAAGGGGCTGCTACGGCCAAAGTTTACTCCAACCTGGTGTGGTCTCTATTAATGGGAAGAACGGTAAAGGGGCTGCAGCAAGCATTGGTCAGACAGTATGTAAGCACAATACATCTGTTATACAATAGTCATGAGCAAATGCAAGCCCAGGGTGCATACGTGTATGTAAAAAAAAAAAAAACACATTTGACATATCACCATGAACATCAGAGTGAGAACAATTATTCGAGCATAAAAGAGCTCTGAGTTCACTCTAAATTGATGAGCTAAAACGGCTGTTAAAGCATCGCCTATGGTGAATTTTGGGCACCATAGTTTTTGGAGATATTGCGGGCGTACTCAATTTTTAAAACATTGAGTGTTGGGTATCTATTTAGTTCATGCAACCTATTTTATATTTTTACCAAAAATGTGTATTACATGGTGTGATTTTGCTAAGATACATTTGTTCTGGAAAATTGACGTTTATTAAACAGTTGCGCAAATATCACATGAAACGAAAATTTGCAACTATCACCTTTTTATTCTACAGAGAGTCTGCTTTCAGAAAATATATAATGTTCTGGGGGCTTATGTCATTTTATTGGCAAAAATTTGGATTTTTACATGTATGAAACAAAAAAAAAAAAAACGACTCTGGAGCTTAATTGGTTAAAGAAAGTACCTTGTCTTGTAAAAAGGTATAATACTAAATACATCTTGTAGGACCAAATAGGAAAAAAATGAGGCACACTAACCACGCCGGTGCCAGCCACATGTGGGGGTGGTCAAAAAGTGGTTGTGGCTTCAAGGTGTATGGCTTGTAGTGTCTCACCTTTCACTCTATGCTAGGTGCCAAGGTGTTAGGTGCCAAGTTCAGCGTTCTGCCACCCAGTGCTCCAACTATGCCTTTTATGTGTAAAACCTTTACTGTATTTTACAAAAAATTGGTGCTTTCATAATACAGTGTGTTTTTTTTCCCCAAAAAGGAAGCCCAGCAGTGCCTGCTCATGTCTATCACTATCGCTCTTCAACAAAATATCTAAACTGGGCCATAAAGGCTAGAGACAGAAGATGGGTACGAACATCTTCTAATATTACCACCCTCTGAAAAGCATTCTGCAATGGATTGCTTTCCAGGGGGCATTTTACAGGCAACTGCCTGTTTGAACCCTTCAAATGCCCTGCGGTACAGCCCTTGAATGGGTCGCATTCAGCGGTGGCGCTCCACGTCAAAGGTGGCCTGTTGATTAAATTTTTGATGCAGCTGCAAAGCAAAATAACTACACAGGGCCTAAGCGACTACATCTCTGTATGTAGTTAGCCGCCTGTGTGAACAAGCCCTAACTCTAATTTAGCTGTGCCAGAATAGAACTAAATACTATGAGATGACAGGCCATATAACATAACAATGAAATGATCCTACAGAAATGACTTAAGTGCACCATCTGGTGGCTGCAGATAGTATATATGAAATAAACATGTGCAATATATAGATAATGATTTTTTTTTTCTTTTTGACTAAAGTGAAATCGCATTAAAATGTTGTTGTGCGTTCCTAGTAGGAAAAGATGGTGCGTTGTATGTAAAATCAGGATGTGTGGTTACTGGTCCAGGGTGGCTGGAAAAATCCTCTAATATATTTCTAGATTTGGCATTAGGTTCCATCTTTGGGTCGTTAACTGAAAACAAATATAAGTCATAAACAGCACATGAATTGATTACATAATAATATTCTCAGATGTATATCATTATTACATATTAAAATATATATATTGTATATGTGGTTATTTATTAGCTCTTGCATTCAAATATGTTTTAGCATGTCACATTCAATAAAAAATTTTTTGTTAAATCTGGTCTCAGTCTCTTTTTGGAAAATTACATTTCTTTGCACGATGGTAAAAAAACCTTCAGTGTGAAACTCTCCCTGCAGCCCCCCTTATACTCATCTGAGCTCGATCCAGCGATGTGCACAAGAGCAGAAGCTCTCCCAGGTCTCTGCCTCCTTATTGGCTGTGTTTGTGGGGAAAAAAAGAGGGAGCAAGAGAGGGTGGCCACACATTCCTACATATAACAGGACCATGGAGAATGATCGTAGCCACCCTCTTAACAAGAATACAGATCACAGCATGTAGGAGGAGTTTTCATACTGCACTGACCTGTCCTATGAGGCTGCAGGACCCTTCATCTTCTATCTGTAAAGTGCTGATTGGCCCTGTGCTGATCACATGCACTCTCCCAAGAAATAAAAAAAAACTCTCTAGCAATACACGCCAAACTGAGCATGTGCAGCCTGACAACATTAAATCTGTCTTATCTGGACCTGTTTTGGAGTCAGTGGAAGAAGGGGAGGATCAGAGAGGACAGGATCAAGCAGCCTTAGGTTCCACAGTGAGTATAACAAGCATGCTGTACTGCATATACACACTGATTTTACTATTACGGGTTTAGTAACACTTCAAATACTATGAAGAATAAGTATTCATTTACCTGCAATTGCCCAACACTGGTTTATAATATGCAATCCCAATTAATGCTACAAAAGTTCTCTATATTTAACTCTAAATGGGAAAACTGATTACTAAAAATCCTAATACTGAGCACGTGGGGACCTTAGAGATGAAGGATTCTTTCCTATTTAGAGTTATAGTGGTTATAGTGGTTCACCCGGACAGTCTGGGTTTGTAATTATGTGTCCGGGTTTCAGTCTGCCCGAAACCCGGACACATTATTCAGACTGGGCTGTGGCTCCCCAAGTAACTGAGACAGTCACACAAAAATCTGTTGCCACCCGGTATGCTGTAGGCCGCTGTCTGGGGGCAGGTTTGGCATCAATGAGGCACTGGGGAGGAGAGGGCGATGATGTCAACAAGAGCAGTTTGGCCACATTCACTCTTTGCCACAGCGCACTGCATTACCACTCTCTTTGGGGCACCCAAAGATAACTCAGGTCTTTTATAATCTTATAGTCTATACTATGAAAAAGAAAAATGTGCCTGTGCCGCTAAAATGTTCTGGTTTGGCTTGAAGGAAAGGTGGCAACCCTAGCTGTAAACCTAAATATTTTTTACCCTAAAGTATAACTAAAGACAAAACTTTTTTTTTAGTTTAAGGGGAGAGGGATTAGAACCCCTGTCAGTTTTTATTGCTGTCTGTGCCCCCATTAGGGAGATTCAGTGTCTCCATGTGTCCTGTTTACCATTAACACTGATAGGGATGAGCTCCGGCGTGTTCGCATGCTCCATGTGCAGAGCCCACCAGGAAGTCGGTGCAGCACTAATCACAGGCAGTGAGACATTTCCCGATCTCTGCAGCCGCACATCGGGAAATGTCTCACTGCCTGTGATTAGAGCAGCACTCGGCTGACTTCCTGGCGGGCTCTGCACGTGGAGTCAGGGCCGTCTTTAATATTGATTGGACCCTGGGCAAAAATTTTCTTGGGCCCCCCCATTCAATTCTACTCTCCACCTGCTCTGAGACATACAATAAATAGCAGCTAGACTCAAAATCAGTTTACTATATCAGATCAGACAGCAACTGCGTTTGGTTGCAGCATATCATTACTGCTTACTGACTGGTTGCTAGAGGTTACAGCACACATTTTGGCTCACTGATTAGTTGCTAAAGGCTACAGCAAATTATTTCTGCTTGCTAATTGGTTGCTAGAGATTACTGTACAGGAATACTGCTCACTTATAGGTTGCTAGAGGTTACAGCACATCATCGCCTCACTGCAGGGGGGCATGATATTCATATGAATGCTGCCTTTATTTACATATCAATGCTGGCGGCCGCACCTATTTAATTATGAATGGTGCTGCTATTTACATATGAATGTGTGTTATTTACATGTAAACACATGGTCTGCAGGCGAGTCATCTGTACACAACAATAAGGCAGAGCTGGGCAGTATTAGTACCAATACTTCACACTCAGATTTTGGGACACAGCACAGGACTAAAACTTCAAAGGACAAGGGAAATTAAACCTGGATAGTTGGCAAGTATGAGGCAGCTGCTTTGGGCCCCACAACAATGACAGGGCCATGGGCAGCTGTCCCTTTTGCCCTGCCTTAAAGATGGCTCTGCATGGAGTATGCAAACATGCCTGAGCTCATCCTTAATCACTGAAAGTGAAAGCAAGAAAGAGCCCAAATTTTGGGTTGTCCCCAGAAAAGTAATAGAGGGGAAATCTTCCAATAGGGACACTAGTTCTGGGGACCAGGGGGTTCCCAAGAGATCCCCTTAAGTTGCAGGAATTTCCTCTCACTTCCTGTTTTTGCTATGGGAAAGGAAGTGATGGTAAATCCCCCCAATGGGATACAGACATAAGCCTTACATGCCGGTTCGCACTATGCAGTGTGGGAACAGCATGTGATTTTGAACAGGGATCCTACCGGATTCCTGTTCAACTCACATGCGATTCTTCAGCAGTGCAATTGAGCCATTATTCTGTATGGCTCAAATCGCACTGAATCCGCGCCAAAATGGTGCAGGACCCTTTTTTTGGCCACACTAGAATTGGATCGCATGAGTATTCACACTCATGAGATCTGATTATGCAAATCATAATGCGTTTTGCAAACCGATTTCGGGGTGCTGTTAACCTACACACCTTTAGTGGTTCACAGGAGCGGGGTTCAATTTGGATGCAATGCGGAATCTGCAGAGGATTTGCTACTTCAGGCGTTATAACCCTCCCTTACTCTACAGCAGGGTTTCTCAACAGGGTTCCATGGAACTCTAGGGTTCCTCCAGAGGTTGCTGGGGGTTCCTTGAACAATGTACAATGTCTGCCTCTCAGATAAGTTTCCACTGACACCATTAATCTTTTTAGCTATCTATAAGAGTATTTTGTATTACGGATCTGAACGCAGAGCATGTTTACACACCTGTGCGAATGTCTCCATTGAAAACAATGAGGCCTAAACATGCATGCATGCACAAATGTGTGTAATTAACCGGTTCCCGACCAGCGCACGATGATGTACGTCGACAGAATGGCACGGGCAGGCATATTGGCGTACAATTGCCGTCAATAAATGAAAGCCCAACCCCCCCACAGTTAGTAACACACCCCTATGAACACTTAACCCCTACACTGCCACCCACTGGTTAACCCCTTCACTGCCAGTGTCATTTACACAGGAATCACTGCATTTATATAGCAGTGATTACTGTATAAATGACAATGGTCCCAAAAATGTGTCAAAAATGTCCGATGGGTCCCCCACAATGTCGCAGTCACAATAAAAATTGCTGAAAATTGCTAAAAATTGAAAAGTGTCCGGCGGACTTGAGTTTTCCGGACTTTTCCACCCGATTGTTTGATCGTGTGTACGTGGCATTAGATGTAGGGTGACTGCACTTTCAAGTGCACTTGCAGTGCAAAGTGGATTTTCCTTTCATAGATAACCCCCTGGGGTAACTTAAACTTATTGGGAATTTTTTTCACTAAAAATATGTAGCAGAATACATATTGGCCTAAATTGATGAAGAAATTCGATTTTTTTTTATTTTTTGCATGTGTTTTATAGCATATATCATAGTATGTAATTTTTCTAAATTACGGGCGGGAAGTGGTTAAATAAAAAAGTGGTTCAGTTATCCTGACTGGGCGTCATATGATGTCCTTCAGTATAACAGCCGCCGTGTGTGCTTGTGTGGGAGTGCATCGCGATAATCGTTGGTGCGGTGTGTCAGTCTGACACACCACTCCACCGATTTTGGTAAAGAGCCTGCAACGGAGGCTCTTTACCACGTGATCAGCCGTGTCCAATCATGGCTGATCATGATGTAAACAGGAAGAGCCGTTGATTGGCTTTTCCTCACTAGCGTCTGACAGACGAGAGTAGAGGAGAGCCAATCGGAGGCTCCCCTGACAAGGGAGGTCTGCGCTGATTGTTTATCAGTGCAGCCCCCCCGGCTGCTGCCCACGCTGGACCACCAGGGAACCCACCAGGACAACCAGGGAAGCCCCTAACATGTGGATGGCCAAGAACATGGCCATCCACATGTGCCCAATATGTGCCAATCAGTGCCCACAAATGGGCACTGACTGGCACCATAGAGTAATAGATGAATTGAGTAATGTCCAGCAATGCCATCCATCAGTGCCCATCCATGCCGACCTATCAGTGCCCATCCATGCCACCCATTAATACTCACCAGTGCCAGCCATAAGTACCCATCAGTGCCGCCTACGAGTGCCCAATCAGTGCTGCCTATGAATGCCCATCAGTGCCGCATACCAGTTTCACCTATCAGTGCCTATCAGTGCCACCTATCAGTGCTCATCAGTGCCCATCATCAGTGCCACCTCATCAGTGCCACCTCATTGGTGCCACCTCATTGGTGCCACCTCATTGGTGCCACCTCATCGGTGCCCATTAGTGCCGCCTTATCAGTGGCTGTCAGTGCAGCCATATCAGTGCCCATCATTGAAGAAGAAAATGTACTTATTTACAAAAAAATGTAACAGAAACAAAGAAAAACTTTTTTTTTTTCAAAATTTTCCGTTGTTTTTTATTTGTTGCACAAAAAATAAAAATCGCAGAGGTGATCAAATACCACCAAAATAAAGCTCTATTTGTGGGAACAAAATAATAAAAATGTAGTTTGGGTACAGTGTAGCAGGACCGCACAATTATCATTCAAAGTGTGACAGCGCTGAAAGCTGAAAATTGGCTTGGGCAGGACGGTGTCTAAGTGCCCGTTATTGAAGTGGTTAAAGAAGCGCTAAACGACAGCTTGGCTGGCTTTGTGCGACTTCTCTGGGGAATTATTTGTGTAGCGAAGGCAGAAAAAAAAGAATTTAATATGAAAGTGAAAGTGAAAGTAGAACAGAATATCCAAGAAGACACAATGGTAACGCACGCTCTGCTCGTTCTCTGCCTTCTACAATCAGGTAATCTTCCCATAATATGGTGATTATCACCAGATATAAGGGCAGTGGTGGTGGGGGGGGGGGGGGTGTCTTTGTGATGGGGGGCAGTGAGGCCTGAGAATGGTTTTCTATGCAGGATAAGGAGAGGAGGGGGTTGGGATCTCTGCACCACATCTCTGGCTGCATACATTCCACATAGAACACAATGTAGCAAATGCTGTATAGAAAGGGGGAGTGAGTATTATTTCTATATAGAGAGTACAGGTGACAGCGGGCTCTGTACAGGACAATAGATCTGGTAATGTGATGAGACCACAAGGCTGACAATCCGCCCTCCTGGCTTAGTGTTTCTGCAGGAAGGGACATTGACATCATACATCTGCATCATGGCAACACGAGGGGGATGGGGAGAGATCAGAACGCTTCTCGAATCAGCGAATCTTCCTGCGTCTTACTGGAATCACACCGCGACGTCGTTATCCGATCGACGTGCGATTCTATCAAAGCAGGCGCATCAGAAAACAAAATCGAACAACCAAAACTTCCTGTCCGATCCAATCGTATTTGATCAAACTGAGCCGATCGGCCAGGATGGAATATTCTTCATCATTTTTCATCAGTCAGCAGCACTGAGACGCTTTGGTTATACGATCACATTGCGATCGGATTATGAGATCACATGGTTGAAACAGAGATACAATCAATATTTTATAAATGTATCTTTAACCACTTCAGCTCCGGAAGATTTACCCCCCCCACCCACCCCCACCCCCACAGACCAGGCCAGTTTTTGCGATACGGCACTACATTATTTTAAGTTTTACTTGCGCGGTCGTGTGACGCTGTACCCAAGTAAGATGTATATCCCTTTTTACCCACAAATAGAGATTTCTTTTGGTGGTATTTGATCGCCTCTGCGCTTTTTTATTTTTTGCACTATAAAGAAAAGAAATGAAAATTTTGAAAAAAATATATATATATTTTTTTTTACTTTCTGCTATAAAACACATCCAATAAAGAAAAAAAAACTTTAATTTCTTCATCAATATATATTCCGCTGCATATTTTTGGTAAAAAATCCCAATAAGCGTATATTGATTGGTTTGCGCAAACGTTATCGCGTCTACAAACTAGGGGATATATTTATGTAATATTTTGATTTTTAACTACTGATGGCAACGATCAGCAACTTAAAGTAGGACAGTGACAGTGCAAATTGGACACTAACTGACACTTTTTGAGGACCGGTGAGACTAGTACGATGATCGGCGCTAAAAATATGGACTGTCACTGTACTAATAACACTGGGTGGGAAGGGGTTAACATTAGGGAAGATCAAAGGGTTAAATGGGTGCCTAACTGGTGTTTTACTACTGTGTGGAAGGTGCTATTGCTTGAGGAAGGCATAGATCCGTGTCCCCGAGCACAGAATCAATGCCTTCTTTACTGAAAGAACGGCAATCTGCCCTGTTTACATAGGCAGGTCACCCTTCTGCCTGTGTACAGAACGATCAGCGGGTGCCGGCAGACATCGGGTTCGCGAGACCCGCTGATCAGCTCCCGTTGTGTAGAATCACAGCAGGAGCGAGCCACTGGCTTCACGTACTCGGGTCCCGGACCCAAAATTGCAGGGTCACGTATACACTATATTGTCAAAAGTATTAGGATGCCTGCCTTTACACGCACATTCTTCCAATAGCTCATTTGTGAGGTCAGGCACTGATGTGGATGAGAAGGTCTGGCTCGCAGTCTGTGCTCTAATTCATCTCCCAAAGGTGTTCTATTGGGTTGAGATCAGGACTCTGTGCAGGCAAGTCAAGTTCCTCCACCCCAAACTCGCTCATCCATGTCTTTATGAACCTTGCTTTGTGCACTGGTCCAATTAATTTGGTGGGGGGGGGGGGGGTTATGGTGTGGGGTTGTTTTTCAGAGGTTGAGCTTGGCCCCTTAGAGAACTCTTAAGGCGTCAGCATACCAAGACACTTTGGACAATTTCATGCTCCCAACTTTGTGGGAACAGTTTGGGGATGGTCCCTTCCTGTTCCAACATGACTGCGCACCAGAGCACAAAGCAAGGTCCATAAAAGCATGGATGAATGAGTTTCGGGTGGAGGAACTTGACTGGCCTGCACAGAGTCCTGACCTCAACCCGATAGAACACCTTTGGGAAGAATTCGAGCGCAGACTGCAATCCAGGCCTTCTCATCCACATCAGTGCCTGACTTTCTTCTGGAAGAATGGTCAAACATTCCCATAGACACACTCCTAAACCTTGTGGGCAGCCTTCCCAGAAGAGTTGAAGCTGTTATAGCTGCAAAGGGTGAGCCAACTCAATGTTGAACCCTACGGACTAAGACACCAATAAAGTTCATGTGCGTGTAAAGGCAGGTGTCCCAATACTTTTGACAATATAGTGTATATACATGATCCTGTGCAGCACGGCCGCCCAGTAGTAGTAAAGATGCTATAGGGAGCTTGGGAGGTGGTTAAAGTATAACTAAAAGCAAAGCTTTTTTAGTGGCGAGGGATTAGAACAAAGGTCAGGTTATGATATCTGTGTGTTCGCTTTTAGGGCTCTTTCACAGAGCCGGTACGCCCGACGGACTCCGCTGATCCCTATCTATTGAGCAGGCGGATGGCAGATCCATCTCCGCTCACTGTGCTGAGACAGACCTGTCAGAGCCCCACTTTCCTCTATGGACCTCCTGTCCGTTTTCATATGATCCCATCTGATCCGATCCTCCAGATGGATGGTAAATCGGGTTTCCATCTGTGTGGATTTCATGGATCGGATCGGATGGGATGGCAGCGGGGGTCAGTGAACATGTCACCTCTGACATTCGCAGCTCCATAGGAGTAATTCGAGTTGCCGAACAGGTCTGCCAAGTCAGGCGGACCTGATGGGAAAGCATGTGTGAAAGGAGCCTTAGGGAGGTCCACCCTCTCTGTCTGTCCTGTTTACTGCTATTACTGCTACTGCTATGAAAAAGAAAGTGAAAGAAATTTTTGGGTTTTTCCCAGAATAGTAATAGAGGAAAAATGTTGCAAAGGGGATATTAGTTCTGGTGACAACCAGGGGTCCCCTCAGTTTGGAGGGATTTCCTTTGACTTCCTGTTTTGTCTATGGGACAGGAAGTGAAGGGAAATGTCCTCAATGGGACACAGATGGGGGAAAAAAAGACAGGGGTTATAACCCTTCTTTTTCTGTATCCAAAATAAAAAAAAAACAAATTGCCTTTAGTTCTACTTTAAAGAGTAACTCCACTTTTGTTGAGTAAAAAAAAACAAAAAAACCCTCCCCTCTGGGTGATCTATGTACATTTCAGGGATTTGAACAAACTTTGTAGCAGATTCCTACCTCTTGTTATTCTGAACGAATAGCTGTTTGTTTTTCTGTGTCCATGTGAATGTATAATTATTAATTATAATTATCAGCTGCTGCATTTGCAGGGCTCTAATGAGGAAAGTTACAGGATCTGCATCTGTTAAGACAGTGGCGGAACTACCAGGGTCGCAACAGCCGCACTTGCGACCGGGCCTGGCATTCCACCACTGTCAGGGGGGCCCCATCGAGGTTGCTAGTCGCATGGCTCTGAGCTAAGAGCATCTCTCTCATACAACTCAGAGCCGGCATTGATATTTCCCCCTGCTTCTTCTCTTGCATGGGATGGAAGAGACAGTGGATCTGCTCCTTCCCTCCCCTCTCCTGTGTGCTCTGCGGGAAGTGTGAGCTTGTTAGCTTCACATTGACTTCCCGTTGTGCACACAAAGGAGGAGAGAGTTGGGAGGAGAAGGCGCAGATCAGCTGTCTCCTCTCCCATCCCATACAAGAGAGGAAGGAGGGGTAGGGAGAACTATCAATGCCGGTGTTGTGACAGATACAGTCCGGCCATCGAAAAGTGTCCGCTCTGAACTGCGCAGGCGCAGCGCTTGCTCAGTATGGAGCAGAAGGAGATTCGGAAAATCTCCGAAGATGAACGGCGCCTGCGCTGTGAGGTGCAAGCCCCAACATCCAAGTGGACATAGGACTGCACATATTAGATGTCCCCTCACGGGCTTCGGGCACGGCCTCGTTTCTCTCGGCTCTTTTTATTCTAACTCTATGTCCATTTGGATATGGGGGCTAGAACCTGGACTCACGACGCAGGCGCCGTTCATCTTCGGCTATTTTCGGAATCTGCTTGTCCTGTGTACTGCACATGCGCAGTATACAGCAGACACTATCCGACGGGGGACACTATCCGATAGGACACCGGCTCTAAGCTGTTCCATGTGATAGACACTCTCAGCTCAGAGCTGTGCTGAGAAGGCAGACAGCATTCATGAGCACTGATAGGAGGCACTAATAGGCACTGATAGGTGGGATTTATAAGCACTGATAGGCTGCATTGATGAGCATTGATAGGTATAGCTCTTAACTGTCCCTGATTTCAAAGGACTGTCCCTGATTTGGAGCAATGTCCCTCTGTCCCTCTGTCCCTCATTTTAATCTGATCCATATAGTTGTATATAAAATGCACTTTTTATCTATCAAAAAGTGTTTTCCAGTGTTAAACCTTTCATATGATTTCTAAATTGCTGTATTTGTAAATTCCAGAAGCCAATATAAAGGTATATTAGTGGTGAAAAAAGCACTTGTGGGTTTAACCAATCTCGTTTTTTTGTACAAGTCTCCTTTAAGGGGCGTGGCCAGGGGGTGTGTCCTATGCCTGTATACTTTTGCTGATAGGTGTCTCGATCACCCCCAGACCACTGCGATCGCTCGAGGCACACGGAGAACCCGGAACTTTCCGGTTTTCTGAGGCGTGAACTGACAGATTGTCTGTTCATACAGTGTATGAACAGCAATCTGTTAGTTTCCCTGCACAGTCCCCTCCCCCCTTCAGTTAGAACACAAACTAGGACACACATTAACCCCTTCACTGCCCCTAGTGTTAACCCCTTCACTGCCAGTTTACAGTAATCAGTGCATTTTTAATCACTCTGATCGCTGTATGAATGCCAATGGTCCCAAAAATGTGTCAAAATTGTCCGACACGTCTGCCATAATGTCGCAGTGATGATAAAAATCGCATTACTAGTAAAAAAAAAAATATTAATAAAAATGCTATAAAACGATCCCCTATTTTGTAGACGCTATAACATTTACGCAAACCAATCAATATACTCTTATTGTGATTTTTTTTTAACCAAAAATATGTAGAATACGTATTGGCCTAAATGTTTTTTATATATTTTTTGGGGATATTTATTATAGCAAAAAGTAAAAAATAATGTATTTTTTTTCAAAAATTTTTTTGTATTTTTTGGTTATAGCGCAAAATATAAAAACCGCAGAGGTGATCAAATACCACCAAAAGAAAGCTCTATTTGTAGGGGAAAAAAAGGACATTACATTTTGTTTGGGTACAACGTCGCACGACCGCGCAATTGTCAGTTAAAGCAACACAGTGCCGTATCGCAAAAAAATGGCCCGGTCAGGAAGGGGGTAAATTCTTCCGAGGCTGAAGTGGTTAAAAAAATTGCTGTTTATGTTATCTATGTATAACTTTATGATAAATATATGAAGCAGTGCTACCAAATTGAACTCAATATTGTGAAAACCCAAAAATAAAATTAATATAATGAGATAAAACTTATTAGGTGAAAAAACGTGTATAAAGAAATCACACCAAATATGAAAATAAGTGTCCATAAGAGCCCATTCACAAGGGCTAAAAAGGAAAAATATATGTCACAAGAAAGCCCAAAGGAAACAAATTATCCGCGACTCACTTGCTCCCCCAGTGTCTCTGCAATCACAATTCCTAATGCTTCCACCACCAGTTGACACCAAGTATTAAAGCCTCTTACCGGATCCTGTGGACCATATAGTATGGTCAGATGCAAATACATCTCTTCATGAAGGGAGACTCCAAAGTGCCAAACGTGACCCAGGGCATGGTTACAACGCTTCGTTATCACGCACACTTGCTGACCGGTGGTTGAATTTGGTGCAGCCACACAACCTGCTGCTTTTTGGGAGAGCAATTATATCTGTTTTTATTGCTATATGCAAGTTTTTTTTAAACCTATTGCCCAAGGATTTGCTTAGTGTGTTTCCCTTTGCAAAATTGACTTATTTTTTGAATACATGCTTTTCATGGGTTACACTATGGGCGTAAATGATTTTTATTTTTCATCCTGCTGATGAACCAACTGGATCACTTTTGGCGCTTTGGAGTTTCCCATCATATAACTCACGCATTTTACCATATTATATGATGGTCCACAGGGTGTGGTAAGAGGCTTTAATACTTGGTGTCATCTGATGGTGGAAACACTACGAATTGGGATTGTGGGGACACTGGTGGAGCAAGTGAATCGTGGATGAAACCTTTGGACTTTCTTGTTTCACATATATTTTTTTCCTTTTTAGCCCTTGTGAATGGGCTCTTATGGACACTTACCATATTTACATATTTGGTGTGATTTCTTTATACATGTTTTTTCACCTAATAAGTTTGATGTCATTATATTGATTTATTTTTGTGTTTTCACAACATTGAGTTAATTTTTTTTGTGCTGCTTCATATATTTAACACAATTCTTGTATATAATGTCACAGATTGCTTAAGCGGCTGCTCATTTGTAATTTATATGTTTTAGTGTGGATATCTTATATGATTTTTTGGATGTATAACTTTATGTATAACTATATATTTTATTATCTGCAGGTTGGGCATTGACGCTGTCTTCCCAGAAAGCCACGATGGGGAAAGATGTGAACATTCCCTACTCCTTCACAGTCAAGAACCCTCCTATTGATCGGAAATATCTTTTAATAATTTGGTACTTCCAGGGAAAGTAAATATTAAGTGTTCAGAATACAGCAGTGAAATCTACACATCCTCGTTTCTTCTATACAGGTCGGGCAGAAGATGGAATCGCTGATCTGTCGATATCAAACATCAATATAACAGATGGAGGGATCTATAAGTGCTCCATACTGTACAGGTCAGAGAGGGAAGAGAAGGAGATCCGACTAGATGTACAAGGTACGCAGTTTAATATAGTCTAAAAACATACTTTTTGACTGATATATCTTAAAGTTTCATCAAATAAATATTGCCCAGCTCAGGCC
Organism: Lithobates pipiens; assembly: GCF_037356315.1. NCBI lineage: Eukaryota > Metazoa > Chordata > Amphibia > Anura > Ranidae > Lithobates > Lithobates pipiens. Next base: position 46,072,006 of record NW_027507784.1, read on the forward strand.
TAAACTTTTCTTGATTATGTATAGCAGAGGGTAAGGTTAGAACCTCCATTGCGGTTTTATTGTTGTTCCCTATCGGGAGGATCAAACTTCTCTTCCTGTCTTAGCCCTTATTCACATTTATGCAATTTGACATGTCAAATCGCATGACAAGTCGCAGCCTATTTGCGGCAATGGCATTGTTCCAATCTGTGCAACACTGACTTTGGAGGGCCGTACCGATTTGCAAAAGCAGTTCCTGCACTACTTTTGCTGATTTCAGATGGGACTTCAATAGACTTCTGTGCATAAAGCCGCACAGGTGTCTTTCAAGTCGCTCCCGAAGTCACAGCTTTGAAATCATGCATTTTCTGATGAAGTTGCACAATTTCAAAGCCTCGTTCAGTGTGAACGAGGGCTCAATGGCGGAAGGACAATGTTCAATTTTGGTCTGGGCTTCAATGACCTCTGGTTTGGAAAGGGTTATTTCTCATGTGCAACAGATAATGAATACTGCTGTCTCATTTGTAAGCCAGGCACACCACTTTTTAATACTGTATATATTAACTGAAAAATCCACTTCCTGTCTTTAAAATAAAACAAAAGGAAAAACTTTTTTTCTTTTGTTCCTTTACTTACTGTCTCATAGCCAACACAGTAAGTTAGAAGAAGTCCTTCCAAAGTGAGGGATTTTCCGAGTTGTCACCAGGGTCACAAGCACTAGTGTCCCCAATGAAAGATGTCACCTATATTCCTTTTCTTGTGACAACCCAAAATTTGGATTTTCCTTTATTTTCACTCTTTGTTATAGCAGAATAAACTCCAGTGGTCGCTCTCAATGACACTCCAAATGGGTAGCCCTCAATGGGGATTTTAAAAGGGTGGGGGAGCCAGATTAATGGTTTCTCCCATATGGTGTGGTTATGAGGAAAGGAGGAATGTAGCCTTACTTTTAGCATATTATAATCAATGTGTTTGTAATTAGATTTGTTTGTTTTGGTTTTCTCACCGTCCAAGTTGTACACAATTTCCAGCCTCAGTTCATGCAGAGACAATTTATTAGCGCTGCTCTTATCTTCACATTTCTCACTTTTGCAATTGATCATTTGCTGTGCTGGCTGCTACCTAACAATTTAAAAGAGACAGCGCGGTATATATATATATTTTTTTTTTTTTTATACTAATGCAAAATTATCCAAAGGGAATAACAAAAAATGCTCCCAGACGATAGCAGAATAAATGATTTTCGTTTAATCAGTGCAGTATTCATCCCCAAAAAATCAGAAGACCAAGACCACGCATGCTCGGAAACAAAAGAATACATTACATCACTTCTGAAGTTGTATTCTGTCATATGAAATTTTTTGTAAGTTTAGTAGCGATCACTCGTCCGATATTCTCATTGTGTGTGCAAGGCTTTACTCTCAACCATCTCGTGTTTTACGCAGAATATTTGATCCTTGTTGGTCTTTATATTAACTATTCTTCTCTAGAAGTTGACCTGTCTCTAGTTGACAGAATTCAATTCTATGCTTGAGTTACAACTTGCTACTTATTCAGACTTTAATGATGGGAAAAACTGAACTCGGTAATGAAGGAGAATGCAATGTAGAGATCCAAATGTGGAGGAGAGGACACAGTTGGGGTTGGTTTACCCCCAAAGGCAAATACAGTCATACCCCACTTTTAAGAACACAATGGGGTTTATTTACTAAAGCTAGAAAGTGCAAAATCAGGCTCACCTCTGCATAGAAACCAATGAGCTTCCAGGTTTTATTACCAAAGCTTAATTGAACAAGCTGAGGTTAGAAGCTCATTGGTTTCTATCCAGAAGCGAGCCTGATTTTGCACTTTCCAGCTTTAGTAAATAAACCCCATTGTGTACTTAAAAGTGGGGTATGCCTTTAGACTGTGCACTTTTCAAGTGCAGTTGCTCAAGAGATTAGATTAGATTGCAGAGCTTAGTAAAGCTTCACTTTGCAAACAATTCCCAATCACATGCAAGGAAAACAAAAAAAATATGTTTCTTGATCATACATCACGGGACACAGGAGCTTCATTACATAGTGGGTTATATAGGCACCTCTGGTGATTGGACACTGGTTGACCCTAATTAAGGAGAATTCCTCCCCTATATAACCCCTCCCATCCGGGAGGCACCTCGGTTTTTTCGCCAGTGTCTGGGTGATGGTCACGTAAAACTTAGCTCTATGCAGGTCCCTGCGAGGGCCGAAGGGCTACAACAAACCGGATCCATACCTCGGGCCGATATTTGACTCCCAAGATGGTATGGTACCCGGGCCTCGTCTGCCGAAGAAGCGAGGTTTTGCCTGTAAGTCCTCTCCATTGGAAGACTGGGCTCTGGGAAAACCAGACTTGGTGTACTGTTTATACAGAGCGCACGAAAGTTTCTGGCAGAGCTTTCTACATGGCCCAGGTGGGAGGATCTTTTCGTAAGAGCCCCAGATATACCTGAAGGTTGGCTAGCAATATTTTAGAACTAATGGAATTTTAATTGCATGAGCACGCTTTCAAGAATTTATGCGATTATTTAGTGATTCTAATTTTAATCACATGAGTGCGTTTTCAAGATTTCATGAGATTATTTAGGAATTGTGTTGTTGGATTTAATTTATTTGATGTGGAGCGCAACACCATATATTTTTTACTTACTGTCACTTTGAGGGGAGGGTTTGCACCTCTGTCGGTGTTTTTTGCTGCAACCACACCAACCCGCTCTTACTTTATCATTATAGCGCGAGGATAACCTACCATTACTAGTTGTATGTCTTACCTGGTTTCCACCACTAGAGGGAGTAAGAGCAGCCTGATGCATACTTACATGCCTTTCAATACAACACGCTCAGTGAAAGCCTGGTTTCTCCAGCTACTCACGTCTCCATTGCAGTCCCTGCCACAGATGAAGGTAAACAGGGGTCCCACGCACTTCAGGGGTCCCACGCTGCTCCATTTTGGGTTCTCCTCCCCCCCCGGATTCCGCGGTCCTCGTGCACGCGCGCCGGGCGCGCTCCCGGCCTAATGGAGGAGGGGGGGTGTGGTTGCGAGCCGTGCACGTCAGTGTGCACGGCGCTGTACTGCGCAGGCGCCAGGCGGCAGTTTTAAAAGCCCAGAGCGTCAGGGGACTGTAACTGGAGACACAGGAGCTGTGGGCAGTAAGCATCCGTGGGGATTGGATCCAGGCAAACCTTAAGACACCTACTCAGCATCAGGTTGTGCAGTTTAAGCATATATTGATTTATTGTGAGACTTTAAGCGTAACAGTGATCACACTTGTACTAGTACCTCCGCTTTATAGCTTAGTACTATGTCTCCTCGTAAGAGGGTCTCAGGGGGAGGTAATAAGAGCACTGGCAAGTCACCGCCTAGGTCCAGGGGTTCCAAAAGTGCCTGTAAATTACCATCCCCCTCTGCAAGACTGGAGCCAGCCTCTCAAGACGAGTCGGTGCCCCTGTCAGGTTTTGCAGCCTCTCCTAATGTCGCAGCCCCGGTTTATGTCACTGAGGACTCCCTTAGGGCTACATTGGAGGGTTTTGAAGGGAGAATCATGAATTTTACTTCTGCTTCCCTAAAAGATAGCAGGAAAAGGGGTAGATCCCCTCCCTCTGCTGAAATCCCTCTCTCGGATAGTTGTTCTGAAAATGAGGAGGGATCCCTATCTTTGGATAGGGATCATGAGCGGTCGGATGAGTCAGAGGAAGAGGAGATAGTCCCCTCCGCCCAGGCACTCAGAAAGCAGGTGCAGTATTATACTGAATTGGTGCGTACCACATTCAGAATGTCTGCTGCTGAAGTCGCTACATCCTCTGTTTCTTCCCTGGGAGTCATCCTTTAATGGATAAATTGATGTATGAGGATTGGGGACATCCCGATAAACTGTTTACTCCTCCCAAAAGGTTTTCCATGCATTATCCTGTGGAGGAAAGTTTCACCAAGAAGTGGGGGGTCCCATCTGTCGATGCGGCTGTTTCTTGTGTGAATAAAAACCTAACTTGTCCTTTGGATAATGCGCAGGTATTCAAGGATCCAACTGATAAAAGGCTGGAAACCTTATTAAAAGCCTCCTTTTCCATGGCTGGCGCTGTGGTGCAACCTACAGTCGCAGCCGTGGGGTTGTGTCAGTTCCTCAAGGAACAGGTTAAACAGATGTTTGGGCTCCTTCCCAGTGAGGAAGTAGAAAATTATGCAGAATTGCCTCACATCTTGTGTTTCATAATTGATGCGAATTTGGATTCTGTCCAACAAGCATCACGTTTGTCCCTCATGTTGGTACACATGCGCAGGGCCTTATGGCTAAAGAATTGGGCTGCTGAGCTGTCATGCAAAAAGCATTTGACTGGGTTCCCGTTTGAAGGGGAGCGTTTGTTTGGGGAAGAATTAGATAAATTCGTCCAAAATATTTCAGGAGGTAAGTCTACTCTCCTTCCAGTCAAAAAGAGCAAGCGTCCTTCATTTAGGCGTGCTCTCTCTCCCGAAGCATCAAGCTCTAAACAGTGGCGACGGCCTTCTCAGTCCTCCTCTGCTAGAAAGGCTCAAGGCCGAGCCCAGGGACAGAAAAAGGCTTGGGGGCGAAAGCCTGCCAAGCAGAGCCCCAAAACCTCCTTGTGAAGGGGCGCCCCCGCTCGGCAGAGTGGGGGGAAGGCTCCTGCAGTTTGCAGGCGCCTGGCGGGAAGAGATTCAGGACAAGTGGGTGATCTCTTCAGTATCTCTGGGCTACAAGCTAGAGTTTCAGGAGATTCCACCTTCTCGTTTCCTAAGGTCAAGGATCCCCAGGGATCCAGTAAAGCAAAAACCGCTATTCCTGGCCTTAGATCAGTTACTATCCCAGGGTGTGATAGTAGAAGTGAGCCCGAAAGATCAGGGTTCAGGGTTTTATTCAAATCTCTTCACCGTTCCAAAACCAAATGGAAGTGTCAGACCTATCCTGGATCTGAAAAACCTAAACCGGTTTTTACACATCCAGACCTTCCGAATGCAGTCAATCCGCACTGTGGTCTCCTCCCTGCAAGGGGGAGAATTCATGGCATCAATAGATATCAAGGATGCATATCTCCATGTGCCAATTTTTCCCGCACACCAGAAATTTCTAAGGTTCGCGGTAGAGCGGCGCCATTTTCAATTTGTGGCCTTGCCGTTCGGGCTTGCCACAGCCCCTCGAGTCTTCACAAAGATTCTGGACCCTCTCTTAGCAATCTTAAGAGCTCAGGGTATAGCCGTCATGGCTTATCTAGACGACTTGCTTCTCGTGGAGAGAACTGCAGCGTTCCTAAGTCGCAGCGTCACCAAAACGCTAGAACATCTAGAACGCCTAGGTTGGATTATAAACCTAGAAAAGTCGTCCCTACAACCGACTACCAGGTTGGAATACCTAGGTATGATTATCGACACCGCTCAGGGCAGGGTGTTTCTTCCAAGGCTAAAGGCCTTGGCCATTGGAGATCTGGTGCGTCTGATTCTGGGCAGAAGATCTTCCTCCATTCAGTTGTGCATGAGACTATTGGGAAAGATGGTCGCCTCCTTCGAGGCCGTCCCATTCGCCCAGTTCCACTCAAGGCCTCTGCAAGGATGCATCCTTGCGGCTTGGAACAGGAAGCCCCAATCCCTGGATCTTCCTATGCGTTTATCCCCCGGGACACGCAAAAGTCTTGTCTGGTGGTTACAAACCAGGAATTTGCTGAAAGGCAAAACTTTTCTTCCTCTCTCATGGAAGATTGTCACAACAGATGCCAGCCTGACAGGCTGGGGAGCTGTATTGGAGGAAACATGCTCGCAGGGGAAATGGTCTGCGACTGAAAGTCTACTACCCATAAATATCTTGGAGATTCGGGCAGTTTACATGGCACTCATAGAGTGGTCTTACAGACTGCGAGGTTTCCCGGTTCGGGTTCAGTCCGACAATGCCACCGCAGTGGCTTATATCAATCACCAGGGCGGTACCAGAAGTCTGGTGACCCAAAAGGAGGTGAATCGCATACTTGTCTGGGCAGAAAAGCATGTTCCGTGTCTTTCTGCAGTCTTCATCCCAGGAGTGGAGAATTGGCAGGCGGATTTTCTCAGCCGCCAGCAATTGTGCCCAGGAGAATGGGCCCTGCACCCCGACGTGTTTCAGAACATATGTCACAAGTGGGGCACTCCAGACGTGGATCTGTTTGCATCCAGGTTCAACAGGAAACTGGACAAGTTTGTGTCAAGGACAAGAGATGCACTTGCTCAGGGGTCAGATGCTCTGACGGTTCCCTGGGATCAGTACAATCTGATCTATGCCTTCCCCCCAAGCCCGCTACTGTCGCGGTTCCTGGGAAGGGTCAAGAGGGAGACAAAGTCGGTCCTTTTGGTGGCCTCGGCTTGGCTCAGGCGACCATGGTTTGCAGAAATCATGAAGTTGGCAGTAGGCAGGCCATGGACCCTCCCTCTCCGGCCAGATCTGCTCTCACAGGGTCCAATCTACCATCCTGCTTTACGCAGTCTGACTTTGACGGTTTGGCTGCTGAGACCCACATTCTGAGAGACCGTGGCCTTTCGGGGCCAGTCCTTTCTACTCTGGTCAATGCCAGAAAGCCGGCCTCCAGGCGTATTTATTACAAAATCTGGAGGACATATGTTTCCTGGTGTGAACTCAGGAAGTGGCATCCTAGAAAGTATGTCATTAACAGAATCTTGGCCTTTATCCAGTCAGGCCTAGAAATGAATTTGGCCATAAGCACTATCAAAGTGCAGATTTCGGCCCTGTCAGTATTTTTTCAAAAACCGCTTGCATCACATTCCCTGGTACGGGCTTTTATCCAGGGGGCTATGCGGACAAAACCGCCAGTTAAATCTCCGGTATGCCCATGGGATCTGAATTTGGTTCTCTCGGCCTTACAGGGGCAACCATTTGAACCTTTGCATCTGGCTTCTTTAGTTCTCCTGACTAAAAAGCTGGTCTTCTTAGTAGCCATATCCACGGCTAGAAGAGCATCAGAGTTGGCAGCTCTTTCCAGTAAAGAGCCGTATTTAATTATCCATAAGGACCGGGTGGTTATGCGCCCCAACAGGTCCTTTCTACCTAAAGTGGTTTCGGGTTTCCATTTGAATCAGGATGTAATCCTACCATCCTTTTTTCCGGACCCTCAGTCCACAGAGGAAGAGTCTTTACACACTTTGGATGTGGTTAGAGCAATCAGTGTTTATCTTCAGGCAACTTCTCAGATAAGGAAAACTGATTGTTTATTTATTCTGCCGGAAGGCACTAGAAAGGGTCAGGCAGCGTCAAAGTCCACTCTCTCAAGGTGGATCAGACAAGTTATTTCTCAGGCCTATGGCTTAAAGGGGAAGATTCCTCCTTTTCAGGTGAAAGCGCACTCTACTAGGGCTGTCAGTGCTTCTTGGGCAGTGCATCACCAGGCCTCCCTGGCTCAGATCTGTAAGGCTGCGACTTGGTCATCAGTCCACACATTCACCAGATTCTATCAGGTGGATGTCAGAGGGCAAGAGGATATCGCCTTCGGGCGCAGTGTACTGCAGGCTGCAGTTTAGGTCCTCAGGTCCCTGGCGGTCTATGTTTATGATCTGTGTCTCCCTCCCCTCAATCTGAGCATTGCTATGGGACATCCCACTATGTAATGAAGCTCCTGTGTCCCGTGATGTATGATCAAGAAAATGGGATTTTTATATACAGCTTACCTGTAAAATCCTTTTCTTGAGAGTACATCACGGGACACAGGGCTCCCGCCCCTCTTGGGTTTTACGTGGTTTCTTATTGCTTTGCTACAAAACTGAGGTGCCTCCCGGATGGGAGGGGTTATATAGGGGAGGAATTCTCCTTAATTAGGGTCAACCAGTGTCCAATCACCAGAGGTGCCTATATAACCCACTATGTAATGAAGCTCCTGTGTCCCGTGATGTACTCTCAAGAAAAGGATTTTACAGGTAAGCTGTATATAAAAATCCCATTTTTTTCTTGCACATGATTGGATGATGGAAGTCAGCAGAGCTTCTCCTCATTTACTAAACTCTGCAACATACACAGTCTATTTGCCTTTAGTAAATCAACCCCACCATGTAAATGGAAATGCTCTATACTTATTTTCTGGTGGCCCATGATTTCAAACACTCTACAGCATTGCTGATCCCCAGACTGTATTGGGTGGGTGGAATATCTGTTACTCCGCTATACACCACCACTTCTCCTCATCTGTAGCTTTGTAGAAGCCACCAAGAAAAATGAAAACACATGATGGGTGAGTTGGTATTGCACTCTCTCGGAACTGTCAGGTACTTGTATTCTTCTATTTTAACACAGGTTGTCATTACTTTTGTTTAGACTTCATAGTAAAAGGTTGACTTTAATCTGCATTTTGGTCATTTTATTACAATTTGTAGGATAACATGATATGTATGTTTCAGCTCCTCCACAGATCAATATTACAGACAATGTCATTGTAAAAAATAAAGAGTGTTCCTTACATAGTGTCATCTCTGGTTTCTATCCGGTGGACATCGACATTAAATGGCTCCGGGATGGAGAAATACTGGACAAAGTTATTGTGGAGAGACCTCAGAGAGACCCGGATGGGACGTACCATGTGAGGAGCTCAGTAACAATAACACCCACCGAGGAGGACAGAGAGCGGATCTTCTCCTGTAGAGTCCAACACGAGTCTCTTACTGCACCTCTCCAGAAAGACTTCCAGCTGGTGTATGGAGGTAATATACGCTAATATTTACAAATATTTACATAAAAAGGACGAGACTGAGCAAAAGGGTTTAAAGCCCCCTCTGCCATGAAATGAACCAAGTTCCGCCTGCCCACAATACAGTACATCTACTGCGGACTGGCAGGACAGCTAGGCTAGGTGATGTACCCATCTGTCGTGGCCTTTCTTCCAGATTTGGGACTCCCATGCGCGCCCCCTGCTGACCCGTGCTGTAATTGGACACAGCAGGAGTTTTTTCAGTAGATTTCAGCCAATGATTTGTAAGTCTCTGATCACCGCCATTACAGTATAGTATTTATAGCTGCGAAAATTCCAGTATATATACACTAGTTTGCAGATGCTATAACTTTCACGCAAACCAATTAATATACACTTATTAGGATTTTTTTTTTTACCAAAGACATGTAGCAGAATTCATATTGGCCTAAATTTATGAAGAAATTTGATTTTATTAGATATGTTTTATAACAGAAGGTAGAAAATATCGTTTAGTCTTTTTCTGTTTATCTAATAATAATAATAATAATAATTAAAAAAGCCAGTGGTGATCAAATACCACCAAAAGGAAGCTCTATTTCTGTGAAAAAAGGATTTAAATGTAATGTATGTACAGGGTTGCATGACTGAGCAATTGCCAGTTAAATGAATGAATGAAGGTGGTAAAACCTTCTGGAGGTCAAGTGGTTAAAAACGCTAAATCACCCACTCGTTGTGGACTAGATGCCTTTCAGTGCTCAAATTTCCTGTTGGCAATGCTTGCTACTCTCTTAATCCTCCCCACCATCCAGTTTAAAATTCTATCGCTGTAGCTATTTTGTTGGTTACTGAACAATAGGTCTGACTCAGCAGAAGGTACACTATATTACCAAAAGTATTGGGGCACCTACCTTTACACACACGTGAACTTTAATGGCATCCCAGTCTTAGTCCATAGGGTTCAATATTGAGTTGGCCCACCCTTTGCAGCTATAACAGCTTCAACCTGGCTGATTAGTATTTTTATTTTATTGAGCTCTTTGAATTAAACTAAAAAACACTGAGGGTTTAATACTACTTTAAACATATTATGCAAAAAGACAAACCAAAAAGGAAAGTGAAAAAAAAAGTATATATACTGTATATAATAGAATGAACACACACAGTTAAATTCCAAAGTAAACAAAACAAAGAACTAGTTTTAGTAGGTCATGAATGCCCAATAGCACCATGACTGATGCTATGTTGAGGTGATGGTGTGCGGGGGAAGGGGATGGTGGGGTGATTCTTGGATAATACAATGAAACACATCATCATCTAGAGTAGTCTTTTTCAACCAGGGTTCCATGGAATTCTAGGGTTCCTTAGAAGTTGCCATGGGTTCCCTAAGCAATGTGCAACTCCTGCCTCTCAGATAAGTAACCAATGACACCAGAGATCTTTTTATGTCTGTTAGGGGGGATTATTTTCTATGACCACAAATGTAAGGAGCATTCTTTCCACTGACCATCACACCCATGTACCATGAGCTATACTATAGATATAAAATGTTTTATTGGGAATTCCCTGAGCATGGAAAGTTATCTCAAGGGTTACTTCATGTTAAAAAGCCTGAGAAAGGCTGACCTACAGGCATGGCCAACAGCTGGTCAAGAAGTGGACCTTTCACTATTAATTGCACTTTCTCTTACCCCCTTCCTCCGCCAATCTCTTACACAACTGCAATTTTTATTTGTGTGTGTGTATATCTATAAACAGTACCTTATTTTCTTTCTTCCATTCTCCAACTTCCTAATTTCTTGCCCTCTCGAGAATTACATACCCTAAGCCCTGGGGTCTTCTGGAATATCCATGTAACATATCCTATAAGGCTGCAGGATAGTAAATGTTGAGGAATCACAAGAACACACAAAAATGAAAATTGTTTGCAGTCATAGGTTGGAGGAGGGGAATGACAGGTAATCTAAGTAAACTATATTTACAGCCAAGTTCTTTTTTTTTTAATTCCATCAAATGGACTTACCTGTATGTTCTCGGGTTTCAGTGGTTCTACCAGGGTCATGGCTGGTGCTGCAGTCAAGACCTTGATATAATTATTTAGAGCTGAGCGATGCTCTATAATGTAAAAGTGATCCGAACTGCTATACAGCCACTGGATCACTTTTACATATGGCGGAATGTAATTCCCCCTCCTACCAACCTTCTGGGCTCCCCTGTTCTACCTGGGAGCCTGGGACTGAAACCGGTGGCCGGACCGCATGCCATAGAGATGAAAGAGGAACTTACATAGTTACATAGCTACATATTTAGTAGCTTACATAGTTACATAGCTACATAGTTAGTCAGGTTGAAAAAAGTCCATCTAGTTCAACCTATAAAAGGGAAAAAAAAATACAATGCCAATATACATTCCCATATACACAATCCTATACCTACAGTTAATCCAGAGGAGGGCAAAAAATCACAGCAAAGCATGATCCAATTTACTCCAGCTTCTGTTCCCGCATCATCTCTATGGTCTATGAAACCAGAAGCAATGAAGAGGTTGTCACCTCGGATTGTTGTTTACAAGCCGTTACCAGCTTGTAAAGTTTTCCCTTTTGAGAGCAGAGAAGAGACTTGATGTCTAATAGACCCAAGATCTCTCAGTAAAGAGTACCTGTCACTGCCCCACCTATCACAAGGGATTTCGTTCATCCCTTGTGATAGGATTAAAGTCGATACATTGTTTTTAAATAGACAGGAGTAAAAAAATAATTTAAATAAGATAGATAATAAAAAAAAAATTGTGCTCATGCGCAAATGCGAACACATGCCTCGGTCCTGTATGTTTATGTAAATGGCAATTGCGGCACACATGTGAGGTTTCTCCACAAACATTAGAGTGAGAGCAATAATTCTAGCACCAGACCTTCTGTGTAACTCTAAACTGGTAACCTGTAAAGGCTTTTAATGCATCCGCTATGGAGATTTTTAAGTACTGTAGTTTGTCGCCATTTGTTTTCAGTAAATATATAATGTTTAGGGGTTCTAGGTAATTATCTATTAAATGCTGATTATTACATACAGTGGGGATCGAAAGTTTGGGCACCCCAGGTAAAAATGTGTATTAATGTGCATAACGAAGCCAAGGAAAGATGGAAAAATCTCCAAATGGCATCAAATTACAGATTAGACATTCTTATAATATGTCAAAAAAAGTTAGATTTTATTTCCATCATTTACACTTTCAAAATTACAGAAAACAAAAAAATTGGGTCTGCAAAAGTTTGGGCACCCTGCAGAGTTAATATCTTGTACTGCCCCCTTTGGCAAGTATCATATTCTTTGAGGTATCTTTGCCCATTCTTCCTTACAAAAGTGTTCCAGTTCTTTGAGATTTCTGGGCTGTCTGTCACGCACTGCTCTTTTAAGGTCTATCCATAGATTTTCAATAATGTTGAGGTCAGGAGATTGTGAAGGCCATGGCAAAACCTTCAGTTTATGCCTCTTGATGTAATCCCCCGTGGATTTTGAGGTGTGTTTGGGATCATTATCCATTTGTAGAAGCCATCCTCTCTTTAACTTTAGCTTTTTCACAGATGGCATCAAGTTACCATCCAAAATTTGCTGAAATTTTATTGAATCCATTTTTCCTTCTACTCGTGAAATGTTCCCTGTGCCACTGGCTGCAATACAACCCCAAAGCATGATTGATCCACCTCCGTGCTTAACAGTTGGACAGAGGTTCTTTTCATTAAATTCTGTGCCCTTTCTTCTCCAAACCTACCTTTGTTCATTCCGGCCAAAAAGTTCTATTTTAACCTCATCGGTCCACAGAACTTGCCTCAGGCTTGTCTATATGTTCATTTGCAAAGTTCAAATGCTGATTTTTGTGTTGAGGACGTAGAAGAGGTTTTCTTCTGATGACTCTTCCATGAATACCATATTTGTACAAGTATCTCTTTATAGTGGAATAGTGTACCACAACTCCAGTGTCTGCCAGATCTTTCTGGAGGGATTGTGCAGTCAAACGTGGGTTTTGAAACGCTTTTCTCACAATCCTGCGAGCTGTTCTGTCTGATATTTTTCTTGGTCTTCCAAGTCTTGCTTTAACTTCCACTGTTCCTGATGACTGCCATTTCTTAATTACATTCCGAACAGAGGATATTGACATCTGAAAATGCTTTGCTATCTTCTTATAGCCTTCTCCAGCTTTGTGAGCGTCAACCATTTTCAGTTTTCTAGACAACTGCTTAGAAGAACCCATGGTGCTGATTGTTGGGGCAAGGTCAGATGAGTATGGCCATTTAAAACCTTTGAGATTGACATCACCTGGTCTTCCCAGATGATGATTGAGAACAATCCATGACACTGGCAGGTCTCAGCTTTGCAAAGGGGGCAGTGCATGCTATAAATTCTGCAGGGTGCCCAAACTTTTGCAGACGCCATTTTTTTGTTTTCTGTAATTTTGAAAGTGTAAATGATGGAAATAAAATCTAACTTTTTTTGACATATTATAAGAATGTCTAATCTGTAATTTGATGCCATTTGGAGATTTTTCCATCTTTCCTTGGCTTCGTTATGCACATTAATACACATTTTTACCTGGGGTGCCCAAAATTTCGATCCCCACTGTATATATATATATATGAGAAGTGTCAGAATTGGCCTGGGGCTCAAGTGGTTAAATTTCTATGCAGAGGTTAGAACCCCAGTCAGCTGTCTGTGTCCCTGCTGGGTAGATTCACCCTCTACATTTATCCTGTCGACCATTGTCACCATAACAGAAAGTAATAGGAGATCCAAAATTTAGAGTTGCCTCCTGAATAGAAATAAAGAAATCCTGCATTGAGGACACTCATTCCAGTGACAACTGTCTAGGAGAATCCCCCCAGTGGGATTTTAGACCTCCTGTACTCTATGCAAAAAGTAAAAACATTTTTAGATTTATACATACTCTAATGGTAACTGCTGAAAGATCTGCTTTAGAGATCTTTCAGACAAACTGTACTGCTTACTGCCCATTGAAAAGGGATCACTTTTCAGAAAGCAGCACAGTAGTGGCTGGCAGGCATCCGGAGGTGCTACTGCCACCTCCATTTTATTCAGTTTTTTTCCTCTGCCTCCTTTGTCCACAATGTTTGTGGAATAATTGATTAAAACAAAAAGGAAAGTGATATTCTAGACAACAGTTTATGTTAGACTGCACTAGAACATTTTTTTTGGCAGATAGCTGTACTAATGTGTTTGGCTTCTAATTTTCTAGATAGACAATACTATATAAAGTACAGAAAAATAAAGTATTGGAATGACATACAACTCTCTTTTTTTTTGCAGATATCCCATCTGTTCACATCACTTCCCAAGCGTTTAAGTTGAATGTGGAGCAGAACTTGGTGTGCAGAGTTTCTGGGTTTTACCCGGAATCCATCACAGTGAACTGGTACTTGAATGACACCCTGGTGGAGAAAGCCAAGACTCAGAGGATCAGTAGTTCAGATGTGGAATCCGTCTACCCCTTCACCCCGACACAACAGAACTGGGACATGGAGCTGAGATGTGTGGTGGAACATGGAACCCTCACCACTCCACATATGGAGAGACTGCTGGTACAAGCCACAGGTGAGAGACATCCAATTTAATAGAAGTATTTTAAAATAAACATTAAAATATATAACTAAAATATATAACTTTTTCTGCGGCCCTCAGGGCCCCCTGCAGACGCTGTTCTGTGTCTCTCTATTGCCCTGTTATAACAGTGATTCCCAATATTCTCATTCAATATGTCTACTGTCTCCTAAAGCTTTTCCCCAGTCTCCAACAACTCCTATAGCACATTCAAAGTCTCTGACAGCCTCCTTCAGCATGTCCACAGTCTCTGACCATCTCTTGTATCAGGTCTTCAATCTCTAAACATCTTCTGTACTATGACCACAATCACTGACTATCTCTTGTAGTCGGCAGTCTCTGACCATCTCTTGTATCATGTTTGCAGTCTCTGATCATCTCTTGTATCCCGTCGACAGTCTCTGACCATCCCTTGTATCATGTCTACAGTCTCTGACCATCTCTTGTATCTTTTCTGCAGTCTCTGACCATCCCTTGTATTCTGTCTGCAGTCTCTGACCATCTATTGCATCATGTCTACAGTCTCTGACTAGCTCTTTTATCCAGTCTGCAGTCTCTGACCATATCCTGTATCATGTCTTCAGTCTCTGACCAACTCTTTTATGTTGTCTGCAGTCTCTGACCCTCTCTTGTATCATGTCTGCAGTCTCTGATCATCTCTTGTATCCTGTCTTCAGTCTCCGACTAGCTCTTTTATCCTGTCTGCAGTCTCTGACCATCTTTTGTATCATGTCTGCAATCTCTGACCATCTTTTGCATCATGTCTGCAGTCTCTGATCATATCATGTATCCTATCTGCAGTCTCTGACCATCTCCTGTACCATGTCTGCACTTGAGGCCCACCATATCATGAAAGTTGACCACCACTGCTCTAGACTGTATCATAGGGAATCAGGTAGATGTGGTGGGTTTGTTGCCCTAATAGGCAATGACTGAGGTGACAAGTAATACAATATGGCATGTTGTATAGCTTTCTACCAGGGTCTCCAAACCTTTTTCATACAAGGGTCATATCTTATATTTAAAAAAAATCTGCCTGCCAAAATAAAAAAAAGTTTTATTACTTAAGGCTGGGTTCACACATGTGCAGTGTGAACTGAAGCTCCGTTTTGACAGCTAATTGACAAAGTAGTTGTTCAGTGTTTCACATCAGTTATTGATCAGGATCAGGTCAGGTTTACATCAGGATCAGGTCAGGATTTTATCCTGTTCACAACAGAATGCATCTGTGAATAAGATGCGTTCCCATAGAAGATAATGTGCTCACAATTCACTCCGCAATGCCCAGAAAATGCACACGTTTTTTGGGGAATGTGGAGTGCAAATGCAATAAATGGCTTACACCGCATCCAATTCGAATAGGTGTGAACCGGGCCTAAAGGATTTTTAAAGGCTTGAGGTTTTTTACTTTTATGTATAAAAAAACCTGTGTGCAGCGCCCCCCCCCAATACTCACCTGTGCTCCCTCTCGATCCAGTGATGTGCAAAAGAGCTGAGCTTCTCTTCGGTTTCTCATTCCTCATTGGCTGGGACAGCAGCAGGCGCTGTTATATGTCATATGTATTTTTAAAATAAAAAACAGGTTTATAATTACTGGCCCTGTGCTATAAAATTGCACAGAGCAGCCTTGAAAATTCTCTTCTCGGGTCCCCTGCTGGTGCTCCTGCTCCTCCTCTTCTCAATGTGGCACCATAGGCAGCTGATTTTCCTAGCCTTGCGCTAATAAAGCATTTTTTATGCTTCATTAGCTCACCCACTTAGGTGGCGCTTCCCCTTTTTCTCCTCCCTTCTTACACAGAGCTGGCTATACTCTGAGGACAGCTATCATACCCCTGTTCAGACACACATCTATATATGCAATATATTTCTTCCACACCCATGGATGTACTATGGACTATTATGTTTATGGACTTTAATGTGTTTCAACTTCTTAACTTTTCAACCAGTTATTATCTTGGATTCAGCTTTTTATTGCGGCAGTGCAAAGTGTATATTGTGTTTTTTTTTTTTTTTACTCCTCACACTGTCAGCTAGAGGAAAAAACGCTGGCTTCTCTTTACATCATGTGCTGTCATTGGCTAGGATCAGCCCCTTACTCTGATCACAGAGTGCGCACCCGCGCCCCACAGCACATGCACAGCACAATGCACATGGACGCCCTCCCGGCAATTTTGTCCCGCACTGTAGCAGTCTTTTGGCTATAGTGTGGGTGGGAAGAGGTTGATATGACATTCAAGACTGTTTTACAACATGACCCATTGATATGAATATTGAGAATTTCGGATGAGGAATTATATACACCTCAAGCCCGGACATCCATATCCAGATTGTTATTTCTTTGCCCACAAGTCCAGTATGTTAAAATGGCGTTCCCTTCTTCTTCCTATGCTACCTTGCTTAACCACTTCCTGTCCAGCGACATACCCGTAGGCGCTGGATTTCGGTGGCTTTTACCGGGATGATGCGCCCGCAGCTGCAGGTATCTCTAGTAATAGCAATTAGAGCAGCTCACCAGCTGCTTGATTGCTATTACAAGCAGCAGGACAGGACTTACATCTAAAGTGGTAACGTGTAAAGGCTTTTAAAACGTCGTCTATGGATAGTAAAATTTACGTTGTTCGTCACCCTGGCACAGGAGTGGACAGTTTTAAAGCGTGACTTATATGGTATCTATTTACTCAGCATAACTTCATCTCTTATATTTTACAAAAAAAAAATAAAAAATGAGTTGTGTATTGTGTTTTTTTGCATTAAGATTCAAAAAAAGTAAATTTTTCCCCAAATAATTGCATGTGAAAAACGCTGCGCAAATACTGTGTGACATAAAAAATTGCAAAACCCAACAATTTATTCCCTAGGGCCTCTGCTTTAAAATATATATATTTATATATATATATGTTTGGGGGTTGTAAATTTTCTAGCAAAAAATATTGATTGTTACCAAAAAAGTGCCAGAAAACAGGGGAACTCCTCATAAGTTTCACAAACTGGGGGATCCATGGCTGCATTTTCCAGGCCCCTTTTTTCTAGCCCCTTTAGCATTGGTATCTACCGTATGCAGATTCTTAAATGTTGATTCTACTGGTATGTAGCACTGGTAGTTGTGGGTACCTGGGATACTTTGTAAATAGGCACACTTTTGTTGAGAATAGTTCGTTACCTCCACTGGATGTAGCCAGGGCTGCTGTTAGAAATCATAGGGCTCCATACAGCCTACCTTACAGGGCCCCTGCACCTACCCCTAACTTACCCCCACCCAGCCGTAAGTGACCAAGGTCATACCGTATTTACACGCACTTTTTTCCCCTTAAAGCGGGAGTCCACCGTTTTTTCTTTTTTAAAAGCCAGCAGCTACAAATACTATAAAAATAATGACACTTACCCGCCCAGTGCGCCCCCGATGTCGGCACCCGAAGCCGATCTCTCGATCGTCTCTCGGGTGCTGCAGCCGCCATCTTGGGTATGGGAATCGGGAAGTGGAGCCTTTCGGCTTCATTTCCCGGTTCCCTACTGCGCTATAAGGATGGTCCCCGCTGTCTCTGGGATCTGTGTGTTTCCCAGCAGGCAGCGGGGGACCTTCGGAAAGGGGCGTTGATTCTGCGGAAAGGGGCGTAGATTCTGCAGATATCTATGCCGGAAGTGGGTGCAGATACCTGTACTGTACAGGTACCTGCACCCCCCTCCCCCTTGAAAGGTGCCAATTGTGGCGCCGGAGGGTTCCAATGAGCGGAAGCTCCACTTTAGGGTGGAGCTCCGCTTTAAAATCAGGGGAAAATCGCGGGTGCGTGTTATACGCCGATCCTCTGCGATTTCTGAGCGATTTTGAGCCTCTGGGCGGCTTTCAGCCGCCTTTCGGCTCTTCTCACGGCAGAAAGCCTCTGCGCACGAAGAGCTCAGGCCCTGCCCCCTCCCTCCTGTCAATCATCTGGGACACGTGACAGGTCCCAGGTGATTGCACAGCCACTCGCGGCACACAGCACCACTTGCGCATGTGTAGTGGGTGCCCCGCTGTGAAGCCACTGTTACAATGCCGGCGCCGCCAAACAGAGGGGGAGACGAGTGAGCATCTCTGGACCCTGGGACAGGTAAGTGTCCGCTTATTAAAACTCAGAAGCTGCAGTATTTGTAGCTGCTGACTTTAAATTTATTTTTATTTTTTTAAATGGCAACACCGCTTTAAATCCACAAGTGCTTTTTTTTAACCACTACTATTCCTTTATATTGGCTTTTAAAATGTACAAATGCAGCAATTTAGAATTTGGATGAAAGGTTTAGCGCTGGGAAACACTTTTTGAAAGATAAAAAGTGCATTTTATATACAACTATTTGGATCAGACCAAAATGAGGGACAAATGAGGGGGGAAGAGGGACAGAGGGACATTACTCCAAATCAGGGACAGTTGGGGGCTATGACTTATCTACCGATTTATAGGTCTGTCCGCTCTGTTATTTTCACAGGTATATTTTCTTTTATTCTGGATGCTGTAAAACTCTGAATAAAAAATATTTGAGATAAGAATAAAGAAAAAGCTAAAGAAAAACAGGTATTAGGAGATCGCAGCATGGCGTGCTAAGCCTACAAAACTCCTTTCACCATCATCTGAAAAGGATGGAGGGAGGTAAACGCTATCGCTGGTGTGAAAGGAGCGTAGCCATGATGTCTTTGTCTTTTACTTATATAATGGATGAAATGTCATGTCATTTGCTTTCTGTTTTAACAAGCCCAGAGACAGATTGTACTTTAGCTTTCATACTGGAAAGACCCGTCCGCCTGCCAAAGCAAAACCTTTTTCATGCTTATAGCCATTATGAGCCGGAGGGGGGGGAGGGGGGATTGGGTTGGCAGCCTGTAGTATCTATAGATATAAGGGAGCATTTACGGGAAGTCAGCTGTTCTCAAGAATCCATCTATCGAATTTAACCCTCTCTGGTTCTGAGAAGCTCCTGAAACATTTACACGGCTATTCACACTTTCAACAACTTTTTCTTCATAAAAGCCAACTTCTGTTTTAAAATTGTCTATTTTCTTTTGCATATGTATGACATGCAGAGGTACACAAATATACATTGTATGGCATCAGTTTCATAGTTGTCATACGTATTAGTACTCATAGGTCAAATCACCACTTACTAAAGCCTTGTAAACACGATTAGATTTTCGGACGACCGAACGCCTGTCATTTGTGGCACGCTAGTCTCATGTCGAAAGTGAAGAGGTTACTCACAATACGAAAATTCTGGTACGACTGAATACAACGTCAGAAGTGATGTAATGTGTTGTATAGTTTTGTATGTGTTCTTTCATTTCTGAGCATGCGTAGTCTTGCTCTTACGATTTTTTTTTCGTACGAAAAACCTCATTAACGAAACGAAAATCAGACTTTGAGTTCACATCTGTCTGAACATCCAGATTTTGTCTGAGGAAAAAGCGAAATCGGCTGTCAAAAGCACCGTACTAAAGATCAGAAAATTCGGCAGGACAGCTCTTCGTACAAATTTTTCCATCTGATTTTCGTATCGTGTGTATGGGTCTTTACAGTCATACTGAGCTAATTGTATGTCTGTAGAACACTCCTGACATCTTCAGACACACCCAGGCCAGCCGATCTCAGACTGATCATGGGGAAAGGATTTCCACTGACGATCGCTACCCTTTTCCCAGCAATCCACTTTCCCCATACCTTTAGTATTTTTTTACATTGGCCCAACAATTCCTGAAAGAGTATGGAGGCTGCTGTTCCTGGCCTACTTTTCAAAACTTTAGCTGCCTAACTGTCTCTGGGTTTGGTACTTTTGGAGTCACTTGGATCAGGATAATGGCAACTATATTACCAAAAGTATTTAGGATGCCTTTACATGCACATGAACTTTAATGACATCCAAATCTTAGTCCGGAGGGTTCAGTATTGAGTTGTAGCTTCAACTCTTCTGGAAAGGCCGTCCACAAGGTTTAGGAGTGTGTCTATGGGAATGTTTGACCATTCTTCCAGAAGAGCATTTGTGAGGTCAGGAACTGACGTAGGACGAGAAGGCCTGGCTCGCAGTCACCAGTCTAATTCATCCCAAAGGTGTTCTGTCAGGTTGAGGTCAGCACTCTGTGCAGGAAAGTCAAGTTCCTCCACCCCAAATTCACTCATCCATGTCTTTATGGACCTTGCTTTGTGCGAAAGTTTCTTTCAGCGATAAGATGACTCCAGGCTGTCAGCTCTCCCTGCGTGATATCTCCAGTGGGCGGGGCCCAGATTCCCCTGCTGATGTCAGCCAGGGAGTAGGGGAGGAGAGAGCAGGGAGCCTGGAGTCATGTGATCACTGTAAGACACTGTGAATACAGGTAGAAATCTTTTTTTAAAGTGGTTGTAAACTCTCCCCCACAACTTTGTCCCATGTAAATCAGCATAAAAAACCCTAATGAACACTGCTTGTAGATATCTCCTTATTTGCTTAGCATTGTTGTAATCCTTTTTGTTCTTTAGAATGTCGTCACTGAGCATGTCCAGATCTTCCCTGCTTTATGGCACACTCTGTATATTTATCTATCTATTATCAGGACTTCCTACAGCACAACACTGAAATCCCAGGAAACTGCAGAATCATTC
The DNA here is from genome assembly GCF_037356315.1 of Lithobates pipiens. NCBI lineage: Eukaryota > Metazoa > Chordata > Amphibia > Anura > Ranidae > Lithobates > Lithobates pipiens. The sequence continues at coordinate 46,092,878 of NW_027507784.1, forward strand.
TGAGCTTCCTCCTACACAGCATGTGACCATGTGACATCACATGCAGTGTAAAGCAGGGCATGGGACAGCATTACTGCAGTCTTATCAGCTGAAGCTGATAAGACTGACAAAGGCAAACACTATATAATCAGCACAAGTAAATACTATGAAATAAAACAAGTCAGCTATGAACAGGGAAGCAGGGTTGCCATAGAAACATTGGATTGAGAAGGAGGCTTGGTTAACAGTACAGGAAGTGGTCAATGTAAGGGCGGAAATACACTCCACTGTGGACTCAACAATACTTAAGATGGCGCTGCCTAACCCCTGGAAACAAGTTTTTTAAAGTTTCTTTAAACAGTAAGTAATATGCGATTTGGGCTGGATTACAGTGGCTATAGTTTGATAATTACTTATTATAATGGACTAAATGAAAAGAAGCATCAGAGTGGGAGAGTTGACTTCCTCTTTAACCACTTTTAATCGATTTAACCGCTTGCCAACCAGCCGCCGTCATTATACTGCGGCAGGTCGGCACATTCCCACGAGCTGTCGTAGCTGTACGTACAGCAGGGGTGCCGATGCTTGTGGCCGACAGTCGCGTTGATCGCTGGCCACGAGGGATTGTGGGCACGAGAGGCAGAACAGGGAAGTGTGTGTGTAAACAAATCCCCGTTCTGTTCTGTGAGAAAAGACAGATTGTGAGTTCTTAATAGCTAGGTACACCCCTGGCCATAGGTGTGCACAGCCTAGCATTAGGGTGTGCACCTTAAAGCTTAAACACACACGTGTGTGCTTTTGTATTTATAGTGACGGTGTCAGTAGAGCAGGAGACGGTGTCATTAGGACAGGGACTGGTGTCAGCAGGACAGTGGATGGTGTCAGTAGTTTTCATTTTTATTATTTTTGACAATTTTATCTTTCGTATATTTAACATTTTGTAGGAGCCCGGTCAGGGGGCTTTGGTGAAGAATCAGGGGTTTAAACAGGGGGAATCTGCGCTAAACAGGGTGATTAGGGTGTGCCCAGGCACACCCTATGCGCACGCCTATGCCCCTGACATGTGTAGACACAGCCAGGCCAGCCGATCTCAGCCTGGCCATGCTGAAAGGATTTTCATTGACAATTGCTACTCTTTTCCCTACATACAGCTGTTACAATCCACTTTCCCCCAACCTCAGTATTTTTATAAAGGATGACAATGCTGATCCATTTTTTAAATGTGTAGCTACCTAGCTGCCTCTGGTCTTGGCACTTTCGGAGTCACTTACTTGAATTAGGATGACGTTAAGTCATCTAATATCTGATAAAGTGAATTTAGCTCTGAAAGGCCAGTCAACGTTTTCCAGGCTTCTTTAACCCCTTCTGCTGAGTGTACGCATATATGCGGCTTCTTTGAAGTGGATGGGTCTTCTTCTGTAGAGCCACATATGTGTGAATCTGTGTTTGTGCCGAATTTGACATTTTTTTCATACCATTTAAGGCCAGTTTTCCTTTGATAAAAACAAAAACAGAAGGAAAAAGCCATTACCAATGAAAGCTTCCACTGCGGTATAAGTCATCTGGATACACTAAAGCTGGCCATACACCTATACAGTGGTGTGAAAAAGTGTTTGCCCCCTTCCTCATTTCCTGTTCCTTTGCATATTTGTCACACTTAAGTGTTTCGGAACATCAAACCAATTTAAACAATAGGCAAGGACAACACAAGTAAACACAAAATGCAATTTGTAAATGAAGGTGTTTATTATTAAAGGTAAAAAAAAATCCAAACCATCATGGCCCTGTGTGAAAAAGTGATTAAGATACTATAACTGTGGTTGTCCACACCTGAGTTCAATTTCTCTAGCCACACCCAGGCCTGATTATTGCCACACCTGTTCACAATCAAGGCATCACTTAAATAGGAGCTGCTTGACACAGTAAGGTCCCCCAGAAGATCCTTAAAAGCTACACATCATGCCGAGACCCAAAGAAATTCAGGAACAATTGAGAAAGAAAGTAATTGAGATCTATCAGTCTGGAAAGGGTTATAAAGCCATTTCCAAAGCTTTGGGAATCCAGCGAACCACAGTGAGAGCCATTATCCACAAATGGCGAAGACATGGAACAGTGGTGAACCTTCCCAGGAGTGGCCGGCCGCCCAAAATTACCCCAAGAGCGCAGCGACGACTCATCCAAGAGGTCATAAAAGACCCCACAACAACGTCCAAGGAACTGCAGGCCTCACTTGCCTCAGTTAAGGTCAGCGTTCATGCCTCCACCATCAGGAAAAGACTGGGCAAAAATGGTCTGCATGGCAGAGTTCCAAGGAGAAAACCACTGCTGAGCAAAAAGAACATCAAAGCTCGTCTCAATTTCTCCACAACACATCTTGATGATCCCCAAGACTTTTGGGACAACATTCTGTGGAACCGATGAGACAAAAGTGGAACTCTTTGGAAGGTGTGTGTCCAAGTATATCTGGCGTAGAAGGAACACTGCATTTCATAAAAAGAACATTATACCAACAGTAAAATATGGTGGTGGTAGTGTGATGGTCTGGGGCTGTTTTGCTGCTTCAGGACCTGGAAGACTTGCCGTGATAAAAGGAACTATGAATTCTGCTGTCTACCAAGAGATCCTGAAGGAGAATGTCCGACCATCTGTTCGTGTACTCAAGCTGAAACGAACTTGGGTTCTGCAGCAGGACAATGATCCTAAACACACCAGCAAGTCCACCACCGAATGGCTGAAGAAAAACAAAATGAAGACTTTGGAGTGGCCTAGCCAAAGTCCTGACCTGAATCCTATTGAGATGTTGTGGTATGACCTTAAAAAGGCAGTTCATGCTCGAAAACCCTCTAATGTAACTGAATTAGGACAATTCTGCAAAGATGAGTGGGCCAAAATTCCTCGAGGACGCTGTAAAAGCCTCATTGCACGTTATCGCAAACGCTTGGTTGCAGTTCTTGCTTCTAAGGGTGGCCCAACCAGTTATTAGGTTTAGGGGGCAATCACTTTTTCACACAGGGCCATGATGGTTTGGATTTTTTTTTCACCTTTAATAATAAACACCTTCATTTACAAATTGCATTTTGTGTTTACTTGTGTTGTCCTTGACTATTGTTTAAATTGGTTTGATGTTTCGAAACACTTAAGTGTGACAAACATGCAAAGGAACAGGAAATGAGGAAGGGGGCAAACACTTTTTCACACCACTGTAGATTATCTGCAGAGTTTCTATGGTTAGATGGAAAAAGTGCAACAGATTTCTCCAGGTTCGCTAAACTGTGTGGATGGAGGAATCTCCCACTTTTTCCATCTAACCATAGAAAATCTGCAGGTAATCTATAGGTGTATGGCTAGCTTAAGTTGTTATATGTACAGTTTTACTTACTCATTTCAAAGTTGCAAAACTGGGTGCAGTCATTAAGATTTGCTTTACCTTCCATCATGGAGGATTTAATATCAGTGTAAATGTAATAAGTATATGTTGTAAAAATAAGCAGCATTCTACTTTCCTTTTGTTTTCAGATCTGAAGGCACGGTATAAACTCCATGTTGTATTCGCCAGTGTAGTGCTGATCTTAATTGCTGGAGCTATAATCATTGTTCTGTTACTCATTAAGCAAAGAAGAAAGCGTAAGTGACTTTAAACATTTTATTACATGATAAAGTAAAGGTTTGTGTCCTGTCTGTTAAACTAATAAGTATCTTGTAGTACCATCCGATAAGAAAGTATCAGTGTGTCTGTAATAAAACATTAAGACCTGTTCACACTATAACCCACATGTGAATCACACAGGAACCACATAGCATTCCTGTGCAATTCACATGTGATTCAGTGTGGTGTGTCATTTATTTTGAATGGGCTCAAATCGCACCAAAAAATTGCAAGAACCTTTTTTTGGAACCGTACTGAAACCGCATTGCGTGGTCTTTTTGTACCATGTGATCTGGTGTGGGCAAACCACACTGCGTTTACAATCCTTTTCGAGTGTCGTTAACTTTGTATCAACACTCAAAGCAAATTGCAAATACACTGTGATTGCAATGCGGTGCGGGAAACCCGCAGGGATCACTGTGTCCCGCATATGTGTGACTCTAGGCCTAATATCTTTCTACAACTCCTTCTAGGATCATTATAGGGCCCAATTACACTTGTGTGTTGCAGCAATGCATGCTAAAATGCATGCAATAAAGTATTTTTGCCACAATGCATGCCAACGTACATGCTCTATGTGCAGTGTGCTGTCATTCATAGTGTATGGACCAAAACGCACTGTAGAGTAGAATGCATCTCAGGTTGCACAACAGCCCAATAAATACCATACATTGTGGAGCATTGTGTTTTGAAAAAAAAAGTCATGCAAATATTTTCATCCATTGTGGTACATCAGCAGCCCATTCATAATGAATTGGCTTCCTTAACGAAATTTAACACATGCTAATGTGTGAATGCCATGCAGGGCAAAGTGACAGTATCTCTACAAAAGCCAACTTCTTCCCATGCAGCCAATGATATAATTTTCCCAGTTATTTGACAGTGCTCAGACATAATCTTTGTCTGCAAGACCTTGGAACTGGCCCAGGGTAGGCCAGGTATTGTGGATGGCTGTGGAGGAGGAAGGAGCCCAGAGGGATTACTGGTATAGTGGATATAAGGGGTTTCCCCTCTGTCTTTGGCCTCAAGGGGTTTGGGGAGCCGGCTATATGCACAGGTAAGATGACAATTCTAAGATGTGGAGATGGGCCAAGGCTTATTGGTATATAGAACAAGCTAAATGAGACACGACACAGTGGAAGATTCTATGTGCCTGGAATGAGCGTTTTATTCATTTTATTGGGGTACAATTAGTTTTCCCAGTGTCTACATACTATTGGCCTTCACTTATACTAAACTGACCTACTCCACTCCATCATTCAACAATCCAATACCAAAGTCTATGCAGCCTATGGAGGCATTGCCATTGGATATTTGAAGGGTTAGATGGGGCCTAACCCCAGTGCTATATGAACATGTCCGACAAGAGGGATTGGGAAAGCACCCGAACAACTTTTTTGGAAAGATTCAGCCATATTTAGAGATTATAAACTAATATACAGTATCTCACAAATGTAAGTGCACCCCTCACATTTTTGTAAATATTTTATTCTATGTTTTCATGTGACAACACTGAAGAAATGACACTTTACTACAATGTAAAATAGTGAGTGTACAGCTTGTATAACAGTGTCAATTTTCTGTCCCCTCAAAATAACTCAACACACAACCAGCTCAGATAGCTTTCATAGGAACTGGAAACCCCATTAACTCTCACTTCCTGTCACAAGGAAAAACATTACATTTTAGATTTCCCATCACTATATATGTACTTCTGACAGTGGTTATCAGGACAATTAGAGAGTGTGAATCACCCTAGCGAGGACACAGAAAGGAATAACAACCTAAGTTGGAATTCTTACTTACTCCATCAGTTAAAACTTCTCTTGCTACTAAAAAGTTGATATTCTCTTTAGTACTTTGAAAATGTAGCTGCACTTTTAGCAAGGTTTGCCCTCTTCATCCCCAAGTCTTATACTTACCTGTCACTGATCTCCCTAAACCTTTTCTTACATAACCAGTAGAGACTCTTCTTCCAAAATCTTCTGGCCAGCCTCTTCTCCAGCAAAAAGAATGTCCATTCAACCCTTTGGAAAGACCACCAATTACTGGTCCCATCAGTGGATTGCTGTTCCATACTGTATGAATAAACAGAGATAGAGGCCAGGCTTGGAGATTTGGGGACTATGAGTGTTGCTCCCACAGCCTACATCCTAGCCTGGTGTCAGAAACTATGAAACAGACTGAGACAGAAGTACAATCAAATCACACTTGTTTATTAATAAAAATAAAAATTGAAATAGAAAAAAGCGTAGTCAAGCATAGCCAGAGTCCAGTAGCCAGATCGGGTAGTCAGCCAGTCCAAAGTTCATAAACCAGATCGGGTAATCAGCCAGGCCGGAAGTCAGGGATCCAAGGAGAGCAACCGCAAGCAGGATAATAAGCCAGCTGGGATGTCAACAAGCTAGTCTTGAAACAAACAGCAGGAGATGGTTCCCTGTGATGTGACCAACGCAAAGGCAAATGAAAAAGTGAGCAGGAAAGCTTTAAATAGGCAGGTCAGACGAGCATCATCGGGAACAACTGGTAAATGTGGAAAGAGGAGAGAGCTGGCAATTAGCCGACAGCTGAGCGGCCAGCCCAGAGGAGGAAGGGCTAAGCCAGCCCTGACAGCTGGCCATATAGGATATCATTTTCTTGTACAATTTTCATTTAGATTTACCAAAACTATAAAAAAATTAGGCTAAACCTAAAAACACTTTGAATTTGTATGCAGTTAGGCAGGGCCTTGCACTGTAAATCTAAAGAAAACTGTATAGGAAAATTGTATAGAGGAGGAGTGGGGATCGGTAAGTGTAAACCCTTGTACACACGGTCGGTCATTCAGATGGAAAATGTCCGATAGGACCGTGTTGTCGGATAATCCGACCGTGTGTGAGCTCCATCGGACTGTTTCCATCAGAATATCCGACCAACAAAGTTTTAGAGCAGGGTGATACAATTTTCCAATAACATGATCCGATCGGACTTTGTCCGATCGTTTGTAGAGAATTCCGATCGGACAAAGTACCACACATGCTCAGTTCAAATTCCTAGACCAAAGCTATTGGCTACTAGCCTGAACGTAGTCCTGTCATAATGAAATAACGTCATCACGTTACAAACGATTGGATTTTCCAACAACTTTGTCCGACCGTGTGTATGCAACACAAGTTTTGACGGATTTTGTTGTCGGAATGTCTGACCGTGTGTACAAGGGCTAAGAGTTGGATGGGACGTGGGGTGGGGCCAATTTAAAGGATATATGTACTAAATGCACAATCATCCTCTAATGATTACATAGTCTAATTGCCAATTTTCTGAGCCTGTGCTACTTCTGTGCCTCTGTAAAGATAATATTTAAATATTTCTTTTGGGTATTACAGGCTTTCCAAAGGTGAGGAATATCACTCGCTCCTCTGGTGTAACTTTCAGCTTAGATGTGCATCATTTTTACCCAGAAGAAATTACTGTATCGTGGGAGGTGATCCAGCCACCGTCAAGCACACAGCCTAAGCCCATACAGTCTACCATTATAATAACTCAAAACCAAGATGGAACTTTCAATGCCACCAGCACTTGTGAAAGCCTCAGAGGGATGATCCGTGAAAACGAGGTATATGTTGTGGGAGCCGTGGTGGATCACGGAAATCTGAATCACGTAAAACGAAGAGAATGGAGAAGCGATGATAAAGATAACAAAGGTATGATCAATAATTTATTAACGACAATATTGTCATAAGTCTGACATGGTTGAAGCCCAAAAATTCAACATGGCACCCATCATTTCATTAAAATGACTGGTTTTCAATCAGACACATAAACACAACTCAAGTTCAATGTTTTCTTACTTAATTCAAAAAATGTGGTTACCTTTCTTAAAATTTTGTAGCTCCTGTTTGAACTTGAACTGTGGAAAAATGAGAGATGAGAAAGATTAGTTAATTTTTTAGATATTCGGACGTTTACTTTAACCACTTAAGCCCCAGAAGATTGTACCCCCTTCCTGACCAGAGCATTTTTTGCGATTCGGCACTGCGTCGCTAACATATGTGCAGTCGTGCGACGTTGTACCCAAACAAAATTTATTTCCTTTTTTTACCACAAATAGAGCTTTGTTTTGGTGGTATTTGATCACCTCTGCGTTTTTTTTTTGGGGCTATAAACAAAAAAAGAGCGAAATTTTTACTATAATAAATGTCCCCAAAATATATACCGTATATGCCGGTGTATAAGACGACTGGGCATATAAGACGACCCCCTAATCTTACTGTTGTATAAGCATTTTTTTCTTGTACTTACCCTATAAGACGACCCCCTTCCAAGGCTTCTGACGCTTGATATTCCGTCCTTCTTGCTGGAGCAGGAGCTGGCGCCATATCCTTCTTCCTGCTTTTGCTGGAACCAATCACGGCAAGCGATGTATTCTATTAATGAATACAAAGCCTGCTTGGATTGGCAGAGGCTGTATCATCATCAGCCCGCACCTCTGACTCTCAAAGCCAATCCGAGCAGGCTACAGAGTAGCCTGCTCGGATTGGCAGAGGTTGTTGCTCCAATCCGAGCAGGCTCTGTATTCATTTGAATACATCGCTCGCTGGGATTGGCTCAGCGGTATATACTGTATGTAGCCGAAGCTACATACAGTATTACCGAACCCTCAGCAGGCATCGGAGGGGCTGATCCGGCGTATAAGACGACCCCCGATTTTCGGCCAGTTTTTTTAAGTGTAAAAGGTCGTCTTATACGCCGGCAAATACGGTATATATATATATATATATATATATATACTGTATATAAAAATAATTCTTTCTCCATTCAGGCCAATATGTATTTTACTACATATTTTTGTAAAAAACAAAACAAAAAAAAACACAATAAGCACATATTGATTGGTTTGCACAAAAGTTATAGCATCTTCAAAATAGGGGATAGATTTATGGCATCTTCATTATTCTTTTTTTTTTATTAGGCGGCGATCTGAGATTTTCTATCGGGACTGTAACATTATGGCGGACACATCAGACACCATTTTGGGACCATTGTCATTTATACAGCGATCATGGCTATAAAAATGCACTGATTACTGTGTAAATTACACTGGCAGAGAAGGGGTTAAAAACCAGGGGACGCTGAAGGGGTTACGTGTGTCCTAGGGAGGTGTTCTAACTGTAGGGGGGAGGGGCTACCACTGACACGACAGCGATCACTGCTCCCGATGACAGGGAGTAGTGGATCTCTGTAATGTCACTAGGCAGAAAAGGGAAATGCCTTGTTTACAAAGGCATCTCCCCGATCTATCTCTCTACACTGCAATCGTGGGCCGCCGGCGAACATCAAAGGGATGTACAGGTACGCCCATTTGCCTGCCTATGCCACTCTGCTGACTTACATCTGTGTGCGGCGGTCAGCAAGCGGTTAACGAGGAATTCCAGGTAACACTAACGTGGGGGAGGGAGGATAAACCTTAGTCCTATGTTATCCCCAAACCAAGACCTGGAGCTTAACCATCTGACATCTGCGCTATGGCCGAATGGTGGCCACAGCGCGGACGTGAATTCACGGGAGGCCATCAGTGGTGCCAATCAGTGCCACATAGAAGTGCTGCCTATCAATGTAACCGATCAGTGCCCATCATAGTCACCCATCAGTGCCCATCACTGCCACCCATCAGTACCCATCACTGCCCCCTCATCAGCGTACATCAATGACGGACAAAAATTACCCGTTTAAAATTTTATAACAAAATAAACATTTTTTTTTTTTTTTTTAAATGTAAAAAGAACACATTTTTTTTAAACAAATAATAAAAATAGCACAGGTGATCAAATACCACCAAAAAAAGCTCTATTTAGGTAGAAAAAAATGATAAAAATTTCATTTGGGTACAGTGTTGTATGGCCGCGCAATTGTCATTCAAAGTGCATCAGCGCTGAAAGCTGAAAATTGGTCTGGATAGGAGGGGGGTTAAGTGCCCAGTAAGGCAAGTGGTTAAAGTGATTGTAAAGCCTTGATTTTTTTCCTATAAAAATAACAAACATGTTATACTTACCTGCTCTGTTACAATGGATTTGCACAGAGCAGCCTGGATCCTCCTCTTCTCCATTCCCTCTTCACAGTTCCCTGTGTCCATTCAGACACGAGGCCCCAATAGGGTTGCCACCTGTCCAGGATTCACCCGCACAGTTCGGGTTTGGAATCATGTGTCCAGGTTTCAGACTGCCTGAAACCCGGACACATTATTTAGATTGGACTATGGCTTCCAAGCAGGGTTGCTGGCTGCAGTTGTCTAAACTTAGAGTGTCTGTTACACTCTTTCACACTACCGAAAGCCAACACTAACAAATCCCCCCCCCCCCCCAAACACACAGACAGCATAAGAGAGAGGGCTCGATCTGCACCTCTTCCCCCCACCCCTACCCCTCTGTGTCTGCCCACATTCTAATCCCCAGCACTGTGCCTCAGAAAAGGAAACTTGGGGCTGGAAATCTGAAGTCCAGCAGCTTCAGATACATCTGGATGAGAAGTGCTGACTGCCAAGGGGTGAGTGAACAGAAGCCACAGTTTTCCCCCTTACATCAGTCTTCTCCATACATCAGAGTTCTCAGTGTTCCCCCTTAAATCAGGGTTCCCAGAGCATTCCTTATGTCAGAGTCTTCAGAGTTCTTCCTTTAATCAGAGTCTGCAGATTCCCCCCTTACAGTGAAAGGGAACTCTGCGAGTTCAGATGTAAAAGGGGAACTCTGTGGACTCTGATGTAAAGGGGGACTCTCGTTATTAACTTCATATGATTACAAATGTTATTTAATAACAAAATATATGTATAGTTTATAGTATAAAAAACATTGCTGTGCCGCTAAAGTGTTCGGGTTTGACTTGAAGAAAAGGTGGCAACCCTAGGCCCCAATCTGGCTCTGCCCCCTCTCTCTCCTGATTGTCTAGCTGATTTTGATTGACAGCAGTGGCAGCCAATGGCACTGCTGCATCTCAGCCAATCGGGAAGGAGAATCTCGGACGGCTGAGACACTCATGGACATGGCTGGACAGAGAGGGACCCTGGGTAAATGTTAGGAGGGCTGAGGGGGGCTGCTGCAAACAGAAGTCATTAAGATAAAAAACCTTCTGACTTTGCAACCCCTTTAACAAAGCATGGAGAGAGTGAAAGGAAGCTGCTGGTGGAACCATTAGTAATATGAACCTATTGATTTGCCCTGCATGAGTACATTTCCCATGCACATTTGCTCTCATAGCTTCCTATGTTTATATATCTGAAACACTTGTGTATGTATCTGTACTTTTTTGCATTTTTTTTTTATTTTGTATTATTGGAACTTGATAGAAAGCTTCTGATTAAAAAAAAAAGTTATTGCATAGGAAAAAATAATTTTATGATATTATCTCTTTTAGATTTGCTTGCACAGCCAGAAGTCGGGATGATACAAATACCAAAATTGTTTGTCAATAAACATACTCAGCTGCAATGCACAATATCGCACTTTTACCCTGATGACCTGACAGTGACTTGGTTAATGAAAGAAATGGGAAAGAGGGAATTTCCTATAGTTAACAGTGAGAGATACAAAATGCCCGACAGAAGATCTCAGCTCCAACCAGATAAAACATTCACCCATACAGCACTTATGGAGTTCACCCCGTTACTAAAGGATGTGGGGTCAGAGGTCATCTGCATAGTGAGCCATCCCAGCCTGAAGGAATCAATAGAGAGGACAACTGGACCCTTACAGGTGCTTGGTGAGTACAAAAGTTCTTCCTTGGTATCTTTAAAGGGTAGCTTCATTTTATAACAAAAGCAGAATTGTGACCCAGCTTCCATCCTCCTTTATCAAATTTGGAAATACAAGGACAGACCTTAGATGCTGAACATTGCCGTGTTCCAGCCCAGACACTCTGCCATCCTCTAGAACAGGGGTCTCCAAACTTTCTAAACAACGGGCCACATTACCGTCATTTAGACCTTAGGTGGGCTGGACTGTGGCTTGTGGGAGTAGAAAATGTTCCAGCATTACTGGAAGGAATAGTGCCCTATCTTTAGAATTAGGGGAGGAGTAGTGTCCTATCATTGGTATTAGAGGGAGGAATAGTGCCCCATCATTGGTGTCAGTGGGAGGAATAGTCCCCCATTGTTGGTGTCAGTTGGAGCAATAGTGCCCCGTTGTTGGTGTCATTGGAAGGCATAGTGCCCCATTGTTGGTGTTATTAGAAGAAATAGTGCCCCAAGGACAGGCAAAAGGCAGGCAAAGGGCTTCAGTTTGGAGACCACTGCTATAGAATAATCCCACATGGCCTAAGAATAATGCCTAGCTCTGTGAAACATGGCCATTATTGTTCATAGTTAGGATAAGTACAGGCATATTGATTTATGGGAGTGCAGCAATGCCAAAAAAAAAACCTTTCTTCTGGGCATGCCAAGTAGAGAGAAGTCAAATTTGCTAGCTTCCGATGTCTGTAAAGGGGGATGCTGCGTCTTTTGTCCAAGTGTTGATACGATTACATTATATTAAAGCCCATCTTCAAGTGATCCCTTGGCCCCTACTGTCACTTCTGCCCCTAAGTATGTATTTGACACTTTTCTTTTTTATTCTGTACTTACCTTTTCCTGATGTCTTCTGATCACCTAATGTACAAGGCCCTTTTCCTCTTTGGGCCTTCACTGGGTGCTGGGTGATCCTCAATAATGCACCATATCACTGTGAGTCCAGGGTGCCATGGTCATGCCCCTCAGCGGCAGGTCCATGACATCCTGCATTCACTGTGTGTCCTCAGTCCTATAAATACTAGTAAATAAAATTCATATCTCCTAGGATTTGGATTTGTAAATCTTTAAAGGTAGTCTGTCGCAATTCAAAACATTTGGTAAGAAGCAAACCTACATTGCTTTGCATAATACTTATTAAAAGAAATGGGCAGTGACTCCCTTGGACAACTACGGCTGTCAAAGAATCTTTAGCATCTATCTCACTTCTGCATGTGTCAGATGCCTGGTCCCCTGATGCATGTTGTGGTTCTACCCGCGACCCCAATGTCTGCTGTGTCCAGCAGTGATGTAGAGGCTTGCAGATGGAACCACACACTGAGCCGGCACTGGGAAAGTTACTTGCATGAGGGTTAAAGTGTTCTGAGCTGAAGAAGCTGCTTGGGTGAGAGGCAAAAAGTCTTCAGCCTTACAGAGGAATAGTCGGGCCGAATGTGACCAACTACTGCTAACCTTTCCCAGGGGAATTACCGATATATTTCAATGTTTTTATTTTTCAGCTACGCCTCAACTCCAGCAGCCAATACAACTCTCAGTCACAGACTCCGGGGATGTGGTGGGTTGTTTTACCCTTATACATTTTTACCCCCAAGATATAACGGTTAATTGGACCTGCAATGCCATCCAATACAAAGAGAAGATGCCAAAGAACAAGATCATTGGCGATCAAAATGGCACATTTAGTCTTGACAGTCACTATCAAATTCCAGGAAAACTCCTAGAGAACACACAATTTATCATGGAAGTCACATGGAAACATGAAACCATGGAAAGGCCAGAATGCAGAAAGATCTCCATACAAGATCAAGGTGAGGAAAAACATAAAATTACCAGGCACACCATAGGACAATCAAGACATGGTGACAAGTCCTCTTGTTACTCCATCATTCACCAGAGAAATGGTGCTTTGTTCTTTCATTTGAGCTATCATAGATACCCAATGCTTCCAGGCATGGGGAGGCATGAGACCTTCACCCCTTCCTTCACATGATGGGGGAGAGAGTCGTTAAAGCGATTGTTACTCCAACACTTCAGATTCCTGATATGTGGCTGTTGTACCATGCACTTGCATGAAAAGGTATTCTGTTATGTTCGTATTGCTTCACGGCCCGCTGCACAGCCATTCACTGGGAAGCTCAGTGTGCTGCCGCTTCTCCTTCTCCTCCCCCAGCTCTTATGCAGCTGAGAACAGAGGAAATGTGATACATTATAAAAAAAGGGACACGAGGTATTTATTTAATCTATACAAAAAAGTTTTGCCTTTCAGTTCTATTTTAAACTGAATGGGTTGTTTGACCACTGCTCAGATTGTGAAATCGAGTGGTGAGGAGCTCGGTGAAGGTGAGTATTGCTGGTTGGTCCAGCCTGCATACGGATGCTGGCTCAGTGTAATACTACGATATGCAGCTGATATGACCAAACCTGCTAATATCTTGTTGACAGAGCAAAGCGAGTGCGCAGATTCTCATACCCCCATGTTCAGAAACCCTAGCTGAGTTCATTTGAAGTGCACACCAACGAGCCAGCAGTATACCATGTTAACCATGGCAATGCTTCATCCACCACATAACTACAGGACAGCGACTTTCTTCCTTGGATGTACAGCAGCTTTGAGGAATGATCAGCAGTGGTGAGAATCGACATACTTACCGTCGCTCTGCTCCATCAACAAGCTAATAGCAGGTTTGGTCATATCAGCTGCACATTGGAGCTTAAGGCCTGGTTCACACCTATGCCTTTTCTAGTGCATTTTCAGTTTTGCAGAAATACACTACAGCCCATTTAACATGGTTCCCTATGGATGTAGATCACATCTGTACATTTTAAGGAAAGGGCCAGGGATTTGTTTCTGGTTTTTGGTTCCATAGACTTCAATGGATCAAAAATGTGTATTGAAAACCACAGAATGCACCTGGAATATGCAAACTGCAACCTGCATAGGCGTGAACCAGACCTTACACATCCATATGTAGGCTGAGGCGGAGCCTAGGTATTATGGGGAGGGAATACCTCGGGGGGGGGGGGGGGGCGTCACTGGATCTATTGTTACATTTTTTTTATTTTTTATATGGAGATTAATAAAATATTTTGTATTAGCCTTTAGTAGGTCTCAAATCCATGTTTTATGTGTTTGGTTGGCAGGTACTGACATCCAGCCACATGGGTCTGTTTTGTAGTAAAAGTCAGAATGAACAAGGATGACATATACATAGCTCCCAACTGTCCCGGATTTTGAGAGTCTGTCTCTGATTTGGAGCAATATCCCTCTGTCCCTCATTCCTCCTCATTTGTCCCTCATTTTGGTCTGATCTATCTAGATGTTTTTAAAATGCGCTTTTTATCTATCAAAAAATGTTTTCCAGCACTAAACCTTTCATCTGATTTCTAAATTGCTGAATTTGTAAATCCCAAAAGCCAATATAAAGGAATATTAGTGGTAAAAAAGAACTTGTTGGTTTAATCAATCTTGGTTTTCTTTACGTACGATTCTCCTTTAAGGGGGAGTGGCTGGGGGTGTGTCCTATTCCTGCATGCTTTTGATGATAGGTGTCCCTCATTCCCATTTCAAAAAGATGGGAGGTGTGCATATACATGCATATACCGTATGTGACATTAATTTCCGACTCAGCGGGGCATCAGTCAGGGATCCCTGCTTAGTCAAAACTTAGTAATGTCCTATGTATAAATTCATATAATTATGTGTAGGTCATCGCCAGCAGTGGCGGACCCTCTCTCCACTCCACCCCCTATATGGTAATGTATGGATTCATGCATAGCTTGAAACTATCCACGGCCGCCGCGGACACCCGCCTATTTATGCATCCGGTCCCTTTCAGGGCACCGGGTGCATGAATTACAGTGGCAGGGTTTTTTAAGCACCTGATTAGAGCCAGAGGCTCTAATAGGCTTCAAAATCAGGTGGGCTCGGGATGCAGAGGATGCGCTCTGATCCCACCCATGTGTGTTACAACAGCGAATGAATATTCGCTGTTTAAACACTGATACTCAACCTGGCCAATCAAAAGCGGGTGTGAGACCTGTTTTCCAATTGGCCAAAAAGAGAAGGCTCCCGATTGTCGGCCAAGGAGGAGGGAGGAAATGGAAGCCGCCGTGATGACCCGGAGAACAAGAGGCCGCAGGAGAACTGCAGGCGAACGGGAGGCCATCGAGCGGGGGAAGCCGCCGGTGATGAGGTAAGTACTACCGACAGACTGAATTATTGATGCAGTAATTCATGCAAAAGGAGCCCCAACCAAGTACTGAGTGCATACTATACTGTACATGGACATACTTTTCAGTAAGCCAACCTTTCTGTGTTAAAAATCCTTTTTTTTATTGGTCTTATGTAATATTCTCATTTTCTGAGATACTGAATTTGGGGTTTTCATTATAATCATCAAAATGAAAAGAAATAAATGCTTGAAATATATGACTCTGTGTGTAACGCATCTATATAATATATGAGTTTCACTTTTTGAATTGAATTACTGAAATAATTTACCTTATTGATGATATTCTAATTTTATGAGATGCAGCTGTATATGTTTGAGGCCATTTTTACTTTACAGCATTTCTTCACACCTGCCTATAACTTTACACACAGCACTGTATGTACTGTAGAGTTTATATTAGGCTTGGCACAGACAGAGCGACACAGTCCATACATAGTTACATACAACCTGTGTAGTGCATGTGTATCAGTGTCTATAATCATTTTCCATGGCCCTGTATGTTGTGTCCTTTAAGATGTACATCGTATGCCCCGTACACATAATCAGACATTGATTGGAAATTCCGACAACAAAATCCATGGATTTTTTCAGATGGATGTTGGCTCAAACTAGTCTTGCATACACACGGTCACACAATGTTGTCAGAAATTCTGAACGTCAAGAACGCGGTGACGTATGACAAGCCAAGAAAAATGAAGTTCAATAGCCAGTGCGGCTCTTCTGCTTGATTCAGAGCATGCGTGGAACTTTGTGCGTTGGAATTAGGTACACACGTTCGGAATTTCCGACACCGGATTTTGTTGTCAGAAAATTTGAGATCCAGATCTCAAATTTTGTGTGATGGAAATTCCGAATGGAAGATGTCAGATGGAGCCTGGACACGGTCGGAATTACCGACAACAAGCTCCCATTGAACATTTTCCGTTGGAAAATCCAACTGTGTATACGGGGCATAAGAGTCTTTTAAAAATATCCATATATCCAAATATCCCATATCCATACTCCCCGCAGCCCCCACCAACTGTGGGAGAGAGTTCTACATCCTTATTACCCTAACAGCGAAGAACCCCCTATGCAGTTTAAGGTTAAACCGCTTCTTCTGCAGTCTCATTGTGTAGCCCCGTGTCCTTTTACAATCCCTATGACTGAATAGTATTTCCTACGATGGGAACCGAATTGAGATATTTGTAGATCGCTATCATGTCCCCTCTCAAGCGTCTTTGCTCGAGAATCAATTTAATGTTTGCAGCCGTTCCTCATAATTGAGGTCCTCCAGGCCTTTTATTAGTTTAGTTGCCCTTGCTTGCACTCTCTCCAGCTCCAGCACTTCCCTTCTGAAGACTGGTGACCAGAACTGAACGGAAAACTCCAGATGAGGCCTAACCAGAGTTTTTTAAATTGGCAGGATTATAGTTTTGTCCCTTGAGTATATCCCCTTTTTCATGCATGCTAATATTCTCCCTGCTTAGGCTCCATGCACACTGGAGCTCATAAACTGCAGTTTATTGGAGTTTGGGCGTTTTTTTTAAAAGCCCATAAACTCCACTCTATGTTAGCCTATGTGTCCGCACACATGGATGTTTTTTAGATTTTAATGAGCAGTAGAGTTTATGGTCTTTTTTCTGAACGCCATAAATTCGCATTCAAAGTGCCGTTTTTCACCTCCAAAAACGACAAATGCCGATATACGCTTATAAACACTCATAAACGCGTTAATTAGTGTTCGGCATTCTATTTTTTCAATGTATTGTGGGAGTTTGGAATGCACTGTGGGATTTTTGGTGTGTATTTTTTATTGAAAACGCCCATAAACGCTCATAAACGCTAGTACAAAACGCTGTTAAAAGCAAGTTTTTCAACCAGCGTTTTCTGCCAGCAATCTGGCGTCCAGGAAAAGCTTTTTTGAGCTTCAGTGTGCATGGAGCCTTAGGCTGATGCAGCTTGACATTGCATACTATTACTCAATCGGTCATCTATTAGCACCCCTAGATCCTTCTCCATCCTTGATTCTCCCAGCTGTTCTCCACCCAGTGAATATTTTTCATTTATGGTTTTTGACCCCAAATGCATTACTTTACATTTCTCCACATTAAGCCTCATTTGCCATACACAGGGGTGTAATTGTGGGTCAGAACTTTACACTATTCACAAACTTGCAATGATGTACCTGAAACGTATGATTTTGTGTTAATACATTTTAGATTTTCCATGGCGTCCAAGAATAGAAGATATGAGCCCTCTCATTCTGCAAGTCGGTCAGGAGACCAAAGTGACCTGTAAAATCTCCAGTTATTTCCCGGGAAACCTAAGAGTGACTTGGCTGGAAAAGAAAGGGGAAACGTCACCTCAGCGTATAAATAAATCGTACAAGTACCGTATACCTAATATAGAACATGAGAGGATGGCTGATAACTCCTATCAGTGCTCCCCTTCCTTATCTTTCACACCAACAACATCAGACAAGGAGGATCTGGAATTTATCTGCAGAGTGGAACATCCCAGCCTGGAACACCCAATAGAACAAAGCACAGGACCACCTATGATAAATGGTGAGTTTTATAAAAATAAAAATAAATGTATCCTTCAAAATAGCCATTGTATGAGCAATAATAAAGCTAAACGCTGTGCTGATACAAAAGACACAAAGGAACACAGCTCTCTGTTCACTACTACATCATTACATTTATTTTTTAGTGAATATACCAAAGTTTTACCAAATCAGCCTCTTGCAGTCCCATGTACAGCAGGGCTCAGACAGGAAGAGGTAGAAGAAATACAAGGAGCTGCTTTTGTGATTGGCTGACTGATTTTCTCTGAAGTCTGCACTTACAATAATATAAAAGTTAAGTTGGATCTGTTTTCTCAGCACAGTTTCACTTTCTGCACAGAACTCGTCCCAAGAGGAGGGTACACCCCCCTTCGGAAATGTCAGCCAGACCCCCCCCCCCACTATCACCTAAATCCCATCTTCTTCCTAAAATGTCAGCCATCCCCAACATTACCCAACATCCATGCGATGGCAGCAAGAACCCATCCCTTTCCTATGCCTAAACTATCACCCAAACTCCCCACCTCCCTCCTATAATGTCAGACAGATCCCCACTGCACTCAAACAAACTACCCTCCTGAACTGCACCTGCTGCCCTCCTTCTCTCACAACCCAATGATCCCACACCCTACTTTCTTTCAGTATTTACTGGCTTGCACCCCCCACCCCTTGTAGATTACCACCATCCCTGCAGCCTTAAAATTCATTGCACCTGCACCCCCCCTTCTCTCACCATCCACCATACCGTTGCCCCCACTTCTCAAACCAACAACAGAGCTGTTGCAAGCCTCCTTCAACCTGACATCTCTCAGCACTCACAGCTCCTTCAGCTATATATTTTTCACCAGCTACTATGGGTGCAGCCCACCGTGCCTTCAATATCCCTTCTCTCACCAACCAACTTCCCTTGTAAGTCCCACTTTTCTTACTAGCCACCACCTCTACACCACCTGCTCTCAGCACCCACCACATCTGCCACTTCCATTCTATCAGCATCCACTGTGCCTTCAACCCCAATTTCTCTCACTACACACTAGCTCTGTACTCCCCCTTCTCTCACCACCCTCCAAGCCTGCACCCCTTTCCCCTCACCACCCTCCAAGCCTGCACCCCTTTCCCCTCACGACCCTCCAAGCCTGCACCCCTTTTCTCTCATCACCCTCCAAGCCTGCCCCCCTTTCCCCTCACCACCCTCCAAGCCTGCACCCCTTTTCTCTCATCACCCTCCAAGCCTGCACCCCTTTTCTCTCACCACCCTCTAAGCCTGGTCTCCCTTTCTCTCACCTCCCTCCAAGTCTGCAGCCCTTTTCCTTAACCACCCTCCAAGCCTGCACCCCTTTTCCCTCACCACCCTCCATATCTGCACTCCTTTCCCCTCACCACCCTCCAAGTCTGCACCCCTTTTCCCTCACCACCCTCCATGTCTGCACCCCTTTCCCCTCATCACCCTAAAAGTCTGCACCCCTTTTCCCTCACCACCCTCAAAGTCTGCACCCTTTTCCCTCACCACCCTCAAAGTCTGCACCCCTTTTCCCTCACCACCCTCAAAGTCTGCACCCCTTTCCCCTCACCACCCTCCAAGTCTGCACCCCTTTTCCCTCACCACCCTCCAAGTCTGCACCCCTTTTCCCTCACCACCCTCCAAGTCTGCACCCCTTTTCCCTCACCACCCTCCAAGTCTGCACCCCTTTTCCCTCACCACCCTCCAAGTCTGCACCCCTTTTCCCTCACCACCCTCCAAGTCTGCACCCCTTTTCCCTCACCACCCTCCAAGTCTGCACCCCTTTTCCCTCACCACCTCCAAGTCTGCACCCCTTTTCCCTCACCACCCTCCAAGTCTGCACCCCTTTTCCCTCACCACCCTCCAAGTCTGCACCCCTTTCCCCTCACCACCCTCCAAGTCTGCACCCCTTTCCCCTCACCACCCTCCAAGTCTGCACCCATTTCCCCTCACCACCCTTCAAGCCTGCACCCCTTTCCCCTCACCACCCTCCAAGCCTGCACCCCTTTCCCCTCACCACCCTCCAAGTCTGCACCCCTTTTCCCTCACCACCCTCCAAGTCTGCACCCCTTTCCCCTCACCACCCTTCAAGCCTGCACCCCTTTTCTCTCACCTCCCTCCAAGCCTGCACCCCTTTTCTCTCACCACCCTCCATGCATGCATCCATCACAACTGCACTCAATGTTCCACCACGGCTCCTGTACTCTCCTTCTCACCACTACACTGGTGCAGCCTACCCCCCCGCTACCAAAGTGATGCAGACACTGCAGCTTCCTTCATTAGAAGATTAAAGTGGTCCTAAAGACAATAAATAAATAAAAAGTGATCCTGCGCAATGGTGTACAAAGCATAAAATTAAAATGATTATTAAGGTACTAGTAAAAAATATATATAAAAAATATGTATAATATATATTCAAAAATAAATAAAAGTAACGATAAGATGGGAAATCGTTTAAAGGACATTTAATGTATATCCGTAAGTGAGAGAAAAAAATATTAGATAAATATGTCCATAAAATATTAATAAAACGTCTCAGGGGAGCAGACAGGAGAGAGCTGAGATGTGGAGGCGGAGGCTTTGTGCAGATTAAACCAGCTACAGGGACGGTAGGCCCCCTGGTGGCAGATACCGTAATAAGCGAAGAGGCTAACCATTACAACCTTATGCTGACATAACTAAAGCCGCGTACACACGGGCGGACTGTCTGGCCTACTTAGTCCGCCGAAACACATTTCAGTGGACAGTCCGCTCGTGTGTGGGCTTCAGCGGACTTTTTCAGCGTGCAGTCTGGCGGACTAAGTATTTCGGAAATTTCCGTAATACAGTCCGTCGGACTCGCATTTCGGCGGACAATCCGCCCGTGTGTGTGCCAGTCCGCCCTACTTTTGAAATGAGCGGACTTTTCCCGCCCGGAGAAAAGTCCGCTCATTTAGAGCGGGTATCCAGGTAAGCGGGGCCCACGAAGGAGACGTCGCTGGCCCCGCCGCCTGGTATGGACTTAAAGGGGACCCCCAACGCCGAAAAAAATCGGTGTGGGGGTCCCCCTCAAGTCCACAACAGACCCTTGTCCGAGCACGCTACCCGGCCGGCCAGGAAAGGGGGGCGAGCGAGCGCCCCCCCCCCTCCTGAGCCGTACCAGGCCGCGTGCCCTCAACATGGGGGGGTGCCTTGGGGAAGGGGGGCCGCGCGGCCCCCCCACCCCAAAGCACCTTGTCCCCATGTTGATGAGGACAAGGGCCTCTTCCCGACAACCCTGGCCGTTGGTTGTCGGGGTCTGCGGGCGGGGGGCTTATCGGAATCCGGGAGCCCCCTTTAATAAGGGGGCCCCAGGATACCGGCCCCCCAGCCTATGTGAATGAGTATGGGGTACAATGTACCCCTACCCATTCACCTGTAAAATAAAAGTACAAAAAAAAAACACAACACACGAGATAAAATACTTTATTGCACAGCTCCGGGGGTCTTCCGTCTTCGGGGATCTTCTCGCCGGACTCCTCCGCTATCTTCTTGTAGCTCTTTTACTAGCGGAGGAGTCCGGCTTTCTTCCTCGCCGCCGGCCTCTTCTCCCGACTTCGGGGGTCTTGTCCCCCTCTTCAGTTCTTCTGCCGGGCCACCGCGCCTTCTTATAGCTCTTTTACAGGCGGTGGCCCGGTCTTCTGTCGCCGCCGTCGCCGCCTTCCGTTCTTCTTCTTCTTCTTCTTCTTCTTCTCCAGGAGATGTTGCCTCGACGATCTCTCCGGCCGGAATGCCAGGGACGCACTGCGCGGCCACTTATATAGGGACAAGGGGCGGTGTCACATGGCTTTATGTCACATGGGTTGGTGTCACATGGTGACCCCGCCCCCTTACGATGTCATAGTCCCCATGTGACATCAACCCATGTGACCAACCCATGTGACATAAAGCCATGTGACACCGCCCCTTGTCCCTATATAAGTGGCCGCGCAGTGCGTCCCTGGCATTCCGGCCTGAGAGATCGTCGAGGCAACATCTCCTGGAGAAGAAGAAGCAGAAGAAGAACAGAAGGCGGCGGCGACGGCGGCGACAGAAGACCGGGCCACAGCCTGTAAAAGAGCTATAAGAAGGCGCGGTGGCCCGGCAGAAGAACTGAAGAGGGGGACAAGACCCCCGAAGTCGGCAGAAGAGGCCGGCGGCGAGGAAGAAAGCCGGACTCCTCCGCTAGCAAAAGAGCTACAAGAAGATAGCGGAGGAGTCCGGCGAGAAGACCCCCGAAGACGGAAGACCCCCGGAGCTGTGCAATAAAGTATTTTATCTCGTGTGTTGTGTTTGTTTTTTTTGTACTTTTATTTTACAGGTGAATGGGTAGGGGTACATTGTACCCCATACTCATTCACATAGGGTGGGGGGCCGGTATCCGGGGGCCCCCTTATTAAAGGGGGCTCCCGGATTCCGATAAGCCCCCCGCCCGCAGACCCCGACAACCAACGGCCAGGGTTGTCGGGAAGAGGCCCTTGTCCTCATCAACATGGGGACAAGGTGCTTTGGGGTGGGGGGGCCGCGCGGCCCCCCTTCCCCAAGGCACCCCCCCATGTTGAGGGCACGTGGCCTGGTATGGCTCAGGAGGGGGGGGCGCTCGCTCGCCCCCCTTTTCTGGCCGGCAGGGTAGCGTGCTTGGACAAAGGTCTGTTGTGGACTTGGGGGGGAACCCCACGCCGATTTTTTTTTCGGCGTTGGGGTTCCCCTTTAAGTCCATTCCAGGCGGCGGGGTCAGCGACGTCTCCTTCGCGGGCCCCGCCTACCTGGAGACGCGCTCGAAATGAGCGGACTTTCCTCCGCGTGTGTGGGCGAGTCCGTTCATTTCAAAAGTAGGGCGGATAGTATGGCGGACTTAGTACGCCGTATTAGTCCACTCAAAAAGTGGTGTGTGTGGTCAAGTCCGTTCATTCGAAAGTATGACGGACTGTCCGTCGGATTGTCTGACGGACTAAGTTGGCCAGACAGTCCGCCCCGTGTGTACGCGGCTTAAGGAGTGGAGATGAGAGTTCTGTGAGCTCATTGCTGGATTAGACATCTATATTCGCTTATTTAATTAACATCTGTGGGATACTTATATATGGGAGCAATTCATAAAAGAACACCATTCTAGAGATTTTTAACCACTTCCCACTCGGCCAATGCACATATACGGCCGGGTGGGAGCCGTCTACTCCTGATAGGACGTTCAGGAACGTCCATCAGGAGGAGCGGGATCGCGCGCGCGCGTGCCCGCGCAGCGGCGCGATCCCGATGCGCCCGTGTCACCGGGACACGGCGCATCTCAGATCGGCAGGAGGGCTCTGTGATTGGCCCTCCTGATCACATGACGGCCGTGTCCAATCACGGCCGTCATGTGATGTAAACAAACAGCCGGTTGCTAGGCAATCGGCTCCTCCTCTCCTCACACAGAAGTCATCGCTGAGGAGAGGAGAGCAGATTGCTGCAGCCGGCTGATGATCAGTGAGTATGAGCTGTTTTTTACAGCTTTTTACTCACTGATCTTCAGTCTAGTGTAAACACACAACACACCACACAGTGTAAACACAGTCCCCACATATGTCCCCATAACACACATGTCCCCAAAAAATAAAAACACATGTCCCTAATAATAAAAACATGTCCCTCACATATGTCCCACTAAAATCACTTGTCCCAATGATTATGTGCACACATATGTACGTGATCAAATGCACACATATGTACATGATCATTTGCGTACATATGTCCGTGATCACACAAACCAATTATTATACACTTAACGGAATTTTTTTTTACCAAAAACATGTAGCAGAATACATTTTGGCTTAAATTTATGACAAAATTTGATTTTATTGGATTTCTTTTAAAATAGAAAAAAGAAAATATTGTTTTTTTTCCATATTTCTGCTTTTTTGCGCTTATATCGCAAAAAATAAAAAACGGAGTCGTGAATAAATACCACCAAAATAAATCTCTATTTGTGCGAACAAAATGATAAAAATTTCATTTGGGTACAGTGTAGCATGACCGCGTAATTGTCACTGAAAGCGCTAGAGCGATGAAAGCTGAAAATTGGGCTGGGAAGGAAGGGGGCGAAAGTGCCCTGTATTGTAGTGGTTAAAGACGTTTTATTAATATTTTATGGCCATATTTATCTAATATTTTTTTCTGTCACTCACGGATATACATTAAGTGTCCTTAAGTGTCCAGAGTTAGAAACACCTCCAAGGGAACACATTTAACCCATTGATCGCCCCCTAGTGTTAACCCCTTTCCTGCCAATGTAATTTATACAGTAAGCAGTGCATTTTTATAGCACTGATTGCTGTGTAAATGTCACTGGACCCAAAAAAGTGTCAGATCTGTCGCAGTCCCACTAAAAATCTCTGATCACTGCCATTACTAGTAAAAAAAAATATTAATAATAAAAATGGCATAAATCTATCCCCTATATACCTACATGAGCCATCTCTCCATCCAGCACTGTGCCCCCCTGCCGCAGTGCTGGTCTCTATTCTATACCCCCTCGCCATTGACTCCTGTTGCCGTCAATGAAATCCTGTGAGGAGGGACCAGGAGTGGGGACGAGCTGTGCTGTGTGTGACTATGGATGCACACAGCCAGGCTCAGGAGCGAGCCAGCAGTTGTGCCACCATAACAGGCGGCTTGCTATGGGGGCACACCCAGAAGAGGAGAAACCAAGACTGCCAATGGGGTACCCCAGAAGAGGAGGATTGGGGCAGCTCTGTGCATTGCACAAGGCAGATAAGTATAACATTTATTATTTTAGAAAACAAATATTAAGGTTTTACAACTGCTTCAAGAATGCACAAGGTGATTATATTGATAGGACGATGTAGGCCAATCTTTTTTTAATTTCACGCGTTTCCTTCCAGTACCCCCCCAGGAGCCGAAAGATGTAAAATTCACTCTCCTCGGATCAGACCGTGTTCTCTGTTCTCTGAGTTTGATGAAGTTTTACCCCCAAAACATTAACATAACATGGAGCTATACAGAACACTCTACTAGAACTTTACCATCAATCAAGAAAACCATTCAGACAGACAATGAGAAAACATTTGATGCCATAAGTGAGTGTATCGTTGCCTGGAAATATTTCATGTCCCCGATGCGGGTGACCTGGACACACGACTCACTGAAGGAGGCCAGATACCGAGATCTGTCTATAACAGGTACTACAATTTATACAATTATAATAAGTGCACTATACTGTATAAAATGTAGGGTTGTTACTGATTAAAATGTTCATGTTCAATTAATCAATTTTTTTTAATCAATTAATTTCGATTAATTATAATGCACATATAGATCCAACTACTTTTAGCTGATCTCCTTGCGTTGTAACTCTGCATTAGTCAGTGGTAAATGTGGTATACACTACATACAATCACCCGACACTAGTTAGTTTCCACAATCCATGACTTCACTTCACAGTTCACACAAATACGTTTTAAATTCAAACTGTAGCACTGACGTAAGTGATTTTTTTCCCCACAGTAGCGTGACAATCCCTCCACCTCCCGTCTAACTAATCACTCTCACCTTATGGCATGGACTCCTGAGCAAACAGGTGGTCATGCAAGCGGGTATCAAAAGGGTTAACACAGACCATAAACTTCTCTCAATTCTCCTTAGATCTCAGTAAGGACGCCAGGTCATGGGTAGTAAGAAAAGATCTAAGTGTTCACCGCTTAAGTAGAAGATTTAATTTTTGTGTTCAAACACAAACTACTCACATAAAGATGATAAAAACACAGCATGTAAAGCCGACAATCGTGTTAGTTCCGTGGGTGACGTCATGCGTAGCTCCTCCCCCGTATGCGTTACGTTCATTCAGAACTTCAATGTCACCGGACTCCTCTCCCCTTCCCTTCATTAGCAGTCGGAGGCACTTGGGGAAGGGGGGAGGAGTCCAATGACGTTGATGTCTGTTAACATCACCGAAACTCCCTGAAGCCGGCGGAGAGGTGAGTACCGATCAAAAGAATTTTGATTGATCAAAAAAATTAATCAAGGGATTAATCTTTAATTTCCACAGCCCTAATAAAACGTAGAGCTAATTGGATGATATTTAATTTGCCAAAGGACTGTGTATCTTAAACAATGGCCATGTTTTCCCTTCCTTTTTTTTAAAAAAAAAAGGTTAAAAATAATTCCAGCATAAATGAGGAATGTGGTGTTCATCCGCTATACTCTCGGGTGGTAGCCACTGGTGATTAGGAACAAATTCTGATTTCCCTAGTGATTAGGAACAGCGATCTCTCTGTACTCCCCACATCCCCTCCGCTCCTCCCAAGACATCCTGATTTTAGCTCCCTTGTTACCTCCTCTCAGGTTCGACTTCAAGACTTCTCCAGAGCCTCTCCCATCCTCTGGAACTCCTTGCCCCAGTCTGCCCGATCAGCCCCTACCCTGTCCACCTTTAGGAGATCCCTGAAAACTCATTTATTCAGGGACGCCTATCCCACACCCACCTAACTGTCCCCGAGCCGCCCCCATCAATTCATTCTCTGCAGCTATTACTTTTTGTTCCACCCCCTCCCTTTAGAATGTAAGCTCTACGAGCAGGGCCCTCTTGTACCTTTTGTATTGTACTGTAATTGTGTTGTCCCCCTTATACATTGTAAAGCGCTGCGTAAACTGTTGGCGCTATATAAATCATGTATAATAATAATAATAATAATAATACTCCCAATCATCCCCCCAGAGTTAGAAACACCTCCAAGGGAACACATTTAACCCATTGATCGCCCCCTAGTGTTAACCCCTTTCCTGCCAATGTAATTTATACAGTAAGCAGTGCATTTTTATAGCACTGATTGCTGTGTAAATGTCACTGGACCCAAAAAAGTGTCAGATCTGTCGCAGTCCCACTAAAAATCTCTGATCACTGCCATTACTAGTAAAAAAAAATATTAATAATAAAAATGGCATAAATCTATCCCCTATTTTGTAGATGCTATAACTTGCGCAAACCAATCAATATACGCTTATTGCGTTTTTTTTTTTTTTTTTACCAAAAATATGTATAATACATATTGGCCTAAACTGATGAAGAAATTCTTTCTTTTTTTTTTTTAAATTGGGATATTTATTTTGGCAAAAAAAAAAAGTAAAAAAAAAAAATTGTTGGTCTTTTTTTGTTTATAGCGCAAAAAAATAAAAACCACAGAGGTGATCAAATACCACCAAAAGAAAGATCTATTTGTGAGGGAAAAAAGGACACCAATTTTGTTTGGATACAACATGGCACGACCGCACAATTGTCAGTTAACCTCCCTGGCGGTAATCCCGAGTCTGGCGCTTGCTGGAATTTCAGTACCACAAGCGGTACCTGGAGCCAGACTCGGGATTGCATTGCTGGATACAGGGAGACTTAGGCCGCGTACACACGCGGGGACTGTTCGCCCAACTTTGTCCGTCAAACAGTTTCAGCGAACAGTCCGCTCAAACTTAGCATGAAGGAACTTGCCCACACACGACGAATGAACAGTCCGCTGAAACCGTGCGCGATGACGTGAACGGCACGTACGACGGGACGAAAAATTCGACGTCCTATACACTGCAATGCAACCTTCGGCGTGTAAATCCTTTCTGAGCATGCGCGCAACTTAGTTTGTCGAACAAGCCTACACACGCGGGGACTGTCCGCTGAAACAAGGTTTCAGCGGACAGTTTTTCGGAATTTCCGAAAAACCTTGTTCAGCAGACTGTTCGCTGAAACTGTCCGCTGAAAGCCCACACACGAGCGGACTGTCCGCCGAAACACTGTTCAGCGGACAAAGTTGGGCGAACAGTCCCCGCGTGTGTACGCGGCCTTACTTACCTTGTCCCCTGGATCCAGCGATGTCCTCCCCGCTGTGTGTGCGAGCCGTCCTCCGCTCGATTCACACAGTACCCGAGTGCCGCCGAGCTGGGTTCCCTGCGACGTTACGACGCACGGGAGCAGAGATCGGCGCCAAATTCAAAAAAGTAAAAACACACAAAACACATACAGTACTGTATAAAAAAAATACACACCCCTTTTGTCCCTAGTGGTCTGTCCAGTGCCCTGCATGTAGTTTTATATTATAAATACTGTTCTTTTCTGCCTGGAATTTGGAGATTGTCCATAGCAACCAAAAAGTGTCCCTTTATGTCAAAAGTGATTTTAGACCAGCTAGAAAACAGCGATAATAAATTAGAATCACTTGCAGAATTGAGCGATAGCGATTTGTGGGGAGATCCGTCATCAAACACTAAATCTAATGACAGCGACAATTCTGCAAATGAGCAAATTTCAGTGTTTTTGGATTTGATTACATTATTGAATAATTTTTCTTTATTATTTGTTATCATTATTTATAGTTATTTATTATATTATAAACTTTATCATACCCGGGATGTCTACTAGTCTCTGGTATGAACAGATTTAAGAGAGTTATTCCTTAAGAATTGCAGGCCTACAATATAAAACGCCAAATTTCCATGCAAAATAATTGTACCGCTTTTAGCACCTAAAATCAAAAATTATCATACCGCCAGGGAGGTTAAAGTAACACAGTGCCGTATCGCAAAAAATGGCCTGGTCATTAAGGGGGGCAAATCGTCCGGCCTTAAGTAGTTAAATGCAAACCATGCAGCTAGCGTTACAAAGCCAATGAAATGGTTTTCAGTGTTTAATCAATGTCATTTGATTTACAGATATTCCCTGGCACCCTGTGATAGAAGAAATAGACACATTTCCAATACTTGAGAACACCGAGGCCAGCCTGCAGTATAAAATCTCTCAGTATCTCTCACCAAGTGAGCTCTCTGTGACTTGGCATAGGAAAGAGAAGAATGGAAATCTGATACATCTTCCAAATGATATTTCAAAATATAAACCAAATACCTCCAGGCCTCAGTTACAACCAGATAACACATACAGCTGTACAACAAGTTTACTGATCACCCCAACACTTCCAAATGACCAGGGGTCAGAGTTCATCTGCCGAGTGGATCATCCCAGCCTGAGGACACCCATAGAAAGAAGTACGGGACCATTACTAGTCTACGGTGAGTTTCTTTTAGGATAAGATGCAGTGGGGCAAACCATGGTCAATGTACCATCCTTATGCCATATTTTTTTTATTTTATTTACATAGTTCAAGGTTATCAACTAAATAAGTTAAAATTAAATAATAATAAAACCAACAAAAAATACAACACCTAATATATTTATTCACATTTTCCCAGTAACACAGAACGAATATGTTCTTCGTGAATCATCATGCACATGGGGGCTGATTTACTAAATCAGCAGAAAATGTTCAGTTCCAACACTTAACAAAAGATCATTTTTATTTATATTGGTGAACGAGGTGAAGCAAAGAAAAAAAAAATCACTTTTTAGATTGTGTGTAACAAAAAAAAAGTACAGATTTTTTTCTCACACATGATTGGATTGCTGAAGTCAGCACAACTTCAACTCATTGACTGAATGAACTAAGTGAAAATTTGCAAAGTTAACATTCATGTAGGTTAGCAAATGAGGTGAAGTTTCCAATATTTTTCTATCCCATCTTGTGCAATAAAAACTCACGTTTTTTTTTTCCTTGAACATGATTGGGTATCCTTTGCATAGTGAATTTTCACTTTGTTTCCCCTCATTCACTAATATAAATCAAAATTAATTTACAATGTATTCCTACTTTAGTTAATTGGGGTAATTATGTTCAGTTAATTTCTAATTATATACAGTGTGCATGGGTGTCCGCAGAACTTTTTTCAGGGGAGGGCATCATTTTAAGGTCATACATGCTTCGCCCCTTTTCGACAATGTCATTATCACATTGTCGAAAAGGGGTCAGAGACTGTGAACATAGTACAGGAGATGGTCAGAGTCTCCTCTGTACTATGTCCGCAGCCTTGAAATGCAGCCTGATCAGTGCCCATGAAATGCAGCCTGATCAGTGCCTACCAAATGCAGCCTTACCAGTGCTCATGAAATGCAGCCTTACCAGTGCCTACGAAATGCAGCCTGATCAGTGCCCACCAAATGCAGCCTTACCAGTGCTCATGAAATGCAGCCTCACCAGTGCCCACAAAATGCAGTCTTACCAGTGCCTACGAAATGCAGCCTGATCAGTGCCCATGAAATGCAGCCTGATCAGTGCCCATGAAATTCAGCCTTACCAGAGTCAGTGCCAATGAAATGCAGCCTGATCAGTGCCCATGAAATGCAGCCTTACCAGAATCAGTGCCCATGAAATGCAGCCTGATCACACAGAGCGGCGATCTCCTGCTCTGTCACGGAGCTTGGATTCGAATATCCCCGCGCCCGCTGTAACAAAGTCCCGCCTCTTAGACCCGGCTCCTATGATACTTGTCACGCTGATTCACTGTCCCGTCATTGTATCAGTGTTTCATCTATCACAGCGCGGGCGCGGGTATATTCGAATCCAAGCTCCAAGTGTTTGATGGTCCTGGTCACACTCATCTACTCTGGAACAAGCTATGTTGATCAGTATAACCTTTACTGTCCCTCCCATGTTCTTGCAATGATATTTAGCTGCCTAGTTAGCTTTTAGAACCAAGGACTCTGCCAAGAGGGAGGTGAGTATATTTTAGTGCAAACAAAAAGAAATGAAATTCCTGCGAGCCGCAATCAACCCAATGCGTGCTTCACACCACTACTGCAGGCGTTAAACACGTCTCATAAGCTCGTGCAAATAGCATAAAATATTAAGTAATTAAATGTGCTGCATTGGAAGCCCAGGATCCAGTTACCAGCATAGAACATGGGGTGATTCAAAAGCCTGTACTGACTGAGCGTAATTGCTAAGTCCCACGCTCCAAGGTGAGCATTCAATACCTAGGGGGTCACCGAAATATGAGCAACAATTCACCATCCACAACACGCATGGATGTATAAGCATGTCAGCAGTGTTATAACTGGATATCACGCACAAGCACTTTAGCACGTTTTTTCAGCAGGACTGTCACATTATTGGTTTTTAAACAAACATTTTTTGAATAAAATCTGTTTGGCACAGAAGCATTTTCTGGAATTTATTTAAATTGTAATTATCGATGTTCTTCATAGCCCACTGCACTTTATCAGTATTACAGACCGCTTGGATGCACAGGAGCACTTTATTGTTAATCTTGTTTTGATTTACATGTATATATTGTCATTATCACATTACATATATGTTTATGGCACTTATGTCACAATAATACTATATGAGTCTATTTATTTTTTAATACACACTTTGGTACAGGCATACTCCACTTTTAAGTACACAATGGGGTTTATTTACTAAAGCTGGAAAGTGCAAAATCAGGCTCACTTCTGCATAGAAACCAATGAGCTTCCAGATTGTATTACCAAAGCTTAATTGAACAAGCTGGGGGTTAGAAGCTTATTGGTTTCTATGCAGAAGTGAGCCTGATTTTGCACTTTCCAGTTTTAGTAAAAAAAAATAAAAAAAATTGTGTACTTAAAAGTGGGGTATGCCTGTATATACCTCTATTGTGCGGCACATTTCAGCGCAGCGTATAACTTACTATTTTCAGTATATTTTAATGTTATCAAGTTACTGTGTTGTTCTGCATCTCTTTAGGTAAAGAAGGACCAACTGTGCTCCCTTAGCCCTTGTACACACGGTCAGACATTCCGACGGCAAATGTCCCATCGGATCGTGTTGTCAGATAATCCAACCGTGTGTGGGCTCCATCGGACTGTTTCCGTCGGAATATCCGACCGACAAAGTTTTAGAGCTGGGCTAAAATTTTTCTGACAACATGATCCGATCGGACTTTGTCCGATTGTTTGTAGGGAATTCCGATCTGACAAAGTGCCACGCATGCTCAGATCAAATTACGAGACCAAAGCTATTGGCTACTAGCCTGAACGTAGTCCCTTCGTAACGAAATAACATCATCACGTTACGAGCGATCGGATTTTCCGACAACTTTGTCCGACTGTGTGTATGCAACACCAGTTTCGGACAAAATCCTTCCAACGGATTTTGTTGTCGGAATGTCCAAACCGTGTGTACAAGGGCTAAGAAAGTAGAATTCTTCTCCACCAATACCTCCAAACCCACTGCTATTACACACACCCACTTGCACGCACACACATACATGCATTAATCCAATGCCTAACATAGATTTAGCTCTATAAATTAGGAAAGAAATGGTTTATAATATTTAACGAATATGTTTTTGTCCAGCTTGTCCCAGAAACCAGGATCCTATACAGTGGCTTCTTACAGATAGAAGAGAAGCTGTCTTGTGTCTCCATCTGTATGCATTTTATCCAAAATATATAGAAATTAAATGGAGCTGCAGTTGTGGACAAATATTGACATCAAAGGAGGATTGTAAGACCAATTCCAACTCAACGTTTAATATGACAAGTAATTGCAGAGTTCCTTCGGAACACATGATACATCAAAATTCTACAATCAAGGTGATCTGGAAGCATAACACTATGACTGATCTCGAGTCAAGAGAAGTGTCATTAAGAGATACAGGTACGTGATGACATTTATCCCACTTTTTATGCAATACCAGATTCTGTCACAAGGGTAGAAGTATCATCAAGAGCCAATAAGGAGACCACATCACAGGGGTATGGAGCAGAAACAAACTTTTGAAAAAAAGAAAATAGAGTCTAGAGGCGGGAAAATTCATCCAATTTGTCCAGTTGTTTTTTTTCACCCCCATCCCATCCAAAAGTCTCTTTCTGTCACTTATCGTAAAAAAAAACACATAGAGTATGTACAAACTGATGGTGTAAAGGACAGGGTAGGTATGCCTCTAGGGTCCACAGTGAAACAACATAGTCCAAAATGAAAGTTCTTCTGGAGAAAAGCAGCACTAGAATGCAGCTTTTTAGAGACATGAAGGAATCTCTGCAGCAACAAGAAAAAAAAAAAACAAGGGCGCCACTCTGAGTGCAGCAATAAAAAAAGGATATTTATTAAAACAGGACAATTGGCAACTCACAGAGAAAAGCACTTACCACACCCTAACAGATCGCTCTAGCCCGGGACATCCAGGGGGATGTTTCTTTCCTACTTGCTGTAAAAATCCTATTTTACATACCTTGTCCCTGCAAGTTTTTCCTTGCGATCAGTGGGTGATTCTTACTCATGGATAGCATGATGCTCATGTAATGATATTCAGGAGTAATGTGAGCCCAGGCTGGAGTCAGGGGGTATGTCCATGACAACCTGACCTCACAGGAAGTGGGTTAAATGATGGTGGGTGTCATTCAACCTGACAGATTAGTGGCATCTAGTGGTGGAGAAGTCTTACTGCGGGGGGAGTGCTGAAGAGGAGGAGAGTATTGCAGTTAGTGCTGCTTTTGTATTGTTATTCATACTGAGCTGCATATTTTAATCTTTAAAAGGAAGAAAGGAAGTTGGGTGTTAAGCATAGTAAAGAAAGTATAATTCTTGGAGCATAACATTTTTTTATGGTTACAATTAGGCTGCAATGTAAATACCTATTTTAAGTACATCCATATTTATTGGCTAAAATATAGAAAAGAGAACAATATGTTACATAGAGGTATTTAAAAAAAAATTAAAAATTGTATAGTATTTTTATAGCAATAAACGGCGACCTGTGAGCCCAGTAACAGCAGGCTTTGATGTTGAGTTGAGCTCAGCATGGAGCTGGGTTGCCTGCCTCCCTTCAGCGTGCAGTAAAAAATTCAAACTTCATACTGAACAACCATCGGACATCACTGGCCCCGATGTGAGCAGTTCTATAACTTTAGCAAGATGGGGCTGCATTCAAAGCAATTTTATTTAATGAGATATGTGAGTGCAACCATTGTGAAAGGATCGTGGGAAATCACTGCGCTAAACCCAAAATATGTGAAAAAAGTTGCAAACACTCAAAGTCCAAAACAGAATAGAAATAATAGTGTAGCGCTAAGAAAATGATAAACTGAATTGTATATATACATAACATATAACCAATAAAGTGAACAAACAAAAATCCAATGTTCTCTGTTATGAACTGAAGAAAAATTGAAATTCAAAAGGAATTGTCCATTTATTACATAATGGTGAGTCTTCAAGTGAATATAGTGCAGACAAAATGAAACTGGCAATAAAGCTTATAAATGTGAAGAAATACTCTATCATAGTAATGTAGATGGGTACTCTTACCGAGTACAGTGGACCCACCTACCAGCGGTAGTTGGCCAATCAGGCTTATGTGGGCCGAATGCCTCGCGGTTTAGGTTAGGCAGTAAAAGGATGACTCAAACAGGATGCAAGCACTCTTCAGCGGTGATGATCAAAACAGGGTTACAGAACCTCTGTGGTTCACCCCACTGGGGTGAAAATAAAAAATAAAAAAAGGCTCCGTATGGTGCAGGTCAAAATCCGGAGAGATTTTTATTTAAAATGACGGTACATCAAAATAAATTAGTACATAAAACTGGTGATCACAGGTATAAAAATTAAAAGAAGAGCAATATGGGGAGCAAGCATAGAAACCCTGACGCGTTTCGTCTCAAGAGGACTTCAACTGGGGCATTAAAGTGCAACCATTGTTGACTTTAATACTTTGATCATTAAAGGTTTAACTGTGCAAGGCGAGCACTTCTGTTTTTCTCTTGTTTATTTTGTGTTCATCCATCCAAACTGCATGTTCTCAGACTATATTCTCTGCATATTGAATGTGCGAATAGGCAAAACACTGCATTAGAGTCACTAGATGGCTCTCACTACCATAGAAAAAAAAAAGTATGCTCTTTGGCTTCATCTAATGGCCACCATTTGGTATTTTACCCATTCACACATTTGATCTGCAGAGCATATAGCAAGAGAACATTTGATGTTGCCCCATTTACATGCAGCTTCAATGGATAAACTGTTATGCTTTTTTTTTTTTTATAAATACACCTCATAGTATCTTGTTCATTGGGATATTGTAGGTGTTATGAAGGCCTAGAGTCTGGTATATTAAAACTGTCACACAATCCAACAATGGTTAAAATAAAATTCTGCTTAAGTAAATCCCACACCACTCATAAATAAAATGATGTACTCTAATATCTTACATTGTGTGATAGCATGCTAATAGCCTAGTGAGCACACAAAAGAAAATCAATAGTATGTTCTTGAAATGTACATGCTGTATTTTTTTTTTTAGACATATAAAGTTTGTATTGCTTTTTATGAATCCATATGGTGTCAGACCTGTATTGATTTACAGTAGTGACTGCCCAGTATTGAAACCCATCCAGGGGTCACATTCAGAGTATGCACCAGTCTAACAATTCATTTTCACCTCTATTACATTTTTATTTTTTGAAGAGTAAGTTTGAAACTGGGTATTTGTGGTTATGTTGGTTAATTCTCTGATATTTCTGGATCTCTTATTATTTTAAGATTTTCCGTGGCGTCCTGAAGTTACAGAACTCTCCAATCCAGTTCTGTTATGTGGTCGGTCGGTGACAGTGCAGTGTGAGATCTCTAATTTCTTCCCCAATAATCTGACTGTGACGTGGTTTGTGAAGGAGAGAGGAAGTCAGGAATATGTCCTGGTGGAGCTGAAGAAACCCTACAAGACCATGATCTCCCAGCCACAATACTCTGATTCTGGATACTCCTGTACTGCCTCTGTAGAGTTCATCCCATCTCTATTCCCTCACCATGGGGTTATGTTTATGTGTAAAGTGCAACATCCCAGCCTGGAACATCCTATAG
Source organism: Lithobates pipiens (assembly GCF_037356315.1). Taxonomy (NCBI): domain Eukaryota; kingdom Metazoa; phylum Chordata; class Amphibia; order Anura; family Ranidae; genus Lithobates; species Lithobates pipiens. The sequence goes on from NW_027507784.1 coordinate 46,128,736, forward strand.
AGAGGATCACCAAACCACTATTTATAACATGTAAGTCTGTGTTTAACTTGCTTGCGAATTCAGTGCAACCTTGAGGGTTTGCAACTTTTTTTTTTTTTAAATCTCTTTATTAATTTTCCAAAAAAATATATATTACAACGTGTATTTTCAATCTTCAACTTTATTAACTCTCGCAGGAGCTTTCACATAACGTTTATTAATAGTACAGGCATTCCTCGAGTTACAAACACTCGAGTTACAAACAACTCCTACTTAAGAATGGCAACAAATGCCGGCCACTTGTGCTCTACGCGGGTCCTGGATACTTTTTGAGCACTTCCGAACACATCCCACACTGCCGTACTACGCCCCAGATAACATAACAAGCACCTGGAACATCCCACATCCATGCACAGGCGGCAGTTACACTTATGAACGCAGCATTCCGACCGGAAGTTACACTTACAAATGCAGTGTTGCGACTTATGAACAACTTCGACTTACGAACAAACCTATAGTCCCTATTGTGTTCGTAACCCGGGGCCTGTACTTGTAGCAGATAAAAAACTTTCATTCTTCCCCTTAAACCCTTGTGTTGATGGTGTGGTTTGTTGTACCCCTTCGCTTTCCTATCCAGCATCTCGTTATTTTCTTTCTTACTATTCCAGCTGTTCACTCCATAGGTTGCCCAGAGTCCATTGTAGGTTCTACTATCCAGCTTGCCCAAACTCCCTCATACTTAGAATATGTTTCTCTATACAACGGAAAGCTTTTGGAAATATCTAGTGAATGAGGATTTGCAACTTTGGCCAATCATAACAATACAGAGTGTGACACATATCATATGAATCCTAATGGTAGTGTCTTTCTACCTCTAACCTTACCCAGTCCCGCTTGCCTTTATAGGTCGGGTCCCTTGTATCCAAAATTTCAGATTGCCCACGTACAAGTCTGATGAGTTTTTCATTGTTTAAAGAATCCCTCAGTCTCTCGGAAGCCATCTTTACTGCACTGTGAACAAAGCTGTACAATGTCCTTGCTAAGTGGACAATGTACTTGGGGAGGTGACAATGCTTGGGAGGAGATTTTGAGCTGCAGGGATGGGCTGGGGCACAGGTACACAGCAGAAAATGGAATGGGGGTGGAGTATATGGTTAAAGTCGCAGCCGAAGACGCAAATATAAGACTAGGGCCCCTTTCACACTGGGGCAGGAGCGGCGTTGCCGGTAAAATTACGCTATTTTTAGCAGCGATTTACCGTTGTTCTATCGGCAGTATTTGGCCACTAGCGGGGGCGGTTTTTCCCTCCGCTAGCGGCCGTGAAAGGGTTAAAACCACCGCAAAGTGCTGCGTATAGCCGCACTGCCCCATTGTTTTCAATGGGCAAGAGCGGTGAAGGAGAGGTGTATACACCGCTCCTTCACCGCTCCAAAGATGCTGCTAGCCGGACTTTTTTTACCGTCCTGCCAGCGCACTGCTCCACTGGAAAGACAGCAGCGGCTGTTTCAGGTCGGTTTGCAGGCGCTATTTTTAGCGCAATAGCGCTTGCAAAACGACCCAGTGTGAAAGGGATCAAAGGAATTACTTCCTTGCGACTTTTGTGGTTATAACATTGCAGTCTATGGCAATCATGCTGCAAGGAATATGCAATAAAGTAGTGGAGGAAAATTTTTAATTTTTTTTGTCACTGCAGCTTGAGTTGTAGTAATTAACATGGCACCCACTTAAATGAATATGTGTTGACTGTGTCTGTGTCGCACGTCGCAGCAAGTCTAATGAGAAATCACAGCAGTGTGAACCAGGGCTAATACAACTCTGTATACATTATTACATCACTAGATGTATTTTATTTTTAATTGCAAGCAGTGTAGGTGCCTGAGTGTGACTTGGTATTAGCCTCTTGCAGTTACTGTACAGCAAAGATTCAGCTCTGAGAGAGTGAAAGTGTACAAAGAGCCAATCAGCTTAGGTGATGACAAGGAGCATGCTACTAGGAGGAGAGAGCAGAGATGAGCTCACCAGTGTATTACGTTACCTTCAATATCAAGTCAAAGGATGGGTGCATAGAAGAGACCTGTTTTACTTCACTGCAGTATAGGAAAGTAGGCCTTGGGTCCTCTCCCCTGCTAGACAGGGCTGAGCTGTAGGGCAGAGCGAGCCATGTGACTCTCAGGCATCGACAGACAGAAATACAAATGTTTACAGTACATCAGTTCCCAAATATGTTGGCAATTTATTCTACTTCTGGATGCAGAGAAGAGGGATTAGAACACTTGTCAGGTCTGTTCCTATTAGGGAGATTCACTCTCTCTGTTTGTCCTGTTTACTATTATCACCGAGAGCGAAAGTGAAGAAAAATCCCAAATTCTGGATTGTCTCCAGAACAGTAATATAGTGGAAATCTTCCAATGATTACACTGGGGACAATAGGAATACTAGTTTTGCCGGGATTATTTCACTTTGGAGGGACTTCCTCTCACTCCCTGTTTTGGCTATAGAGAAGAAGTGGAGGGAGATCCCCTCAATAGGATACAGGTGGCAAAAAAAAACAGATAGGAGTTATAACCCCCCCCCCCACTAAATTCACACTTTAACAAAAGTTCTGCAATTAGTTCTACAACATACTTTAATGTATACATTTAACTGTTCACTGAGAATTCTGCTTTAAAAGCTATGAAAGTTATTCTAATGATCCCTTGGATTTCGCCCAGAAATCTTACATCCATACTGAGATGTGGGCCTTGTCTGCTGAAGTTTTGGTTTTCAAAATTAAAATAACAAAATATGTACTTTACCCTAGCTAGCTAACGCGTGAAAGTCTTCGACCAGAAGCCGGTTACTTGATTTGACTGATGACTTCCTGGCCTAGCTTGATGAGCCCCTTCACACCACATGCATTGGACTGTACAGGGCAGCCAGTCCTAATGCATAGTCAAAAAGTTGTGTTCCCTTCCATACCACCACATGTAAAAAAGTAAGAAATGCAGTACTTTTTTCAGCACTACTTGGTGAAGGAACAGTTAGTGTTGGTAAATGCAGTGATGTACTGGTTTGGTTTGGTTTGGCCTGAAGTTGACTCCAATTTGGTTCAGAAAGTTTGGCCTCCTTCAAACTCCTTGATTCATATAGAAGTCTCAAAAGACACGAGGATGGTACCCTTCACTATATGATTCCAGGCTTTCTCTCTAGCTAACAGAAATATGGAAATTGTGGCTTAGATATGCTTTTCCATTTTTGAAAACTTCTAGCTGAGATATTTATAGTCCCTCACCTGGACTTTAGGCACCAGTTCATGTGGGATATGTTATGTATCCCTTCCCCACCACCTATCCCTCTGTGTTGTCCCTGTTCCCTGACCTCTATTTCTACCCTTTTATAACTTGCCTTGTTTCATCCCCCCCCCCGCCAGGCATTCTCACTCCCCCCGGAGTTCATTTTTTTCACCTTCCCATCCCTTCCTCTACCCCCTTTCCCAATCTCTTCTTTCCCAGATCTACATTTCAAACCCATGGATTATGCCATACATTCGTATGAAAATTTTTAGTTATTTTTAATATTCGATGAATTGATGAATGCCATTCAAAAGTACTTAAAAATTCCATTTAATTTTAACATTCGCTTTTGGAATTAATGAAATTTCACTGTTAGAAATTTGCTTGTTTACAAAAAAAATTCCATTCTGCTCCTTCAAATTTTCTTGTCACTGTGTTCAAAGAGGAAGATTGCTTTGACGCCACTAATGATTAGAAATTTGAATGAAAAAAATTTTTACATTTTAAATCAAATTCACAGGTCCAAATAACCACTTCAACAAACGTCCAGATTCTTCGCTTCAGGTGCACCACCTGAAAACGTGCCCATGTAGTCCCCACCACCTCCACTCATGCAGGTATACGCTCACCTTCCAAGATGGATCTTCAAATTATAAAAAGTCGGGACAAGTTCTATTGGAAGATTCAGCCTTATTCTACCATATGCTCAACTAAGTTAAATCCCAGGCAATGGCACAAAATAAAAAATGTATGTAAATATAAAATATTATTAATTTTATCTTGAGTTATTGTCTGGGATATTCTTTGGTTGAACACATGGTGGAATAAGGCTGAAAATTCCAATAGATCTCGTCCCAGCTTTATGGAGGACTCCAGACTTTTTATAATTTGAAGGTCCAGCTTGGAAGGTGAGCATATACCCATACGAGTGGTGGTGGTGGTGACTACATGGGCACGTTTGAGGGTGGCACACCTGAATTGAAGAATCTGGAGATTTGTTGAAGTAGTTTTTTTGGACCGAGGTACACCAATTTTTTAGCGTGGTTCCTTTGTAGTACATTTTTTCATAACATCTGTTTTGTTTATATATTTGAACATGCTGGTTTATTTATTTAATGCAGCACGGTGCATTTCTATATATACATATTCTGGAAGAGTTTTTATTTTTGAAACACCACTGCTTTTACATTGCTATTTACTGAAGTGAGTGTGACATTTTTATTTACATTAAATTCTACTAGTATATACAGCAGAAAGATTAAAGCTCTACTAATGAGCCACAACTACAGAATGCACCTCGCTCAGTGCAACATGTGTGAAAACAAATTATATTGCATGGAAAAAGCATTGGATGGATAAAAACAAATTCAATGTTTTCTTTTACAATTCAAATTAATTAACAATCACAGTGCATACATGGCAATCTTACAGTGTAGTTATATTCCCTGCTTTGTTTGTTTGACTTACCCTGTAATGATGGGCTCACATGATGTAGCTGCAGTTTGTAGTGTCATGGCTGATCAGTTCCATTATGTCCATACATTCATTCACCTAGCTTGTCCTTGTTTGCAAAAGGGGCAAGACAACTTATTGTTCTGGGTAAACAACGTCCGGTCCATTGCCTTTACCTCTGTGTTGCATTACAAATATGTAAGGGCTAGGGTGATGAAAACACATCTCTTATAGCATGGTGATCTATCTGTGAATGTTCTGCCTGTTTGTGGCTGTGTCAGATCTAATTACTGCACCTGCACCAGTGCTAGACTGAGAGATGCAGGGATTGTGGGATTTGTAGTTTCTTCAAAGGAAGTGTCAGCTCTTAGGCTGGATTCACACCTATGCATTTTTCGTGCAGATTTGCACTACAGAACATGTTCCATAGCAAACCATGTTAACCTCCCTGGCGGTAATCTCGAGTCTGGCTCGGGTTGGGAATTTACTAGCAGGAGCGGTAACCCCGAGCCAGACTTGGGATCGCATCGCTGGATGCAGGGGAGGACACAGTGAGAGTTACTTACCTTGTCCCCTGGATCCAGCGATGTCCCCCGCGCTGTGTGATCGAGCTGTCCTCCGCTCGATTCACAGTGCCGAATGCCACCGAGCTCCGTTCCCTACGCCGTTACGGCGCACGGGAGCGGAGAACGGCGGCAAATTCAAAAAAGTAAAAACACACAAAACATACACAGCACTGAAATCTTACAGATTACAGTACTGTATTAAAAAATACACCCCCCCCCCCTTTGTCCCTAGTGGTCTGTGCAATGCCCTGCATGCACTTTTATATTATAAATACTGTTTTTTCTGCCTGGAATTTGGAGATTGTCCATAGCAACCAAAAACTGTGCCTTTTTCAATGTTTTAGGATTTGATTACATTATTGAATCATTTTTATTATTCTTTATTATATTATAAACTTTATCATACCCGGGATGTCTGCTAGACTCTGGTTTGAAGAGATTTAAGAGAGTTATTCCTAAGAATTACAGGACTACAAAATAAAACGCCAAATTTCCATGCAAAATAATTGTACCGCTTTCAGCACCTAATTCCAGACTGAATCATACCGCCAGGGAGGTTAAATGGAGTGTAGTGCAAATCTGCAAAATGCAAAAAGCACAAAAAATGTATAGGTGAGAATCAAGCCTTAAACTACAGACAGAGGTCATGCATTAATCTATACAGTGGCGTGCCTCATGTCAAATGAAAAAACAAAGTGCTGACACTGAAATGTAAAGATTACTTTACTCTAGGTTGTGCATTCAGGGCAACAAATGCCACCATGACACTATATGATCAATGCATATCTCATGCTGGTAAAGAACACAAGGTGCAAATAAGAAGGTTTATAATGCCTTTAAAGCCATCATTAGTTGTTGTACAATTCACATCATATTGTACTTTTTATACTGCTACCTAATTATAGGCTATTTTTATTGATTCCATTTCATGTTATAGTTATATTTCATTTCAAAGTACCTGATTCTGTTGTTGTTGATTTTCAGTGGCCCCGGAGGTAACAGATTCAGTGAAATTAAATCCATGTGAATCTGAGGAGGTGCTCTGCTCTGTGCGCCTGGAGAAGTTCTTTCCCAAAAACATCAATCTTACATGGACATTTGGAGAAAAAAAATACACTCTATACACACCAAAGAAAACTCTTCTAGTAGACGATGAAGTGGAAATATTCGGTGTTATCAGTGAGTGCAAAATTCCCTTGAATCAGCTGAAATTTCCTGTACGGGTCACCTGGGAACACGAGTCTATGGCAGAACCTCAATCTACAGAGCTACCTGGACCAGGTAATGACCACAGAACACAAGGTAAAAATGTTCCATCAGTAACACAAGGGATCATTTATTTATTACAGGAACTTATATAGCACCATCAATTTATGTAGTGCTTTACATATATTATACATTCACATCAGTCTCTGCCCTCAAGGAGCTTAAAATCGAAGGTCCTTAACTCACATTCATACAAACACATACTAGGGCCAATTTACACAGGAGCCAATTGACCTACCAGCCTTGCAGGTACAGGGAGAACATGCAAACTCCATGCAGACAGTTTAATGGCTGGGATTTGAATCAGTGAACCCAGTGCATCTACATGGTTTTGCTAGCCAATGTGCTGCTCTTTATCTTTTCAAGAGCAATACAAATCACAAGGGTAATATAGAAAAAATAAGGGAGCTTATGAGAAGATGTAAAACATTAATATATTAAAAGATGTCATACAAGTTATGAAACTATGTAACAAGGGCACATATTACAGAGGACGGCAATCTTCAAAGCCCCCATCCCCCCGCCCACACCCCTCGTTTATAAGAAAAGAAAACATAAACCTCTTTGAAGGCTCAGAGAACATAAAGTGTTACTAAACCCACAACCTGCAGTCACTATATCTGGTCTACTACAGTACACAGAACATGGAGATACAATTATTTTAGTAAATATAAACTGCTAAATACCGTTTCTCATCAGCAATATATATAGCAGTCTTGTGACTTTTATCAGTGCCTAGTAAAGCTTGTAGGAGGAGTTTTCATTCTCCCCTGACCCTCTGTGTAGGCAGTGCTGATTGGCCCTGTGCTGATCACATGCACCCTCCCAAGGAAAAAAAAAAGCTCTGGCAATACATACCAAACTGAGCATGCCCATCACTGGCTCTGTAAATATCAGGTTCCTTTTTTGAGACAGTGGAAGAAAAGGAGGATGAAAGAAAACAGGATCAAACAGCCTTTATACACAATGCAGAGGATTACCCCTTAGGTCCCACAGTGAGTATAACAAGCATGCTTTACTGCAGATACAGACTGATTTTACTGTTGTGGGTTTAGTAACACTTTAAATAACATCTTCTGATCTATTTGGATTGGACAGCAGTCTATTGTTTATGATAGCACCTGTTATATTATGGCATTTTAGTCTCAAATTCCTACTGAAAATAGCAGTTTTCCTCCGGGGCCTAGGCACTCCTGTGTGTTCTTGAGCATCATAGCTGTATATCTGTAGTGTGGGATCATCTAAGGTACTGTTCCTCTATTAACCCCCCTAGCGGTAATCCCGAGTCTGGCTCGGGTTGAGATTTTAATTACAGGAGCGGTAACCCCGAGCCAGACTCGGGATCCCTTCGCTCGATGCAGGGGAGGACACAGGGAGAGTTACTCACCTTGTCCCCTGGATCCAGCGATGTCCCCCGCGCTGTGTGATCGAGCCGTCCTGCGCTCAATTCACAGTGCTGAATGCCGCCGAGCTCCGTTCCCTGCGACGTTACGGCGCACGGGAGCGGAGAACGGCGGCAAATTCAAAAAAGTAAAAGTACACAAAACACACACAGCACTGTAATCTTACAGATTACAGTACTGTATTAAACAATACACACCCCCTTTGTCCCTAGTGGTCTGTGCAGTGCCCTGCATGCACTTTTATATTATAAATACAGTTTTTTCTGCCTGGAATTTGGAGATTGTCCATAGTAACCAAAAAGTGTCCCTTTTTCAGTGTTTTAGGATTTGATTACATTATTGAATATTTTTTATTATTCTTTATTATATTATAAACTTTATCATACCCGGGATGTCTGCTAGACTCTGGTTTGAAGAGATTTAAGAGCGTTATTCCTAAGAATTACAGGACTACAAAATAAACGCCAAATTTCCATGCAAAATAATTGTACCGCTTTCAGCACCTTATTCCAGACTAAATCATACCGCCAGGGAGGTTAATCTCACTACATTTGCGAAGAGTGAGATTTGGTGGTGCCACTATTGTGCTGCTCATTGATATCCTTAAATATCTTAACTACACAGCAGTGTCTCTATTAATATAAAACAAACAGGAAAAACAGGAAAAATGTGTTAAAGCAATACTATGAATAAAAAAATTTAAGAAAATAAATTTCAATGAAAAGTCTTCCTGAGGGTTTTCAGCTCGTAAAACGCTCAAAAGTTCCAAAACACCCAACAAGCAAAATCCCATTCATTTGAATGGCCCCTGTTCACATCTGAGCGTTCTGTTGCCTTAAGAAAAATGCCTGAAGCTAAAAAATAAAAAGTACATGAGCTTCTTTTTAGACAGGCGCTTTTCTGCACTGCAAAATCACAGTAAAATCACGCGACTTTCTGCCTGAAAACAAAATGCTCAGGTGTGAATGCACATCCATCCAATATGATCCATGCAATCGCTTGTTACCTCCCTGCACTCACCCGACAAAATCAACCCTCTGCTGCATAGCAGGAGAGTCCCCCTCACTTGCAAATATTACCCTCCCGGGTCACTCCAATGTCCTCCTTGGTCGCTCTGTATTTGTATTCCAGATCCTCCTTCAGTCCTCACCGGTCAGCCTAGCACACAAGTAGTTGGCATCCTCTTCAATAGCAGCTTTGACATTTCATGTTTAACCTCCCTGGCGGTATGATTATTTCAGATTTTAGGTGCTGAAAGCGGTACAATTATTCTGCATGGAAATTTGGAGTTTTATATTGTAGTCCTGTAATTCTTAGCCCTTGTACACACGGTCGGACATTCTGACAACCAAATCCGTTGGATTTTGTCAGATGGATATTGTCCGAAATTGTTGCATACACACGGTCGGACAAAGTTGTCGGAAAATCCGATCGGTCAGAACGTGGTGACGTTATTTCCTTACGATGGGACTACGTTCAGGCTAGTAGCCAATAGCTTTGGTCTAGGAATTTGATCTGAGCATGCGTGCCACTTTGTCCGATCGGAATTCTCTACAAACGATCGGAAAAAGTCAGATCGAATCATGTTGTCGGAAAATTTTATAGCCCTGCTCTAAAACTTTGTTGGTCGGATATTCCAACGGAAACAGTCCGATGGAGCCCACACACAGTCGGATTATCCGACAACACGGTCCGATCGGACATTTTCCGTCGGAATGTCCGACCGTGTGTACAAGGGCTTAGGAATAACTTGCTTAAATCTGTCCAAACCAGAGTCTAGCAGACATCCCGGGTATGATAAAGTTTGAAAAATCCTAATTTTGATTTGAAATATCATAAATTATAATATAATAAATAACTATAAATATACCAAATAATAATATAATAATAAAAATTATTCAATAATGTAATCAAATCAAAAACACTGAAATTTGCTCAGTTGCAGAATTGTCACTGTCATTACTTTTCAGTATTTGATGACGGATCTCAATTCTGCAAGTGATTCCAATTTATTATCGCTGTTTTCTAGCTGGTCTAAAATCATTTTTGTTGTAAAGGGGCAGTTTTGGTTGCTATGGACAATCTCCAGTTTCCAGGCATAAAGAACGATTTTTATATTATAAAACTGCATGCAGACACTAGACAGAACACTAGGGACAAAGGGGATGTGAAACAATTACATACAGTAATGTAATCTGTAAGATTACATTATACTGTATGTAATGTGTGTGCTTCACTTTTTGAATTTGGCGCCGTTCTCCATCCCCGTGCGTTGCAACGCTCGGAGGGAATGGAAATCGGCTCCGTGATAGATCGAGCGGAGCACGGCTCGCTCGTACAGCGGGGGGGACATCGCTGGATCCAGGGGAGAAGGTAAGTAAACTCTCCCTGGATTCAGCGATGTGGTCCCGAGTCTGGCTCGGGGTTACCGCATTTGGTATAAAATTTCCACCCCGAGCCAGACTCGGGAATACCGTCAGGGGGGTTAATTCAGTGTTTGAAAAATGTTTTTCGCTTCCATCACTTCCTGTGGATTATATCCCAGTACTGACCCCGCTACTTCACTGATCTCTAACTGCTTATAGGTCCTGTGCTGAGCGGCCCGCCTGATTCATTTTGAACACAAGAGGGCCTGATCAATGTAACTATGTACATTCCGTACCCCTTGAAGCTGGAAATCAGTGAAGTAGATACCACTACTAGAGTGATCTCCTTGTGCTTCCGGGTTCTGATGCATACTGAATGCAGGAGATCAGGCACTCCGCATGGATGCCATTCAGGGAATGCTTTGCATTTTCTGAATGAACGCAAAATGTTCTCTGATTGGACAAGGTGAAGAGTGAGGCCACTGCCCTGCCTCTATACTTCATTCATTCAGAGAATGGATGAAGTATTCAGCCTGCCCTGTCTTCTGTCTGTGACAGGCAAAGCCGGATGACAGGATCGTTCGACGCTTGCTAGAGACGGCCGCCCGGTATTCTAAAATGGTGGTGGTGGGGGGGGGGGGGGGCGTTCCATTTTTTGAGGGGGGGAAGGGCGTCTTATGGAGCAAAAAATATGGTAACCTGGTTGATAACATTATTACATTCTGATTGCTTTACAGATTTTCCTTGGTGCCCCCAAATTGAAGCACTAGATACACCTTACCTGGTCCTCAACGCTGAATGCAAAATACAGTGTAGAATCTCTGGATATTTCCCTAAAGATCTGACCGTCAATTGGTTTAAAGAAGAGGAAGAGAAAAGGCAGCCTGTTTCTGTTATTAATGGCATAAAATACAAGATTCCTCAACCTCAGAGACAGCCAGATAACACATACAGCTGTATAGCCAGTCTACAAATCACCCCAACACAAATGGAAAACAGATTAGTATTCATCTGCAAAGTAGGACATCCCAGTCTGAAGGAGCCAAAAGAAGAAAGAATAGGACCACTGCAAATAGTGGGTGAGTGATCTGAATTAGCAAATAATGTGTATCCTGGCTGCAGATGAGCATTTATCTCATGAAGAACTTACTAAATGCTATTTTTGTTGCTTTAAAATAAACAATAAGGAGCCCTGGCCTCTATTTATTCATAGAGGGCTGCAGAACTTGAAGCTTAACTCCCAGGAAAGTCAAAATCCCACCTTGTAGTGAAGATGCCATGCTCACTACAAGGATTAAGCACTTGTTTCAGTCTGGAGACCTGGAAAAACACTTTAATTTACCCAGTCCCACAGGCACCTCTTTGTTGCATTGGCTTCAGCTGCTGAACGAGAACATTTTCCAATTTTCCCATTCAACAGTAGTCAATTGTTAGATTGACTTTTCTCAAGGAGGGTTGGTGACACATAGATAGAGATTCAGCCAATTCAGCAGGCTCAGCAGCAGTGGTGCAGGTCCATTAAGGGTGTATGGGCCGGACCATGGATTCCAATGGGGGTGTTTTGGTTTTCTTTAAGCACGTGATTACAGCCAGAGACTCTAATAGGCTTCAAAAAAGGCTGTGCTCAGGGCGCAGAGCATTGCCCTGAGCCCAGCCAGTTATGTGAGAATAGCAAATGAATAGTCGCTATTCTCACACTGATACTCCTCCTGGCCAATCATGAAGTGGGTCTGAGACCAGTCACCTGATTGGCTGAAAGGACAGGCGATCCTATTGGATGCCTAGGAGGAGGGAGGAGACGCACGGCAGAAACCACAGTGATCCAAAAGAGGAGGGATGAAAGCCACCGCCTGTCACTGCCCGCCTGCCACCTAGATGGGGTAAGTTTGAGGCTCTGATGTCCGACTGTCCTCCCACGCTCAGGGGGTGGGGTGCCGGGGGATGCCGCCAACCGACCGGGGGGGGGGGTAGTTGTTTGCTGCCTCCCGAAAATTTTTTAAAAAACACCAGCCGCCACTGCTCAGCAGCATTTCAATCCAATCTATGGCCAGCTTAAATTCTCTTCTCAACAAGGCATTTCCATCCACAGAACTGCTACTAACTGGATTTTTCCTTTTGCACCAAGTAGCAAGTTAACGCAAGCAAATGCTAGAGACTGTTGTGGGAGAAAATTGTAGATCAGTAGTTAGAAATATACCCAAACTAGCCCATCTGGCACCAATGATTACACCATGATCAAAACCCATGAGAACTAATTTTTTCCCCCATTTTGGTGTTTGATGTAAAGATTACATGAAGCTCCTGACCATTGGTCTGGGGCCAATATTTGGATAATTAGATACCTGCATGAATATGTAGATGTATAGATGTTCCTAATATACATCGCATGCTGAGTGCATCACCCAAGAGTATAACTTGTTATTGTGAAATGGACATTTTACTGGAAAAATCCCTATATTCTCATGAATTATTTTGAGCTTGTTGTTTTATCGCCACTGCGCATATAATCACAGCCATCTAATGACACCGGCAAATTCAACACTGATATAATACCACCAGTGAGGGGGGTAAACACCACGACTTACATAGCAGGCTAGGTAAGCTGTGTTATGTACCTTTGTGAATCAAGTCTGTAAGAAAAAAAATCCAATAACAATATTATATAGTGTCTAATTACATTGATAATTTCTTATTATTCTGCAGAACTTCTCAGGCGCCCACATATTGATTCCCTAGACACATCAATGCTCAAAAGTAAATACAAAATAGAATGCAGAATCTCTGGATATTTCCCAAAAAGTTTGACAGTCACCTGGATTAAGAAGAGCAAGGGAAACAGTGAATGTGTTACCAAAGATCATAAATACAACATCCCAGACATTGAACACCAGAGACAGTCAAATAACACCTTCAGCTGTACAGCCAGCCTGTCGTATGAACCGAAGAATGAGGGGTCAGAGTTCATATGTAGAGTGGACCATCCCAGCCTGGATCAGCCCATTGAGAAACATACAGGACCACTACAGCTACAGCAACCTGATACAAGTGAGTAAATGTACAGCAAAAACCGGGAAGAGCAGGACAAATAACCCACAGACATCATACACTGATTTTTTCATGTTATAAAAAATAAACATAATTGTAGCTTATACTTACCTATCTGGACAGATAAAGTTGATCTATGATGAGTCCCATCCCCTAGTTGCTGCTCACTATTAAAACATGAAAATGAAAGTGCTAAAATATCTACAACCAGGATCGCTGATTAAACTACTTTTTTTGCCACATGCCATTTACAATCATGGCCGGGTCCTGTGTAAAGTATTAAATGGCTGACTAAATGGCTGAGGAAAAGACAAAAAAAAGAAGAAAAATTATAAATTTAATTATTTTGTTTGTTTCAATGTATTTTTATTAAAAAAGTGCACAGGGATACAGTATCTCACAAAAGTGAGTACACCCCTCACATTTTTGTAAATATTTTATTCTATCTTTTCATGTGACAACACTGAAGAAATGACACTTGTCTACAATGTAAAGCTTGTATAGCGGTGTAAACTTCTTGTCCCATCAAAATAACTCAACACACAGCCATTAATGTCTAAACCGCTGGCAACAAAAGTGAGTACACTCCTAAGTGAAAATGTCCAAATTTGGACCCAAAGTGTCAATATTTTGTGTGGTCAGCATACATTTATTTCCCAAAGACAACCTCTGGATATGATGCTGAGCACATGCACTTTACAGATTATAAATAGTTCTACAATTGCATATAACTAAATATTTATGAAGAACAAGTGTAATATAAGGATTCTGGCGAAGGTAACTTTACAACTTAAATTACAGGAAAAAAATTGAATGACAATATTATATAGTAGCTAATGCCGCGTACACACGACCAGACTTTTCGAGGGACTAGGTCCGATGGACTTTCGGCAGAGTTCCGACGGACTTTCCGAATGAACGGACTTGGCCACACACAATCACACTAAAGTCCAATTCGAACATGATGACGTATGACCGGACTAGAATAAGGAAGTTCATAGCCAGTAGCCAATAGCTGCCCTAGCGACGGTTTTTGTCCGTCGGACTAGCATACACACGAACGGATTTCTTGGTCCGGCGAAGTTCCGGTGGAAAAATTTAAAACATGTTCTACTTCTAAAGTCGACTGGATTTTTGGTAAGCAAAGGTCCGATAGAGCCCACACAAGAACGAATTGTCCAACGGACTCGTTCCGTTGGATCTTTGCTGTCAAAAAGTCTGGTCGTGTGTACGCGGCATTATACTTACATTGATAATATTGGATTACTCTGCAGATCTTTTTCTGCAAAATAATGCTTTACATGGTTGTAGACTCTCTGTAGAGAAGATTTTATCCACAAGGTGAACCTACTGGATTCTTTACTGTATATCCTGGGAATAAAAAGAAGGCGTTATATAGGATGGTCGTGAGGGGGGTATGGGGTTTTTGCCAGAGTATTTAATGCAGTCCCAGACTTTCAAGGAGTCTGAGTACAGGGTTTGTTATATGATTGTGGAATTTTGGAAGTGTCCAAAAGATGTCTATTGCCGGTGGCACACTTTGGTATGCTTCTATACTAACCCACAGTTGAGTACTGGTGGATGCATGATAGGTGGCTAAAGGTTCCGGTTATACTGCCTGGTAATAATTCACAATTTGCAGGAAGCCAGATTCCCCATGGACTGTTTCAAAGGTAGTCATGGGACGATACGTGTCAGGGAAACAGGGCTGTATTATACCGGAAAGGCTGAGAAGGATTTTGTCTAGCTGCTTAAAGGCCCATACACACGATCAGACTTTTTGACAACAAACATGCAAATTAGCTGTTTTGGAGCAACATCCGACTGTGTGTATGCTCCATCGGACAAACTTTTTTGGTTTTCATCTGACTTTTGTTGGCTGTGCGAACGGACAAACTTTCTGGCAACAAAAGTCCGATGGAGCAAAGTCTGATCGTGTGTACAGAAAACCATAGGACTTTTGTACAAAGTGCAAACAGGCATGCTCAGAACCAATGCAAAAGATCAGACAACAATACAGAAGTTGACCAAAGGTGGCGGTAAAGAGCAGAAAAACCACGTGGTTTGGTGAAAGTTGGCTGAAAAAGTCCTGCTGTGTGTATGCAATACAAGTTCAGGGCCGACGCCCTTTGTACAAAAATCCAAGGGAAAGTTTGTACAAAGTCCTATCGTGTGTATGAGGCTTAAGGATTATCTGGTGATATTGCTTAAGGCCCATACACACGATCAGACTTTTTGACAACAAACATGCAAATTAGCTGTTTTGGAGCAACATCCTACCGTGTGTACGCTCCATCGGACAAACTTTTTTGGTTTTCATCGGACTTTTGTTGGCTGTGCGAACGGACAAACTTTCTGGGAACAAAAGTCTGATGGAGCAAAGTCTGATCGTGTGTACAGAAAACCATAGGACTTTTGTACAAAGTACAAACAGGCATGCTCAGAACCAATGCAAAAGATCAGACAACAATACAGAAGTTGACCAAAGGTGGCGGTAAAGAGCAGAAAAACCACGTGATTTGGTGAAAGTTGGCTGAAAAAGTCCTGCTGTGTGTATGCAATACAAGTTCAGGGCCGACGCCCTTTGTACAAAAATCCAAGGGAAAGTTTGTACAAAGTCCTATCGTGTGTATGAGGCTTTATTGTGACAAGCATTTCTAACTTGCAAATTGATTAAATTCATTATATTACATGCTTTTTAAATAGAGTGATGGTACACACTATGTGGGGTTCTTGTCTCCTTGGGAGTTCTAACCGGACTAGTTAGAAAAGCTTGATGGTGTGAGCAACCGAGGAGCAGGAGAGTTCCTCATTACGCAGGATCTCCATGGCAGGAAAACAGAGCTGTGACTGACCTAAAAAAAAAAAAAAAAAGAAGGTTAGGGGGCCACCAAAGGCGATGAGCTTCCATGAAAAATGGGTACAGAGGTGGTTTCATGGTGGAGATGGACTGGTTCACTGGCAGCAAGATTTTGTATGAGAGTACATAAAAGAAGTGTGAAGCACAACAGATTTTATTGACCTATATATGGACTCATGTATCTGTGTATCTATACATAATCTGTTTAGTTGTGTTTTTTGGCACAGTTGTTGAATTTTGAACTTTAGTTTTTTCAAGCAAAATATATCTACATGAAGAGTTCTTAAAGGGACCATGCACTTCATTCATTTTATGGTTTATAGCCACGTTGCATTTTTTTTGGAGTTGATTGCACTTTTAATGTATTTGAATTCTATTTAAAGGGATAGGAGTACTTAAGGGTGGTGAGATGTTTTAAGAGCGCTACAGTATTTTTATATTCATTTACTTATTTGTGGTGTTTTCAGAGAAGTGTTTGAGCTGCTCCTTAAGGCCCATACACACGATCAGACTTTTTGACAACAAACATGCAAATTAGCTGTTTTGGAGCAACATCCGACCGTGTGTACGCTCCATCGGACAAACTTTTTTGGTTTTCATCAGACTTTTTTTGGCTGTGCGAACGGACAAACTTTCTGGCAACAAAAGTCTGATAGAGCAAAGTCTGATTGTGTGTACAGAAAACCATAGGACTTTTGTACAAAGTACAAACAGGCATGCTCAGAACCAATGCAAAAGATCAGACAACAATACAGAAGTTGACCAAAGGTGGCGGTAAAGAGCAGAAAAACCACATGATTTGGTGAAAGTTGGCTGAAAAAGTCCTGCTGTGTGTATACAATACAAGTTCAGGGCCGACGCCCTTTGTACAAAAAATCCAAGGGAAAGTTTGTACAAAGTCCTATCGTGTGTATGAGGCTTTAGAGAAACGCGTATTTTATTGATTTTTGTATAACAGTTGGTAAGGTAGTGTGGGGGTATTTTTTCATATATGCACTTTAAAAGAAAAACAGGAATTTACAAAAAATCCCCATAAACATAACTAGCCCAGGAAGCTTTCATTGGTGCACTGAGGAAACATGGCTGACCAAGGAGCATGAGATGGGATCGAAAACAGATTCTGGTCAAGCAAGAAACTGCTATTCATACTGTGCTAATCTGTGAAATACATTCATATTTACAATTCCAATCCCCACAACTTGATCTTCCAACCCCAGCAGATCTTATGGCTTCTATATCTTTGTGGCATTACGTCGGCCGTGTCCTCATTTCTACATTCCTTTCTTTGCAGGTCTCCAAAAACCAATGGAAACAGAAGAAATGGAAAAGAAGAAAAATATGACAACAAGCACAGAGTGAGACAAACTATATTTTACACCAATTTTTGGTATGGGTTTTTGCAGAGCTGTTAGAAGCCGTGAGGTCATACCAACGCTACAAAGATCTAGATCTCTAGCATGGATTTATCAAGCTGTCCGCATCCAACCAAATCTGACCATCCATGACATCACCAAGAGGTCTATTGAAATAGGGCAAATAGGGCAGAAACAAAAGTTTTCTAGTAAGACAATTCCCCTCAGAGTTTGTCTCATTTCTACATTCTGCTAAAACTTTTTGTATTGGCACTGTTTGGCCCCAGAAAGCTTGTCCTGAAAAACTGTATGTTAGTGCAAATCACAGACAGTATTCAATTGTTTCTGTTGCAAGTGTATGAATATGGAAACAATCACCTATAGAATCCTTTTGAATTGATGCATTGTATCTGTTGCTATAAAGGCGTATGTATTTTCTTATGCTCCTCGGCTAAATTTGGTGACCATAATACAGTATTTTACCACTAACCAATGAAAGAACATTCATGCAGAAGAGAAAATAGCCTAAATACCATACACATGTGCCCTATTTGTACAGAATGAATGCACATGTAGATATGCTGGAGGAATGGCTATGCACATTTTTTATAAATCCCTAAAATTGTTCTCAATTTTCCTCAGTGAAACTGCCCAATGTGGACAATAAGAGCGTGGTTTCTGAAAGGCATTGTGACACTGGCCATGTTTTGTTACTATTTTAGCAGTATTGTACTCAATTTTTTATTTATCTTTTTAATTACAGGTACTGATATAGTGCCGTTATGAAGAGTTTTACACATATATTGTACATTCACATCAGTCCCTGCCTTTAAGGAGCTTGCAATCTAAGGTCCCTAACTCACATTCCTACATATACTAGGGCCATATTAGACAGGCATTAACTACCAGCATGTCTTTGAAGTGTGGGGTGGAAACCCATGCAGGTACAAGGAGAACATGCAAACAGCATACAAGTAGTGCCATGGTTGGGATTCGAACCAACAACCTTAGTGCTGCTAGGTAGACGAGCTAACCACTTAACCACTGTATTAAAAATGAATTATCTTTAGAAGCTAATCAAAGAAGTTGTAAACGCTCATATAACAAAACAGGCCAGTGTCACAAAGGAGCATTGTTTAGACCAGGGATCTGCAATTAGCGGACCTCCAGCTGTTGCAAAACTACAAATCCCATCATGCCTCTGCCTCTGGGTGTCATGCTTGTGGCTCTCAGAGTCTTGCCTCGTGGGAATTGTAGTTCTGCAACAGCTGGAGGTCTGCTAATTGCATATCCCTGGTTTAAACGTTTACAGTGTTAGGCTCCATGCACACTGGCTTCAAAAACATTGCTACTACAGGAGTTTAGTGTTCTGCCTGTAGAAGCAGCTCAATGTTATCCTGTGTTCATACACAATAGGATGATTAGAGGCATATTTTGAGCTCAATGTTTAGAGGCAGGAAACAAAAAACCTTCTGGTTTGCATTTCTGATTGGAGCCTTCTGACAGAAAAAAATGCAAAATTCTCCTAAACTCATCTAAACTTTGTACAAACTGGCATTTTTTTATACCGGAAAGGCCGAGAAGGATTTTGTCTAGCTGCTTAACCACTTAAGGACCGCCGTATTGCCATTGTACGTCATTACAATGGCACAGGCAGGCACAAGCACGTAGATGTACGTGCCTGCCTTCCAGCGGGTGGGGGGTCCGATCGGACCCCCTCCCGCTGGATACGGCGGTCCGTTTCCCTCCAGGAGTGATCCGGGATGAGAGGATGGCCGTTGGTTTCTGGCCACCCCCTCTGGATCGCTCCTGGCCAATGACGAACTTCCTCCCACTGTGTATTGTTTACACAGGAAGGAGGAAGTGATGTCATTCTCCTCGGGGCGGTCTTTTTGACCGGACTACGAGGAGAAGACTAATAGTAAGTGTGCACCAACACTACACTGACATGTAGGTACACACAGGCACACAACCCCCCCCCCCCCCCGATCCCCCCCCCGCCCCCCCTCCCCCCCCAGTCACAGTGTCACTGATTGCAGTGATCATTTCTTTACTGATCACTGTATTCAGTGTCAGTTGTGACAGTAAAAACTGTCAGGGCAGTTAGTGTTAGGTCCGGGGTAGCCCCCTATCACCCCCCAATAAAGATTTAACTCCCTGATTGCCCCTAGAGTTAACCCTTTCACCCCCTTTTGCCAGTGTCACTAAGCGATCATTTTTCTGATCGCTGCATGTGTCGCTAGGTAGCTAGTTCTTTTTTTAGGTTCACCGCCAGGTTTTTATAGCGCTAGGCACCCCGATATACTACCCAATAATGGTTTTAACCCCCTGATTGCCGCTAGTTAACCCTTTCACCCCCTTTTGCCAGTGTCACTAAGCGATCATTTTTCTGATCGCTGCATTAGTGTCGCTACGGTCGCTAGGTAGCTAGTTATTTTTTTAGGTTCACCGCCAGGTTTTTATAGTGCTAGGTACCCCGATATACTACCCAATAATGGTTTTAACCCCCTGATTGCCGCTAGTTAACCCTTTCACCCCCTTTTGCCAGTGTCACTAAGCGATAATTTTTCTGATCACTGCATTAGTGTTGCTAGGTAGCTAGTTATTTTTTTAGGTTCACCGCCAGGTTTTTATAGCGCTAGGTACCCCGATATACTACCCAATAATGGTTTTAACCCCCTGATTGCCGCTAGTTAACCATTTCACCCCCTTTTGCCACTGTCACTAAGCGATCATTTTTCTGATCGCTGCATTAGTGTCGCTACTGTCGCTAGGTAGCTAGTTATTTTTTTAGGTTCACCACCAGGTTTTTATAGCGCTAGGTACCCCGATATACTACCCAATAATGGTTTTAACCCCCTGATTGCCGCTAGTTAACCCTTTCACCCCCTTTTGCCAGTGTCACAAAGCGATCATTTTTCTGATCGCTGCATTAGTGTCGCTAGTGTCGCTAGGTAGCTAGTTATTTTTTTAGGTTCACCGCCAGGTTTTTATAGCGTTAGGTACCCCCATATACTACCCGATAATGGTTTTAACCCCCTGATTCCCCCTAGTTAACCCTTTCACCAGCGATCACAGTATAAGTGTCACTGGTGAAGCTGGTTAGCCAGTTAGTTATTTAGGTTCCCCGTCAGGTTTTTATATAGCGCCAGGGACCCCCATATACTACCTAATAAAAATTTGAACCCCCTGATTGCCCCTAGTTAACCCTTTCACCACTGATCACCGTATAAGTGTTACGGGTGACTCTGGTTAGTTTGTTTTTTATAGCATCAGGGCACCCACCATTTATTACCCAATAAAGGTTTAACCCCCTGATCACCCGGCGGGTGATATCAATTAGGTTTTAGGGTCAGGGTCTGCGTCGCCCCAGGCAGCGCTAGGTTAGTGCCAGTACCGCTAACACCCACACGCAAAGCATAAACCTCCCGTAGTGGTATAGAATCTGAACAGATCAATATCTGATCTGATCAGATCTATACTAGCGTCCCCAGCAGTTTAGGGTTCCAAAAAACGCATTGTTAGCGGGATCAGCCCAGATACCTGCTAGCACCTGCGTTTTGCCCCACCCAAGTGCAGTATCGATCGATCACTGTCACTTACAAAACACTAAACACATAACTGCAGCGATCGCAGAGTCAGGCCTGATCCCTGCCATCGCTAACAGTTTTTTTGGTAGCATTTTATATTTAAATCCGGAAAGCAGTGCTTGGTTTTCGGGGTCCCGTACGTGGCTAGGCTCCCAAAAAGTCCCCCACATGTGGTATCCCTGTACTCGGGAGAAGCAGCAGAATTTATTTTGGGGTGTAATTTGACTTATGCCCATAGCATGTGTGAGCAATATATCATTTAGTGACAACTTTGTGCAAAAAAAAAAGTTTGTAATATTCCCGCAACTTGTGGCAAAATATAAAATATTCCATGGACTCAACATGCCTCTCAGTAAATAGCTTGGGGTGTCTACTTTCCAAAATGGCGTAATTTTGGGGGGTTTTGTGCTATTTTGGCATTTTATGGCCTTCGAAACTGTGATAGGTAGTGAGGAGTGTGAAATCAAAAATTTGCACCCTTAGAAATCCTGAAGGTGGTGATTGGTTTTCGGGGTGCCGTGCACGACTAGACTCCCAAAAAGTCCCACACATGTGGTATCCCCATACTCGGGAGAAGTAGCGGAATATATTTTAAGGTGCAATTCCACATATAACCATGGCATGTGTGAGCAATATATCATTTAGTGACAACTTTTTGTAAAAAAAAATATTTTTTTTTATTTTTTGTCATTATTCAATCCCTTGGGACAAAAAAATAAAAATATTCAATGGTCTCAACATGGCCCTCAGCAAATAGCTTGGGGTGTCTACTTTCCAAAATGGGGTCATTTGGGGGGGTTTTGTGCCATCTTGGCATTTTATGGCCTTCAAAACTGTGATAGGTAGTGATAGGTAGTGAGGAGTAAAATAAAAAATGTATGCCCTTAGAAATCCTGAAGGCGGTGCTTGGATTTCGGGGTCCCGTACATGGCTAGGCTCCCAAAAAGTCCCACACATGTGGTATCCCTGTACTCAGGAGAAGCAGCAGAATGTATTTTGGGGTGTCATTTCACATATGCCCATAGCATGTGTGAGCAATATATCATTTAGTGACAACTTTGTGCAAAAAAAAAAAAGTTTGTAATATTCCCGCAACTTGTGGCAAAATATAAAATATTCCATGGACTCAACATGCCTCTCAGTAAATAGCTTGGGGTGTCTACTTTCCAAAATGGGGTCATTTTGGGGGGTTTGTGCTATTTTGGCATTTTATGGCCTTCGAAACTGTGATAGGTAGTGAGGGGTGAAATCAAAAATTTGCACCCTTAGAAATCCTGAAGGTGGTGATTGGTTTTCGGGGTGCCGTGCGTGACTAGACTCCCAAAAAGTCCCACACATGTGGTATCCCCGTACTCGGGAGAAGTAGCGGAATATATTTTGGGGTGCAATTCCACATATAACCATGGCATGTGTGAGCAATATATCATTTAGTGACAACTTTTTGTAAAATATTTTTTTTTTTTTGTCATTATTCAATCCCTTAGGACAAAAAAAATAAATATTCAATGGGCTCAACATACCCATCAGCAATTTCCTTGGGGTGTCTACTTTCCAAAATGGGGTCCTTTGGGGGGGGGGGTTTGTACTGCCCTGCCATTTTAGCACCTCAAGAAATGAGATAGGCAGTCATAAATTAAAAGCTGTGTAAATTCCAGAAAATGTACTCTAGTTTGTAGACGCTATAACTTTTGCGCAAACCAAAAAATATACGCTTATTGGCATTTTTTTTTACTAAAGACATGTGGCTGAATAAATTTTGCCCTCAATGTATGACTAAAATTTAGTTTATTCGATTTTTCTTATAACAAAAAGAAGAAAATATCTTTTTTTTTCAAAATTTTCGCTCTTTTTCCATTTATATCGCAAAAAATAAAAATCGCAGAGGCAATCAAATACCATCAAAAGAAAGCTCTATTTGTGGGAAGAAAAGGACGCAAATTTCGTTTGGGTGCAATATTGCATGACCGCGCAATTACCAGTTAAAGCAGTGCAGTGCGAAATTGGAAAAAGACCTCTGGTCCTTAAGGTGTTTATTGGTCCGGGGCTGTAGTGGTTAAGGATTATCTGGTGATATTGCTTATTGTGACAAGCATTTCTAACTTGCAAATTGATTAAATTAATTATATTACATGCTTTTTAAATAGAGTGATGGTACACACTATGTGGAATTCTTGTCTCCTTGGGAGTTCTGACCGGACTAGTTAGAAAAGCTTGATGGTGTGAGCAACCGAGTAACAGGAGAGTTCCTCATTACGCAGAATCTCCATGGCAGGAAAACAGAGCTGTGACTGACCTAAAAAAAAGAAGGTTAGGGGGCCACCAAAGGCGATGAGCTTCCATGCAAAATGGGCACAGAGGTGGTTTCATGGTGGAGATGGACTGGTTCACTGGCAGCAAGATTTTGTATGAGTACATAAAAGAAGTGTGAAGCACAACAGATTTTATTGACCTATATATGGACTCATGTATCTGTGTATCTATACATAATCTGTTTAGTTGTGTTTTTTGGCACAGTTGTTGAATTTTGAACTTTAGTTTTTTCAAGCAAAATATATTGGAGCTCTACATGAAGAGTTCTTAAAGGGACCATGCACTTCATTCATTTTATGGTTTATAGCCACGTTGCATTTTTTTGGAGTTGATTGCACTTTTAATGTATTTGAATTCTATTTAAAGGGATGGGAGTACTTAAGGGTGGTGAGATATTTTAGGAGCGCTACAGTATTTTTATATTCATTTACTTATTTGTGGTGTTTTCAGAGAAGTGTTTGAGCTGCTCCTTAAGGCCCATACACACGATCAGACTTTTTGACAACAAACATGCAAATTAGCTGTTTTGGAGCAACATCCGACCGTGTGTACGCTCCATCGGACAAACTTTTTTGGTTTTCATCAGACTTTTGTTGGCTGTGCGAACGGACAAACTTTCTGGCAACAAAAGTCTGATAGAGCAAAGTCTGATCGTGTGTACAGAAAACCATAGGACTTTTGTACAAAGTACAAACAGGCATGCTCAGAACCAATGCAAAAGATCAGACAACAATACAGAAGTTGACCAAAGGTGGCGGTAAAGAGCAGAAAAACCACATGATTTGGTGAAAGTTGGCTGAAATAGTCCTGCTGTGTGTATGCAATACAAGTTCAGGGCCGACGCCCTTTGTACACAAATCCAAGGGAAAGTTTGTACAAAGTCCTATCGTGTGTATGAGGCTTTAGAGAAACACGTATTTTATTGATTTTTGTAAAACAGTTGGTAAGGTAGTGTGGGGGTATTTTTTCATATATGCACTTTAAAAGAAAAACAGGAATTTACAAAAAATCCCCATAAACATAACTAGCCCAGGAAGCTTTCATTGGTGCACTGAGGAAACATGGCTGACCAGGGAGCATGAGATGGGATCAAAAACACAGATTCTGGTCAAGCAAGAAACTGCTATTCATACTGTGCTAATATGTGGATTAAAAAGAACAGAAAGTTAAGTGTGAAATACATTCGTATTTATAATTCCAATCCCCACAACTTGATCTTCCAACCCCAGCAGATCTTATGGCTTCTACATCTTTGTGGCATTACGCCGGTCGTTTCCTCATTTCTACATTCCTTTCTTTGCAGGTCTCCAAAAACCAATGGAAACAGAAGAAATGGAACAGAACAAAAATATGACAACAGGCACAGAGTGAGACAAACTATATTTTACACCTATTTTTAGTATTGGTTTTTCCAGAGCCGTTAGTAGCCGTGAGGTCATACCAACACTACAAAGATCTAGATCTCTAGCATGGATTTATCAAGATGTCCGCATCCAACCAAATCTGACCATCCATGACATCACCAAGAGGTCTATTGAAATAGGGCAAATAGGGCAGAAACAAAAAAAAGTTTTCTAGTAAAGCCGCGTACACACGTGGCGGACTGTCTGGCCAACTTAGTCCGTCAGACAATCCGACGGACAGTCCGTATAATAAGGGGGCCCCCGGATACCGGCCCCCCACCCTATGTGAATGAGTATGGGGTACAATGTACCCCTACCCATTCACCTGTGAAAAAAAGTACAAAAAAAACACAACACAGGGTTAAAATATTTTATTGCACAGCTCCGGGGGTCTTCCATCTTCGGGGGTCTTCTCGCCGGACTCCTCCACTATCTTCTTGTAGCTCTTTTGCTAGCGGAGGAGTCCGGCTTTCTTCCTAGCCGCCGGCCTCTTCTCCCGACTTCGGGGGTCTTGTCCCCCTCTTCGGTTTTTCTGCCGGGCCACCGTGCCTTCTTCTAGCTCTTTTACAGGCGGTGGCCCGGTCTTCTGTCGCCGCCATCGCCGCCGCCTTCAGTTCTTCTTCTTCTTCTCCAGGAGATGTTGCCTCGACGATCTCTCCGGCCGGAATGCCAGGGACGCACTGCGCGGCCACTTATATAGGGACAATGGGGCGGTGTCACATGGCTTTATGTCACATGGGTTGGTCACATGGGTTGATGTCACATGGGGACTATGACATTGTAAGGGGGCGGGGTCACCATGTGACCAACCCATGTGACATAAAGCCACGTGACACCGCCCCATTGTCCCTATATAAGTGGCCGCGCAGTGCGTCCCTGGCATTCCGGCCGGAGAGATCGTCGAGGCAACATCTCCTGGAGAAGAAGAAGAACGGAAGGGGGTGGCGACAGCGGCGACAGAAGACCGGGCCACCGCCTGTAAAAGAGCTAGAAGAAGGCGCGGTGGCCCGGCAGAAGAACCGAAGAGGGAGACAAGACCCCCGAAGTCGGGAGAAGAGGCCGGCGGCGAGGAAGAAAGCCGGACTCCTCCGCTAGCAAAAGAGCTACAAGAAGATAGCGGAGGAGTCCGGCGAGAAGACCCCCGAAGACGGAAGACCCCGGAGCTGTGCAATAAAATATTTTAACCCTGTGTTGTGTTTTTTTTGTACTTTTTTTCACAGGTGAATGGGTAGGGGTACATTGTACCCCATACTCATTCACATAGGGTGGGGGGCCGGTATCCGAGGGCCCCCTTATTAAAGGGGGCTCCCGGATTCTGATAAGCCCCCCCGCCCGCAGACCCCGACAACCAACGGCCAGGGTTGTCGGGAAGAGGCCCTTTTCCTCATCAACATGGGGACAAGGTGCTTTGGGGTGGGGGGGCCACGCGGCCCCCCCCCTTGCCCAAGGCACCCCCCCATGTTGAGGGCACGCGGCCTGGTACGGCTCAGGAGGGGGGGGGCGCTCGCTCGCCCCCCTTTCCTGGCCGGCCTGGTAGCGTGCTCGGACAAGGGTCTGTTGTGGACTTGGGGGGGTTCCCCTTTAAGTCCATACCAGGCGGCGGGGCCAGCGACATCTCCTTCGCGGGCCCCGCCTACCTGGATACCCGCTCGAAATGAGCGGACTTTTCTCCGGGCGGGAAAAGTCCGCTCATTTCAAAAGTACGGCGGACTGGCACACACACGGGCGGATTGTCTGCCGAAATGCGAGTCCAGCGGACAGTATTTCCAACATTCCGAAATACTTAGTCCGCCAGACTGCACGCTGAAAAAGTCCGCTGAAGCCCACACACGAGCGGACTGTCCGCTGAAATGTGTTTCGGCGGACTAAGTAGGCCAGACCGTCCGCCCGTGTGTACGCAGCTTAAGACAATTCCCCTCAGAGTTTGTCTCACTTCAACATTCTGCTAAAACTTTTTGTATTGGCACTGCTTGGCCCCCGAAAGCTTGTCCTGAAAAACTGTATGTTAGTGCAAATCACAGACAGTATTCAATTGTTTCTGTTGCAAGTGTATGAATATGGAAACAATCACCTATAGAATCCTTTTGAATTGATACATTGTATCTGTTGCTATAAAGGCGTATGTATTTTCTTATGCTCCTCGGCTAAATTTGGTGACCATAATGAAAGAACATTCATGCAGAAGAGAAAATAGCCTAAATACCATACACATGTGCCCTATTTCTACAGAATAAATGCACATGTAGATATGCTGGAGGAATGGCTATGCACATTTTTTATAAATAGATCCCTAAAATTGTTCTCAACTTTCCTCAGTGAAACTGTCCAATGTGGACAATAAGAGCGTGGTTTCTGAAAGGCATTGTGACACTGGCCATGTTTTGTTACTATTTTAGCAGTATTGTACTCAAATTTTTTTTTTTATTACAGGTACTGATATAGTGCCGTTATGCAGAGTTTTACACATATATTGTACATTCACATCAGTCTCTGCCTTTAAGGAGCTTGCAATCTAAGGTCCCTAACTCACATTCCTACATATGCTAGGGCCATATTAGACAGGCATTAACTACCAGCATGTCTTTGAAGTGTGGGGTGGAAACCCATGCAGGTACAAGGAGAACATTCAAACAGCATACAAGTAGTGCCATGGTTGGGATTTGAACCAACAACCTTAGTGCTGCTAGGTAGACGAGCTAACCACTTAAAGAGGAAGTAAACCCTGATGGGTTTACTTCCTCTTTTTTTCCCTGCAAAGGTAAAGCATAATGGACTACTATGCATCGCATAGTAGCTCATTATGTGTCACTTACCTGACACAGGAGCCAGCGAAGTCGCCGCTGATCCCTGTAGTCCGCCGCGTCCATCTTGCTGGTGGCGTCTCGCAGCTCCGACCAATGACAGCGGCGAAGCCGCGATGACGTCACTCCCGCGCATGCGCACGGGAGTCGCGCCTCGCAGCTCCGCAGCTGTCATACGGCGAGGCCGCGATGACGTCACTCCCGCGCATGCGCACGGGAGTCGACAAATTTGGCAAATCCATTCTTGGACTTGCCGCATTTAGTGCGCATGCGCCGTAGACAGAGGTGCCCATTTTCGGGCAAATATCTCCTAAACCATATAGGTTTAGGAGATATTACTTGGACCTACAGGTAAGCCTTAATCTAGGCTTACCTGTAGGTCAAAGTTGTTTGGAAGGGTTTACTTCCATTTTAACCACTGTATTAAAAATGAATTATCTTTAAAAGCTAATCAAAGAAGTTGTCAAAGCTCATATAACAAAACAGGCCAGTGTCACAAAGGAGCATTGTTTAGACCAGGGATATGCAATTGGCGGATCTCCAGCTGTTGCAAAACTACAAATCCCATCATGCCTCTGCCTCTGGGTGTCATGCTTGTGGCTCTCAGAGTCTTGCTATGCCTCATGGGACTTGTAGTTCTGCAACAGCTGGAGGTCTGCTAATTGCATATCCCTGGTTTAGACGTTTACAGCCAATTACGAATTGTTGGCAGACAAAAACTGGATGTGCAGGCTTGAAAATTTTTGTCTGATGTGACTACAACGTCCGATTTTTCTTTTCACACGGTTTTCTGACAAAAAAATAAAAATCTGAAGAGAAAGACTAGGCATGCTCAGAAATGAAAGAACACATACAAAACAATTCAACAGATTACGTCACTTCTGATGTTGAATTCTGTCATTAGAAAATTTTCTGATGGCGAGTACCCTCTTCACTTTTGATATGAGACTGGCATCCAACAAAAAACTGAGGAGAATTCGTCCAATAATCTGACTGTGTGTATAAGGCTTAAGAGTTTCAATTTGAATGCAATCAGGCAGGCCCTTGCACTACATGGTTTTGGCAAATCTGAAGACAAAAATCTGAAGAAAAATAGTGTGTATGGGGTCTTACATTCATCTCTAGTGGCATTATGCAGGTTGTTTAGCATTTAGTTTCCTCATTTTTGTGATGAGTTTTCTTCTTTCTTCCTTCAAAGATTTTTAAAGGGAAAAACTGGTAGATACGGCTACTGAAACTGACTAAGGGGAACAAAATTTTTTCTTTGCAGGGCAAATGGAACCTATGAGACGATAACCCAACACTACAAGTATCTAGATATAAAGTATGGATCTATCAAGATGTCTGCATCCCACCAAATCTGACCATCTGTAAGGACACCGAGAATGATCTCAATTTCCCTGGACCTGCATTGCGACTCCTGACATGTTTCGTTACAAAGTTACTATTTTAGCAGTATTAAAGATTGATTAATCTTCAGGAAAAAATTGTAAATGCTCCCCTCCTCAGCCCACAGCCCAATGTGACATAAGAGCGTTGTTTAGCAGTTCCCAATGTTCAAAATATCATAAATGTCAAATTAGATACCTTTTACTGGAGTCCTATAATGGTCACATGACCACAAATCCTCCTTGGTATCTAAATCTTTGGGGGGGGGGGGGGGTGAATCGTGTGAAATCACTTGTTACATCACTGCTGGGAGGGAAGAGGGGAGGAGCTATATGGTAATACTTAATAGACAGTTCCAGTGCTTCCCACCGCATTGGCCTACAGAATGAAGGGGCTTCCAGGTACCGCCAATGCTTGTGGGGGTCAGCTGCTTGAATAGCGGCTCAATTAGTGTTGTCAGTCCAGCATAGAAAGACAAGTAGTTATCATGGAAGCACCAAGATCACCAGGAAATAATTTTATGCTAACTTGGGGAAATCAAAAAAAAAAAAAAAAAGCATATTGTGAGTAGCCATATTTTATGAGAACCTTGCAAAATACATTGCCTTGAGAGAAATTTTAAAAGATGTCCATGTATTACCATTCAATATTCTGCAGGTTTGCAGGCGCACAAACTGCAAATACAAATTTCAGCCCCCAAGGAATGCAGAAGTAATTGGTGAATCTCATAATGATCTTTATACACATACACTACACTTCCCCTAGACCAGTGATGGTGAACCTTGGCACCCCAGATGTTTCCTTCCCTGATGGACTGACAGCCACACATCACACCCCTTCCCCTAGACTGACAACTATACTGAACACCCACCCCACCTTCCCTGATGGACTGACCCAAACTGCACCCCCCCAACTGACAGCCACACATAACACCCCTTCCCCTAGACTGACAACTACACTGCACACCCACCCCACCTTCTGTGATGGACTGACCCAAACTGCACCCCCCCAGACTGACAGCCACACATCACACCCCTTCCCCTAGACTGACAACTACACTGCACACCCACCCCACCTTCTGTGATGCACTGACTCTCACAGCACACCCCCCTGGACTGACAACCGTACTGCACCACTCAACTCTCCCCCACGCCAGACCGACTGCCACACTGCACCCCCCCCGAATGACAGCCCCCAGACTGAGACACACTGCACCCCACCAGAGACTGACAGCCACACTACAGTCCCCCAGAGACTGACACCCACAATGCACACATCCCCCCCCCCCCACACCCAGATTGACAAACTACAAACGTCCCCACAAACTGACAGCCATACTAGCATGTATTAACCACACAGCACACAAACCTACTAAACCATTTCAGGAAGTGATTTTCTCTAATTTTTTACGATGTGTTTAATTTTTCATATTTTAAGCTGTTTTATATTTGTTTTTAACCATATTTATACCAACAGGTAAACTTGCCCACTGGGCACTTTCACCCCCTTCCTGCCCAGGCCAATTTTCAGCTTTCAGCGCCGTCACGCTTTGAATGACAATTGCACGGTCATGTATCACTGTAGCCTAATTTTAAGCTTTTTTTATTTTTTTATTTTGACAAATAGAGCTTTCTTTTGGTGGTATTTATTCACCTCTGGGTTTTTTATTTTAAAAATAGCCTTTCTGTTATAACATTTTGTAAATAAGTAATTTTTCTGATTTACTGATGTGCGCTGATGAGGCTGCACTGATGGGTACTGATACAGTGGCACTGATGGGCACTAATGAGGAGGCACTGATGAGGCTGCAATGATAGGCGGCACTAATAGGTGGCATGTGTAGGATATTGCCATGGGAGTAAAAGCAACTCTTGTGTGCCCAACGAACTCCTGATAAGGCCATGCTCATACCTCCCTTGGAACTCTGAGGCCCCCCTTTACCACACCCCACCACTCTGCAAGCCCCTTTCATTTTTCAAAACATTTCAAAAACTCTACCTCCACCACCACAGCACACCCACCCACCTACATCTACCACCTGTATCTACATATTTCTGCTCTAACCAGTCTGCCATCCCCACCTACCCTGGGCCCCTTCCCTACAACTCTAGTGCCCCCCATTCTCATCACTTGACCTTGCTCTCTCCACCCTTGCAGGGGGAGAGGAAGTGATGTAAAATCTTTGCAATGAGTATGAGGAGAGAACCAACTATACACTTTTATTAAGTAGAGTGGGGATGAGTTTGAACCTCTGTGTGGTTTTTATAACTGTCCGTGTTCTTCCTGTCCTAGCTACTCTTCTCTTAGTTTTTGAACAAAAGTGTAGGTGGAAATCTCCTTAAAGCGGGGTTCCACTGCCTCCGACGATTTTTTTTTTTGGGGACAATAAAAATAAATTTAGGGTTTATATCTGTTACTCACATGTTCCGTTTTTGGTACTTTGCCCATTGTTTTTTCTCAGTAAAAGACAGCTTTATAAAAAAGATATTGATCGTTTTTATCCTGCCTGTGGGCATGTGAAGCCCACAGGCATTCTCTTCCGGGATTCTGTGACGTCAATCTCCCATCATGCAACGGCCATTGTAGCTCAGATCTCGCGCATGCGCAGTAAGGAAATAGGAGTGCCGCCAACAGCTTTGGTTTCTAAATCGCGCGATAACTCGCGCCAGGCCGCCGCACAGACTCCTGGGAACAAACACAAAAGATCCCAGAAGACAGTGCGGAACTAGAGGAACTAGAGGAAGTGATGAAATAGCCGCACCAACCACGCCCATATCCGCAATCCCCAGATCCAGGAAATAGAATAAATGTGAAGAAAAACAAAGGTACAGTGAAAAAAAAAAAAGTTCAGTTTTATAATTAGAACAGCGATAGAATAGTCAGGAGCTATTGTCTTTAAATCGGGTGGAGCTCCGCTTTAATGGAGTCTCAGACAGTCATATAATCCTGGCAAGTTCTCACTCCTCTCCACTCTATCCAAAAAGTCCTCCCATGCTCGTCTCCAAGACTTCTCCAGAGCCTCTCCCATCCTCTGGATCTCACTACCCCAATCTGTCCGATTATCTCCTACTTTGTCCACTTTTTGGCGATCCCTGAAAAACGAATCTCTTCGGCGAGGCCTATCCTGCCTTCACCTAACAACTGAATCTTCTACTTCCCTCATCAGTTCATCCCTCAAAGTTGCTATCTTTTGTTTCACCAGCCCCTCCCTATTAGATTGTAAACTCGTAGGAGCAGGGCCCTCTCCCTTTATATTGTAAAGTGCTGCGCAAACTGTTGGCGCTATATAAATCCTGTATAATAATAATAAAAAACAGAACTATGTGGCAGTAGTTGGGTTTTAACATACATTAGGTGGAAAGTTATATATATGAAGTAACTGCCCCTTTGAGTCACAGCACTGTAACCAGCTGATGCTAAAGTCAGTGACACTATATATCTGTTATCCATAAATACCATAGTCAGTATTTTGTGTTCTGTTTTCTGTTATTTTTTTCTATGATGTTAATCATATCTGCTTGTTGAAATATTTGTTTTTCTTCAGAAATGTTGTGCATTTTCATTATTACACACAATAAAAATGTTCATTAACCTTAATAGGGAAATCCCAGAACCCGATTTCTGACCTGGCTGGTCACCCCAGACTCAGGAACTGCAAAAATCCTAGCTAAGCACACATTGAAATAGGGCAAACCATTCACACAGAACACATGCACGCAAGGACAGTAATAAGCAGGGCCGTCTTTAAGGCAGGGCAAAAGGGGCAGCTGCCCTGGGCCCTGTCATTGTTGTGGGGCCCAAAACAGCTGCCTCATACTTGCCAACTATCCAGGTTTAAATTCCCTTGTCCCTTGAAGTTTTAGCCCTGTGCTGTGTCCCAATATCTCAGTGTGAAGCGCTGGTGCTAATGCTGCCCAACTCTTCCCTATTGTTGTGTGCAGATGACTCACCTGCAGACCCTGTGTTTACATGTAAATAATCGGCATTCATATTTAAATAGTGGCGACAATACTAAGTAAATAGCTACGGCCGGCGGCATTGATATGTAAATAAGGGCTGCATTCATATGTATATCATGCTCCCCTGCTGTGAAGAGATGATGTGCTGTAACGTCTAGCAACTAATCAGTGAGCCGTAATGTGTGCTGTAACCACTAGCAATCAGTCAGTAAGCAGTAATGAAATGCTGTAACTGCTGGCAACCAATCACAATTGCTCCCTGATCTGATACAGTAAACTGATTTTAAGTCTAGCTGATATTTGTCGTATGTCGTGGATATAGCGGGTGCAGAGGGAAATTGCATGGGGGGGAAGAAACGTTTTGCCCAGGGTCCAATCAATATTAAAGGAGTTGTAAAGCTTTGTTTTTTATTTTCTAAATAGGTTCCTTTAAGCTAGTGCATTGTTGGTTCACTTACCTTTTCCTTTGATTTCCCTTCTAAATGTTTTTTTTCTTTGTCTGAATTTCTCACTTCCTGTTTCTCCTCAGTAAACTTCACACCATCATCTGAGCGGTGTTTAGTCAGCCAGAACAGCTTACTGAGGAGGAACAGGAAGTGAGAAATTCAGACAAAGAAAACAAAGAAAAAAAATAATTTAGAAGGGAAATCGAAGGAAAAGTTAGTAAGCGAACCAACAATGCACTAGTTTAAAGGAAGCTATTTAGAAAATAAAAAACAAACCTTTACAACCCCTTTAAAGATGGCCCTGGTAATAAGTACAGATAGCATTGAAAAGTAAAAAGAAACAAAATTCAACAGTGAAGGTTCTTGAAAAAGAGTACTTCTACATTACACCGACTTACGCAAATCAGCACAGCACAAGGGAAAATCACAGTAAGCAGAAAATGATCTTACCTTAGCCAGCAGAAGTGAATTCCCAGCTTGTGTTGTCCTGTTCCATGTCTCAGCTGTGTCTGTAGAGTATATTTTCCGGAATCGAAGGGAAATCCCAAAACTTAGTGGTTTCCAATAATATTTTGACTGCTGAACCACATTCAAAAAGATGGATTTAATATTTCAAGCTTGTAGCTAGCCACAGGAGAGAACAATACAGTTCATGGTATACATTCAATATAATTGTTCTGCAATGGCAGAGAATCCTGTGATACAATTTATACATTCTGAAGGGGGTGGCACCTTGGTACCTGGACTCTTTTGAAGTCTTTGGTGACATTCTTTGATATGCAGATGGTCATTTGACATATACACATCACTTCTCAAGTTCTCTGGAAAAATGCCTTTTCCCAGCTGGAGGTGTGAATGGCATTTGACCACAAACAGCTTCTACATACATCCTGGGCCTTTGTAACAAGTATATCTGCTTAATCAAAATACATGTTTTAATAATTATAACTAAATGTTTGATAAATAAATGGCTATTCCATTTACCCGATCAACCTTTAACGCTTTGTCCTTGTACATTGCGAAGTCTCTCTTGGTCTCTGGACATGCCCCCCTTCCACTTCATAAGCCCCACTATTGGGCCAATTCTATGATGGGCAGCTTTACTGGCTAATAGGAGGCTTAGGAGATGGGAGGAGGTGGGGCATGGCTCCTGACCCTATCAGTCCAGGCGGTAGCTGTATATCAAAGGGTATCCCAGAAGCCAGACGGAGGAAAGACCAAGTGTGCAGGTACCTGTAATTACATGCTGGCATCGCTAGATTAGGTGGGTATAACACACTTCAATTTTACTTTAAAGGACATCTATACCCTAAAACAAAAATGTCAGCCCTTGGATGTGATGGTTGCGTTAGACTTTTTTTTTTTTTTTCCCCTTTATTTGCACTTGGTGGTCTTGGCTATAACACATGTAAGGCTTCCACCCATAGGAGCCACTGGTTGGATTGGGTCCTCTTTTCTTACCTTGACCTCTACAAAGACCTCTGTATCTCTGACACATTGGGTATACCCTTCATTCAATAAGCTCAAATTGACAACTTTTGGTAAGTGTCTCAGGGTCACCTTGAAATAAGACTCGAGACCCCGAAAGGAAATCCCAATGCAGTACACCTTTTCACATATACAGTTTCAAATATAAATCAATGCAGTAGGAGTGCCTGCTTAGGTTTTGATAAGGCTGAATAAACTGTAGCTTTCCCCACTGGAAATGAACAACATACAGTGACTATGAAATTGGTATCAATAGAATAATGATTAAGATGCCTAGAGTCACTTATGGGGAGGAGGCTAGGGCCTCGGCTATAATGCAATGATAGTAAAATAACTAGAGATGAGCCGAACACCCCCCGGTTCGGTTCGCACCAGAACTTTCAAACGGATCCCAAATTCGTACAAACGTTAGAACCCCATTGAAGTCTATGGGACTCGAACGTTCAAAATTAAAAGTGCTAATTTTAACGGCTAATATGCAAGATACTGTCCTAAAAAGGGTTTGGGGACCTGGCTCCTGCCCCAGGGGACATGGGTCAATGCCTAAAATGTTTTTAAAAATGGGCGTTTTGGCGGGAGCACTGATTTTAATGACGATTAAAGTGGAAAAAAAAAGTGAAATATTCCTTTAAATATGGTGCCTGGGGGGTGTCTGTAGTATGCCTGTGAAGTGACACGTGTTTCCCGTGTTTAGAACAGTCCCTGTACAAAATGACATTTAACGGAAATAACGTCATTTAAAGCTGCTTGCGGTTTTAATGTTATATCTGGTTCCTGCAATATGGTTGAAAATCATTGAGAAAAATGGCATGGGTAGCCCTCCCTGCCCATTACCAGCCCCTTTGGGTCTTGTACGCATATTAAGGGGAACCCCGTACCCATATTAAAAAAAGGAAATGCGTGTGGCCCCCAGGCCCTATATACTCAGAACAGCAGTATACAGGCGGTGCAAAC
The DNA here is from genome assembly GCF_037356315.1 of Lithobates pipiens. Taxonomy (NCBI): domain Eukaryota; kingdom Metazoa; phylum Chordata; class Amphibia; order Anura; family Ranidae; genus Lithobates; species Lithobates pipiens. The sequence goes on from NW_027507784.1 coordinate 46,164,637, forward strand.
AAGACAGGGACTGTGTAGGTTTGTGGTTCTTCACCCTAAAGGGGAAGTTCCGCTAATCTGATCCCTCCCCCCCCTCCGGTGCCACAATCGGCACCTTTCAGGGGGAGAGGGGTGCAGTTACCTGGATAATCCAGGTAACTGCACCCACTTCCGGCCAGACCGCCGCAGACCCCTGCAGACGCCCCGCCCCCCCCCCCCCCCGTTGTGTTCCTCCTCTTTAAGTTGAATCTGTTTGTAATTTTCAACTGGTACATTTTTAAAGTGTAGCTCTATTCTATTTTTAAGCTTTTTGGAAAACATAGGGAAGGGTTATCACCCCTGTATAATTTGTTTTGTCGTCCATCTTTTTTCATCTCACTTGCTGTTGTCTCCTTCCGTTTGCAAGTAGGAGATGTTTGTAAGTTGGATGTTTGAAGTTGGATGTTTCTGCTCTGCAGAAATGGTGGAACAAGGTGTTGATTTTGCCACAACATTGTAAGCCCTCAAAGTGACTCTTGGTGGGCGCTGGAGCGCCCTGCTGTGAACGATTATATCAAGAATTGTAATTACATGCCATTGTTGAACAGTGGTAAAAAAATTGACCTTTGGTGGTTGTGGTGCTGGTGCCACAACACTATAAGTCCTCACCGTTACTCTGGGTGGGCACAGGAAGGGGCCCTCCTGTGAAATATTATATCAAGAATTGTAATTAAACGCCCCTGTTAAACAGGGGCAGAAAAATTGGGCCTTAGGCACTGGTGCTGGTGCCACGACACTGCAACCTCTCCCATATACTCTAGTTTTATTGCAGGAATTAGCCCTGCTGCAAAGCATTGCATCAAAAATTGTATTTAAACGCCCCTGTTAAACAGGGGCAGAAAAATTGGGCCTTAGGCACTGGTGCTGGTGCCACGACACTGCAACCTCTCCCATATACTCTTGTTTTATTGCAGGATATAGCCCTGCTGCAAAGCATTGCTTCAAAAATTGTACTTAAACACCCCTGTTAAACAGGGGCAGAAAAATTGAGCCTTAGGCACTGGTGCTGGTGCCACGACACTGCAACCTCTCCCATATACTCTTGTTTTATTGCAGGAATTAGCCCTGCTGCAAAGCATTGCATCAAAAATTGTAATTAAACGCCCCTGTTAAACAGGGGCAGAAAAATTGGGCTGATGGCATCACCCAGAACCAGAAATGTTCTTCCAACATATCAGCGGAGGAGGAAGAGGATAGACAATCAACATAACAGGACAGTCACTCAGCATCAGCATAGGCAGTCTTGAAGGGATGTGATATTTCAAAAAAAATTATTCGGTTACATCAGCTTCAGGTGCTTGGTAGCTGTGGGTTATCCAAGACTGATTCATCTTGATGAAGGTCAGTCGATCAACTGATTCGGTGGACAGGCGCACCCTGTGATCGGTAACAAAGCCACCAGCAGCACTGAAGGTGCGTTCCGAAAGAACGCTGGATGCAGGACAGGCCAGTAGTTCAATTGCACACTGTGCAAGCTCTGGCCAGTGATCCATCCTCAAGACCCAGTAAGCCAGAGGATTTTCGGTGGGAAAGGTGTCCAAGTCTGACCTTGCCCCTAGGTATTCCTGCACCATGTAAATCAGACGCTGGCGATGGTTGCTGGAACCGATCATACCTTGGGGCTGCGGACTAAAAAATTGTCTGAAAGCATCAGTCAGACGGCCACCTTCTCCACCGCTCCTTCTGACCGATGCCTCAGCAACACATTGTCCAGGACCAGGAGTTTGTAACCTCCCAGTCTCTGGGAACGCGTTGCACAGACCTTTCTGCAAGGATTCCCGGAGATGTCTCATCCTCTGCTCCCTCTGCGATGGCAAGATAAGGTCGGCAACCTTACCCTTGTACCGTGGATCAAGGAGAGTGGCCAGCCAGTAATGGTCCCTCTCCTTGATCCGAAGAATATGAGGATCCTTCCGCAGGCTTTGCAGGATCAGGGAGGCCATGCAGCGTAGGTTAGCTGAGGCATTCGGTCCGGGGTCCTCTGGGTCACTAAGGACAACATGATCCGCAGCTACCTCCTCCCAGCCACGTACAAGTCCACGTGTTTCTTGAGACTGTAAATCATCCCTACAAGACTGCTGCTGCTGCTGCTGCTGCTGCTGATGCTGAGTGCCAGCCTCCACCTCCATGCTGACACAATCATCCTCCTCCTCCTCTTCCTCCTCCTCATCCTCTTCCTGTGTGATGGGTGGCACAGCAGGAACACTGTCTGGATAAAGTGGGCCTTGAGAGGCAAGGAAGTCCTCCTCTTCCTGCCTCTGTTCTGCCTCAAGTGCCCTGTCCATTATTCCACTCAGCGTATGCTCCAAGAGGTGGACAAGAGGTACAGTGTCACTGATGCATGCACTGTCACTGCTCACCATCCTTGTGGCCTCCTCAAACGGTGACAGGACAGTGCATGCATCCCTGATCATGCCCCACTGGCGTGGTGAGAAAAAACCGAGCTCCCCTGACCCTGTCCTGGTGCCGTAGTCGTACAGGTACTCATTGATGGCCCTCTGCTGCGTGTGCAGCCGCTGAAGCATGGCCAACGTTGAGTTCCACCTGGTGGGCATGTCACATATAAGGGGGTTCTTGGGCAGGTTCAACTCCTTTTGGAGCTCAGCCAGCCGAGCACAGGCATTAAATGAACGGAAATGCACACAGACTTTCCTGGCCTGCTTCAGGACATCCTGTAAGCCCGGGTACCTGCCCAAGAACCGCTGCACCACCAGGTTAAGGATGTGAGCTACACAGGGCACATGGGTCAGTTGTCCCTGTCGGAGGGCGGAGAGGAGGTTGGTGCCATTGTCGCAAACCACCATTCCTGGCTTAAGCTGGTGTGGCATCAACCACCTCTCGGCCTGCCCCTGCAGAGCTGACAAAACATCCGCCCCAGTGTGGCTCCTGTCCCCCAAACAAACCAGCGCAAGCACGGCATGGCATCGTTTTGCCTGCGTACTTGCGTAGCCCCTGGAACGCCTACGGAGCACCGCTGGTTCTGAGGACAGAGCACTGGAAAAGGCCATGGAGGAAGAAGAAGAGGAGGGGGTGGAGGAGAGAGGTGTGTCACAACCAATAGTAGCATTTTGGAGGCGTGGTGGCGGAACAACCTTCAACACTACTACACCTTGTCCTGCATCCTTCCCAGCTGCCAGAAGAGTGACCTAATGGGCCGTGAAAGACAGGTAACGTCCCTGTCCATGCCTGCTGGACCATGAGTCAGCGGTAATATGCACCGTACCGCTGACCGCCCTGTCCGGCGAGGCAAGGACATTGCCTTCCACATGGCGGTAGAGAGACGGAATCGCCTTCCGTGAGAAAAAGTGGCGTTTGGGGACCTGCCACTGAGGAACCGCACATTGTACAAACTCACGGAAGGGGGGCGAGTCTACCAACTGAAAAGGCAGCAGTTGAAGTGCTAGCAATTTAGCCAAGCTAGCATTCAACCGCTGGGCATGTGGATGGCTGGGAGTGAACTTCTTTCGCCGCTCCAGCAGCTGGGGCAGGGACATTTGCCTGCTATAATCGGACGTAGGTGTACTGCTAGCAGAGTGCCCGGAAGCACTTGGCTGTGACACACCTAATTCTACACCTTTATTCCTCTCAGAGCAGGTTTCAGAGAGGACTGAAGGTCTAGTGGGGTTGGAGATGCCAGCTGATGAGGAGCAAGGAGAGGTCCGCTTTGTTCTTTGGTGTGGGTCTTTGAGGTACGCTTGCCAACGAGCTGCATGGCAGGTCAACATATGTCTGGTCAAGCATGTGGCGCCCAAGCGGCTGATGTTTTGGCCACGCGAGATACGCTTGAGAAATATGTTGCAAATAGCAGCGGTGCGATCTGATGCACTCGTCTCAAAAAAGGCCCACACCAAAGAACTTTTAGAATAACGCGCAGAGGCAGCGCCCTGCACAGGCGGAGCTCTGCGGTGTGATTCAGTCGGTGTGCTGCCCCTAAGCTGGCCCCCGGAGGGCATCCTGCCTCGTTGGACATGTGCCTCCTCCTTCTCCTCCTCTCTCCTACCAGGTACCCACGTGGAGTCAGTGCCCTCATCACCCCCTCCCTCTTCATCGCTGTAGCAAACCTGGCAGTATGCTGCAGCTTGTGGAACATGACTGCCAGATTGCTGTCCTTCTTGAGCATCCCCTCTCTCTGCATTCACGCTACTGCCTTCCGCTAGCTGAGTGTCATCATCAGAGCCTACAAAACACTGGGCATCCTCCTGGAGCATGTACCCAACACTGTGCTCAAAGAGTTCAGGAGACTCCTCAGGAGGACGTGGTGGGTCTAGGGAAGGAGTCACTGATGATGACATTGAGACGAGGGAAGACGATGCGTTGGCAGCTGCTTTGCTAGTACCCTGAGACTGGGTGAGAGGATGAGGAGGATGAAGAGGGCTTGGTCATCAACTCTACCAAGTCATTGGCATGTTGCGGCTCAACATGTCCAGCTGCCGAAAAGAAGGATAAGCGTGTCCCATGGCCACGTGCTGATGACAATGCACCGCGTCCACGACCAGCACTGTTGTCTCTAGACACAGAGCCTGCTTGCCCTCTTTTATCGGCTTGTGCCTGTCTGCCTCTCCTTGCTGGCCTTCCAGACATGGTAATGGCCTGAAGGGAGTTGGGTAAAACAGCAGTTGGGTAGTGTATATTGTGCTGGAGGCACACAACACCCACTAACTCCTGCAGATGCCTTTATTATAGAACACCAGAGATAAAGGGCTATACTGTAATGGAGTCACACAACACCCACTAAGCCCTGCAGATGGCTCTATTAGAGAACAGCAATAAAGGGTAGATACAGGTGTATATTGTGCTGGAGGCACAAAACACCCACTAACTCCTTTAGATGCCTTTATTATAGAACACCAGAGATAAAGGGGTATATACAGATGTATACTGTGCTGTGCTGGAGGCACACACAACTTCCAATAACTCCTGAAGATGGCTCAAATAGAGAAGAGCTATGTAGGTGGATTATAGCGGTATGTACTGGGTACAGAGCACGCAGACAGCACGCACAAGCTCCTAACACTACTGACTGCAAGCTCTATTATAAAAGATAGATCACTAGCTATATAGGTGAGGTGAATAGAGCGGTGTATACTGCGGTCAGGGCACGCAGACAACAACCACTACAGAAGAGCAAGATTGAAAATCGGCCGATAACGATCGGTGTATACTGTGTTGAAGGTACACAGAACACCCACTAACTGCTTCAGACGCCAACACACTACACAAGGCCGCCGCGCTGGCCGCCTTTTATAGTGTGGGGCGTGTACTACACAGCCTGAGCTATGATTGGCCACAGGCATCCTGCCTGTGGCCAATCATGGCTCTCCTGGCTGCTGGCGCTGTGATTGGCCAAGCATGCGGGGTCACAGTGCATGCTTGGCCAATCATGAGCCAGCAATGCACTGCGCCATCGCAGTGCATTGTGGGCCGTGAGTGCCACACGAATTTGGCACGAACGGCCCATAACGTTCGGAATTCGCCGAACGGGCGAACAGCCGATGTTCGAGTCGAACTTACGTTCGACTCGAACACGAAGCTCATCCCTAAAAATAACCATAAACTCTTGACTAAACAGGGTAGCAGGCACTTTCTGCCAGTGTGCTCATCAATAGCCGCTACCGTGCCCCCTCAAATGCTACCAGTGTGCCCATCAATAGCCGCTACTGTGACCAATCAAATGCTGCCAGATTGCCCATCAATAGCCACTACTGTACCCCATCAAATGCTGCCAGTGTGGTCATCAAAAGCCGCTACTTTGCCCCATAAAATATTGCCAGTGTGCCCGTCAATAGCCGCTACTGTGCCCCATCAAATGCTGCCAGTGTGCCCAAACTGATAAAAAAACAAAAAACATCAATTTCTTCCACTGTGCCATCAAACGCAGCCACTGTGCCCATTAATTGCTGCCACTGTGCCATCAAACGCAGCCACTGTGCCCTTCAAATGCAGCCACTATGCCATAAAATGCTGCCACTGTGCCATCAAACGCAGCCACTTTGCCATCAAACACAGTCACTGTACCCATCAATTGCTGCCAGTGTGCCCCATCAGTTGCTGCCAGTGTGCCCATCAATAGCCACTACTGTGCCCCATCAAATGCTACCAGTGTGCCCATCAATAGCCTGTACAGTGCCCCATCAAATGCTGCCAGTGTGCTCATCAATAGCCGCTACTGTGTCCCATCAAATGTTGCCAGTGTGCCCATCAATAGCTACTACTATGCCCCATCAAATGCTGCCAGTCTGCCCATCAATAGCCACTACTGTGCCCCATAAAATGCTGCCAGTCTGCCCATCAATAGCCGCTACTGTGCCCCATCAAATGCTGCCAGTGTGCCCATCAATAGGCGCTACTGTGCCCCATCAAATTCTGCCAGTGTGCTCATCAATAGCCACGACTGTGCCCCATCAAATGGTACCAGTGTGCCCATCAATAGCCGCTACTCTGACCAATCAAATGCTGCCAGTGTGCCCACCAATAGCCACAACTGTGCCCCACCAAATGCCACTACTGTGCCCCATCAAATCCTGCCAGTGTGCCCATCAATAGCTGCTACTGTTCCCCATCAAATGCTGCCAGTGTGCCCATCAATTGCAGCTTCTGTGCCCCATCAAATTCTGCCAGCATGCCCATCAATTGCTGCTACTGTGCCCCATCAAATGCTGGCAGTATGCATCGCCCAGCACTTACCTATCTCGCAGCGGGTCAGCGGCGGTGTCCTGTATGCTCCTCAATGTCTTCCTCTGTCCTCTCTATCAGGCGTCCAATCACAGTGCCTGATGTTTCAGTCAATCAGGTGACAGGTAACAGACCCGAGCACCTGATTGGTTGAGAGGCGGTTCAGTGTTAGCAAAGCAAATTCATTTGCTATGCTAACACACAGCTGAGTGAACAGCGAATGCACAACATTGTGTCCGCTGTTCACCTTTTTTGGGTGCCTATTAGAGCTTATGGCTCTAATCAGGTGGTCCAAAGAAACACCACCAATGCTGTAATTCAGGTGCCCAGCACCCAAAAAGGTGCCAGACACCTGAATAGGGGGTGTCAGTGGTGACCATAGATAGATTCATGCAAATCCTGTTATCAGTGGCCCAGAAAGTAAACAGCACAAGTTATAAGACCATAATATGTAAAGAATGCGATAAGCAAATTCTGAGCAATGCCCTGTACACACGACCGGACTTTTCGGCAGAAAAGGTCAGATGGAATCATTCTGTCGGACATTCCGATCATGTGTGGGCTTCATCTGACTTTTTCTTTCTAAAATTCTGAGGGACCTAGAAATAGAACATGTTTCAATTCTTTCCACCGTAACTCCACTGGAACCAGTTCCTATCGAGAAAACCGTTCGTCTGTATGCTGTTCCGACGGACCAAAAACGACGCAAGGGCAGCTATTGGCTACTGGCTATTGAACTTCCTTTTTCTAGTCCTGTCATATGTCATCGCATTCTAAACGATTCGAATTTGGTGTGATCGTGTGTAGGCAAGTCTGTTTTGGCGGAACTCCGTCGGAATGCCATCGAAAAGTCTTTTGGAGTTCAGTCTAACGAGAAGTCCGCTTGTGTGTACGCGGCATAAGAGTTACCTTTAATGTGCGCAGATGTTATAAACTGAGTCCTCTATGTGGGGGGGAGAGGAGAAGTCCCTGTAGCGCAGGTGTTCAGAATCTTCAGCTAGCTTCACCGGGGCCCTGAAATATTGCTGTGCAACGGTGACCAAAAATAGTTGATAGCATATACAAAGTGTTTCCTGCTAGAAGCTTTTGTGTAAAGAGGTGGGGTAAAGGTGTCTGCATGCATTGTCTTTTGTAAGATTTACTCAGGGTGGGCTTCACCAATCCTGATTATATCAAGGCTCAACAGAATAGGATGTCCCAGAACAGGATCTTGAAGAATCTGCAACCAGTGAAGGGTGCCTGGCCCTGCACCTGATGACACGGCTGGGTCAGTACCAATAAGATTAGAGTGATCCCAGATAGTCACTCAGCCAACAGGGAGCTGGCGATTGTGGCTCTCCATGCTGTCCAGTCCACGTTGCCTGCTCGCACTACCAGAGCAGCCGGGTCTCTGCTTCCAACTGAAGGCTGTGGTACCAAGAGAAGGAGCTCCTTCCCAGACCAGTCTGTTTATGTCCTCATCCAGCATTACTCTCTCTCCAGCTGGCTGGAACTTGTAGTCTACAGCGGCACTGGCTCCATGTAAATCCCATCTCTCCGAACCACATAATCCACAATCCACGGCTTTCAGTAGTGGTTTCTCTCTCTGCCTCAGAAAATGATGTCACAATGCACAGGCTGAACACTACAGGAAAACAAACTCAAGGCAGCCCTTGTTAAAGAATGTCCCTCGATGACACAGGCAGACAAGCCAGCGCCTGGCTACAGTTAGTTTGCTAGATCGTTTAGTTAGGTATTTTGTTCACTTATATCCTTATGTTTGCTGGTGTTTAAATGGATTTTGATTCCACTGTAAAAAAAATCTTGCTTTAAAATGGGGTGCCCCTTAAAAAAAGAAAATTAAAAGTCAGCAGTTACAAATACTGCAGCTGCTGACTTTTAATAATCGGACACTTACCTGTCCCAGGGTCCAGCGATGCGGGGGAACGAAGCGCCGCGCGCTGTGATATGCCGCGCAGTCATCTGGGACCTGTCACGTGTCCCAGATGACTGACTGTGCCGAGGGGAAGTGATGTCAGGTGCCCGGGCACTGAAGTAGGCAGACTACAAGGGACCCCCTAGCAACAGGCATTTAGAGTAGGGTGAGTAAAACATTTTTTTTTTTCCAAATGTTTTTTTTTAGGAATTTTAATCATATTTTTTTTGGGGGGGGCACCACTTTAAACATACTACAATAATAATCGTCTGGTCCCAGTTACCTGATGGTAGCTACACAGATTTGGCCATCCCTGCTGCAGATTCCTGACACATAGGTACTGTAAAAGATGGTTAATCAAATCCCTACACTGATGTATTTACCCCCATAGGGGCTGCTGATAGTTGTAGTTTATCTGTCACCCTGCCCAGCCAAGCACACACTGCTCAGTCACTCAGTAGACAGGAAACAGTCCGTGCACTTTGTTTTTTTGTGTTTTATTGAGGTGTATTAAACTTGGATGGGGATAAGGTAGATATGCCCAATTGATTGACAAGAAGACAACGTAGGGACTGAGAACCATATACATCTCCAGTATATACAACTTCCTTTCTTCCTCCATCACAAACTTGCTTGCAGACTATCACTCCCAGGAACAACTAGCACTGAAAGGCAGGCCTGACACTGGCTTAGCTAGGCCAAAAGCCAATGCCCTCTGCAGGCAGGAACTGCATGTCCCTATAGTGTAGCAAATTTGGTTGTCCTGGTGCTAGCTGTCCCACATGAATACTGATCCCAGCACCACCTCTTCAGGACCTGCCAGCCCTCCTGGCTGCAGCTGCCTCTCTCCACTGACCATGGCACCACAGTCCACTCCACTGGCTCTGCACCAATCTGAGACTTCACTCTCCCAGTCCTCTCAGGCGTGCCTCCCAGTCCTCCTGACTGTGTGTCACTCACCAGCCCCTCTGGCTGCAACTTGTTGTTCCTCCTGGAGACTTGCCCGGCAGTGCTCTCCTGCTGTCCTCTCCTTGCTCCTGTGCCTCCTGTTCAGGCCCCTCTCGTGTATCGTGAGAGGGTCTCCTCCTCACCTGAGCCCAGGCTCTAGGTCACCCCCCACCCCCCCAGACTGGAGAGCTCCCTCAAATGCCACGACAGCCTAACATTCCATCTCCAGCTTCCACCCCGAACTCCACTTCCCCCAGCTGGGCTGATCCTGTGTATTTAACCACTTCAGCCCCAGACCAATTTTCAGCCTAAGGACCAGAGGTGTTTTTACAATTTCGCACTGCAATGCTTTAACTGGTAATTGCGCGGTCAAGCAATGTTGTACCCAAACGAAATTTGTGTCCTTTTCTTCCCACAAATAGAGCTTTCTTTTGATGGTATTTGATTGCCTCTGCGATTTTTATTTTTTGCGATATAAATGGAAAAAGACCGAAAATTTTGAGAAAAAAAGATATTTTCTACTTTTTGTTATAAGAAAAATCAAATAAACTCAATTTTAGTCATACATTTAGGGCAAAATTTATTCAGCCACATGTCTTTAGTAAAAAAAATGTCAATAAACGTATATTTATTGGTTTGCGCAAAAGTTATAGCGTCTACAAACTAGAGTACATTTTCTGGAATTTACACAGCTTTTATTTTACGACTGCCTATCTCATTTCTTGAGGTGCTAAAATGGCAGGGCAGTACAAACCCCCCCCCCCAAATGACCCCATTTTGGAAAGTAGACACCCCAAGGAAATTGCTGATGGGTATGTTGAGCCCATTGAATATTTATTTTTTTTGTCCTAAGGGATTTAATAATGTCAAAAAATATATATATATTTTACAAAAAGTTGTCACTAAATGATATATTGCTCACACATGCCATAGTTATATGTAGAATTGCACCCCAAAATATATTCTGCTGCTTCTCCTGAGTACAGGGATACCACATATGTAGGACTTTTTGGGAGTCTAGTCGCGTACGGCACCCTGAAATCCAATCACTGCCTTCAGGATTTCTAAGGGTGCAAATTTTTGATTTCACTCCTCACTACCTATCACAGTTTCGAAGGCCATAAAATGCCAAAATAACACAACCCCCCCCCCCCAAATGACCCCATTTTGGAGAGTAGACACCCCAAGGAAATTGCTGAAGGGCATGTTGAGCCCATTGAATTTTTTTTTTTTGTCCCAAGTGATTGAATAATGACACAAAAAAAAAAGTTTACAAAAAGTTTTCACTAAATGATATATTGCTCACACATGCCATAGTTATATGTGGAATTGCACCCCAAAATATATTATGCTGCTTCTTCTGAGTACGGGGATACCACATATGTGGGACTTTTTGGGAGTCTAGCCGCGTACGGCACCCTGAAACCAATCACTGCCTTCAGGGTTTCTAAGGGTGCAAATTTTTGATTTCACTCCTCACTACCTATCACAGTTTCGAAGGCCATAAAATGCCAAAATAGCACAAAACCCCCCCAAATTACCCCATTTTGGAAAGTAGACACGCCAAGCTATTTACTGAGAGGCATGTTGAGTCCATGAAATATTTTATATTTTGCCACAAGTTGCAGGAATATTAAAAAAAATTTTTTTTTGCACAAAGTTGTCACTAAATGATATATTGCTCACACATGCTATGGGCATAAGTCAAATTACACCCCAAAATAAATTCTGCTGCTTCTCCCGAGTGCGGGGATACCACATGTGGGGGACTTTTTGGGAGCCTAGCCGCGTACGGGACCCCGAAAACCAAGCACTGCCTTCCGGATTTAAATATAAAACACTACCAAAAAAACTGTTTGCAATCGCAGGGATCAGGCTTGACTCTGCGTTCACTGCAGTTATGTGTTTAGTGTTTTGTAAGTGACAGTGATCGATCGATACTGCACTTGGGTGGGCTGGGCGGAGGGGCAAAACACAGGTGCCAGCAGGTATCTGGGCTGATCCCGCTAACAATGCGTTTTTTTGGAACCCTAAACTGCTGGGGACGCTAGTATAGGTCTGATCAGATATTGATCTGTTCAGATTCTATACCACTACGGGAGGTTTATGCTTTGCGCGTGGGTGTTAGCGGTACTGGCACTAACCTAGCGCTGCCTGGGGCGACGCAGCCCCTGACCCTAAAACCTAATTGATGTCACCCGCCGGGTGATCAGGGGGTTAAACCTTTATTGGGTAATAAATGGCGGGTACCCTGATGCTATAAAAAGAAAACTAACCAGAGTCACCCGTAACACTTATACGGTGGTCACTGGTGAAAGGGTTAACTAGGGGCAATCAGGGGGTTTCAAATTTTTATTAGGTAGTATATGGGGGTCCCTGGCGCTATATAAAAACCTGACGGGAAACCTAAATAACTAACTGGCTAACCAGAGTCACCAGTGACACTTATACTGTGATCGCTGGTGAAAGGGTTAACTAGGGGCAATCAGGGGGTTAAAACCATTATTGGGTAGCATATGGGGGTACCTAGCACTATAAAAACCTGGCGGTGAACCTAAAAAAATAACTAGCTACCTAGCGACACTAGCGACACTAATGCAGCGATCAGAAAAACTATCGCTTAGTGACACTGGCAAAAGGGGGTGAAAGGGTTAACTAGGGGCAATCAGGGGGTTAAAACCATTATTGGGTAGTATATCAGGGTACCTAGCGCTATAAAAACCTGGCGGTGAACCTAAAAAAATAACTAGCTACCTAGCGACACTAATGCAGCGATCAGAAAAATGATCGCTTAGTGACACTGGCAAAAGGGGGTGAAAGGGTTAACTCTAGGGGCAATCAGGGGGTTAAACCTTTATTGGGGGGTGGTAGGGGGCTACCCTGGACCTAACACTAACTGCCCTGACAGTTTTTACTGTCACAACTGACACTGAATGCAGTGATCAGTAAATAAATGACTGTGACTGGGGGGGATCGGGGGGCGATCGGGGGGGGGGGGGGTTTGTGTGCCTGTGTGTGCCTACGTGTTAGTGTAATGTTGGTGCACACTTACTTTCACTTCTCCTCGTAGTCCGGTCAAAAAGACCGCCCCGAGGAGAATGACATCACTTCCTCCCTGCCTGTGTTTACTATACACAGTGGGAGGAAGCTTCTCATTTGCCAGGAGCGATCGAGAGGGGGTGGCCAGAAACCAACGGCCATCCCCTCATCCCGGATCGCTCCTGCAGCGAAACAGACCTCCGCATCCAGCGGGAGGGGGTCTGATCGGACCCCCCACCCACTGGAAGGCGAGCACGTACATGTACGTGCTTGTGCCTGTCGGTGCCATTGCACCGACGTACATTGCCATGCGACGGTCCTTAAGTGGTTAAGGAGGCCTGCCCCTACCAATCCAGATTGGGTATTGGTGAGGGCTCCTCAGAATCCTCCAGGTAGCCCCACCTTACCTCTCCTCCTATCTTTCCAGAAGGTTCCAGCATATTCTGGAAATACATTTGGAGGTCTCAGTGATGCTACCTGGGAGTCACCCAGCTCTCCCTGGATTTTTGCCAGCCCAGGAAACAAAACAAACAGGCCTGGCTCAGGGCTGCCACCTGTCCAGGATTCAGCCGGACAGTTTTGAATCATGTGTCCGGGTTTCAGCCCACCTGAAACCCAGACACATTCAGGCCAGACTGTGGCTCCCATTATGCAGGCTTCTAGAAGAGTTGGTTTGTTGCAGAAAGGGATGACTGGAAGTGATCAGTATAGTGTACAGATTCTTCCTTTCTCCCTTTACAACATAGGCTGCTCACTGCAATGGCACCCCCCATGCACAGTCTCTGCACACTGTCCCTCTGCCCTGTTCACTCACATACCAGCATATTGGCCAGGGCAGAACCCCCTCTGTCTGAACCCTGCTTTCACTATCTGCAGCTGCATGCATGTCTGGGATTGTGGGGGCACCGCTGGGCCTGGGAAGTGTCACCCTAAAGTGTCCCAGGGATTTTAAAATCCTATAGTGTATGCTACAAAAAAAAAATTTTGCCTAAAAAAAACTAACACCTAGCACTACTAGATGGTGCTACATATCTTTAGCCTTTTTTGTCTATAACACAAAACAGTCTTCCCTATGGGGGGGTCTTATTTCATGTTTACCCTTTACTTTCTTATTTTCCCCAGATAAAGACAAGCAAAGGGTGCTTACAGTGATCTCATGCAGTTCGAAACGTAGGCACAGCAGGCTTTCTCTGAAAAAGTTACTTTCTCATTCTCTTGGGCATATTTGTTACTTGGGCAGTTGTCACTAAACTTCCTCACATCACCCCATAATATTGGCACCTCCATCTTCTGTTAATAAAATGTGCGCTGAGATCTCTAAAGCAAATATGAAAATGTGCGCTGAGATCCCTATAGTAAATATGAAAATGTGCGTTGCGCCTCTACTGATGGCACGCGGCTTTTGTAAATCAGCCCCAGTGTGTTTTTTTCAAAATTTTCGCTCTTTTTTTGTTTATAGCGCAAAAAATAAAAACTGCAGAGATGATCAAATACCACCAAAAGAAAGCTCTATTTGTGGGAGAAAAAGGACGTCAATTTTGTTTGGGTACAACGTCGCACGACCGCACAATTGTCAGTTAAAGCGCCGCAGTGCCAAATCCCCAAAAATGGCCTGGTCATTGAGCAGCCAAATCTTCCGGGGCTGAAGTGGTTAATTAAAGTCAGTGAGTCAATGAGGAGAGATGGTGGGTGGGGCTGAGCCACATTTTCGTGTCTGAATGGGCACACAGAGCAGTGGCTCAGCTGGGGTGCCCACACAGCAAGCTGCTTCCTATGGGGGCACTCGGCAGGAGGTAGGGCCAGGCACATTGGTGAGGAAATTTAGTATCACTTTAAAGTCACTGGTGATGTCAGTGGCAGTTAGTCAGTTCCCCCCCAGCGTCAATAAGTGTCAGATCACCTCACCGCACTATCACAGTCCCATTATAAGGCACTGATCACTGCTATTACTAGTGTAAAAAAAAAATTTCCAGTACATAAACAAGGGGTATTGAATTAAAATTCATCGAGGTCCTATTAGTAAAATTTCTCGCCACATCACTGGGGACCCGGTGCTTGTGCCCGGCGGCCGTGAAGTCCGACGGGCACCCGCGATTACTCATCACAGAGCAGGGACGTGGATCTATGTGTGTAAACACACAGATAGACGTCCTGTCAGGGGAGAGAACTGATCTATGTTCCTTGTATATAGGAACACCGATCGGTCTCCTCCCCTCATCAGTCCCCTCCCCCCACAGTTATAATCACACCCTAGGACACACATTTAACCCCTTCAGCGCCCTCTAGTGTTAACCCCTTCCCTGCCAGTGACACAGTAATCAGTGCATTTTTATAGCACTGATTGTTTTATAAATGTCAATGGTCCCAAAATTGTGTTAAAAGTGTCAGATCAATGTCACAGTCATGATAAAAATCGCAGATCACCGCCATTAGTAGTAAAAAAAAAAAGTTAATAATAAAAATGACATAAATCTATCCCCTAGTTTGTAGACGCTATAACTTTTGCGCAAACCAATCAATATATGATTATTGAATTTTTTTTTTTACCAAAAATATGTACAAGCATACATATACTAGAATATAATAGAATACTAAACTGAGAAAAAAAATTGTTTTGTTAAAATAAAAATAGCAAAAAGTAATAAATATTGTGTTTTTTTTCTTCAAAATTGTCGGTCTTTTTTAGTTTATAGCGCAAAAAAAAACAATGTAGAGGTGATCAAATACCACCAAAAGAAAGCTCTATTTGTGGGGAAAAAAACTGATCAAAATGTAACTTAGGTACGTCGAATGACCGTGCAATTGCCATTCAAAATATGACATCGCTGAAAGCTGAAAATTGGCCTGGGTGGTAAGGGGGTGAAAATGCCCTGTGGTTAATTGGCGGGGCTAGCCCGCCGCGTATAGCATGACCGTGCCCGCGGGACTAGCAAACTCGATGTCCGCCGGTCTCCTGGCAATCGTGTCACGGAGCCGCAGAATGGGGAGATGCCAATGTAAACAAAGCCTTTCCCTGTTCTGCCTTGTGACATGACAGAGATCTACTTCTCCTTTTCATTGGGAGCAGTGATCACTGTCATGCCAGTGGTAGCCGGCACTGCGTACTTGGCTTTTGGGGGTTGTTTACAGGGATGATGCCCGCAGCTGCAGGCATCATCCTGGTACTGTTTTGTAGAGCGGGCGATCGGCTATCCAGGGATAACAAACGTTGCGGCCAAAAGCCGCTCGGCTGTTATCCCGGAGGAGGGGGAGGGGACTCCCCCCTCCTGCCGCCTCTCGCTGCTCTTAACGGGCCTCCCGGTGGAATGGGAGGCCCGACTGACAATCCGCCGCTTCTAACGGCTAGGGAGAGACTGTAACGAAGCTTCGTTCCAGCCTCCTAATAGTAAACACAGAAGCTACGTCACAACGTCACTTCCTGTTTACTTGTCTACCAATGGCGCCGTTTTAAAAAAAAAAAACAGTATTCAGAATCGCCGAAAACGGCGATCTGAATACTTTGAAGCACAAAGGAGGGATTGGAAGTCTTTTAGACCCCCGATCCCTCCATAAAGAGTACCTGTCACCACCTATTACTGGCACAAGAGATATTTACATTCCTTGTGACAGCAATAAAAGTGATACATTTTTTTTTTTTTAAACACAACTTAATAATATAAAAATAAATAAGAAAATAATTTCTCGAGCTCGCACAGCAAAGAAAACTCATACGGAAGTCGCAGCCGCATATGTAAACTGTGTTCAAATCACACATGTGAGGTATCGCCGCAATCGTCAGAGTGACAGCAATAATTCTAGCACTAGACCTCCTCTGTAACCCTAACCTGGTAACCGGAATTTTTTTTAAAGTGTCGCCTATGGAGATTTTTAGGTACAGTAGTTTGTCACCATTCCACGAGCAATTATAAAGTGTGAAATGTTTGGTATCTATTTACTCGGCGTAACATCTTTCACATTATACAAAAAAATTGGGCTAATTTTACTGTTTCTTTTTTTTAAATCCATGAAAGTGTCCCTTTTCCCAAATAGTTGCGTTTAAAACACCGCTGCACAAATACCGTGTGGCATAAAATATGGCAACAATCTCCATTTTATTCTCTAGATTCTCTGCTAATATATATATATATATAATGTTTGGGGTGTTTGGGGGCTCTAAGCAATTTTCTAGCAAAAAATACGGATTTTAACTTGTAAACACCAAATGTCAGAAATGGGCTTAGTCATGAAAGAGTTATAGCACTGATCGCTGTAGAAATGACAATGGTCCCAAATAGCGTCAAAAGTGTCCAATGTGTCCGCCATAATGTCGCAGTCAGGATAAAAATCGCAGATCTCGCCACCATTACTAGTAAAAAAAAAAAAAATATATAATAAAAATGCCATAAAACTTTCCTCTATTTTGTAGACGCTATAACTTTTGCGCAAACCAATCAATATACGCTTATTGCGATTATTTTTACCAGAAATATGTATAAGAATACATATTGGCGTAAACTGAGGAAAAACATTTTTTTTTACTTTTTTGGGGGGAGGGGTATTTATTATAGCAAAAAGTAAATAAATATTTTTTTTTTCAAAATTGTTGCTATTTTTTTGTTTATATTGCAAAAAATAAAAAAACTGCAGAGGTGATCAAATACCACCAAAACAATTTGTGGGGAAAAAAAGGACATCAATTTTGTGCAATGTTGCATGACAGCGCAATTGTCAGTTAAAGTGACGCAAGGGCCGTATCGCAAAAAAGTGCTCTGGTCAGGTAGGGGGTAAATCCTTCCGGGGCTGAAGGTTCCAGGTCTCTTCCATTTCTCTATGGCAGTGATGGCGAACCTTGGCACCCCAGATGTTTTGGAACTATATTTGCCATGATGCCAATGGACTCTGCATTGTAACTGAGCATCATGGGAAATAGTTCCAAAATAAATACTTGGGTGCCAAGGTTCGTCATCACTGCTCTACGGAGACCAAAGTAAACAACCGAGAAGCTAAATACAGAGTAGATCAAGGAACATTGGTTCACCTATCTTCTCTGGTACTAATGAAGCCGGAATTGACAAGGTTTTTCGAATTTCTTGTTTCATAGCTGTCATTTTCTGGCTGTTACAGCCAGAGAAGCAGCTAATCAAGCACAACCTGTGCTTGATTAGCTGCATTAGAAAGCGCTGGGTGTCTAATGTTTCCATAAATAGTACTTGTCCCCTTGCCCAAAGCTTGTTATCGGCTTCCTTGAGAAAGTAATAAAGTTAAATGAAAAAAAAGTAAAAAGTTTAAAGAAAAACATTTTCATTAACCGCTTAAGCCCCGGACCATTTGGCTGGCCCAAGAACAGACCACTTTTTGCGATTCAGCACTGCGTTGCTTTAACTGACAATTGCGCGGCCGTGCGACGTGGCTCCCAAACAAAATTGATGTCCTTTTTTCTACCATAAATAGAGCTTTCTTTTGGTGGTATTTGATCACCTCTGCGGTTTTTATTTTTTGCGCTATACACAAAAAAATAGCGACAATTTTGAAAAAAAAAACACATTGTTTTTTACTTTTTGCTATAATAACTATAACCAAATAATATATAAAAAAAACATTTTTTATTCCTCAGTTTAGGCCGATACGTATTCTTCTACATATTTTTGGTAAAAAAAAAAAAAATCACAATAAGCGATTATCGATTGGTTTGTGCAAAAGTTATAGCATCTACAAAATAGGGGATAGTTTTATGGCATTTTTATTAATATTTTTTGTTTTTACTAGTAATGACGGCGATCAGTGATTTTTTTTTTTATCGTGACTGCGACATTATGGCGGACACGTCGGACAATTTTTTGGCAGTGAAGGGGTTAACACTAGGGGGCAGTGAAGGGGTTAATGTGTGTCCTAGTATGTGTTATAACTGAAGGGGGGATGTATGAACAGACGATCTGTCAGTTCACTCCTCAGAGAACCGGAAACTGCGTGTGCCCGATCGATCGTGGGAGCCCAGTGGTGATCGAGACCGCTGGGCACTCGCATCAGCTCGGGGGGGCGGGGGGTGTTTACACACGCACGCACACACATGTCCCTGTTCTGCCTCTCCTGCCTGGGATTTTCTTGATCATACATCACGGGACACAGGAGCTTCATTGCATAGTGGGATGTCCCAAAGCAATGCTCAGATTGAGGGGAGGGAGACACAGATCATAATTATAGACCGCCATGGACCGGAGGACCTAAACTGCAGCCTGCAGTACACTGCGCCCGAAGGCGATATCCTCTTGCCCTCTGACATCCACCTGATAGAATCTGGTGAATGTGTGGACTGATGACCAAGTTGCGGCCTTACAGATTTGAGCCAGGGAGGCCTCGTGATGCACTGCCCAAGAAGCACTAACAGCCCTAGTTGAGCGCGCTTTCACTTGAAAAGGAGGGATCTTCCCTTTAACACTATAGGCTTGAGAAATAACCTGTCTAATCCACCTTGAGAGAGTGGATTTTGATGCCATCTGGCCCTTCCTAGGGCCTTCCGGCAAAATAAATAAGCAATCAGTTTTCCTTATCTGAGCAGTTGCCTGAAGATAGATACTGATTTCCCTTACCACATCCAAAGTGTGCAAAGATTCTTCTTCTGCGGACTGTGGGTCCGGAAAAAAGGATGGTAGGATTACATCTTGATTCAAATGGAATCCTGAAACCACCTTAGGCAGAAAGGACCTATTGGGACGCATTACCACCCGGTCCTTATGAATAATTAGATACGGTTCCTTGCTGGAGAGAGCTGCTAGCTCTGACACTCTTCTAGCCGTAGATATGGCTACCAGGAAAACCAATTTTTTTGTCAAAAGAACTAACAAAGCCAGATGCAAAGGTTCAAAAGGTTGCCCCTGCAAAGCCGAGAGAACCAAATTCAGATCCCATGGGCATACCGGAGGTTTGACTGGCGGCCTTATCCGCATAGCCCCCTGGATGAAAGCCCGCCAGGGAATGCGATGCAAGTGGCTTCTGAAAAAACACTATCAAGGCCGAAATCTGCACCTTGATAGTGCTTACGGCCAAATTCATTTCTAGGCCTGACTGGAGGAAGGCCAAGATCCTGCTAATGACATACTTTCTAGGATGCCATTCCCTGAGTCCACACCAGGAAACATATGCCCTCCAGATTTTGTAGTAAATAAGCCTGGAGGCCGGCTTTCCGGCATTGACCAGTAGAGTAGAGTAGAAAGGACTGGCCCCGAAAGCCCACGGTCTCTCAGAATGTGGGTCTCAGCAGCCAAACCGTCAAATTCAGACTGCGTAAAGCAGGATGGTAAATTGGACCCTGTGAGAGCAGATCTGGCCGGAGAGGGAGGATCCGCGGCCTGCCTACTGCCAACTTCATGATCTCTGCATACCACGGTCGCCTGGGCCAAGCCGGGGGCTACCAAAAGAACCGACTTTGTCTCCCTCTTGACTCTTCCCAGGAACCGCGGCAGAAGCGGGCACGGAGGGAAGGCATAAATCAAATTGTACTGATCCCAGGGAACTATCAGAGCATCCGACCCCTGAGCGAGTGTATCTCTTGTCCTTGAGGCCGCGTACACACGGGCGGACTGTCTGCCGAAACTAAGTTCGTCAAACAGTCCGCTCAAACTTTTGAATGAACGAACACGCCCACACACGGCACTTTTTGAGCGGACAAATACGGCAAACTTTGTTCGTCGTACTAAGTCCGCGCAACTTTTGAAATGAACGGACTCGCCCACACACGAGGCAACAGTCCGCTCATCTCGAGCGCGTGTGCAGGTAGGCGGGGCCCGCGACGGAGACGTCGCGGGCTCCGCCGCCTGGAATGAACTTAAAGGGGAACCCCAACGCCGAAAAAAATCGGCGTGGGGGTCCCCCCAAAGTCCACAACAGACCCTTGTCCGAGCACGCTACCCGGCCGGCCAGGAAAGGGGGGCTAGCGAGCGCGCCCCCCCTCCCGAGCCGTACCAGGCCGCGTGCCCTCAACATGGGGGGGTGCCTTGGGGAAGGGGGGGCCGCGCGGCCCCCCCACCCCAAAGCACCTTGTCCCCATGTTGATGAGGACAAGGGCCTCTTCCCGACAACCCTGGCCGTTGGTTGTCGGGGTCTGCGGGCGGGGGGCTTATCGGAATCCGGGAGCCCCCTTTAATAAGGGGGCCCCCGGATACCGGCCCCCCACCCTATGTGAATGAGTATGGGGTACAATGTACCCCTACCCATTCACCTGTAAAATAAAAGTACCCAAAAAAAAACACAACACACGAGATAAAATATTTTATTGCACAGCTCCGGGGGTCTTCCGTCTTCGGGGGTCTTCTCGCCGGACTCCTCCACTATCTTCGTGTAGCTCTTTTGCTAGCGGAGGAGTCCGGCTTTCTTCCTCCCCGCCGCCGGCCTCTTCTCCCGACTTCGGGGGTCTTGTCCCCCTCTTCGGTTCTTCTGCCGGGCCACCGCGCCTTCTTATAGCTCTTTTGCAGGCGGTGGCCCGGTCTTCTGTCGCCGCCGCCTTCCGTTCTTCTGCCGGGCCACCGCGCCTTCTTATAGCTCTTTTGCAGGCGGTGGCCCGGTCTTCTGTCGCCGCTGTCGCCTTCCGGTCGCCTTCCGTTCTTCTTCTTGTTCTTCTTCTTCTTCTCCAGGAGATGTTGACACGTCGCTCTCTCCGGCCGGAATGCCAGAGCCGCGCTGTGCGGCCACTTATATAGTGACAATGGGGCGGTGTCACATGGTATATGTCACATGGTTTGGTCACATGGTGACCCCGCCCCCTTACGATGTCATAGTCCCCATGTGACATCAACCCATGTGACCAACCCATGTGACATATACCATGTGACACCGCCCCATTGTCACTATATAAGTGGCCGCACAGCGCGGCTCTGGCATTCCGGCCGGAGAGAGCGACGTGTCAACATCTCCTGGAGAAGAAGAAGAAGAACAAGAAGAAGAACGGAAGGCGACCGGAAGGCGACAGCGGCGACAGAAGACCGGGCCACCGCCTGCGACAGAAGACCGGGCCACCGCCTGCAAAAGAGCTATAAGAAGGCGCGGTGGCCCGGCAGAAGAACCGAAGAGGGGGACAAGACCCCTGAAGTCGGGAGAAGAGGCCGGCGGCGGGGAGGAAGAAAGCCGGACTTCTCCGCTAGCAAAAGAGCTACACGAAGATAGCGGAGGAGTCCGGCGAGAAGACCCCCGAAGACGTTAGACCCCCGGAGCTGTGCAATAAAATATTTTATCTTGTGTGTTGTGTTTTTTTTTTGGGTACTTTTATTTTACAGGTGAATGGGTAGGGGGTACATTGTACCCCATACTCATTCACATAGGGTGGGGGGCCGGTATCCGGGGGCCCCCTTATTAAAGGGGGCTCCCGGATTCCGATAAGCCCCCCGCCCGCAGACCCCGACAACCAACGGCCAGGGTTGTCGGGAAGAGGCCCTTGTCCTCATCAACATGGGGACAAGGTGCTTTGGGGTGGGGGGGCCGCGCGGCCCCCCCTTCCCCAAGGCACCCCCCCATGTTGAGGGCACGCGGCCTGGTACGGCTCGGGAGGGGGGGCGCGCTCGCTCGCCCCCCTTTCCTGGCCGGCCGGGTAGCGTGCTCGGACAAGGGTCTGTTGTGGACTTTGGGGGGACCCCCACGCCGATTTTTTTCGGCGTTGGGGTTCCCCTTTAAGTCCATACCAGGCGGCGGGGCCAGCGACGTCTCCTTCGCGGGCCCCGCCTACCTGGAGACGCGCTCGTAATGAGCAGACTTTCCTCCGAGCGGGAACAGTTTGCTCATTTCGAAAGTGGCCTACACACGGGCGGACTGTTCGCTCAAACGCTGAAACTGTCCGCTGAAGCCCCACACACGAGCGGACTGTCCGCTGAAACACTGTTCAGCGGACAAAGTTGAGCGAACAGTCCGCCCGTGTGTACGCGGCCTGACACGAATTTGTCCAGTTTTCTGTTGAACCTGGACGCAAACAGATCTACGTCTGGAGTACCCCACCTGCGACATATGTTCCAAAACACGTCGGGGTGCAGAGCCCATTCTCCTGGGCACAACTGCTAGCTGCTCAGAAAATCCGCCTGCCAATTTTCCACTCGCCCAGACAAGTATGCGATTCACCTCTTTTTGCGCAACCAGACTCCTGGTACCGCCCTGGTGATTGATATAGGCCACTGCTGTGGCATTGTCGGACTGAACCCGAATAGGGTGACCCCATAGTCTGAAAGACCAGTTTATGAGAGCCATATAAACTGCCCAGATCTCCAAGACATTTATGGGCAATAGCTTTTAGATCGCAGACCATTTCCCCTGCGAGCACGTCTCCTCCAACACTGCTCCCCAGCCTGTCAGGCAGGCATCTGTCGTAATAATCTTCCATGGAAGAGGAAGAAAAGTTTTGCCTTTCAGCAAATTCTCGGTTTGTAACCACCAGACAAGACTCTTGCGTGTCCCTGGGGATAGACGCATAGGAAGATCCAAGGACTGGGGCTTCCTGTTCCAAGCCGCAAGGATGCATCTTTGCAAAGGCCTTGAGTGGCACTGGGCGAATGGAACAGCCTCGAAGGAGGCGACCATTTTCCCTAACAGTCTCATGCACAACCGAATGGGGGAAGATCTTCTGCCCAGAATTAGGTGCACCAGATCCCCAATGGCCAAGGCCTTTGGCCTTGGTAGAAACACCTTGCCCTGAGTGGTGTCGATAACCATACCCAGGTATTCCAACCTGGTAGCAGGCTGTAGGGACGACTTTTCTAGGTTTATAATCCAACCTAGGCGTTCCAGGTGATCTAGCGTTCTGGTAACACTGTGGTTCAGGAGCGCTACTGTTTTCTCTATGAGAAGCAAATCGTCTAGATAAGCCAATGACGGCTATACCCTGAGCTCTTAGGTTTGCCAAGAGAGGGTCCAGAATCTTTGTGAAAACTCGAGGGGCCGTAGCGAGCCCGAACGGCAAGGCCACAAATTGAAAATGGCGCCGCTCTACCGCAAACCTTAGATACTTTTGGTGTGCGGGAAAAATTGGCACATGGAGATATGCATCCTTGATGTCTATTGATGCCATAAACTCTCCCCCTTGCAGGGAGGAGACCACAGTGTGAATTGACTGCATTCGGAAGGACCGGATGCGTAAAAACCGGTTCAGATCCTTCAGATCCAGGATAGGTCTGACACTTCCATTTGGCTTTGGAACGGTGAAGAGATTCGAGTAAAACCCTGAACCCTGTTCTTTTGGGTCCACTTCTACTATCACCACTGGGATAGTAAATGATCTAAGGCCAGAAATAGTGGTCTTTGCTTTACTGGGTCATTGGGGATCCTTGACCTTAGAAAGCGAGAAGGTGGAATCTCCTGAAACCACTTGTCCCGGATCTCTTCCTGCCAGGCTTCTGCAAACTGCAGGAGCCTTCCCCCCACTCAGCCGAGCGGGGGCGCCCCTTCACAGGGAAGCTTTTGGGCTCTGCTTGGCAGGCTTTCGCCCCCAGGATTTCTTCTGCCCCTGGGCCCGGCCTTGAGCCTTTCCTGTAGAGGAGTGTTGAGAAGGCCATCTCCACTGCTTAGAGCTTGATGCTCCGGGAGAGAGAGAACGCCTAAATGATGGACGTTTGCTCCTTTTGACTGGAAGGAGAGTAGATTTACCCCCTGAAATTTTTTTGGACGAATTTGTCGAATTCTTCTCCAAACAAACGTTCCCCTTTAAAAGGGAACCCAATCAAATGCTTCTTGCATGATAGCTCAGCTGCCCAATTTTTTAGCTATAGGGCCCTTCGTATGTGTACCGACAGGAGAGACAAACGAGATGCTTGTTGGACAGAATCCAAAATCGCATCAATCATGAAACACAGAATTTGAGGTATTTCTGCATAATTCTCCACT
Organism: Lithobates pipiens; assembly: GCF_037356315.1. Classification (NCBI taxonomy): domain Eukaryota; kingdom Metazoa; phylum Chordata; class Amphibia; order Anura; family Ranidae; genus Lithobates; species Lithobates pipiens. Next base: position 46,189,061 of record NW_027507784.1, read on the forward strand.
TCCTAACTGGGAAGGAGGCCAAGCATCTGCTTAACTTGTTCCTTGAGGAACTGACACAACCCCACAGCTGCGACTGTAGGTTGCACTACAGCGCCAGTCATGGAAAAGGAGGCTTTTAATAAGGTTTCCAGCTTCTTATCAGTTGGATCTTTAAATACCTGCGCATTATCCAAAGGACAGGTCAGGTTTCTATTCACGCAAGAAACAGCCGCATCGACAGATGGGACCCCCCATTTCTTGGTGAAACTTTCCTCCAGAGGATAAAGCATAGAAAATCTTTTAGGAGGAGAAAACAGTTTATCGGGATGTCCCCAATCCTCATACAACAATTTATCCATTAAGGGATGAATTGGAAAGGAAAAGGCAGTCTGTGGGGCTTTCCTGACTAGTGATGGCCGAACGGTTCGCCCGGCGGTCGTTTCGCGGCGAATTTCCGACATTCGCGGTCCGCACGTTCGAACGCCTTTTTCCGTCGTTCGCCGCGGCGGACTTACGTGTTTAATGTATACAAGAACTTTAACCTTTGGTGACACGTTTATCATGTGATACAGGACAGCCAATTGAGACATGACAGCACATGGACACTTGTACATTCCCCCTAACCTATAAATACACCCGATCCGGTGGCCATTTTACATTCTTTCTTCTGTTAAGATAGGGACAGGTTCCTGTGTGGAGTAGGGAGAGATAAACCACTAGCTATTTGGTACACAAAAGTTCTTTTCAGGACTGGTATAGGTGTTAGGTGTTGATAGGTTTGCTGTGCTGCTGATTCTTGCAGCAGCCTGAGTGTCTTTTGTTAGTTTAGAGAAAGGGAAAGGACGGTGTATGCTACAGGGACAGCCAGATTAGTCTTTCATCATCATCATCATCATCATCATCATTAGCTGTTACTATCAAGGTCCACAAAAGAGCTGTTCCAGTAACCACTAATCGTTCTCTTTTTTTGCCAATTTGTATAGGGACAGGAAGGAAGCAGTGTTGTCAGGCAGTGAGGGTAATTTTAAAGACTTGCTGTTATTATTAGTTCCACAAAGGTTCTTTTCAGGACTGGTATCAGTGGTACAGTAATAGGCTTGTACATGTATAATATTCTTTCTTCCAAATATAGAAAGGATATTATACTTGACTGCTGCCCTTCTGCTGCAGTCTGCTAAACATTCACAACTCACTTGTTCCACAAAAGTTCTTATAAGGACTGGTAACTTGGTATAGGGTGCTACGGTACATAGGCTTGAGTGCGGTACAGTCTGCTGTTCTGTAAGGACCGCTATCGGTCCACAATAGATAGGGTTGACGTGCACCACTGCTGACCGCTGCCCTATACTGCAGCAGTCCTTCAGCGGTATAGGGACTGACGTACAGTCTGCTAAACACTAATACACAACCTGCTTGGTCCACAAAAGTTCTTATAAGGACTGGTAACTTGGTATAGGGTGCTACGGTACATAGGCTTGAGTGCGGTACAGTCTGCTGTTCTGTAAGGACCGCTATCGGTCCACAATAGATAGGGTTGACGTGCACCACTGCTGACCGCTGCCCTATACTGCAGCAGTCCTTCAGCGGTATAGGGACTGACGTACAGTCTGCTAAACACTAATACACAACCTGCTTGGTCCACAAAAGTTCTTATAAGGACTGGTAACTTGGTATAGGGTGCTACGGTACATAGGCTTGAGTGCGGTACAGTCTGCTGTTCTGTAAGGACCGCTATCGGTCCACAATAGATAGGGTTGACGTGCACCACTGCTGACCGCTCACCTATACTGCAGCAGTCCTTCAGCGGTATAGGGACTGACGTACAGTCTGCTAATCACTAACACACAACCTGCTTGTTCCACAAAAGTTCTTATAAGGACTGGTAACTTGGTATAGGGTGCTACGGTACATAGGCTTGAGTGCGGTACAGTCTGCTGTTCTGTAAGGACCGCTATCGGTCCACAATAGATAGGGTTGACGTGCACCACTGCTGACCGCTGCCCTATACTGCAGCAGTCCTTCAGCGGTATAGGGACTGACGTACAGTCTGCTAAACACTAATACACAACCTGCTTGGTCCACAAAAGTTCTTATAAGGACTGGTAACTTGGTATAGGGTGCTACGGTACATAGGCTTGAGTGCGGTACAGTCTGCTGTTCTGTAAGGACCGCTATCGGTCCACAATAGATAGGGTTGACGTGCACCACTGCTGACCGCTCACCTATACTGCAGCAGTCCTTCAGCGGTATAGGGACTGACGTACAGTCTGCTAATCACTAACACACAACCTGCTTGTTCCACAAAAGTTCTTATAAGGACTGGTAACTTGGTATAGGGTGCTACGGTACATAGGCTTGAGTGCGGTACAGTCTGCTGTTCTGTAAGGACCGCTATCGGTCCACAATAGATAGGGTTGACGTGCACCACTGCTGACCGCTCACCTATACTGCAGCAGTCCTTCAGCGGTATAGGGACTGACGTACAGTCTGCTAATCACTAACACACAACCTGCTTGTTCCACAAAAGTTCTTATAAGGACTGGTAACTTGGTATAGGGTGCTACGGTACATAGGCTTGAGTGCGGTACAGTCTGCTGTTCTGTAAGGACCGCTATCGGTCCACAATAGATAGGGTTGACGTGCACCACTGCTGACCGCTGCCCTATACTGCAGCAGTCCTTCAGCGGTATAGGGACTGACGTACAGTCTGCTAAACACTAATACACAACCTGCTTGGTCCACAAAAGTTCTTATAAGGACTGGTAACTTGGTATAGGGTGCTACGGTACATAGGCTTGAGTGCGGTACAGTCTGCTGTTCTGTAAGGACCGCTATAGGTCCACAATAGATAGGGTTGACGTGCACCACTGCTGACCGCTCACCTATACTGCAGCAGTCCTTCAGCGGTATAGGGACTAAGAGTTTTGTCACAGGGTCATTTAAAAAATGACATGCAGAGGAAGAGGCAGGCCCTTCCGCAGGGGTGGTAGGGGTAGGGCAGGAGCAACAGGCTTGAGCCAAAGTGGGAAGTTGCAGAAGGTGCGTTCAATTACTTTAAAGGATGCACCAGACTTGGTTGAGTGGCTCGCTCAGCCTTACTCTTCTGCACCCTCCTCATCCTCTCGATCTGCACCCTCTTCTTCACTCTCTGCTATGTGCACCCCCAAAGACACTACCACCAACAACACGACCACCACCACCACCACCACATACCTTCCGCTTGAGTCACTGGAATTATTTTCCGATCCATATCAAGAGGACATTTCTGATGCGCAGCCACTCTTGGTATTGGATCAGGAAGAGGAGGTAGCAACAAGCGCTACTCAGCAGTCTGACGCCAGTACCCAGATCAGCCCAAGGAGGAGGTTGGTCCCCGGTGTTGCTGCCTACTCCGAGATCTCTACTTATAGCGGTGGGGAAGGTGACGTTGATGATGACGTGTCTAGTGATGTCACGTGGGTGCCCACAAGAGAGGAAGAGGAGGGGAGTTCAGAGGGAGATATGGACCAGCAGATAGGGAGGAGAAGCAGCAATGACTTACATTGCACAGCAGGGACAAAGCAGACTGCAAATGTATCAGGAGCGAGTCATCGACCATGTACGGTCACATCTGGCGCTCCCAGGACACCGGCACATGGCTCCGCAGTGTGGGCTTTTTTTAACGTGTCCGCTGCTGACAATAGCGTTGCCATCTGCAATCTTTGCAGTCAACGCGTTAGTCGCGGTAAGCCCAATACTCACCTAGGGACGACCGCCTTAAGAAGGCACATGAGCAGCCATCACCGAGCCCAGTGGGAGCAACGGAACACACAAAGCCACACTGCAGGCTCTCACCGTCCAGCCTCGTCTTCTACTTCTCCTTCTCCTCTCTCCTCACAATTGTCCTCCACTCCACCTTCCATCACGCCAAGCTCACATTTTTCTGCAAAAAGGCAGGCTTCCGTGGGCCTAATGTTTGAGCGTAAAAAAATGATGATGCCGGATAACCCTCTTGCCCAACGGTTGGCGGCTGGCTTGTCAGAACTCATAGCCCGCCAACTACTGCCATATAAACTGGTGGACTCGGAGGCCTTTCGCAAATTTGTGGCCATTGGAACACCACAATGGAAGGTCCCAGGAAGGAAGTATTTCTCAGAGAAGGGCATCCCAGAGCTATATGGCCATGTTCAGCGGCAAGTGAATGTATCTCTGGCACACAGTGTCGGTGCCAAGATACATCTGACCACAGACACGTGGTCTAGCAAACACGGGCAGGGAAGGTATATCAGTTTTACTGCCCACTGGGTGAACCTTCTGACGGCCGTCAAGCATGTAACCCGTGGCACCCGTGTAGATTTGGTTTTACCGCCACGGATTGCATGCAGGCCTGACTCTTCTTCTCCTCCTCCTACTCCATCCTCCTCCCTCTCCTCCTCAGCTGCCTCCTCCTTTTCCGCTGCTAGCGTCTCTTCCACTGCACCGCCCAAGCTCCCCAGAACCTATTCCACATGCCAGGTGAGACGTTGCCATGCCGTGCTGCGTCTGTTGTGCCTGGAAGCAAAGAGCCACACTGGCCCGGCACTCCTTTCAGCTTTGCGTTCACAGGCAGATGAGTGGCTAACACCGCTCAATTTGACAGTTGGTAAAGTGGTGTGTGACAACGGTGCCAATCTGCTTAGCGCATTGAAACAGGGCAAAATCACGCACGTGCCGTGCATGGCACACGTCTTAAACTTGGTCGTGCAGCGATTCCTTGTCAAATACCCTGGGGTCCAGGACATCTTGCGGCAGGCAAGGAAAATCTCGGCCCATTTCAGAAGATCTTACACGGCCATGGCTCGCCTTGCTGACATTCAGCGGCGACACCATCTGCCGGTCAGACGTCTTATTTGCGATTGCCCGACGCGATGGAACTCAACCTTCTATATGCTTGATAGGCTGCTCCAGCAGAAACGTGCAGTTAACGTCTACCTGTATGAACTCTGCGAAAGAAACGGTTCTGGGGAGCTGGGTTTTTTTTCACCGCGCCAGTGGCTGCTCATGCGCGACACATGCAGACTTCTGCGGCCATTTGAGGAGATCACCAAACTGGTCAGTCGCAGCCATGGCGCCATCAGTGACATGGTACCTTATGCCTTCTTTCTGGAGCGTGCATTGCGTCGTGTCATTGATCAGGCTGTGGAGGAGCAGGAGCGGGAAGATGAGGAAGTCGCAATGCTGGATGAATTCCCAGGGGGGGCTACTCTATCTGAGACAAGTCAACAACAGGAGTCTGATGAGGAGTCAGAGGAGGATGGTGCCGGGGCGGATGAGCAGGAGCAAGAAGAGCATGCTTTAAACCTTTCTGGGATCCCTGTTGTGCGAGGATGGGGAGAGGAGAATGAAGAGGACGACATTATCCTGGATGATGAGCAGGAGCCAGGCCACCACACCGCTTCCACTTTAGTGCAAATGGGGGCCTTCATGCTCCAGTGTTTTAATAGGGACCCCCGTATAAAAAGCATGAGGGTCAAGGACCAGTACTGGGTGGCAACGTACTTAGACCCCCGGTACAAACACAAAATGGCGGAAATGTTACCGCCGTCGCAGAGGGCTGTCAGAATGCAGCACTTCCAGGCCTTGCTTCGAGAAATGCTGCATTCTGCTTTTGCGTGCGCTGGCAGAGGAGCAATTCCCACTCCCAGAGAAGGATTTGCGGGTACCAATCCAACAGCGCCTGCAAGAAGAGGCCGGTTTGAAGATGTGTTGGTGACTTCGGATATGAGGTCATTCTTTCAGCCGACCCATCGACAGGTGTCATCCGGATCCAGCATCAGGGAACGCCTAGACCGTCAGGTGTCCGACTACATTGGGTTAACGGCCGATGTGGACGCTCTGAGGAGTGATGAACCCCTAGACTACTGGGTGGGCAGGCTTGACCTCTGGCCAGAGCTTGCCCAATTTGCAATCGAACTGTTGGCTTGCCCCTCATCCAGTGTCCTGTCCGAAAGGACGTTCAGCGCAGCAGGGGGGATTGTGACCGATAAGCGTACTCGCCTAGCTCACCACAGTGTTAACTACCTCACATTTCTAAAAATGAATGAGGCATGGATCTCGGAGGAATTCAACACATGTGACCAGTAGACCATGTATATGTCTATAAACTATTTTTTTAATCAAGCACACAGACCTTCTTAATTCATTTGGCTCACTTCCTTGACCCAAAAAAGCACACCGTACTATATGCCCCTACCCTCCTCTTTGAAGAGGTTGAGCGGTGTCATATTTCTACTGGGGCTGCTTATGATATCCCTGTGCTGTGCTGACTTCCTCCTGGGGGTTCTTATTATGAAGGGATCACACTATCCCTGTGCTGTGCTGACTTCCTCCTGGGGGTTCTTATTATGAGGGGATCACACCATCCCTGTGCTGTGCTGACTTCCTCCTGGGGCTGCTTACGGTGCTGCTGTCAGTGCTGTATGTCACGGTGCTGCTGTCAGCGCTGTATGTCACGGTGCTGCTGTCAGCGCTGTATGTCACGGTGCTGCTGTCAGCGCTGTATGTCACGGTGCTGCTGTCAGCGCTGTATGTCACGGTGCTGCTGTCAGCGCTGTATGTCACGGTGCTGCTGTCAGCGCTGTATGTCACGGTGCTGCTGTCAGCGCTGTATGTCACGGTGCTGCTGTCAGCGCTGTATGTCACGGTGCTGCTGTCAGCGCTGTATGTCACGGTGCTGCTGTCAGCGCTGTATGTCACGGTGCTGCTGTCAGCGCTGTATGTCACGGTGCTGCTGTCAGCGCTGTATGTCACGGTGCTGCTGTCAGTGCTCTGTATTACGGTGCTGCTGTCAGATGCCTCTATCACGGTGCATGTGTCATTCCGGTATGTCACGCTGCTGGTGATCATCTCCTGCACCCTCTTCTTTGCCTACCCTGGTCCCTGACCTTCCCTCTCCTCCATTGCCTTCATTAGCTCCATAGTCCTGAATTGTTAGAACAATTTCCCAAATAAAATAAAAATGCTTGTAGTTATCGATCCCAAATTCACCTCATACATGTATTATGTCATTGTCCAGATGGTGGGACTACGTTTTACCCCCTAATAATTACCACGTGGCCGCAAATTCGACATGAAGGTTTGCAAAGTTCGCCTCCCATTGAAGTCAATGGGGCCCGCGGCGAACGTTCGGTTTCGCGAACGTTTGGGTCCGTTCGCATTTCGCGTTCGCGAAACGTCCCGTCGGAAGTTCGTCCATCACTATTCCTGACTCTCAGGGAAGAAACAGAGGACGTAGCGACCTCAGCAGCAGGCATTCTGAATGTGGTACGCACCAATTCAGTATAATACCACACCTGTTTTCTGAGCGCCTGTGAGGAGGGGACTCTCTTCTCTTCCTCTGATTCATCCGACTGCTCAAGATCCCTGTCCCAAGATAGGGATCTCTCCTCATTGTCAGTCATTCTCAAGTGTCATCTGAAAGAGGAATCTCAGCAGAGGGAGGGGATCTACCCCTTTTCCTGCTATCTTTCAGGGGAATTTAAAATTCATGATTCTCCCTTCAAAACCCTCCAATGTAGCCCTAAGGGAGTCCTCAGTGACGTATACCGGGGCTGAAATATTAGGAGAGGCTGCAAAACCTGACAGGGGCACTGACTCATCCTGTGAGGCTGGCTCCAGTCTTGCAGGGGGGATGGGAACCTATAGGCATTTTTAGAACCCCTAGACCTAGGCAGTGACTTACCAGTGCCCTTGTTACCTCCCCCTGAGACCCTCTTACGAGGAGACATAGTCTTAAGCTGCAAAGCAGAGGTACTAGTACAAGTGCAATCACTGTTGTGCTTAAAGTCTCACAATAAAAATATATGCTTAAACTGCACAACCTGATGCTGAGTAGGTGTCTTAGGTTTGCCTGGATCCAATCCCTTGGGATGCTCACTGCCCACAGCTCCTGTGTCTCCACTTACAGCCCCCTGACGCTCTGGGCTTTTTAAAACTGCCGCCTGGCGCCTGCGCAGTACAACACCATGCACACCGACGTGCACGGCTCGCAACCACACTCCCCCCTCCTCCATTAGCATGGAAGCGCGCTCAGCGCACATGCACGAGGACCGCCGGTATCCAGGGGGGAAGGGAATCGCCATCAGAGCTGCGTGGGACCCCCAGACTACGTGGGACCCCTGTATTACCTTCATTGTGGCAGAGATTGCAGTGGAGACGTGAGTCATCTGGGAGAACCAGGCTTCACTGAGCGTGTGTATCTGAAAGGCATGTAAGTATGCATCAGGCTGCTCTTCCTCCCTCTAGTGGTGGAAACCAGGTAAGACATACAACTACTCAATGAAGAAATCCATAATATAATTTATATAGGATTAACTTCCCTTACCTGTCCTCGCCGCAGGAATTGCTGAAAACAGACAGATTCCAGCTTTCACCCATCACGGCAGGCAGAGTTGTGCCAACCTTCAGGTTTTTTGGTGTTCCTTCTCAGAAGAACCTCCTACCTGGACCTTGTAAAAGACTCTGCCAGAAACGTTCGTGCCACTATGTAAATAGTACACCAAGTCTGGTTTTCCCAGAGCCCAGTCTTCCAATAGGAGAGGACTTACAGGCAAAACCTTGTTTCTTCGGATGACGAGGCCCTGGTACCATATCAAATTGGGGGTCAAAATATCGGCCCGAGATATGGATCCGGTTTGTTGTAGCCCTTAGGCCCCCGCAGGGACCTGCACAGAGCTTTCTTCATAGCACATGTTTTACGTGACCAACCACCATAGACACTGGCGAAAAAACTGAGGTGCCTCCCATATGGGAGGAGTTATATAGGGGGGGAATTCTCCTTAATTGGTGGTTAACCAGTGTCCAATCACCAGAGGTGCCTATATAATCCACTATGTAATGAAGCTCCTGTGTCCCGTGATGTATGATCAAGAAATGTATTTTTTCCGCTGGAACAGCCCTTTAAAGGGGTTGTAAAGCTTCGTTTTTTATTTTCTGAATAGGTTCCTTTAAGCTAGTGCATTTTTGGTTCACTTACCTTTTCCTTCGATTTCCCTTCTAAATGTTTTTCTTCTTTGTCTGAATTTCTCACTTCCTGTTCCTCCTCAGTAAACTTCACACCATCATCTGAGTGGTGTTTAGTCAGCCAGAACAGCTTACTGAACAGCTTACTGAGGAGGAACAGGAAGTGAGAAATTCAGACAAAGAAAACAAAGAAAAAAAACATTTAGAAGGGAAATCGAAGGAAAAGGTAAGTGAACCAACAATGCACTAGCTTAAAGGAACCTATTTAGAAAATAAAAAATGAACCTTTACAACCCATTTAAGTACAGAACACACATCCAATAGTGCTACAGAAGACCTATATTGATCAATGTATAGTCCAGATCAGCTATTTTTAACCAGTGTTCCTCCAGAGGTTGCTAGAGGTTTCTTGAGCTGAATTCCCATCTGATGGTGTCTGCATAGTTCCAGGGCAACGCCAGTGGCATGATAGCAGTAATCTTTTTAGCTACCTGAAAGGGTGGCATTCTGACCACCATAAAAAGGGTGCCACTCGTCCCAATGACAGATAATGTAAGGGGCATTCTTCCAAATGACCACCAATGTAAGGGAAATTCTTCCCAATGACCACCAATGTGAGGAGCATTCTTCCCACTAACCAACAAAGCAGGAGGCATTCTTCCCACTGATCTACAATGTAAGGGGTATTCTTCCCACTGACCACCAATGTAAGGCACATTCTTCCCACTGACCACCAATGTGAGGAACATTCTTCCCACTGATCACCAATGTAAGGGGCATTCTTCCCAATGACCACCAATGTAAGGGGCATTCTTCCCAATGATCACCAATGTAAGGGACATTCTTCCCACTGACCACCAATGTAAGGGACATTCTTCCCACTGATCACCAATGTAAGGGACATTCTTCCCACTGACTGCTGATGTAAGGGGCATTTTTCCCACTGACCACCAATGTAAGGGACATTCTTCCCACTGATCACCAATGTATGGAACATTCTTCCTATTGACTGACCAACATTGTAAGGGTCATTCTTCCCACTGAACCCCAATGTAAGGGTCATTCTTCCCACTGACCACCAATGTAAGGATCATTCTTCCCATTGACCCCCAATGTAAGGATCATTCTTCCCATTGACCCCCAATGTAAGGATCATTCTTCCCACTGACCACCAATGTAAGGATCATTCTTCCCACTGACCACCAATGTAAGGATCATTCTTCCCACTGACCACCAATGTAAGGATCATTCTTCCTACTGATCACCAATGTAAGGAACACTCTTCCGACTGACCACCAATGTAAGGGACATTCTTCCCACTGACTGCTGATGTAAGGGGCATTTTTCCCACTGACCAACAATGTAACGGTCATTCTTCCCACTGACCACCAATGTAAGGATCATTCTTCCCATTGACCCCCAATGTAAGGGACATTCTTCCCACTGACTGCTGATGTAAGGGGCATTTTTCCCACTGACCACCAATGTAAGGGACATTCTTCCCACTGATCACCAATGTATGGAACATTCTTCCTATTGACTGACCAACATTGTAAGGGTCATTCTTCCCACTGAACCCCAATGTAAGGGTCATTCTTCCCACTGACCACCAATGTAAGGATCATTCTTCCCATTGACCCCCAATGTAAGGGGCATTCTTCCCACTGACCACCAATGTAAGGATCATTCTTCCCACTGACCACCAATGTAAGGATCATTCTTCCCACTGACCACCAATGTAAGGATCATTCTTCCCACTGACCACCAATGTAAGGATCATTCTTCCCACTGACCACCAATGTAAGGATCATTCTTCCCACTGACCACCAATGTAAGGATCATTCTTCCTACTGATCACCAATGTAAGGAACACTCTTCCGACTGATCACCAATGTAAGGAACACTCTTCCGACTGACCACCAATGTAAGGATCATTCTTCCTACTGATCACCAATGTAAGGAACACTCTTCCGACTGACCACCAATGTAAGGGACATTCTTCCCACTGACTGCTGATGTAAGGGGCATTTTTCCCACTGACCAACAATGTAAGGGTCATTCTTCCCAATTTTTCTTTATTAAAAGTCTTGCAATCAATAAGCATAAAAACACAATATATAAATATACATAAATATATACATATTTACATAAATTAAAATAAATATAGCAAAACTGCTCTCAAAACAAAAAAATACTTTCCAGCAATAACATAAATCCTATTACAACTCACACCATTACACCAGACATCAAACTTGTGAGGTTAAGAAACAAACCTGCACCCATTATGCATGCAGCCCTTCTTCAAAAAGAAGATACTAACCAACAAAAGCTAAGGGAGTGAAAGAAACAGAAAAAGAAAAGAGCTCCTCACCCAGAGATGGGCAGTTCACCAAAGGCAGGTCTGATATTCCTCCACGCCCTTATCCAGACTGCCCGAGGCTCCCTGCCCTTCTCAAGACCCCGGATTTTTCCAACCTCACCCAGAATATCGTGCACCACCACCTCAACAGAGAGGACTTTCTTCCGCAGGGTAATCTGGCACCGTGCATTCCATGTGAAGTAACGGACAACTATACTAACTAAAAACAGTGTATCCAAATCAAAATCCCAGTGAGTCGGGAATGCCCCATACACCCACTCCGCATAACTCATGCGATAGAAAAAGGGGATGCCTAGAGCCCTCCCCACCCTTTTATACACCTCTATGTTAAAGGGACACTGGAGCAAAAAGTGGTCCATAGACTCCACTTTACCAACACACTCCGCTCTAGGACAATCCCGATCATCCCCAGGGCGATGCTTCAAGTTCCCTCTCACATAGAGCCTTCCATGGAAGGCGAGCCAGGCTTGATCCCTAAACTTCAAGGGGATTCTTTCTAAATTGATTAAACGCAACCCCTCCCTCATTACAGAGCCTGGGCAATCCCTTAAGGCCAGTGACACACTGAAAGCAGAGCCCAAAATCCTCTTCTCCAGAAGCTTCCTGGGGAGGGACTTGATATCCTCCACTGTCACCTGCCACTGCCGAAGTATTTTCAGACATGGGGCAACATAAGCCGGGAGCTTGCCATGTCGGACTCTCAGACTTTTCACTGGCCCGCCATCTTCCCAGCATCGCAGAAAAGGCCTAAAACAAGATTGAAAAATACCCACCCATCCCGGCGGGTTCTCTGCTAGCATGTTACCAAGATTGTACTTTAAAAACAGCAGAGAAAAGAAAACTATTGGGTTGACCATTCCTAGGCCACCCTCCCGCCTAGACAGGTAAGTTACATTGCGTTTGATCAGGTTCAGCCTACTTCCCCATAACAGTTGGAAAAAGCAGCTGTACACCCTTGCATAGAGAGATACTGGCAAGATACAGACGAAGCTGACATATAAAAAAATTGGGACCAGGTACGTTTTGATCAAGTCAACCCTCTCCCTCAATGAAAGCTTCCATTTCTTCCAACTTGCTACTTTGGCATTGGCACACACCAACCTGCTTTCCCAATTTCGATGACCATAGTCACCAGGACCAAATTTGATGCCCAACACTTTAATTTCCTGCTGGGGCTCTGGGAAGGCATCCGGAAGTTCGAAGCTTTCACCTTCCTCACCCATCCAGAAAACTTCACTCTTTTCATGGTTGACTTTAGAACCAGAAGCCTCCGTGTACTGCTCTATCATAGAGACCACCTCCTGCGCCTCCTCCGTTCCAGAGACAATAACAGACACATCATCGGCATAGGCCACGACCTTCAAAGGTGGCACACCAGCAATGCCCAAAGGCACCCCGCACAAAGATCCACTCTCTAGCCTTCTTATGAAGGGGTCGATTGTGAATACATATAACAGGGGGCTCAGAGGACATCCCTGGCGCACACCAGAGCCAACCTCAAAAGGCCGTCCAACCCAACCATTAACCAGTGGGAAGCTCTCAGCCCCTTTATATAATGTCTTCAGCCAATCTATAAACCTCCCCTGCAGGCCGTATCTACCAAGTAGCAAATACAGGTACTCGTGATTGACTCTATCAAAAGCCTTCGCCTGATCCAATGCCAGCAAGTACTTTCTCCATCCAGCAGCCCTGCATCGCTCCAAAGCCTCCCGGACAGCTAAAACCGCTGAAAAGGTACTTCTACCTTGGACCGAGCAGTGCTGATGACTGGACAACAAATCGCCTGCCACTGACGACAAGCGCCAAAAAAGAATCTTCGCCAAGATCTTTCTATCAACATTGAGAAGACTGATGGGGCGCCAGTTCTCAATCATTGAGGGGTCTTTACCTTTTGACAGAAGAATCACAGCGGATTGCCTCATGGAGGGAGGGAGCGAACCCTCTTCTAGACAGCTGTTATAAACCTCCGCTAAAAAGGGAGCCAGAATGGACTTAAAACACTTGTAGAATTCAGCTGTCAACCCATCTGGCCCAGGCGATTTTTTGGTAGCCAGCTTCTCTATAGCATGGACTACCTCATCCACTGAAATTGGTTCTGTCAAATCCATCAAAGGCAATGTACCATTTCCCAATCGTGGAGTAGAATCCAGAAAGCTTTCCATCTTGTCCCGACAAAGGTCCTTTCTTCCCAGAAGGTCTGCATAATATGATCTGAAGATCTCCAGGGTCCCTGATCTGGACTTCACCAGGGAACCCGTACTATCCCTCAGGCCTATGACCGTCTTAACTGCTATGCCTTGCTTACAGTTCTGGTAAGGATCAGGCGAGTGATATTTTCCATAATCCCTCTCCAGAACCAAGGAGGCATGCCGGTCGTATTGACACTTTCTAAGAAGAAACTTCACCTCAGAGATCTCCCCTGGATCTCCTCTATACAAGACAAGACAATCAAGCTTCCTCCGCAAATGCTGGTAGGCAATGTACATACCAAGCTGCTTCTTCTTACTTATGGCCTTGAAAAGTCCAATCGCTTTTTGTTTCACAAGTTCCCACCACTCTGAATTAGTGCTGCAAAAGTCCAGAATAGAAACCTGTGCCTGGAAAAAATCCTCAAAGGATTGTCTTACCTCTACGTCTTCCAGGAGAGCCGAATTCAGTTTCCAGGTACCCCTTCCCCTGGGTGGAGTGTCCGAGGCATTCAGAGTCACAGACAGCATACAGTGGTCAGAGAACTCCACCGCCCTCAACTCAGGAGCCGAGAAAGCAGAGTTCTCCTTTAAAAAAAAACCTATCTATCCTACTCTGACTATTCCCTCTCTGAAATGTGAATCCCGTGCTGCCAGGGCAGTGCTTAATATGCACATCTACCAGGCCTGCTTGTCTCACCATATCTCTAAGAAAAACGCTATCGTACGCCAGCCTGTCTATGGAGCCTCTCCTGTCTTCAGGCCTAATTATGGTGTTAAAATCACCTCCAAAGACAACCTGCTGGGACGTAAAAAGGAAGGGCTTGATCTCTGTGAGGAGGCATTTCCTGCCCCATCTTGACTGCGGTCCATAGATATTAATCAAACGCAGATCCTGCCCCCTAACAGAGACGTCCAAGACCATGCATCTCCCAATCTCTACCTCAATTACCCGCCGGCACATTACCATATCGGTTTTAAAAAGGACCGCAACTCCGCTGCAGGGAAACAGAACCTGAAACAGATGGAACAGACACAGGAGGGACAGACTCAGGGACCACATTACCAGGGGAAACAGAACCTGAAACAGATGGAACTGACACAGGAGGGACAACAACAGTTACAGCGGCCTCATCCTCCTTATCCAGCCTCTGCAGCTCAGCCTCCAATCCTGGCAGGTTATGTAAAGCCTCTGGACACTTACTGTAAGGATGGCCAAGATTTTGGCACAGATTGCACCGAATTTGGGTACAATCTTTTGCCAAATGGTCCAGACCCTGGCATAGCGAACACTTTTTACGGGTGCAGGTAGAGGCAAAATGGCCCTTTTCACCACATTTATTGCAGACTTTGGGCTGTCCCTGGTAGAAAATAGTCAGCCGATCTCTTCCCAGGAAAGCTGAGCAGGGCAGATGTTGGACTACATTGCCCAGCACCCCCAGTTTTAGTGACACCGTCCAGGCCCCTGTCCATATCCCACGTTCATCCAGGACCTTCCGCAGTGGAGTGAGGACCTCACCATATCGGCGTAGCCATACTATCAAATCAGCCTCTGGTATGGATTCGTTGCGCACCAGGATGGTCACCGATTTTATCAGGGGCTGCCTGGAAATAACCCTTGGCACCAAACCACTCCACTGCGAAAGGCCCTGGCACCTCCTATGTCGCTCCCAAAATAAATCCAACCCCTCAGGTTTTACAAAGGACAAATCAAATTCATAACTTCCCACTGGGCAAATCAAAGCAAAAATATCCACAGCTTTAAACCCCATTTCCAAAATCAACTCAGCCACCCTCCCCCTCACTGGTGGGGTCCCCTCCCCCTCCCACTTGAACTGAACCACATTCCTCCTCCTATACCCACTACCAATCCCACCACCAAACCCCCCTATATTGTGACCACCAATATTTACAGCATTCCCCCCACCCTCCTTGGTGCGACTCCCCACAACAGACGCATAACTCCCCATATTCCTCCCAGCAGAAGAGATATTTGTGTGTTTTGAACTGTCTGAGACATCTCTAGCAGATATCGATTGTACAGATTTGGTCTGTACAATCGATGAGTCTTTCCTCTGAGCAGAGAGAGAAATGTCATTTTTGTTTTTCCCAGCAGTATTAACCCCTCCACCATCACCACCACCACCACATTCATTGTTTTATCATGACTGTCATTGTTAATACTTGCTGGTATATTCACATGTCCTGCAGTCTTCCCAGCAGTGTCAGTTCCCACTGCTGTGCTGGTGGAATCTTCAGCTGGCCTGTTCTCTTCCATCAGGACAGGACTTTCTGCAGAGGACAGTGCAGGCTGGACTGACACATCCATGGCTTCCACTGCACATGGTGCAGTATTCTGATCCCCTCCCCCACCAGCATCAATCAGCTCTGCTGGAACACAGAGAGGCTCAGGTGAGGCAATCACATTGCAGGTGTCAGACACAGTGTGTGAAACACATGCAGCAAATGTGGTAGTGGAACTACAGGTCTCAGCACATGCAGGTGCAGCAACATCCATGTTCAGGGGATTTGGTGCAGGTCCATCCCCATTCCCTGGCCGATTTTTCTGAACATCCTCCGGGACCTCTGATGGATTATCAGACATTACAAGCTTGTCTCCTCTCAGGGGGGATTCCATCCGCTGGATGAAGGTCAGGGTGCCATTCTCACTCTCAACCCCCTGGCTGGTTGCCGCCGGCGACTCCAAGGCCTTACATGGGGGGAGAGGAGCAGAGGCAGATGGACCCGGGTCATCCATATGCTGAGGCTGATCCACGGAACATGCTGAGGACTGGCTGACAAACCTCCTCTCGTTTTCAAACTTTTCTTTAAATGCTCCACTTTTTTCTTTTAGTTTTCCCAACAATAAAGTTTGCTGCTTTACTTTTTCCTCTAATTCCTGTAGCTCAGGCTTCATGGCGGTGCGATTCTTACTCCAGGCCTGGAAGTATTTGGCTTTGAAGTTTTTAAGCTCCACTCTCAAAACTTTAAGTTTCTCCTCCGCTCTCCCAATCGCCCTAAAGCGATTAACAACCTTAAGGCTGAAAACGCTGGCATCCATACCAGGGCCCGGACCCACAGACAGATCCTCCACCTCCTCCTCACTGGGCCCCGTGTCATCAGGGGGATCCATCTCAGGGCCTCCCCCAGGATCAGGCATTATTCCTGGGCCAAGCTAGCAGGCAAGGCCCAGGCTTGAAAAATGGGTGGTTCTCACAGAGAGCTCTTTGGGTGTGTCCTCCTCCTCCTTCCCACTGACCACCAATGTAAGGATCATTCTTCCCATTGACCCCCAATGTAAGGGACATTCTTCCCACTGACTGCTGATGTAAGGGGCATTTTTCCCACTGACCACCAATGTAAGGGACATTCTTCCCACTGATCACCAATGTATGGAACATTCTTCCTATTGACTGACCAACATTGTAAGGGTCATTCTTCCCACTGAACCCCAATGTAAGGGTCATTCTTCCCACTGACCACCAATGTAAGGATCATTCTTCCCATTGACCCCCAATGTAAGGGGCATTCTTCCCACTGACCACCAATGTAAGGATCATTCTTCCTACTGATCACCAATGTAAGGAACACTCTTCCGACTGACCACCAATGTAAGGGACATTCTTCCCACTGACTGCTGATGTAAGGGGCATTTTTCCCACTGACCAACAATGTAAGGGTCATTCTTCGCACTGACCACCAATGTAAGGATCATTCTTCCCATTGACCCCCAATGTAAGGGGCATTCTTCCCACTGACCACCAATGTAAGGATCATTCTTCCCACTGACAACCAATGTAAGGATCATTCTTACCACTGACCACCAATGTAAGGATCATTCTTCCCACTGACCACCAATGTAAGGATCATTCTTCCCACTGACCACCAATGTAAGGATCATTCTTACCACTGACCACCAATGTAAGGATCATTCTTACCACTGATCACCAATGTAAAGATCATTCTTCCTACTGATCACCAATGTAAGGAACACTCTTCCGACTGACCACCATTGTAAGGATCATTCTTACCACTGACCACCAATGTAAGGATCATTCTTCCCACTGATCCCCAATGTAAGGATCATTCTTACCACTGACCACCAATGTAAAGATCATTCTTCCCACTGACCACCAATGTAAGGATCATTCTTCCTACTGATCACCAATGTAAGGAACACTCTTCCGACTGACCACCAATGTAAGGGACATTCTTCCCACTGACTGCTGATGTAAGGGGCATTTTTCCCACTGACCAACAATGTAAGGGTCATTCTTCGCACTGACCACCAATGTAAGGATCATTCTTCCCATTGACCCACAATGTAAGGGGCATTCTTCCCACTGACCACCAATGTAAGGATCATTCTTCCCACTGACAACCAATGTAAGGATCATTCTTACCACTGACCACCAATGTAAGGATCATTCTTCCCACTGACCACCAATGTAAGGATCATTCTTACCACTGACCACCAATGTAAGGATCATTCTTACCACTGACCACCAATGTAAGGATCATTCTTCCCACTGATCACCAATGTAAAGATCATTCTTCCCACTGACCACCAATGTAAGGATCATTCTTCCTACTGATCACCAATGTAAGGAACACTCTTCCGACTGACCACCATTGTAAGGATCATTCTTACCACTGACCACCAATGTAAGGATCATTCTTCCCACTGATCCCCAATGTAAGGGGCATTCTTCCCACTGACCACCAATGTAAGGGGCATTCTTCCAAATGACCACCAATATAAGGAACATTCTTCTGACTGACCACCAATGTAAGGAATATTCTTCCCAATGTCCATCGCTGTAAGGAGCATTCTTTTCAATGACCCCCAGTGAAAGGGGAAGCATTTTTTTTCCAATTACTAGATGACTTGTGTTCCCCTAACATGTAAACATTATTTTAAGGGTTCCTCTGATGTGATTAATGGCATTACAAGTGAATCTTTACCAGACTGGGTGAGGGTGGTCAAGCGACAATATAATCTCAAAATGTCCACTGACTGAGCAACTATACAATTCTAAAGGCAAGACCACATATGCCACCAAACTTCTCCAACAGGCAAATCTTTGCTTAAAGCGGGAGTCCACCGGGACTCCGCGTTTTTTTTTTTTTTTTTAAAAGCCAGCAGCTACAAATACTGCAGCTGCTGACTTTTAAATAGTGACACTTACCTGTCCAGCGCGCCCGCGATGTCGGCACCCGAAGCCGATCGCTCGCTCGTCTGTCGGGTCCTGCCGCCGCCATCTTGGGTATGGGAATCAGGAAATGGAGCCTTTCGGCTTCATTTCCCGGTTCCCTACTGCGCATGCGCGAGCCGCGCGGCGCAATCCGGATGGTCCCCGCTGCCTCTGGGAGCTGTGTGTTTCCCAGCAGGCAGCGGGGCACTTGCTGAAGGGGGCGGGCGCTTGCGGAAAGGGGCGTAACGTACGCCCCTTTCCGCAGAGAGCTAGCCCGGAAGTGGGTGCAGTTACCTGGATTATCCAATTATCCAGGTAACTGCACCCCCCTCCCCCCTGAAAGGTGCCGATTGTGGCGCCGGAGGGGGGGGGGGGGATTCCGATGAGCGGAGGTCCATTTTAGGGTGGACCTCCGCTTTAACTGTTCACACACAGTACATAGTAGTTGAGAAAATGTCTTGCAATGAGGATATTAAAGATGGTGGTATGTAAAAAACAAAACAAAAAACAAAATTTCTAACGTGGGGCTCTAGAACACAATTCAGGGTCAGTGTGTTGCAGCACACAAAACACTAGTTTCCCCCCAAGTTGTTATTGTGAATGAGAGGACCATTATACTCCCATATGTGAAAGTGAAAGTAATTTTGAACGGATTGCTATCTTGAAGAGGAAAGATGATTCTCCCTCGTTTTCTGCTGCTTCTGTACTTGCAAAAAACAGGTAAATTTTCAAAAATATTTTTCCTAACCGGTAGAGACCTCAAGGGGAATTATTAGGGGGCTAAGCAGGAAGATGTTTGTGGGAATCCCACTTTCTGGGCACTCTGTTAGTAGTAATGGATGGATGGAGGGATCTGTCTATTGTCCCTGCTCTGCAGCTGAACTGACTCCACACAATGCCTTCTTAAAGTGAACAGTTATATTATATTATTATATATATATATATATATATATATATATATATATATATATATAATATATATATTTTTTTTTATTATTGTATTTTATTTCCTAATGCTGTGCATTGTAGTTAATTCAATACAAGTCGAGCATTAGTCACCCATTCTCTCTCTGTTCCCTTTAAATATGAAATCAGTTGCAGACATTTTCTGTAGGAGTGGGGAAGGAAGCAGCTCAAGTGGGAAACTCCCCTCCTAATCAGAATGGTTACAAAGGGGAAATGCTGCTGATATAACACAACAATAATATGTAACATAAATACTGCTAAATAAATAAATACTGCTTCTGGACAACACACAATGCTACATACTATATAGAGATAGCTGATACAATTTTGCTGCTTTATAAAACATTGTGATTGTTAAGGTTTTATGCACATGGGTGGATTAAAATACTCATATCTATAGGGTTGCCACCTCACCCCTTTAAACCCGAACACATAGGAATTCCACAGGTTCTGAGGCTAATTTAAAGGGGTTGTAAAGGTAAAAATTTTTGGGGAAAAAACATCTGACACTGCCTGCGCCCCCAGCCCCCCCCCCGTTTTACTTACCTCACCCCTCGAAAATCCTGCGCTCGCCCCCGCCGTTCTTCTTCACCACTCAGCCTGGCTGCTGATTGGCTGGAGTGGATGGATGGAAAGCAGCGCAGCCATTGGCTCGCGCTGCTGTCAATCACATCCACTGACGCGGAGCGCCAGGGGGCGGGGCCGTGTGATACAGCGAGCTGCTATAGCCTCCCATAAACGTGAGAAGTACCTGCGGGAGGAAGCCGAGACAGCCGCCGAGGGACCCCAGAAGAGCAGGTTCGGGGCCACTCTGTGCAAAACGAGCTGCACAGTGGAGGTAAGTATAACATGTTTGTTATTTTTAAAAAAATAAAAAATTTACTTTACATTCCCTTTAAAGCAGTCATAAAGGGATTTTTTTTTTAAAATAACAAACATGTTATACTTACCTCCACTGTGCAGCTTCTTTTTGCACAGTGTGGCCCCGAACCTGCTCTTCTGGGGTCCCTCGGCAGCTGTCTCGGCTTCCCCCCGCAAGTTCTTCTATTGATCATGTGAGCTCCCTCGCATGGTGAGAAGTACTTGCGGGCGCACTCCCGTGATACAGCTGGTGGCTATAGCCGCTCGGCCCCACCCCCTGGCGCACTGCGTCATTGGATTTGATTGACAGCAGCACGAGCCAATGGCTGCGTTGCTTTCAATCCATCCACTCTAGCCAATCAGCGGCCAGGCTGAGAGGCAAAGAGGATGTCGGAGGCGAGTGCGGGACTTTCGAGGGGTCAGGTAAGTAAAACGGGGGGGGGGGGGCGGTATTGTCGCATGTTTTTTCACCTTAATGCATAGAATGCATTAAGGTGATAAAAAGTTTCCCTCTACAACCCCTTTAATGCAGGTAAGGCACCGAATGAGTTTCATTACCACCTTAATCAGCCTCAGAACCTGTGTAATTAATATGCGTTTTGGTTTTAAAGGGGTGACGTGGCAACCCTACCTATCTACCATGGATCTTCATGCCAGGAACTGGCAGAAAAGCATAAAAATGTTGGTTTTGATGCACATTTACAGGAGTATGGTGAACAGGAGTGTATGAGCGGAAACCCATTTCACTGGGCGTTTTGTATGCATGTGTTTATGAATGTATGTGTGTAAATTGTGCCAGTAAATTTCTCTCTGAATGCAGGTTGGGGGCTTTTTCTTTTAATGCTGCGAATGGTGCTCTACAATACAAATCTAAATGCCACAATCTGCATGCCAAAATTAAACTGCATTCAGAGGCACAAAAATAAAAGTGGAGTTTTTTTTTCTGCCTGTGTTCATATGAGACTTTATTTGCTGACTGATATATTACACTCAATTTTCGCTAGGCTTAACAAAATACTTGCAGACATCTATGTGCATCAACCCTTATTGTTGACAACAGGAGTTTCCACTGCTTCTGCCAAAGTTCTTATGACTTAACCACTTGCTCACTGGGCACTTAAACCCCCCTCCTATCTAGATCAATTTTCAGCTTTCAGCGCTGATGCACTTTGAAGGACACTTGCGCGGTCATACAACACTGTACCCAAATGAAACTTTTATCATTTTTTTTCACCCAAATAGAGCTTTCTTTTGGTGGTATATGATCACCTGTGCGTTTTTTTGTTTTTTTTTATGTAAAAAGACCGAATTTTTTTTTTGTTATAAAATTTTAAAACAGGTAATTTTTGTCCGTCATTGATGTACGCTGATGAGGCGGCACTGATGAGCACCGATAGGTGGCAGTGATGGGTACTGATGGGTGGCAGTGTTGGTCACTGATCGGTTCACTGATAGGTAGCACTTCTAGGTGGCACTGATTGGCACCACTGGTGGGCACTGATAGGTGGCACTGGTGGGCTTTGATAGGTGGCACTTGTGGGCACTGTAAGATGGCATAAATGAGGCGTAATTGCCTCTTTCTTTTTGGGACCGATGTTCCTTTAAGATGAGCCGGTGATCTGCTTTTTTTTTCTCCTCCGCTGTCAAGCTTTTGTTTTGATCATGTGATCAGATGACAGCTGATCACATGGTAAGGGGCCGGGATCAGCCCCTTACTCGGATCGGTGATCACCCGAGTCTCATTGACTTACGTAGGGAGTATGCACAGGGGAGGCCGTCATATGAATTCAGGAATTCAGATCCGCGCTGTGCCCATCATTTGGCCATAGCGCGGATGTGCAGTGGTTAAAGCAGTGTTTCACTCAGTTTCGTGTTTATTAAAGGTCAGCAGCTACAAAAAGTTGGGTGTTTTTTTCAACTGCCCCTGAACTCTCCTCTGTTATCTTAGTTGTCCATGTACACAGGGTCATTTATACTCATTTCTAGGCAGTTGAGTTTAGAGGCATTTTTTAGAAAGTCGTTCAGAAGCTAGTTTAGTTTTACAGGCATTTCAAACTCCAAGAGCGTCTAAGCGTGGCTAAATGAGCCTAAAGGCAATAAATTGCATTTAGCCGCATTTTGTTTACAGGTGTTTTTCATTTTTGGTTTCATTATGCTCGTAATCCAAGGTTCCACTGTATATCGGCGTGCATCAGTCGGCAAGTGGTTAAGTGTTGGATACTATCTGTCAAGTTAAATCATTCAGGAGAGGTTGTAAACCCTTAAGGTTACAGGCATTTTTTTAAAGCAGAAAAATTGTGTTCAGGACTGTAGTTTTACAAGTATTTCAAGCGCCAAAACCTTGTGTAACCGCAGGTAACAGTTGTAAACCGTATTTATGCGCATTTGTGTTTTTAAAGGGGAAAATGTTTCTGATTTCGAATGACCAACTTCTGTAGAACACAGAGGGCTACGTACAGATTGAAAATGTCCAGTTCCAATCTAATTCCTCTAATAAACCATGCCATTAATATGCGTTATTGTTATAGTAGTTATTATAGTTGAATATATCATTTACATTGTATTGAATATATAACTCTGAGCTTCATTACTTCTGTTGTATATTATGTACTTAACCTATTGTCAAATACTCTATTGTATGTTCAATAAAATCTTTTTGACAAGGAAAATCCAGTTCCCTCTAAGCTGGGCGAATTTTGACCGCCACCCCCGGTCGTCTCCAAGCTTACCGGACCCGCCAGTAAGCCTGGATCTGATCAAATCTGTCAGGTGCCTGGGCAAGTGAGTGCAAGATAGCTCTATGCCCTTGGAGGACCAGAGTGACGTCTGACTTCACTTTCGCCTCTCAGGCTTTTCTCTTTTTTTGGTAAATGAGAGATCTGCGGTCTTTTTGACCCAAGATCTCTCAATAAGTCCTCATGCACACTGGACATTTTTACAGCTGATGTTTTTGGCTTCAGCCATTTTTTCTGCAGCCAGTAAACTCTCCAGCATGTTATCTGTTGTGTCCATTTACACATAGGCTGTTATCAGCATTTTTTGCCAGGGGCAATTTCTGGCTGGAAAAAAACCCAGAACTAGTGGGTTTTAAGAGGAGGTTTTCAGCTGTAAAAATGCTCTAACTCTGATAAAAGCTTAAAAACACTGAAAAACGTGGCTGTTCAACCTTTATCGTTGTTTTTGAGCCATAAGCTTTTGTGGGAGTAGTAGTTTTGCTAAACACACAACACGCTGAAAAATGCTGTAAAACTAATTCTACAGCTACAGCTTTCTACAGCTAATGCTACTGATGTTTTTATAATGTCCAGTGTACATGAGGCCTAAAGAGGATCTATCATGCTTATTTCTATTGATGTTTACATTCCTTGTAATAGGAATAAAAATTATAAAAAAAAAAAAATGCATTGTTATTAAACCTCTTTAACCAGTTCCTGACTGCCACATGTACTTATACGTCGACAGAATGGCACGGCCAAGCAAATGGGCGTACCTGTACGTCCCTTTGAATTTGTTGCCGTGCCATCACGTGCACACTACCGGCGGCGCACGCGCACACCTGCCGTGAGCTCCATGAGTAGGATCACGGGTCCTGCGGACTCGATATCTGCGGGGATATCGAGCTTGAGAAAGGAGTGCGACTGTCACGCCATTCACGGACAGCCGGCTCGAGAAACGCGTTGCACTTCCAGTGACGTCATTACCCTTCGTCTGGATCACAGCCTGTCTACCAAGTCATGTTCTGATGTCCATTCACCGCTGCCAGCAAAACACCATCTAGCGGCTATGGGAGATGAACACAGGGACAGCTAATCCACTCCAGCGATTGACTCCACTGACAATTTACATTGTATGAGACCATGCAATGCCTTACATTCACTACTGAAATGTGAGTTTGACTTGTTTTTACATATTAAAATTACCGTATATACTCGAGTATAAGCCGAGATTTTCAGCCTCTTTTTTGAGGCTGAAAGTGCCCCCCTCGGCTTATACTCGAGTCATCGCCGTCTGTCTGCCCGAACAGCGTGTCGAGCAGACAGACAGCGGCCATTCTAACTTTCAAAAGCCGCGCCTCCCTGTCTGTGATAGGCGGAACACAATTTCCCAGCAGTCTGTGTTCCGCCTATCACGGACATCCGCTCATCCTCATACTACGGACGAGGATAAGAGGATGTCCGTGATAGGCGGAACACAGACTGCTGGGAAATTGTGTTCCGCCTATCACAGACAGGGAGGCGC
Source organism: Lithobates pipiens (assembly GCF_037356315.1). Classification (NCBI taxonomy): domain Eukaryota; kingdom Metazoa; phylum Chordata; class Amphibia; order Anura; family Ranidae; genus Lithobates; species Lithobates pipiens. The sequence continues at coordinate 46,213,846 of NW_027507784.1, forward strand.
GGCATTTGAACAGGGGAATGGGCGCCGACGAAGAGCGGTGATCCTGGGACGGGACCGGACGGAGGCTCGGCTCGGGACGGGACGGGACCGGACGGAGTCTCGGGACGGGACGGGACCGGACGGAGTCTCGGGACGGGACGGGACCGGACGGAGGCTCGGGACGGGACGGGACCGGACGGAGGCTCGGGACCGGACGGAGGCTCGGGACACAGGTAGGCTGGACACACAAGGCCACACACACACACACACACACACACACACACACATGGATGGACACACACACACACAGGGATGGATGGATGGACACACACACAGGGATGGATGGATGGACACACACACACACACAGGGATGGATGGATGGATGGACACACACACACACAGGGATGGATGGATGGATGGACACACACACACACACAGGGATGGATGGACACACACACACACAGGGATGGATGGATGGATGGACACACACACACAGCGATGGACAGGCATATCTCACCCTCGGCTTATACACGAGTCAATAGGTTTCCCAGTTTTTTGGGGGTAAATTGGGGGCCTCGGCTTATACTCGGGTCGGCCTATACTCGAGTATATACGGTACTATACAGTCTGCACCCAGGGGCGCCGCTTTTTTTCTTGTCTTTTTAGTGTTTTGGGAATGAAGTTCTGTTTCCATTGGATGGCTGCCAGAATTTGTGGACTGTGATTTTCCAGCCCTCTCCCCCATCCTGCCAATTGACATTGTCATTTTCATGTAGTTACAACTCTCTTTTATATGTTATGGACTTTATTCATTCAATGTGTACTTTTATTGCATAATTTATGCTCATCCTGCATTCTAGTTTACCAACTGTGGATCATTGTTGTCGTTTTGCGCCAGTTACTTGTATTATTTAGTGAGTCGGTCCCACTTTCTTCCAATGGAGGTGTGCTGTATCAACTTCTTAAACACCGCTTGATGATGCTCTGCCTGTGTTCTGCCGAGAAAGCTCCCCCCCATCGGATAGTGTCTGCCCCGTACTGCACATGCTCAGCGCTTGCGCAGTACGGAGGACAAGGAGACACCGAAAGTCTCCTAAGTTGAACAGGTGACCATCAGCTGTACATGGCGCCTACGGACTTAATAGTCACCGCTTTGTAATAGGGCCCCTTGCGGGCTCGCTTCGCTCGCCACGTTTCGGGCACGGCCTCGCCGCGCTTGGCATATTTTTATTCTAATGCCTTGTACACATGGTGGGACATTCTGACAACAAAATGCATCAGATTTTTTCAGATGGAGTTTGTGCCAAACTGTCATGCATACACATGGTTGGACAAAGTTGTTGGAAAATCCGATCGTTCTTAACGAGGTGACGTACAACACGTACGTCGGGACTATAAACGGGCCAGTAGCCAATAGCTGTGGTCTCTTCTTTTATTCTGAGCATACGTGGCACTTTGTCCGTCGGAATTGACTACACAAGATCGGATTTTGTTGTCGGAAAATTTTAGATCCTGCTCTCAAACTTTTGTGTGTCAGAAATTCAGACCGAAAAAGTCCGATGGAGCCCACACACGATCGGATTTTCCGACAACAAGATCCGATCGCACATTTTCCGTCAAGGTCCAACCGGGTGTACAGGGCATTACTCTGTATCCACTTGGATGGTGGGGCTTGAACCTGAACTTAGTGCGTAGGCGCCGTGTAGAGCTGACGATCAGCTGTTCCCCTTCAGAGACCTTCACCGTCTCCTTTGTCCTCCGTACTGTGCAAGCGCAGTATAGGGTGGACACTATCCGATGGGGGACATTTTTCGACAAGACACCGGCCATGGTGGAGTGTGTATGGTCACGAGGACTGGAGCGCAAGCTAGTATCCAGGCGAAGGATACCAGTTTTTTCAGTTTTTTAGAAAGTTTTTATATTTGCACCCAGAGGTGCCTCTTCTTCCCTTTTTATACTTATACACCATATAATTCAAAGAAAAAGCAGGAAAAGTCCTGCTAAAAACTTCAAGTTATGATTTGAAATAAGTCAGCCCCATTTCTTGGACGTGCTCTTGGCTTTTCCTCTGTCATATGACCTGGAAAAGCTAATGCCGCGTACACACGGTCAAACTGTATGACGTACTTAGTCTGGCGGAAAAGTATGCCAGACTGTCCGTCGGAATTTCCGAACGGGCTACTTGCCCACACACGGCACTTTTTGAGCGGACTAATACGGCGTACTAAGTCCGCCGTACTATCCGCCCTACTTTTGAAATGAACGGACTCGCCCACACACGCGGAGGAAAGTCCGCTCATTTCGAGCGCGTCTCCAGGTAGGCGGGGCCCGCGAAGGAGACGTCGCTGGCCCCGCCGCCTGGTATGGACTTAAAGGGGAACCCCAACGCCGAAAAAAATCGGCGTGGGGGTCCCCCCCAAGTCCACAACAGACCCCCAACATGGGGGGGTGCCTTGAGGAAGGGGGGGCCGCGCGGCCCCCCCACCCCAAAGCACCTTGTCCCCATGTTGATGAGGACAAGGGCCTCTTCCCGACAACCCTGGCCGTTGGTTGTCGGGGTCTGCGGGCGGGGGGCTTATCGGAATCCGGGAGCCCCCTTTAATAATAAGAAGAACCGAAGAGGGGGACAAGACCCCCGAAGTCGAGATAAGAGGCCAGCGGCGAGGAAGAAAGCCAGACTCCTCCGCTAGCAAAAGAGCTACAAGAAGATAGCGGAGGAGTCCGGCGAGAAGACCCCCGAAGACGGAAGACCCCCGGAGCTGTGCAATAAAGTATTTTATCTCGTGTGTTGTGTTTTTTTTTGTACTTTTATTTTACAGGTGAATGGGTAGGGGTACATTGTACCCCATACTCATTCACATAGGGTGGGGGGCCGGTATCCGGGGGCCCCCTTATTAAAGGGGGCTCCCGGATTCCGATAAGCCCCCCGCCCGCAGACCCCAACAACCAACGGCCAGGGTTGTTGGGAAGAGGCCCTTGTCCTCATCAACATGGGGACAAGGTGCTTTGGGGTGGGGGGGCCACGCGGCCTGGTTCGGCTCAGGAGGGGGGGCGCTCGCTCGCCCCCCTTTCCTGGCCGGCCGGGTAGCGTGCTCGGACAAGGGTCTGTTGTGGACTTGGGGGGGACCCCCACGCCGTTTTTTTTCGGCGTTGGGGTTCCCCTTTAAGTCCATACCAGGCGGCGGGGCCAGCGACGTCTCCTTCGCAGGCCCCGCCTACCTGGATACCCGCTCGAAATGAGCGGACTTTTCTCCGGGCGGGAAAAGTCCGCTCATTTCAAAAGTATGGCGGACTGGCACACACACACGGCCGGATTGTCTGCCGAAATGCGAGTACGACGGACAGAATTTCGAAAAAAACGAAATTCTTAGTATGCCGGACTGCACGCTGAAAAAGTCCGCTGAAGCCCACACACGAGCGGACTGTCCGCTGAAATGTGTTTCGGCGGACTAAGTAGGCCATACAGTCCACTCCTGTGTACGCGGCATGACAATGTATAATGCCTAGAACTGGCGGCAACAAAGGGGAAAATCCAGTTCTGTAACTTTGTTCCAGATGACGTCTCTTAATTAGAACAAAGCCAAGAATGGTTGTAAACTGTATTTGCAAACTTAACTGAATTCCAGTCTCCTGATCACCCCGGAGGCAGGGGCGCTTCTGGAGGACGGTTTTGTTGCAGTTCATTTGTATGACAAGGTCATTCATTCATTGAAGAATATTCATTTCTAGCAAAGTACCTCATAGAGATAATTTTACATTTCAAACTGGAGGACGGCTGTTATTATTTTGTCTCCATGCCCTGATTTTCTCATTTTCCTTTTTTTACTGTGTGTGGAACAATCTCTTTCAGATTCAGAACATTTTATTAATCCAAAAAGGGGAATTATTTATTTTGCTGCTTTAACTATCAACTGATTCTCAATTTCGCTTAAAAAAAACATGTCTCTTTATAGTGCTGATAGAAGCAAAGGATTCACACAGGTTAAAGTATAACTAAAGGCAATTTTTTTTATTTTTATTTTTTTTTTATTGCTGTCTGTGCCCCTGTTAGGGAGACCCCCCTCTCTATTTGTCCTGTTTACTATTATCATCGAAAGTAAAAAGAAAATCTGAAAATTTTGGGTTGTCCCTAGAAAAGTAATAGAGGGCAAATCTTTCAATAGGGACACTAGTTCTGGTGGCCTAGGGGTCCCCAAGAATTCCCTTAATTTGTAGCTATTTCCTCTCATTTCCTGTTTGGCTATGGGACAGGAAGTGAAGGAGGTAAATCTCCACAATGGGACATTGATGATGAAAAAAAACAACAATCTTACAGGGCTTACAGTATAACCCTCCCTTACTCTAAAAAAATAATAATAAAAAAAAGGTTGGCCTATAGTCCTACTTTAAGGGTTCATGCATACTGCATCTCAAAGAAGCGGTTCCTACAGGCCTTTGAGCTTTTTTTGAGCTCTCATTTTTTCTGCCTGGAAACTCCCCTCCATGTTAGCCAATGTGTCCATGCACACTATAGCTTTTTCAGAAGCTTCCAGGCATATGCTATAGGCTAGGGTGACCAGACATTCCAGGTTTTCGGGGAAAGTCCCCAGACTAAGGACACTGTCTCTGGACCCAGTCTGTCCCCAGTTATGTCCCCTGGATTCAGGGCCAGATTAACCTAGACAGGACATCCCATGCTAGCTGAAAAACAGCCTGGTTGCTCGGATGCCGATGCCCCCTGCTGGACAATCTCACTGCCACTCTTGCCGCTGTTCAGTAGAGAGGCAGAGCCAAAAATGTACTGTGTGGATGGCTGAGACTGGGAGGTGAGCAGATGGGGGTTGGAGTGTTCCGTCAGATTAGGCGGCACATCAGAATTGGTAACAAATTCAGAGGTGTTCTGTCACATTAGCAAACCTGTGAGGTCAGCATGTTTGCCGCTGCTTTTAAATTTTAACATGTAAACAGTCCATCTGATTTCCAAATACTGTATTTAAGCATATATGCTCCGTTTCCTGTTAAAAATAACTGTGGTATGCAAAACTCCGGTGGGTGTAACAAGATGTCCGCTTGCAACCTTCTCGGTGTATCATTACTGTGGAGGAGTGCGGGGTGTAGCAAGATGGCGGTGACGAAACGTCACTTTCGTTACCAATTCTGACAGGTCGTCATTTCTGACGGAACAGGGTTCTGTTTGTACATAGGTGAGGGCAGTGGAGGAGCAGGGGTCAGAGCTGATGCAGCTGCGTAAAGAGATGGAGAGTTTACAGTAGCTGTTGTGGGGGAAGGGCTAAGAAGTGGCTGCAGAGATAATCTATGAGAGAAGGGTGCAGAGGTGAGCTATGGATGTGGGGGCAGAAGTGTCCTCTGTGCAAAGCAAACCTCTGAACCCTGCACTCTATGCCTACCACCCTCCTGTATATTATGTAGTCCTATGCCCAGCACTCTGTGTGTTATGCAGTCCTGTGCCCAGCGCTCTGTGTATTATGCCGTCTTGTGCCCAATGCTCTGTGTATTATGCCGTCTTGTGCCCAGTGCTCTGTGTATTATACAGTCCTGTGCCCAGTGCTCTGTGTATTATGCAGTCCTGTGCTGAGCGCTCTGTGTATTATGCAGTCCTGTGCCCAGCGCTCTGTGTATTATGCAGTCCTGTGCACAGTGCCCTGTGTTTTATGTAGTCCTGAGCCCTGCACTCTGTATTATGCAGTCCTGTGCACAGTGCTCTTTGTATTATGCAGTTCTATGCCCAGCGCACTGTGTTTTATGTAGTCCTGTGCCCTACACTCTGTGTATTATGCAGTCTTGTGCCCAGTGCTCTGTGTATTGTGTAGTCCTGTACCCAGCGCTCTGTGTATTATGTCAGGGCTCAAAATTTCAAGTCCTGAGATACTAGCCGGGCCTTAAGGGTTACTCGACACCAGTTGACCCACCCAATCCCTACCATGTACCGTCCCTAATTCCACCATCATAAATGATCTGATGAAATGACACTTAAATGTTCTATGCAGAATTAAGTTACAAAAATAAATATTAACAACAACTTTATCAGTGCAGCCTCACCAGTGCCCACCATTTCAGCCTCAGTTCACCTGTGCCCACCATTACAGCCTTAGCTCACCTGTGCCCACCATTATAGCCTCAGCTCACCTGTGCCACCATTGCAGCCTCGCCTCATCTCACCCGTGCCCGCCATTGCAGCCTCAGCTCACTGTGCCCGCTATTGTAGTCTCAGCTCACCTGTGCCCACAATTGCAGCCTCAGCTCACCTGTGCCACCATTGCAGCCTCAGCTCACTGTGCTACCATTTCAGCATCAGCTCACTGTGCCTGCAATTGCAGCCTCAGCTCACTGTGCCATCCATTGCAGCCTCAGCTCACTATGCCACCATTGCAGCATCAGTTCACTGTGCCAATATTGCAGCCTCAGTTTACCTTAGGATCATCACGGGGAAGAGGAGAGCTGCAGGATCACAATCGATAGCCCGCTGTAACAGTTTACATTACAATTGCCTCCACTTGTGTTACACACAACCCCGCCTCCTGACCCCGCACCTGTATTAGACAGAACATGTCCTAGAATTTGACTGACTCCTTGTCAGAAGCAATTTTCCACTCGCTTAATGCAAGTAGGCAAGTGGAAAATTTGAGGGCTGTACTATGTAGTTCTGTGCCCAGCTCTCTGTGTATTATGTAGTCCTGTAACCAGCGCTCTGTGCATTATGCAGTCCTGTGCCCAATGCTGTGTGTATTACGCAGTACTGTGCCCAGTGCTCTGTGTTTTATGTAGTCCTGCAACCAGCGCTCTCTGTACTATGTAGTGCTGTGCCCAGTGCTGTGTTTTTTATTCAGTCCTGTGCCCAGCATTCTGTGTATCATGCAGTCTTGTGCCCAGCGCTTTGTGTACTAAGCAGTCTTGTACCCAGCGCTCTGTGCGTTATACAGTCCTGTGCCAAAAATATATATATATATATTTCCCCGGATTTCATTTTAAAAGACGCCCAAAAACACGTGAAAAAGTCTTAAAAAGGCATGAAAAGGCTCAAAGTAACACACACACAAAAAAATATAGGAAAAATGAGCCAAGGGGAGGATTCGTAACAAAAGAAATAAAAAAAAACCTTATATTCAAAAAAGCTCAAAGGAGCTCAATAAAAACTTGCAAAAGAGCACAAAAAAGTATACGTTTCTTCAAGCTGAAAAAAAGCTTAAATGCCTGTAAAAGCATTTTTTTTTTTGCTGGGATTGGCCACAGTGACCACATAGTACTTTCAGCGAGCCGGTACAGTAATCTAATATTGGTCATCTCATCTCTCCCCACTAAGCACCAGGACCCCCCATCTCTCCTTACTAAGTGCCAGGACCCCCTATCTTCCCCCCACTAAGCACCAAGACCCCATCTCTCCCCACTTAACACCAGGACCCCTCATCTCTCCCTCACTAAGCACCGAAACCCACCTATTTCCCCACTAAGCACCAAGACCCCCCCATCTCCCCACTAAGCACCAAGAACCTCATCTCTCCCCACTAAGCACCAAGACCCCCATCTCTCCCCACTAACCACCAAAAACCCCATCTCTAAACCAATAAGCACCAGGACCCCCTACCCCCCCACTAAACACCAAGACCCCCCTCTCTCCCCACTAAGCACCAAGACCCCCCTCTCTCCCCACTAAGCACCAAGACCCACATCTCTCCCCACTAAGCACCAGGACCCCCCCATCTATCCCCACTAAGCACCAGGACCCCCTATCCCCCCCACTAAGCACCAAGACCCCCATCTCTCCCCACTAAGCACCAGGACCCCCATCATTATGTGTATTATGTACTATATCCTCAACTTCTTACAACTTTGGACTGATACCTTCCACCAGTGGGATCTGCACAGATATTACTGAAGGACATAGTGACCCTGTCCACTGCCTTTTTGACCAACTGTGGGGACTTATAAACCAAATGGTGTCTTTTGCCTTCTGCATTTGGCCAATTATAAAAGCCTTGTAGTACTAATGCCGCATACATACGACCGTTTTTTACATCAGAATAAACTCTGACGGTCTTTCCACTGAAATGGACTTGCCTACAAATGATCACACCAAAGTCAGTTCGTTTACAATGCGGTGACGTACAACACATACTGCGAGACTAGAAAAAGGAAGTTCAATACCCAGTAGCCAATAGCTGCCCTTGGGTTTTTTGGTCCGTCGGAATAGCATACAGACGAATGGTTTTCCCGATAGGAATTGATTCCGTCTGAACGATTTAAAGCATGTTCTATTTCTAGGTCCATCAGAATAATAAAAAAAAAAAGTCAGATGAAGCCCACACAAGATCGTAATATCCGATGAAATGATTCCGTCTGACCTTTTCTGCCTGAAAGTCCGGTCGTGTGTACGAGGCATACCGTATATACTCGAGTATAGGCCGACCCGAATATAAGCCGAGGCCCCCAATTTACCCCCCAAAAAACTGGCAAACTTATTGACTCGTGTATAAGCCGAGGGTGAGACATGCCTGTCCATCCCTGTGTGTGTGTCCGTCCATCCCTGTGTGTCCGTCCATCCCTGTGTGTCCGTCCATCCCTGTGTGTCCGTCCATCCCTGTGTGTCCGTCCATCCATCCCTGTGTGTGTGTGTGTGTCCATCCATCCATCCATCCCTGTGTGTGTGTGTGTCCATCCATCCATCCATCCCTGTGTGTGTGTGTCTCCATCCATCCATCCATCCCTGTGTGTGTGTGTGTCTCCATCCATCCATCCATCCCTGTGTGTGTGTGTCTCCATCCATCCATCCCTGTGTGTGTGTGTATCCATCCATCCCTGTGTGTGTGTGTCTCCATCCATCCATCCCTGTGTGTGTGTGTCTCCATCCATCCATCCCTGTGTGTGTGTGTGTGTGTGTGTGTGTGTGTGTGTGTGTGTGTGTGTGTGTCCAGCCTACCTGTGTCCCGAGCCTGTGTCCCGAGCCTCCGTCCCGTGCCTTGCCTCCGTCCCGTGCCGTGCCGTGCCGTGCCTTGCCTCCTTGCCTCTGTCCCGTGTCGTGCCTTGCCTCCGTCCCGTCCCGTGCCGTGCCGTGCCTTGCCTTGCCTCCGTCCCGTGCCTTGCCAGGATCGCCGCTCTTCGTCGGCGCCTCGGCGGCCATTCTAAAATTCAAAAGCCGCGCCTCCGCCTTCGCCTGTGATAGGCGGAACACTGAATTTCCCAGCAGCCTGTGTTCCGCCTATCACGGACATCGTCTCATCCTCGTCCGTAGTACGAGGATGAGCGGATGTCCGTGATAGGCGGAACACTGACTGCTGGGAAATTCAGTGTTCTGCCTATCACAGGCGAAGGCGGAGGCGGAGGCGCGGCTTTTGAATTTTAGAATGTCCGCTGTCTGTCTGCTCGACACGCTGATCGAGCAGGCAGACAGCGATGACTCGAGTATAAGCCGAGGGGGGCACTTTCAGCCTCAAAAAAGAGGCTGAAAATCTCGGCTTATACTCGAGTATATACGGTAAGTGTCTGCTGATTTTCTATAAACAGTATATAAACATGCAACTATATATGTTACATCTTGCTCTCCCCTGTGTATTATCATACGTTGTTCTCTGTCTACAGGTCACGCTCTGCAGCTGATTGTTCCCATATCTCATCGGGTAATAATGGGGGAAGATGTGAAAATTTCCTGCTCATTCACGGTCAATAACCCTCCTATCATTCAGAAATTTCTTGCAATATCCTGGTACTTTCAGGGAAAGGAAATATTAAGTGTTCAGAATGCAATTGTGAAATCGAGAGATCCTCGCGTGTCCTATACAGGCCGAGTAGAAGATGGAATCGCTGATCTGTCCATATCAAATATAACTATAATGGACGGAGGGATCTATAAATGCTCCATACTGTACACCCCAAAGAGGGAGGAGAAGGAGATAAGACTAGAACTACAAGGTAATCATGTTAGTCTATTTACCCAACTCTGTGTGTTTACTGCAGACTAACATGTTACTTATTGACTTTGACAGATGAAACCTGAACTTAATTTAAAGATTAACTAAGTAGCAGCAGTATAATGTTAATATAGCTGGATATATTCACTGACAAAAACATTTCAGATGCTCTTCTCTTAACCACCTCAATACAGTGCACTTTCACCCCCTTCCTGACCAGACCAATTTTCAGCTTTCAGTGCTCTCACAGTTTGAATGACAATTACTCAGTCATCCAACACTGTATCCATATGAAACTTGCGTCCTTTTTTCCACACAAATAGAGCTTTCTTTTAGTGGTATTTAATCACTAGTGGGTTTTTTATTTTTTGTGCTATAAATAAAATAAAACGTAAATTTTGTGAAAAAAATGCCTTTTTCTTTGTTTCTGTCATAAATTTTTGCTAATTAGTAATTTTTCTTCATAAATTTTGGCCAAAATGTATACTGCTGCCTATCTTTGGTAAAAATAACCCACATTAGTATATATTATTTGGTCTTTGTGAAAGTTATAGAGTCTACAAACTCTATAACAGGCCAATGGCTGTTTACCAGCGTCGGTGACGAGCAGTGTTCCCGGGGAACACGCCGCCACCGATGTGCACGCGCAGCGCGCTCACGATCGCATGCATGTGCTGTGCCCAGTCGGGGTGTGACCATCTGTGATCGGCCGTGATGAAGTCAACGTGGTAAACAGCCATAACCAATGGCTGTTCACCCCCTTCGGTGGCGAGCGGTGTCTCCGTGACACGCCGCCACCGAAGAAACAGGGATACGCGCGCACGATCGCGCGCATTCCCTGTTTAAACGGGAGGCCGTCATATGACGGCCTCCCGCCACAATAGCTGCGCCGCCTGGCCGTCATTTGACAGCCGGCGGGCAGCAACTAGTTAATTATAATGCAATTAGAAGCCTAGTCCCAATATTTACCTAAATCTCAAAACAATACGCATGAAATATATGTGCGAGTATTAACATACGGAAATTGCTTATGTTCTTCATATCTAACTTCGAATTTCATATAATTGGTTGCTAAAAATAGAGATTTGTTATTTTTATATAGAGAGAGAGGCTAATTTGCTCATCCTCTTTCATCATCATGATTATCATCACCATCTAGCTCAGGCTAGTCCAACCCGCAGGCCAAGCCAGAGATCATACTTAGTTAAAAATGTTGATTTTTTTGGATTTTTTTTTGTAAATGTGTTTACACTTAAGCCCCATACACACTATCAGATTTTCTGAAGATTTTTTCCTTCAGATTTACCAAAACCATATAATATGAGGTCAAACCTTAGGAGTTTCAATGTGTATGCAATCAGGCAGGTCCTTGCACTACATGGTTTTGGTAAATCTGAAGACAAAAATCAGTTGAAAATCTGATAGTGTGTATGGGGCTTAAGTGAACACATGCGGCCGAAGAAACATTTGACAGTGTCTCTGTACTGAAATTTTATACATTTTATCTTCCCAAAGAAAAATCTCCCACTCTTCACAAGCATGCCTTATTCATGTCATTAGATTTCGGCAGCACCTATATTTGTGAGCAACTATTTCCAAGGATGATATAGACGAAGGAAAAAATTAGAAGCAAGCTAATTATCTGATGAGCACCATGAGAATTCATTGAGAATTGTTACTACATCCATCAAAAAAGATATTGATGAGTTAGTTTATCAAAAACAGTGTCAAATACACTAGTTTTATGTTTCCCTTTGTTACTTTTATAATAAAAATTATTACAAAAAAATAATGTTTTATAACTCAAGTACATTATCTACATCAGTGATTGTTTTAGATGCAGCCCAAGACAATTCTTATTTTTCCAATGCGGCCCAGGATAGTCAAAAGGAAGGTTGGAAACATCCCTGAACAGTGGCGACTGTTGGTATTTTTTTTTGGGGGGGGAGGTTGGGGCAAAAAATACTATCCGCCGCCATCCCCACCCCCCGGTCTGTCGAAGGCACACCCCCCCCCCCAGCCCCAGTTGGTCACCAGACCCGCACTGACCCCATCTAGTTACATAATTAGTTAGGTTGAAAAAAGACACAAGTCCATCCAGTTCAACCATTAAAAAAAATAAAAATTAAATAAAAAATATCGTACGATCCAATATACCCAATTCTATACCCACAGTTGATCCAGAGGAAGTCAAAAAACCCCAGCATAGCATGCTCCAATTTGCTACAGCAGGGGAAAAAATTTCCTCCCTGATCCCCGGAGAGGCAATCGGATTTTCCCTGGATCAACTTTACCTATATATGTTAGTACCCAGTTATATTATGTACATTTAGGAAAGTATCCAGGCCTTTATTAAAGAAAAATTGAAAAAAAGGAAAAAACTGCGCTATGATAAAAATATTATACTAATCGTCCACAATGGAACTTTGATCAGCTGCGGCTTGACTGTATTACATAATTACAGAAAAAAACACATGAAAAATTGAGTAAGCTGCGCTAAATCATAAACCCACATAAAATTCAATGAAGGTAAAAAACATTAGGCAAAATTCCAATAATAATGTGCAAAATTAGGCCTATTACCCCCAGTCCTAAAGAATAAGGGTTATAGGGTAATTGATCACAGTGAACAACGGAAAAAGAAAAAAAAGAAAAACAAAAAATATAAAACAAAATAGTGAACACCCAATGTGTAATTATATAGACATTTAAATTCCAACAGAGTCCAATATAGATGAAATCTTCAAATCTTCTACTGTGTAGCAAGTGCTTGATCCACCACCATGCAGCCAAAATTACTCCTTGCCAGAATTTCATGAACCCCCACTACAGAGGGTCACCAACAGCATGTAACAATAGATATCTCCCACTTCAGAAGGGTCTCAGCTGTTCTCCTCCCTCCACCGATATCATGACCAGGTTGTCAAACAAGTATCTTTAGTTATCTCCCATATATTAGGTCATATGTGCCAATTCCATGCAAAAACAAAATTGAAGCTCCAATAGTGTAAAACCTTTTAATATAACTCAAATATAAAAACAAAAATGCACTTACAAAGCACAAAGGAAAGATCAGCCTTAAGTCCGATGCGCCAGCCGGACGCAAATGGACAAACTCGTCGTTCCTGGGTACAATTCCTTCGTAAGGGGTGACGTCAGCGCATCGCTCAGCCCTTCCTTACGAAGGAATTGTACCCAGGAATGACGAGTTTGTCCATTTGCGTCCGGCCGGCGCATCGGACTTAAGGCTGATCTTTCCTTTGTGCTTTGTAAGTGCATTTTTGTTTTTATATTTGAGTTATATTAAAAGGTGATGGATCAAGCACTTGCTACACAGTAGAAGATTTGACGATTTCATCTATATTGGAATTTAAATGTCTATATAATTACACATTGGGTGTTCACTATTTTGTTTTATATTTTTTGTTTTTGTTTTTTTTCTTTTTCCATTGTTCACTGTGATCAATTACCCTATAACCCTTATTCTTTAGGACTGGGGGTAATAGGCCAAATTTTGCACATTATTATTGAAATTTTGTCTAATGTTTTTTACCTTCATTGAATTTTATGTGGGTTTATGATTTAGCGCAGCTTATTCAATTTTTCTTTATTAAAGAAATCTACTGAGCTGGCCAGAACCACCTCTGCAGGGAGTTTATTCCACATGTTCACAGCTCTTAGTGTGAAGAAACCTTTCCGTATTTGGAGATGAAATCTCTTTTCCTCTAGACGTAAAGAGTGCCCCCTTGTCCTCTGTGTTGACCGTAAAGTGAATAACTCAACACCAAGTTCACTATATGGACCCCTTATATATTTGTACATGTCGATCATATCCCCCCGTATCCTCCTCTTTTTAAGAGTGAATAAATTCAGTTCCTCTAATCCTTCCTCATAGCTGAGTTCCTCCATGCCTCTTATCAGTGTGGTTGCCCTTCTCTGCATTTTCTCCAGTTCCCTGATATCCTTTTTGAGAACTGGTGCCCAAATCTGAACTGCATATTCCAGATGAGGTCTTACTAATGATTTGATCTAGGTCGCAGGCAGTACTTCCTCCAGGCAGCGGTTTCCCTTGATTCTCTTCCCTCCTCTTCGCTTCTCCTCTCTACCATTCGGGTGACGGGTCTCGGGACCTGCTTCCTGATTGGCCGGGAGGATAATCAGGAAGACAATAGCAAATATCCATTCGCTATTGTCACACAACTCAGTGGGTGCTCTGAGACCAAGCCCACTCTTTTTTGAAGCCAACTCGAGCCCCAGGCTCTAATCATGTGTTTCTAAAAAACACAGTTGTAATCCATGCGTTTGGCGCCCTGCATGTCGATTAGGGGCAGGGCGCATGGATTGGGGGGGTGCCTCTGTGCCCCTTATGGACAGGCCGCCACTGCCCCCTGATCTAGTTATACTTATTAGGAAAATTAATAATGAACGTCATCTACTATTCAATATTATTATAAATCTAAACCCATTAACCCAAACCTTAAAGCAGAGGTTCACACAAAAATGGAACCTCCATTTTTCGGAACCCTCCCCCCCTCCGAAGTCACATTTGACACCTGTCAGGGGGGAGGGGGGTACAGATACCTGTCTAAAACAGGTATTTGCACCCACTTCCGGGAATAGACTCCCACAGGAGTCTATGCCTCTTCCTGTCCCGCCACGCTGTCTGCTGGGACACACATGGGCCCCAGAGACAGAGCGGACCAGTCTCATTGTGCTGCACGACCCGGGCATGTGTAGTAGGGAACCAGAAGTGAAGCCGCAATGCTTCACTTCCTGATTCCCTCACCGAGAATGGCGCCGGCAGCAGCCAAGAGCCGAGCGATTGCTCGGCTTCGGCTGCCGACATCGCTGGACTCCAGGAAAGGTAAATGTCCATTTATTAAAAGTCAACAGCTGCAGTATTTGTAGCTGCTGGCTTTTAATAATTTTGTTTTTCCTCTTTAAGTAAGCTAAATAAATACACTCCAGGTGCATAGAAGCAAAAAGTGTGCAACGTATTACAGTTTGTTTTGTTTAGAAAACAGTTACAGCCTGAGAAGAAAAGCTTGTCACATGCCAGCATGCTCAGTTACAGCTATCACTTTCCAGTGAAAGAGCTTTGTTGATTGGACAGCTCTAGCTCTGACTCACCCAGGGGGCATGTTGACCCCTGCAAAAAGACCACTGCTTTCACAGTAAAGTAACAAGGTAACTGTCCTTCTTTAAAGCATGCTGGCAGGGCACAGGCTTTTCTAATCAGGTTGTGGCAGCTTTCTAAAGAAAATGAACCATATGATTTTGCACACCTTTTGTTTTGATGCAAATTGAATGTATTTACATTTACACAGACTGTAATTCCCATAGTTTAGCACTTAGCACACCACCATATCTGAAAGCCGGATGAACAGTGACAAACACCAGCCACGTGCTGTGCCACACTGACCCTACCACGGGTTATGGTTGTCTTAATGCAAACAAAATAATTTAAGATAGATATTATATTTTGTTACTGAAGGAAAGGCAGTATGTTTTGTCATACTGCCAAAATAACAATATTCATATCCAATTCTAAACTCTAGCCATTTATTAAATGGGTACTCTTTTGCTACAGTAGCCAATACTAATTAAATATACTGTTACAATTACAATATGTGTGTATGTGTTACATGTGTGGAAAATTGTGTGGAAAAAACAGATAACTGTGAAATTTTCGTTGCCTATGTCTTATACAGTTTATGATCCTTGCATGTTACAGCTCAGCCACAGATCAACATTAAGGACAAATTAGTTGTCAAAAATAAAGAAAGTTCCCTGAGCAGTGTCATCTCTGGATACTACCCGGTGGACATTGACATTAAATGGCTTCGGGATGGAGAATTACTGAATAACATTGTGGTGGGAAACCCTCAGAGAGACCTGGATGGGACGTACAGTGTGAGGAGCTCAATTACCTTAACACCATCTGAGGAGGACAGAGAGCGGATCTTCTCCTGTAGAGTCCAACATGAGTCTCTTACTGCACCTCTCCAGGAAGACTTCAAGCTGGTGTATGGAGGTAACATTATCATTACTCAGTTTTTTTCAGCATTATAAAACTACAACCCCAATTCCAAAAAAAGTTAGGATGCTTTGTAAAATCTGCATAGACCGAATGCAATTATTTGCAAATGTCATAAACCTGTATTTTTATTCATAACAGCAAATAGAAAACATATGAAATGCTTACACTGAGAAAATGAACCATTTCCAGATAAAAATAAAGTCATAAGGTCATAAAAATAAGGTTTTGAAACTGATGGCAGCAACACGTCTCAAAAAAGTTGGGACAGGGCAACAAAAAGCTGGCAAAGTAAGCAGTATAACAAGGAAGAGCTGGAAATACATTTTGCAACTAATTAGGTTAATTGGCAACAGGTCAGTAACATTATTGAGTACAAAAGGAGGATCTTACAGAGTCAGAGTGTTTCAGAATTAATGATGGGCAGAGGTCCACAAAAACTGCGTCTAAAAATTGTTGAACAATTTCATACTTAATGTGATTGTAGCCGTATTAGTGCAATTGTGACAGAGAAAATTGAGTACTGTCCGTGATACTTTTTTTATTTGCACTAACATACAATTTTTCAGGACAAGCTTTCGGGTATGTCCCCTTCTTCAAGGTCCAAGCAGTACTGATTTACAAATTTTTAAGCAGAATGTAAAAACAAAAAAAAAAACACCTCTGAGGGAAAGAAGAAAAAAAAAAAAAAAAAAAAGAGGGAATGCTACACAGTGGTAAACATTCCCTTATACCAACGTATTTGAGATGTGTTGCTACCATCAATTTAGAAATTACTTAATATTTTTTTTAAAAGGTACATTCTCTTAGTTTAAACATATGATATGTTTTTTTATTTCATAATGTGAATAAATTATGGGTTTATGAGATTTGAAAATCATTACATTCTGTTTTTCTGTAGATTTTACACATCGTCCCAAAATTTTTGGAATTGGGGTTGTACATAGTACAGCTGAGTGGCATTAATTCCCTGTTCTCCAGATTAGGGGAATATCTAGGTATTTATCTCCAGCCTCTTGCAGCTAACAGTCCATCCTATGTTAAGAATAGTAAGGACATTCTAAATAGTCTGGAATGTGTTGGAGTGAATGAACAAATTATTAGACATGTGCACTAGTTTTCATTTCATTCTTTTTTGTTTTTTTCGGAAATTCGTAAGTTTGAAAAATTCATAAATTCGAAAATTCGGAATTTGTCAATTCGAAAATTCAAAAATCCTTTAATAGTTAGTACTAGTTACATTATTATTAGTTTGTTATTTCAGATTTTCGAGTTTTTGAATTTTCGGATTTTCTGTTCTTATCAGATTTTCCTTCTTTTGAATTTTCGTTCTTTTGGATTTTCGGATTTTCAATCTTATTTTTCACATTTCCAAATATTCTTAAAAATTTGGAAATTCGGATATTTCCAAATTAACAAATTTGTCTAAATTAGTTAAAAAAAATGAATTTAGAACTAAACAAACATGTCCACTGCTGGACTCCAGGGGCACCTCCACTTTACCACATGATCGACTTGGCTGTCCTGACCGGAAATTCAACTTCTGGCCTAGTTTTTCATTGAGATCTGTTAAACCTGGTGTATTCCTTTAGCCTGGTGAAATATCTGGGCATATGATTGTGTATTTAGGACAGATAGGGCATTATCCCTATCATATCAACATTTGTTAGCCTTGGCTCCTTCTGGTGATTTTTGGTGCCCCTGTACCCTGACACTTTTTATAACAAAATTGTCCCCATCTACCCCCTGCAGCCACGTTGTAGTAGGGCTGGATTGTGGCAGTCCTGGTGTTGGCTCGGCCTCTTGGTGGCGCCGGGAGCCAATTTTACAATACTGGTCACTATTGTTTGCCCTGAGGAAGCCAATGTTGGGACTACTTGACCTTTAATTCCTTTAATTCCTTCAATATCTGTAACATCTTGGCCATTATTAAATTTTCATAATTGTTCTCTTGTTTTTATGCACCCATGAATGTATTGTTTGTCAGAAATATATTTGTAATAAAATTATATAAAAGTTTCCATTGCTTAGGCACCGATATAATCCCATCTCCCACCCCTCCTTTTTTTGTTCTAACAATTACCTGGGATGAGGTGGCAGATCTATTGAGGACACCTGAGCCACATTCAATTACATGTCTACAAAGTATGTTGGTGACAGTAGACGAGGAGTCACTGTACACCAACATATGACAAACTGATGCCATGAATGCAGTCACATGGGCATTAAATGAACATACCAACTTAAAATTGAAGCAAAAACGGTTCATACTAAGAAGTCTAAAGCTGGCCATTACTAACAACTTCTTTTGGTATGGAGGGCAGCACTATAACCAAAAAAAGTAGTGTCTATGGGGGCTAAATATGCCCCCAGTGTTGCCAATATCTTCCTCAACAAATGGGAGAGTGAAGCAATACATGGAAAAACATGGACGCACCTTCCATTATATCGAAGGTACTTAGATGATATTTTAATAATCTGGCAAGGGACAGAAAGCACTCTTACCAACTTCATTGGCCATATCAACAATAATGAATATGGTATCAAATTCACAGTTAATGCACATAGACAACAAATTGACTTCTTGGACCTGAACATCTTCAAAGATGGAGACAAATTTGACACCAAAACTCACTTCAAAAGCACTGACAGGAATGGGTACATCCCTGTCAGAAGCTGTCACCATCCGAAATGGAAGATGGCAATTCCAAATGGTCAGTTTATGTGCATAAAAAGGAATTGTTCTCGTATCAGTGATTACATGGAACAAACTGATGTATTGCTAAAAAGATTTACAGACAAAGGATACGCAAATGGTAAGAACAATGGTAGGAGAAATGGACAGGATATGTCATTTATTACAGATTTTAACAAACAATACAAGTATTTAGAAAAAAAGCATTAGGGAACACTGGCCAATTCTAAAAAAGGGATCTCACTTTGCAGGATCTCTTGCCCAATAATCCCTTCAGGGCACCAGGACTAAGAACCAAAGTGGTTCATAATATTCTTGACCCTCCAAAGCAAGAAATCACCATGTTCCACTTTAAAGGCTTTTATTGTTGTGGCAGATGTAGTCCCTGTAGAAGTACTAAACCAGCACCCAGGAAAAGACCCACATTCATCTCTCACCAGACATTTAAACAATACCCCATTAGAAATGTCATCACATGTGGAACAAGGAATGTCACATATGTTGGCAGAACATCCAGAACCTTGACCAAACAAATTAGTGAGCAATGCATATAACGAACATATGAAAAGGGTTCCCAAAACATAGTGTTTCTAATCATTTAAGATTAAAACATAAAAAAACATGCTGAGATGACCTGTTACGCTGTTGATAGCGTGAAGGGACACAGGAGGGGTTCTAATATGATCAGGAAAATATCCCAAAACAAAACTAGATGGATATTTGAGCTCCAAACGCTGACACCTCAGGGGTTAAACTGTTTCATCACAAATTACTAAAGCAATAGAGAATATTGTTAAAATTAGAACCATTAATCTATTCAAACATCACTGTACATTAAATACCATCTATCTAATTTCCTCCCAATTAGAATAAAATACATATAGCCAACAAGGTTAATTAATTTAAAATATCAATATATTTTCTTATCTCAAGTTGCTTATTTTTTAATTATGTACTGTATTTTTAATTCTTCATGTAGTTTTCTAGTTTGACCACAAGATGGAGTCTTGTGTTTTAAGCTTGTGTTTTAAAAGAGAAAATTGAGTGCCGTCCGTGATACTTTTTTTATTTGCAATAACATACAATTTTTCAGGACAAGATTTTGGGGTATGTTCCCTTCTTCAAAGTCCAAGCAGTACTGATTCACAAACTAAGCAGAATGTAAAAAAAAAAAAAAACATCTCTGAGGGAAAGGAGAGAGAAAAAAAATAAGAAAAAAGAAAAACAAACACAAATCAATGGTAATAAAGATAGCAGCAGAGTTAGTGAGATAAGACAGAGGGAGAGCTATAGAATGGAGGGAGAGGGGGTCATAAAACTTTGGTATAATGGGTAAGGAAACCTATATCTAAATTCAGGCCATTCATTTTTGTGTCAAAAAGAATCATCATTCTTAGTGCAAACGTTTTCCTTTCCTGGATAGTTCTGAAATTACCTTTAAGAACTAAAACATTGAGGTCTTCTATAGTGTGGTCCGGTTTTGAGAAGTGATGTCCCACAGGTGTGCATAAACTGTCTTCTTTATGTTCATTGATGGTATGTCTGTGCAAATTCATCCTCGCTTGCAACTTCTGTCCTGTTTCACCAACATAAGATCCTTTGCTGCACCTTTTGCATTGGATGAGGTATACATCATTACTGGAGGTACAGTTGTAAGATCCCATGATATTGAAGGTCCCATTTGTGTGTGTGACACTTTTGGATAGATTGATCTGGTTGCATAGTTTGCAGCATCTTTTATTGCAGGGTTTGCTTCCATTATTTGTGACTTCATAATCAGAGTGAAGTTTCCTGCTGATTAGTTTGTGTCTGAGGTTGGGTGGTTATCTGAAAGCTAATAATGGGGATTGTTGGACTATACCTTTCAGAGTTTCATCCTCTGTTATAATGGGTTGTAAATATTTTATTATCTAGCATCCCCCCCCACCATTCTATAGCTCTCCCTCTGTCTTATATTACTAACTCTGCTGCTATCTTTATTACCATTGATTTGTATGTGTTCGTTTTTATCTTTTGTTTTCTCTCTCCTTTCTTTTTAGTGATGTGGTTTTATTTTTACATTCTGCTTAAAAATTTGTGAATCAGTACTGCTTGGATCTTGAAGAAGGGGACATACTCTGAAAGCTTGTCCTGAAAAATTGTATGTTAGTGCAAATAAAAAAAGTATCATGGACAGTACTCAATTTTCTCTGTCACAATTGCACTAATACGGCTACAATCACATCCAGCTTGTAAAACGAATCTTATGCCACGTACACACGAGCGGACTGTATGGCGTACTTAGTTCGTCATACAATCCGACGGACAGTCCGTCGTACTTTCCACTGAACGGACTTGACCACACACGGATACCCAAACAGTCTGACGAAAGCTTGCGCGATGACGTGTACAGCACGTACGACGGGACTAGAAATAGGAAGTCCAAGACACAGCAAAGCACCCTTCCGCCGTGTAAATCCTTTCTGGGCATGCGCCATTCTTAGTCCGTCGAACTAGCATACTGACGACCATACTGTCCGCTGAAACCAAAGTACGACGGACAGAATTTCGAAAAAACCGAAATTCTTAGTACGCCGGACTGCACGCTGAAAAAGTCAGCTGAAGCCCACACACGAGTGGATTGTCCGCTGAAATGTGTTTCGACGGACTAAGTACGCCATACAGTCCGCTCGTGTGTACGCGGCATTACTTGTAATTACCATTGGTACACCACTAGATGGTGATATAAAAAATATTAAATTTCAATGGTATGTTTGTTCTTAATGTTTTTGATTCATTTCCCTTGAATTATATATTTGTATATATATTTGTAGAAGTCTATATTGTAAACGCCCAGAAGTGCACAGCATGTGTGGATCAATTAGCAAAAAACTAAGTATCACAGAATTAGGCTAATGCCCAAATGGGTATATAAGCCCACACTAAAGATGATTCAGGATTCCTGATAACGGCCTTCCCTATTGGCTGACATGCGCTGAGGCTTGATCGCGTCAACGCGACACCAGACCCGCATGGAAAACGAGCACAGGGCACCGAGCCGCAATTGAGCTTGCGTCCAATGGGGACTGGTCGGATCACCCTTCACTAAAAATACATGCTGATCATGCCAGGTGCCGGGCACAGGCATCAAAACATGTGAGTGCATCATTTATATTTATTTTGGATTTTTTTTTTTTATAAATATGGCTTTACACTATGGGTGCCCCCCTTCTGTTATTTTTCTTCCCATCCATGGAGAATCATCCTAAGTACAGTTGACCTTGGAATAAGCCATCCAGGAATCTTTACTCCCCACAAAGCCCAAGTGACCACTCTATCGATAGGTGGTCAACGTTTTAGAGGTGAGTGTACATCCATGTGGGGCACCTCTGTCTGAGCACCGAGTATTGGAGCACCAATTATTCATTTATGCACGAGCACTTTAATTCACTAAGTGGGACATTTGTAATAATTGATATGTTTGATTCATCCATTTACTGTATGTCTTTATGTTTGAATTTTGTACCAGCTAAGCGCAGTGTCCAACCATTTCATTGTACGGTTGCTTAACCTTTCTTATAAAAAGGAACTCAAATACATACAATACATAAATTAAAGCAAACCGAGGGATATATAGATAAAACACTGACAATTAAAAATGATGGCATTATACTGACTGTACAGGCGATACTCGAAAAATGTGAATATCGTGCAAAAGTTCATTTATTTCACTAATGCAACTTAAAAGGTGAAACTAATATATGAGATAGACTCATTGCATGCAAAGGAAGATAGTTCAAGCCATGATTTGTCATAATTGTGATGATTATGGCTTACGGCTCATGAAAATCCCAAATCCACAATATCAGAAAATGAGAATATTACATGCAATCAATAAAACAAGGATTGTACATAGAACAATATCGGAAATCTGAAAAGTATAAGCATGCATATGTACTTGGTTCGGATATTCTAATTTTTCGAGTATCACCTGTAGCTGGGATCTCCAATTGTAGGTTAAGAAGCCATATGTGGCTTTGGGTTAGTTCTCCCCCAGTGGCTCAGAGCCTGCCTGATCACATTATGTACTATGCACTTCTTAAAGACCAAAAGACAAACAAAGTTTGCCTAATTTCTGTAATTTCATTAGTATATTCAACAGTATCCCAGGAGGATATGTTCTAATTTAAGCTTTATACATTATACAGGTTTCCTATTAAATTTCCTTTAGATGTACCTTCAACTGTGTAGTGCAAGGGTCTGCCTGATTGCATACAAAACTGAAAGTGTTTAGGTTTGACCTCATATTATATGGTGTTGTTAAATCTAGATGAAAATTGTACAAAAAAAAGTAATATGTATGACCAGCCTTAGATCTCACAACCCTTCTTTTCCCATTATACATGTTAGGCTGATCAGGCACACCAGTATTATGCACTGCCTTAAACCTGAACCCCAGGAAAGCAGATCGGTACGCAGATGAAATACATATATGGGGGCTCACTGTGTTCCTTGTAAGCGAGAGAGGAAAGAAGAGCTGCTGCAGATAGGTACAGCGCTGGATCAAGATCAGGCTATGGTTGTCACCTATCCAGGATTCATCTGAACAGTCTGGGTTTGGAATCACGTGTCTGGGTTTCAGTCTGCCTGTTGTTCCCCAAGTAACTTAGATAGTTACACAAAAATCTGTTGCTGCCTGGGAGCTGTGGGCCTCTGTCTGGGGGCAGGTTCGGCATCACTGGTGTTGGGGTGATGATGTCAGCAAGAGCAGTTTGTTCACCGTAGCATGCTGCATTACCACTCCCGGTGTGGGAGTGTCCTGTGCCAGTAAAGTGTTTGGGTTTGGATTTGGCTTGAAGGAAAATGTGGAAACCCTAGATCAGGCTCAGATGTTCAGTGGGGAGGAGGTACTTTTGATTTTTTTTTTTTCTTTAATGCAGATAATGGAGGCTTTCGAACCACTTTAAGTCAAAAACCTAACAACTACTGTAAAGGAGAAAGAGCAAAATGTAATTTTAGATGTAGTCTGACATCTAGTGGCCTTGACCAAAACACAGCAGCCAGGGTCTAGGCCTGGATATTCGGTTGCTATGTAAATACTCATAATTTAAATTATGAAAGACTAGTGACTGGTTATCTGGAACATTTTACAAACTATTTTGTTTTTGTCGCTTTTCTTTATCCCTGTCCCTCTTTAAACCTACAAGCCATTAAAAAAATCTGTCTGGGAGAAAAAAGCATTGGGATAACATATATGCCAATTATATTGCAGATATCCCATCCGTTAACATTACTTTTCAAGCATTTAAGTTGGATGTGGAACAGAACTTGGTGTGCGGTGTTTCTGAGTTTTATCCAGAATTCATCATAGTAAACTGGTACTTGAATGACACCCTGGTGAAGAATGTCAAGACCCGGAGGATCAATAGCTCAGCTGTGGAATCTGTCTACCCCTTCACCCCGACACAACAAAACAGGGGAATGGAAGTGAGATGTGTGGTGGAACATGGAACCCTCACCACCCCACATGTGGAGAGGCTGCAGGTACAAGTCACAGGTGAGTGACCTTCCCATTAACAGTAAAAGTGAAGGAATGAAGTCATTCACAATAACAAGTCCATTTCAGGAACATTTCAAGCATATTTATGTTCTATTTAGAACACCTTACAGCAGTGCTTGTTAATTTTTTTTTTTTTATATGGGGGGCCTCAAGTGTGGTCCCCTAAATGATCAAAGCCACAAATAAAATTGAGTGAATATTCAGTGTCAGAGACTATTCCTTATTTAGTCAAAGACTCTAGGCATAACGCAAGAGCTGATGAGAGACTGCAGACATGATACATGAGATGATCAGAGACTGCAGACATGATACATGAGATGATCAGAGACTGCAGACATAACACAAGAGTTGGTCAGAGACTGCAGACATGATACATGAAATGGTCAGGGACTGCAGACATAATACAAGAATTGGTCAGAGACTGCAGACGTGATACAAGAGATGATCAGAGACTGCATACATGATACAAGAGATGGTCAGACTACAAACATGATACAAAAGTTAGTCAGAGACTGCAGACATGATAAAAGAGATGGTCAGAGGCTGAAGACATGATACAAGAGATGGTCAGAGGCGCTAACTTTCAATAAGGCCACAGGGTAACTTTGAGCTATGTTCCTAAAATTGCTGCTCTCACTCTAGCATATGTGGCAATATGTAACATTTTCAGGTACCCTGATGCTTGCAATTTTGTTTGTATTGGGGGGGGGGGGGCGCAAAGATTTTTTTGGGTAGGCATTTTTAATGTTTGCGCGTGAACTAAAATTATACACTTTTTTCTTTTACTAAACTTTATTTTTTCATCAAAAGTCCCCTATGTGATGCATTTTTTTTGTGACATGTTCTCTTTAGCGACATCTGGGGTCTCAAAGATCCCTGATGTCTCACCTGGCCTCCAGTGAAACGAATGGAGTGCAGATCGAACTTCATTTGTTTCTTTATCAGTCATACTGTTTAGGGAAAGTGAGACCAGGACCCGTAAGTGATGTTTTACACATTGCTTCCTGATCATTAACAGGAAGGGGAGATCAGCGAATGGATGTTCACTGATCTCCCTCCTCTCTACCTGGTGGCATCCACCATGCCAGTTCTGGGTTCACTGATGGATGCATTGAGTCCAGGAAACATGGCAGGGGTGGGTGCAGGGGAGGGCCCAGGACTCCCGCTGATGTGTAAGAAATCTGGCAGCTGCACAGCCACTGGATCACTTCCATCTGACAGCCTACAGCTGTGTGTGTAAACCCCCATTAAAATCACTGACATATGGCATATGTCGGTGACGGTAAAAAGGTAAAATAAACACAGGGAAGGTACACGCTGAAAAAACACATCAATTTGTAGTACTGCATATGCATACATGAAGGATGAATAAACAAGACTCTTCCCACAGCCACTAGTTTTACACCTGTATCAGAACTCAGAATGAGCCCCACAAACAAGCATTATATACATTTTATGTTGATTAAAATGTACTAAAATGCACCACAGCACAATAAACATTATGTTTTCTTTTCTTCAGATCTGACGGCACAATATAAAAAACAAGTGGTATTTTTTACTGTAGTTTTGGTCTTATTATTAGGAGCTGTAACTATTGCCACCTTAATGATTAAACAAAGAAGAAAACGTAAGTATGTGGAATGTTTTATTATGTCTCACATAAGACTTGTATTATGTCCTCAAAGCTGTTTGTTCTATGGAAGATATATGTCCAATATGAAAATATTTCATTTTATATGGCCAGACTTATTTACTATTGCAATGCAGTATATTTCTTGTCTACAACTTATTAGAGTGTATCAATGGTCAAAATATAATATCAGATATTAATTTCCACATTATATTTCAAATATTTCTAGCCTATTCCTATTAATCTAAATAATCTTGGAGCTTGTAAATTTACCTTGTCAAGATTTTTTTCCTTGAATTCTGTGACACATATTCACTATGGCCTGTGATTAAGCACTGCTGTGTCACACATTTCACAGAGCCTTCCTTCTGAACTACAGAGGTGCTGAGAGGAGGCGGGGTCAGTACTGAAATGACTTCCTGCAGGTGTTTCGTCAGATTAGGCGACCTGTCAGATTTTGTAACGGAAGTGGCGTTCCGTCACCGCCAAATTGCTGCACCCCGCACTTCTCCACAGTAAGGATACATCTTGTTACACCCACCAGAGTCTGGCATTTCACACTTATATTTAGCAGTAAACTCAGCTTATATAGTGAAATTCAGTATTTTTTAATCCGTAAGACTGTTTTGATGTTGATTTTTCAAAGCAGCGGTGTTCTGTCCTATTAGTAAACCTGCGAGATCAGCAGGCTTGCCCCTGCTTTGAAAAATCAACATCAAAAGAGTCGTACGGATTTAAAAATATTAGGGTGACCAGACGTTCCCGGTTTCCAGGGAGAGCCCCCAGACTGAGGACACTGTCCCTGGACTCAGTCTGTCCCCGGTTATGTCCCCGGATTCAGGGCTGGATTAACGTAGACAGGGCATCCCATTTTGGCTGAGAAACAGCCTGGTGGCTCGGATGCCGACACCCCCTGCTGGACAATCTCACTGCCGCTCCTGCTGCTGTTCAGTAGAGGAGAGGCAGAGGCAAAAATTGATTGTGTGGAGGGATGAGACCGGGAATTGAGCAGATGGGTGGGGGGGGGAGTCTGTTTGTACATAGGTTAGAGCAGTGGGGGAGCAGTGGGCAGAGCTGATGCAGCTGCATAGAGAGATGGAGAGTTTATCTTTTGTGGGGGAAGGGCTAAGAAGTGGCTGCAGAGATAATCTGTGAGAGAAGGGTGCAGAGGAGAGCTATGGAATTGGGGGCAGAAGTGTCCTCTGTGCATAGCAAACCTCTGAACCCTGCGATCTATGCCTAACACCCTCCTGTATATTATGTAGTCCTGTGCCCAGCGCTCTGTGTATTATGTAGTCATGTGCCCAGCACTCTGTGTATTATGCAGTCCTGTGCCCAGCACTCTATGTATCATGTAGTCCTGTGCCCAGCGCTCTGTGTATCATGTAGTCATGTGCCCAGCGCTCTTTGTATTATGTAGTCATGTGCCCAGCACTCTGTGTATTATGTAGTCATGTGCCCAGCGCTCTGTGTATTATGCAGTCATGTGCCCAGCGCTCTGTGCATTATGCAGTCATGTGCCCAGCACTCTGTGTATCATATAGTCATGTGTCCAGCGCTCTGTGTATCATGTTTGGGCAACACAGTGGTGTAGTGGTTAGCACTCTCACCTAGCAGTAAGAAGGTTTGCTGGTTCAAATCCCAACCACGACATTACCTGCCTGGAGTTTGCATGTTCTCCCTGTGCCTGCGTGAGTTTCCTCTGAGTACTCCGGTTTCCTCCCACAATCCAAAGACATGCAGGTAGGTTAATTGGCTTCTGTTCAAAATTGTCCCTAGTATATAAATGGGGACCTTGAATTGTGGGCTTCTTGAGGGTAGGGACCAATGTGAGTGTACAATGTACAGGGATAGGGACAATTGTAGACACTCACTCAGGTTGAACTAGATGGACTGTTGTCTTTATTCAGCCTTACTAACTATGAAACTATGTAGTCCTGTGCCCAGTGCTCTGTGTATTATGTAGTCCTGAACCCAGCGCTCTTTGTATTATATAGTCCTGTGTCCAGCGCTCTGTGTATTATGTAGTCCCTAACCCAGCACTGTGTATTATGCAGTCCTGTGCCCAGGGCTCTGTGCATTATGCAGTCCTGTGCCATTTGCCAATAAAAATGTTTTTCCCCAGATTAAATTAAATTAAATTACAGGAACACGAGTGTCTAGGCACAGTGACATGTTAGGAAGTATACTTGTTTCGAGAGGAATCAGTACAAAAATGTAAATTTTTATTTGTACTAGGGATGCACTGAGATTTCGGCCGCCGAAACATATCGGCCGAAAATGACCTTTTTCAGCAATTTGCCGAAAGAGAAAAATGCCCAATAATGGAGCCGAAAATGGGGCAGGGCCTGGGCGGGGTTCCGCCCCCCGCCCCTGGTGCTGCCCATCATGGGGATGTCCTGTAGCGCAGGAGAGCCGCCTCCGCCGCCTGTTTAATCATAACGCCGGGAACATCACAGCTTTCATTTCAATAGCTGTGTGTTCCTGGCTGCGCACCATCACATACATCCCCTCCCCCTTGTCTGGGGAGCTTTGATAGACAGACAGATCACCCAACCCAGGATTGGACGGGTGTTATGTCTATCAAAGTGCCCGGACAAGGGGGAGGGGCTGTATGTGACGGTGGGCTGCTGGGAACGCACAGATGGCTGTCACACTGGAGCGATGCACTGGCAGGGCGTCAGAAAAAGTTCCGCCAGCAGCTTCTTTGGAGCGCATTAGGAGCAGTGAACGCACCTCTCCTAAAGCGCCCTTGCACATCGAAATCAATGGGCAACACCGCCTGTAGCAGCGCTTTTAACCCCTTTTCGCCAGCTAGCAGGGGTTAAAAGCCCCCCACTAGCGGCTGAAAAGCACTGCAAAATAGACAGTAAAGTGCCACTAAAAATATTGGCGTTTTACAGCCGACACCCAGGCGCTTTCAGTGTAAAGGCAGCCTAAAAGAGGATTACATAGTATCAATCATGTGTGCACAATAGACTACTCTCAAAAGTCAAAAGCCAGCTGTACTGATATTTAGCATTGATCAGATAATAGTTCTGTATCTGAATCCTGCATAAAGGAAATGTTTCTAAAATGATCTGTTTGGTGTTACAGGCCTTCCAAAGGTAAGAAATATAACTCGATCCCCAGGGGCCACTTTCAGCTTAGATGTGGATCATTTCTATCCAGAAACTATTACAGTATGTTGGGTGGTGATCCAGCCACCATTGAGCACACAGCCCCGTCCCATAGGCTCTACCATTCTGATGCAACAGAACCAAGATGGAACCTTCAATGCCACCAGCACTTGTGAATGTCTCAGAGGGGAGATCCGGGAGGATGAGCCTTATATTGTGCGAGCCGTGGTGGAACACAACAATCTGAAACACACGAAACACAGAGAATGGAAAAGTGATGATAAAGACAACAAAGGTACAGTGAAAATTCTGATATATGAAACGTTATCCCTAAAATGTAACATGGGTACACATGGGTAAAAAACTAATTTCAACTGTGTGATTTTAATTGTCAAAGAAAATCCATTGGGTGAATGAGTTTGTTTCCTTTGCGTGTTTGCGAACTAAGTAATTATAGTGCATCAGCATCGCATCAAGTATAGTTCTTCACGTAAAGCTGAGCTCCAGGAATCATTTTTTTTTAATTTATATTGGTCCAGCTTGATAATTGTTGGGACCTCGTACATAGAACACTGCTGGGAATGCAGGAATTCACTATAGTAGCACAGCTTCTGATATATACTTTACAGTCAGGCATTGTCTGAATGGATGAGAACACCTTGTATTCATTAAAAAAAATACATTCTCTGAATGGTGGCGGTGCCAAGCAAGCAATCCCCTGAGATGAAGAATTAAATGAAACCAAGCTGGACCAATGTAAGGTTAAAAAAAAAAAAATCCTAGCATTCCGTTTCATGCATGCTTCAAGTATTGTGTACGTTTAATACTCCCAAATATCTATTAACTCCATAGAGTTCACAGTACTCTCTCTGGCAATGGTATTTTTTTTTTCAGACTATCCAAGGTCACCATCTACTTCCTAGACTGATATATCGGCTCAGAGAGTTGGGCTTGGGCAGTTCTTGGCTTTGTTTCCAAATGTCGGAACCAGATCAGCCCCTGCTGCAGTCTCTCACTTTGCCACATCAGACAAAGTTACATAATTTTCTTTAAAGGGGTTGTAAACCCTTGTTTTTCACCTTAGTGCATCCTATCCATTAGTAGAAAAGATGTAGCTGGATAGCTGCACTCCAAATTATTCAACTTTTATTTCAAAAATGTAATTAAAATCATAGCATCTAGGCTGGTAAACAGACTAACTGCACAGCCGCTGACATGTTTCACACCGAACGCGGTGTGAAACATGTCAGCGGCTGTGCAGTTAGTCTGTTTACCAGCCTAGATGCTATGATTTTAATTACATTTTTGAAATAAAAGTTGAATAATTTGGAGTGCGGCTATCCAGCTACATCTTTTCTACTTCAGTTCCTGTTGCAAACAGAGCCAGCACCCTGTGGGATTGTGGAGACAGCTGTTTTGGGTGAAGTCATTGTGACGAACGCTGGTGTCAGATCCCTGCCCTCCTCGCTAACTGGCGACAAAGGACCGGCCAACCTCACACCCCGCTGTCACTTACGTAACAATGCCACACTCAGCTGCACCCAGCACAAAGATTTTCCAGCTTGCGGGACCACAATCTAGGTGCAGGCAGCCTGAGAGCGATTGTCACTGGGCTAATTACACAATTAACCCTTTAACTGCCACCACCCCCGTTTAAAAGACAGAGCCGGGGGAACTCGTAATTTAAGCAACACCAATTATAAGTTTAGAATAAGCGCCTGCAACACACACTGCCACCACAGACAGGTCTGCTCAGTGCCTTACTCTACCACAGTAGCGCCCTTTTAAGAGACAGGTTCGTTTATAGTTTGCATCAAGAGCTTTAAAGACAAGGTTAACACTTTTCAACATTAGGATTTATTATGAAAAGGTCAAGGTTGGTGCGAATAAAACATTTACAGAAAAAGGATGTTTCAAAAAATAAAGACAATATACAGCCACAAAGAAATAAGGTAGAATTGGGAAGGAAGTATACTTGCAATTAATGTCCAAGAGTTGATCAGAGTTCAATCGATAAGCAAAGGTAATCGGTTCTCAACTTGGCAGATGTTCCTGCTTGGATGGTAAAAGGAGAACTGCCTATTGCCTTGGCCTCTCCTCTTTTCTGTCAAATCAAAGGGGGTGTTGACAGCGACCAGTGACCAATCGTCTGGTCATCTTGTTTAGGGGTTGGTTGCTGGGAGGTGTCTACACTCATGACCCTGTCCCAGGTACACTTTGTTATACATATTCATATCTCTGCCTCTCTATGGTTTATAGACTGCAGATATCCATTTTAGTGATCAGCATGATATTTGCTTCAAAACGAGTCCACACATGACAGGTTTCCCATTTCAGGGTTACCTTGGAGGAGTAAGGGGTCCCAGTGGCTTCCCATATGACCTGGCATAGGGGTGTTTGGACTTGAAATGTTAGAAATTATCCAAGGAAACTAAATATATCCATATTATGGCTGTGCTATGATGGCTTTGAAAGTTATAAAAAATGTTAACGTTTCAACACTTTACTAATCTGTTTGCACGCTATCTGGTTGGAAGTATTTACGACGGGTATCTGTTGGTTGTCTGCATGGAGAAAGTGACAGTTTTACGACAGGCCGGAATATCTGCCAGGCAACTTGAGCCTTGTTTTCTCTGCTAAGATAACCTTTCTTCCCTTTGAAGATTTTAAGAGCTTTTGGAATTCCTAAGACAAGGGAGGGGGAGTTTAGATTATTCTGTAAGTTTATTCTAAGGTCAGCCAAACTGTCATGGCTGCTTTCCACACAAAATGGCAACTAGTTACAATATATCCTGGCTCAGACGTGATATCGTTACACCTCCCTCCTTAGGTGGTTGCATGGGAGGGAACTACAATTTCCCTCCTGACGCAACCGACTCTTGCAGGCTCGGCTTGTCGCGACAGCCCATCAGCATTGCCATGGGTGCTGCCTTTCTTATGCTGGATGGTGAAATCGTATTGTTGAAGAATTAAGCTCCACCGAAGCAGTTTGCCATTCTCCCCAGCCACACGATTTAGCCAGCTCAAGGGATTGTGATCTGTGATCACAGTGAAGTGCCGTCCATAAAGGTACGTTTGTAACTTCTGGAGAGCCCACACGATCGCAAGACACTCCTTTTCGATCGTGGCATATGCTACTTCCCTGGGAAGCAGCTTCCGGCTCAGGTAGAGGATGGGATGCTCCTCTCCAGCATCATCCACCTGGCTCAGGACTGCACCCAATCCATAGGCAGAGGCATCAGTCTGCACTAGGAAACGGCGGGTAAAGTCTGGAGCCTGTAGCACAGGAGCGCGGGCCAGCGCCTCCTTCAAGGCCTGAAATGCCTGCTCACATTCTGGTGTCCAAGACACCACCTTGGGCAGTTTCTTTTTGGTTAGGTCAGTCAGAGGTTTAGCCAGGCTACTATAGTTACATACAAACTTCCTATAGTAGCCAGCGGTCCCCAAGAAAGACATAACCTGCTTTTTGGTTTGGGGGGTAGGCCATGCCAGGATGGCATCAACCTTCCCGGTCTCGGGTTTCAGGGTGCCCCCTCCTACCCGGTGTCCCAAGTACTGCACATTGGTCATGGCAATCTGACACTTACTGGGTTTGACGGTCAGATTGGCAGCTGTCAGTTGGTCCAGGACCTGTGACAGGTGCACCAGGTGTTCTTCCCGCACAATTTCCAGCAGCGTCTCCATTTTATCCCTGAACGTTAGGACGTAATCCACAACAGAGACCTCTGGGTCGGCAATCTTGCCCTCCCAGGTCTCACAGATTAGATTCAGGGGCCCTCTTACCCTCCGTCCGTACAGAAGTTCAAATGGCAAAAAGCCTGTGGACTTCTGAGGCACCTCTCTGGAAGCAAACAGCAGATGAGGCGGATATCGTTTCCAGTCCTTGCCCTGAGAGTGCACAAAGGTGCGCAACATTTGTTTTAAAGGGCCATTGAAGCGCTCGCACAAGCCGTTTGTTTGTGGGTGATAAGGACTGGCCATGATATGCGTCATCTGTATTTGCTGACAGAGAGCTTGCATCAAGTCAGACACAAACTGAGGGCCTTGATCGCTAATGAGCTCGGCTGGGAATCCCACTCTTGTGAAGATTCCCAGGAGAGCATCAGCGACCTTGTCTGTCCGGAGGCAGGAGAGAGCCACCGCCTCTGGATAACGTGTGGCATAGTCGACAACTGTAAGGATATAACGTTTGCCTGAACTGCTAGGGATGGCCAAAGGCCCAACGATATCCACTGCCACCCTCTTAAAAGGTTCATCAATCACAGGCAAAGGTTTTAGTGGAGCCTTGTGGACATCCCCTACCTTGCCAACTCGCTGGCAGGTAACACAGGACCGACAGTAGTCAGCTATGTCAGCAAGCATCCTGGGCCAATAAAAGTTATGTACCAACCGCCCTCGGGTCTTAGTGATCCCCAAGTGCCCTGCGAGAGGAATCTCATGGGCCACTTTTAGCAGCGGTCCCCTAAATTGACTGGGTACCACTAGCTGTCTGTCACCTATGTCAGCCTCATTCCCCTCTGCAAGCAAACTTTCTCTATACAGTTTCCCTTTGTCCCAGTAGACCTTTTGTTTGTCATTCTCTGCAGGGGGGCGATCAGCTAGACTTCTGAGCTGTGCTAGTGTTTGGTCTGTCTGCAGTGCTGTTTCAAAGGCGGGACCACAACTCTCAGCCAGCAGTCCTGTGGCAAACGAGGACGGCTGCTGAGGCTCAACAGAGGTGGAGTCCACTGGGTCAGAACAGGGAGAGGGTCCCGAGACCTCCTCCTGCTGTTCTGCGATCAGTGCCTGCACCTCGGCTGCCTTTGCAGCACTGCGAGTGACCACCAATACTGGCAATACCTCATCATCATCATCATCATTATCGTCATCATTGTCATCATCATCATCATCATTGTCATCATCATCATCACATTTAACCTTTATCAGTTCAGCAACATTGGAACATACATCAGGTACCTTCACTAGCAAGGGGATCTCCTCTCCTGTCTCTGAAGGAGGACCTTGCACTTCAACTCCACCCTCCCCCTCCCTCTGTCCATCCACAGGTTGCCCAGATATTACCCCAACATCTGTAAACAGTACCTTGGTAGGTCCAGAAGGTTCCGTGGGAGCATCCTGGGTGCTCTTAGCAGGGGCATAGTAAGAAACAAGGGTACCTAAATCAGAACCCAACAACACAGCAGTGGGGATCTCCTCAGAGACACCCACCTCTCTCATCCCACTTCCGGCACCCCAATCCAGGAAAACATAGGCACGAGGTACATGGGAACAGGTTCCCCCAACCCCAGTCAGGGAAAGGTACTTCTCTGGGATGATGTCTGTTTCTTCTATCACCTCTGGTCTGACCAAAGTGACTTCGGCTCCAGTGTCACGAAAGCCTGTTACAGTTCGTTGGCCTACAATGACTGGCTGCAAGTTGGCATTGGTTCCTGGAGGTTTTCCACCGACGAGCAGCACAGCAGAAGGGTTGCTGGCCGGATGGCCAGGGGTTGTCGTCTTCCTCTGCTCAGGGCACTGTGTCCGGAGATGTCCGCCTTTCCCACAGTTATAGCATTTGCGGTTGTCAGTCACAAAGGCTTTGGCTCCAGTAGCTGCAGGTTCCGGCCGCTAAGGAACTTGGTTGGTAGGTAGAGGAGGGGTTGCCAGGTGTGATTTCCCTCCTTTCCAGCCATTTGGAGGAGCCTTGCGATGGTCAGATACCCGAGAGTGGATATAGGTATCTGCCAGTTCTGCTGCTGCTTTGGCAGAGGTTGGCTTTCGCTCCAGCACAAACTGTCTGACATCTGTAGGACAGATGTGCAAAAGTTGATCTTCAATCATAAGATCTTCCAAGGACTCAAAAGAATCGGCATTCAAGCCTTTAGTCCACTGCCGGAAGGTGGTGCGTAAGCGACTTACCACATCCAGGTATGAGTCCCCAGGCCCCTTTTGCAAGGACCTAAAACGCTTCCGGTACACTTCCGGGGTTAGCTGAAACTTTTGGATGATTGCAGCCTTTAGGGCCTCATAATCACCGCCTTGCTCTTCTGACAGTTCAACATAAGCATCCAGGGCCTTGCCTCGTAGCCCTGGCGTCAGGTACCGGGCCCATTGTGCTGGGGGCAGATGGTACTGACGGCAAGTTTTTTCAAACGACAGTAGATACACGTCAATGTCACTGTCCTTTTCCATAACTGGAAATTTGGCTGCTGGGGTCACTGGCAGAGAGTCATCCCTGTGCTCTAGGGATCCGAGGTTCTGAACCTGTCGCTGCTGCTGGAGCCTAGCCATCTCCAGTTCGTGCCGACGATCAGCCTCCCTCTCAGCCTGGCGTTCCGCAGCCTCTCTCTCAGCCCTGCGTTCCGCAGCCTCTCTCTCAGCCTGACGCTCAAGGAACTGCAGGTACACCACAGGATCCATCTCCCTGAGGTGTTGTAGCGTTTCCTGCATTTGAGGACAGTCTATTCTGGCTCCAGGCAATCTGATGCTGGCCTGCTCCGGCGATGGCTTGGAGGTAACAATCCGTGGTAGTCCAGTGTCAGTCTCTGCATGCCCATCTGGTGAGGCCGCCTCTGAACCACTGGGCTCTGGAGTAGCGGAAACCCTTTCTGGTCCAGTTTCCCCCAGGATATGTTCTGCACGGATATCAAACTCATGTAGGGCATGTATCAAGCCATCACGGTTTTTGCCACCGACATCAATTCCTCTTTCTGTGCACTCAGCAGTCAGTTCATTTTTGCTCATCTTTTTATATGCTGATAACCCAGACATGTTGCAAGCAGAAAAGATAGAACAGAAAGCAGAGATAGGAAGAAGGTGTAGAAAGGAGCTGTTGCTGTATATCTCTTTTTAAAAAACGTAAACAAAAAATAATGTGCACCAGCTTGTCTCTAAGGACTGTTTCCACAAAGGTTACACTCCTTCAGTGCAGAGCTAATTCCTAACAATGCACTGAATGCTCTTAATGCGAAACTATCCCGCTACGCTGCCAGCCAATATGTGACGAACGCTGGTGTCAGATCCCTGCCCTCCTCGCTAACTGGCGACAAAGGACCGGCCAACCTCACACCCCGCTGTCACTTACGTAACAATGCCACACTCAGCTGCACCCAGCACAAAGATTTTCCAGCTTGCGGGACCACAATCTAGGTGCAGGCAGCCTGAGAGCGATTGTCACTGGGCTAATTACACAATTAACCCTTTAACTGCCACCACCCCCGTTTAAAAGACAGAGCCGGGGGAACTCGTAATTTAAGCAACACCAATTATAAGTTTAGAATAAGCGCCTGCAACACACACTGCCACCACAGACAGGTCTGCTCAGTGCCTTACTCTACCACAGTAGCGCCCTTTTAAGAGACAGGTTCGTTTATAGTTTGCATCAAGAGCTTTAAAGACAAGGTTAACACTTTTCAACATAAGGATTTATTATGAAAAGGTCAAGGTTGGTGCGAATAAAACATTTACAGAAAAAGGATGTTTCAAAAAATAAAGACAATATACAGCCACAAAGAAATAAGGTAGAATTGGGAAGGAAGTATACTTGCAATTAATGTCCAAGAGTTGATCAGAGTTCAATCGATAAGCAAAGGTAATCGGTTCTCAACTTGGCAGATGTTCCTGCTTGGATGGTAAAAGGAGAACTGCCTATTGCCTTGGCCTCTCCTCTTTTCTGTCAAATCAAAGGGGGTGTTGACAGCGACCAGTGACCAATCGTCTGGTCATCTTGTTTAGGGGTTGGTTGCTGGGAGGTGTCTACACTCATGACCCTGTCCCAGGTACACTTTGTTATACATATTCATATCTCTGCCTCTCTATGGTTTATAGACTGCAGATATCCATTTTAGTGATCAGCATGATATTTGCTTCAAAACGAGTCCACACATGACAGGTTTCCCATTTCAGGGTTACCTTGGAGGAGTAAGGGGTCCCAGTGGCTTCCCATATGACCTGGCATAGGGGTGTTTGGACTTGAAATGTTAGAAATTATCCAAGGAAACTAAATATATCCATATTATGGCTGTGCTATGATGGCTTTGAAAGTTATAAAAAATGTTAACGTTTCAACACTTTACTAATCTGTTTGCACGCTATCTGGTTGGAAGTATTTACGACGGGTATCTGTTGGTTGTCTGCATGGAGAAAGTGACAGTTTTACGACAGGCCGGAATATCTGCCAGGCAACTTGAGCCTTGTTTTCTCTGCTAAGATAACCTTTCTTCCCTTTGAAGATTTTAAGAGCTTTTGGAATTCCTAAGACAAGGGAGGGGGGAGTTTAGATTATTCTGTAAGTTTATTCTAAGGTCAGCCAAACTGTCATGGCTGCTTTCCACACAAAATGGCAACTAGTTACAATATATCCTGGCTCAGACGTGATATCGTTACAGTCATTACCTTAGAGCGGTAATTCTTTGTATTTGCATCCTATCCATTAAGGTGAAAAAAACTTCTGACACTGACCAACCCCCCCGTTTTACTCACCTGAGTCTGTTTGTTCCCATGGCGGAGATGCGGCGCTCTACCTCTCTGCCCGTTGTCTCGGCTCTTGATTGGATAAATTGATAACAGTGCAGCCATTGGCTCCCGCTGCTGTCAATCAAATCCAATGATGTGGGCGCCTGGGGGCAGAACTGAGTCAGGCATTCTGTGTCTATGGCCGCAAAAGCCAGACTCAGGAGCGTGCCCGCACGGGGACCCCCAAGGAGAGCTCTTCTCCTAAATGGTTTCCCGATGCGGGAAGGAGCTGAAAGCACTACAGGGGGACCCCAGATAAGGTGGATCAGGGCCATTCTGTGCAAATCGAAATGCACAGTGGAGGTAAGTATGACATGTTTGTTATTAAAAAAAAAACTAGGGTTTGCAACCCCGTTAATCACTGTTGGGAAGGAAACTGAACAAATGCTTCCCCCTGCCTATTGCAGACTGATGACATTATCTCAGCTGAGGCAAAGTTGCTGCACTGGACTAGGATGGCTTTTAATGATAAAATGTGAAGCTTTTTTGAAAAAGATGCTGAAGCTGTATATTGTGAGCAATAGGAATTTATTTATGTAGATTTGTTAAAGCAGAAGTCCCGCAAATTTAATTATTTTTTTAAAAGTTTGCAGCTGCTGACTTTTCAAATAAGGACACTTACCCGTCACAGGGTCCAGCAGTGTCGGCACCGAGGCTGAACCGTCCCTCAATCCTCGGATGCTGCCACCGCCATCTTCGCTATGGGAATCAGGTAATGAAGCCTTGCGGCTTCACTTTCCAGTTTCCTACTGTGCATGTGTGAGTCGCGATGCGCAATCTGAATGGTTCCTGCTGTCTCTGGGACCCGTGTGTGTCCCAGCAGACAGCACAGGGGGACGGGAAGAGGCGTAGACTCCGGTCGGAGTCTATGCCCGGAAGTGGGTGCAAATACCTGTCTTAGACAGGTATCTGCACCCCCTTCCCGCTGAAAGGTGCCAAATGTGACACCGGAGGGGGGAGGGTTCTGAAAAGCAGAGGTTCAATTTTTGTGTGAACCTCCGCGTTAAGTTACTGAAAGATCCACATACCTTGTTGCAATTGACAAGTTATTTGTGTAGTCACCGTGTTAACAGCAGGCTGTAAGCTTATTACACATCATTGCCTTGCACTGACTTAAAGGGGTTGTAAAGGCAGAGTTTTTTTTATATCTTAAAGTGGATGTAAACGCTCCATATACCCAGTGAAGTGAACAGCCTCAGATGACACACTGAGATGAACCAAATCTCCCTACATAGGTTTTACATGTATATCTGCTGTCTTCAGCTTTATATACTGTTTAGAATGTTCAGATCCTGTTAGGAATTTTTCTCTTCCTGTTTAACACAGCGTGTGATGTGTGGGCATACAGCCAAGATAGCTAAAACAGCTGATTGGAGAAAAGGCACCCACCCCCTCTCATCATAGGTAGAGACTCCCAGAGGTGCTTTGTAATAGGGCCAGCTTCCTGCTAATCTATTTATAGCAACCTCCCCGGGAGGAAATTTCAGGCTGCTTTTATCCCATGTGTTCAAGAATTTGTCAGGAGTTATCAGGCTGATAACAGAGGAATGGTTCAGGAAAGAGCTACAGGACTTCACTCTTTGAAGAGAGATAACAAAATACTGCACATATATATGTGCCCAGCTCAAATTTCATGAATTGGGTTTACATCCACTTTAATGCATTCTATGTGGTTGAACTAGATGGACTTGTGTCTTTTTTCAACCTGACTAACTATGTAACTACGTAAGATAAAAAACCTTCTGTCTGCAGCAGCCCCACTCAGGCTGGGTTCACAATGATGCGAATTGGATGGGGGTTTCCCCGAATACAATTTGCATAATAGGAGATTGGGACTGGCTCTCAATGGAGCCGGTTCACACAGCTCTGAGGCAGCCGCGGAGTGCACTGGAAAAAGGTCCTGGGTGTCTTTGGCTCAGTTTCAGGTGCGAATTCAGGCATAAATTCAGACCTGATTCATACCTGAAACGGTGAACAGAGACACACTGGACCCCCTACTACGAGCCGCAGCCACAGGTAGTATGAACCCAGCCTAATACTTACCTGAGCTCTATCTAGATCCAGCGATGTTGTAGGAGTTTTCGGCTGCCTGGGACTCTCCTCCTCACCGCCTGAGACAGCAGCCCGGCGCAATTGGCTCCTACTGCTGTCAATCAAAGTCAGTCAGCCAATGAGGAGAGAAAGAGGGCAGGGCCGATCCGCGGCTTCGTGTCTGAATGGACACAGGGAGCTGTGGCTCGGCTTGGGTGCCCCCACATCGACAGGAGGAGAGGGGCCTGGAGCACCGAAGAGGGACCCGAGAAGAGGACGATCCGGGCTGCTCTGTGCAAAACCAAATGCACAGAGGAGGTAATTATAACATGTTTGTTATTTTTAACAACAAAAAAACAAGACTTTAGTAGCACTTTAAATTTAAACTGTGATAATAATTCCTCCTCTATCCTCTTCCAGATTTTCTTGCTCGACCAGAAGTAGAGATGATACAAATACCAAAATTGTTTGTCAACCAAAAGATACAACTGCAATGTACAGTCTCAAAATTTTACCCTGATAAGCTGACTGTGGACTGGTTTATGAAAATAAATGGGAAGGAGAAATTACAATCTATAAACAATGATGACAGATACAAGATTCTCAACAGTAAATCTGAACTCCAGCCAGAGAAAACATTCACCCATACAGCAATTCTAGAGTTCACCCCATCACTAGAGGATCAGGGGTCAGAGATAATCTGTAAAGTGGACCATTCCAGTGTTAAGGAACCGATAGAGAGGACAACGCAACCCTTACAGGTGCTGGGTGAGTACAGCTAGCAGTGCCCTGGTATACTTTATTGATATTATTCACTGTAAAAGAAATTCTCCCATCATTCTTCTTGGTGTGTATTAAAAGTCAAATATATTCTCCATAACATAAACATATACAGTATTTGACAAATGTAATGTCGTTATGCACAGCAGTGAGTTAATACTATTTGTACAGCATTTATTACGTAACCCAAAGTCTTAGCCCTTGTACACACGGTTGGACATTCCGACAATCAAATCTGTTGGATTTTGTCCGACGGATTTTGTCTGAAACTGTTGCATACACACGATCGGACAAAGTTGTTGGAATGTCCGATCGTTCAGAACATGATGACGTTATTTCGTTACGATGGAACTACGTTCAGGCTAGTAGCCAATAGCTTTGGTGTAGGAATTTGATCTGAGCATGCGTGGCACTTTGTTCGATCGGAATTCTCTACAAAACGATGGGACAAAGTCCTAACGGATCATGGTGTTGGAAAATTTTATAGCCAAGCTGGAAAACTTGGTCCATTGGATATTCCAACGGAAACAGTCCGATGGAGCCCACACATGGTCGGATTATCCGACAACACGGTCCGATCGGACATTTTCCGTCTGAATGTCCGACCGTGTGTACAAGGGTTTATAGTCCAATTGGCATAGCATTGGCTGCTATGAGGTAATCCTTGTTATTTTTTAGACTCACTGAATAATGGAGCCTCAATGTATCTGAACAAAATGAACAGCCTTGTCTGAAATTATTTTTATTTTATACACCCCCCCCCCCCCCACAAATTGTATTAGTTGTTTATATTAATATTATCTCTTGCAGTAAAGCCTGAAATAAAGCAGAACATACAACTCCTCATTAATGACTCAGGAGATATGGTGGCATCTTTCAGCCTTCTCAGCTTTTACCCAAAAGATTTAAAGATGATGTGGACATATGGACAAACCCAGGAAATCAATCCATCGGAGGAGACAATCAGTGAGAATCCAGATGGCACATTTTCTGTCACCAGTCAGTGTACAATTCCTGGAAACCTCTTTAAGAACCCACAATTCAGAGTCAGAGTGAAATGGGACCATCCATCCTTGGAGAGTTCGGAATACAGAGAAATATCTGTACAAGATCCAGGTAGGGAAAGGTATATTATTGCTCAATATTCCAAACTGTCAAGCCCCATACACACTATCAGATTTTCTGCTGACTTTTTCCTTCAGATTTACCAAAACCATGTAGTAGAAGGGCCTGCCTGATTGCATGCAAATTGAAACTCCTAAGGTTTGACCTCATATTATATGGTTTTGGTAAATCTGAAGGAAAAAATCAGCAGAAAATATGATAGAGCGTATGGGGCTTTAGTCTTGCATTTAGCATAAATTCATATTTACCTTTTCACATTCTAGTTACAGACAACCTGAATGAGAGAAATCAATTGTTCCAGACCACACAGGGGTCCATGGCTTTTTTTTTCTTTACCCAATGTGTTTACTGCCTGAATTTCACTTTGTTATTATGTAGATCAGGTGCCTCCAAAAATTTCAGTATGGGGGCCACATCGTCTTATTTACAAATATTTATTGAAGTGTAAATGAACAGATCAAATTGAAACAAATTAATAAGTTTTACATGAAGTTTTGCATGATATGGTTTAGAATAACATAAAAACAACAGAAAAACTTCTTCATTTAACTAGTTGCCCATACTCATTCACTCCAAAAAAGTGTAGTGTAAATAAACACAGGAAGCAGTTTTTGACAAGTCTTTTATGAGAAAAAAAATAAAAATTGTCCCCCGGTGTAGATCCAGCATCAATCATGATAAATGCTGGCCGCCAACCTGCCTCTAAATGAGCTAAGGAACGCCCTCTTGTGGCAGCAACCCAGCATGTTCAGATACGGATTGGGGGGGACCCCTCATTGTTTTTTCAGCAATTTTGAAATGCCTTCTTTTCTTTACATTCAACTGTAAGTGAGGTACCCAACTGACGACTCATTGGTTGTTAAGGACACAGGACCCGCCCACTCCTTAAGGTTGTTAAGGATGCCGCCGGCTGCCGGTTCCTTAACAATCGCATGCTGGGACCACTACATATTTACCACATTTATTCATTTCCTTTTGTGAATTGGCTTTACCTCCATTTTTTGTAATATTTACCAAGCATTTTTGCTTTTATGCAGTAAATACAAACACATAAATACCGAATACGATCTGCTTTTGTGAATGGAGCCCAGCGTCACAAATTAGTGTCCCTGATCACAGCCACACCAGTCATATGATGACGATGTACTGAACTGATGACAGTATACTAAAAAAATTATATATATATATAAAAAAATTATTTAATTCCTTCATCTTCAAAAACATTTTGACAAAAAATTGCAACTTCAAAAATTCACCATACCCCTTACTAAATGCCACAGACTGTCTACTTTCCACGAAGGGGTCATTTGGGGGCTATTTGCACTGTCTTGCCATTTTAAGGGCCTCAAGAATTGAGATAGGCCGTCAATACATCAGGATTGATCAATTTTCAAATACTGTGTGTGTGTGTATGTATATGTATATGTATATGTGTATATATAAATCTCAAATTGACTGATAAAAAAAAGATGATTGGTGTATGGCCAGCCTAAAAAGAATGTCTTGAAAGGCATACTGGGAACACAGCTTAACCACTCATGACTTTTGATTTTAATATAGACATTGCATGGTATGTAGGAGTTTCTGATGTTGACAATATGACATTTATGCACTGTAGACTTTCCATGGCATCCAAAAATTGAAGAAACCTCTGCACTGATTCTGAAAGAAAAAAAGGAGACCACAGTAATGTGTAAAATCTCTGGGTATTTATTGGAAAATCTAAGAGTGACTTGGTTGGAGAAGAGGGGAGAAACTGTAAATAACACGTACGAAATAACTGATATAAAACATGAAAGAATGGCTAATAACTCCTATTGGTGCTCCCCTTCCCTATCCTTCACATTGCCCTCAGTTACTGAGGATCTGGAGTTTGTCTGCAGAGTGGAACATCCCAGCCTGGAACACTCAATAGAACAAAGTACAATACCCAGGGTGAACGGTAAGTTCTTTCACAGTAAATAATAACACATAATGGGCTTTGAGCTTGTGTCCATGACATAGTTGGACACAGATGACCTTCTTCTGATTTGTTTCAAGTGAGTTTTATATGTACAATCAGGGCTTTTTTTCAGGGGTTCCACCACCTCTAGCTCAGACCCTTGGGGGGGGGGGGGGGGGCTGCTCACCACAATCACTTGTAAACACAGAAGTCTGGTTTCTGTGTTTATAAGTGACAGCTCTGCACTCTGTGTGTAACCCCCACTGAACTCTGCACTCTGTATGTAATGCAATCCTGGTATTTAATGCCAAGATTACTGTTCGTGACATTTGACAGACCACACCCACTGTTTGATGTAATTTGGAGGGTGTTCATAGGGGGAGGGGTTTTGGGGGGTTGTGGTTGAGTTCCAACACCTATTGTTTGAGAAAAAGGTCCCTGAGTACAACACCATCATTATATGTATAACTGCCTAGACGTGTTGACTAGTGAAATAAAGAAGAGGCGGATGCTGCCTGAAGTCATACATTTTGTACTTGGATTTCAAGCAAATGCACAATTAGTTCACTTGGATCTGTACAACATTCAAATAACATGCTTTTTGCTGTTTTATGTCAGAGTGATGGCAGAGTCTACTGTTGGCAGAAGAGACAGAAAAAAGAACACTTCACCTTCCAGTGCCTCTCTCCGCATCTACTCTGATACTTGAGAATAATCCCTTTTCTTGTGCAGTTCACACTACATGTCGTGACCTGTGTTTTTGTGCACTGGATAACTGCGGGTGTACTTAAAGCGGAGGTCCACCCTAAAATGGACCTCCGCTCATCGGAATCCCCCCCCCCCCTCCGGCGCCACAATCGGCACCTTTCAGGGGGGAGGGGGGTGCAGTTACCTGGATAATCCAGGTAACTGCACCCACTTCCGGGCTAGCTCTCTGCGGAAAGGGGCGTACGTTACGCCCCTTTCCGCAAGTGCCCGCCCCCTTCAGCAAGTGCCCCGCTGCCTGCTGGGAAACACACAGCTCCCAGAGGCAGCGGGGACCGTCCGGATTGCGCCGCGCGGCTCGCGCATGCGCAGTAGGGAACCGGGAAATGAAGCCGAAAGGCTCCATTTCCTGATTCCCATACCCAAGATGGCGGCGGCACGAGCGAGCGATCGGCTTCGGGTGCCGACATCGCGGGCGCGCTGGACAGGTAAGTGTCACTATTTAAAAGTCAGCAGCTGCAGTATTTGTAGCTGCTGGCTTTTAAAAAAAAAAA
This sequence comes from Lithobates pipiens, assembly GCF_037356315.1. Lineage (NCBI taxonomy): Eukaryota > Metazoa > Chordata > Amphibia > Anura > Ranidae > Lithobates > Lithobates pipiens. The sequence continues at coordinate 46,258,377 of NW_027507784.1, forward strand.
AAAAAAAAAACGCGGAGTCCCGGTGGACTCCTGCTTTAAAAATAATGATTTTCGAAGTGCCTTGTTCACACTGCAATGCTGATTTGATGTGGATGGCACTGCAGGTCATCACACAGCAGCACATTGCACAGCATTGCTGTGCAGAGACATAAATTAAGTGTCACTAAGTATTGTTTCAAAAAAGTTAAAAAAAAACAAGCAGTGTGATGTGCTAAAATGCTCCCTGCCAAAGCTAGTGCTCCTCTAGCCCACACGGTTCACACGGTAAACCGCTGCATTTTACCATGTGGGCTATTGTGATAATGTAGCCTTAGTGCATAATTTCCTTGGCTGCTGACACAATCAAACTCATGTAGAATGTGCATTCTTGGCTCCTGAATTCTACACAATTTTATTTTCCCCTTCAAAGTGGAACTAAACTCTTGCAATCAACATTAACTATTACTAATCCTTATTCTGCAAGCTTTATTAAAAAAATAGGAAGGTCTATTACAATTATTTGTTTTAAAAACATTTTTTTAAATTTCTTCAGTTGCTTCCTGGTTTCTGGCCTAGGCCAAAATGATGTCATTTATATACATCCAAGTCTTCCTGGACATGAAGGTGGGGCTTCTCAGCTAAGCACACTCTCTTCCCTCCATGCCTGAGCTAAGGGCCTATGGATTTCAGAAAGTAAATGGTCCATGAATCATTTGTCCTTACTCAAGAGGGCTCTGGCTAAAAATGCTAGGGGGATGTTTTTTTATAGTGGTTTCTCAATAAAAGGAGACATGGGTAGATGAGTTTCAATAGTAAAAAATGAATAAATAGCATTCTCAGTTTGTGGTGCTCAGTTTAGTTTTGCTTCACACTAGGGCTACAAGGGTAATTAACCAGTGGACATTTAATTCCCCTTCCTGCCCAGGCCAATTTTCAGCTTTCAGCACTGTCTTTTGGTGGTATTTAATCACTGCTGGGTTTTTTACTTTTTGCTAAAAAAACTAAAAAAGACCAAAAATTAAAAAAAAAAAAACAGTTTCATAGTTTGTTATAACATTTTGTAGACTGGTAATTTTTTTCCTTTATTGATGTGCGCTGATGAGGCTGCACTGATGGGTGGCACTGATGGGCATTGATAGGCAGTAGTAGGTGAAATTGATAAGCAACACTGATAGGTGGCACTGATGATGGGCACTGATTGGCAGCACTGATGGGCACTGATAGTTGGCACTGGTGGGCACTGCTTAGCAGCAGTTGTTGTCCGTCTGCGGGACCAATGTCCCCCTGAATGTGAGTATAAAAAAAGCAGATTATGATCTGCTGTGTACATCACGTGATCAACCTGTCATTGGCTGACAGCTAATCACGTGGTAAGGAGCTGGGATTGGCCCCTTACTCCAATCTATGATCTGCCGAGTCTCATTGACTCGCTGATCACAGAGTGTGCTGCGAAGGGGGCGCGTAGGCAGCTCATTCATGGGAGGACATACATGGACGCTGTCCCGCCAATTTAACCCCTTGCTGTAGCCAACTTTTGGCTATAGCGTGGGTGTGAGGAGGTCAAGGGCATGTGTCAATGGGCTTTGAGCTTGTGTCAATGACATACTGTAGTTGGACACAGCTGACCTTCTTCCGACCTGCATTTGACCTACTTTAAGTGGGTTTTTCATTCTTGTGGATTTGAACAGTGCAAAAACCGTTTAATGCAAACAAAAATTGTAGACAGAGATTTTCTAAATCTCTTTGCTACAAGAGATTTAACTGCAGTGTCCCTATTTGCAGCATATTGATGTAAATGTGATGATGTTCTGTGAATAGGATGATGGGGAAACAAGTTATTAAATCTATCTGAAGTTTGTAGCCTTAGGCTGATGTCACCCTAGCAACATAGTAACAGTAATTTGTAGCAGTTCCCCACTCATTATTTTTTGGGATTGATGCAGAGTTACTGCTGTAGCTAGCTTCAATGTTTTAATCAAAGCTATGATCGTCAGTAAGTGCACTGGGTGACAAAATGGCTACTGGGCTGTTAACACCTCATGCTCCTCTCCATTCAGGAAATGGCTCACAGCTTCTCCCCAGCCAATGGGGTGTGGATTGTGGAAGGCAAAGTAGAAGCCCAGTACTGGAGTGTGGCTCTAGGGGCCCTAGGGCAGATCAGAGCTGGATTTTGTGGAGGATATGATAATATGACAGGGAGGCTGCAGGGGGCCCCCTGGAGCTAGGGTGGGGTTGCGATTGTGACCCCTGAAACCCCTTATGCTACGCTCATGCACCAAATGACAAAGACATTTTCATACAAAATAATATTATCTTAATACTGTAGCACCCTCTACCTTAGGTAGGTAGGTGCTAATTGTAGATTTTTGTGTAAGCTGCCGGCGCAGATAAATTTAGGCAGGCCTATTCTGTGATCTAGGCCTGTTTGTTTTGATCTGGGGGCAGGGGAGTGGCTTAGTGTAGCAGTAGGTGACTAACATGTACTTCAGCTTTTGGGCACCTCCCCTGTTTCCAGTGGAGAATGTTCTGGGAAAGGGGCAGGGCTGAGAGCTGGAGTGACATGGGGTACATGTGAGGAGCTCTGATCAATCCCCAACTAGGATTGGCAGGGGGTAGGCCTCCTACACATACCCATGGTCAGCCTGCTGGGAAGGGGGGGTTGTCGGCTGGGTGAACTGGATGATGGAGTGTTAGACTGTCGTGTCTGAGGGAACCCCCTTTCTGGGGGGGTGTACCTCAGGCGGGGAGCTGGGAGGGAGCCTCTCCTTACACGGTCATGGAGAGGTGTCCTGGAAGAGGAGCTGTAGGGGACAGTTGGTCAGCACGTCCGGAGTAAAGTTGTTCAGGAGGGGATCCAGGCCCGGTGTCGGTGAGTGGAAAGTACAGTGGAAAGCTCTGGAAGACACATGCTAGGGGAGCTGGATGTAGAGCCAGAGGGAGAGACTGTGGGGGTTTTGTGTCAATTTTCTGCAGCCAGGAGGGCAGGCAGGATTTTCAAGTTGGACTTGCTGGGATCAGTAGTCCATCTACATTTATTCTTCTCAAGTGAATCGGTTGCTATCACAAAGGGGTACTGCAGGCCTGGGCCTACAAAAGGCTGTCAAGTAAAAACATTAGGATTTATTCAGAGTGAGGCCTAGTCATGTGCTGATGGTGTGACAAGAGTACTAAAATTGGACAGTGAAATAGTGTGCTGGAGGAAGTGTTCTGAGGTAAAGTCTGTAAAGTTTTGGGTCAGCCATCTTGTTCTGCTGAGAAGAGTGACGCAGTTACTTTTATTCTACAAAGTACAATTTATCCTATGAACATCCCATGTCCCTTTTCCCCAACCAAGTTCAATCCCCTAATAAAAACAACAAAAAACGAGCAAGACACTGTTCATTGACTGAGAAGTGTGTCTAATGGATGTCTGGCAGCAGGGTGAAATGTGTGGATGCTGTAATAGGTAGCAACCCAACGGGACCATCGCTACAATACTTTCAGCGATACAAATGTACCATATATAACTGAAGATGGTTAATGCCAAATTCTTCAATTGCTCAGTGATGCAAAATGATTTGGAGTTTTAGGCCTCACCCACAGTGGAGATCCCTGGAGTAATGGTGCCTACTAGAGTGATTTCCATTTTCTAAAGGGGTTTCACAGGTGTGGTATATGTATAATTACATTGGTCCAAGCAAGACTAATATGACTGAAAAAATGCCATGCATGGAATTTGTGAAGTTAAAAAAAAAAAACAACAAACAAAATGTGTAAAGATTCTAGGGGCCATTGTTCTTGGTTAACTCTAAACTGATGGCCTGTAAAAGCTTTTAAAGATTCCGCTACAGACAATTAGAATACCGACACTTGTCACTGTTTCACGGTCTCCTATTCCAGCTGGGGTGAGCTAGAGAAGAAGACCACGCACTGCGCATGGTCCAGAGCAGCTGCCACTGAACAGTGCACTGCACACATGCACATTTTAAATAACCTGGAGCAGCAGCTAGGGGGTGTATTATTGTGATGTTCAGCCTCTTCTGAACAAGGGCAGGAAAGAGAGAATGAGGGGGTCAGCACTTTTGCTGCCTCTGCAATGGGAGGACATGCACCATTTTCAACAGGAGGGGCACTGGTATGTATAATTCATTGGATATATGGAAAATCTTCCTGAAGATGAACTTACACTTTCACTAACTCTTAACCACTTCAATACAGGGCACTTAAACACCTTCCTGCCCAGACCAATTTTGAGCCTTCAGCGCTGTCGCAATTTGAATGACAATTGCGCGGTCATGCTACACTGTACCCAAATGAAATTTTTATCATTTTTTTCCCACAAATAGAGCTTTCTTTTGGTGGTATTTGATCACCTCTACGGTTTTTATTTTTTGCGCTACAAATAAAAAAATACAGAAAATTTTGAAAAAAAAAATGTTTTTTTTTGTTTCAGTTTCAAAACTTTGTAAATAAGTACGTTTTCTCCTTCACTGATGGGCACTGATGGGGCTACACTGATGGGCACTGATAAGGTGGCACTGATGGGCACCAATGTGGCACCAATGAAGTGGCACTGATAGGCGGCACTGATGAGCGACACGGATGAGCGACACGGATGGGCGACACGGATGGGCGACACGGACGGACACTGATAGGTGGCACAAATTGGCACTGATAGCTGGCACGGATGGGCGGCACGGATGGGCATGGATAGGCGGCACAGGTGGGCATGGATAGGCGGCACAGGTGGGCATAGATAGGCGGCACATGTGGGCATAGATAGGCGGCACAGGTGGGCATGGATAGGCGGCACAGGTGGGCACTCATAGGCGGCACAGGTGGGCACTCATAGGCGGCACAGGTGGGCACTCATAGGCGGCACAGGTGGGCACTCAGGCGGCACAGGTGGGCACTCATAGGCGGCACAGGTGGGCACTCATAGGCGGCATCGGTGTTATAGTAATGGATGCCAATCAGTGCCAAACAATAATGCATGCCAATCAGTGATGCCCATTGTGGCCACTGATTGGCATCCATTATGGGCACTGATTGGCACCCATTGTGCTGACTGGCACCCTGGTGGTCTAGGGAGGATTATGGATTTTTATTACCTTTTCCCTGGTGGTCTAGTGGTGTCCCTGGTGGTCCAGTGTGGGCATCCTCGGGGGGGCTGTGCTGATAATCGATCAGCACAGACCCCCCCCTGTCAGAGGAGCAGCCGATCGGCTCTCCTCTACTCGCGTCTGACAGACGCGAGTGAGGGAAAGCCGATCACCGGCTCTTCCCATTTACACTGTGATCAGCCGTGATTGGACACGGCTGATCACATGGTAAAGAGTCTCCGTCGGAGACTCTTTACCGAGATCGTAGTTGCCGGGTGTCAGACTGACACCCCGCAACAACGATCGCCGCGATGCGCGCCCCCGGGGGCGCGCAGCGGCTCATTATCCTAATCACGTCATATGACGTGAGGTTAGGATAATGAAACCACTTTGCCGCCGTCAATTTGTAATAGGGCGGGCGGCAAGTGGTTAAAGTGATATTAAAGTCTTGTTGTTTTTTTTTTTAAGATAACAAACATGTTATGCATGGATCCTCCCCTTCTCAGGCCCTTGACCGGTGCTCCTAGACCCTCCCTCCTGCTGAGTGCCCCCTGAGCAAGCAGCAGTCAAGCAGCCTTGCTTCCAAACTGCGGCTCTGCTTGTCCATTCACACACAGAGCCATGTCCCCCCTCTTGATTGGCTCACTGGCTGTGATACAACAGGAGGAGCCATTGCCTCAGCCAATGAGGAGTCCCTGGAGAGTCCCTGGTGTGTCAAGGCTGTCATGGACATTGCTGAGTCAAGAGGGGGCTCATATGATGGCCTACCCTGTGCACTGTGATCACCGAATCACTGAGACTCGGGTGATCACCGATCCGAGTAAGGGGCCGGTCCAGGCCCCTTACTATGTGATCAGCTGTCAGCCAATGACAGCTGATCACATGATCAAAACAAAAGCTCAGTGATCGTTTTTTTTGTTGTTTTTTTTTCACGCTGACAGCGGAGAAAAAAAAAGGTGATCGCCGGCTCATCTGAAAGGGACATCGGTCTCGAAGAGGAAGAAGCAATTATGCATCATCTATGCCATCTGCCATTGCCATCTGACAGTGCCCACAAGTGCCACCTATCAATGCCCACGAGTGCCACCTATCAATGCCCACCAGTAGTGCCAATCAGAGCCACCTAGAAGTGCTGCCTATTAGTGTAATCGATCAGTGCTCATCACTGCTACTCATCAGTGCCCATCACTGCCACTCATCAGTGCCCATCACTGCCACCTCATAACCGTACATCAATGACGGACAAAAACTACCTGTTTTAAAATTTTATAACAAAATAAAAGAAAAAATATATTTTTAAAATTCGGTCTTTTTACATTTTTTTTTTAACAAAAAATAAAAACCACAGAGGTGATCAAATACCACTAAAAGAATGTTCTATTTGTGGGGTACAGTGTAGCATGACCACGCAATTGTCATTAAAAGTGCATCAGCGCTGAAAGCTGAAAATGGGTCTGGATAGGAGGGGGGTTTAAGTGCCCAGTAAGCAAGTGGTTAACCACTTCAGGACCGCCGTATTGCCATTGTACGTCAGCACAATGGCACAGGCAGGCATAATCACGTACATCTACGTGATTGCCTTCCAGCGGGTGGGGGGTCCGATCGGACCCCCTCCCGCTGGTTACGGCGGTCCGATTCGGTCCAGGAGCGCTCCGTGATGAGGGGATGGCCGTTGGTTTTCGGCCACCCCCTCTGGATCGCTCCTGGCCAATGAGAAGCTTCCTCCCCTGTGTATTGTTTACACAGGAAGGAGGAAGTGATGTCATTCTCCTCGGGGCGGTCTTTTTGACCGGACTACGAGGAGAACAGTAAAAGTAAGTGTGCACCAACACTACACTGACATGTAGGTACACACAGGCACACAAACCCCCCCCGATCCCCCCCCCGATCGCCCCCCGATCCCCCCCCCGCCCCCCCCTCCCCCCCCAGTCACAGTGTCACTGATTGCATTGATCATTTCTTTACTGATCAATGCATTCAGTGTCAGTTGTGACAGTAAAAACTGTCAGGACAGTTAGTGTTAGGTCCAGGGTAGCCCCCTATCACCCCCCAATAAAGATTTAACCCCCTGATTTCCCCTAGAGTTAACCCTTTCACCCCCTTTTGCCAGTGTCACTAAGCGATCATTTTTCTGATCGCTGCATGTGTCGCTAGTGTCGCTAGGTAGCTAGTTATTTTTTTAGGTTCACCGCCAGGTTTTTATAGCGCTAGGTACCCCGATATACTACCCAATAATGTTTTTAACCCCCTGATTGCCGCTAGTTAACCCTTTCACCCCCTTTTGCCAGTGTCACTAAGCGATCGTTTTTCTGATCGCTGCATTAGTGTCGCTACAGTCGCTAGGTAGCTAGTTATTTTTTTAGGTTCACCGCCAGGTTTTTATAGCGCTAGGTACCCCGATATACTACCCAATAATGTTTTTAACCCCCTGATTGCCGCTAGTTAACCCTTTCACCCCCTTTTGCCAGTGTCACTAAGCGATCATTTTTCTGATCGCTGCATGTGTCGCTAGGTAGCTAGTTATTTTTTTAGGTTCACCGCCAGGTTTTTATATCGCTAGGTACCCCGATATACTACCCAATAATGGTTTTAACCCCCTGATTTCCGCTAGTTAACCCTTTCACCCCCTTTTGCCAGTGTCACTAAGCGATCGTTTTTCTGATCGCTGCATTAGTGTCGCTACAGTCGCTAGGTAGCTAGTTATTTTTTTAGGTTCACCGCCAGGTTTTTATAGCGCTAGGTACCCCGATATACTACCCAATAATGGTTTTAACCCCCTGATTTCCGCTAGTTAACCCTTTCACCCCCTTTTGCCAGTGTCACTAAGCGATAATTTTTCTGAACGCTGCATCAGTGTCGCTAGTGTCGCTAGGTAGCTAGTTATTTTTTTAGGTTCACCGCCAGGTTTTTATAGCGCTAGGTACCCCGATATACTACCCAATAATGGTTTTAACCCCCTGATTGCTGCTAGTTAACCCTTTCACCCCCTTTCACCAGCGATCACAGTATAAGTGTCACTGGTGACGCTGGTTAGCCAGTTAGTTATTTAGGTTCCCCGTCAGGTTTTTATATAGCGCCAGGGACCCCCATATACTACCTAATAAAAATTTGAACCCCCTGATTGCCCCTAGTTAACCCTTTCACCACTGATCACCGTATAAGTGTTACGGGTGACTCTGGTTAGTTTGTTTTTTATAGCATTTTATATTCAAATCCGGAAGGCAGTGCTTGGTTTTCGGGGTCCCGTACGTGGCTAGGCTCCCAAAAAGTCCCCCACATGTGGTATCCCCGTACTCGGGAGAAGCAGCAGAATTTATTTTGGGGTGTAATTTGACTTCTGCACATAGCATGTGTGAGCAATATATCATTTAGTGACAACTTTGTGCAAAAAAAAAAAAGTTTGTAATATTCCCGCAACTTTTGGCAAAATATAAAATATTCCATGGACTCAACATGCCTCTCAGTAAATAGCTTGGGGTGTCTACTTTCCAAAATGGGGTCATTTGGGGGGGTTTTGTGCTATTTTGGCATTTTATGGCCTTCGAAACTGTGATAGGTAGTGAGGAGTTAAATCAAAAATTTGCACCCTTAGAAATCCTGAAGGTGGTGATTGGTTTTCGGGGTGCCGTGCGCGACTAGACTCCCAAAAAGTCCCACAAATGTGGTATCCCCGTACTCGGGAGAAGCAGCAGAATGTATTTTGGGGTGTCATTTCACATATGCCCATAGCATGTGTGAGCAATATATCATTTAGTGACAACTTGGTGCAAAAAAAAAAAAAGTTTGTAATATTCCCGCAACTTGTGGCAAAATATGAAATATTCCATGGACTCAACATGCCTCTCAGTAAATAGCTTGGGGTGTCTACTTTCCAAAATGGGGTCATTTTGGGGGGTTTTGTGCTATTTTGGCATTTTATGGCCTTCGAAACTGTGATAGGTAGTGAGGAGTTAAATCAAAAATTTGCACCCTTAGAAATCCTGAAGGTGGTGATTGGTTTTCGGGGTGCCGTGCGCGACTAGACTCCCAAAAAGTCCCACACACGTGGTATCGCCATACTCGGGAGAAGTAGCGGAATATATTTTGGGGTGCAATTCCACATATAACCATGGCATGTGTGAGCAATATATCATTTAGTGACAACTTTTTGTAAAAAAATTTTTTTTTTTTTTTTTTTTGTCATTATTCAATCCCTTAGGACAAAAAAAATAAATAGTCAATGGGCTCAACATACCCATCAGCAATTTCCTTGGGGTGTCTACTTTCCAAAATGGGGTCATTTGGGGGGGATTTGTACTGCCCTGCCATTTTAGCACCTCAAGAAATGAGATCGGCAGTCATAAATTAAAAGCTGTGTAAATTCCAGAAAATGTACTCTAGTTTGTAGACGCTATAACTTTTGCGCAAACCAAAAAATATACGCTTATTGACATTTTTTTTACTAAAGACATGTGGCTAAATAAATTTTGCCCTCAATGTATGACTAAAATTTAGTTTATTCGATTTTTCTTATAACAAAAAGAAGAAAATATCTTTTTTTTTCAAAATTTTCGCTCTTTTTCCATTTATATCGCAAAAAAAAAAAATCGCAGAGGCAATCAAATACCATCAAAAGAAAGCTCTATTTGTGGGAAAAAAAGGACGCAAATTTCGTTTGGGTGCAATATTGCATGACCGCGCAATTACCAGTTAAAGCAGCGCAGTGCGAAATTGCAAAAAGACCTCTGGTCCTTAAGGTGTTTATTGGTCCGGAGCTGAAGTGGTTAAACCTATACTCCTCGAGAAGCATTATAATATTATGCCAGATGTGGAGGTAATGTTATCCCACTGACATCAGTCTTTGTCACATTAGCAAGCGCTTTGTCAGTTCATAATAACTAGATGACAGCAGCTAAGCAGTAGTGAGGATGGCATTTATTAAAATAATTTTTCATTGTATTAAAATTTTCCCATGTTCTTGCAGTAACCCCGCAGGAAAATAAGGTGATATTCGCAATCTATGATTCAGACCAAGTGGTGTGTTCTCTGAGTTTAATGAAGTTTTACCCCCAAGCTATTTCTATTAAATGGACCCATGTGGAAGAAAACACTAAAACTTTACCATCAAGCAAGAAAATGATTCAGACCGACGATGAGAAAACATTTGATGCCACAAGTGAGTGTATTGTTCCCTGGAAATATTTCAAGTCCTTGGTGAAAGTGACCTGGGAACACGAGTCACTAACACAGCCTGGATTCCAAGACCTGCGTATAACAGGTACTATAATTTATATTACTATCATAATGCAAGCTACATTATACAGTAGCAATATTTATACTTATTTATACTTACCTGGTCACCTAAAAATCCTTTTTTTTTCAATGAATGTTGGATGGGTCCACCCCAAATTTATACATAGCTTTCACGACCAGGAGCTTAGGTAGATTTTTGGGTGTAACGCTCTCAGCATCAACACTGCAGACCTACCTGACAAACTCCTTACACTAACCCTTGCTGGAATCCTAACCCCAACCTGCACATTAATCCTCTCTACAACCTTAACATGAACTCTCCCTTTAACCAAAACGCAAATGCTTTAGGAAGCTCCTAATGCCGCGTACACACGATCAGAATTTCGGCCAGCAAAAGACAGATGAAAGCTTTTCATCAGAAAATGCGACCGTGTGTATGCTCCATTGGAATTTAGCTGTCCGAATTTCCGCCAGCAAAAAATTGATAGCATGTTCTCAATTTTCCTGACGGAAAAACTTTCTATCAGAAATTCTGATCGTCTGTATTCAATTCTGACATGCAACAACTCACACATGCTCAGATTCAACTACGAGGTGGAAGCTATTGGCTACTGGCTATTGAAATTCCCTTTTCTAGTCCCCTCGTATTGTACGTCCTCAATTCTCTGCATCAGTGTCTGCATGGACCCAATGTAGTAAGCAATCATGTGGCTCAGGTGCTTCCTCTGAGTATTGACTGCAGCCCTGCCTGGGCTCTGTGGTTTTTAAGAAAACTTTTTTTAAAGGATTATAGGATCAGAGGCATTTTGGTCATTGGAGGAAATCTTGTCACCATCAGATGTAATGGTGTGCCCCCCCCCCCCCCCCCATGGAGATCCCCATCTTTGATTACATGAACCCTCGCACAGACATTTATTTGACCATAAAATTCTTATTTCACTAAAAATTACTTGCAATAGAGGACCCCAAGTGCTTGGTGTCAATCAGGACAACACTGTCTTCAACAATCTCACCCTACCCAGGAGTTACACATGTCCCTGATTTGGAGCAATATCCTTCTGTCCTTCTTCCCCCCTCATTTGTCCCTCATTTTGGTCTGATCCATAATCTATATAGTTGTATATAAAATGCACTTTTTATCTTTCAAAAAGTGTTTCCCAATGTTTTCCTTTCATCCAAATTCTAAATTGCTGCATTTCTAAATTTTAAAAGCATGTTTAAAGGAAACGTAATGGTAAAAAAAAAAGCCTTTGTGGATTTAATTAACCTTTTTTTGGTTAATTCTCCTTTAAAAGGGTGTGGCAGGAAACATGACCTATGCCTACATATGTTTGCTTGTAGGCGTCCCTCATTCCCATCTCAAAATGTTGGGAGGTATTGGTGAAACCTCCCTCTTGAAGTTAGTCCAATTGCCTCTTGCTCATCACCTCAACCCTCCTGCTGCCTCTTGATTCTCAGTGATAGAAGTAGAGGGCTAATGTTCTTGTTGGCTTTGGCACAGGAGCAAGTCCTCTTCTTCCTCTTGCTTTTGTGCCTTCAGTGCTCGATCTATAACATCACATGCTCTAGGAAGAACACATGAGGTATTGTGTCACGAATCCCTGCCTTTTGCTGCACGCATCCTAAATCCTGAGACATGGATGAAAATACCAGCTCCCAAGATTATAGCCTCATTCCATAATTGTAAAGGTACTTATTGAGGCAAATTCCAGTACGTGGGCGTGCTACAGTTGGCAGGCAGCTGATGCTGCATTTCTGCTAAGCGAAACATTTCTTCTTATAATTACCAAAAGTGACCACAAACCCTCCTGTCCTGATGAAGGACATCCTGAAAACCAAGGTATTTGGCATTGCACTGCTAAGCCACAAGTTTTAGGGCCTGTGACAAGCAAAGAAAATGTGTGAATGGCAGCCAGTAGATTTGTGCCATTGTCACATACAGTTTTGTCTGACTGAAGATTGTGTGATGTTGGCCTCCTCTGTGCCTGGGATTGCAAAGCTGCAGGAAGTTTTAGCCCCCAGGCATACAAGTTGTAACACAGCATGGGATTATTTAGTCTGGGACATTGCACGTCTTCTGGGACCCTTGAAGGGGCCAATATTCAGCATAGTAACACTGTACTACACTGGGGAAGTGATCAGGATTTTTTATTTTTTATTATTTTACACATTAGGACTGCTTTATTCAGTGTCTTTTGTTGTGATTTTGTTGTTGTGAGCAGCTGTGATTGGCCCTGTACCATGTGATCACTGTGACCAATCACATGCACCCAGAACAATGAATGACATCGCAAAATGATGACCGGCAGGAACTAGTTAAACTCCACAGTTTCCTTATAAATCAATGGCCGACATAGTAAGGTACCCTACTACTACTACGTTTAGGATGTGCAATATTATGTGTTGTTTAATGAATATCAGTCTTATTGATGAATTCTGAATTTTTTGCAGATCTTCCATGGCGTCCACGGACACATTTATCTTGGTCCGATGCTAATAAATATAACATAGAGTGCAACATCTCTGCATATTTCCCTGATGATCTGACTGTGAGCTGGTATAAGAAGAATGAGGGGGCAGCCGACCTTGTTTCTGTGGAGAATGACAATAAATACAAGACTGAACTCAGTGAACACCAGAGGCAATCAGATAACACATACAGCTGTACAGCCAGTCTGTTAATCCCCACATCGGGAATAGATAAGGGGTCAGTGTTCATCTGCAGAGTGGAGCATCCAAGCATGAAGCTGTATAGAGAGGAGAGAGCAAAACCAATACAAAAGAATAGTATTTCATGTTTATTTTCATAGCACAGTTGTTTTAGCATTATAGCTCCAGGATCCTGGTTCCAAATACCACCAAGAATAGTATCTGCATGGAGTGTGTGTGTGTATATATATATATATATATATATATGTGTGTGTGTTCTGATTGTGGTAGGGATATTATACTACAAATGTCTTTGGATCAGAGGGTTTTAATGCAGATAGTTCTATAAACTTGGTAAGCAGCGTTTAGTTCAGGACTGTGTTAAATGTTACAGAAATGGGAAGAAAACTTTGCTATTTTCACAATGAACAATGCCTTGTATTTTAGTAATTAAAACATGCTGTTACCTTCTTAAAGTATGACTAAAGGCAAAACTTTAGATTAGAACCCCTGTCAGTTTTTGTTGTTGTTAATATATAATTAAATTAATAAATAAATTAATAAATTTAATAATATATATATATATAATATAATGAGAAGCCATTTACCAGCCACCACACTCACCGTTGGGCAAAAAACAGGCAGGGGAGCTTCACTCCATTAGGAATTAGCATTATTGGAATAGGGTGTAATTTCTACATCCACCACAAGATGGCGCCAGACTACCGAAAGATTTTAGAAGGCCGCAAAGCCACGGCCTCAATTACTGGCCGGCGCGGCCCGATGGAATTGCGCGGCGGAGTTCGGGGTCCAAATGGAGACAGGATACCCCAGCAGCATTGCCCCAGTCGCCAGGACACGAAATCTAGGCGCAAATGCAACCTGGCGACCGGGGTTTGTCGAGCCCTGTGTTAGCGTATACAATTGCGACACAAGTCATATTGTAATTGAATGTTATTTAAAATTACTTTTCCTTTTCAACCAGTGGTGCTGTCATTTTCTGTAGAATGAAATGACTACCTGGAGGCGTTATGTACACAGGTAGTATACAGAACACCCCCCTAGAAATGTAATTTCCTGCTTGTGTGATTGGCTCACAAATTTTCCCAGAAGTCTGCACTAAGATTAAAATCTGATTTTGGGCATCCTCTGCAAAAAATAATAATTTTGGTGAGATATACCAAAAGAAAAAAAAAAAATCACATCTAAAGTGATACAGGCACTACCACTTTCCTCATTAGAGGCCTGCAGGTGCAGCAGCTGGTAGATATTTATAAAATCACTCACATACACATGGACAAACAAATAACAATTTTTTCAGAACAACCAAAGGTAGGAATCTGCAACAACTTTTGTTAAAATCCTTGCAATGTACATAGATCACCAAGAGGGGAATGTTTTTTTCTCAACAAATGTGGAATTACTCTTTAACCACTTACAGACCGGACCATTTTGCTGGTCAAAGACCAGACCACTTTTTGCGATTCGGCACTGCGTTGCTTTAACTGACAATTGCGCGGTCGTGCGACGTGGCTCCCAAACAAAATTGACATCCTTTTTTTCGCACAAATAGAGCTTTCTTTTGGTGGTATTTGATCACCCCTGCGGTTTTTATTTTTTGCGCTATAAACAAAAATAGAGCGACAATTTTGAAAAAAATGCATTATTTTTTACTTTTTGTTATAATAAATATCCATCAAAAATATATAAAAAAACATTTTTTTCCCTCAGTTTAGGCCGATATGTATTTTTCTACATATTTTTGGTAAAAAAAAAATCACAATAAGCAATTATTGATTGGTTTGCGCAAAAGTTATAGCGTTTACAAAATAGGGATAGTTTTATAGCATTTTTATTAATAATTTTTTATTATTTTTTTTTACTAGTAATGGCGGTGATCAGCAATTTTTATTGTGACTGCGACATTGTGGGGGACCCATCGGACATTTTTGACACATTTTTGGGACCATTGTCATTTATACAGTAATCACTGCTATAAAAATGCAGTGATTCCTGTGTAAATGACACTGGCAGTGAAGGGGTTAACCAGTGGGTGGCAGTGTAGGGGTTAAGTGTTCCTAGGGGTGTGTTACTAACTGTGGGGGGGTTGGGCTTTCATTTAGTGAACACTGATCTCTGCTCCAATCACATGGAGCAGAGATCAGCGTCACTAGTTGCTAGGCAGAATGGAGAAATGCTGTTTACACGGCATTTCCTCCATTCAGCCGTCCCGTGAGACGATCGCGGGGATGCCCGCGGCGATCGAGTCCGCGGGTCCCGCGACCAGACTCACGGGGGACCCGACCAGCACGGGGGCGCGCCGCCGGCGGCGCGCTCCCGATGGCAGGGCGGCATTGAAGATTGTACATACCTGCACGCCAATATGCCTGCCCGTGCCATTCTGTCGACGTACATCGTCGTGCGCTGGTCGGGAACCGGTTAAACAATACATTTTAGCTACTTCTATTTTCTTTTCATTTTTCTCATGAGAGAAATTTCGTTTTTCAATTTTATAGATTTTTTAACTGTCTTATAACTTTGTTTATCACACGTATACATTATTTGTTATACAAATAAACATTTACTACATGAAAAGGGAAAAGTGTTAGGACTTTGTGTGAGGCCTAGGACAGTTATGTCACAATTGCCTCCATTCCTATCAAAACGAAAAAAGAGAAGTTGGGACTTTGCATGAAGCATGCGGATTTGGAGGCAAGAATGAGCTATATGAGTCTGATAATGTTGAATTTATTAAATATTACACAGTAAAATGCATCAAAGGCAGTGGTTCATATCGCATCATACATTGTTATTGATTGATTCATACATTAACATATTACACATAAATGGTAATGTTCAAGTAAATAGGGTAAAACAGTGTATACAGAATATATATAACAGAACTGCATGATCATAGAATGTATGGCATCTGAAGCTAGATGCGTTTCCTGGCTATCTTGCCACTCGTCAGGAGCTGATGTAAATTGGATGTCTATAAAACGAAAGTATTATACCAAACAATGAGTCAGTCTTGTATATAAAAGGTAAAAGTAAAAGGAATATGCTTGAATCAACCACCCATACTTATAGGTGAGGTGATGGAAGGGGGTGCGGCAGTGGTTGTGTGTGCAGAATCTGGCATGGGAGCTGAGGCGGCACAACACACGGCAAAGCAGGGAAGCGAGAAACATGAATGTGAACTAAGTGGATAATCCTCACCATAAAGTCGATGGTGACATGTGTATGAAGACTCTTGTACCATCTGGGGCTGGGCGTGAAAAATAAAAACAAAACAAAAGCAAAACAAAAAAATTTTGGTGTTAAGGAGGTGATAAGCACTGTGTTGGAACAGTGAAGGGATACATGGTCAGTGAGAAGTGAAACGAATTTGTGGTAGCAATTTCTTCAGAACAACCAAAGGTAGGAATCTGCAACAACATTTGTTAAAATCCTTGCGATGTACACAGAGGAGAATTTTTTTTTGTCAACAAACGTGGAGTTACACTTTAACCACTTCAATACCCAGCCATAGTCAAATGACGGCCACAGATGGGATCTCCCATCCTGGGTGGCCATCATATGACATCCTCGGCTTTCCGAGGAGAAGTTGAAGTCACTGGTAATGTAACGCATAGGATACGGAGACCGGAAGTGACGCTCGCACCAGATCTGAACTGTTTTGCTGCTAATGCTGCCTATTTACCCCATTTCGTTTGCGAGTAATTTTAACCTTTTAATAAAGTAGTGATTTTTATAAACATACTACACTATGGTTGCTCTTATACTTATTCTCTGAGCTATATTGGAACATCTTGCTGGAGTATACGGTGACAGAGATCTGAGAGTGACCCCCTGAGGTGCCCCCTTCCACCCCCTTTCCTGGGACTCCTGGTATATCCAAGAGGAGGCTGCATATACGCTATATTTTATATAGCGGGAAGGTAATTACCCAGTGTGCACACTTATGCGTAGAATCACTTATGTGGAGGAAGAACCTCTGAGATATTTCCCAGCACAGAATCACTTTAGATGTTTATGTGACATCATCACGGGACTGTGTTCACGTCATTAACAGCTGGATATAGTCCAATTTTTTGCACTCAGAACTTTCTGTTTATGGAGTTTTGTTCTATAGTTCGATTATTATATGTTTTTTATTAATATTTTGTGTTACACTAAGCACTTTGTTTGCATTTTTTGCACTTTATTTTTGCTTGCTTGCATTTTTTGCACTGTAGTTTTGCATTTTTTGCACTTTATTATTGTCACTAGTTTGCGCTTACGTAGCCAGTAACTGTTTATATTTCAGTCACTTTGGTTTTGCTATGATGCACTCAGCACTTTGTCATAGAAGTCTGATTTATAGTTAGACCACTGTATGTGGTTTTGCACTTAGCACTATTGTTATATCATAGAAATATAAGTTGCACTTGGGATTGTGACAGTTATTATTGTGTACACACTGTTGCAGGCACTATTGATAGAAGAATTTCTACATTAGGATAAGAGTTCTCCCTTACTACTTTACCATACTAGTTTGAATATATACCATCTGACATATCTCCATCTGAATAATTAGCTCAATAACATTTTCGTGTAAGGTCCCATTTTTTTTGGAAGCACAGCACCACCATTTTTCTTTTACCAAAGTACCTGCCACCAGAGTACCCGCCACCTCACCACCTGCCACCAGAGTACCTGCCAACAGAGTACCACCAGAGTACCCGCCACCTCCCCACCTGCCACCAGAGTACCTGCCAACAGAGTACCCGCCACCTCACCACCAGCCACCAGACTACCTACAGCCACTATGTCCAGAAAGGTGTACACCCCAGAAGAGGCATACCTAATACTCAGCCTGACCACTGAGAGCAACGGGGAACTCTCACCGCTCAGTTCTGGTTCCGATTCTGTTTCAGAATATGAGCCCCCTGAAGGCAGCACATCGGGATCCGAATTGGAGGAGTAGGCAGTCCATCCTAAAAGAAGACAGTCTGAGCACCAGGCAGCTACCAGCAGTGCCAACAGCGGTAGACCCCAGGATTAGAGGCCCGGGACAAGCACTGCTAGATCCAAGGAGGAAAGGCCCAGTGCACACCAAAGAATTAGGGCCGAAACCCAGCTTCCAGAAAGCTTGGCAAACCCATCGTGGCTGCCTTCTACCACAGGGTCAGCCACGATCCCCCCCTTTTACAGCACAGCCAGGTGTGCAGGTCAACACTGCAGGTTTTTCCCAAATAGATTTTTTTAATTTATTTTTGCTCGATGAATTGGTTCAAGGCATCTTGGACCAAACCAGCCTTTTTGCACAACAATTCATTGCAATCAACCCCAGCTCCAGCTATGCCCACCCTTGTGAATGGCGACCCCTAACAGCGGCAGAGTTTAAATTGTTTTTAGGCCTAACGATAAACATGGGGCTTACAAAAAAAAATGAAACTCATAAGTATTGGTCGACCAAACCCATCCATCATATGCCAGTTTTCTCCTCATTCATGTCCAGGTCCCAATACGAACTTATAATGCGCTTACAGCATTTTAGTGACAACTCACAGTGCCCCCCCCCCCCCAAAATCACCCAAACTTTGACAAACTGTATAAAATTTGCCCCCTAATTAATTTTTTTTCCAATAAGTTTTCCGAACTTTACGTTCTGACAAAAATATATGTGTGGACGAATCCCTGGTGCATTTCACAGGCCGGCTGGGAATCAAACAATATATCCCCAGTAAGAGAGAGAGGTATGGCTTGAAGCTGAACAAGCTCTGCGAAAGCACCACCGGTTATGTATACTCATTCCACGTGTACGAAGGCAAAGATTCCCAGCTCCAGCCCCCTGAGTGTCCATCCTACATGGGAATAAGTGGAAAAATAGTTTGGGAGTTGGCATTCCCACTCCTCCAAAAGGGTTATCATATATATATGGTTAACTATTACGCAGTTTGCCCCTTCTCCGCCACCTGTACCTAAAAAAAACTTTGGCTTGTGGTACAACAAGGAAAAACCGAAAGGGCTTCCCACAGCGTATTGTTGCCACAACCATTTAAAGGGGGGAATCGGCAAGCTTGAGGAATGAGGAAGTGTTGGCTGTGAAGTGGAGGGATGGGAAAGACTTGTACATGATGTCCACCATCCACGATGACACCTTGGTGGAACTTCACAGAAGACGCAGTCCCGCTTGCAAGCCTTCCTGTATCAGTGAGTATAATAAATTCATGGGGGGGGGGGGGGGGTGGATTTAAATGACCAGATGTTGCAGCCCTATCTTTCTTTTAACAAGAAAATCCTTTTTTTGGTACAAAAAAAATTGCAATTTACTCTTTTCATTTGGCCCTTTTAAATTCTTTTATCATCTACCAAAAGTCAACAGAAACACCCACCACCTTCATAAAGCATATTGAAGACATTGTCACTTCCCTGATCTACCAACAAGATTCCCCACCGAAAGCATTCGCTCAGATTCTGGCAGCAGACTACATGACCGTCATTTTCCAGACCACATTCCACTATCAGAATCCGGAAGACGACGCCAAAAAAAAATGTCGGGTGTGTACCAAAAGAGGAATTAGGAAAGACACCAGCTTCCATTGTCCCGACTGTCCCTCCCAACCTGGCCTTTGCATAGGACAATGCTTCAGACGATATCACACTCTGGAATACTATTAGCCCCTATTTCTAATACTGCCATTTCCCCGTTTTCAATTTCCGTCATGAATATTTCCCTGCCTCAACCAACCGTATCATTGTCTTCCATGTGAACTGACCCTGGCCTGTTTCTCGACTATGCCTCTGCCTACCGTCTGCATTGTTTATCCGCCATGTTTCTGCCTTTCAAGTGAACTGACCCTGGACTGTATCAACTATGCTTCTGCCTACAGTCTATTTCTGCCTTTTACCTGCACTGACCTCGGCCTGTTGACCATGTTTTTGCCTGCCCCTTGGATTGATCTTTTACCCTGCTACACAGGGGTCTCACATGTGAGGGGCTCCGGAATAGTGTTCGGAGTTCAGAAAACCAGTTTTTGTTTTTTTATGTTCCCAGAACAGGGTCTGGTTGTCCGGAGGCTTCAAAGCGATTTGGGTGGGAGAAGCCTCTACCCCTCTCCCCATTCTTTCCTCACCGATGCCCTAAGCTTGATGGTCCTGCCTGCTCCCTGGACAAATACTCTGGCTGTGCTGACCATACCTCTGCCTGCTGCATGTACTATGGACATTATTCCTGCCTGCTGCATGGACGATCCTTTGATCCTTTTGCTTCTGCTGACCACATCCCTGCCTGCTATCTGAACCAATGCATTGGCTGTGCTGACAACATCTCTACCTGTACTGACTATTCCTGCCTGCCGCCTGATTTGCTGTCGCTGTCCATGTTCCTGCCTGCTGCCTGGACCTATGCTCTCCTCTGTCGACTACTGCACTACTAAACCGCAGGCAATTTTTTCTTTACCCTTTGCTCAGCAGAATGTATTTTGGTTTGTAATTGGTATGTACAGTACATGCTATGTGTTAGAAATATGAAGGGCCTTCAACAATGTGATAGGTTGGCAGGAATTTATGTGTGTAATTTATGCTCCTAGAACACCTGACCGTGCTACTTGGATGTTGGGCCTCTGTAGGTGGCCAGGCTGTGTAAAAGTCTCACACATGTGGTATCGCCATACTCGGGAGGAGTAGCAGAATGCATTTTGGGGTGTCAGTTTTGCTATGTACATGCTATGTGTTGGAAATATCTTATAAATTGACAACTTTGTATAAAAAAAATGCGTTTTCATTTCTTTTCCACAGTTTCCAAAACCTTCTTAAAAAAAATAAACCATGCAAAAGACTCATTATGCCTCATAGATTATACGTTGGGGTGTTAGCTTTCCAAAATGGGGTAATTTTGAGGGTGTTTACATTGTCCTGGTGCTCCAGGGCCTTCAAAAGTGTCTTCAATAGGTGGTTGAGAAATGAGATGTGTAATTTATGCATGTAGAACGCCTGACGGTGCTACTTCAATGTTGGGCCTCTGTATGTGGCCAGGCTGTGTAAAAATCTCACACATATGATATCGCCATACTCGGGAGGAGTAGCAGAATGCATTTTGGGGTTTCAGTTTTGCTATGTACATGCTATATGTTATAAATATCTTATAAATGGACAACTTTATGTAAAAAAAGTGCGTTTTCATTTTTTTCCACAGTTTCCAAAAACTTCTGGAAAAAAATAAAGCATTCAAAAGACTCATGACATGGACATTCGCTGTACTGTTCATTTAAGCACAAGAGACTCCATTTTGTTCTCACTGTTGAAATGTGTTCTGTAACCTTCACCTAACACACAGACACATCTCCTACTAAATGCTCTCTACTCCCCCCTCCCTTCTCAAATTTTTACTTTTGCAATTGTTCTATTCCCTAGCTTTTAATAATATATTTCTATTTGTTAGCTTTTAATAACATATTTCTATTTGTTAGTTTTTAATAACATCTCACACCACCCCTTTCTTATCTATGTATAAAATAACATGTAACAATACATTTTGACACTGCACAGACATTTTAAACACAGTGATTGAGTCCTGTGAATCTGTTCCTGCAGCTGCAGTATTAACTTTATTTTAGAGTCCCAATCAGAAATTAGCCATAACAATTTGGCGAGTCAGATATCAGGAGGTTGGCAGAGTTTCCAGAAGGAACCGCGTTTGATCATCGTGAACGCAGACATCTAAATGCCGTAAATATCTTAAGCTTGCTTTATTTCTGCCTTTCCTATGTATCCTATCTGTCGGTTCTCAAGGAAACCAGACCACTCTTGGACCTTTCTGGTTGGGTAACGTGTGTGTGTGAATGTGTTTGTGTCCCCCTTCACGGGTTGGACTGTGTGTGGATAGGGAGAATATTCTGCAGTTCCCTGCGTTGACTCCTTGTGGGCGACCTGGGTCAAAGGCGCATGGCAGGGTCAGATAAAACTCACAGAGAAGAGAAGAGACGAGGAGGGTCTCTTAACGAGTGTTTTGTCTATTGTCATAAAACCCTTCTATCCACGTAGATAAGTGGAGACTTTTCTTGAAAATCTGCAGATTTGCTGTACTATTTGTTTTAGAGGCAAGAGTGTATAGGCACAGATAGAGAAGACTGGCCAGTCATTATGGGCATTAAATTAATTAAGGGAATGAAGGGAGAGAGGCCTTCAGAAAATGCCCAGCGCAAGATGAGCGTTAGAGAATATATATGAACCGAAGGTACGGTTCCGCCTATACTGAGCCCCTAGATAAATGGGTAGAATGGACAAAGGGAACAACTAAACCTTTAAAATCTGAAGGGACTTTTGATTTACAAGTATGGCAAACTTTTCTGCACAATTATGGCCCACTACTGTGCAGTGAAGGAACGTGGAGAATAGCTTGCACATGGGAGACAGAAGCTAAAGTAGCAAATCAAACTGGCTTGATGGAGATGTTTAATAAAAGTACTTCCCAAATTTACTATGTTTGGCCAGAAGACTCTATAGAGGAGGACCCCCCACCTTATGTGGCTGCCAGTTTGGCTTTAAGGGGTCCACGCACAAAAGCAAAAGAATTAGATTACATGGAACACACAAACGATGAGCTGGGCAATATAGTAGAGAGCAGAGGTTTAACAGCCCCATATCAACCTACAAAGAGGGATTTGGCTTGTATCCTAGAAACAGATGATTGGCATAAATCCAAAGGCACATATGCAAAACTAGATCTCTCTGAACTTAAGGCTTTGAAAGAGAGATAGAGTCTGAACTTCCGGAGCAAACCATAATTTCCAAATTGTGGCAGCAAGATGAAGAGAGAAAGAAGGGAGGTGCCATGTACCTTTTAGTCCCCAAGATATAAGATCCATATTAGAGGGATTGGGAGATCCTAGAAAGAATCCAATTGGGTTTGCAAACAAACTTAGTGCTGCACAGGAAGCATATGAGGCTTCTGCTACTGACATTCATCAGCTTCTTATTAAAGCAGTGGGAAGCAACATGTCTGGCTATATACTTAAAGAATGTGATGTAGAAGTAAAAAATCTAGGTAAAATGGTTAGTGGATGGGAGGTTGGATTGAAGGAAAAATTGCCCCAAATATATGAACAAACCAGACATGCTGAATTTATGAATGCTAAGCAAGGGAAAGAGGAGGCATCAGGGGCTTATTGGAGGAGGTTAAGTGATATGGCTGAGGAAGCAGGCATTAAAATAGAGGAAGAGAAGGCAGGAGAAACTGCAAGTCCATCTACACAACTGGTGAAACAAAGGTTTCTTGATGGTTTAATACCCCAGTTGAAAGAAAAGTTGTTCACAGCAAGGCCTGAGGCAGGCAATATGTCTATTCGAGATGTCCTACCTATCCTGTTATCCATAGAAAACAGGATTAACCAAAAAGAAAGCAAACCCAAGGTTATGTACATGGGGAAGCAGAGAGGAAGAGGCAAAGGCAATTTCATAAATCATGGCTCGGGGACCAATTATATGCTACAATTGTGATGGGGAAGGACACATAGCCAAATTCTGCCATCTTCCTGACCGTAGACTGGAAAAGAGCTTAGAGGCACCTCATGCTGATCCCAGTTCTCTGCCAAAAGCAGTGGATCAGGCATAGGAAAATGGCATGCCTGTATCAATCATGTTAAATAGGGGAGACAATGGTCCCGAGGCCAGAGTAAAAGTATTTTTTACAAGAACTCCCCTATCCTGGAGGAGAAACAAAATTAACCTGTTTAATAGATACTGGTGCAAGCTGAAGTGTTTTTAATATAGAGGACTTACCTCCAGGATTATTATCTACAAATGTTATCTCTGGTGTTGGCCTAACCGGGACATCTACTGATTTGGTTGAGTCCAAGCCACTTAAACTCAGGCTAGGACAGCAAACAGAAATTGTCACTAAAGTGTTAGTTTCAGACACAGTTCCTACCAATCTTTTGGGAGCTGACATTTTGAACCAGCATAGACTACACTCCCACAGGAGTCCAAGTGGTCAGTAGTCTGTCAGGAGAAGTTTTAAATACTGCGTGTGGAGTATTTTTAATTCAAGACTCCACGCCGCCATTTCCACCAGAATTGAAAGTGATTCCTGTTGAATTATGGGCCACCAGCAAATATGATGTAGGTCTGCTGGATTGCACCCCAGTCATGATAAAAATTAAACTAGGAGCCCATCTCCCACAGATTAAACAGTACCCACTGAGTATTGCTCAGATTGAGGGGATAAAGGATCAAATCACTCAAATGAAAGCAGCAGGGGTTGTTGTACCAATTAAGTCCCAAGTCAATACACCTCTTTTCCCAATTGCAAAGAAGTCAGACAAGAAGGGTGGGCAGGTGACATAGTGGTGCATGATTTGAGAGCCATTAACAATATAATTGAGGCATATACACCGATCATGCCCAATCCCCGCACTTTACTAAGTGGAATACCTGCCTCCAGCACCTGCTTTACAGTGATTGATCTTGCAAATGCTTTCTTTTTGGTGCCCCTGCACCCAGATTGCTGGCACCTTTTTTCTTTTACCAATGATGCCCAAAAATTTGCATGGACAAGATTGCCCCAAGGCTGTGTGAGTAGCCACTCTGAATATAATACTGCGTTAAAGCGAGTATTGGACCAATGGTCCCCCTCACACCCAAACACAGTTTTGCTTCAGTACATAGATGATTTGCTTATTTGTTCTGATACAAAAAACATTTGTAGCAGAGAAACAGTAAGCCTTCTCATGTTTCTCTATAACAGTAACAACAAAGTTAGCAAAGATAAGCTAAAATACTGCCAAGAGAAAGTGATCTTCCTGGGTCACTGCATTTCACATGGAATCCATCACCTAACCCCAGATAGAGTTAAAACTCCACAAAAAATTGAAAAGCTAAGAAATGTACAGCAACTACGTGCCTTCCAGGGCTTAGTGGGATATTGTAGGGATTGGATTCCAAATGCATCAGAACTTATGGCTCTTCTATATGAGGCTACCACTAGAAACCCTTTCAAACTCACATGGGACAATGAATTGCAGATGAAGGAGCTTATTAAAATTTTGTCTGAAGCTCCCGCCATTGGACTTCCTGACTATAATAAGACTTTCTCGTTGTTCTGTCATGAAGTAAATGGATTTGCTGCAGGTGTACTCACCCAGCTACATGGAGACAAACAGAGGCCTGTGATGTATGTATCAGCCTCATTAGACCCTGTCATCAAAGGCTCCCCCAGTTGTATGCGAGCCATAGCAGCCTGCATTTTGCTGCTAGACAAAGTAACGGAGCTTGTACTAGATTCTGCTCTGATCCTGTATGTGCCACATGCAGTACAGGAAATCATGAATCAAGTAAATACCAGACATGTGTCTGCCAGTAGATTTGACAAGTACCAGTCTGATCTTTTTGCTCCATCTAATTTAACAATCAAACAATGTGTTACTTTAAATCCGACTACTCTTCTTCTTATAATTGATGAGGAAGATGCAACAAATGGTACTGATGTAGAATCAGAGAATTTTTCTCATGATTGTATGGCTCTGATGGAGGTAGAAAGGGCCTCTGTCACACCAGCAAAAGATGAGCCTTTATCAGATTGTGACACACACTTATTTGTAGATGGTTCCAGATTTTACACCGATGATGGTCAGCCACACACAGGGTTTGCTGTAACCACTACAGACACCATTTTACATCAGGAAGCATTGGCACCCCAGATGTCAGCACAGGAAGCGGAGTTGTGTGCTGTAGTCAAAGCATGTCATCTCCTAGAGAATCAAAGGGGAAACATTTACACTGACAGCAGATATGCGTTTGGAATCGCTCACGATTTTGGGCCTATTTGGAAAGCACAGAATTTCCTGACTAGTGCAGGGAAGCCAGTGAGACATGCAAAACTCATAGAGCGGCTATTTGAGGCCTTTCAGAAACCAGCAGAAGTTGCCACCTTGAAGGTAAAAGGGCATGCAAGGGGAAATGACATGACAGCCAGAGGAAACGCTTTAGCGGACCAAGCGGCAAAGGATGCTGCCCTTATGGCATTTGGAGTCACACCCACTGTAGGGGTAGCCAAGGTAGTAGGGACAGATTCCCCTCATCAAGAGCAGTGGGATGTAGAAACTCTAATTCAGTTGCAGAACCAGGCCTCTGATGAAGAGAAGGATAAGTGGATCAAATGTAATGCTACCCAAAATCAGCAGGGCCTGTGGAGCGCTGACAACAGGTGGTGTCTACCCAGGAGTTTGTACCCAGTTTTAGAACAACTGGCACATGGCATCAGTCATCTTGCTAAGGGCGCGATGGTGGCACTTACTGACTGCTATTGGATAGCACCTGGATTTACTGCATTTGCAGCCATGTTTTGTGCTTCATGTCTCACTTGTGCTCTGTACAATGCAGGGAGGCCTGTCCATGTTCCCCAAAAGCATTCTCTTAAGCCAGATTTCCCTTTCCAAAGAATTCAAATAGACTACATTCAGATGCCCAGAATAGGCACCTATGAGTTCGCTTTAGTTTGTACTGACATGTGCTCAAGTTGGCCATAGTGCTGGCCGGTAGCCAAAGCAAATGCAAAAACAAAACCAAAGAAAATTTTGAATGAAATAGTTTGTAGATATGGAGTTCCTGAAACTATTGAGAGTGACAGAGGAACCCATTTTACTGGGGAAATAATGAAAGGTAATGGAATCCCTTCACATACAACATGCTTTCCATACACCTTATCATCCACTAAGTAGTGGTAAAGTTGAGAGACTTATTGGAATTTTGAAAAACAGATGTGCAAAAATGAAAGCAGATACAGGAAAAGGATGGGTGGAAGCTTTGCCATTAGCCCTATATTCTGTACGAACTACCCCTAAACCAGTGCTCGACAAAACCCGGTCGCCAGGTCGCATTGGCGACTAGAATCAGTGACCTTGCGCCTGGGGCAGCATAGCTGGGGGTATCCCGCCTCCGTGGACCCCCCCCCCCCCCGGCGCGATCGCGTCGGGCCGCGCCGCAGGCGGCCGGTAATTGAGCCCCCGGCTTTGATGCCTTCTGTGATTCTATGGTTCCTTCTGGAATCTGGCGCCCTCTTGTGGTGGCCGTTGGAATTACAACCAACAATGCTAATGGGATTGCCTCCAACACCGCTTTCATATATGCGTTCGCTTCTGCACGCAAGCTTGGCGAGACAGGGCGCATTTAAAACATTTTTTTTTCTTATTTTAACTTTTATTTTTATTTTTTTCACTGTTCTTTTAAAAAAAAAAAAAAAATGTGTGTCACTTTTATTCCTATTACAAGGAATGTAAAAATCCCTTGTAATAGAAAAAAGCATGACAGGTCCTCTTATATATGAGATCTGGGGTCAGAGAGACCTCACATCTCATATTTACACTAAAATGCAATTTAAAAAAAAAATTGTCGTTTGAAAAAAATAAAATAAAACAAAATGTCCCTCTAAGAGCTATGGGCAATGACTTGGAGACAGGTGGGGGGCTGGGGGCTATCTTCCCCTCACTCGTCTCCATGTCAGGCAAGGGACAGGTCCAGATCGCCATCACCGACCCGGCTCCTAACTTTTTTAGCTGGCTCCTAGATTCCAAGCAAATTTGTCAACCCCTGCCCTAAACAACCACATGGGCTGTCCCCCTATGAGATTTTATTTGGAGGGCCACCCAAAACAGGGCTATATTTTCCCCAACAGTTGCAGGCTTATCACTCTAGTCTGTTAGAATATGTTCAGATTTTGCAAAGAACTTTGAATAAAATACATGAAGGTGTTTATAAATCTATCCCTGACCCAGATTCTGTTTCAGGTATTCACAGAATCCAACCAGGTGACTGGGTGGTGGTCAAGCGTCACGTCAGAAAGCCGCTAGAACCAAAATTTGACGGACCACATTTGGTGCTTTTGACAACCGGTTCCGCAGTCAAGTTGTAAGGAAAACCCACCTGGATTCACGCCAATCACTGCAAGAAAATCCTGAAGTGATGATAACCTTTGAAAAAATTACGATGTTGTTCCTTTTCTTTTTGTTGTTTGTGAGAACTGAGACATGGAAAAATAACCCTTTCATCCAAATGTTAAAATTGTATGCAACCCATAGCAACGCTAGTGACTGCTGGATGTGTTCTCACTTACATCCCCAAACAGGAACAATACCCATGATAACAATGCCTCTCAAATTCACTGATCTAAACAGGACCAGAATAAATGGCTCATAAATCGTCTCCACAGCTAATGAGCACAGATCAGTAACTTTGATGGTTTCAAAACAGATAGACACTCCACAGATTTGTTTAAACATTACATGCCCGTTTAACACTAAATGTACACAGTTGGGCAATTCAGATTGCACCGGAGCAAAGATTACAGTTTATGGAGGAAACCATGGTCAATATTATTATATCCCAGATCCAGAACTAAATAGAACCCTTTATAGTACAAATTGCTCACAGTTCCCAATATGTTAAAATATTGGTTACCTGAGATTCCATATTATTGCTTCCAGTTTTTTAGGCTCAGGCATACCGTCTATACGTAGAGGGTTATATTATATATGTGGAAATAAAGCTTATGCCTGGCTTCCTACTAATGTTACAGGTACATGTTTTATTGGGAAGTTAGCACCTGC
This sequence comes from Lithobates pipiens, assembly GCF_037356315.1. Taxonomy (NCBI): domain Eukaryota; kingdom Metazoa; phylum Chordata; class Amphibia; order Anura; family Ranidae; genus Lithobates; species Lithobates pipiens. The sequence goes on from NW_027507784.1 coordinate 46,286,905, forward strand.
TTTGGCTGTTCGCAGAGATACAGTGCGAGCAGATCAAAGTCCAGAATACCCTTTCGTGTTCAGAAGAGAGCTGTTCACTGAAGGCGACATGGCATGGTCATGGTTCCCTTCCTGGACAGGATGGGGAATTGAAGCAATGAAAAGAATAAATAATTACACTAGAATTGTAGATGAGATTATTAACCTTACTACCACTGATATAGGTTTATTAAGTGAAGAAATGGTTCAGATTAAAAAAGTAGTATTAGAGCACAGATTAACGCTAAATTGTCTCACTGCAGCTCAAGGTGGGATGTGTAAGTTATTTCGCACCGACTGTTGTATATACATTTCTGATAATGAGGACATTATTAAAGGGCATCTTGCTAAGATAAGAGAACTACAGAATAAGGCCAGAGATATTGCTAAAGATGGATGGAACCCCTTTAAGGGTTTAGGAGGTTTTGGTGACTTTTTATATGGCATAGCAACATGGTTACAGAAACTAGGCGCTTACATTGTGATGTTCCTATTTCTAATATATGTTAATTACTTCCTCATCAGGCTGTGCCTCTGTGTGACTACCCACTGTACCAACAAATGGTCCACCAGCCCTGATGAACCCATTATTGTGAGAAAGTTAGGAGGGAGCTCAACAGGACGCCGTCTCTCTGCGCCAATGTAACAGGAGTTACCAGCAATCGGCTGAATGTAACGTGGAGAAGAATGGTGTCAAATAAACAAAAGGAGGGAAATAACATGGACATTCACTGTACTGTTCATTTAAGCACAAGAGACTCCATTTTGTTCTCACTGTTGAAATGTGTTCTGTAACCTTCACCTAACACACAGACACATCTCCTACTAAACACTCTACTCCCCCCTCCCTTCTCAATATTTTACTTTTGCAATTGTTCTATTAGCTAGCTTTTAATAGTATATTTCTATTTGTTAGCTTTTAATAACATATTTCTATTTGTTAGTTTTTAATAACATCTCACACCACCCCTTTCTTATCTTTGTATAAAATAACATGTAATAATAAATTTTGGCACTGAACGGACATTTTAAACACAGTGATTGTGTCCTGTGAATCTGTTCCTGCAGCTGCAGTATTAACTTTATTTTAGAGTCCCAATCAGAAATTAGTCATAACACTTATAATGAAGTATGTCACACATCATGTAGGCAGCTGGATCCTGACAAAATCTTCTGTAAGGCTGGATTCACACCTATGCATTTTTAGTGCTTTTTGCATTTTGCAGATTTGCAGTCCATTTACCATGGTTTCCTATGGAACACATTCTGTAGTGCAAATCTGCAAAATGCAAAAAGCACAAAAAATGCATAGGTGTGAATCCAGCCTAAAGGGTCCTCTTCCTGCTGCCAAACTTCTTCTAAGGGAGTTAGGCTGGATTCACACCTATGCAGTTTTAGTGCTTTTTGCATTTTGCGGATTTGCACTACAGTCCATTCAACATGGTTTCCTATGGAACATGTTCTGTAGTGCAAATCTGCAAAATGCAAAAAGCACTAAAACTGCATAGGTGTGAATCCAGCCTTATACCTTTTAGGTTGTCTGTGAGCTGCAGTGAAAAAGGTCCTATGGGGACCTGAATCCTCTTTTACCCTTATCCACTGAGAAAAATGTGCATAGTTTACACTGCATCTGTACTTTCATGCTCAGGTGAGGAAGGGAGGATGGTGGAAGACTCACATCCCAGTCCCAACGGGAAGCACAAGGCTGGTGAAAGTGCCTACTAGAGATGGGCCCGGGAGTGTTTGAAATGTTACGTGCTGATCCTTCCAAGAAGCCAACAATGCACGTGGCCTGCATGAATTGTGCAGCTGCGGACCAGGAAATTTCTCACTGCCTGTGATTAATCGTGTGCAGTGTTGGCTTCCTGGCGGGATTGGGCATGTGGGATTTCAAATATGTCCAAGTTCATTCCTATTGCCCTACACAATACCACCGGCGGCCACCGGGAGGTGAATGAAGGCCACTCAGGGACACAGGGGAATTCAGGTGAACCGTTGTCTTGGGTCACAAGGTGTCACCGTCTACTCAGGCGGATCACTGGCACTGAACCACGGAGGATCCGTAAATCAGAATGTGTTGCAGCCGCAGGCCGGAAGGTGTCACCGTCGATGAGTAACCACTTCTGGAACACAGGGAGCTTTGAGAACCAGACGTCACTTCCAGTCCGCGTTCTAATGTATTGTATAGGCACTTACCCCAGCGTTAAGCTCCCCGTTGGGACTGGGATGTGAATATTTTACCATCTGCCCTTCCTCACCTGGGTATGCAAATAGAATTTGCATTGGGCCATAACCTTTTTAATGTTTGACCTTTTATTTAAATAAATAAAATAAAGACGTGTTTTTTTTTCCACCTTGGCTACATTCATGCACTACTTGTTTGAAACACATTTGCATAGGAGCTCCATGATGTGAGTTTGTTTTCTCAATAGATGAGAGGGGAGGAGGAGTAACCTTAGCAATGTTTTCACTGTGGCTCATAGAAGACCCGACACCAATAACTCCCTCAGTGCTGAACGTCCATCACCAGGCAGAGGACCGGGCATCCTGCATGGAAGATTTATACAGGATTCAGCTGCCTGCACAATGTGGGATATACTGTACGTCATTACAGGTGGATTATTTGACTGCAGTCATTGTAAAAAATATATATTTGGGGCCAGGGGTGGACTGACAACTCATGGGGCCCCCGGGCAATAGGTGATTATGGGGCCCCTGGGCAATAGGCGATTATGGGGCCACACAGTATACACACATACAGTATACACACAGAATACACATACACACTGAAAAGGTACTGGAGAGGCGGGGCAGCTATAATCTTGGGATTTTTAAAAAAACACAGATTTTTACATACTGTCCCTGGTTTTATTGAGGCTGGTAACCCTGATGGGGCCCCCTAGTGGCATGGGGCCCTTGGGCAGTGCCCGGGTGCCCCAATGGTCAGTCCGCCTCTGTTTGGGGCATTCTGCATTGGAAAATTCCCTGTCTATTGTTCTGGTGATAAATTTGGTATTTTCCCTCACTTTCACATGCAGAGGTCCTAGCACAAATTTTATGTCAAAAATATAAGAAACAAAATACTTTATTGGGGTACATTCCACCCTGTACTGCGACGCAGCGCAGGAATACACTACATTACAATACAGTTCCAATCACACAATAAATACATTCACTCTGTGGTATGATGCCTAATGTGCTGTGCAGAGCAAAGTTCCCTGAACCATCATACATGATGCTGCTTACCCCAAAAGCATGTTGTGGCTCCTAAGGTACCACTGAAATATCTAGTGACAAACATGCAGTGCCTGAGTTAGACCCCTGTCCTGTACATCCTAAATGACACTGCAACTAAAACAAATCATGCAACATTTAAAAAAAAATGCAATAAGCAACAGTTGTGACAGAGAAGAGGGATAAGGGAAGGGAAAGAGTTCACAGGCCCACAGCTTTTTTTGAAGGCTATAAATGTAGTGCAGCGGTAAAATCAGTAAGACCCCTTTCACACTGGGGCATTTTTCAGGCATTTTTCAGGCGCTTTAGCTTGAAAAAAAGCGCCTGTAAAGCGATTGAAAGAATCTGCAACTGCAATCCCAATGTAAAAGCCTGAGTGCTTTCACACTGAGATCCCTTTCACACTGGGGCGTTTTTCAGGCGCTTTAGCTTTAAAAAAAAGCGCCTGTAAAGCAACTGAAAGAAGCCGTAACTGCAATCCCAATGTAAAAGCCCGAGTGCTTTCACACTGAGGTGCTGCGCTGGCAGGGCGTAAAAAAAAGTCCTGCAAGCAGCTTCTTTGCAGCGCTTTTGGAGCCGTGAATACAATGCTCCTAAAGCGCCCTTTCCCATTGAAATCAATGGGAAGCGCCTGTAAAACGCCTGAAAAGCGATATTGGCAGCAATGTTTTGTGGCCACTTTTAACCCCTTTATTTGGCCACTAGCAGAGGTTAAAAACGCCCCAATAACACTCGAAAAACGCTGGTAAAGCAATGATAGTTTAAGCGGTGCTTTCTGAGCTTTTTTCGGGCGCTGACATTGTGAAAGAGCTCTTAAAGCACTTGGGCTTTCACATTGGGACTGCAGATGAGGCTTCTTTCAAGCACTTTACAGGCGCTTTTTTTAACGCTAAAGCGCCTGAAAATGCCCCAGTGTGAAAGGGGTCTAAACAAATAATAGATAGCAAAAATAATAGCATTAAGAGAGGAAACTGAATTCCTCAATAAAACCGTATAGCAGTGAAAACAAGCGATAAAGCATACAATGTTCCAATAAATCCACCAAAATAGTTCAACAGGCATCAATAAAGTGTTGTCCTCTGTGATCCGCAATAAATGGCATGCGGGTGCAGGAACTGTGATGCTGAACCAAAAATGGCAGTGGAGGTATTGTGCCCCCCAAACCAAACAGTGTATTAAAACAGCTTACCAGATAGGGTTGACCACTGAATTATAGGTGATCAAAACACACAATGGGGAAAAAGGTCTCCCTCCGACCATACTGTGTCCATGTGATTCCAATAATACACAGAAGTAAAACCGAAAGAGCACACTCATAATGTAGTAAAGTAAAACAATTTTAATAACAAGGTAAGTATTGCACTCACAGGATGGAGAAGTCTAAAGGCTCAACGCACATCCATACAGCATTAACGACATTCCTACAGGCTTCTCTCTCAGCAGAAGTCCAACCGACCAATCGGAAGCAAGTAGCATGATGAAGTCACAGTCACAGACCATATCCTACGCATTTCATCATAGACAATGTCATATTTTCTAGCTCATCCCCAGACGACGTCATCTATGATAAAACCCCCCCATGCCGCCCACCTCCTCTATGATTCCTGGGCTCTCCCACTGGCAGCAAAGGACCACAATACATGTTGTTGGGATGGTGGGCAGGAGAATATTAAAGAACATCCCCCATGGCCATCCACATGTGAAAATCAATGATCAACATATGCCAATCAGTGCCCACAAATGGGCACTGACTGGCACCTCTATGGCACAATAAAAATGCATCAGTGCCACCCATCAGTGGTGCCATCTATCAGTGCCCATCCGTGCCTACCAGTGCCCACCTATCAGTGCCAATCTGTGCCACCTATCAGTGCCACCCATAAGTACCACCCAGTGCCCATCAGTGCTGTCTATGAGTGCCCATCAGTGCCGCATACTAGGGCCACCTATCAGTGACCATCATCAGTGCCACCTCATCGGTGCCCATCAGTGCTCATCAGTGCAGCCATATCAGTGCCCTTCATTGAAGAAGAAAACGTACTTATTTACAAAAATGTTTAACAAAGAAAAACTTTTTTTTTTCAAAATTTTCGGTCTTTTTTTATTCCTTGCGCAAAAAATAAAAATCGTAGAGGTGATCAAATATCACCAAAATAAAGCTCTATTTGTGGAAACAAAATTAAAAAAATGTGTTTGGGTACAGTGTAGCATGATCGCGCAATTGTTATTCAATTTGCGACAGCTCTGAAAGCTGAAATTTCACTTGGGCAGGAAGGTGTATAAGTGCCCAGTATTGAAGTGGTTAAGGAGTTTACAATCTGAGGTCCCTAACCAGGTCTGGTGCAAGGATTTTTGACTACACAGGCGAAGGTGCATTTTGGAGCCCCCCCATCTTTCTTCCCGCAACCACTTTCATACACTTTTGAGGGGTGACATTGAACTCCATGGTCCTTAAGTTGCATGAAAGTCAGACCAAAGTATTGCATGAACTACGTTGAAATTGCTACGACTTTAAGTTGCGCATACAGTATATGAATGATTATCATTGGAAAACCTAGGGAACGACTTGTCATGCGACTCTGATGTCCAAAGTCGCATGAAAAGTCACACAAGTGTGAATAGGACAGGTCTATATAAACAATTATCTGTGAACGCCAGAGGTAGAAAAACAAATTGAGCTGATCATTTTTGATACCATCATTATTTGCCCTCTTTTAGTGGAAGCATGCAGCTTTGAGGCTTAACAGATTTGGTACGTTTACTGAACACAGCCTCATCTTTTATTTTGTACAGATTTGAGGATTACATTGTGGTTGTGTTAATTAAAGCGGAGTTCCACCCTAAAGTGGAACTTCCACTCATTGGAACCCTCCCCCCTCCGGTGCCACAGTTGGCACCTTTCAGCGGGGAGGGGGGGTGCAGGTACCTGTCTAAATCAGGTATTTGCACCCACTTTCAGGCATAGACACAGATGGGGGTCTATGCCTCTTCCTGTCCCGGGATGCTGTCTGCTGGGACACACACGGTCCCAGAGACAGCGCGGACCATTTCCATTGCGCTGCGTGGCTCGTGCATGCGCAGTAGGGAACTGGGAAGTGAAGCCGCAATGCTTCACTTCCTGATTCCCTCACCGAGAATGGCGCCGGCAGCAGCCGAGAGCCAAGCAATTGCTCGACCTCGGCTGCCGACATCGCTGGACTCCAGGAAAGGTAAGTGTTCATTTATTAAAAGTCAGCAGCTGTAGTATTTGTAGCTGCTGGCTTTTAATAAAAAAATTTCGGTGGAATCCCTCTTTAAATTGAGTGTATTTAACTGCAAATATAGATTTGATAAACAGTTGCACATATATTATGCTCTTGCATATTTTCAGACAAATAGGTTGAAAAACAGGACAAAAAAAAGGAAAGTGAAACCCGTAGAAGAGAAAATAGATGCAGGGTCAGCATGACTAAAGGAGGAACAGGTCTGAGAAGGGTTAAATAAATAAGTAGTTAGTGGGGTAGGGGGGTAGTTTACCTGATCATTGTATTAGAGGTCAGATGGTCAGGGTGGAGCCACAAGGGGGTTTTGTGCAATCTGTTGATTGAAGAGTTCCCTCCCTCCTGCCCTGTATTCAGATTTTAAGGGGTAGTCTGGGTGGGGGACAATCCTGATGTTTCACGTTAAAAAAAAAAAAAAAAAAGTAATATGTTGCATTAGCTTGCAGGTCAAGGATTCAAGGGGGGGTTCAAGGATTAACCAGACTGTAGAAGAATTGGGGGCCCATCTAGGGTATGGCGCTCCCACCTGATTGGTTGTTGGTGGTTCTCCCAGGATCTAGACCCCCTGGGGGATAAAGCAAAATGTGGAAGTCGCAACATCTTCGAGCCGGATGGGGCACGACTGAGGACATGGTCGGTAATAATCAAAAATGTGATTTAAGAACACGCAAAGACCCCCTCCTGGTGTTAAAATTGTTTTGTTTTGTTATGTATTATTTTGTTAAATAAAAGGCCTGCTGTGGCCGTTAAAACCCATGTGCACGCAGTGTGTCGTGTTTTTATTATAAGTTCAAGGACTGTACGTTGATGAACCCTATAGTCACGGACATGGCATCAAATGGAAAGTGAAAGTATTTTTGTTCCGATGATTCATCTGTAAACATGCTGCTTGTCCGATTTCTACTTCTTCTTCTTTGTCTTCAACAAACAGGTAATTATACTAAAAATATTCTGCCAGTTATGCAGTCGGGGGGGGGGGGGGGGGGGGCAGTAAGAAGACTGTGAGGGTTTTGTTTTAGTGATTGTAGTAGTTAGAGGACACGGGTGGTTAAGTTTCCTTCCTAACCTGCAACAGAGCGAGCTGATCACACAGGAAGCTGTCCACATATCAGGAAAAAAATTGTGTGTAATCACATAACGTGTCTCATAAAATAATGTAACAATAAATATGAGTCTCTGTAAAAAGAAAATAGTGCGGTAATATCGGGGATGGACTGAAGCTGTAAAACTGAAATTTTCAGCATGTTAAAGTGGATGTAAACCCCGCTTTGTTATTTTTACCTACAGATAAGCATATAATAAGGCTTACCTGTAGGTAAAATGAATATCTCCTAAACGTGCACCATTTAGGAGATTTTAACCCTGCATGCAGCCTCTGACGTCATCGGCGCATGCGCTCTGAAGGTCTGGCATACCGGCCACTCACATCGCTGGAGCCCACAAACCCGGAAGAAATGCCAGGGGAACATGTCAGCCCTCTCAGTGGTGATCGGGCACTGCTGGGAGGGCTTCATTCTAAGGTAAGTATTTCATAATGTGCTAGTATACATTGCATACTAGCACATTATGGCATTGTCTTGCAGTTTTTTTTTTTGTTTTTTTTTCCTGCGATTTACAACCACTTTAACATTTTGAATAATCTAGGTTTTAAAAATGTCTAATCAAATCAATATCTCACTTGCAGTTATCCTTCTCTATGGTTCCACTGTATATAGGAACGTAACCACCTCTCTTACTCACTCTTGAGATGGACTATGGGATGTGTGGTGTGCATAGAGCAGTATACATGACCTGGGAGGGAAAAGGAGAGGTTTGGGAGCTCATAGAGGACTTTACAAGGAGGCAGGAAAACACAGTAAGAAACAATGTTTTGATATAGTTTACAGGGCATTAGGTAGTGGATGTGCATGGATTATTTTTGGAAAATAAGAATATGGTTTAGCGTCACTAAATCCTGATCCTGCCATATAGGTTGCTCAGGCACTTTCTAGTATGGAGTGACAACTATCTCCTAAGTGTGCTCCTTGTCACCCAGTCATGTGGACTTCAGAATGAAACTTTAAGTGCCCGTGCTGACACATTGTCCAGGCTTGGTTTGCTGCTATCACTGTTAGGAAGCCAGTCCTGAGCATTGATGTGTAGGTGCAGTAGGTGTAGACAGGAAGTGGCTGAAAGAGCCTGGAGGAGATCAACAGCACGGAGATGCAAAAAGGATGAAAAAAAAAAACCCATTGCAATGGTTTGTTATACACAGTACATCTAATGTCGTAAAATTAGGGTTTATATAAACTTTAAAGGGGTTGTAAACCCTCGTGTTTTTTCACCTTAATGCATCCTGGCAGAGACCGACCCCAGCCTTCTCGTTTTACTTACCTGAGCCCCGTATTTCTGTTGGCGGAGACGCGCTCTCCCTCTCTCCGCAAGGTCCCGGCTCTTCATTGGACAGATTGATAGAAGCGCAGCCATTGGCTTCCGCTGCTGTCAATCAAATCCAATGACGCGAGCGCCGGGGAGCGGGGCCGAGTCCTACATTTGTGTCTATGGATGCAAATGCGGGACTTGGGAGCGAGCCCGCAAGATAGCCTCCTCAGGAGATCGCTTCTCCTACGGGGTTATACGATGCGAGGAGGAGCCGCCGGGTGGGGGGGGGCACAGAAGACGAGGTTTGGGGCTACTCTGTGCAAAACGAGCTGCACAATGTAGGTAAGTATGACATGTTTGTTATTTAAAAAAAACAAAACAACAAACCCTAAGAGCTGGTTCACACAGCGGGCGATGCGAGGCGACACGACTCGCCTCGCCTCGCTCTCGCAAGTCGCCCCCCGTTCTGTACTACGGAACCGTTCTGAGAGGAGCGACTCGAGTCGCTCCGACTCAGAAAAAAGGTTCCTGTACTACTTTTGGGCGACCTTGGGGCGACTTGCATTGACTTCTATACAGAAGTCATTTGCAAGTCGCCGCTGAGGCAGGTCGCGGCCAGGCAAGTCGGAGTCGCCTCGCCTCGCCTGCTGTGTGAACCGGCCCTTACAATCACTTTAATGTTAGACACAGTAGCTGTGTAAACCCATAAGGATTTATCAGATGTCATTCCCTCTTTCTGGAATCACTCGTGACTTTTCTTTGCCATTCAAGTGCAAAAAGCTATTAACGTAATTCCAATGTTTATTATTCCACAGGTCACGCTCTGCAGCTGACTGCTCCTTCATCCCATCGAGCTATGATGGGGGAAGATGTGAACATTTCCTGCTCATTCACAATCAGTAACCCTCCTATCAATAAACCATTTCTTGCCATAACCTGGTACTTTCAGGCAAAAAAAATATTAAGTGTTCAGAACACAAAAGTGATAGCAACAGATCCTCGTATGTCCTATACAGGCCGGGCGGAGGATGGAATCGCTGATCTGTCTATATCAAACATCACTATAATGGACGGAGGGATCTATAAGTGCTCCATACTGTACACCCCAAAGAGGGAGGAGAAGGAGATCAGATTGGATATACAAGGTACAAAGTTCAACATATTTAACACATGCTTAGTATTTATAGCCCAAAAAAGTTAATTATTTCTCAATATTTGGAGTTTCAATAGTTCATGGTCAACCTCAGAAACACGGTTTACAGGAGTAAATACTATGTGAGCTTTGAACCTGTTTGGGTGCCAATGTTTTAAAACTCTGCTGTAGATCCCCAGCCATGAAGTGTGGTTCATTTCACCAGCTAATATATTCTTTAGTAATATAGGAGCCGGTGGGAGGAATCATAGTGCGCAGGTGTGATTTTTCACTTTTTTTTTTATTTATTTTTTATTTCAATGGAAAGCACAAAAGAAGAATGCCAAGGTGCAGCACACTGACAATGGCGGAACAAGGTCATTCAGTGCCCAGGGCAAAGATGCCAAACTGTGACACCCCCCCACCCAGGGGCGAACTGACAATTCATGGGGCCCCCGGGCAATAGGAGATTATGGGGCCCCCAGGCAATAGATTATGAGGCAACACAGTATACACACACACACACATACAGTATACACACACAGACACACAATATACACACACAGAATACACATACACAAACTGAAAAGGTACTGGAGAGGCAGGGCAGCTATAATCTCTGTATTTTTAAATCTGGCAGGCAACCCTGATGGGGCCCCTTAGTGGCATAGGGCCCCTCAGGCAGTGCCCGAATGGTCAGTCCGCCCCTGCCCCCATCCCCTTCCCAAGCAGAGCAGGAGGCAGAGCTAGTAGAAGCATATGCAGCACACCAAAACATATGTAATGGTTGCAGTGTGCATCAGTATTACTGTTTATATTTGTGATTAGTGTGATTGGTCATCACGATCACAAGGAATACAGACTCTTGGATTGTTCCATGCTGGTTTGGATCACAACAATTAATGGGCACACTGGCTGCTCAAGGGTGATTTCTGAAGTGCTGATTATAAATGTTGCTCTAGAACTAGAAATTGGCCTCACCACCATGTTTTTACAATACAAACCCAGACAACATCCTAGTTAAAGGAGTTGTAGTCAGAAGGTTTTTTTTTATATTAATGTATTCTATGCATTAAGATAAAAAGCCTTCCGTGTGCAGCAGCTCCCCTAATACTTACCTGAGCCCCATCTCTCTCCAGCGATGTCCACGAGGGTCAAGGCCATCCGTAACTCTCCCTCCTGATTGGCTGAGTCACAGCAGCGGCACCATTGGCTCCCACTGCTGTCAATGAAACTCAGTTAATCAATCAGGAAAGGGGCAGGGCTGAACCATGGCTCCAGGTCTGAATGGACACACAAGGCTGCAGCTCGGCTCGGGTGACCCCCATAGCAAGCTGCTTGACAGGAGGGAGGGGCCAGGAGAGCCGAAGAGGGACCCAAGAAGGGGAGGATCTGGGCTGCTCTGTGCAAATCCACAGCACAGAACAGGTAAGTATAACATGTTTGTTATTTTTATAGAAAAAAAAAAAAAACGAGACTTTACAATCACTTTAAGCAAAGCTTCCTTAACCTGGGTACGCCCAGATCAAAATGCTAAACTGTGCAAACTTTGATCTGTGTGTGGTCCTCCCTGTTTGGCAGGAGCCGCTTAAAACTGGCTGCTGCTTAATGGCCCTGCTGGAAAACCTCCTTTGATCAGTGGTCTGCAGCTAATGGCTGCAGGACCAATCAGTGTATTCAGGAATCTGTTAAAAGAGAATTATGTTTTTTTTGCAGATCCATACTTACCTAGGTGGATGCTGCATCTGTCCCCCTTGCCTCTTCACTGAGAACCGAGCAATTGAACACCGCTGATGGCTCAGTTCTCACAAATCCCTGAGCAGAGAGCTGCTGACATTCAATCAGAAGCTCTCCTCTCTGCTCCTCCACGCTCACTGGAGCGCTGAGCTGTGGGAGGGTGGGGAACGGCTCGCTAAGAGGCTGAGACAGCTATCAGTCCAGGCACCTGGCGGATCCAGACTCTCATTGTCGTGATGGACTGATCTGTGTGACGTCAGCGGAGAGCAGACTTCAGACTGCTCTCTGCTGAAAATAGATCACAGGAGTGCAAAAACGAAAATCACTCCTTTGACCTACAGGAAAAGCCCAGCCAAACAAGTTCAGGCTGGACATCTCCTTTAAGGCGCACTGAGCGCGCCGCCGTCAACGGCGATATGCCGCGCGTGGCGGCTCCCGTGCGCATGCGCGGGAGTGACATCATCGCAGCTTCGCCGAATGACAGCGGCGGAGCAGCGAGACCCACCGGGAAGATGGATGCGCCGGACTACAGGGGACAGCGGTGACTTCGCTGGCTCCTGTGTCAGGTAAGTGACACATAATGGACTACTATGCAATGCATAGTAGTCCATTATGCTTTACCTTTTGCAGGGAATGAAAGATGAAGTAACACCCATCAGGGTTTACTTTCTTTTTAAACCAGTCTGCCCAAATATGGATCAAAATCCATCTGGTCCCTGCTGAACTGGCCAAATTTCAATCCATGTATGCCCGCCCTTAGATTTTTTTTTTCCCTTCAGCCTGCTGGTTGAAAAAAAAAAAAAAAGCTAATAGTGTGTATACACAGCTTTAGACAATGTGTCAGGGTGTTTAATGAACTAGATGATAATAAAGATGCAGATTTGGCAGGGAAGACATTTGTCAACAGCACATGGACACTTGCCTAGTAGTACACATGGGACAAATGTTGGGCGACATTGGCTGGCTCAATAAACAGCCGACAGTCGGACCGTGTGTATGTCAGCCGGTCCCACAGAAGCTCAACGGGGGAGATCAGTGTACTAACATTGGACTTTTAGTACAGGGACTTCAACTGGAGCTGTCGGTTAAAAAAATAAATAAAAATATTAGTGTGAGGCTTAAGACTGCTCAGACATGGATTGATTTGTTTTTGAACATGCAGAGGCTGAAATGGATTCCCCCATCCACACAACTGAGCCTCCCACTGTGCTATTGTATTCTAGCTCCTACACTGTCCGAATACACTGATCAGCTCTGCATATAAATTTTTCCAAACGTGCCCACACGGACCTGCTACAGTGTGAACCTAGACTAAAGTCTGGTAAACACTACTCATTTTTTTGTTCAACCCAGGGCTGAATGAAAAAAAAACTGACAGCTCAGGAGGAGCCGCTGTACTAACTATGTTAGTAAAGCAATCTCTGCTTCTGTGCTATTGTGTTCCAACAGGAGGATGAGATATCCACGGTACCTACAGGTAAGCCTTATTATAGGCTTACCTGTAGTCAAAAGTGGTTGTAAGGGTTTACAACCAATTTAAGTGTCAGTGTGCATGTCTTTATTAGTTCCTTGGGGAACTTTGCTTTCAAGCTATCTAGAAGGAGCTAGTCACTAATCGACTTTTGGCTTCCTATATACAGTGGAAAGACGAGCAACTTTTAAAAAAAATCCTGACTCGGTTTGCGAGTGTTGTCTTGCAAAAAGAGCAGAATGCAAGCTAATGTGGTGTGCAGTAGCGCATTTGGCCAGGGGCACGGGGGCACCGGTAACACTAGGAACGGTTCAGAGCCGTTTGGAAATACTCTGAATCACTCGGAGATACTCATAAATACTCCATTCCCGAGTGTTTCTGAGTTCAGCCGAGCTGTCATAGAGTATTTCCGAGGCTCTCTGGCGTGCCCCCCCCCCCCACCTCTGGCCACATGCGGTATTATGTGCAATAGAAATCAATGCGGAACTAATTATCTTCGTTTCCATTGACTTCTCGAGTACTTTGGATTACAAGCATTCTCCTGGAATGGATTATGATTGTAATCCAAGGTTCCACTTTATAATGTATTACTATGGGGGCGCCGGACTGCCTGAGGTGGCCATTATTGATGGACGAACTTCCGACGGGATGTTTCGCGAACGCGGACCGCGAACGCGGCCGATCATTTGCGAACCGTAACGTTCGCGGCGGGCCCCATTGACTTCAATGGGAGGCAAACTTTGCAAACCTACAGGTCAAATTTGCAGCCACAAACTAATTAATAGCTGTGCAAACATAGTCCCACCACATGGCCAATAGGGATGAGCCGAACACCCCCCTGTTCGGTTCGCACCAGAACTTTCGAACGGACCCCAAATTCGAACGAACGTTAGAACCCCATTGAAGTCTATGGGACTCGAACGTTCGAAATGAAAAGTGCTAATTTTAACGGCTAATATGCAAGATACTGTCCTAAAAAGGGTTTGGGGACCTGGCTCCTGCCCCAGGGGACATGGGTCAATGCCTAAAATTTTTTTAAAAATGGCCGTTTTGGCGGGAGCACTGATTTTAATGACGATTAAAGTGAAAAAAAAGTGAAATATTCCTTTAAATATGGTGCCTGGGGGGTGTCTGTAGTATGCCTGTGAAGTGCCACGTGTTTCCCGTGTTTAGAACAGTCCCTGCACAAAATTACATTAAACGGAAATAACACCATTTAAAATTGCTTGCGGTTTTAATGTTATATCTGGTTCCTGCAATATGGTTGAAAATCATTGAGAAAAATGGCATGGGTAGCCCTCCCTGCCCATTACCAGCCCCTTTAGGTCTTGTACGCATATTAAGGGGAACCCCGTACCCATATTAAAAAAAGGAAATGCGTGTGGCCCCCAGGCCCTATATACTCAGAACAGCAGTATACAGGCGGTGCAAACAAGACAGGGACTGTGTAGGTTTGTTGTGTTAAGTTGAATCTGTTTGTAATTTTCAACTGGTACATTTTTAAAGTGTAGCTCCAGTCAAAAAAACTATTTTTAAGCTTTTTGGAAAACATAGGGAAGGGTTATCACCCCTGTATAATTTGTTTTGTCGTCCATCTTTTTTCATCTCACTTGCTGTTATCTCCTTCCGTTTGCAAGTAGGAGATGTTTGTAAATTGGATGTTTGAAAGTGGGGGCCTGCCCTATATGCTCTGCAGAAATGGCGGAACAAGGTGTTGGTTTTGCCACAACATTGTAAGCCCTCAAAGTGACTCTTGGTGGGTGCTGGAGCGCCCTGCTGTGAACGATTATATTAAGAATTGTAATTACATGCCATTGTTGAACAGTGGTAGAAAAATTGACCTTTGGTGGTTGTGGTGCTGGTGCCACAACACTATAAGTCCTCACCGTTACTCTGGGTGGGCACAGGAAGGGGCCCTCCTGTGAAATATTATATCAAGAATTGTAATTACATGTCCCTGTTAAACAGGGGCAGAAAAATTGGGCCTTAGGCACTGGTGCTGGTGCCACCACACTGCAACCTCTGCCATATACTCTAGTTTTAATGCAGGAATTAGCCCTGCTGCAAAGCATTGCATCAAAAATTGTAATTAAACGCCCCTGTTAAACAGGGGCAGAAAAATTGGGCCTTAGGCACTGGTGCTGGTGCCACCACACTGCAACCTCTCCCATATACTCTTGTTTGATTGCAGGAATTAGCCCTGCTGCAAAGCATTGCATCAAAAATTGTACTTAAACGCCCCTGTTAAACAGGGGCAGAAAAATTGGGCTGATGGCATCAACCAGAACCAGAAATGTTCTTCCAACATATCAGTGGAGGAGGAAGAGGATAGACAATCAACATAACAGGACAGTCACTCAGCATCAGCATAGGCAGTCTTGAAGGGATGTGGTATTTCAAAAAAAATTATTCGGTTACATCAGCTTCAGGTGCTTGGTAGCTGTGGGTGATCCAAGACTGATTCATCTTGATGAAGGTCAGTCGATCAACTGATTCGGTGGACAGGCGCACCCTGTGATCGGTAACAAAGCCACCAGCAGCACTGAAGGTGCGTTCCGAAAGAACGCTGGATGCAGGACAGGCCAGTAGCTCAATTGCATACTGTGCAAGCTCTGGCCAGTGATCCATCCTCAAGACCCAGTAAGCCAGAGGATTTTCAGTGGGAAAGGTGTCCAAGTCTGACCTTGCCCCTAGGTATTCCTGCACCATGTAAATCAGACGCTGGCGATGGGTGCTGGAACCGATCATACCTTGGGGCTGCGGACTAAAAAATTGTCTGAAAGCATCAGTCAGACGGCCACCTTCTCCACCGCTCCTTCTGACCGATGCCTCAGCAACACGTTGTCCAGGACGAGGAGTTTGTAACCTCCCAGTCTCTGGGAACGCGTTGCACAGACCTTTCTGCAAGGCCTCCCGGAGATGTCTCATCCTCTGCTCCCTCTGCGATGGCAAGATAAGGTCGGCAACCTTACCCTTGTACCGTGGATCAAGGAGAGTGGCCAGCCAGTAATGGTCCCTCTCCTTGATCCGAAGAATACGAGGATCCTTCCGCAGGCTTTGCAGGATCAGGGAGGCCATGCAGCGTAGGTTAGCTGAGGCATTCGGTCCGGAGTCCTCTGGGTCACTAAGGACAACATGATCCGCAGCTACCTCCTCCCAGCCACGTACAAGTCCACGTGTTTCTTAGGACTGTAAATCATCCCTACAAGACTGCTGCTGCTGCTGCTGCTGCTGCTGAGTGCCAGCCTCCACCTCCATGCTGACACAATCATCCTCCTCCTCCTCTTCCTCCTCCTCATCCTCTTCCTGTGTGATGGGTGGCACAGCAGGAACACTGTCTGGATAAAGGGGGCCTTGAGAGGCAAGGAAGTCCTCCTCTTCCTGCCTCTGTTCTGCCTCAAGTGCCCTGTCCATTATTCCACGCAGCGTATGCTCCAAGAGGTGGACAAGAGGTACAGTGTCACTGATGCATGCACTGTCACTGCTCACCATCCTTGTGGCCTCCTCAAACGGTGACAGGACAGTGCATGCATCCCTGATCATGCCCCACTGGCGTGGTGAGAAAAAACCGAGCTCCCCTGACCCTGTCCTGGTGCCGTAGTCGCACAGGTACTCATTGATGGCCCTCTGCTGCGTGTGCAGCCGCTGCAGCATGGCCAATGTTGAGTTCCATCTGGTGGGTATGTCACATATAAGGCGGTTCTTGGGCAGGTTCAACTCCTTTTGGAGCTCAGCCAGCCGAGCACAGGCATTAAATGATTGGCGGAAATGCACACAGACTTTCCTGGCCTGCTTCAGGACATCCTGTAAGCCGGGGTACCTGCCCAAGAACCGCTGCACCACCAGGTTAAGGACGTGAGCTACATAGGGCACATGGGTCAGTTGTCCCTGTCGGAGGGCGAAGAGGAGGTTGGTGCCATTGTCGCAAACCACCATTCCTGGCTTAAGCTGGCGTGGCGTCAACCACCTCTCGGCCTGCCCCTGCAGAGCTGACAAAACATCCGCCCCAGTGTGGCTCCTGTCCCCCAAACAAACCAGCGCAAGCACGGCATGGCATCGTTTTGCCTGCGTACTTGCGTAGCCCCTGGAACGCCTACGGAGCACCGCTGGTTCTGAGGACAGAGCACTGGAAGAGGCCATGGAGGAAGAAGAAGAGGAGGGGGTGGAGGAGAGAGGTGTGTCACAACCAGTAGTAGCATTTTGGAGGCGTGGTGGCGGAACAACCTCCAACACTACTGCACCTTGTCCTGCATCCTTCCCAGCTGCCAGAAGAGTGACCCAATGGGCCGTGAAAGACAGGTAACGTCCCTGTCCATGCCTGCTGGACCATGAGTCAGCGGTAATATGCACCTTACCGCTGACCGCTCTGTCCAGCGAGGCAAGGACATTGCCTTCCACATGCCGGTAGAGAGCCGGAATCGCCTTCCGTGAGAAAAAGTGGCGTTTGGGGACCTGCCACTGAGGAACCGCACATTGTACAAACTCACGGAAGGGGGCCGAGTCTACCAACTGAAAAGGCAGCAGTTGAAGTGCTAGCAATTTAGCCAAGCTAGCATTCAACCGCTGGGCATGTGGATGGCTGGGAGTGAACTTCTTCCGCCGGTCCAGCAGCTGGGGCAGGGACATTTGCCTGCTATAATCGGACGTGGGTGTACCGCTAGCAGAGTTCCCGGAAGCACTTGGCTGTGACACACCTAATTCTACACCTTCATTCCTCTCAGAGCAGGTTTCAGAGAGGACTGAAGGTCTAGTGGGGTTGGAGATGCCAGCTGATGAGGAGCAAGGAGAGGTCCGCTTTGTTCTTTGGTGTGGGTCTTTGAGGTACGCTTGCCAACGAGCTGCATGGCAGGTCAACATATGTCTGGTCAAGCATGTGGTGCCCAAGCGGCTGATGTTTTGGCCATGTGAGATACGCTTGAGACATATGTTGCAAATAGCAGCGGTGCGATCTGATGCACTCGTCTCAAAAAAGGCCCACACCAAAGAACTTTTAGAATAACGCGCAGAGGCAGCGCTCTGCACAGGCGGAGCTCTGCGGTGTGATTCAGTCGGTGTGCTGCCCCTAAGCTGGCCCCCGGAGGGCATCCTGCCTCGTTGGACATGTGCCTCCTCCTCCTCCTCCTCCTCCTCCTCCTCCTCCCTCCTTCCAGGCACCCACGTGGAGTCAGTGCCCTCATCATCCCCTCCCTCTTCATCGCTGTAGCAAACCTGGCAGTATGCTGCAGCTTGTGGAACATGACTGCCAAATTGCTGTCCTTCTTGAGCATCCCCTCTCTCTGCGCTCACGCTACTGCCTTCCTCTAGCTGAGTGTCATCATCAGAGCCCACAAAACACTGGGCATCCTCCTGGAGCATGTACCCAACACTGTGCTCAAAGAGTTCAGGAGACTCCCCAGGAGGACGTGGTGGGTCTAGGGAAGGAGTCACTGATGATGACATTGAGAGGAGGGAAGACGATGCGTTGGCAGCTGCTTTGCTACTACCCTCAGACTGGGTGAGAGAGGATGAGGAGGATGAAGAGGGCTTGGTCATCCACTCTACCAAGTCGTTGGCATGTTGCGGTTCAACATGTCCAGCTGCCGAAAAGGACAAGCATGTCCCATGGCCACGTGCTGATGACAATGCACCGCGTCCACGACCAGCACTGTTCTCTCTAGACACAGAGCCTGCTTGCCCTCTTTTATCGGCTCGCGCCTGTCTGCCTCTCCTTGCTGGCCTTCCAGACATGGTAATGGCCTGAAGGGAGTTGGGTAAAACAGCAGTTGGGTAGTTTATATTGTGCTGGAGGCACACAACACCCACTAACTCCTGCAGATGCCTTTATTATAGAACACCAGAGATAAAGGGGTATATACAGATGTATACTGTGCTGTGCTGGAGGCACACTCAACTTCCAATAACTCCTGCAGATGGCAAGTGGGCTCAAATAGAGAACAGCTATGTAGGTGGAAATAGCGGTATCTACTGGGTACAGAGCACACAGACAGCACGCACTATCTCCTAACACTACTGAATGCCAGCTCTATTATTAAAGATAGATCACTAGCTATATAGGTGAGGTGAATATAGCGGTGTATACTGCGGTCAGGGCACACAGACAATAACCAGAGAACACCAGAGATAAAGGGGTATATACAGATGTATACTGTGCTGTGCTGGAGGCACACACAACTTCCAATAACTCCTGCAGATGGCAAGTGGGCTCAAATAGAGAACAGCTATGTAGGTGGAAATAGCGGTATGTACTGGGTACAGAGCACGCAGACAGCACGCACTAACACTACTGACTGCAAGCTCTATTATTAAAGATAGATCACTAGCTATATAGGTGAGGTGAACATAGTGGTGTATACTGCGGTCAGGGCACACAGACAATAACCACTACACAACAGCAAGATAGAAAATCGGCCGAAAACGATCGGTGTGTACTGTGTTAAAGGTACACAGAACACCCTCTGCTTCAGACGCCAACACACTACACGAGGCCGCCGCGATGGCGGCCTTATATAGTGTGGGGCGTGCACTACACAGCCTGAGCTATGATTGGCCACGGGCATCCTGCCTGTGGCCAATCATGGCTCTCCTCGCTGCTGGCGCTGTGATTGGCCAAGCATGCGGGGTCACAGTGCATGCTTGGCCAATCATGAGCCAGCAATGCACTGCGCCATCGCAGTGCATTGTGGGCCGTGAGCGCCACGCGAATTTGGCGCGAACGGACCAAAATGTTCGGATTTCGCCGAACGGACGAACAATCAATGTTCGAGTCGAACACGAAGCTCATCCCTAATGGCCAATGATATAACACATGTATGAGGTGAATCTGGGATCGACAACTACAAGCATTCTTTTTTTATATGGGAAATTGTTGTGACAATTCAGGACTGTGGAGCGCATGAAGGCAATGGAGGAGAGGGAAGGTCAGGGTAGGCAAAGAAGAGGGTACAGGAGATGATCACCAGCAGCGTGACATACATCAATGACACCTGCACCGTGATAAAGTCATCTGACACCAGCACCGTGATAGAGATCACTGACATCAGCAGCGTGACATAAAGCACTAACACCAGCACCGTCACATACAGCACCGTGATAGAGAGCACTGACATCAGCAGCGTGACATACAGCAATGACACCTGCACCGTGATAGAGTGATCTGACACCAGCACCGTGATAGAGAGCACTGACATCAGCAGCGTGACATAAAGCACTAACACCAGCACCGTGACATACAGCACTGACAGCAGCACCATGATAGAGAGCACTGACATCAACAGCGTGACATAAAGCACTCACACCAGCACCGTGATATATAGCACTGATACCCGCACCGTAAGCAGCCCCAGTAGGAAGTCAGCATAGCACAGGGATGGTGGGAGCCCCTCATAATGAGCATAGCACAGGTATGGTGGGAGCCCCTCATAATATGCAAAGCAGAGGTACAGCCCCAGGAGGATGTCAGCATAGCACAGGGATGGTGGGAGCCCCTCATAATAAGCAGCCCCAGGAGGATGTCAGCATAGCACAGGGATGGTGGGAGCCCCTCATAATAAGCAGCCCCAGGAGGAAGTCAGCACAGCACAGGGATGGTGGGAGCCCCTCATAATGAGCATAGCATAGGGATGGTGGGAGCCCCTCATAATATGCACAGCAGAGGTACAGCCCCAGGAGGATGTCAGCATAGCACAGGGATGGTGGGAGCCCCTCATAATAAGCAGCCCCAGGAGGAAGTCAGCACAGCACAGGGATGGTGGGAGCCCCTCATAATAAGCAGCCCCAGTAGAAATATGACACCGCTCAACCTCTTCAAAGAGGAGGGTACGGGCATATAGTACTTTTTTTGCACAAGGAAGTGAGCCAAATGAAGAAAGAAGGTCTGTGTGCTCGATTAAAAAAATTGTTTATTTGGTTATAGACATATACATGGTCTACTGGTCACATGTGTTGAATTCCTCCGAGATCCATGCCTCATTCATTATTAGAAATGTGAAGTAGTTAACACTGTCGTGAGCTAGGCGAGTACGCTTATCAGTCACGATCCCCCCTGCTGCGCTGAACGTCCTTTCGGACAGGACACTGGACGAGGGGCAAGCCAACAGTTCGATTGCAAATTGGGCAAGCTCTGGCCAGAGGTCAAGCCTGCCCACCCAGTAGTCCAGGGGTTCATCACTCCTCAGAGCATCCACATCGGCCGTTAACCCGATGTAGTCGGACACCTGACGGTCTAGGCGTTCCCTGATGCTGGATCCGGATGACACCTGTCGATGGGTCGACTGAAAGAATAACCTCATATCCGAAGTCACCAACACATCTTCAAACCGGCCTCTTCTTGCAGGCGCTGTTGGATTGGTGCCCGCAACGCCTTCTCTGGGAGTGGGAATTGCTCCTCTGCCAGCACACACAAAAGCAGAATGCAGCATTTCTCGAAGCAAGGCCTGGAAGTGCTCCATTCTGCCAGCCCTCTGTGACGGCGGTAACATTTTCGCCATTTTGTGTTTGTACCGGGGGTCTAAGTACGTTGCCACCCAGTACTAGTCCTTGACCCTTATGCTTTTTATACGGGGGTCCCTATTAAAACACTGGAGCATTTGCACTAAACTGGAAGCGGTGTGGTGGCCTGGCTCCTGCTCATCATCCAGGATAATGTCGTCCTCTTCATTCTCCTCTCCCCATCCACACACAACAACAGGGATCCCAGAAAGGTTTAAAGCATGCTCTTCTTGCTCCTCCTCATCCGCCCCGGCACCATCCTCCTCTGACTCCTCTTCGGACTCCTGTTGTTCACTTGTCTCAGATAGAGTAGCCCCCCCTGGGAATTCATCCAGCACTGCGACTTCCTCATCTTCCCGCTCCTGCTCCTCCACAGCTTGATCAATGACATGACGCAATGCACGCTCCATAAAGAAGGCATAAGGTACCATGTCACTGATGGCGACATGGCTGCGACTGACCAGTTTGGTGATCTCCTCAAATGGGCGCAGAAGTCTGCATGCGTCGCGCATGAGCAGCCACTGGCGCGGTAAAAAAAAAACAGCTCCCCAGAACCTGTTCTGCCGCAGAGTTCATACAGGTAGACGTTAACTGCACGTTTCTGCTGGAGCAGCCTATCAAGCATATAGAAGGTTGAGTTCCATCACGTCGGGCAATCGCAAATAAGATGTCTGACCGGCAGATTGTGTCGCCGCTGAATGTCAGCAAGGCGAGCCATGGCCGTGTAAGATCTTCTGAAATGGGCTGAGATTTTCCTTGCCTGCCGCAAGATGTCCAGGGTATTTGACAACGAATCGCTGCACGGCCAAGTTTAAGACGTGTGCCATGCATGGCACGTGCGTGATTTTGCCCTGTTTCAATGCGCTAAGCAGATTGGCACCGTTGTCACACACCACTTTACCAACTGTCAAATTGAGCGGTGTTAGCCACTGATCTGCCTGTGAACGCAAAGCTGAAAGGAGTGCCGGGCCAGTGTGGCTCTTGGCTTCCAGGCACAACAGACGCAGCACGGCATGGCAACGTCTCACCTGACATGTCGAATAGGTTCTGGGGAGCTTGGGCAGCGCAGCGGAAGAGAGGCTAGCAGCGGAAAAGGAGGAGTCAGCCGAGGAGGATGGAGTAGGAGGAGGAGGAGAAGGGCCAGGCCTGCATGCAATCCGTGGCGGTAAAACCAAATCTACACGGGTGCCACGGGTTACATGCTTGACGGCCGTCAGAAGGTTCAACCAGTGGGCAGTAAAAGTGATATACCTTCCCTGCCCGTGTTTGCTAGACCACGTGTCTGTGGTCAGATGTATCTTGGCACTGACACTGTGTGCCAGAGATACATTCACTTGCCGCTGAACATGGCCATATAGCTCTGGGATGCCCTTCTGTGAGAAATACTTCCTTCCTGGGACCTTCCATTGTGGTGTTCTAAGGGCCACAAATTTGCGAAAGGCCTCCGAGTCCACCAGTTTATATGGCAGTAGTTGGCGGGCTATGAGTTCTGACAAGCCAGCCGTCGACCGTTGGGCAAGAGGGTTATCCGGCGTCATAATTTTTTACGCTCGAACATTTGGCCCACGGAAGCCTGCCTTTTTGCAGAAAAACGTGAGCTTGTCGTGATGGAAGGTGGAGTGGAGGACAATTGTGAGGAGAGAGGCGAAGGAGAAGTAGAAGACGAGGCTGGACGATGAGAGCCTGGAGTGTGGCTTTGTGTGTTCCGTTGCTCCCACTGGGCTCGGTGATGGCTGCTCATGTGCCTTCTTAAGGCGGTCGTCCCTAGGTGAGTGTTGAGCTTACCGCGACGAATGCGTTGACTGCAAGGATTGCAGATGGCAACGCTATTGTCAGCAGCGGACACGTTAAAAAAAGCCCACACTGCGGAGCCATGTGCTGGTGTCCTGGGAGTGCCAGATGTGACCATACATGGTCGATGACTCGCTCCTGATACATTTGCAGTCTGCTTTGTCCCTCCTGTGCAATGTAAGTTATTCCTGCTTCTCCTCCCTATCTGCTGGTCCATATCTCTCTCTGAACTCCCCTCCTCTTCCTCTCTTGTGGGCACCCACGTGAAATCACTAGACACGTCATCATCAACGTCACCTTCCCCACTGCTATAAGTAGAGATCTCGGAGTAGGCAGCAACACCGGGGACCAACCTCCTCCTTGGGCTGATCTGGGTACTGTCGTCAGACTGCTGAGTAGCGGTTGTTGCTACCTCCTCTTCCTGATCCAATACCAAGAGTGGCTGCACATCAGAAATGTCTTGATTTGGATCGGAAAATAATTCCTGTGACTCAAGCGGAAGGTATGTGGTGGTGTTGTTGGTGGTAGTGTCTTTGGGGGTGCACATAGCAGAGAGTGAAGAAGAGGGTGCAGATCGAGAGGATGAGGAGGGTGCAGAAGAGTAAGGCTGAGTGAGCCACTCAACCAAGTCTGGTGCGTCCTTTAAATGAATTGAACGCACCTTCTGCAACTTCCCACTTTGGCTCAAGCCTGTTGCTCCTGCTCTACCCCTACCTCCCCTGCGGAAGGGCCTGCCTCTTCCTCTGCCTGTCATTTTTTAAATGACCCTGTGACAAAACTCTCAGTCCCTATACTGATAAAGGACTGCTGCAGTATAGGGCAGCGGTCATCAGTAGTGCACCTCAACCCTATGTATTGTGGACCTATACCAGTCCTTATGGAATAGCAGACTGTACCTCACTCAACCCTATGTACTGTAGCACCCTAGACCAAGTTTCCAGTCCTTATAAGGACCTTTGGGGAACAAGTAGGTTGTGACTGATTAGCAGACGGTACGTCAGTCCCTATACTGATGAAGGACTGCTGCAGTATAGGGCAGCGGTCAGCAGTAGTGCACCTCAACCCTATGTATTGTGGACCTATACTAGTCCTTACGGAATAGCAGACTGTACCTCACTCAACCCTATGTACTGTAGCACCCTAGACCAAGTTACCAGTCCTTATAAGGACCTGTCACGTACCTGGTGGTTGAGCCCACGGATGCTGGGAGCGGCTACTCGTATTCCTCCGGCTCAGGAACTCCTGGTAGAGGATACAGAGGTTCTAGAGCGCGGAAGGGGCACAAGTGCCAAGCAGGACACAGGTGTAAAGCTCCGGGTGCTGGAGAGGAGCAGATGCAGCAGGAACAGCGACCAGCAGGCGATGAGATCGGCAGAAGACGCACACGCTGGAGCAGCGGGGAAGGTGTTCTGTAGTACGGCTCCTCACGACAGACCCGTAAGCAGGTATGGCAGGATACCGGAAGACTGGCACCGTAGAGGGACAGCAGACTGGACGAAGTGGTGAACAAGCCGGGTCAGGAACAGGCAGGCAGGTAGGTACCGAATCAGCAGGCAGAAGAATCGTCAGACAAGCCGGGGTCGGAGGCAGGCAGCAAACAAGGGATCGTCAGGATAAGCCGGGTCACAGGAACGAGCAAGTAGTAAGCAGGAGCAGAGGGGTCACGACAGGAACGCTGTAGACCGGACAGCAAGGAGGCAAGGCAACAGGTCCCCTTAAGTAACCCCTTTGGCGCCAAGAGCCGTCACGGCGCGCTCCCGCATGCACGCGCACGCCCGCGCGCGCTCCCGCGGATCCGCGGACCCGCGCGCCCAGCAACACCAGCGCGCACCCGCATGCGCCCACCTGTGTTAGCGCGCACCCGCGTGCGCCCAATAGCACTAACGCGCACCCGCGTGCGCCCATCAGGACATCTGTGCACCCGCGTGCGCCCACCTGCGTTAGCGCGCACCCGCGTGCGCCCACCTGCGTTAGCGCGCACCCGCGTGCGCCCACCTGCGTTAGCGCGCACCCGCGTGCGCCGACAGACACTCATAACAGGGGCTTTGCAGCCCGAACCTTCAGTAGCGGACCGATGGCTGGGCTGACCTTCTTGACATTGCCCCTCCCCAAGGGGCAGCCCCCGGATGCCCAACTGGGCCAGCTTAGCTGGGTGCGCTCTCTTGAAGGCCCGGATCAGCTTTTCAGCATGAATATTACTTTCCGGCTCCCAAGAGTTATCTTCAGGACCGTATCCCTTCCATTTCACCAGGTACTGGACCTGTCCCCGTCTCTTCCTGCAGTCCAGAATCGACTCTACTTCGAATTCGACTTCTCCGTCGATCAGGACAGGTTCAGGTGGACCAACGTCTCTGCCAACGAAGGGATCTGGGACAGCGGGTTTAAGAAGAGCCACATGGAAAACCGGATGGACCCGGAAAGACTCTGGTAGTTGCAACTCGTACGCCACGCTGTTGATCTTCCTCTTAACCGGAAAAGGACCAATAAACTTGGGACCCAGTTTCCTGGAGGGACATGCCAGCTTTAGGTTCAGGGTTGACAGCCAAACTTGATCCCCAGGCTCCAGGCTAAGTTCCCCTCTCCTCTTTCTATCAAAGATCCGTTTGTAATATTCCTGAGTTCTGGACATTGTTTCCCGAAGAAGCTTGTTGTTGTTGCTGAAGAAGGTCAAAGTTTCCTGAACGGCAGGTACCGAACATTCCGGGAGATTATTTGTTAGAAACAGGGGGTGAAATCCGTAATTTGCAAAGAAAGGGGTTTGTTTGGTGGTGGAGTGGACAGAATTATTGTAGGCAAACTCAGCGAGAGGTAAGAGGGAGACCCAATCATCTTGAGAGAAAGATGAGAAGCAACGTAAGTACTGTTCCAAAGTTTGATTTGTTCTTTCCGTCTGGCCATTAGTCTGCGGATGATAAGCAGAGGAAAAGGAAAGGTTGATCTCCAGGGAACCACATAACGCCCTCCAGAACCTTGAAGTAAACTGTACCCCCCGATTAGAGACAATGTCCACAGGGATCCCATGAAGCCTCACAATTTCTCTAACAAATACCTTAGCAGTCTCAGCAGCGGAGGGGGTACCTTTCATGGGAAGGAAGTGCGCCATCTTTGAGAGCCTGTCCACAACTACGAAGATGGTAGAATGGTCTTCAGAAAGAGGCAGTTCAACAATAAAATCCATGGAGATCATCCTCCATGGTCTTTCAGGGACAGGCAGAGGTTTCAGCAGACCCCAGACCTTGGATCTGCTGCCCTTGTTTCTCGAGCAGACCGTGCAGGATTCCACATAATTCTTGCAGTCCTTTGCCAGTTGTGGCCACCAAAAGGTCCGCTGCAGGAGTTCAAGTGATTTGATTAGCCCGAAATGACCGGCCAACTTATGGTCATGGCAGGCGCTGAGAACAGCTACCCGTACCCCCTGGGGTACAAAGATCTTGTCCAGATGCCACAAAAGATTGTCTCTTGCCTGCAGAGTGACACCAGGAGGAGGAGAGACACGGAGTGAGGCCCGTTTGATCTGGTCCAACAGGTTTTCCTGAAGTAAAAGGAAATTCCCGGAAGATAGGATAGTATCCGGGGGAGAAGAGGCTTAAGTTCCGCAAAACATCCTCGAGAGGGCATCCGGCTTGGTATTTTTCGACCCAGGTCTGTAGGTTATATGAAAAGAAAATCGAGTAAAAAAGAGTG
Source organism: Lithobates pipiens (assembly GCF_037356315.1). Lineage (NCBI taxonomy): Eukaryota > Metazoa > Chordata > Amphibia > Anura > Ranidae > Lithobates > Lithobates pipiens. The sequence goes on from NW_027507784.1 coordinate 46,314,080, forward strand.
CCCACCTGGCCTGACGTGGTTTTAGCCTCTTAGCGACCTTCAGGTACTCGAGATTCTTGTGATCCGTAAAAATGAGGATGGGGTGTGCTGCTCCTTCCAGAAGGTACCTCCATTCCTCGAGTGCCGATTTGATGGCCAACAGCTCCCGATCTCCCACATCATAATTCCTTTCAGCTTCCGAAAGCTTGCGGGAGAAGAATGCCACCGGATGCAGGAGGGCCTTGGAACCTTGCCTCTGTGAAAGAACAGCCCCAACCGCAATTTCAGAAGCGTCGACCTCTAAGATGTAGGGTAGAGCTGGATCAGGGTGCTTCAGGATTGATGCCGAGGTGAACAGCTGCTTGAGGGCCACAAAAGCCTCCTGGGCTTCGGAAGTCCAGTGGAACCGATAGCCCTGCTTCGTGAGCTTCGTGATGGGGGAGATGATGGTAGAGAACCCGCTGATGAATTTCCGGTAAAAGTTGGCGAAGCCCACGAAACGTTGAACGCCCTTCTTATCAGAGGGGGCAGGCCAATCCAGAATGGAGGAAACCTTTTGTGGGTCCATTTGAATGCCTTCCACAGAGATAATCAAGCCCAGAAACTGAATACTCTGCTGCTCAAACACACATTTTTCTGGTTTTGCGTAAAGGCCATGACAACGTAATCTGATTAACACCTTTTTGACGTGCTCACGGTGCTCGGACAGAGAAGAGGAAAAGATCAAGATGTCATCAAGGTAAATTATAACAAACAAGTCAAGATAGTCCCTGAAGATGTCATTCACGAAGTGCTGGAATGTAGCAGGTGCATTGCATAGTCCAAAGGGCATGACCAGGTACTCAAAATGCCCGAACCGGGTGCGAAAGGCAGTCTTCCACTCATCGCCGCTTCGGATACGAATCAGGTTATAGGCCCCGCGAAGATCCAGCTTAGTAAATACCGCCGCCGTCCCTAGTCTCTGGAATGGTTCGGGTACCAGAGGTAGAGGGTACCGATTCTTGATAGTTATTTTATTCAGTTCCCAATAATCAACACAGGGGCGCAGAGAGTGGTCTTTCTTCTCTACAAAGAAGATTCCGGCTCCCGCGGGGGAGGTAGAAGGTCGGATGAATCCCCTTTCCAAGTTCTCATCAATATACGTCTTCAAGGTGCCCAACTCCAGCTCAGTTAGAGGAAAGATCCTTCCGAAAGGGATTTCGGCCCCCGGAAGGAGCTCAATCGGACAATCGTAAGGTCTATGTGGCGGGAGAGTTTCGGCACCTTTCTTGTTGAAAACGTCCAAAAACTCGTGGTAGGCCTCAGGAACAGATTGGAGAATCTCCTTGTCAGCTTCCAGGCACAACAAAGAAGGGGAAATATTGGTAGGCTTAATCAAGCAATGCTGGTTGCAATAGGGAGAGGAGAAGTTAATCTTCCCGGTGCACCAGTCCACTTGAGGGTTATGGGCCTTCAGCCAGGGCATGCCAAGGATGATTGGGAATAAGGGAGAATCAATAATGTCCAGGCATAAAAGTTCTTGATGGTTCTCCGAGATGGTGGTCAACAGGGGTCTTGTTTCCTGTGTAACTGGCCCGGACTTAAGAACAGATCCGTCGGCCAAGTGTACTGAAAGTCCCTTCGCCCGTGGACGCAGGGGAACGTGGTTCTTGATGGCAAAGGTCAAGTCCATGAAGCCACTGCAAGCTCCAGAATCAATAATTGCGATGGCCCGAATACTCCTTCCTGGAAGCTGTAAGAGAGCGGAAACAGCCAGATGAGAAGCATAATCAGGTAAGGTGGATACAGGTACAGGGGTAGTGGCTTGGCACTTACGGAGCTTGGCTGGGCAGGTCCTTACATAGTGTCCTGGTTCCCCGCAGTACAGGCACAGATTATTAGTCCTCCTACGCAGACGTTCTTCCGGCGTGAGAGAGGGCCGTAGGAGACCAAGTTGCATAGGTTCGGAAGAATCGGAGGAAGAAGACACCGGAGCAGAAGAAGCTGGCTGAGGGTAACTGGGGACTCGAGGAAGCATCCAAACAGGACGGGAAGGACCGGCAGAGCGTTCTGATCTCCGTTCTCTTAATCTCCTGTCGATCTGTATGGAGAGGTTAATGAGAGCTTCTAAAGTCTCTGGGATGCCCACACGGGCCAGCTCGTCCTTTAAGTTTTCAGAGAGACCTGCACGAAATTGGAAGCGCAGGGCGGCGCCGTTCCAGTTGGTATCGGCACTCCACCGCCTGAACTCAGTTACATAGTCCTCTACAGGTCTGCGGCCCTGCTGTAAGGAGTGCAAGGCCGCTTCTGCGGTAGCTGTCAACTGAGGGTCCTCATAAAGCTGGGACATTGCCTGGAAGAAGGAGTCCAAGTTATCAAGAGAGGCATGCTTCTGCTCGAGAAGACGGTGGGCCCAAGACTGAGGTTCCCCTAGTAACAAGGAAATGACGAACCCCACCTTAGTGGCTTCAAGAGAGAAAGTCCGGGGTTGCAGGGCAAAGAATAAACCGCAGGCATTACGGAATGCCCTGAATTTGCTTCGATCCCCTGAGAACCTCTCAGGCGTGGGGACCCTTGGTTCGGGTGGCATCATTACCACGGACGGAGTGGGAGCTGGACCTGATGAAGGTGGTGAAGATGCCGACAAAGCCTGAACTTGACCCTCCAGACGGTTGTACCCTTCTTGGAGGTTCTTCACAGCCTGAGTGAGACCGGCAAGGTGGCGGCAAAGTTCATCCATCGGGGAGGCTCCCGACGTGGGCTCGGACATGGCTGTCCGGTACTGTCACGTACCTGGTGGTTGAGCCCACGGATGCTGGGAGCGGCTACTCGTATTCCTCCGGCTCAGGAACTCCTGGTAGAGGATACAGAGGTTCTAGAGCGCGGAAGGGGCACAAGTGCCAAGCAGGACACAGGTGTAAAGCTCCGGGTGCTGGAGAGGAGCAGATGCAGCAGGAACAGCGACCAGCAGGCGATGAGATCGGCAGAAGACGCACACGCTGGAGTAGCGGGGAAGGTGTTCTGTAGTACGGCTCCTCACGACAGACCCGTAAGCAGGTAATGCAGGATACGGGAAGACTGGCACCGTAGAGGGACAGCAGACTGGACGAAGTGGTGAACAAGCCGGGTCAGGAACAGGCAGGCAGGTAGGTACCGAATCAGCAGGCAGAAGAATCGTCAGACAAGCCGGGGTCGGAGGCAGGCAGCAAACAAGGGATCGTCAGGATAAGCCGGGTCACAGGAACGAGCAAGTAGTAAGCAGGAGCAGAGGGGTCACGACAGGAACGCTGTAGACCGGACAGCAAGGAGGCAAGGCAACAGGTCCCCTTAAGTAACCCCTTTGGCGCCAAGAGCCGTCACGGCGCGCTCCCGCGCCAAGCAACACCAGCGCGCACCCGCATGCGCCCACCTGTGTTAGCGCGCACCCGCGTGCGCCCAATAGCACTAACGCGCACCCGCGTGCGCCCATCAGGACATCTGCGCACCCGCGTGCGCCCACCTATGTTAGCGCGCACCCGCGTGCGCCCACCTGCGTTAGCGCGCACCCGCGTGCGCCCACCTGCGTTAACGCGCACCCGCGTGCGCCCACCTGCGTTAACGCGCACCCGCGTGCGCCGATAGACACTCATAACAGGGGCTTTGCAGCCCGAACCTTCAGTAGCGGACAGATGGCTGGGCTGACCTTCTTGACAGGACCTTTGGGGAACAAGTAGGTTGTGACTGATTAGCAGACTGTACGTCAGTCCCTATACTGATGAAGGACTGCTGCAGTATAGGGCAGCGGTCAGCAGTAGTGCACCTCAACCCTATGTATTGTGGACCTATACCAGTCCTTACAGAATAGCAGACTGTACCTCACTCAACCCTATGTACTGTAGCACCCTAGACCAAGTTACCAGTCCTTATAAGGACACTTTGGGGAACAAGTAGGTTGTGACTGATTAGCAGACTGCAGCAGAAGGGCAGCATTCAAGTATAATATTCTTTCTATATTTGGAAGAAAGAATATTATACGTGTACAAGCCTATTACCATACCAGTCCTGAAAAGAACCTTTGTTGACCTAATAGTAACTAGTGATGGACGAACTTCCGACGGGACGTTTCGCGAACGCGAAACGCGAACGGACACAAACGTTCGCGAAAACGACCGTTCGCCGCGGGCTCCATTGACTTCAATGGGAGGCGAATTTCGCAAACCTTTAGGTCGAATTTGCGGCCACGGGGTAATTATTAGGGGGTAGCACGTAGTCCCACCACCTGGACAATAGCATAATACATGTATGAGGTGAATTTGGGATCGATAACTACAAGCATTTTTTTTTTATTTGGGAAATTGTTCTGACAATTCAGGACTATGGAGCTAATGAAGGCAATGGAGGAGAGGGAAGGTCAGGGACCAGGGTAGGCAAACAAGAGGGTGCAGGAGATACAGAGCACTGACAGCAGCACCGTAATACAGAGCACTGACATCAGCACCGTGACATACAGCGCTGACAGCAGCTCCGTGACATACAGCGCTGACAGCAGCTCCGTGACATACAGCGCTGACAGCAGCTCCGTGACATACAGCGCTGACAGCAGCTCCGTGACATACAGCGCTGACAGCAGCTCCGTGACATACAGCGCTGACAGCAGCACCGTGACATACAGCGCTGACAGCAGCTCCGTGACATACAGCGCTGACAGCAGCTCCGTGACATACAGCGCTGACAGCAGCTCCGTGACATACAGCACTGACAGCAGCTCCGTGACATACAGCGCTGACAGCAGCTCCGTGACATACAGCGCTGACAGCAGCACCGTGACATACAGCGCTGACAGCAGCTCCGTGACATACAGCGCTGACAGCAGCTCCGTGACATACAGCGCTGACAGCAGCTCCGTGACATACAGCGCTGACAGCAGCTCCGTGACATACAGCGCTGACAGCAGCTCCGTGACATACAGCGCTGACAGCAGCTCCGTGACATACAGCGCTGACAGCAGCTCCGTGACATACAGCGCTGACAGCAGCTCCGTGACATACAGCGCTGACAGCAGCTCCGTGACATACAGCGCTGACAGCAGCTCCGTGACATACAGCGCTGACAGCAGCTCCGTGACATACAGCGCTGACAGCAGCTCCGTGACATACAGCGCTGACAGCAGCACCGTGACATACAGCGCTGACAGCAGCTCCGTGACATACAGCGCTGACAGCAGCTCCGTGACATACAGCGCTGACAGCAGCTCCGTGACATACAGCGCTGACAGCAGCTCCGTGACATACAGCGCTGACAGCAGCTCCGTGACATACAGCGCTGACAGCAGCACCGTGACATACAGCGCTGACAGCAGCTCCGTGACATACAGCGCTGACAGCAGCTCCGTGACATACAGCGCTGACAGCAGCTCCGTGACATACAGCGCTGACAGCAGCTCCGTGACATACAGCGCTGACAGCAGCTCCGTGACATACAGCGCTGACAGCAGCTCCGTGACATACAGCGCTGACAGCAGCTCCGTGACATACAGCGCTGACAGCAGCTCCGTGACATACAGCGCTGACAGCAGCTCCGTGACATACAGCGCTGACAGCAGCACCGTAAGCAGCCCCAGGAGGAAGTCAGCACAGCACAGGGATGGTGTGATCCCCTCATAATAAGAACCCCCAGGAGGAAGTCAGCACAGCACAGGGATGGTGGGAGCCCCTCATAATAAGAACACCCAGGAGGAAGTCAGCACAGCACAGGGATGGTGGGAACCCCTCATAATAAGCAGCCCCAGTAGAAATATGACACCGCTCAACCTCTTCAAAGAGGAGGGTAGGGGCATATAGTACGGTGTGCTTTTTTGGGTCAGGGAAGTGAGCCAAATGAATTAAGAAGGTCTGTGTGCTTGATTCCAAAAATTGTTTATAGACATATACATGGTCTACTGATCACATGTGTTGAATTCCTCCGAGATCCATGCCTCATTCATTTTTAGAAATGTGAGGTAGTTAACACTGTGGTGAGCTAGGCGAGTACGCTTATCGGTCACAATCCCCCCTGCTGCGCTGAACGTCCTTTCGGACAGGACACTGGATGAGGGGCAAGCCAACAGTTCGATTGCAAATTGGGCAAGCTCTGGCCAGAGGTCAAGCCTGCCCACCCAGTAGTCTAGGGGTTCATCACTCCTCAGAGCGTCCACATCGGCCGTTAACCCAATGTAGTCGGACACCTGACGGTCTAGGCGTTCCCTGATGCTGGATCCGGATGACACCTGTCGATGGGTCGGCTGAAAGAATGACCTCATATCCGAAGTCACCAACACATCTTCAAACCGGCCTCTTCTTGCAGGCGCTGTTGGATTGGTACCCGCAAATCCTTCTCTGGGAGTGGGAATTGCTCCTCTGCCAGCGCACGCAAAAGCAGAATGCAGCATTTCTCGAAGCAAGGCCTGGAAGTGCTGCATTCTGACAGCCCTCTGCGACGGCGGTAACATTTCCGCCATTTTGTGTTTGTACCGGGGGTCTAAGTACGTTGCCACCCAGTACTGGTCCTTGACCCTCATGCTTTTTATACGGGGGTCCCTATTAAAACACTGGAGCATGAAGGCCCCCATTTGCACTAAAGTGGAAGCGGTGTGGTGGCCTGGCTCCTGCTCATCATCCAGGATAATGTCGTCCTCTTCATTCTCCTCTCCCCATCCTCGCACAACAGGGATCCCAGAAAGGTTTAAAGCATGCTCTTCTTGCTCCTGCTCATCCGCCCCGGCACCATCCTCCTCTGACTCCTCATCAGACTCCTGTTGTTGACTTGTCTCAGATAGAGTAGCCCCCCCTGGGAATTCATCCAGCATTGCGACTTCCTCATCTTCCCGCTCCTGCTCCTCCACAGCCTGATCAATGACACGACGCAATGCACGCTCCAGAAAGAAGGCATAAGGTACCATGTCACTGATGGCGCCATGGCTGCGACTGACCAGTTTGGTGATCTCCTCAAATGGCCGCAGAAGTCTGCATGTGTCGCGCATGAGCAGCCACTGGCGCGGTGAAAAAAAACCCAGCTCCCCAGAACCGTTTCTTTCGCAGAGTTCATACAGGTAGACGTTAACTGCACGTTTCTGCTGGAGCAGCCTATCAAGCATATAGAAGGTTGAGTTCCATCGCGTCGGGCAATCGCAAATAAGACGTCTGACCGGCAGATGGTGTCGCCGCTGAATGTCAGCAAGGCGAGCCATGGCCGTGTAAGATCTTCTGAAATGGGCCGAGATTTTCCTTGCCTGCCGCAAGATGTCCTGGACCCCAGGGTATTTGACAAGGAATCGCTGCACGACCAAGTTTAAGACGTGTGCCATGCACGGCACGTGCGTGATTTTGCCCTGTTTCAATGCGCTAAGCAGATTGGCACCGTTGTCACACACCACTTTACCAACTGTCAAATTGAGCGGTGTTAGCCACTCATCTGCCTGTGAACGCAAAGCTGAAAGGAGTGCCGGGCCAGTGTGGCTCTTTGCTTCCAGGCACAACAGACGCAGCACGGCATGGCAACGTCTCACCTGGCATGTGGAATAGGTTCTGGGGAGCTTGGGCGGTGCAGTGGAAGAGACGCTAGCAGCGGAAAAGGAGGAGGCAGCTGAGGAGGAGAGGGAGGAGGATGGAGTAGGAGGAGGAGAAGAAGAGTCAGGCCTGCATGCAATCCGTGGCGGTAAAACCAAATCTACACGGGTGCCACGGGTTACATGCTTGACGGCCGTCAGAAGGTTCACCCAGTGGGCAGTAAAACTGATATACCTTCCCTGCCCGTGTTTGCTAGACCACGTGTCTGTGGTCAGATGTATCTTGGCACCGACACTGTGTGCCAGAGATACATTCACTTGCCGCTGAACATGGCCATATAGCTCTGGGATGCCCTTCTCTGAGAAATACTTCCTTCCTGGGACCTTCCATTGTGGTGTTCCAATGGCCACAAATTTGCGAAAGGCCTCCGAGTCCACCAGTTTATATGGCAGTAGTTGGCGGGCTATGAGTTCTGACAAGCCAGCCGCCAACCGTTGGGCAAGAGGGTTATCCGGCGTCATCATTTTTTTACGCTCAAACATTAGGCCCACGGAAGCCTGCCTTTTTGCAGAAAAATGTGAGCTTGGCGTGATGGAAGGTGGAGTGGAGGACAATTGTGAGGAGAGAGGAGAAGGAGAAGTAGAAGACGAGGCTGGACGGTGAGAGCCTGCAGTGTGGCTTTGTGTGTTCCGTTGCTCCCACTGGGCTCGGTGATGGCTGCTCATGTGCCTTCTTAAGGCGGTCGTCCCTAGGTGAGTATTGGGCTTACCGCGACTAACGCGTTGACTGCAAAGATTGCAGATGGCAACGCTATTGTCAGCAGCGGACACGTTAAAAAAAGCCCACACTGCGGAGCCATGTGCCGGTGTCCTGGGAGCGCCAGATGTGACCGTACATGGTCGATGACTCGCTCCTGATACATTTGCAGTCTGCTTTGTCCCTGCTGTGCAATGTAAGTCATTGCTGCTTCTCCTCCCTATCTGCTGGTCCATATCTCCCTCTGAACTCCCCTCCTCTTCCTCTCTTGTGGGCACCCACGTGACATCACTAGACACGTCATCATCAACGTCACCTTCCCCACCGCTATAAGTAGAGTAGGCAGCAACACCGGGGACCAACCTCCTCCTTGGGCTGATCTGGGTACTGGCGTCAGACTGCTGAGTAGCGCTTGTTGCTACCTCCTCTTCCTGATCCAATACCAAGAGTGGCTGCGCATCAGAAATGTCCTCTTGATATGGATCGGAAAATAATTCCAGTGACTCAAGCGGAAGGTATGTGGTGGTGGTGGTGGTGGTCGTGTTGTTGGTGGTAGTGTCTTTGGGGGTGCACATAGCAGAGAGTGAAGAAGAGGGTGCAGATCGAGAGGATGAGGAGGGTGCAGAAGAGTAAGGCTGAGCGAGCCACTCAACCAAGTCTGGTGCATCCTTTAAAGTAATTGAACGCACCTTCTGCAACTTCCCACTTTGGCTCAAGCCTGTTGCTCCTGCCCTACCCCTACCACCCCTGCGGAAGGGCCTGCCTCTTCCTCTGCATGTCATTTTTTAAATGACCCTGTGACAAAACTCTTAGTCCCTATACCGCTGAAGGACTGCTGCAGTATAGGTGAGCGGTCAGCAGTGGTGCACGTCAACCCTATCTATTGTGGACCTATAGCGGTCCTTACAGAACAGCAGACTGTACCGCACTCAAGCCTATGTACCGTAGCACCCTATACCAAGTTACCAGTCCTTATAAGAACTTTTGTGGACCAAGCAGGTTGTGTATTAGTGTTTAGCAGACTGTACGTCAGTCCCTATACCGCTGAAGGACTGCTGCAGTATAGGGCAGCGGTCAGCAGTGGTGCACGTCAACCCTATCTATTGTGGACCGATAGCGGTCCTTACAGAACAGCAGACTGTACCGCACTCAAGCCTATGTACCGTAGCACCCTATACCAAGTTACCAGTCCTTATAAGAACTTTTGTGGACCAAGCAGGTTGTGTGTTAGTGTTTAGCAGACTGTGCGTCAGTCCCTATACCGCTGAAGGACTGCTGCAGTATAGGGCAGCGGTCAGCAGTAGTGCACGGCAACCCTATGTATTGTGGACCGATAGCGGTCCTTACAGAACAGCAGACTGTAACGCACTCAGGCCTATGTACCGTAGCACCCTATACCAAGTTACCAGTCCTTATAAGAACTTTTGTGGACCAAGCAGGTTGTGTGTTAGTGATTAGCAGACTGTACGTCAGTCCCTATACCAATGAAGGACTGCTGCAGTATAGGGCAGCGGTCAGCAGTAGTGCACGGCAACCCTATGTATTGTGGACCGATAGCGGTCCTTACAGAACAGCAGACTGTAACGCACTCAGGCCTATGTACCGTAGCACCCTATACCAAGTTACCAGTCCTTATAAAAACTTTTGTGGACCAAGCAGGTTGTGTGTTAGTGTTTAGCAGACTGTGCGTCAGTCCCTATACCGCTGAAGGACTGCTGCAGTATAGGGCAGCGGTCAGCAGTGGTGCACGTCAACCCTATCTATTGTGGACCGATAGCGGTCCTTACAGAACAGCAGACTGTACCGCACTCAAGCCTATGTACCGTAGCACCCTATACCAAGTTACCAGTCCTTATAAGAACTTTTGTGGACCAAGCAGGTTGTGTATTAGTGTTTAGCAGACTGTACGTCAGTCCCTATACCGCTGAAGGACTGCTGCAGTATAGGGCAGCGGTCAGCAGTGGTGCACGTCAACCCTATCTATTGTGGACCGATAGCGGTCCTTACAGAACAGCAGACTGTACCGCACTCAAGCCTATGTACCGTAGCACCCTATACCAAGTTACCAGTCCTTATAAGAACTTTTGTGGAACAAGCAGGTTGTGTGTTAGTGATTAGCAGACTGTACGTCAGTCCCTATACCAATGAAGGACTGCTGCAGTATAGGGCAGCGGTCAGCAGTAGTGCACGGCAACCCTATGTATTGTGGACCGATAGCGGTCCTTACAGAACAGCAGACTGTACTGCACTCAGGCCTATGTACCGTAGCACCCTATACCAAGTTACCAGTCCTTATAAGAACTTTTGTGGACCAAGCAGGTTGTGTGTTAGTGTTTAGCAGACTGTGCGTCAGTCCCTATACCGCTGAAGGACTGCTGCAGTATAGGGCAGCGGTCAGCAGTAGTGCACGGCAACCCTATGTATTGTGGACCGATAGCGGTCCTTACAGAACAGCAGACTGTAACGCACTCAGGCCTATGTACCGTAGCACCCTATACCAAGTTACCAGTCCTTATAAGAACTTTTGTGGACCAAGCAGGTTGTGTGTTAGTGATTAGCAGACTGTACGTCAGTCCCTATACCAATGAAGGACTGCTGCAGTATAGGGCAGCGGTCAGCAGTAGTGCACGGCAACCCTATGTATTGTGGACCGATAGCGGTCCTTACAGAACAGCAGACTGTAACGCACTCAGGCCTATGTACCGTAGCACCCTATACCAAGTTACCAGTCCTTATAAAAACTTTTGTGGACCAAGCAGGTTGTGTGTTAGTGTTTAGCAGACTGTGCGTCAGTCCCTATACCGCTGAAGGACTGCTGCAGTATAGGGCAGCGGTCAGCAGTGGTGCACGTCAACCCTATCTATTGTGGACCGATAGCGGTCCTTACAGAACAGCAGACTGTACCGCACTCAAGCCTATGTACCGTAGCACCCTATACCAAGTTACCAGTCCTTATAAGAACTTTTGTGGACCAAGCAGGTTGTGTATTAGTGTTTAGCAGACTGTACGTCAGTCCCTATACCGCTGAAGGACTGCTGCAGTATAGGGCAGCGGTCAGCAGTGGTGCACGTCAACCCTATCTATTGTGGACCGATAGCGGTCCTTACAGAACAGCAGACTGTACCGCACTCAAGCCTATGTACCGTAGCACCCTATACCAAGTTACCAGTCCTTATAAGAACTTTTGTGGAACAAGCAGGTTGTGTGTTAGTGATTAGCAGACTGTACGTCAGTCCCTATACCAATGAAGGACTGCTGCAGTATAGGGCAGCGGTCAGCAGTAGTGCACGGCAACCCTATGTATTGTGGACCGATAGCGGTCCTTACAGAACAGCAGACTGTAACGCACTCAGGCCTATGTACCGTAGCACCCTATACCAAGTTACCAGTCCTTATAAGAACTTTTGTGGACCAAGCAGGTTGTGTGTTAGTGATTAGCAGACTGTACGTCAGTCCCTATACCAATGAAGGACTGCTGCAGTATAGGGCAGCGGTCAGCAGTAGTGCACGGCAACCCTATGTATTGTGGACCGATAGCGGTCCTTACAGAACAGCAGACTGTACTGCACTCAGGCCTATGTACCGTAGCACCCTATACCAAGTTACCAGTCCTTATAAAAACTTTTGTGGACCAAGCAGGTTGTGTGTTAGTGTTTAGCAGACTGTGCGTCAGTCCCTATACCGCTGAAGGACTGCTGCAGTATAGGGCAGCGGTCAGCAGTAGTGCACGGCAACCCTATGTATTGTGGACCGATAGCGGTCCTTACAGAACAGCAGACTGTAACGCACTCAGGCCTATGTACCGTAGCACCCTATACCAAGTTACCAGTCCTTATAAGAACTTTTGTGGACCAAGCAGGTTGTGTGTTAGTGATTAGCAGACTGTACGTCAGTCCCTATACCAATGAAGGACTGCTGCAGTATAGGGCAGCGGTCAGCAGTAGTGCACGGCAACCCTATGTATTGTGGACCGATAGCGGTCCTTACAGAACAGCAGACTGTACCGCACCCAAGCCTATGTACCGTAGCACCCTAGACAGACCAAGTTACCAGTCCTGATAAAGAGCTTTGTGGAACAAGTGAGTTGTGAATGATTAGCAGACTGCAGCAGAAGGGCAGCAGTCAAGTATAATATTCTTTCTATATTTGGAAGAAAGAATATTATACGTGTACAAGCCTATTACCGTACCACTGATACCAGTCCTGAAAAGAACCTTTGTGGAACTAATAGTAACAGCAAGTCTTTAAAATTATCCTCACTGCCTGACACACTGCTTCCTGCCTGTCCCTATACAAATTGGCAAAAAAGAGTAGGCTGGAACGATTAGCTGGAACAGCTCTTTTGTGGACCTGATAGTAACAGCTAATGATGATGATGATGATGATGATGAAGAAAGACTAATCTGGCTGAGCTGTCCCTAAAATAGCAGCATACAGCGCTCTGTCCCTTTATCTAAACTGACAAAAGAAACTCAGGCTGCTGACCTAACACCTATACCAGTCCTGAAAAGAACTTTTGTGTACCAAATAGCTAGCGTTTTCTCTGTCCCTACTCCACACAGGATCCTTTCCCTACAGTGACAGAAGAAAGAATGTAAAATGGCCACCGGATCGGGTGTATTTATAGGTTAGGGGGAATGTCCAAGTGTCCATGAGCTGTCATGTCTCAATTGGTTGTCCTGTAACACATGATAAACGTGTCACGAAAGGTTAAAGTTCTTGTATACATTAAACACGTAAGTCCGCCGGGGCGAACGACGGAAAAAGGCGTTCGAACCCGCGGACGGCGAAAGTCGGAAATTCGCCGCGAAACGACCGCCGGGCGAACCGTTCGGCCATCACTAATAGTAACAGCTACTGATTAAACTGACTCTCACTGCCTCACACACAGCTTCCTGCCTGTCCCTATATAAACTGACAAAACAGAGGCTGCTGAAACAATAACTTGAATAGCACTTTTGTGGACCTAATAGTAACAGCTAATGATTAAACTGACTGTCCCTGCAGCACACAGCGTCCTGTCCCTTTCTCTAAACTGACAAAAGACACTCGGGCTGCTGCAACAATCAGTAGCACAGCAGTGCCTCAAACCTATATCCTAAACTACACCTAACACCTATACCAGTCCTGAAAAGAACTTTTGTGTACCAAATAGCTAGCGATTTGGGTCACTGCATTCTCTCCCTGCTCCACACAGCAACCTCTCCCTATAGTGACAGAAGAAAGAATGTAAAATGGCCGCCGGATCGGGTCTATTTATAAGTTAAGGGGAATGTCCAAGTGTCCATGTGCTGTAATGTCTCAATTGGCTGTCCTGTACCCCATGATGGATGTGTCATCATAGGTCAAAGTTCTTTTACACAGTAAACACGGAAGTCCACTGGGCGAATGGCGGCAATAGTCTGCCGATCGGGCGGACGGCGAATGGCCGAAATTCGCCGCGAAACGACCGCCGGGCGAACCGTTCGGCCATCACTAGTGGCCATTGTCTGTCTGTAATATAATTAACTCTTATCTGATGGTATAAATTTCTGTGTAAATTCAGTGTGTTTCTCTAACGAAGCAGTTCTTTTGGTTTGCTCCAAAAACTGGTGTTGCTTGGTTCTTTGGGTCAGCTACATCTATATCCACTGGCCTCACGTTCCTGGGCTTGAGAAGCAGCTTCTTTGGGGAGATACCCAGGCAAGGAGTCCATCACAGAATTTCTTAATAGAATTTCTTAATAGGAGTCCATCACAGAATAGAAGCTGTAGAATAGTTGTCTCCAAAGCCAGTGGCGGCCTGTCCCTAGGGGGCGCCTGGGTGCCCCCTCCCCCCTTCAGGCAGTAACAAAAAAAAGCCAAAAAGTAAGAAAATAAGAACCTTTTTTTGTAAGTGCACGGTGTTCAGATGCCACAGTGCACCTATGGGAAGCACCACGTCTATGCAATTACGAGATTGCAGACGTGGCACTTCATTCGCGGGCATTTAGCTCACCTTGCGGCGCTTTCTGAAGTGCCGAGTAGCTTCAGCCTGGTGTTCGTTGTATATATTACTACGGCCGGGCGGTTTGATTGACATCTGAGTTTTATGTCACTTCCTGTTTTCTCTCTCCAGTTGCGCCCAGGAAAGAGGAAACAGGAAGTATGGGAGGACGGACCTCTCCATAGGAGACAACGCTGGAGAGGACAACACACAGCAAGGTAAGTAACGGGGGGGAGGGGGGTTTGATGTGACACAGGCAGGCGGCTGCAATTTGGGGGGACACATGCTGCTGCAATTTGGTGGGACACATGCTGCTGCAATTTGGTGGGACACATGCTGCTGCAATTGATGGTGACATGTGCTGCTGCAATTTGGTGGTGACACAGGGTTCTGCAATTTGGTGGGGCACATGATGCTGCAATTTGGTGGGACACATGCTGCTGCAATTTGGTGGGACACATGCTGCTGCAATTGATGGTGACACATGCTGCTGCAATTGATGGTGACACATGCTGCTGCAATTTGGTGGGACACATGCTACTGAAATTTGGTGGGACACATGCTGCTGCAATTTGGTGGGACACATGCTACTGCAATTTGGTGGGACACATGCTGCTGCAATTGATGGTGACACCCGCTGCTGCAATTGATGGTGACACCCGCTGCTGCAATTGATGGTGACACCTGCTGCTGCAATTGATGGTGACACCCGCTGCTGCAATTGATGGTGACACCCGCTGCTGCAATTGATGGTGACACAGGCTGCTGCAATTTGGTGGTGACACAGGTTGCTGCATTTGGTGGGACACAGGCTGCATTTTATGTGATACAGGCTGCATGTAAGGAGGGACTCCGCTGGGGACACCTGATGGCATCTGGTGGCAGGCGACGTGGCTAGTGACACGCTCAGGGCCCCCACTGATTCTGCATTATGGTGAGTCAAATGATTTAATTTTATATTACAGTGTTATAATAGAAATAATGCACTTCAATCATCCTGACACCATAACATCCATGGTGCTGGGAAGATTGAAATGCTAACACCAGGTGTTTGGAATATCTTTATCTACTGATTGTTAAACTTTGTAGAATACACATATTTCTATTGTGTAGAATCTGGGCCTGCTGTCCTTCCATCCCTCTCTCCCTCTCCCTCCATGCCTTGTTCATCTCAGACACTAACCACACCACCTTAGAGCCACGCCCACTATTTCACTGAAACCACACCCATTTTCACAAAAGGAAGGGCAGGGTCTGGCGCTCCCCCATCCTCAAACTTCACCAGCTGCCACTGTCCAAAGCTATAACAATGATACTAATCCTGAAAGTGTATTAACCGTGTAGAAATAGCAGTATTTAGTGCCAGCAGCAGCAAAAGGAGAGCGCACTACTCATTGTGGTTAAGAAATTTAGTGGCGGGACTAGAGAGGAGGGGACCTGAGAGAAAGGGCAGAGGGGAAGCAGTCACTACACAGAGAAGGAATGGGCTAGGAGTGACTGATCATTCAGAGAGAAAAAAAAAACAAGACTAAGACCTCATATACACTATTCGATTTCCTGCAGATTTTTGTCTTCAGATTTACCAAAACCATGTAATATGAGTTCAAACCATAAGAGTTTCAATTTGTATGCAATCAGGCAGCCCTTGCACTACATGATTTTGGTAAATCTATAGAAAAAAAATCAGCAGTAAATCTAATAGTGTGTATGGGGTCTAAGGGGTGGTGCTGGTGATGTCACACAGACATCGGGGGGCAGTGGGCACTATGAAAGAGAAAGTAGCAGTGAAAGAATTGAAATGAGTGAAGGGAGAGAGAAGCCACTGTGCAAGCAAGCAGAGGAGCGGTAATGCTGTATATGTAGGAAAGCATTTATAACTGATGGCTTTCCATTATCCCAACCTCACGTGTTGCTGGGGGATTAGTACAGTGCAGACAGAGGGCGGGTGACGGGTGTAGTGCTACGACCTGACCTACATGCAGGACCAAAGCCACTCTCTGTTTAATGCATAGCTCCCAACTGTCCCTGATTTAGAGCAATGCCCCTCTTTCCTCCTCATTTGTCCCTCATTTTGGTCTGATCTATATAGTTGTATATAAAATGCACTTTTTATCTTTCAAAAGTATTTCCCAGTGCTAAACCTTTCATCCAAATTCTAAATTCCAAAAGCCAATATAAAGGGAAAGTAGTGGTAAAAAAACAAAATAAAAATATAAAACACTTGTAGGTTTAACTGATCATTTTTTATACAGTATAGTTCTCCTTTAAGGGTGTATGTCAGGTTGTGTGTCCTATGCCTGGCAGCATATTCTGCACTGGTCACAGCAGTACCCAGCAGACTGTGCCCTCCTCTCACAGTAGTTCACATGGCAGCTGCCCCTCTACCACCCCCTCACCCCCGTCCTGGCCCTGCACACTGGCATAACATTGTTTTTACTTTTTAGCCATTTTTATTTTACTCATTATGCACATGTTACTTCACACATCCCCTACTGCAGTGCCAGGATGGGTTTGTCCAGGAACAGTGCCCCCCTGATTCTTGCTAATACACAACATAGAACGAGTTGACAGCCCTGTGCCTGATCTTCACCCCCCAGTCTGGCTGCCTATGGTTTGTATGCATGGGCAATTGTTGGCTTTCAAACAGCTGGGAGGCATTTGCACATATATGGCGTGCTTTTCATGTTGGCTGTGGGTGGCTGGGGCTTGACAGCAGTAATTGTCAGAGCAGACATGAATCTACAGTCCACTGGATATCAGCCACTCATCTGGAACGTCTGTAAGGTGAGGATAGTACCTCTTGCCACACGCCCTCCCCCCACATAACACCACTGCATCTGGGGCAGCTGCTTGTCCTGCCCATGGCCCCCACCACTACCTTGTCCTGCCCATGGCCCCCACCACCACCTTGTCCTCCCCATGGCCCCCACCACCACCTTGTCCTGCCCATGGCCCCCACCACCACCTTGTCCTCCCTATGGCCCCCACCACCACCTTGTCCTAGCCCTGATCTGAACACAGCAAATGGCAGATGGTGCTGCAGCATGGCTGCGCATGAGCTGGGCGACTGGGAGGATGTCAAATGATATTCACCGAGGATGGGAGAGCTCCTACTCCGCCACTAGTTAACCACTTGCCTTCTGGGCACTTTTTCCCCCTTCCTGCCCAGGCCAATTTTCAACTTTCAGCGCTGTCGCACTTTGAATAACAATTGCACGGTCATGCAACACTGTACCTAATCAAATTTTTTTATTTTTTTGCACAAATAGAGCTTTCTTTTGGGGGTATTTATAGTGTTACTAAACCCAGGACTCTGCATTCACTATATCTGGTCTCCCACCATACACAGAACATGGAAATGCAATTATTTTAGTAAATATAAACTGCTAAATACCTTTTCTCATCAGCAATATATAGCAGTCTTGTGACTTCTATCAGTGCTTGGCTAAAGCTTGTAAGTTTTCATACGCCACTGGCTGACCTATCAGGATGTAGGACCCATGACTCTCTGTCCGGACAGTGCTGATTGACCCTGTGCTGATCAAATGCACTCTCCCAAGAAAAAAAAAAACTCTCTAGCAATACACACCAAACCGAGCATGTGCAGCCTGACTCCAGTAACTCTGTCTTATTCGGACATGTTTTGGAGATACTGGAAAAAGGGGAGGATCTGTGCATACAGAATCAAACAGCTTTTTTACACAATGCAGAGGATTAACCCCTTAGGTTCCACAATGAGTATAACATGCATGCTTTACTGCATATACAAACTGATTTTACTTGGTGGGTTTAGTAACACTTTAATCACTACTGTTTTTTTTTTCTATTAAAACAAACGAAAAAAGAACGAAAAATTTAAAAAAAATAAAGTTTTCATAGTTTGTTATAAAAGTTTGCAAACAGGTAATTTTTTTCTTACATTGATGTGCGCAGATGAGGCTGCACTGATGGGCACTGATAGGCTGTACTGATGGGCACTAGGGATGAGCTTCGTGTTCGAGTCGAACGTACGTTCGACTCGAACATTGGCTGTTCGGCCGTTCGGCGAATTCCGAACGTTTGGGCCGTTCGCGTCAAAATTCGAGCGACGCGCGCGCGGACCACAATGCACTGCGGTGGCGCAGTGCATTGCTGCCCCATGATTGGCCAAGCATGCACTGTGACCCCGCATGCTTGGCCAATCGCAGCGCCGGCAGCGAGGAGAGCCATGATTGGCCACAGGCATTCTGCCTGTGGCCAATCATAGCTCAGGCTGTGTAGTGCACGCCCCACACTATATAAGGCCGCCTTTGAGGCGGCTTCGTGTAGTGTGTTACTTAGCATCTGAAGCAGTGGGTGTTCTGTGTACCTTCAACACAGTACACACCAATCGTTTTTTGGCTGATTTCCTATCTTGCTGCTGTGTAGTGGTTGTTGTCTGTGCCCTGACCGCAGTATACACCACTATATTCACCTCACCTATATAGCTAGTGATCTAGCTTTAACCACTTAACAACTGCCCATTGCCGATTAACGGCTTCAGGGCGGTTGTTTAACTCTGAGAGGCCGTTAATTAAGAGTAATTAAGAGTTAATTAACGGCCTCCCAGAATTCTGCTCTCGCGTGCCCCGAGGTGTGCGCACTCGAGAGCATCCGTGACCGCCGGGTCGCATCACGGATCACGGTAAACGGCCGCTCATAGCGGCCGTTTACCACGTGATTGCTCCGTCAAATGACGGAGTGATCACTTGGAAACAAACCGGCGTCATGTTATGACGCCTGTTCCTCCCTCCCCTCTCTGTACCGATCGGTACAGCGGAGGGGAAAGAGATCGGTGTCAGCAGCGATGTGGGCTGCATCTGCAGTGCCCACATCGCTGCTCACCGAATTTAACCCCTCAATTCCCTGCCAATACTCTGCAATACCAGTGCATACTCTGCAGTACCCTGCCATTACTCTGCAGTACCCCGCCATTACTCTGCAGTGCAGTACCCTGCCATTACTCTGCAGTGCAGTACCCTGCCATTACTCTGCAGTGCAGTACCCTGCCATTACTCTGCAGTGCAGTACCCTGCCATTACTCTGCAGTGCAGTACCCTGCCATTACTCTGCAGTAACCCCCATTACTCTGCAGTACCCCCCAATACTCTGCAGTACCCGCCGTTACTCTGCAGTACCCGCCATTACTCTGCAGTACCCCCAATACTCTGCAGTACCCTGCCATTACTCTGTAGTACCCCCAATACTCTGCAGTACCCTGCTATTACTCTGTATTACCCCGCCAATACCCGGCCAATACTCTGTAATACCCTGCCATAAATTGCCATACTCAGCCATACTCAGAGATACCCAGCCATACTCGGTGATACCCTGAAATACCCAGCCATAGACGCCCCCCACCCCTCACCACCCTCCGGTGCTTCTACCAACTCGCCAGTACGATAAAAGCCAGAATCTTTTTTTTATTTTTTATTTCAGGCTTCCCAGCCTAGAGGTGAGATGTGGGGTCATATTGACCCCCCAGATTTCACTGTAAAGAGGACCTGTCACCCCATATTCCTATTACAAGGGATGTTTACATTTCTTGTAATAGGAATAAAAGTGATCAAAAATATATTTTTGGGGAAAAAAATGTCAAACTAACATAAATAAAGTAAAATGAACAATAAAAAAATAAAATAAAAATTAAAGCGCCCATGTCCCCATGTGCTCGCATGTGCCACACATGTGAGGTATCGCCGAGAATGTTAGAGCGAGAGCAATAATTCTAGTCCTAGACCTCCTCTGCAACTCAAAACATGTAACCAGTAAAAAAAAAATTCAAGCGTCGCCTATGGGGATTTTTTAAGTAGCGACGTTTGGCGCCATTCCACGGGCATGTGCAATTTTGAAGAGTGACATGTTTGATATCTATTTACTCAGCATAACTTCATCTTTCACTTTATGCAAACATTGGGCTAACAAGTGGTTAATAAAAGAGCTTGCAGTCAGTAGTGTTAGGAGTGCGTGCTGTCTGCGTGCTCTGTACCCAGGACATACCGCTATAATATAGGGCAGGCCCCTACTTTCAAACATCCAACTTACAAACATCTCCTACTTGCAAACGCAAGGAGACAGCAGCAAGTGAGATGAAAAAAGATGGACGACAAAACAAATTATACAGGGGTGATAACCCTTCCCTATGTTTTCCAAAAAGCTTAAAGATAGTTTTTTTGACTGGAGCTACACTTTAAAAATGTACCGGTTGAAAATGACAAACAGATTCAACTTAACACAACAAACCTACACAGTCCCTGTCTTGTTTGCACCGCCTGTATACTGCTGTTCTGAGTATATAGGGCCTGGGGGCCACACGCATTTCCTTTTTTTAATATGGGTACGGGGTTCCCCTTAATATGCGTACAAGACCCAAATAGGCTGGTAATGGGCAGGGAGGGCTACCCATGCCATGTTTCTCAATGATTTTCAACCATATTGCAGGAACCAGATATAACATTAAAACCGCAAGCAGTTTTAAATGGTGTTATTTCCGTTTAATGTCATTTTGTGCAGGGACTGTTCTAAACACGGGAAACACGTGGCACTTCACAGGCATACTACAGACACCTCCCAGGCACCATATTTAAAGGAATATTTCACTTTTTTTTTTTCACTTTAATCGTCATTAAAATCAGTGCTCCCGCCAAAACGGCAGTTTTTAAAACTTTTTTTTTCAGTGACCCATGTCCCCTGAGGCAGGAGGCAGGTCCCCAAACCCTTTTTAGGACACTATCTTGCATATTAGCCGTTAAAAATTAGCACTTTCCAATTCGAACGTTCGAGTCCCATAGACTTCAATGGGGTTCTAACGTTCGTACCGAACGCGGGGGTCGTTCGCAAGTTCTGGTGCGAACCGAACCGGGGGGTGTTCGGCTCATCCCTAATGGGCACTGATGAGGTAGCACTGGTGTGCACTGATGAGGCTGCACTGGTGGGCATTAATAGGTAGCACTGATGGGCGGCACTGATAAGCAGTACTGATGGGCATGGATAGGCACTGATGACGCTGTATTGATAGTCAGCACTGATGGGCACCGATAGGTGGCACTGATAGGCAGAACAGATAGTTGGTACTGATAGGCATTGAAAGCCTGCACTCATGGGCACTGATAGGCTGCACTCATGAGCACTGATGAGGCAGCACTGGTGGGCACCAATAGGAAACACTGATGGCCACTGATAGGCAGCACTGATAAGTGATACTGATGAATACTGATAGGCAGCACTGATGGGCACCAATAGGTGGCACTGAAAGGCAGAACTGATAGGTGGTACTGATGGGCACTGATAGGCGGCACTGATGGGTGGCATTGATAGGCAGCACTGATGAGTGGCATTGATAGGCAGCACTGATGGGTGGCACCGATAAGCAGCACTGATGGGTGGAACCGATAAGCAGCACTGATGGGTGGCACCGATAAGCAGCACTGATGGGTGGCATTGATAGGCAGCACTGATGGGTGGCAGCGATAGGCAGCACTGATGAGGAGGCACTGATTAGCAGCACTGGTAGGCACATATTTGCAGCACTGGTTGGCACTAGTGGAGCTGCACTGATAAATAGGATAATGATAATTAATGCCCTGATTATCAGTGTAGATGTCCCTTTTAGAGAAGCTGGTTACCGACTCTCTTCTCTCCTCTCCTCAAGTGGTCAGTGTGAGGAAAGGAGTGCTGATAACCGGCATCTGTTTACCTCCGTAATCAGCTGTGATTGAACACAGCTGATCACGTTGGTAAAGAGCCGTTGATTGGCTCTTTAACTCTATATGTGATCAGCAGTGTCCTGTGGACACTATGATCACAGAGCGCGCTGCCTGTGCGCGATCACGAGAAGTTGTCTCAGAACTAGACGACTGCGTTATAGCGGTCATTTGGCTATAGCGCGGCCGACAAGTGGCTAAATTATGTTTATGATGCTAGTAGGACATGATGTATAATATATTTTTCAGCTCCTCCACAGATCTCCATTACAGAAAAATTAGTTGTTAAAAACAGAGAGAATGTCCTCCGTAGTGTCATTTCTGGGTTCTATCCAGTGGACATCGACATTAAATGGCTCCGGGATGGAAAGATACTGGATAATGTTATCATGGAGAAGCCTCTGAGAGACCTGGATGGGACGTACAGTGTGAGGAGCTCAGTAACAATAACACCAACTAAGGAGGACAGAGAGCGGATCTTCTCCTGTAGAGTCCAACACGAGTCCCTTACCGCACCTCTCCAGGAAGACTTCCAGCTGGTGTATGGAGGTAACATTATCATTAATCTGTATGTACTAACTGATCAACACCTCAGCTCTATCCTATGGCATGAGGGGGTGTCTTAAAGCATGTAATGGTTGACAATCAGTGAGGGCTGGTCATCAATATTTGGGGGGGGGGGCTTGGCAAACTAACACCACCCCCCCCCCCCCCGAAAAAAGTGGGGGATGTGCAGAGGTGGGCAGAGAAGGAATTACTTTGGGGTGAGCAAGGAGGATATGTATGGAGGTAAGGAAGGTGGGTGCAAAAATGAGCAAAGGGGGCAGGTAGAGTTAAAGGGGAGGAGGATTAGAGTGGAGATGATGGGGGAGGTTTGGGGTGCAGAGGTTAGCAGGGGTTTTAGGATGCAAAGGTGTACTGACAGGGTGAATAAAGATGTAGGTCATGTGTAGGGCAGCCCATTCCTTTCAATGGGCTGCTCTATGCACTACAAATGCGGAAGAAACTCCCAAACCCTTTTTCAAAATCACCCGGTGCCAAGGCACATGTCAGCAGATGCAATAGGGAGTCATTAACAATTAATGGCACTGCTGTGTATCTGCTAAAGGGCAGCACGTGTCCGTGGTGTCAGGAAAGCAATTTTGCATGCATTCCCGACACACACAAATGTGAACGCAGGCTAAATGTCTCAGTTACATTTGTGGTCAGTGTAAATGTTCTCATTACATTGGTGCTTGGTGTAGAATCCTTTAATTCACACTAGTGGCCAGTTTGAATGTTCCTCTTACACTGGTTGTCAGTGTAAATCCCTCCTTACATTGGTGGTTACTGTGAATGCTTCTATTACATTGGTGGCCAGTGTTGAAACTATTCCCCTTGATCACACCCGCCCCTCCCCCCAGCACTGCCACTGATCCCAGGAGTCCTAGGATCCCTAGGAGTTTTCTGTCTATTGATGGGTCCCCTCACCTCCCCAGTCCATGGCGTGCAGGCAGTGAGGATATGATGTGTTGTAACCTCTAGCAACCAATCAGTAAGCAGTAATGATGTGCAGTAACCTCTAGCAACCAACCAACAAGCAGAAATCATGAGATGTAACCTCTAGCAACTAATCAGTGAGCCATATTGTGTGCTGTAACCTCTAACAACCAGTCAGTGAGCAGTAATGATAATCTGTAACCTCTGGCAACCAATTACAATCGCTGCCTGATCTGATTCAGTAAACAGATTTTGAGTCTAGCTGCTATTTATTGTACGTCTCACAGCAGGTGGACAGCAAAACTGCATGGGGGACAAGAATTTTTTTGCCCGGGGTCCAATCAGTATTAAAGATTGTATTAAAGATTGCCCTGGTCCTTACTGGTCGATGCTGTCTTCTGGGACATGTGTGTCTCCCAGAAGACAGCGGGGGGCGACACGGAGGAGGGGCCTGACATGGCGTAGACTGCCACGTAATCTGCGGCAATCTATTGCCGGAAGTGGGAGCAAATACTTGTATTAAACAGATATCTGGTCCCCCTGTCTCTGAAAGTTGCCAGTACAGTGATAGTGCATTTAACTGTTCAGATCTGATCTCTATGCTCACTCCTACTAAAAAAGTTTAAACCTCTATCAGAATTAACCTATACAAAACAAACATTGTAATAGCATATACTGTATGTCACTTTTATCACAGCTATCCCATCCATTCACATTACTTCCCAAGCATTTATTTTGGATGTGGAGCAGACGTTGGTGTGCAGTGTTTCTGGGTTTTACCCTGAATCTATTGTTGTGAATTGGTTCTTGAATGACACCCTGGTGAAGAATATCAAGACCCGAAGAATCAGTAGCTCAGCTGTGGAATCTGACTATGACTTTATCCCGACACAAGAGAACAGGGACATGGAGCTGAGATGTGTGGTGGAACATGCAACCCTCACCACCCCACATGTGGAGAGGCTGCGGGTACAAGTCACAGGTGAGTGACTCACTTTCTAAAGCAAATACTGCAAAAAAAAACTATAATATTTACTATATAAATAGATAAATAAATATATAGAAACTGCGTAATGATTGTAAGCATATTTCAGGGATATGCAATTAGCGGACCTCCAGCTGTTGCAAAACTACAAGTCCCATCATGCCTCTGCCTCTGGGTGTCATGCTTGTGGCTGTCAGAGTCTTGCTATGCCTCATGGGACTTGTAGTTCTAAAACAGCTGGAGGTCCGCTAATTGCATATCCCTAGCATATTTATATGTGAAATGCAGAGGTAAAAAAACTGTCAAATTATGCTTTCTAAACATTATTGCTGTGGTGCCATGTTTGGGAATAGTGATGGACGAACTTCCGACGGGATGTTTCGTGAATGCGAACCGCAAACGCGGCCAAAAGTTTACGAACCGCAAAGTTTGCTGCAGACCCCATTGACCTTACTGGCAGGCGAACCTTAAAAACCTACAGGTCATATTTTCAGCCACAAAATACTTACTAGCTGTGCACACATAGTCCCACAACATGGACACATAACACAAGTATTAAGTGAATCTGGGATCCACAACGACAAGCGTTCTTTTTTTTATCTGTGAAATTTTGACAATTCAGGAGCGCATGAAGGCCATGGAGGAGAGGCAAGGTCAGGGCAGGCTATGAAGGGGGTGCAGAAGATAATCAGTGCCACAGTCAGGGCAGCGCAGTCCTGTGCCAGTGTCCCAGTGTGCCAACCTGTGCTTGAGCCCCTCCCTCTGCCCGGCCCTTACCCCCACCTATTCAGGGCTCCACTGCGGTGGTCCGGAGGTGCCAGTCCAGTGCTGATCCTCAACCATGGTGCTGGCACTGCCTGATTGGCTTCTCTGCTGCTATCTCCCTCACTGTCTGAAACCAGCACAGCGATAGAGACTGAGCACTGACACCAGCACCGAGATGGAGAGCACTGACGGAGAGCACTGACACCAGCACCAATATAGACAGCACCGACAGCAGAACCGATATAGAGAGCACTGACACCAGCACCGTGATAGAGAGCACTGACACCAGCACCGAGATAGAGCACTGACACCACACTAGCACCGTGATAGAGAGCACTGACACCACACTAGGACAGTGATAGAGAGCACTGACACCAGCACTCTTTGTAGTATCGCTGCAGAACCGCTCAGCAGTCACAGTGCTGCATAGTGGAAATGCACTATACTATGCTTTCTATATGTGCAAGTTTATATGTGTATTACACCCCTATATACTGCACACCAAATAGTACACCTATACCAGTCCTTAAAAGGACCTTTGTGGACCTAGTAGCTAGTGATTTGCAGACTGTCCCTCAGTCCCTACACTGATAAAAGACAGCTGCAGAATCGGTCAGCAGTCAAGTATAATAGGCTTTCTATATTTGAAAGAAAGTATAGTATACATGTACAACCCTATATACTGTACACCTATACCAGTCCTTAAAAGGTCCTTTGTGGACCTAATAGTAATAGCTAGTGATTAAACTGACCGTCCCTGCTCCACACAGCGTCCTGTCCCTACACTGACAAAATACAGCTGCAGAATCGGTCAGCAGTGCACTCAGCAATCAGCAGCACAGCAGTCAGCAGCAGTGCACTAAGACCCTATATACTGTACACCTATACCAGTCCTTAAAAGGACTTTTGTGGACCTAATAGCTAGTGATTTGTGTCACTACAGTCTGTCCCTGCTCCACACAGCAACCTCTCCCTACACAAACAAAAGACAGAATGTAAAATGGCCGCCAGATCAGGTATATTTATAAGGTAGGGGGAATGTCCAGTTGTCCATGTGCTGAAGTGTCTCAATTGGCTGTCCTGTACCCCATGATGGATGTGTCATCATGGGTCAAAGTTCTTTTACAATGTAAACGCATATGTCTGCCGCGCAAACAGCGCCAGAAGTCCACCGGTTTGGCGAATTGCGAGCACAAAAAATTTGCCGCGAACCGACCGCCGGGCGAACCGCAAGGCCATCCCTATTTGGGAACCTTATTTTAAATTCCAAAGGGCTAGTAACTGATAAACACGCAATATGATGATGTATTATCTATAATTTCCTTCATGCCCTCCCCCTTTAAAGCCCAACTCCAGGAAAACAAAAATTCTCTCGGTGCAGTGAGGCTGCCCCTGCATTGCAAAGGTTAGATGGTAGTTTAGCTAGTTTGGGGGAAGGTAAAAGTAGTTTTACTTACCTGATCCTCCTCTCACCCTGTAAATGACTCTCCCCTATGTCTAGAAGAGAATTGTTCCTTGGCATCCAAGGCTATGGTCTCTGCATCAGTCTTGATGGTGTCAGAGCCATCCAACTACTGGAGCATGGGGGTGAAAGGCTACAAGGATCAGTCTAGCACCATGTAGGATCCTGCAAGAGCAGAGGATCAGGTAAAAATAAATCTGTTTCTTTGAGATGGGAGGCATGATTGTCCACAGAGGGGCTGATTAGTAAAACCTAAAGTGAATGTAAAATAGAACTGCCTTATAGCACTCAGCTTTCATGTCCTTCCCTGTATTAGACTAGCAATAGATGGAAGCTGACTGGTTATTTTGGCAACTCAAGCCTCGTACACACGATCAGATTTTTGGACGACCAAACGTCCGTTCTTTGTGGCATGCTAGTCTCATGTCGAAAGTGAAGAGTTTACTCACCATACGAAAATTCTTGTACGACACAATACAACTTCAGAAGTGAGGTAATGTGTCGAATAGTGTTGTATGTATTTTTTCGTTTCTGAGCATGTGCAGTCTTGCTCTTACAATCTTTTTCGGACGAAAACCGTAACTAATGAAATCAAATCAGAAGTTGTGTTCACATCCGACAAAAATTGTATAGTCTGCACATCCAGCTTTTGTCTGACGATAAATCATAATCTGCTGTCGAAAACTCCATACTAACGTTTCAAAAATCAGCAGATCGTTCACTGGACAAAATTTTACTTCCGATTTTCGTATCGTGTGTACGGGCCTTAAAGCGGAGTTCCACCCAAAAATGTAACGTCCACTTTAAGTGAAGGTGGGGGGGGGGGGGGGATGGATACCTTCTTTTTAAAGGCATCCAGCTCCGGAAGGAAAGACGTTCACTTCTCTCTCCCCACCTCCCTGCAATCTTCTGGGACAGGTCTCAGAAGATTGCCCGGCCATTCGCAGCTCTACTCGCGCGTGCACAGTGCATACGCGGCTGTAAAGCCACAGCCGGGCACCATAGTTACAATTTCGGAAACACACAGAGGAGGGGGAGAGGGACGGGGCTTCGGGCGCCCACATTGCTGGACCGTGGGACAGGTGAGTGTCCGATTATTAAAAGTCTTTTAAATGGGTGGAACTCCGCTTTAATACTCACACAGTGTGTAGGAATGTATTGTTTAAAACATACACAAAATAAATACCACACGCACCACATAACATGACTTAAAAATGCTGCAGCATTTATTAATGGGAACCTTCACATACATATTCAATTCACACCACAAAGTATGCGTGCTGAGGTGCATTTTTTTGTAACACGTTTTAATACGCATGCTTTTTACATGTAATATGTTTGTGGGTTTTATAAATTTTTTTGCTTTGTTTGCCTTACAGTGTGTTGCATTTATACATGTTTGTGTGCATTTAAATGTGTTGCGCTGAAAAAGTGCATGCTGTGCTTTTTTTCAGTGATGGGCAAATGCAATGCAGTGCACTGGTGTGAACTACATTCATAGGAAACCATCATTTTTTGGATGCAATGCGCTAGGAATGCGCTCACAAATGCACCCCAGCGTGTGTGCTGACAACACAGCATTTTAGTGTAAGCCTTGCCCCGTTGTTTTTTTCTAACCATTCACACTTTTCCCCTATCCTATTCTACACAACATAAGGGTTATCGTTCTGTAGTCCCAGGATAAGACCTAGGAGGGCTAATTGAAGATAAAACAGAGTGTACAGACACAGCTCTGGATTTTGATCACGATCAGCTGGTATTTTTCTTGCACTACAGATATAGATATAACAAATGCTTTGAATATTATATTTACCTTTCTACCTGCAGTTTGTGTATTTGACTGGCATAAGATGTGCATTGATCATGAAGCAATTTCTTGTCCTGCATGCACAGCCTATAGTGGAATAATTCTTCACATTCCTGTGTCAGAAATGTCTGTTCATGGTTAACCACTTAAGGAACGCCTGACCACAGATATACTGTGGCAGTGCGACTCTATTGTGTAAAACTATGTACCTGTACGTCGTTTTGTTTAATGGATATTGTGGGCACACATATGCCCGCGGTACAAAGCAGGAGCCGATGTTTGTGGTGGAGGGCCACAGAGAGGCAGAACAGGGATCTGTCTATGCAAACAAGGCAAATCCCCGTTCTGACAGGGGGTGACACTGAGATCGTCTGTTCCTAGTAATCAGGAACAGCGATCTCTGTGTTGTCCCAGTCAGTGCATCCCCCCACACAGTTAGAACACACACTGAGGGAGCACAGTTAACCCTTTGATCGCTCCTAGTATTAACTCCTTCCCTGTCAATGTAATTTATACAGTAATCAGTGAATTTTTTTAGCACTGGTCACTGTATTGGTGTCACTGGTCCCCAAAAAGTGTCACTTAGGCTCAGATGTGTCCGCTGCAATGTCGCAGTCCTGCTAAAAATCACTGATCACCACCATTACCAGTAAAAACAATTAAAATAAATCCGCAAATGTTTCCCCTATTTTGTAGATGCTATAACTTTTGCGCAAGCCAATCAATATATACGCTTATTTATTTTACCAGAAATATGTAACAGAATACATATTGGCCTAAACTGATGAAGAAATTCATTTTTTTTTTTTGGATATGTATTATAGCAGAAAGTAAAAACATATATATATATTTTTTTTTCTAAATTGTCAGTCTTTTTTTGTTTATAGCACAAAAAAACGCAGAGGTGATCAAATACCACCAAAAGAAAGCTCTTTTTGTGGGAAAAAAAGGAGATCAATTTTATTTGGGTACAGCGTCACACACCTGCGCAATTGTTGATTAAAGTAACGCAGTCACAAAAAATGGCCTGGTCATTAAGGGGGTAAATCCTTCCGGTCCTTAAGTGGTTAAAAATGAGGCATGGCACTGCACAGGTCAACGCATGACCTCTGTCTGTAGTGTGAGACCTGACATTTCCTGTGAAGAAATATCCCACATTTCCTGAGTCTCTTAGTCCAGTGCCCTCTGGGTAAGAGCTACACCGTAAGTAGATCTGACCGTAATTAGGTCTGACAGCAACAATGGCTTACCATGCAGATAGGAAAATTTGGATGCCCACATTTGTGATGTGACACAGAATGGATTACAATGCATGGATTGGAATTGGTGTGACTTGGAAAAGGAAGCTGTCTTGCCCCTTTGACAAATAGGGACAAGTTAGGTGAATGAATATATGGGCATAGGTGATGCGGTCAGCCATGACAATACAAATTGCAGCTGCAATATGTGAGCCTATCATTACAAGGTAAGAAAAACAAACAAGAAAGGGAATATAACTACACTAATAGCTAGTTTAAACAACAAAAACATTTGTAAGTGTACAATCTCTTTAAGAGAGCAAAAGGGAGCAAATAAGAGAATTTTGTTTGGGTTTTATACAACTGATATGGAACATTGGTGAGAAAATTGAATCCTGCTAGATCACCTAAGGCTTGCTCCTATAGCTATGTAAAACATTACAAAATACGTGTCTATACTGTTTAAAATCCAGTAATATACGGTCTTACTCTGCTCTGCACATGCTCAGTTACTCTCTATTTTTCGGTGCTGTGTCAAAAATGTAGAGGCCGATCTGCTGACAGCCTAAAAATTAAGGCTCCATTCACATATATGCGAATTGGATACATTTGAACCGCATCCGATTCGCATGACATGTGAGTCAAGCCAGATTCATATGGAGCCAGTTCACATATGTGTGGTGCAGCGGCAGTGCCAATCTGCCGCAATTTTAAAAAGAATCCTGTGCAATTTTTGAGCACCGCAGTGTGGTTCAGATGTGAATTCCAGGCTCATTGCCTTCAATGGCAATGCATCATTAGATCGGTTTTGACCACAAATGCAATCTGAAAAAAACTGTGTGGGGATGCCCCCCAATCCATATCAGGCCCTTTTTTGGGTCTGGTATGGATTTTAAGGGCTCCCTAAAATCCATATCAGACCCTTATCTGAGCATGCAGCCTGGCAGGCCAGTACATTTTACCCCTACTCATTCACCAAAAGAAGTGCCAAAAAGAAATAAAGACACAGTTTTTGACAATTCCTCTACTAAAAATAAAAAACAATGGCCCCTAGTGCAGATCCATCCTCTATTACAACACCAGCCACCGAGCCAAAAAATGAACAAAAAAAGGCTCCACTCACGCCAAAGGCTCCCGCCGTCTTCCTGCTCCACCATGTGACAGTTAATGAGCGCATAAAGGGAGCGACAAGGAGGCAGAAAAACGCAGTAAGAAACAAATTCATGAAAAAAGGATGACATGGCCATTAAGTATTGGATGTTCTTGGATTCTTTTTAAAGAATAAGGAAATCATTTAGTATAACTTTAAGCATTAATGGATGGACTCCCAACTATGTTAGATAGATATAAACAGTTGTGTTTATGTTTTCTTCTACTTTTTTAGATCTGACAGCAAAATATAAAAAACTTGTTCCAATTGTCGCTGTAGTGCTGATCTCAATACTAGGAACTGTCACCTTCTATGTGTTATGCATGAAAAAAAAGAAAAAGAGTAAGTATCTGGAAACGTTTCAATACTTTAACCCCTTCATGATGGAGGGTAAAACAGATCCTAATTCCTGAACATTTGTTAGTAAAACTGTACATATCATAACTACTTAAGCCCCATCATAACGACTTAAGCCCCATACACACTATCAGATTTTCTGCTGATTTTTTTCCTTCAGATTTACCAAAACCATATAATATGAGGTCAAACCTTAGGAGTTTCAATTTGTATACAATCAGGCAGGCCCTTCTACTACATGGTTTTGGAAAATCTGAAGACAAAAATCAGCAGAAAATCTGATAGTGTGTATGGGGCTTTAGTGTTTCCAGGTAAATTATGCAGTGGTACCTTGGATTACAGGCATTATATGTTCCAGAAGCATGTTTGTAATACAAATCACTTGTATATTAAAGAGATTTCCCCCATAGGAATTAATGGAAACTCAGATAATTTGTTCCAGTGTCATTACTAGTAGTGTATGCAGTACCGCATGTGGCCAGAAGTGGGGGGGGGGGGGGGGGGGCACTGAAGACACTTGGAGACGCTTGGGACACTTGGGAATGGAGTGTTTCTGAGTGGTCTCCGAGAGTCTCCAAGCCTCACCGGCGCCCCCGCATCTCTGGCCACATGCGGTACTGCACACCCCAGAGGCTTGAATCCTGCTTGTCTTGCGAGACAACGATCGCAAATCGAGTCAGGATTTAAAATAAACAAAAAAGCTTGTATTGCAAAATGCTTGTAAACCGTGTTACTCGCAATCTGAGGTTTTACTGTACTTTGTTTTTTTTTTTTTTTCAGGACAATTTGTGCTTTCATTTGTTGGTAAATGGTAATGGTCCAAAATAGTTTTAAAAAAAAACAACCACTCAACTTTAAAAAAGAAATAACTGTATATTTCTTGCTATTACCATAAGTTACCACCAAAGAAAACCCAAAATAAATTCTCCTGTTCCTGGCGATTGCAGGGATACCATATATTTGTGTTTCAATTATTTTTATTAAATTATTATACACATAAAAACATTCCATTTCAATTCATTTCAAATAAATGTATATAAGCATATACAAAACATTCATAAGATACAAAACATAAAACACAGTCGGCACAAACATGCCCCCCCCCCCCCCCCCCAGAAAGGAAAAAAAAAAACCCTACCACACAAGGGTATTATCCCTTATGCTTGTGAACAGTACCCTAGTCCCC
This sequence comes from Lithobates pipiens, assembly GCF_037356315.1. NCBI lineage: Eukaryota > Metazoa > Chordata > Amphibia > Anura > Ranidae > Lithobates > Lithobates pipiens. The sequence goes on from NW_027507784.1 coordinate 46,346,431, forward strand.
TTCCTATAGCGTTAAATTCTCTTGGTGCCATTCCTTCTTGTATAAATAAAACATGATATATCCCACCCCTTTTTATAGATTTATGAGGAGGAAAAGTTCTCAACTCTTTACCCATGTTGGAAATTCCTCCTTAAAAGTGCCTATTTCCGTGAGGGAAAAAAAACGTTCTAATACCCTCACCCATTGCCTATATTAATGTTTAATTCTCTCAGTGACTTCCTTCTTAATAAATAAACTGTGAGTTAGCTACATACAGTAGATTTTTTTTCCCCACAAATAGAGCTTTCTTTTGGTGGTATTTGTTCGCCTCTGCGTTTTTTTGGGGGGGGGTTTTGCGCTATAAACAAAAAAAGTGACAATTGTGAAAAAAAATAACAAAATGTTTTACTTTTTGCTATAATACATATCCCCCTAAAAAATGTAAAAAAAAAAGCAAATATATTCATCAGTTTAGGCCAATATGTATTCTGCTACATAGTTTTAGTAAAAAAAAATCCAATAAGTGTATATTGATTGGTTTGGACAAAATAGGGGATAGATTTAGGGACTTTACGTTTTTTAAATTGTTTTTACTGGTAATGGCGACGATCTGAGTTTTTTTAGCAGGACTGCGACTGCGAGCCAGTGACGCCAAATACAGTGATCAGTTCTAAAAAAATGCACTGATTACTGTATAAATGGCAGGGAAGGGGTTAATACTAGGGGGCGATCAAAGGAGGTAACTGTGTTCCCTCAGTGAGTGTTCTAACTGTGTGGGGGATGGGCTCACTGGGACAACACAGAGATTGGCTGTTCCTGATTACTAGTAACAGCCTATCTCAATTTTGTCTCGTCAGAATGGGAATCCGCCTTATTTACATAGGTAGATCCCCGTTCTGCCTCTCTGTGGAGCGACATTGAGTCCGCCGGACCCTCAAGCACGCTTCCCCGATGTGCGGCTGCATGTGCCCACAGTATCTCATGCACAAAACATTTCGCGCAGCCAGGCCACCCTGCCGCAGTATATGTGCAGTAGGCGGTCCGGAAGTGGTTAAAATACATTTGATCAAAATCCACAATGGTTTTATTTTCCACCAAATCTGGCAGAATAAAAGTCAACTGAGTCAGTTGCGCAAACATTAGTGGACATCATATTATCATTCCTTTCGGATATCCAAATTTTGGGAGACATTTATTCTTCATACACGGGGTGAGTTCCTTCCAACTACGTCTAAACCTATTCTGAAAGATCACTGTCATGTATATGGACATCTTAATTGTAGCATGTGTTACTGATTCTTTATTACCAAATGTGCTTTACTAAAAGTTTAGTTTCTTAAAATATTGGTGTTTCTATCACATAACTGTAAATGAACACTTTCTCTGTGTCTGTGAAATATATTTAGAGTTTTCTGTTTGGTCTTACAGGCCTTCCAAAGGTGAGGGATATCGCTCGCTCCCCAGGGGGTATTTTCACCTTAGATGTTCATCATTTTTACCCAGAAGCTATTACAATATCCTGGGAGGTGATCCAGCCACCATCAAGCACAGAGCCCCGTCCCATAGACTCTACCATTCTAATGCATCAGAACCAAGATGGAACCTTCAATGCCACCAGCTCTTCTGAAAGCCTCAGAGGGGTGATCCGGGAGGATGAGCCTTATATTGTACGAGCTTCAGTCCAACACAAAAAACTGAAATACCCGTCACAAAGAGAATGGAAAAGCGATGATAAAGATAATAGAGGTATGGGGAATATTCTAATAGCAACAACATTCACCAAGACATGAAATTTGTAATTTTTTCAATTTACAGGAAAAACTATGTTTTTTTTTTTTTTTTACGTATAAAACAAGTGGTCTAGCATGTAAAACAGGCTTCATTAAGTCTCTTTTATGAAGTTTTATAAAGTGTGCTGTATGTGCAGCCACAGTATGTAATGATAGCACTTACAGATACAATTTCATGTAACCCAACAGCTGCCAGACAAACCTCAAATTATTATTATACAGGATTTATATAGTGCCAACAGTTTTCACAGCACTTCAAAAATTGAAGGGGGATGGTACAGTTACAATACAGTTTAATTTTAAGAGGGATCAGAGGGCTCTGCTCATTAGAGCTTACAATCTAAAAGATGACAAAAATGATCATAACAGTCAGCACTTCACTTCACGCAGGTTCTAGGTGAAGCTACTTTAACATAGAAACATAGAAGAATGATGGCATACATCAAGTCTGCCCATTTTTTTAATAATTTTTGTCCAGTGGTGGCCCGTCCATAGGGGGGCACACGGGCTAAGCCACTGTGTTCGGGCGCCGGACACAGTGCACTATGGGAAGCGCCAGGTCAATGCAGACGAGACGCTTCATTTGCAGGCTTTTGACCTGCTTTGCGGAACAATCCAAAGCACCCAACAACTTCCGCCTGTAGTATTTCTATGGACGGGAGTTTTGTTGTTCAAGTTAAGAGGTTACTTCCGGTTTCCAGAAGTGGAAACTGGAAGTGATGTCGGCAACTCAGTGTAACGCAGCTTCATTTGATATGTGCCATATCAAAGGAGGCTGCATTTGATATGGCACAGTGAGGCTGCATATGATGGGGCACAGTGATGCTGCGTTTGATGGGGCACAGTGAGGCTGCGTATGATGGGGCACAGTGAGGCTGCGTATGATGGGGCAGAGTGAGGCTGCGTATGATGGGGCAGAGTGAGGCTGCGTATGATGGGGCAGAGTGAGGCTGCGTATGATGGGGCAGAGTGAGGCTGCGTATGATGGGGCAGAGTGAGGCTGCGTATGATGGGGCAGAGTGAGGCTGCGTATGATGGGGCAGAGTGAGGCTGCGTATGATGGGGCAGAGTGAGGCTGCGTATGATGGGGCAGAGTGAGGCTGCGTATGATGGGGCAGAGTGAGGCTGCGTATGATGGGGCAGAGTGAGGCTGCGTATGATGGGGCAGAGTGAGGCTGCGTTTGATGGCACAGTGGCTGCGTTTGATGGGCACAGTGGCTGCGTTTGATGGGCACAGTGGCTGCGTTTGATGGGCACAGTAGCTGCGTTTGATGGGCACAGTGGCTGCATTTGATGGGCACAGTGGCTGCATTTGATGGGCACAGTGGCTGCGTTTGATGGGCACAGTGGCTGCATTTGATGGGCACAGTGGCTGCGTTTGATGGCACAGTGGCTGCATTTGATGGTACAGTGAGGCTGCAATTGATGGGATTTTTTTCAGAATTTTTCAGTTTGTTTGCCCCCCCAAAAAATTTTGAGGCTTGACCTATGGTTATCCCAAGACATGCACTTCCTGTATAGTTGACTGACTCACTACCTCTGCTGGTGATTCTGCTGCAACACTTTCCACTACTCTTTCTGCAATGCAGTAATTTTGAACATTAATGTGTTACTAAACCCACACAGTAAAACCAGTCTGTATATGCAGTAAAGCATGCTTGTTATACACACTGTGGAACCTAAGGGGTTAATCCTCTGCATTGCGTAAAAAGGCTGATTGATCCTGTCTTCTCTGATCCTCCCCTTCTTCCACTGTCCCCAATGCATCTGATAGTACAGAGGCCCAGGAGGCATTCAGCACATGCTCAGTTTGGTGTGTATTGCTAGAGAATTTTTAATTTTTTTTTGGGAGTGCAAGTTATCAGCACAGGGCCAATCAGCACTGTCCAGACAGAGGGTTAGGGGTCATGCAGCCTCATAGGACAATAATAGGAGAATGAAAACTCATCCTACAAGCTTGAACCAAACACTGATAGAAGTCATAAGACTGCTATATACTGCTGATTAGGGATGAGCCCGATGTTCGAGTCAAACGCAATTTCACTCGAACATCGGGGGTTCGCAGAATTTAGACCATTATATGGCGTTCGCAGCAAATTCGAGCAACGCAAAATTCCCCATAATGCACATTGCAGTGCATTGGCATCTTCTGATTAGCCAAAGCATGCACCTGGCCTGCATGCTTTGGCCAATCACAGTGTGCTCTGCTGAGAGAGCCAGAATTGCTCATGGGGCTAAGTCCATGCCCCACATTATATAAGGCTGCTGCTTACACAGCGGCCATATACAGTGCCTTGAACTTTTCAACCTTTTGCCACATTTCAGGCTTCAAACATAAAGATATACAATTTTAATTTTTTGTGAAGAATCACCAACAAGTGGGACACAATTGTGAAGTGGAACAAAATCTATTGGATAATTTAAACTTTTTTAGCAAATAAAAAACTGAAAAGTGGTGCGTGCAAAATTATTTGGCCCCTTTACTTTCAGTGCAGCAAACTCACTCCAGAAGTTCAGCAAGGATCTCTGAATGATCCAATGTTGTTCTAAATGACTGATGGTGATAAATAGAATCCACCTGTGTTTAATCAAGTCTCTGTATAAATGCACCTGCTCTGTGATAGTCTCAGGGTTCTGTTGAAAGCTCAGAGAGCATCATGAAGACCAAGGAACACACCAGGCAGGTCCGTAATACTGTTGTGGAGAAGTTTAAAGCCGGATTTGGATACAAAAAGATTTCCCAAGCTTTAAACATCCCAAGGAGCACTGTGCAAGCGATCATTTTGAAGGAGTATCAGACCACTGCAAATCTACCAAGACCTGGCCGTCCTTCTAAACTTTCAGCTCAGACAAGGAGAAGACTGATCAGAGATGCAGCCAAGAGGCCCATGATCACTCTGGAGGAACTGCAGAGAACTACAGCTGAGGTGGGAGAGTCTGTCCATAGGACAACAATCAGTCGTACACTGCACAAATCTGGCCTTTATGGAAGAGTGGCAAGAAGAAAGCCATTTATCAAAGATATCCATAAAAAGTCTCGTCTAAAGTTTGCCACAAGCCACCTGGGAGGCACACCAAACATGTGGAAGAAGGTGCTCTGGTCAGATGAAACCAAAATCAAACTTTTTGCCCACAATGCAAAACGATATGTTTGGCGTAAAAGCAACACAGCTCATCACCCTCAACACACCATCCCCACTGTCAAACATGGTGGTGGCAGCATCATGGTTTGGGCCTGCTTTTCTTCAGCAGGGACAGGGAAGATGGTTAAAATTGAGGGGAAGTTGGATGCAGCCAAATACAGGACCATTCTGGATGAAAACCTGTTGGAGTCTGCAAAAGACCTGAAACTGGGACGGAGATTTATCTTCCAACAAGACAATGATCCCAAACATACAGCAAAATCTACAAAGGAATGGTTCACAAATAAACGTATCCAGGTGTTAGAATGGCCAAGTCAAAGTCCAGACCTGAATCCAATCGAGAATCTGTGGAAAGAGCTGAAAACTGCTGTTCACAAACGCTCTCCATCCAACCTCACTGAGCGCGAGCTGTTTTACAAGGAAGAATGGGCAAGAATTTCAGTCTCTCGATGTGAAAAACTGATAGAGACATACCCCAAGCGACTTGCAGCTGTAATCGCAGCAAAAGGTGGCTCTACAAAGTATTAACGCAATGGAGCCGAATAATTTTGCACGCCCCACTTTTCATTTTTTTATTAGTTAAAAAAGTTTCAAAAATCCAATAGATTTTGTTCCACTTCACAATTGTGTCCCACTTGTTGGTGATTCTTCACAAAAAATAAAAATGTTATATCTTTATGTTTGAAGCCTGAAATGTGGCAAAAGGTTGAAAAGTTCAAGAGGGCCGAATACTTTCGCAAGGCACTGTATATATAAATGAAAAAATAAAACATAAAAATATATATATACACATAGATATATATAATATTAACTCTCTAGATGTGTGTGTGTGTGTGTGTGTGTGTATATATATATATGGATATATGTGTGTGTGTGTGTATATATATATATATATATATATATATATATATATATATATATATATCTTGTATTAGAATTTCAATATAAATGACCATAAATACTATTTACTTGTTTTACAAAGTTATTGTTTATGTCATGGATTGACTGTTATCTAATCTCCGTTCCAAAACATAGGTTTAGATAATTAGTTGTCTCCGAACCATTTGATATTTAATTGCACCCAAAAAAACAAATGTTTAATCAAAGTGTATATATATATGTATGTGTGTACATTTTAAATAAATATTACAAAATTGACAGATATACTTTACTTCATCCTTGTTTTTTTGAGTAAATAAATGTAAAATGGTTGGGAGAGAAGTACTTATCTGCAACTCTGTCTGCTAAAAGAGATTAGATAACATTCAGTATATATATATATATATATATATATATATATATATATATATATATATATATATATATACATACATACATACTCTCCATTTAGTGTAGATTTGATATTTAGTGTAGAATCTATATTGAGGCAGTGTAGTATTTATAATAAATTGTATAATAGAGTGTATTAAAGTGGTTAAGGGGAACCCTGTGCCAAGAAAAATGGCGTGGTGGGGGTCCCCCCCAAAATCCATACCAGACCCTTATCTGAGCACGCAACCTGGCAGGCCGCAGAAACCGTACCATGCCACATGTCCTTAACATGGGGAGGGTGCTTTGGGGTCCCCCCCAAAGCACCTTGTCCCCATGTTGATGGGGAGAAGGACCCCGTCCCCACAACCCTTGCTCAGTGGTTGTGGGGGTCTGCGGGCGGGGGGGGGGCTTATCGCACTCTGGAAGCCCCCTTTTTGGACAATTCTTTTATTAAAACAAAAACAAAAAAGTGCCCCGTGATGTCCATCCATCTTTAATCATGTCGCCGATGGTCCCGAAAACCCCCCAAAAATTTGAAAAACCCCGCCTCCCATGGGAGGCGTCCCTGCGACTGCCATCTTTTTGCTTTGACAGCTGTTATATAGTCATGGGCGGGGCCTTTGATTGACAAAAACTGTCTCCTGTAATTTTTTTTTTTTTTTACACTTTTTGGTGAATGATAGGGGTACAATGTACCCCATTCACATGGGGGGATGGGATCTGGGGGCCCCTATGTTAAAAGGGGTTCCAGATTCTGATAAGCCCCCTGCCCGCAGACCCCCACAACAACCAGGCAAGGGTACTGGGGATGAGGCCCTTGTCCTCATCAACATGGGGAAAAGGTGCTTGGGGGGGGGGATCCCAAAGCAACCTCCCCATGTTGAGGGCGTGTGGTCTGGTACGGTTAAGGAGGGGTGCTCTCTCATCCCCCCTTTTTCTTGTGGCCTGCCAGGTTGCGCGCTCGGATAAGGGCCTGGTATGGATTTTGGGGGACCCCCACACCATTTTTTTTTTTTTTTTGGCACGGGGTCCTCCTTAATATGCATACCAGACCTGAAGGGTACATTTTTTGTCAATGATTTTTTATGTTTATTGCCAGGACCCGGCAATACCCAAACCCCATTGTGTACTTAAAAAAAGGGGTATACCTGTACATTACAGCACTAAACAATATTACAACAACATTACAGCACTAAAGAAACACACTTGAGTTTTCATTTATTTTTATTTGTGCTGATTGTAGGGGGCAAAGTGGGTGGAGATTGATAACAAAAAAAACTGTTATAACTTAAAAACCATAAAAGCTAAATTTAAATTTTAGCAGCACAAACGTAGCACTAACCAACAAGACCAGTTTAGTGTCTTTTGGATGTTGTAGGGGGCTGAGTGACCTTTAATAAATCATGAATAATGTAAAAACGATAAATGATAGAACGAAAATGTAAACAGCACAAACCAGCACAAACGTAGCACTAACCAACGAGACCAGTTTCGTGTTTTTTAGATGTTGTAGGGGGGCTGAGCGACCTTTGGTGGCCATTAATAAATCATTAATAACGCAAAAACGATAAAAATAAAAGCAGCAAAAATGTAAATTTTTACAGCACAAACGTACATATGAGACCAGCTCATGCCTTCTACCTAACAATTATCCACTACACCTACACCTCACTAAGATAAAAACTGTGTCAGCTCCAAGCTCTCAGGCAGTGCCTATCTACCAGTTTGCACCCCACCTATCCCTCCTTCTGGTAGCCCCATCACACCGTTCTCTTCTCTCCTTCTAAATTTAGCAAAAATAAAATCACAGCTGACGTCTATCAATTCACAAACAATTCACAAACATCAGCTATCCTCCTCTCCCTCCTGATCTAACCAAAATCATATCTCTGCTTCCCACCTTTCTCCTGCTGATCTTGCATTATTGTTATAACATCGGCATTTATTTTCTTCTCTCTCTGGTCCTCTGCCTAAGAACAATGGCCCTAAATAGTTTGCACTACCTATTCGTGTTCCTTCCAGTACTCTGCAGAAACTTAAAATTATGTTTTGTTAAGTTTACTAAAGGGGGGAGAGAGCTGAAGCAAATCTGTGCATACTACAAACACTGAATAAGAATTAAAAAAACAAAAAACAAACAGACCTTCTCCAAGTTATTTGAAATGACCACACATAAATTAAAGCGTTATTCACTATATCTGGTCTCCCACAGTACACAGAACATGGAAATGCAATTATTTAAGTAAATATAAATGGCTAAATACCTTTTCTCATCAGCAGTATATAGCAGTCTTGTGACTTCTATCAGTGTCTGGTTAAAACTTGTAGGAGGAGTTTTCCTTCTCCTCTGACTGTCCTGTGAGATTGAATGACCCCTGACTCTCTGTCTGGACAGTTCTGATTGGCCCTGTGCTGATCACATGCACTCTTCCAAGATATAACAAAACTCTCTAGCAATACAAACCAAACTGAGCATGTGCAGGTTGCCCCAGGGCTCTGTTCTATTAGGAGATGGTTTGGGGACAGTGGAAGAAGGGGAGGATCAGACAGCCTTTTTTACACAATGTAGAGGATTAACCCCCCTAGGTTCCACGGTGAGTTTAACAACCATGCTTTACTGCATATACTGACTGATTTCACTGCTGTGGGTTTAGTAACATTAACTTCACAATTTACATTTTAGTGAATGTGCCCTAGTACAACTTCATTTCACTATCCTTCACCAAACTGTATGGGATTGATTTACTAAAGGCAAATAGACTGTGCACTTTGTAAAAGGCATTTGCATTGTGCAATTGCAGTTGCTCCAGAGCTTAGTAAATGAGGTAAAGCGTCTTTTGGAAAGAATACCCAATCACGTGCAAGGGGAAAAAAAAACAGTATTTTTGCTTGCACAGGATTGGGTGATGGAAGCCAGCAGACTAAACTCACTTCACCTAACCGTCTAATCATACAGGAACATATACAGCCTATAGTATGTATAAGCATATGTGATACAACTATAAGGAGAACAGTGAAAGAAATATAAAAAGCACACCATCGTTCAGGTGAGAGGATCCCTGAGAAACGCGATCAAATGGCTGAAGTTACAATAATATTTCAACTGTTTACCAAGACAGATACTACCTGTCTTGATGAAGTGTCTGAATTAGAGAGATTTCTTTTCACTTCTTGTCCAGAGGATGATTCAGGGACAGCGATTAATAGTGAAATCTCTCTGGTTTGGAAATAGGCAGCAGCAAATCCTTGTAGAATTTCTGTGAGGTTCTGTAATGCTGTCTGTGATGTCATAGTGACACCCTTTCATCTCTTTTTTTGCCTTGTAGTCACAGGGTTAAAATGTGAGGACAGAGCTCCCGAATGACATTGCAGCCAGTAATAAAACCTGACAAAGTATCTAACTATTTCCTAATGTAATAAAAAACTAAAAATTGATTGGGCTAGTTCTACATACATTTCTGCATACACGTTAACTGCACACAAAAAAATCATCTTTGATATCATCTTTTCCAGATTTTCTATCGAGGCCAGAAGTGGAGATGAAGACAATATCAAAACTGTTTGTCAACAAACAGACACAACTGGTCTGTACAATCTCAAACTTTTACCCTGATAACCTGACTGTGGAATGGTTTAAGAAAGAAAAAGGAAAGCAAGAACTCGTTCATATAGTTAACAGTGAGAAATACAAAATTACCAACAGCAAATCTCAGCATCCAGATAAAACATTTACATGTACAGAACTTCTAGAGGTCACCCCATCACCAGAGGATCAGGGGTCAGAGGTCATCTGTAAAGTGAGCCATCCCAGTCTGGAGGAACCGATAGAGAAGACAACTGGACCTTTACATGTGCTGGGTGAGTATAAATAATAAATGTATTCCACATCTAAACACTGTTAATTCTAAAAATGTGTCATTGTTATATGTTTTCCACAATGTAAAGGATTAACCCCCTAGGTTACAAGGGGGTTAATCCTTGAAGCACAATCACAAGAAGCCCTTTAATACATTTTCCACAATAATAAAGTCATGTTTACTGGTGAAACACATAGGAAATGTGAAATAAAATGTGGCATCTAAGAAAGCTACTAATGGGTAATAAGAAGAATATGAAATATGGAACTTATTAAAAGAGAACAAGTGTTTCACCTAATAACAGGAACAGATCTTTGTATCTTAGGACCCTTTCACACTTGTGCAACTTGTTCTGTGAATTGGGACTGCAAAGTCACATGACAAGTCGTTCCCCATGATTTCCAATGAGTACCATTTATATCTGTGTGACTTCAAGTCGGTCCGACTTCAAAGTAGTCCCTGCACTACTTTGGTCTGACTTTGATGCAAGTTGAGGTCCATAGACCTCAAGTTTACACAGGCATTCCCTGAAATCACGCCTGCAAAATTGTGTTAAAATCGCAGCAATATCATGCGACTTTGAAGTCGCAGTAGTGTGAAAGGGGCCTTACTTGAATTCGGGGACAGAAAAAATGGCAAGAAGATATATAGCTATTTATGATGTTTTTAAATGGCGAGGTAAAAGATATAGGGATTTTAATAATTAACATTTAACCAGTTGCCACCCGCCCACCGTCAAATGATGGAGGGGCGGTGCGGCTCTCGTTCTGGGATGACGTCATATGACGTTGTCCCATTCAAATAGGGATTGCACACAATCAGGTCACAGCTGATCAAGTTGCAAAACTTTGATAGGTCACCATGACATTAGATGTGTAATTTATGTCCCTAGAACACCTGATGGTGCTCCCTGCATGTTGGGCCTTTGTATGGCCTGGCTGTGAAAAAGTCTCACACAATTGGTATTGCCATACTCAAGAGGAGTAGCAGAATGTATTCTGAGGTGTGATTTGTTGTATGCATATGCTTTGTGAGAGAAATAACCTTTTAATATGACAAAGAATTGTGGGAGAAAATTACAACTTCAAAAAACTCACCATGCCTCTTACTAAATACCTTGGAATGTCTACTTTCCAAAAAGGGGTCATTTGGGGGGGTATTTGTACTTTCCTGGCTTGTTAGGGTCCCAATAAATGAGATGAGGCATTCAGTACATCAGGTGTGATCAATTTTCAGTGACTGGCACCATAGCTTGTAGGCTCTATAACTTTCACAAAGACCAAATGTACACTAATTTGGGTTATTTTTACCAAATATATGTAGCAGTATACATTTCGGCCAAAATGTATGAAGAAAAATGACTAATTTGCTAAATTTTATGACAGAAACAAAGAAAGGGGCATTTTTCACAAAATTTTAAGCCTTTTTTTTTTTTATAGCACAAAAAATAAAGTTTAGTGATTAAATACCACCAAAAGAAAGCTCTATTTGTGTGGAAAAAGGGACGCACATTTTATATGGGTACAGTGTTGCATGACTGAGTTATTGTCATTCAAAGTGTGAGAGTGCTGAAAGCTCAAAATTGGTCTGGGCAGGATGCGGGTATAAGTGCTCTGGATTGAAGTGGTTAAAGTAACATTTTAGTCTGCTGGGTTTAGGTACATGGGGTTGATGACAAAAATGGCGACCATCAATTGTTAAAATATAACTATTTAATTTTACACTCTAAAACTACTAATACAGCCCTATTGACAACCCACCATTCTCAAAATAGTTTCAACAAAACCACACCAGGTTATTTATTTATTTTTAATAAATTCTAATTTTATTGAATATTCAAATTACATAAAAAAAAAAAAACTGGAGGAAATTTTCAGAGAAAAACACAATTTTTTACTTTCTGCTATAAAACATAAAAAAAAGAAAGAAATGTATTCATCAGTTTGGGCCGATATGTATTCTGTTACATATTTTTGGTAAAAAAATGTTTAAATATGTTTGCAATAAGCATATATTGATTGGTTTGCGCAAGAGTTATTGTGTCTATAAAATAGGGGATAGATTTATGTCATATTTATTCATTTTATTTTTTTACTAGTAATGGCGGCGATCAGTGATTTTTAGCAGGATTGCGGCAGATTGGACACCTGACATTTTTGACACTTTTTTGGGAACCAGTGACATTATTACAGTGATCAGTGCTAAAAAAATGCACTGTTATTGTACTAATGACACTGGCAGGGAAGGGGTTAACATCAGGGGGAATCAAGGGGTTAAATGTGTTCCCTGCAGGGGTTTTCTAATTGTATGGGGGACTGAGTGAATGGGGAAACACAGATCCATCTTCCTGCTTAGCAGAAAGACAGGATTTGTGTGATCTCCCCTGTCAGAACGGAGATCTACCTTGTTTACACAGGCAGATCCTTGTTCTGTCACTGTGGGGAAGGATTGCGTGTGGCCAGCGGACATAGAGTTCGCCAGACCCACTGATTGGCTCTCCCGTTGGCCCACAGAAGTGAGTTCCTGAGCCCATGTACACCTACGGTGATTTGCAGGATCGTGCCACTTTGCCGCAATATGCGGCAATGTAATAACTGCGACTGGTCTGCAAGCGGTTAAACATTAATATAAATTTGAATTGCTTTTTATCTAATTATTAATTTGTGTTCTACCAGTTTTATGAGTTATGTTTTTCTAGGGGGATATAAAGTAATCACAATTAGATTATGTATTATAGTTTTTAGACAACAATGTAGCATTGGTCATGATTTTATATATTTTGCTATATTTCTATTATTCCACAAGATACATATATTTTTTCACTGGGATAAAAGCGATATTAGAGTACAGTAGGTATGTACTTCGACTTGTATATGCTTAAGCACCGTTATGTTTCTTAGTTGGCAAATATTAATGAGTTTTTGGAAATATAGTGGTTTTTATATATGGTTATTGGCATATTAATAATGCTCCATTGGTGTTTAGATGGGCAATAATGATTTGGGTACATTGGGTGGTTCCATTGTTTAGTTGTTGGATGTTGGAAGGTGATGGATGTGATTTCCTGCTACTGAGGATGTTGCACATCTATGAATAAGCGTGTAAACATACAGGGTGGGACTTCTGGCATGTCAATTCTGCTTTTGTTGGAAACGCACACTGTGGAACCAGCGGCACTTCCAGTTGTTACACAGCGAATGTTAGACCTCGTGTTTATGGTGTACGTGCAATTTTAGTGACTTTTTATTCAAATAAAACTTTTTTACACTATGGGCTTGTTCTCCATTTAATATTCCTGCTATGAGAGTTCAGTGGCTCTACGAGGATTAAATTATAACAAAAATGAAGCGCTAAAATAACAATAGTTTCCACAAAAATGTGAACATAAAATGAAGTTTCAAAACAACAAAAATAACCAGTTCATATTGTTATGGGTGTAAAACATAAAAGTACTCCACTTGAGCCTTCACCCAAAGCTTGGAAACACCAGTAGTGCCAATCCTTCACCTATGGTAAAAATACACACTCACCAGAGGGATATGCTGTCTATTACTAGAACAGTAGTAAGCGCTTTGTGTAAATGGCATCACCACTCTTGCTCCACAGATGGCAGGACAAGACTGCTCTATTCCATTCCACCGGGCATAGTACCAGAGTTATCAGTATGAAGTCACTAGCCAAAAACAATGTTTTTTCTCATAGTGTAGTATTTTTATATACAATAAAGACATTATTTCACAAGAGGTATTTAAGAACACACTATGTTTTATAGGACTTTTATTGGCTGTCATTTACATTTTGTTAATTAAGTGCGAGTGCTAGTTTTGATATAATGTATTTAATTTCTGACACTTTGGTGTTTATTACAGCCGCTATACACTTTTTCCATATTATTGTTTTCACAGGTGGGTGTGGTTGTTTATAGTTAATTACATTTTTCTCTTTACAGCTAAGCCCGAAATCCAGCAGTCCATACAACTACCCATTAATGCCTCAGGCGATATAATGGCATCTTTCAGGCTTTCCAGCTTTTACCCGAAAGATATAAATGTCACTTGGATGTATGGACCAACCCAAGAGCAGAAGCAATCAACGGAGGCAATCAGTGATAATCCAGATGGCACATTTACTGTCACCAGTCAGTGTACAATACCTGGAAATCTTTGTGAGAACCCACAATTCAGAGTCAGAGTGGCATGGAACCATCCATCCATGGGGAGTCCAGAATACAGAGAGATATCTCTACAAGATCCAGGTGAGGAAAGAAATACATACACATATATACAGTCTACAGTTTTCATCAAAAGTTTACATACCCTGGCAGAATTTATGATTTCTTGGCCATTTTTCAGAGAATATGGATGATAACACAAAAACTTTTCTTTCACTCATAGTTAGTGTTTGGCTGAAGCCATTTATTATCAATCAACTGTGTTTACTCTTTTTAAATCATAATGACAACAGAAACTACCCAAATGACCCTGATCAAAAGTTTACATACCCCAGTTCTTAATACCGTGTATTGCCTCCTTTAACATTAATGACAGCTTGAAGTCTTTTGTGGTATTTGTGGATGAGGCTCTTTATCTTCTCAGATGGTAAAGCTGCCCATTTCGCTTGGCAAAAAGCCTCCAGTTCCTGTAAATTCTTGGGCTGTCTTGCATGAACGGCACGTATGAGATCTCTCCAGAGTGGCTCAATGATATTGAGGTCAGGAGACTGAGATGGCCACTCCAGAACCTTCACTTTATTCTGCTGTAGCCAATGACAGGTTGACTTGGCCTTGTGCTTTGGATCATTGTCATATTGGAATGTCCAATTACGCCCCATGTGCAGCTTCCTGGCTGATGAATGAAAATGTTCCTCCAGTATTTTTTGATAACCTATTGCATTCATCTTGCTATCAATTTTGAACAAATTTTCTGTGCCTTTGTAGCTCACACATCCCCAAAACATCAGCAATCCACCTCCGTGTTTCACAGTAGGAATGGTGGACCTTTCATCATAGGCCTTCTTGACTCCTCTCCAAATGTAGCCTTTATAGATGTGGCCAAAAAGCTCAATTTTGGTCTCATCACTCCAAATGACTTTGTGCCAGAAGGTTTAAGGCTTGTATCTGTGTATTGTAAGTGGGATACTTTGTGGCATTTGCATAGTAATGGCTTTCTTCTGGTGACTCAACCATGCAGCCCATCATTCTTCAAGTGCCTCCTTATTGTGCATCTTGAAATAGCCACACCACATGTTTTCAGAGAGTCGTGTATTTCACCTGAAGTTATTTGTGTGTTTTTCTTTGCATCCCGAACAATTTTCCTGGCAGTTGTGGCTGAAATTTTAGTTGGTCTACCTGACTGTTATTTGGTTTCAACAGAACCCCTCATTTTGCACATCTTGATTAGACTTTGATCACTGCTGATTGGCATTCTCAATTCCTTGGATATCTTTTTATATCACTTTACTGTTTTATTCAGTTCAACTACCTTTTCCCGCAGATCCTTTGACAATTATTTTGCTTTCCCAATGACTCAGAATCCAGAAACGTCAGTGCAGCACTGGATGAAAGATGCAGTCCAGAAACTCATTGACCTTTTATACACACACACTAATTACAAGCAAACAGATCACAGACAAGGATGGTTACCTTTAATAGGCATTCAAACCCTTTTGTGTCAACTTGTGTGCATGTTATTAGGCCAAAAACACCAGGGTATGTAAACTTTTGATCAGGGTCATTTAGGTAGTTTCTGTTGTCATTATGATTTAAAAAGAGTAAACACAATTGATTGATAATAAATGGCTTCAGCCAAACACTTACCATGAGTGAAAGAAATGTTTTTGTGTTGTTATTCATATTCTCTAAAAATGGGCAAGAAATCATAAATTCTGCCAGGGTATGTAAACTTATGAGCACAACTGTATATATACAGTGCCTTGAAAAAGTATTCCTACCCGTTGAAATTTTTCTACATGTTTTTTACCATTGTCCTGGTAAAACCAAAAAGTAAATGTATTTTATTGGGATTTTATGTGATAGACCAACACAAAGTGGCACATAATTGTGAAGTAGAAGAAAAATTATAAATGGTTTTCACATTTTTTTACAAATAAATATCTGGAAAGTGTGGCGTACATTGGTATTCAGCCCCCTTTACTCTGATACCCCTAACTAAAATCTAGTGGAACCAATTGCCTTTAGAAGAAGTCACCTAATTGGTAAAGAGTCCACCTGTGTGTAATTTAATCTCAGTATAAATACAGCTGTTCTGTGAAGCCCTCAGAGGTTTGTTAGAGAACCTTAATGAACAAACAGCATCACGAAGGCCAAGGAACACATCAGACAGATCAGGGATAAAGTTGTGGAGAGGTTTAAAGCAGGGTTAAAAAAGGCCAAGTTAGATAAATAAATATCCCAAGCTTTGAACATCTCACGGAGCCCTGTTCAATTCATCATCGGAAAATGGAAAGAGTATGGCACAACTCCAAACCTACCAAGACATGGCCACCCACCTAAACTGACAGGCCGGGCAAGGAGAGCTTTAATCAGAGAAGCAACCAAGAGGCCCATGGTAACTCTGGAGGAGCCGCAGAGATCCACAGCTCAGGTGGGAGAATCTGTCCACAGGACAACTATTAGTCGTGCTCTCCACAAATCTGGCCTTTATGGAAGAGTGGCAAGAAGAAAGACATTGTTGAGAGAAAGCCATAAGAAGTCCTGTTTGCTGTTTGCGAGAAGCAATATGGGTGAGACAGCAAATGTAGAAGAAGGTGTTCTGGTCAGATGAGACCAAAATGTTACTTTTTGACCTAAAAGCAAAACGCTATGTGTGGCTGAAAACTAACACTGCACATCACCCTGAACACACCATCCCATCGCATTTTCTTCAGCAGGGGCAGGAAAGCTGGTCAGAGTTGATGGGAAGATGGATGGAGCCAAATACAGGGCAATCTTAGAAGAAAATCTGTTGGAGTCTGCAAAACACTTAAGACTGGGGCAGATATTCACCTTCCAGCAGGACAATGACCCTAAACATACAGCCAGAGCTACAATGGAATGGTTTAGATCAAAGCATATTCATGTGCTAGAATGGCCCAGTCAAAGTCCAGACCTAAATCAAATTGAGAATCTGTGGCCAGACTTGAAAATTGCTGTTCACAGATGCTCTCCATTCAATCTGACAGACGTTGAGCTATTTTACAAAGAAGAATGGGCAAAAATGTCACTCTCTAGATGTACAAAGCTGGTAGAGACATACCCAAGAAGCCAATTGTTTTTTCTTGCACCAGTTTTGCCCTAGAGAGGAACTATTTTCAGTTTAACCACTTCGCATCCAGGCCAATTCCGACATTTCTCTCCTACATGTAAAATTCATAATTTTTTTGCTAGAAAATTACATAGAACCCCCAAACATTATATATGTTTTTTTAGCAAAGACCCTAGAGAATACAATGGCGGTCGTTGCAACTTTTTATCTCGCACAGTATTTGCGCAGTAATTTTTAGAACACGTTTTTTTCAGAAAAAAAAACTGTTTCACGCTTTAAAAAAAAACAGTAAAGTTAGCCCAATTTTTTTGCATCATGTGAAAGATGAAGATATGGCGAGTAAATAGATACCTAACAACATGTCATGCTTCAAAATTGCACATGTTCGTGGAATGGCGCCAAACTTTGGTATTTAAAAATCCTCATAGGCAACGCTTTAATTTTTTTTACTGGTTACATGTTTTGAGTTACAGAGGAGGTCTAGTGCTAGAATTATTGCTCTCGCTCTAACGTTTGCGGCAATACCTCACATGTGTGGTTTGAACACCGTTTTCATATGTGGGAGGAACTTACATACAGTATGCGTTCGCTTCTGCGTACGAGCTCACGGGGACAGGGGTGCTTTACATTTTTTTTTTTTATTGTTAATTTTACTTTTATTTTTTTGGTTTGATACTTTAAAAAAAAATGTAATTACTTTTATTCCTATTACAAGGAATGTAAACGTCCCTTGTAATAGGAATATGGCATGATCGGACCTATTTACAGTGAGATATGGGGTCAATAAGACCCCACATATCACCTCTAGGTTGGGAAGCCTAAAACAAAAAAAATTTTAAAAAATGATCATGGCTTCCCAGCCGAGGCGGCGCCATTATTTTGAATGCAGAGGCCGGGCGTAACGTCATAACATCGTGCCCGGCCTCCGAACGATCATAGACTCCAGCGACCACGTGGTCCACCGGAAATCTCTATGATCATTCTCATTCATTCAGCGGATCCTGTGTCCGACTCACCGATGGAAGTGGTGAGTCGGTAGAAGTGGAACAGCTGCGATGATCATTCTTATGGTGCAGGGAATCGCTGGCTGAAAATGCCGATATCTGAATGATGTCTGTAGCCTCAGGCATTAGTCAGATATTACACCACAAAGCCGAGGCCGTCATATGATGTACCCTGGGCGCCAAGTGGCTAATGCATCATTCTATAGACAGATATTTAGCACAGCTATGGGTGCTCACTTTGTACTTTGCTATGCCAATCTGTTTATAGGCTTCTGGGAGAAACAAATCATCTGGTCCAAAAACCCCTTTACTAGGCATCTATTACAGGCGCTATATCGACGACGTGCTCATTATTTGGGATGGCCCCTTCAGGACAGTTGCTAGTTTTGTTTCCCATTGTAATTACAACACATATGGGAATACATAGTTGCATAGTAGGCGAGGTTAAAAAAAGACACAAGTCCAAAACCACTGCTTGTGGAAGAGAATTCTACATTCTTACAGCTCTTACAATAAAGAACCCTCTACGCAGTTTAAGGTTAAACAGCTTTTCTTCTAATTTTAGTGAATGACCATGTGTCTTATTAAATTCCATTTCGCGGAAAAGCTTTATCCCTATTGTGGGGTCACCAGTACGGTATTTGTACATTGAAATCATATCCCCTCTCAAGCATCTTTTCTCCAGAGCGAATATGTTCAGTGCTCGTAACCTTTCCTCATAACTAAGGTCTGCTAGTCCCTTTATCAGTTTTGTTGCCCTTCTTTGGACTTTCTCCAGTTCTAGCACATCCTTCCCGAGGACTGGTGCCCAGAACTTGACAGAAAACTCCAGGTGTGGCCGGACCAGAGTCTTGTAGAGTGGGAGAATTATTGTTTTATTCCCTTAATCCCCTTTTTAATGTATGGCAATATTCTCTTTGCTTTGCATGCAGCAGCTTGGCATTGCATGCCATTGCTGAGCCTGTCATCTACTAGGACCCCAGGTCCTTTTCCATCCTAGATTCCCCCAGAATATTTCCCCCTAGTGAGTAGATTTCATTCATATTTTTGTCACCCAAATGCATGATTCAAAATTTTTCTACATTAAACCTCATTTGCCATGTAGTTGCCCACCCCATTCATTTGAGATCTTCTTGCAAAGTTTTTCCACATCCTGCGGAGAAGCTATTGCCCTGCTTAAATTAGTATCGTCCGCAAATACAGAGATTGAGCTGTTTATTCCATCCTCCAGGTGGTTTATGAATAAATTAAATGGGATTGGTCCCGGGACAGAACCCTGGGAGACCCCACTTTTCACCCTGGACCATTCCGAGTACTCCCCATTTATCACTACCCTCTGAACTCACCCCTGTAGCCAGTATTCAATCCATGTACTCACCCTATGGTCCATTCCCACGGACCTTACTTTTTACAGTAAACGTTTATGAGGAACTGTAGAAAATGCTTTTGCAAAATCCAGATACACCACGTCTAAGGGCCTTCCTTTATCTACCATGTTTCCCCGAAAATAGGCCCAGGTCTTATATTAATTTTTAGGGCTTATTTTCAGGGTAGGTCTTACTATGTAATGTGTCTTCTCCCCCCCTCTCTCTCTCTGCCTGACAGGAATCCCCAGTGTGAACCGAGTTAAAATGCTTGTAAAATCCTATAACCCACTCTTTATAGCAGTATATAATGTACAATGTGTGTGTTTCTGTAATATAATTGTGCCAAATACCTTCTTTATAGCACCGCTCTGCGCTTCTATGACCCACCAGAGCTCTCTTCCCCACAATTATATTATAGAAACACCTACATTGTACATTATATTCTACTGTAATAGAGTGGATTATATGATTTTAGAAGCATTTTAAACTAGGGCTTATTTTCAAGGTAGGGCTTATATTCCAACCCTGCTGAAAAATAGCGCTAGGTCTTATTTTCAGGGCAGGTCTTATTTTCGGGAAACACGGTTCATGAATCCATGTTGGTTACTGCTAATGATACCGTTGTCAATACTAAAATCTTGTATATAGTCCTTATCATCCTCTCCAAGAGCTTGCATACAATTGATTTTAGGCTAACTGGTCTGTAATTTCCAGGGATGTATCTTGGCCTTTTTTAAATACTGGTGCTATATTAGCTTTTCTTCAATCAGCTGGTACCATTCCAGTCAGTAGACTGTTCATAAAAATTAGGAACAATGGTGTGGCGATTACTTGACTGAAATAAAGGATGTGATGCGCTGATTTCCAACCATACAATGATCGCGATAGGCCACAAGTATGCGATTATCAAATAAAGTGCAACTGTGCATAAATTAATCAAGTGATGCTTCTGTGCATATATAAAAGTGATAGCTGGTGCATAAAACCATAAGGTGACTCTATGTGCAAACAAACGCAGATTTGTCATATAGACCAAAATACATATATGAAGTGTGTAAACTTAATTACAAAATGTATATAGTGAAGCAAAGACAAGTTCTGGGTATACGTTAAAGTGATAACTGGTGCAAGGACCATAAAGTGACTTTATGTGCAAAAAAACGCAAATTTGTCATACAAACCAAAAAAATTTAAAAAGTGAATATACTTATCAAAAAGTGTATAAAATGGAGCACAGACAGGTAAAAAAAAGGAAAATATAAAATATTCAATTCAAGTGACCAGCGTGATTGAAGGTAAATGTCCCATACACAGTCAGATCATGCAATCCGGTAAATACACTAAGTAAAACGTGCAGCGTGCTGGGCAATTAATCCATCCGTGATGATCCGTGCAAAAAAGCGAATATTATGCAATTACCTCACTGCTGTGAGTGAACAGCAATATAAATGATGAACACCAGGATGATTGCAGAAAACGGCTGTGTAACACAATCTTTAGGAGACTTCTCTAACTTCCTCTAACTTCCTCGTGAATGGCAGGTAAACTCAAAGGAATAGATTAAGAGGGACCGCCATAGTGTAGTATTTAAAACATAGAAGTTTTATTAAACAAGTTTAAAAACTACTCACAAACGAAGCTGATATAAACACATCTGACAGACAGCATTAGAGTAAGACCGGATATGGACGTCACTTCCGGGTTCCTACGCGTTACGTCTTGGAGACTTCAACTGGGATGATTACACAGGGTACAGGAAGTGACTTATAGGTGTACTGGGCGGAGCTTCGTCGCCCATTTCATTAGTATGCCGATGCGCCGCTGTGTAGCCATAGTAATGCTAGTGGGGGGCGGGCCAATTAAACTTGAATGTTCTGAGTGACCTCCCATCTGAATAAATAAGGCATTAAACAACAGCGCAACGGGGAGAGTAAATACAGGGGCAGAGCGAAAGAGCGGGGGAAGGGGGTTTGGCCGGACATTATGCTAGGTTTGGCGAACTGATTAAGTTATAACTGCGGACTGCGCCGTGCCATAGACCGTGCTATATGTTACTATAATGCTGTGAAGCAATAGAGCACGTCCGGCGGCCATTTTATTGGAGCTTAATTTTAAATCTGTAGGTGGCCATGTTTTTGGAGGTTTAGTAACGTCTGGAGCAGTAATTTAAATAACAATAAAGCCAAAGTTAGAAAATAAAGGTACGGAACCGCACCAAACATGAGAACCTCAATAGGTATTAGTATATCTTATTGGGTCAGCAAAGGAAGGTAAATAATGAGTAAGAAAAAATTTCTTATATCAATAGATACAGAAAGCTATACATAAACAGCTATATTTAGGAGACAGAAAAAATAATTAAAAACAATTTAAAAATATTGTTCTATTTTGAAATAAAGTAGTGTCCAAAGGGAGGTTACTGGGCAGATTACAAATACACATAATGTGGAGACACGGAGATGACGTACACATTAGGGATGCGATACAAACATAGCAAGTTAAAAAAATATAAAATACATAAAATCGCATAAAATGTTTAACCTAAAATTATAGGAACATAAGCTTAAAAATCGCATGGCATTAAGATGACAATATGCAAATAAATCGTTTTAAAAGGTATAAGAAAATTAAAATATTGACAGAACATAAAAGCACCATAGCACGAAATCGCACATAAAAAAGTATATCATTGGGGGGCTAAAAATCGCTAATGAAGCAGTTCAAGTCGAACTCTATATTTAATCCCCTGGGGGCAAAGGTATCAAGGGTATATATCCATTTGGACTCTATCTTACTTAGAGTCCTCACCTTGTGCCCTCCCCTCCAATGTCTGACATAAGGGACAATACCCCAAAATTTCAAATGCTTGGGGTCTCTGTTATGGTGAATAGCGAAATGTTTAGAGACATTGTGTTTATCGTACCCCTTCTGTATATTTTGTATGTGCTCTTTCAATCGAGTTTTTAAAGGCCTTTTTGTGCGGCCTACATACTGCAGACCGCAGCTACACTCTAAAACGTACACAGCGCCTACTGTGTTACAGCAAATAAAATCTTTAATCTTGTGAGTATTACCGGTACTTGAGGCTAAAAATTCGAAGACTTTACTAGGTTTACTTGCTCTAGTGCACGCTAAGCATCTTTTACAGGGAAATAAACCTTTCCCAGTGAAGAACGTGAAATTATTCACAGGAGGATCAGGTATGTTTTTGACTAGCATGTCTCTGAGGTTAGGGGCGCGTCTATAAATGAACTTCGGTTTAGGAGGTAGAACTTTGTGCAAATCTTTATCGTTTAAGAGAATGTGCCAGTGTTTTTTGATTATACTTTCTATTTTTTTATATTGGTTGTTATAATCCAAAATTATTGCTCCTTCTACACCTTTTTTGTCTTTATGTTGCGTTTTCATATCTTTAAGGAGATGTTCACGGTCCATCTTCTCCACTTCTAATATTTTTTCTTGAATTACGCACTTGCCGTAACCTTTCTCCTGGAATCTCTGTCCCATGGATTCGGCTTGTTCAAGGAACACTTCTTTTTTGCTACAATTTCTCCGTAGGCGCATAAATTGCCCCTTGGGGATATTGAAAAGCCAGTTTTGGTGATGGCAGCTTGTCAACGGGAGATAACTTTTAACTTTTAAAATGTGTCTTAGTTTCTATTCTCCCGTCACTTTGTGCAATTAGTAAATCCAAGAAAACTATCTCCTTCTCATCTGAATTCCAGGTAAGTTTTATATTCAAATTATTCTCATCTAATTTTTGTTGGAACAAATTAAGGCTGGCACTACTCCCTTTCCAAAGTATTAAAATATCGTCAATATAGCGTCTATATAGCACTAGTTCTTTCGGTGGGTTTGAAAATACTGTGTTCTCTTCCCATCTAGCCATGAATAAACCGGCCACACTAGGGGCAAATTTAGCCCCCATGGCGACGCCTGTGGTTTGGTGATAAAATGTCTTATTAAACCAAAAATAATTATTTTTTAAACAAAAGTCGAGACATTTAACTAAATATTTTCGTTGAGAGCAAGTGAGGTCGGAGTGGTTTCTCAGACCCCACTTCACAGCCTCGCATTCTTCATGGTGGGGAATTATGGTATAGAGTGAAGTTACGTCTGCCGTAATTAGAATAAAAGGTCCATCATGTGTGAGCTCTTCTAAAATCTGTAAAACGTGCTTAGTATCACGGAGATAAGCCTTCGTCTTCTGTACTGTCGGCTGTAGAAAGTTATCTATGTAGGATCCCATCCTTGAAGTGAGGGAATCTATCCCATTTACTATGGGTCTAGGTGGAGGGTTGGTCCTGTCCTTGTGAATTTTAGGTAAGTAATAGATAATAGGTGTTCTTGCTGCTTCTGGTATGAGGTATTGAGCTTCTTTTTTGCTCAAAATTGCTTTTTTTAAACCCAAATGGACTACAAGCTCAAGCTCCTTTCTTCCTCTGAAGATGGGGTTTTTTGGTAAAATAGTATAGGTCTTGGTGTCGCTCAGCAATTTTGCCATATTATCATTATATTGCGTTTTGGACAAGACTACAATGCCCCCACCTTTGTCCGCTGGGCGGATCACTATATCTTTCCGCTCACTGAGGCGTTTCATTCCACATCTCATATAATTCGGTTCTGTATGTTTCTTAGTGTCAAGGTCTTTTAAATCTTCTGCAACAATTTTCTTAAAAACGTCTACAAATTTGTTATTACTGATTTGCGGGTTAAAAATAGATTTATTCTTAAAAGTGCTATGTTTGATGTCATCAGATGGGAGGACAGAAGTAGTTCTGGGGTTGTTCAAAAAATATTTTTTCATATTTAAGCCCCTTACATACTTCTGAATGTTTACATAGGTCTCGAATTTGTTCAGGTTCTTTTTTGGGGCAAACTTGAGGCCTTTGTCTAGTACTGCCAATTCTTCCGTTGTTAGCGAGATGCCACTCAAGTTGAATACACCTTCTCCTTTTACTCTCTTTTTCGCTTGAGTTCTCGCTCCTGCTTATCGAAGGCTTATCTCCGTGATACTAAGCACGTTTTACAGATTTTAGAAGAGCTCACACATGATGGACCTTTTATTCTAGTTACGGCAGACGTAACTTCACTCTATACCATAATTCCCCATCATGAAGCATGCGAGGCTGTGAAGTGGGGTCTGAGAAACCACTCCGACCTCACTTGCTCTCAACGAAAATATTTAGTTAAATGTCTCGACTTTTGTTTAAAAAATAATTATTTTTGGTTTAATAAGACATTTTATCACCAAACCACAGGCGTCGCCATGGGGGCTAAATTTGCCCCTAGTGTGGCCGGTTTATTCATGGCTAGATGGGAAGAGAACACAGTATTTTCAAACCCACCGAAAGAACTAGTGCTATATAGACGCTATATTGACGATATTTTAATACTTTGGAAAGGGAGTAGTGCCAGCCTTAATTTGTTCCAACAAAAATTAGATGAGAATAATTTGAATATAAAACTTACCTGGAATTCAGATGAGAAGGAGATAGTTTTCTTGGATTTACTAATTGCACAAAGTGACGGGAGAATAGAAACTAAGACACATTTTAAAAGTGTAGATAAAAATAGTTATCTCCCGTTGACAAGCTGCCATCACCAAAACTGGCTTTTCAATATCCCCAAGGGGCAATTTATGCGCCTACGGAGAAATTATAGCAAAAAAGAAGTGTTCCTTGAACAAGCCGAATCCATGGGACAGAGATTCCAGGAGAAAGGTTACGGCAAGTGCGTAATTCAAGAAAAAATATTAGAAGTGGAGAAGATGGACCGTGAACATCTCCTTAAAGATATGAAAACGCAACATAAAGACAAAAAAGGTGTAGAAGGAGCAATAATTTTGGATTATAACAACCAATATAAAAAAATAGAAAGTATAATCAAAAAACACTGGCACATTCTCTTAAACGATAAAGATTTGCACAAAGTTCTACCTCCTAAACCGAAGTTCATTTATAGACGCGCCCCTAACCTCAGAGACATGCTAGTCAAAAACATACCTGATCCTCCTGTGAATAATTTCACGTTCTTCACTGGGAAAGGTTTATTTCCCTGTAAAAGATGCTTAGCGTGCACTAGAGCAAGTAAACCTAGTAAAGTCTTCGAATTTTTAGCCTCAAGTACCGGTAATACTCACAAGATTAAAGATTTTATTTGCTGTAACACAGTAGGCGCTGTGTACGTTTTAGAGTGTAGCTGCGGTCTGCAGTATGTAGGCCGCACAAAAAGGCCTTTAAAAACTCGATTGAAAGAGCACATACAAAATATACAGAAGGGGTACGATAAACACAATGTCTCTAAACATTTCGCTATTCACCATAACAGAGACCCCAAGCATTTGAAATTTTGGGGTATTGTCCCTTATGTCAGACATTGGAGGGGAGGGCACAAGGTGAGGACTCTAAGTAAGATAGAGTCCAAATGGATATATACCCTTGATACCTTTGCCCCCAGGGGATTAAATATAGAGTTCGACTTGAACTGCTTCATTAGCGATTTTTAGCCCCCCAATGATATACTTTTTTATGTGCGATTTCGTGCTATGGTGCTTTTATGTTCTGTCAATATTTTAATTTTCTTATACCTTTTAAAACGATTTATTTGCATATTGTCATCTTAATGCCATGCGATTTTTAAGCTTATGTTCCTATAATTTTAGGTTAAACATTTTATGCGATTTTATGTATTTTATATTTTTTTAACTTGCTATGTTTGTATCGCATCCCTAATGTGTACGTCATCTCTGTGTCTCCACATTATGTGTATTTGTAATCTGCCCAGTAACCTCCCTTTGGACACTACTTTATTTCAAAATAGAACAATATTTTTAAATTGTTTTTAATTATTTTTTCTGTCTCCTAAATATAGCTGTTTATGTATAGCTTTCTGTATCTATTGATATAAGAAATTTTTTCTTACTCATTATTTACCTTCCTTTGCTGACCCAATAAGATATACTAATACCTATTGAGGTTCTCATGTTTGGTGCGGTTCCGTACCTTTATTTTCTAACTTTGGCTTTATTGTTATTTAAATTACTGCTCCAGACGTTACTAAACCTCCAAAAACATGGCCACCTACAGATTTAAAATTAAGCTCCAATAAAATGGCCGCCGGACGTGCTCTATTGCTTCACAGCATTATAGTAACATATAGCACGGTCTATGGCACGGCGCAGTCCGCAGTTATAACTTAATCAGTTCGCCAAACCTAGCATAATGTCCGGCCAAACCCCCTTCCCCCGCTCTTTCGCTCTGCCCCTGTATTTACTCTCCCCGTTGCGCTGTTGTTTAATGCCTTATTTATTCAGATGGGAGGTCACTCAGAACATTCAAGTTTAATTGGCCCGCCCCCCACTAGCATTACTATGGCTACACAGCGGCGCATCGGCATACTAATGAAATGGGCGACGAAGCTCCGCCCAGTACACCTATAAGTCACTTCCTGTACCCTGTGTAATCATCCCAGTTGAAGTCTCCAAGACGTAACGCGTAGGAACCCGGAAGTGACGTCCATATCCGGTCTTACTCTAATGCTGTCTGTCAGATGTGTTTATATCAGCTTCGTTTGTGAGTAGTTTTTAAACTTGTTTAATAAAACTTCTATGTTTTAAATACTACACTATGGCGGTCCCTCTTAATCTATTCCTTTGAGTTTACCTGCCATTCACGAGGAAGTTAGAGGAAGTTAGAGAAGTCTCCTAAAGATTGTGTTACACAGCCGTTTTCTGCAATCATCCTGGTGTTCATCATTTATATTGCTGTTCACTCACAGCAGTGAGGTAATTGCATAATATTCGCTTTTTTGCACGGATCATCACGGATGGATTAATTGCCCAGCACGCTGCACGTTTTACTTAGTGTATTTACCGGATTGCATGATCTGACTGTGTATGGGACATTTACCTTCAATCACGCTGGTCACTTGAATTGAATATTTTATATTTTCCTTTTTTTTACCTGTCTGTGCTCCATTTTATACACTTTTTGATAAGTATATTCACTTTTTAAATTTTTTTGGTTTGTATGACAAATTTGCGTTTTTTTGCACATAAAGTCACTTTATGGTCCTTGCACCAGTTATCACTTTAACGTATACCCAGAACTTGTCTTTGCTTCACTATATACATTTTGTAATTAAGTTTACACACTTCATATATGTATTTTGGTCTATATGACAAATCTGCGTTTGTTTGCACATAGAGTCACCTTATGGTTTTATGCACCAGCTATCACTTTTATATATGCACAGAAGCATCACTTGATTAATTTATGCACAGTTGCACTTTATTTGATAATCGCATACTTGTGGCCTATCGCGATCATTGTATGGTTGGAAATTAGCGCATCACATCCTTTATTTCATTTTTTTAGTGGTGAGAGACAACTCATTTAGTGATTGCAGCTTTTTTCCATTAGTTACTTTTCTATTTCCCATAGAGCGCAGAAGTTTCCAAATATACACAGTACAAGTTTACATAAACTTTTTTCCTTCCGCTGCAAATATGGAGGTCTTCTCTTTTTTAGAAAAAAGAAAGATCAATTTAGAAGAAGTATTTAATGCAACCAACATAGAGACCAAATCTAAGAATAATAGTGTGGAGCAACTTACCAAAAAACTGAGATATAATATGGAAAAAAGAGTGAGCTTATGGTGGGACACCACTACCTTCGAACAATACCTGAAGGATGGGTTAGTCCCTAGACGGCTAAGGTGGGATGTACCACCCAATGATGGATTGATGGACCAGGAGTCAATAGATGAATGGTTCAAATTCTTTAATGAAAAAGGATTGGAGCTATTACAATTCCTGATTAAAAGAAAACAGAGAAAGATCAGGATGGTTGAACACAATATTGAACAAATAAAAAATGATCTGGAGATACACAAAGATTCTGCGGAATTCCTCACTCTGACAACACAGCTTAACAAAGACCTGATCAAAAAAGATAAAGAGGTCCAAACAAGGAAGAGCAAAAAATATGCTAGAGACATGGGGGATTTTAAAAACGATCAGGTGTTTAGGTGGCAGGGCCAGTTGGGACGGTTAGATCCCATCTCTGCCTACTCAACACCTGAGAGACCTGTAAGAATAGAGACTCTATTACCTCCAACTAACCCCACTGCAGTACCTTATATGGCACCATCTACAAGTGGACAAACAAGAAATGTATCCAATGAGTCTCCAATGAGGAATAGACCCAATGTGGGACAGAATTATTCCAAACAATCAACACCCCAATATCCAGAGAAAAGGCCTCCGCACAATTCCCATACGCCAAAAAAGGGGTGGAAAAAACCCCACTGGAAAAAAGCCCAGAATAAGAGGGCGAATCAGGATGACCAATGGCATCACCCCTCTTATGAACAGCCTCGAGCCCCCTACTATCCTCCTCAAATAAGGAATCCTGCTCCATATTACGATCAGAATCGAAGAGAGAGAGAGGATTGGGGTCCAGCACAACCCTATTATCGACCCTATGACCATTATTCAGTCCGCACCTACAATCATTATGCACCATTAAGGGACTATCGAGAGAATGAAAGGGAAGATCAGTATTATCAAACCTACTATCCCGATCCAAATGCAAACAGGGCTTTTTTAGGAAGGGGCCCGGATCACCATGCTCCGAGGGTGAGGGATGTGCAGAGAGACAGAGAACGAAGTCCAAAAAGAAGAGAGGAAGAAGAGCAGGAGCGAGAACTCAAGCGAAAAAGAGAGTAAAAGGAGAAGGTGTATTCAACTTGAGTGGCATCTCGCTAACAACGGAAGAATTGGCAGTACTAGACAAAGGCCTCAAGTTTGCCCCAAAAAAGAACCTGAACAAATTCGAGACCTATGTAAACATTCAGAAGTATGTAAGGGGCTTAAATATGAAAAAATATTTTTTGAACAACCCCAGAACTACTTCTGTCCTCCCATCTGATGACATCAAACATAGCACTTTTAAGAATAAATCTATTTTTAACCCGCAAATCAGTAATAACAAATTTGTAGACGTTTTTAAGAAAATTGTTGCAGAAGATTTAAAAGACCTTGACACTAAGAAACATACAGAACCGAATTATATGAGATGTGGAATGAAACGCCTCAGTGAGCGGAAAGATATAGTGATCCGCCCAGCGGACAAAGGTGGGGGCATTGTAGTCTTGTCCAAAACGCAATATAATGATAATATGGCAAAATTGCTGAGCGACACCAAGACCTATACTATTTTACCAAAAAACTCCATCTTCAGAGGAAGAAAGGAGCTTGAGCTTGTAGTCCATTTGGGTTTAAAAAAAGCAATTTTGAGCAAAAAAGAAGCTCAATACCTCATACCAGAAGCAGCAAGAACACCTATTATCTATTACTTACCTAAAATTCACAAGGACAGGACCAACCCTCCACCTAGACCCATAGTAAATGGGATAGATTCCCTCACTTCAAGGATGGGATCCTACATAGATAACTTTCTACAGCCGACAGTACAGAAGACGAAGGCTTATCTCCGTGATACTAAGCACGTTTTACAGATTTTAGAAGAGCTCACACATGATGGACCTTTTATTCTAATTACGGCAGACGTAACTTCACTCTATACCATAATTCCCCATCATGAAGCATGCGAGGCTGTGAAGTGGGGTCTGAGAAACCACTCCGACCTCACTTGCTCTCAACGAAAATATTTAGTTAAATGTCTCGACTTTTGTTTAAAAAATAATTATTTTTGGTTTAATAAGACATTTTATCACCAAACCACAGGCGTCGCCATGGGGGCTAAATTTGCCCCTAGTGTGGCCGGTTTATTCATGGCTAGATGGGAAGAGAACACAGTATTTTCAAACCCACCGAAAGAACTAGTGCTATATAGACGCTATATTGACGATATTTTAATACTTTGGAAAGGGAGTAGTGCCAGCCTTAATTTGTTCCAACAAAAATTAGATGAGAATAATTTGAATATAAAACTTACCTGGAATTCAGATGAGAAGGAGATAGTTTTCTTGGATTTACTAATTGCACAAAGTGACGGGAGAATAGAAACTAAGACACATTTTAAAAGTTAAAAGTTATCTCCCGTTGACAAGCTGCCATCACCAAAACTGGCTTTTCAATATCCCCAAGGGGCAATTTATGCGCCTACGGAGAAATTGTAGCAAAAAAGAAGTGTTCCTTGAACAAGCCGAATCCATGGGACAGAGATTCCAGGAGAAAGGTTACGGCAAGTGCGTAATTCAAGAAAAAATATTAGAAGTGGAGAAGATGGACCGTGAACATCTCCTTAAAGATATGAAAACGCAACATAAAGACAAAAAAGGTGTAGAAGGAGCAATAATTTTGGATTATAACAACCAATATAAAAAAATAGAAAGTATAATCAAAAAACACTGGCACATTCTCTTAAACGATAAAGATTTGCACAAAGTTCTACCTCCTAAACCGAAGTTCATTTATAGACGCGCCCCTAACCTCAGAGACATGCTAGTCAAAAACATACCTGATCCTCCTGTGAATAATTTCACGTTCTTCACTGGGAAAGGTTTATTTCCCTGTAAAAGATGCTTAGCGTGCACTAGAGCAAGTAAACCTAGTAAAGTCTTCGAATTTTTAGCCTCAAGTACCGGTAATACTCACAAGATTAAAGATTTTATTTGCTGTAACACAGTAGGCGCTGTGTACGTTTTAGAGTGTAGCTGCGGTCTGCAGTATGTAGGCCGCACAAAAAGGCCTTTAAAAACTCGATTGAAAGAGCACATACAAAATATACAGAAGGGGTACGATAAACACAATGTCTCTAAACATTTCGCTATTCACCATAACAGAGACCCCAAGCATTTGAAATTTTGGGGTATTGTCCCTTATGTCAGACATTGGAGGGGAGGGCACAAGGTGAGGACTCTAAGTAAGATAGAGTCCAAATGGATATATACCCTTGATACCTTTGCCCCCAGGGGATTAAATATAGAGTTCGACTTGAACTGCTTCATTAGCGATTTTTAGCCCCCCAATGATATACTTTTTTATGTGCGATTTCGTGCTATGGTGCTTTTATGTTCTGTCAATATTTTAATTTTCTTATACCTTTTAAAACGATTTATTTGCATATTGTCATCTTAATGCCATGCGATTTTTAAGCTTATGTTCCTATAATTTTAGGTTAAACATTTTATGCGATTTTATGTATTTTATATTTTT
Source organism: Lithobates pipiens (assembly GCF_037356315.1). NCBI lineage: Eukaryota > Metazoa > Chordata > Amphibia > Anura > Ranidae > Lithobates > Lithobates pipiens. Next base: position 46,378,289 of record NW_027507784.1, read on the forward strand.
TTAACTTGCTATGTTTGTATCGCATCCCTAATGTGTACGTCATCTCCGTGTCTCCACATTATGTGTATTTGTAATCTGCCCAGTAACCTCCCTTTGGACACTACTTTATTTCAAAATAGAACAATATTTTTAAATTGTTTTTAATTATTTTTTCTGTCTCCTAAATATAGCTGTTTATGTATAGCTTTCTGTATCTATTGATATAAGACATTTTTTCTTACTCATTATTTACCTTCCTTTGCTGACCCAATAAGATATACTAATACCTATTGAGGTTCTCATGTTTGGTGCGGTTCCGTACCTTTATTTTCTAACTTTGGCTTTATTGTTATTTAAATTACTGCTCCAGACGTTACTAAACCTCCAAAAACATGGCCACCTACAGATTTAAAATTAAGCTCCAATAAAATGGCCGCCGGACGTGCTCTATTGCTTCACAGCATTATAGTAACATATAGCACGGTCTATGGCACGGCGCAGTCCGCAGTTATAACTTAATCAGTTCGCCAAACCTAGCATAATGTCCGGCCAAACCCTCTTCCCCCGCTCTTTCGCTCTGCCCCTGTATTTACTCTCCCCGTTGCGCTGTTGTTTAATGCCTTATTTATTCAGATGGGAGGTCACTCAGAACATTCAAGTTTAATTGGCCCGCCCCCCACTAGCATTACTATGGCTACACAGCGGCGCATCGGCATACTAATGAAATGGGCGACGAAGCTCCGCCCAGTACACCTATAAGTCGCTTCCTGTACCCTGTGTAATCATCCCAGTTGAAGTCTCCAAGACGTAACGCGTAGGAACCCGGAAGTGACGTCCATATCCGGTCTTACTCTAATGCTGTCTGTCAGATGTGTTTATATCAGCTTCGTTTGTGAGTAGTTTTTAAACTTGTTTAATAAAACTTCTATGTTTTAAATACTACACTATGGCGGTCCCTCTTAATCTATTCCTTTGAGTTTACCTGCCATTCACGAGGAAGTTAGAGGAAGTTAGAGAAGTCTCCTAAAGATTGTGTTACACAGCCGTTTTCTGCAATCATCCTGGTGTTCATCATTTATATTGCTGTTCACTCACAGCAGTGAGGTAATTGCATAATATTCGCTTTTTTGCACGGATCATCACGGATGGATTAATTGCCCAGCACGCTGCACGTTTTACTTAGTGTATTTACCGGATTGCATGATCTGACTGTGTATGGGACATTTACCTTCAATCACGCTGGTCACTTGAATTGAATATTTTATATTTTCCTTTTTTTTACCTGTCTGTGCTCCATTTTATACACTTTTTGATAAGTATATTCACTTTTTAAATTTTTTTGGTTTGTATGACAAATTTGCGTTTTTTTGCACATAAAGTCACTTTTATGGTCCTTGCACCAGTTATCACTTTAACGTATACCCAGAACTTGTCTTTGCTTCACTATATACATTTTGTAATTAAGTTTACACACTTCATATATGTATTTTGGTCTATATGACAAATCTGCGTTTGTTTGCACATAGAGTCACCTTATGGTTTTATGCACCAGCTATCACTTTTATATATGCACAGAAGCATCACTTGATTAATTTATGCACAGTTGCACTTTATTTGATAATCGCATACTTGTGGCCTATCGCGATCATTGTATGGTTGGAAATCAGCGCATCACATCCTTTATTTCATTTTTTTAGTGGTGAGAGACAACTCATTTAGTGATTGCAGCTTTTTTCCATTAGTTACTTTTCTATTTCCCATAGAGCGCAGAAGTTTCCAAATATACACAGATTACTTGACTGAGTTCCTTAAGGACCCTCAGGTGCAATCCATCTGGTCTCTGTGACTTATTATTGTTAAGTTTTTTAAGTCTCTTTCTAATTCTGTCCTTTGTTAGCCATGAGGCTTCTTCCTGTTACATGTCATGAGGATAAACATTGCAGTTTTGGTTACTGAAGCCCCCCGATTCCCTTGTGAAAATTGAGGAGAAGAATAAATTCAATACCATCTCTCAATCCTTAGTAACCAGATTCCCTTTATCATTCTTTATGGGACCAATATGATCTGACCTCCCTTTCTTACTATTTATGTACTGTACTTAAAGAATTTCTTTGGATTTTTTTTACTCTCCTCCGCTATGCGCCTTTTGTGTTCTATCTTAGCCGCCCTGATTGCACCCTTACATTTCTTGTTGCATTCTTTGTAAAGTTGGAATGCTGATGATCCCTCAGCCTTGTATTTTTTTGAAGGCCTTCTCCTTTGCTTTTATATGCATTTTTATTTTTTACGCATTAAATTTAACCATGTAGTGGATACACATTTACTTGTATTCCTAGATATGGAGTTGTCGTGGGATCAGGAGGGCAGGATAATCTCTAGAACCCATTTTAAGGAGACGATGAGTAATTCCTACTTACATCGTGGGAGCTGCCATCTCCCCAAATGGAAGGACAACATACCCTATAGCCAGTTCTTTCGGTTGCGGAGGAACTGTACTGACATCGCAGAGTACCTGTCTCAGGCAGAGGTGCTAACCCAAACATTTCTGGGAAAAGGATATCAGAGAGACCACATTCGGAAAGCCATAGATCGGTACAGGGATGGGCTGGAAAATAAAGGAAAGTCTGAAACAACTACTGAAGGGTCCCATGACATGTTTTTCATTACTAAGTTTAATGACCAACATTGTGCCATCAAGAAGGCAATTCAGAGACACCGGGCCATTTTGGAACAAGATCCTGCCCTTAGTTGGGTACTGCCAGAAAGGCCCAAAGTGGTGTTTAGGCGAGCGAACAACATCAAGAGCATGATCGTACTCAGTTACATTAAAAACGAACATAAAAAGATCAAAGATATTCCCATTTTTCCTAACATGATGGGGTCCTATAGATGTAAACTTAGTAGGTGTAAGACTTATAAATGTATGTGTCATGGGAAAAAGTCCTTTGTGAGGAAAGATGGACGGGTTTTCGACATAAAACAATTTGCTGTAGTACCTTGTTTTTGATATATGGTTTGAGGTGCCCATGTGGTCATTTTTATGTGGGCAGGATAGTGCGAAAAATGCGTACTAGGTCCAGAGAACATTGTCAATTCATTAAACAGGAAAAAGATAAGCATAGTGTTCCTCTGCATTTTTGTCAAGTACACAGTGCTAGTACAGAGGGTTTGGAACTTTTTGGCATTGAGGCCATACCCATGTCACTCCCAGAGGGAGAAAGGTTCTCTTGTTTGTGCATGCAGGAGACATTTGTGATTTTCAATTTGAATACGATGTCTCCCGATGGCTTAAACAAGGAACTGGAGATTAGTACTTTAATTTAGGGCGTTGGGTATTCAGATAACCCCCTTCCCATTTTCTTTCTTTTTCTTGTTAATAATAATTATTAATTTAGGCATTCCTATGGATATTAGTGGTGTGGCCCATCAGCCAGGACCACACACACACCCATACCAGGGTTGTTTTAATTGAATTCAATCTTAATTCATTTATTTCATCATTAATTACATTTTTATATACATATATAACTTTTTTTTTATTTTCATTACTTTCAAATATATAGGCATTAATACATACCACCTCATCATGAATTTCTTATATGTATATATTTTTTTATGAATTATTAGATGGTTTTTAATGTGTATATCTTAATTTTTCTGTGTGTGTGTATAATTGTTTTTAATAATAGAGTTGACATAAGGTTGCTATTAGCCCTATTTGCTGTTATAAATGTTATATATTTTAGATTGTAAGCTCTAACGAGCAGGGCCCTCTGATTCCTCTTGTACCAAATTGTAATGCAACTGTAATGTCTGCCCTCATGTTGTAAAGCGCTGAGCAAACTGTTGGTGCTATATAAAACCTGTATAATAATAATAATAATAATAATAATAATAAAAATAATAATAATATTAATAATATGTGCCTTTTTTGGTATGGCCCATTTAAGATGAGGTGAATGGGAGGTGATGTAACTCAGAATAAACAGCAGTACAGGGGAGGCCATAATAAGGGAGGCCACGTCTCCGAAACGTGACGTCATAGCAACCCTACAGGCTGACGTTCTGCTGTCTGATTCTCGGTCTCCATCGGCTCTCCCTCCCTCCCCCCCTGGAACCTGTGGGGGGTTGCCATCGAGCGTGTGGGAGGTTGAATCATCGGTACATCTTACAGGGGCCATCCCAGAGATGAGATCATGAACCTACATTACTTTAAAAATGTGTGTGCAATTTATGGAAAACTTTTCCTTAATTGTTTATTAGCGGCCGTGCGCTCTTTTCCTTTCTGTGTTTGCCCAAAAATACTTGCAGCTGTAATTGCAGTGAAAGGTGGTTCTACAAAGTATTGACTGAATACAAATGCTCACCACACTTTTCAGATATTTATTTGTTTAAAAAAATGTTGCAAAACCATTTATCATTTTCCCTCCACTTCACAATTATGTGCCACTTTGTGTTGGTCTATAAAATACATTTATGTTTTTGGTTGTGACATGACAAAATGTGAACAATTTCAAGGGGTATGAATACTTTATAGTGTATATACTCAAGGCACTGTCTATATGTGAGATATATATATATATATATATATATATATATATATATATATATATATATATATATATATATATATATATATCGCACAATCTGGGACCCTTGCCCCTCTTGTATTGAATTGTGTTGTAACTGTATTCTCTCTCTCTCTCGCTCTCTCTCTCTCATTTTCATTTTGAAAGTGTCCAAACACACTGTTGTATTTTGTATAAAGTAACCTCTGTTTATATTCTTGATACTGACAAGTTCAACTCCATATTTTATAGATTTCCCATGGCGGCCGAAAATTAAAGGAATAACTCCATTCATTCTGCAGTTACACCAGGAGGTCACAGTTAGATGTACAATCTCTGGTTATTTCTCAAACAATCTAACAGTGACTTGGATAGAGAAGAAGGGAAATGCTGTGACTGACTGTACACAGAACAGACACAATTACACTATATCTGATATAAGACATGAGAGAATGGCTGATAACTCCTATCAGTGCTCCCCTTCCTTATCCTTCACACCGATATCAGACAAGGAGGATCTGGAATTTATCTGCAGAGTGGAACATCCCAGCCTGGAACACCCAATAGAACGAAGCACAGGACCTCCCCGGGTAAACGGTGAGTTACATATAGATATTAATTTTCAAAATAACACAAAATTACAGCAAAGTTCTGATACGCAAAAAACACAATGCATTTATAGAAGAGAGTGTGACAAAAATGTATGATGAAAAAATGTATGATTTTCTAAATGCATATGCCAGAGAGGCATTTACACTAGAGAATTGGACACCATACATTTTTTAAGCATTGGAATCTCCTACCTAAAAAACTTGTTTCTAAGATGTGGAAATGCACAGCATTGTCTAAAGTAAAGTAATACACAGGCATCTAGTTCTCACTGAGAGCAAAATCAATGTCTTCCATTGCAGAGGCAAGGGCAGCATTTCTTTATATTGCTGGTCACTGATCAGATACCTGACAAAAATTCCCACTGCTGTCCATACATACATTAGAACTGTGTTGGCTTCTTACAAGGCCTCACTGATAAAAGTAAATGTAAACCCAATCACTCAGGAATTTCAAAAACAATTTATTTTTTTTAAAAGCAGAAGGAATCTCTGCTATATATATATATATATATATAATTTAAAAGCCCCCAGGAGGTTTATGCCATAATGTGCTAGTATGCATCATAAATTAATTAGCGCATTATGGCAAACCAACCTATCAAACAAAGCCCAAACTTACCTGTCAAATTTCCATCTTCACCCAGTCTTCCTTCCAGGTTCACTCTATGTGGCTGCTTGAATATCCAGGCCTCGATAACGTCACTTCTATGTATGTACACTGGAATCACTTCATCAGAGCTCAAAACCTTGTTCTCAACTCAGAGTACATTACCGCTGACAGGCTGAGAAGCATTTATGACAGAAAAGACCACTAGGGACTCTTCTGTCATAGAATCTCTACCTGTTTGCATTTTTTTTTAATCAGAGTTTAAATTCACTTTATGCTGCAGCTTTTCCCAGTGATCCTACCCCTATTAACCACCTCCATCCGCACTATAGCCGAAAGATGGCTGCAGCATGGACCTAATTTGCCAGGAGCGCATCCATAGACGTCCTCCCATGCTCGAGCTACCTGAGCGCCCCCTGCAGGGCACGCACAGCGCGCTCTGTGATCAGTGAGTCTATGAGACTCGGCTGATCACAGATCAGAGTAAGGGGTCGATCCCGACTCCTTACCTCGTGATCAGCTGTCAGTCAATGATAGCTGATCATGTGACGAAACAGAGCCAGTAATCTGCTATTTTTTCTCCTCACGCTAAAAAAAGAAGCCGATCATTGGTCCTGATCAATAGAGCCTCTGCAGAGACGTGTGCCCACCAGCGCCACCTACTAGTGCCCACCAGCATCACCTTCCAGTTCCCACAGTTACACCCATCAGTGCCCAGAGTGCCACCTATCAATGTCACCAATCAGTGCCTTATCACCAGTGCTGCCTATCAATACCACCTACCAGCACATATCAGTGCCACCTACCAGTGCCCATTAGTGCCACCTATCAGTGCCCATCAGTGACAGCTATCAGTGCCACCCAGCAATGCCACCCATCAGAGCCCATCAGTGCCCATCAGTGCAGCCTCATCAGCAAATATCAATGAAGGAGAAAAATTACCTGTTTGCAAAGTTTTTTTTTCAAAAATGTCCATTTTTTTTTGTTTGTTTAGCAAAACATAAAAACCCCAGTGGGGATTAAATACCACCAAAAGAAAGCTTCATTTGTGTGAAGAAAATGATACAAATTTTATTTGAGTACAGTGTTGTATGACCGCACAATTGTCATTCAAAGTCTAACAGCGCTGAAAGCTAAGAATTGGTCTGGGCAGGAGGGGGGTTTAAGTGCCCAGTAAGCAAGTGGTTAAGATACCTCCAGTTACAGGTTGACAAAGCCCTGTTTGCCAATTGTTTTCCTGTGTTGTCACTAGATGTGCACTGCTGAAAAATGTGTTTGTTTTTGTTTTAGTTTCTTTTGTTTTTTGTTTTTTTTTCTAAAATTCGGAAATTCTAAAATTCAGAAATTCGGAATTCTAAAATTTGAAGATAAGAAAGGAAAATACGAAAATCTGAAAATCCAAAAATTCACAATAACTAACTGTTAAATCATAAGTATTGGAAATTCCTTTGAAATTTGTCTGTTAGTGAACGTAACGAATACAAATTTATCAGAATTTACGAATTATCCAAAATAAAGAATGCTGCATCTAAACAAATGGAATGGAACGAAATAATAATAATACGTTTCTATTATTATTATTGTTATTTATTATTATTCATTTGTTACGTTCCATTCGTTTAGATACGGCATTCGTTATTACGGATAATTCGTAACTTCAAATAAATTTGTATTCACTACGTTCTCTAACAGCCAAATTTGAAATGAAATTCCAATACCTATAATTTAATAGTTAGTAGTAGTTAATTTATTATTAGTTAGTTATAGCAAATTTTCGGAGTTTTTTGATTTTCGTTCTGATTTTCGTTCTTTTGATTTTTCGGATTTTCATTCTTATTTTTGGATTTCTGAATTTCCAGAATGTAGAATTTCCAAATCTTCAAATTTCTACATTTCTGAAATTTTCAAATTTAGAATTTCCAGATTTCGAATTTTGGAATTTTTGAATTTCCACATTTTCGAATTTCCAAATATTCAGAAAAATTAGAAAAATCGGAAATTCTGATATTTCCAAATTAACATATTTGTCAAAATTTCGTAAAAAAAACGAATTCAGAACTAAACGAATTGCACATGTCTAGTTGTCACTAAGGAGGAGCTCAGGCGTGTTCGCAACCCGCACGTGCAGAGCCCGCCAGGAAGTTGGCACTGCACGCCTGAGCTCATCCTTACTTGTCACCCTGTGGTCATTTCAAAGGTATGATCCACAGTTATCACCATCAGGAAACCTGCCCTAAGAAATGTCATGCACCCAATTTCTGTAGTGCATGTAGAGAGGAAGTGGCTTCAAAGATGCTGCAGGGGATCAGAAGCAATGAAATGCATAAAATGATGAAACAAAGTGATCACAATCATTCAGAATAAAAGACAATTGTATATGATATGTTGTGCTCATAGGTGTGTGCACCCCAAAGCTCAAACACACACGTCTTTCTCTGCAGCCTCAGCTGCTCGGGACAGTGAATGAATGGGAAGTGTTCTGCGCTGAGCGGCTTCTGGTTCATTCACAAACTGAAGCATAGTAAACACAGTTTACTATGCTTCAGTTATAAATGGACACAGTGAGTGCGTTCACGGTGTTCATTTAGAAGAGGAAGGGGCCAGTAAATTACATATTTACTGGCCCCTTCCTCCGCTCTCCACCCTGACGCATACCCCACAGCAGCTGGGGGGAGAGGAGGAAAGCCAGCAGCACTGCAGCATGGGGGGGAACAACAAGGGAGGGCAGGGCAGTAAAGGGAATTGATATCGCACATAGAGGTTGATTTACTAAAACTGGAGAGTACAAAATCTGGTGCAGCTCTGCATAGAAACCAATCAGCTTCTAGGTTTTATTTCCAAAGCTTAATTGAACAAGCCAGAGTTAGTAGCTGATTGACTACCATGCACAGCTGCACCAGATTTTGCACTTTCTGGTTTTAGTAAATCAACCCCATAGTGATTAGGGTGTGCACAGGCACACCTGGCACACCCTCTGCACACGCCTATGGTTGTGCTGTACAAATTAAATGTCATTCAGTTAGAAATTTTAAGATACCAGCTTGGATTCTGAAAACTACATGAATTTATTTAGCCCTTAGGATGATATCATAGAAATTAAGCAACATAGACATGTGCTGAGTGTCGCTGCTTACTGAGCTAAAAAATATGTAAATGTATTATTAATTACAGGTATGTATATAGCCCCATCAGGGAGAACATGAAAACTCCAGGCAGGCAGTGCCATGGTTTGGATTTGAACTGACAGCTCTAGTTCTGTTAGGCAGAAGTGCTAACCACTTAGCCACTGTGCTGCCATATGAATGGTAATTACAGTGGGAGTGTGACAAGGAAAGAATGATCCCCATTCAAATCTGTAATAAACTTGCACAGCTCAGCATGGGGGAAACATATACAGTATATATGGGTGTCCCAGGGGTTAAATGCAGAAAATGACACTACTGGCAGAGTCTCGGTACAGTACTGCTCATGTTTATGGCACATATTTTGAGTCCGGTCATATCTCACATACTGTACAAGAAATTTCTATCTGACAGGACATGTGCTGGCAACAGAATTATTTACTTGTTTTACTTTTTCCTTTCCCTCCCAGTGGCCCCCCAGGAGACGGATATAAAAGTGACCCCTTCTGAATCAGACCGAGTGCTGTGTTCTCTCATTTTAAGGATGTTTTATCCCCAAAACATTGATATAAAATGGAGTAATGTAAAACTCAACATTCCAATTTTACCTTCAACCAAGAAAATTATTCAGACCAATGATGAGAAGCTATTTGATGCTGTAAGTGAGTGCGTCATTCCTTGGAAGTCTCTGGAGTCCTCGGTGCGGGTGACCTGGACACACGACTCTTTAAAGGAGCCTGGGCACCGAGATCTGCGTATAACAGGTACTACAACCTATACAGCTATGACAATGCGAGATATACACAACAAAATAGGATCATTCATATTTATACTTAAGCAGCTTTTCTGTATTTCAAAAACCAATACAGCATTTTGTTTTGAGAAGATACACAATTATAGCAGAATCTGATATATACAATTGTTATTAAAATTAGTTTAGCCCTTTATTTTTATTTTATTTTATTTTTTTAGATAGTGTAAGGAAGGATTAGAACCCACCTGTGTCACATTTTTACCGCTGTCTGGGCCCTATTGGGGAGACTCGCCTTCTCTTTTTGTCCTGATGAGCATTATTACTGAGATAGAAAGTGATGCAAAATCAATATTTTGTAGTTGTCACTGGAAAAGGAGGCGAGGGGACATTTTGCACAGGAATTCCAGTTCCAGTGACGGCTTTTTGTTCCAAAAGATAAATGGAAGGGAAATCTCCCCAATGGGATATATCAGTTTGCAAAAAATAAACTGGAGATGTTAACCCTTCCCTACATTATCAGAAAATAAATGCATTGATAAAATATTTTGGTTATAAATACACTGTAAAAACAGGATTTTTTTCCCCATAGTTACCAACCATATTCAGTGTATTTAATCTAATTGGTGATTGAGAAGTTTTAACATCAGTTCTTACACTGACCATAGGCAGACATGTCCCCAACATGCAGAAAGATATCTACCCTTCTACCCACATCACCAAGTGTCAGGACCATAATATGTACCCAGCAAGGACACTGATGCACTCACAATACATCGATTTGTCTATGCTCTATAGGAAAGAATGAATAGGGGTCCACTCACTGGGGCTCCATTCACACCTGAGAGAGTTTTGCAGCTTGAAGCCTGAAGCTACAAAACGCTGGAGGGTAAAAAAAAAATCAATTATTCTCTATGGAGATGGTTCACATCTCCACTCCAAAACGCCTGAAGCTCAAACAAGTTCTGGAGTTTGTTTTTAGGCAGATTAAAGGCGTTTTTCTTCTTTTTACATTGGTGACCATTTGACCTGTACAAAATCGCGGTAAAAATCGCTGGAATATCACGGTAAAACGGAAAATTGTATACTCACCTTTCCGTAATTTTCCTTTCCTGACGCATCCCATGGCAGCACACACAGTGGGTTGTGACTCCGCCTCCACAACCTGATAGGACTGGTTAGCTATAAGGTTTGAAGAGGAGTCCACCGTTGCATTCTCAGTAACTATCACCTTAGAGGGGTGGGATCCTGTGTGCTGCCATGGGATGCGTCAGGAAAGGAAAATTACGGAAAGGTGAGTATACAATTTTCCGTTTTCCTGACGCATCATGGCAGCACACACAGTGGGAAATAACTCGCTACATGGGAGGGTGCGTTTTAGAAGTTTTCTTTATTTACTCAAGTACAGGATATAGATGAGTTTGATTGAATAATTGATCTCCCGAACTCAACCGTGGTTAATTGAGCCGGATCTATTCTATAGTGAGACATGAATGTGGTTTTTGATGACCAAGTTGCTGCCTTGCAAATAGTCTCTGGTGATACTCTGCTGTATGCTGCCCATGAGGTCGCCATCGCTCTCGTCGAATGCGCTTTCAGGCTTTCCGGTATTGGAAGATGTTGAACTAGATATGCTTTTTTGATGGCTTTAATCAACCATGAGGATATTGTTCTTGAGGAAGCCGCTTGACCTTTTTTGGCGCCATGCGGAATGACTAGGAGGTTTTCTGACTTCCTGAAAGGAGCGGTAGCCTCCAGGTAGGCGGATATTGCAGACTTCACGTCCAGAGGGTGTGGGTTTCCATCTGTGTTGAGAAATACGGGAAGATTGATCTCCGGATTAAAGTGGAAGCTAGAAGCTACCTTTGGCACAAACCGTTCCGAAGGTCTGAGTACGACCCTGTCTGGGAAGAAAACTAGGTGTGGTTCTTTGATTAGTAGAGCTTGCAGCTCAGAGACCCTCTTGGCCGATGTGATTGCAACTAGAAACGATAGCTTTAGTGTCAAGTCCCATAGGGATATTGATCCCCCCGTCGAGAAAGGTTCTTTGGTTAAAGCTTCCAGGACAATCGATAGGTCCCAGGTCGGAAAAATTGGTTTTCTAGGAGGCCTTATTTTTAGGCATGCTTTCTGAAATTGGATGATGAGGGGATTTAAGGCCCACTTGATTCCTGTCATTGCGGATATGGCAGAGACATGAACTTTTAAAGTGCTTGATCTTAAGCCTTTCTCTAGGCCTAGTTGTAGGAATTCTAACACCTGAGAGACTGAAGGAGAAAGGGGATTCCAGGACTGTAGCTGGGCTATTGCAGAAAATCTTTTCCAAATCTTATTATATATGTCGTTTGTCGACTTCTTCCTTGCTTGTTGTAAGGTGGATATTACTCTTAATGAACAACCCTGATCTAGTAACCTTTCCCTTTCAGTTTCCAAGCCGTCAGGTGTAGTCGTTCTGGTGACGGGTGTAGAAATTTCCCCTGTGAGAGCAAGTCTGGGAACAGTGGAAGTGGGAGAGGCTCTTCTGTGCTCAATTGCAGGATGGCCGGAAACCACGGTCTTCTGGGCCAGAAGGGCAACACTGCTATTACCGTGGAAGACGAAGTCCTCAGTCTGGCCAGAAACCTGGCTATCAAGGGCACCGGAGGGAATATGTAACCAAGGCGAAACTCCCAAGGATGGTGGAGACAGTCGATCCCTGTTGCTGCTGGATAGGCGGTCCTTGCTAAGAAGCGAGTGCATTTGCGATTCGCTGGAGTCGCTGCCAGATCTATGTCGGGAACACCCCATTTGTGTGTCAGAAGAGTAAAGGCCTTGTGACTGAGAGACCACTCGTTGTTTGAAATAAATATTCGACTTAGATCGTCCGCGAGTTGGTTGTGAATTGCAGGTACGTATACTGCCTTCAGATCCGTCAGGTAGACTTGGGCCCACTCGATTATAGGTCGTACTTCCCGCATTAGGACTTTGCTTCTTGTGCCCCCTTGCCTGTGGACATAATTCACAGCCACTGTGTTGTCCATACGCAGGAGGACATTCTTCCCTGAAAAGAGAGGACTGAAAGTTAGAAGTGCTTGCCATGCAGCCCTGAGTTCCAGAACATTCGAGACTATCCCCTGTGGACAGAAGGGCCAGCGGCCCTGTGCTCCCCGATCTAGATGATACGCACCCCAACCAAGGTAACTGGCATCTGACGTTACTATTTCTGGGAGTGGATGAACGATAGGACGACGGCGAGTTAGATTGTTGGTTTGAGTCCACCAACGTACTGACTCCTTGACTGCTCTGGTGATTGTTATTTGTTGTGACATGGACACCCCGTTCCATTGTTTTAGGAACGAATTCTGAAATACCCTGGAGTTCCATTGAGACCACTGAACCATTAGAAAGGTTGATGACATTGAGCCCAGAATACTTAAGCATTTTCTTGCAGATAGGTGTTCTACTGATAGTAGCTTTCTCACTTTGCGGATAAGAGGACGAATTTTCTCCTGGGGAAGCCCTACCGTGTTGGATCTGGTGTCCAATTCGGCTCCTAGGAAGACCATCTTCTGCACTGGGACCAGGTTGCTCTTCCTCCAATTCACTATCCACCCGAATTGCTGGAGTGTGGAAATCAGAATTGAACGATGTCGTAGAAGTATTTCTCGGCTGTCTGCTAGAAGAAGAATATCGTCGAGGTAGTGTAGGACTCTTAGACCTCTTTCTCTCAGTAGTGCTATAACCGGAAGTAACACCTTTGTGAAGGTCCTGGGTGCCGTTGATATCCCAAATGGGAGGCTTTTGAATTGAAAGTGTTGTTTGCCTATCGCAAAGCGTAGATACTTTTGAAAGGTTTGATGCACTGGAATGTGTAGATAAGCGTCGGATAAATCGACCGAGAGCATCCAATCTTTCTCCCCTATTGCTAGTAATATTGATTGGAGACTCTCCATCTTGAATGATTCGACTAGAATCATTTGGTTTAACTTCTTTAAATCCAACACGGGCCTCAGGTCGCCTGTTTTCTTTGACACCAAGAAAAGGGGGGAGTAGAACCCCTCTCCTCTCTGCTCCTGTGGAACTTCTATAATTGCTTGCTTCTGGAGCAACTCCATAATGTATCTGACTAAAAGCTTTCGCTTCAGGCGCGAAAAGGGTAGCTTGGTAGATTTGTAGTGGTTTTTTGGCGGTTTTTGCTTGAATTTCCACCTGTGACCTTGCTGAATGGTGGATATCGCCCAGGGTTCTTCTATTTTGTCTACCCAAGTTTGGGCAAATAGCCTCAGCCTCGCACCACCTATTGCGGGCTGGGCATGCGTGGCATCAAAAAGATTTTTGTTGGTCTCCCGGCGCGGTTGTCTTCGATTTTTGGACTCTTACAAAAGAGGGTTGTGTGCTTCGCCAATTCCGTTTGAATTCTTTGCCGGGTCTATAGGACCTTACGTCCCGGTACCTTTCCGGAAGGTGACGTCTGAAAGGCGGATTTTTCTGCTGCTTGGATCTTCTGTCCGATGGTATTAGACCCGATTTTCCCCCCGTGACCTTTGATATTGCGGAATCTAATTTTGAGCCAAAAAGGTTAGTGCCATCATAAGGGATCTTACACCAGCTGGATTTGGAAGTCGCATCAGCAACCCAAGGTTTTAGCCAGAGAGCCCTTCTGGAAGTTACTGAGGCCAGCATTGCTCTTGCTGATGACCGAATAACGTCCACTGCCGCCTCCGCTACGAAATCACCCGCAAGGCTAAGTTCCTGCAGAGCTGAAATAATTTTGTCTTGGTCCGCCGCTTCTGCGATTAATTTTTCAACTCCAGATGTCCAGGAGGTGATGGCTCTACCGACCGCTGCTAGGGCGATTGCGGGCCTACAGGCCCCCCCCGCTGCTGAGTAGGCTTTCTTAAGGTCGAGATCGATTTTGCGATCCATCACATCTCTAAAGGTTACGGCGTCCTCTATTGGTAGGGTTACATGGCGCGCTAAGCGCATCAGTGATGAGTCTACCACGGGAGCAGAGATAAGAGGATTCACTGCTGGCTCTTTTAGGGGATAGAGCTTCGCTAATCTGTTATTTAAGCCGGATTTCTTTTCTGGTTTTTGCCATTCATCTCTTATGAGCTCCTCTAGCTCTTCGATAAAGGGGAAGACCTCAGGGTCTTTTTTTAGGTTAGGGAAGTATTTCCTTAACTTAGGCGGAACGTCTCTCTCTTCCTCCCAACCGATCGCCTCCTTAACCGATTTCGCAAAGGGGTTTATTAACGCAAAGTCAAAAACTGTAGGAGTCAGAGGATCCTCATCCTCTGGGGAGTCATCTGGATCCTGAGGAGAATGAGAGGTTGAGGCTGAGTTAGATGACCTGATTGGTTCATAAGCTGTCACCTGCAGGATCGTTTCCTTAACTGAGTCTCTTATAATATTGGAGGCTTCTCTAGCGTCCGCTTCCTTGTCCCGGGTTGCTTCCTCCAGACAGACTTGGCAGACAAGCTTACTAGGTAATGCTTGCGCTCCGCAGACCCAGCAGGTATTAACCGCAGGACGGGTATGGTGTTCCTCTCGATGTGAGGATGGCGATTCTCTGCGATGACGGGAAGACCTTGACCGACTTCGCCGAGAGTGAGAGTGTCTTGAGGGGGAACGTTCCTTTCTTTTAGAATGGGATGACCCCGAAGACCTGCCAGAGCTACCAAAATGAAAGGTATTAGTGGCAGAGCTCTCTTTTTCTCCTCTTCGCTACTTACCAATCCATACGCCCCCTTACCTTATGGTTCTAGGATGGTCTACTAAGGCAGCGGTCTCCATGAGGAAGAATAGAGTACACCTGTGACCAGAGGTTTTCAGTATAAGAGCCAATGCAGAGTATGGGCAGAAGGTGCAGCAAATAAATGAATGGCAAAGTGCATAAGGATGAAAGAAAAGCAGCTTACCAGAGTTCAGGAGGACTTGTCTTGCAAGGCAGCAGGCTGTGTGCAGAGATCAGGCTGGTAGATGGCGTGGAAGGCACAAGCAGCACTTCAAAACGAAAAATGACATTTTTTAAATAGCCCGCCGTCGCTGGAGGAATGACGTCACCGCCGCGCATGCGCACTGGCCGCCTGCGCCGCCCTGCGCCATCTTGGATGCTGGCAAACGCAGAGGGCAAGGGAGAGTGTCACTTCCTGAGCGCCGAACATCCAGACGGAACCGCCATGATGGAAGTGACACAGCGCCGTGGGACTACAGGGCTCAGCATGCCCAGAGTGGGAAAAGGAAGGAAAAAAAAAAAAAAAGGAAAAAAGAAGGAAGGAAACTGAGGACTGAAACAGAAGGTAGGCAGAGAACGGAGACATGTTGGGGAGCTCAACAGATAGGAAAAGGGGGGAGACCGCTGCAGTTATTACAACCTTTTTAAGGTTGTTGTTGTTTTTTCTTAAAAAGGCTTGCTGCTTAGTAATTTTTTGCCCCTGAGACCACCAGAGTGGGGCTCCCTGCGTTATGGCTCATTTAGAGACCGTACGGACAGGGACTTCCAAGTAGGAGAGGCTGAACCTAGCTGGGGTGGTGCGGTAAGGGGTTCCTTGCTAACCGAACTCGAACGTAATGTCCCATACAGGTGAGGAAAAAAAGGAGAATGCAACGGTGGACTCCTCTTCAAACCTTATAGCTAACCAGTCCTATCAGGTTGTGGAGGCGGAGTCACAACCCACTGTGTGTGCTGCCATGATGCGTCAGGAAAACCTTCTTTCAGTCTGCAAAATGAAACAGCCTGGTAGCTTTTTCAACAGGAAAACATCACATGTTTTTTTACAAATTTCCTACATAAAACTATAGACTAAAATGTATCTGCTTTTCAATGTTGAGTTAAAGTAGGCCCGTTTAACACAAAGAGTCCAATCAGGACCGCCTGTCACTTTTTCAGGGGGACCGTATGAGACTGCCCACCCACCCTTTTGGACCAGCTTACACCTGCCTACCTCCGGTCTACTGAAAAGAAATGGAAGGTGATCTGTACTCCTCTGCCTAGGCGGATTGGATGTGAGGACAGACAGGTGTAAATGGACAGTGGAGTCTGTTTACTCCCAGCAGCCCAAAGAGCATAACAGGCTCTGTCCATGTAAAAGGGGTCTAATTCAGAAGGTTGTAAACCCACCCAAACACTTGTATGGATCAGAAAGGACAGTTCCCCTTCCTGGTCTAGGGCTTAAATTATCTTTTTCTTTTTTTTTATCCCAAGATCAAAAGGTGGCCCCATATGTATCAATATAATCATACAAAAAATGATCAATTATTCATGCAAGTGAAATGATTGAACTGAATAAACACTGCAAAGCAAAGATCCTCCACATTCAAGTGATTTAGTAAGCTCTCAATCGATTTTAAATCTGCCAAGATGATCGGCTGTGATGGAAAAATATCTGCACGTGCACTGGAAACTAATTATAATTCAGATTGAGTAAATTATTGTTTTTATTATATTGTTTACATTTATAACTTATAGATCATCATACTTATTCTTTGGATACGATAGCTATTATTTGGATAAAATAGGTGAAGGCTTCCGAAGTTAAACAAAAACAAACAATATCACACTTGAATGCACCCAAGTTTGTAAAATTGGCATATTTTAGGGGGGCGTACAAAACTGCGTACAGTATTGGGATGATTGGATTATTGGCTGCAATACTCAGAACTCTCACTAGAGGTCAGTGTACTTTATACACACATAAATGGTAATGACTGTTTCTCAAATTATGATATTCTTTTCTGCAGTGCCTGATACAATGTTGCATGAAGCAGTTGCTAATGTTTAACTGTTCACTTGCTGATATATATGCAGCTGTACAATAGGAACAGAACTAATAGAAAACATACATTTGACGTGTTTTTGATGGGAATATGGGTAGAATTATTATTTTTCATGGGGATTATGGGTAGAATATCATGTTAACACCTAACAGTGAACATATTTAACATATTTCTGATAAGAATATGCATATAATTATTTTTCTACATGGGGATTATGGGTGGAATATGTAGTTAAACATACACAAGAACATATTTAACCCATTTCTGGTTCCCGACCGGCTCACGCAGATATACTGCGGCAGAATGGCCCCCCTGGGCAAAATGTATGGGTACGTTCTTATCTTTTTCAACCACCAGAGGTAGGGAACACGATGCGTGTGGCCAGCCGGCACAATCGCTGCCAGACATGCACGAGCACCAGCACGGGGATTTGTGTGTGTATTGTAGTTAAACATACCAAGGAACATATTTAACCTATTTCTCATAAGAATATACATATAACTATTTTTCTACATGGGGATTATGTTTGAAATATTGTAGTTTTTTTTATTGTAGTTGTAAACATATGTAGGAACATATTTAGCCCATTTCCGATAAGAATATGTAAATAATTATTTTTCTACATGGGGATTATGGGTGGAATATTACAGTTAAACAATTTACATAGGAACATATCTGACCTATTTCTGATAAGAATATGCACATAATTTTTTTTCTACATGAGGATTGTGGGTGGAATATCATAGTTAAACATACCTAGGAACATATTTAACCTATTGTTGATAATAATTTGCATATAATTGTTTTTCTGCATGAGGATTATGGGTGCAAAATTTCAGTTAAGCATACATAGGAACATATTTAACCTATTTATGATCCATTCTCCTATCAAGAACATGTTAAATATGTTTCTTGTCAAGTTTCATCCATAATCTCCATGTAGAAAACAGTTATACCAATAATCTTTTCAGATACAGGTTAAATATGTTCCTTATTAACCACTTTCAGACCGGACCATTTTGCTGGTAAATGACCAGAGGTCTTTTTACAATTTGGCACTGCGCTACTTTAACTGGTAATTGCGTGGTCATGCAATGTTGTACCCAAACAAAATTTGCGCCCTTTTTTTCCCACAAATAGAGCTTTCTTTTGATGGTATTTGATTGCCTCTGCGATTTTTATTTTTTGCGATATAAACGTAAAAAGACCGCAAATTTTGAAAAAAAATGATATTTTCTACTTTTTGTTATTAGAAAAATCCAATAAACTCAATTTTAGTCATACATTTAGGCCAAAATGTATTCAGCCACATGTCTTTGGTAAAAAAAAGTAAATAATTGTATATTTATTGGTTTGCGCAAAAGTTGTCACATCTACAAACTAAGGTACGTTTTCTGGAATTTACGCAGCTTTTAGTTTACGACTGCCTATCTCATTTCTTGAGGTGCTAAAATGGCAGGGCAGTACAAAACCCCCCCAAATGACCCCATTTTGGAAAGTAGACACCCTAAGGAAATTGATAAGTGGCATGTTGAGCCCATTGAATATTTTATTTTTTTGCCTCAAGCGATTGAATAATGACAAAAAAAAAAAATTTTTTTTTTTTTACACAAAGTTGTCACTAAATGATATATTGCTCACACATGCTATGGGCATATGTGAAATGACACCCCAAAATAAATTCTGCTGCTTCTCCTGAGTACGGGAATACCACATATGTGGGACTTTTTGGGAGCCTAGCCGCGTACGGGGCCCCGAAAACCAAGCACCGCCTTCAGGCTTTCTAAGGGCGTAAATTTTTGATTTCACTTCTCACTACCTATTACAGTTTTGAAGGCCATAAAATGCCAAGATGGCACAAAACCCCCACAAATGACCCCATTTTAGAAAGTAGACACCCCAAGCTATTTGCTGAGAGGCATTTTGAGTCCATGGAATATTTTATATTTTGCCACAAGTTGCGGGAAAATTACAAACTTTAATTTATTTTTATTTTTTTTCACAAAGTTGTCACTAAATGATATATTGCTCACGCATGCCATGGGCATATGTGAAATGACACCCCAAAATAAATTCTGCTGCTTCTCCTGAGTACGGGGATACCACATATGTGGGACTTTTTGGGAGCCTAGCCGCGTACGGGGCCCCGAAAAACCAAGCACTGCCTTCAGGCTTTCTAAGGGCGTAAATTTTTGATTTCACTTCTCACTACCTATTACAGTTTTGAAGGCCATAAAATGCCAAGATGGCACAAAACCCCCACAAATGACCCCATTTTAGAAAGTAGACACCCCAAGCTATTTGCTGAGAGGCATTTTGAGTCCATGGAATATTTTATATTTTGCCACAAGTTGCGGGAAAATTACAAACTTTAATTTATTTTTATTTTTTTTCACAAAGTTGTCACTAAATGATATATTGCTCACGCATGCCATGGGCATATGTGAAATGACACCCCAAAATAAATTCTGCTGCTTCTCCTGAGTACGGGGATACCACATATGTGGGACTTTTTGGGAGCCTAGCCGCGTACGGGGCCCCGAAAATTAAGCACCGCCTTCAGGCTTTCTAAGGGCGTTACAGTTTTGAAGGCCATAAAATGCCAAGATGGCACAAACCCCCCCCCAAATGACCCCATTTTGGAAAGTAGACACCCCTAAATTTAGGGGTACACTAGTGAGACTAGGTAATAAATGGCGGGTGCCCTGAAACTATAAAAAAATAACTAACCAACCAGCGTCACCTGTAACAGTTATATGGTGATCACTGGTGAAAGGGTTAACTAGGGGGCAATCAGGGGGCTTTATGCGGTAGTATATGGGGGTCTCTGGCACTATAAAAAGCTGCGGCGAACCTAAATACCTACCTGCCTAACTAGCGTCACCTGTGACACTAATACAGCGATCAGAAAAACGATCGCTTATTAGGCTGGGTTCACACTGGAGCGATGCAGGAACGCCACGAATCCGCGGCGGGTTCCCGCATCACATGCCTCCCGGCGGCAGTTCACACTGCCCTATGCGAACTGCTGGGAGTGTCAGTGAAATGTTAATGACACCCCCAGATCAGTTCGCATATCGCAGTGCGATCTGCAAACTCGGATCGCATGGTGTGAACACCCATGCGATCCAATTCTGCTGCGGACCAAAAAAAGGGTCCTGTGCGAGTTTGCGGCGGGTGCGGCGGGTGCGACACGAATTCAGCCATACTATCTGTATGGCTGAACTCGAATCGCACAGAGATCAGATGTGATTTGCACTGCAGTGCGGTGCGAATCACATCCGTTCTCATAAACCGCTGCAATGTGAACCCAGCCTTAGTGACACTGGCGACGGGGGGTGATCACGGGGTTAAACCTTTATTGGGGGGGTTAGGGGGGTACCTTAGAACTAAAGGGGGCTAACCCTAACTGCCCTAACAGTTATTACAGTCACAAATGACACCCGCCGGGTGATCAGGGGGTTAAACCTTTATTAGGTAATAAATGGCGGGTGCCCTGAAACTATAAAAAAATAACTAACCAACCAGCGTCACCTGTAACAGTTATATGGTGATCACTGGTGAAAGGGTTAACTAGGGGGCAATCAGGGGGCTTTATGCGGTAGTATATGGGGGTCCCTGGCGCTATAAAAAGCTGCGGCGAACCTAAATACCTACCTGCCTAACTAGCGTCACCTGTGACACTAATACAGCGATCAGAAAAATGATCGCTTATTAGGCTGGGTTCACACTGGAGCGATGCGGGAACGCCACGAATGCGCGGCGGGTTCCCGCATCGCATGCCTCCCGGCGGCAGTTCACACTGCCCTATGCGAACTGCTGGGAGTGTCAGTGAAATGTTAATGACACCCCCAGATCAGTTCGCATATCGCAGTGCGATCTGCAAACTCGGATCGCATGGTGTGAACACCCATGCGATCCGATTCTGCTGCGGGCCAAAAAAAGGGTCCCGTGCGAATTTGCGGCGGGTGCGATACGAATTCAGCCATACTATCTGTATGGCTGAACTCGAATCGCACAGAGATCGGATGTGATTTGCACTGCAGTGCGGTGCGAATCACATTCGTTCTCATAAACCGCTGCAATGTGAACCCAGCCTTAGTGACACTGGCGACGGGGGGTGATCACGGGGTTAAACCTTTATTGGGGGGGTTAGGGGGGTACATTAGAACTTAAGGGGGCTAACCCTAACTGCCCTAACAGTTATTACAGTCACAAATGACACCAATGCAAAAAAAAAAAATGACATTGGTGTCACTGTGACTGGGGGGCAGGGGTAATTGGGGGGTGATCGGGGGGGTGTGAGTGTGCCTGGCATGTTCTACTGTGTAGTGTCGTGTTGGTGCAACTCACCGATCCTCTCTCCTCGGTGTCGGAACGAAAAATACCGACACGGAGGAGAGATTACATCACTTCCTCTCCTGTGTTTACATTACAGGAGAGGAAATGATGTCACGGAGCATTTTCATTCGTCGGGAGCGATCGCGAGGGGGTGGCCATGAATGAATGGCTGTCCCCTCGTCCGGGATCGCTCCCGAACGAATACCGACCGCCGCAGGCACCGGGCGGGGGCCCGATCGGGCCCCCGACCCGCGGGCAGGCAAGGACGTACATGTAAGCCCTTATGCCTGCCCGTGACATTCCCCCCATAATACATAACAATGTATAAAAATAATTATTCCAATATTCTTATCAGAAATATATTACTTGGAATGTGTAACCACGATATTCCACCCATAATACCAATGTAAACAAATAATTATGCTCATATTTGTTTCAGAAATAGCTTAAATGTTTGTTGTTAAGTGTATCCATGATATTTCATCCATAATCCCCATGTAGAGCAATACTTATAGCCATATTCCTATCATAAACAAGTCAAATAAGTTATGTAGGATGTGTGATGCCATTAACACCCTAATCCCCTTGTTGAAAAAGAATTATACCAATATTCTTATCAGACACAGGTCAAATGTGATCCTTGGCATGTGTAACCACGATATTCCACCCATAATCCAAATGCAGAAAAGCAATTATACACATAATTTTTTTCAGAAACAGGATAAATATATTGCTTGTTAACCCCCCTAGCGGTATTCCCGAGTCTGGCTCAGGGTGGAATTTCAGAACCAAAAGCGGTAACCCCGAGCCAGACTCGGGATCGCATCGCAGGATCCAGGAAGAGCTTACTTACCTTGTCCCCTGGATCCTGGATGTCTCCCCACAGTGTGAGCGGCTCGTCCTCCGCTCGATTCATCACATTGCCGGGCTCCGTTCCCTGCAAGCGGTGCGGCGCATGGGGATGGAGAACGGCGCCAAATTCAAAAAGTGAAAAACAAACTATACATACAGTATACTGTAATCTTACAGATTGCATTACTGTATGAAATTATTTCACATCCCCTTTGTCCCTAGTGGTTTGTCCAGTACCCTGCATGCACTTTTATATTATAAAAACTGTTTTTCCTGGCCCATCCTTCCATCAGTACAGGGGGGTTAACACCTCCTTTGGAGCCCCCAATGACCACATGTTCCAAGCTGAATATGAAAGACAGCCCCTCCCCCAACTAAGATGTTATCTTTTTGGTCATGCTCCAGGCCACATGTTGATTGCTTGCAGTTGGTAAGTAATTTGTTTGCTGCTCCCCCCCCCCCCCCCCCCCCCCCCTCCATGTTCAGCCTCTCTTGGAGTTGGAAGACCCAGAATGCTGAAAGTAAATCTTTCTAAAAACTGAGGTGCCTTTTTGTGCCAAGGCTACAGGCGAAATTATGCTTAAACAGCATTGATATATTATACAGGTGTGGTATTATAAGAGCTCTGCAATGTCATCATTACCTCTCCCTTTGGGATTTTAACTTTCCTTTTATATGCAGTGCACTGCACTGCTCTCTTGGCTTTGTCAATCTGATGCCGCGTACACACAAGCGGACTGTATGGCGTACTTAGTTCGTCATACAATCCGACGGACAGTCCGTCGTACTTTCCACTGAATGGACTTGACCACACACGGATACACAAACAGTCCGTCGAAAGCTTGCGCGATGACGTGTACAGCACGTACGACGGGACTAGAAATAGGAAGTCCAATACACAGCAAAGCACCCTTCCGCCGTGTAAATCCTTTCTGGGCATGCGCCATTCTTAGTCCGTCGAACTAGCATACTGACGACCGTACTGTCCGCTGAAACCAAAGTACGACGGACAGAATTTCGAAAAAAACGAAATTCTTAGTACGCCGGACTGCACGCTGAAAAAGTCCGCTGAAGCCCACACACGAGCGGACTGTCCGCTGAAATGTGTTTCGACGGACTAAGTACGCCATACAGTCTGCTCGTGTGTACGCGGCATGAGAGTGTCTGTGAATGGTGTCACAAAGTGTGGGGAGATGGGCAACACAAGATGGGAACTGCCAGATATCATGCAAGATATCATGCAATGGTGTGATGATTTTGGAGGTCTGCAATTGTGAGGGTCTCTCTCTCTCTCTCTATCTCTCTCTCTCTCTCGTCCTGCCAGGTAAAAGACTTACCTCAGATTCTGGCT
The DNA here is from genome assembly GCF_037356315.1 of Lithobates pipiens. NCBI lineage: Eukaryota > Metazoa > Chordata > Amphibia > Anura > Ranidae > Lithobates > Lithobates pipiens. Next base: position 46,402,229 of record NW_027507784.1, read on the forward strand.
GAATCTCCTCCATGGTTCTTAAAAGAGTGCCCAAGAAAATTATGCAAATTAAGGTGTTTTGCGTTATTTTAGGAGCAGAAACCCTGAACGCAAACGCTCCAAAAAACATAAGACCGCCAACGATCACGGGATGACGACACCTAACAGGTTGTCACATTCATTAAGCATGTGGTCAATACACTCTAAAGGAGTTGTTACCCTGTGAAGGGACAGAATCCAGGAAATTGGTACGTTTATACCAGCATGATAGAAGTTGCCTTGCCAAGCTCAGGGTGCAGTTTGGGCTTGCGTGCAGTCTGCAGTGGCAGAGAGATGAAATTGCACAGGTTGCCTCACAAGGATGGGGGTTGTGTAAGTTTCCTAGACCTATTAAGACGGCTATAGCAGAAAGTAGGCTGAAAATATCCACGCCACAAGCAACACCCATAACGATAGAGCGTAAATCGGTTGTTTATGAAGGATGGTCTTTTCCTATAATGCAGAGCGAAAATCGCTCATGATCGAGGATGGCTTTTTACCATAAAGATAGAGCATAAATCGCTCATGATGGAGGATGGCCTTTTTCCATGATGGCAGAGCGTAAATCTCTCAAGGTGGAGGATGGCCTTTTCCCAACAATGATAGAGCGTAAATCGCTCCTTGATGGAAGATGGCCTCTTCAGAAGACCAATTTACAGTAACAGGTTCCCTAAGCTTTATCCATATAAAACAGCTGCTGTATGTTTATGCACTGCACTTCCAGGGGTGGTTGCTGCCCTCTTGTGTCCGGTGCAGCAAGCAACTTTGCCTTTTTATAATTTGGTTGCCTTCAACAGACTTGTTCACACCAGATGCAGTCCAGTGTGTTTTTATTTCTGCATCAAGAATGCATGAATAGTGTTTAACTTTGATTCCAATTACTTCACACCAGTGCAGCGCACTCTAGTGCCATCAACAAGAGTAGAATGTTGCATTGTTTCTTTATAAGAACACATCGGCAAAGTGGCAAAACGCATGTAGAATGCATCAAAAACACTTGTGCAGAAACTCATCATCTGGAATGGAAAAACTGGTTATCTGGGCATCAGGCTTGCACAGAATCTACATACAGTGACAGATTTTGGCTGCCAACCAACAATAGAGTTAACTTTGATATATTAACTTCAGAAAGTGCATTACATTCAACATTGGAACTGCAAGATTTGGCACAGTTTCTGGAAAGAGTGGAACCTGGCAACTGACTTTTGGTTGATGCTTTTGATAGACCTAGTACAAGCGCTGCCGCACTCAGTCACTGCTAGGAGAGCATTATGCCACTGGAGGGCAGGGGGAACTTCTACACAAGCCGTCAACATTTCCTATAATGGGAGGTTATTGTTTGTCCAAATGCTGAACAACGCAATTAAGCGAATGACAGGAGGAAAAGTCTGGACTGTAGCCACAGACTAGTAAGAGGAAACTGCCATCCTTCACTCAAGCCCACTGAACTTCAGAGGGTGCAGGAGGCCAAATCTTATAGGACAGGCTGCAGATTTAATAGATCACAACGGAGGTACAGTTAGGGCCATATATATTTGGACACAGGCACAATTTTCATACTTTTGGCTCTGTATGCCACCAGAATAAGAATTAAAACAAAACAATCCAAATGAATTTGGAGTGCAGACTTTCAGCTTTAATTCAAGGGATTGAAGAAAAATATATAGTACACATTTTAAGAACTGCAACCATTGTTATATACAGTCCCCCCCATTTTCAGGGGCTCAAATGTAATTGGACAAATGAATATAATCATAAATAAAATGTTTATTTTTAATATTTTGTTGAGAATCCTTTACTGGCAATGACTGCCTGAAGTCTGGAACCCATGGACATTGCCAAAGCCTGTGTTTTCTCCTTTCTGATGCTTTGCCAGGCTCTAACTGCAGCTGTCTTCAGTTGTTCTATGTTTGTCGGATTTTCTGCCTTTAGTTTTGCCTTCAGCAAGTGAAATGCATGCTTAATTGGGTTGAAATCAGGCGATTGACTCCGCCATTGCAGAATATTCCACTTATTTTCCTTCAAAAGATCCTGGTTTGCTTTTGCTGTGTGTTTTGGATCATTGTCCATCTGTACTGTGAAGCACCGTCCAATCAACTTTGCTGCATTTGGCTGAACCTGAACTGATAATATATCTCTAAACACTACAGAATTCATCCAGCTGCTTCTGTCTACTGTCACATCATCAATAAAAACCAATGACACAATGCCACTGGAAACCATGCATGCCCATGCCATCACACTGCCTCCACCATGTTTTACAGATGACATTGTGTGCTTTGGATCATGAGCTGTTCCAAGCCTTCTCCACACTTTTTTCTTCCCGTTATTCTGTTACAGAATAATCTTTGTTTCATCCATCCAAATAATGCTTTTCCAGAACTGGTCTGATTTTTTAGATGTTTTTTGGCAAAGTCTAATCTGGCTTTTCTATTGTTCAGTCATATAAATGATTTGCACCTTGTGGTGAACCCTCTGTATTTGCTCTTGTGAAGTCTTCTCTTGATTGTAGACTTTGACAATGATACGCCCACCTCCTGGAGAGTGTCCTTCACTTGCCTAGATGTTGTAAATGTTTTTTTTTTTTTTACCATACAGAGGATCCTGGGATCATTCACCACTGTTGTCGTAGGTGCCCAGGCCTTTTTATGTTGCTGAGCTCACCAGTGCATTCTTCTTTCCTCAAAATGTAGCAAAATGTTGATATGGCTACTCCTAATGTCGCTGCTATCTCTCTGAGGGATTTGTTTAGTTTCTGAAGCCTTGCAATGGCCTGTTTCACTTGCATGGATATCTCCTTTGAACACATGATGTAGGTTCACAGCAATAGATTCCAAATGCAAATACCAAACTTAGAATCCACTCCAGACCTTTTACCTGCTTAATTGATGAAGAAATAATGAAGGAGTAGCCCACACCTGGCCATGAAACAGCTTTTGATTTAATTGTCCAAATACTTTTGGTCCATTGAAAAAGGGGGGTGGCTATTCTTAAGAGCTGTAATTCCTCAAACCCTTTCTCTGATTCGGATGTACATACCCTCAAAAGAAACCTGAGAGTGTGCACTTTTAACCCATCTTCATTATATAACTATAACTTGAATATGTTTTGGTAAATACCTTAAAAAATCTAAAATTGTGCCTGTGTCCAAATATATATGGACCTAACTGTATATCAAAGTTACTTTTGACATGAAATAAGTCCAGTGCAAGCTGCTAAGATGGCTGGAAAGTCTCTTTTAAAGGTGCGTCCAACCAGTCTCTTCCAGTTGGGACCAGGGGGCCTAAGTGAAGTAGATGATTGTAGCTTCCTTCTGGAGGGTTTGGACAACAATAGCCAAAGACCAGTGGGTCCATAAGAGAGTACGGTAGACAATGAAGAACAGATCTCAGAAGAGAAAAATGTTTGCAAAAATTTTTTTGCTGCTACAAGGCCAGCAAGCCAGTGATGCCAAAAACATATATTCATCTGGGGGCCTTTCTCCCCAGTTTTTTTAGTACCTAAGGAAGAAGCCTCATGACCGGTTTCAGTTTGAGGGAATGGAATGTGTTCATATGCATCAAGAGGTTCAAGATGGAGTCCATGCAGACAGGAACAGGTACAGTTCAGCAGGAGGACCAGTTAGAATCATTCAACTGGCCTACTTCCATGTATCGATCAATGCCAAACACCAGAGGCGTGTAAGATTTGTGGTGGCCAGAGACCACTTCCAGTTGTCTGCCTTTTACAGAATTGGCACAGCCCAAGGAAGATCTTGTTGGCAGTGGTGGTAACTTGAGCCAGGTGGCACATGAGGGTGTTTCAATTTGCCTTTTTTAGCCCATGAGCTGGGCTGTCTATGGATCAGAAAATCTTTGTGTCTATACAAATTCAACAAGAACTAAAATTTTGGACATCGCCACTGCGCTTCTTTTGGAGGCATGCCTCTCAGCCCAGGCGATAGGATGATTCTGAAGCTTGATGCCAGTCTCTGGGACTGGGGAGTCCACCATCTGAAGTGACAAGTGCAAGGCTATTGGAGTGCGGTGAAGCACAGACTCCCCAAGTATCCTGAATGGAAAAAAGCCTTTTTCTAGCATTGAAAGCTTTTCAAGATTTTCAAGGGGTTGACAACAAGACAGTAGTAGCCTACATTGCCTAAAAAGGGACACCAAAACTATTTTTCTTGTTGCATCTTGCAAAGAAACTTTTCGTGGGGCCTGGAATCACTTAAATCAGTTAAGGTTGGTCTTCTTCCCAGGAAAGCAAAGCCAATTATTGGTTTGGTTAGGCAAAATATTTTTTTTTTTCAACAAGTGCCTCATACCAATATTGGCCCTATGGGGTGTTCCAGCAGTAGCTCTCAGGGAGACTTCTGAATAGGGATGAGCCGAACACCCCCCCCGGTTCGGTTCGCACCAGAACTTTCGAACGGACCCCAAATTCGTACGAACGTTAGAACCCCATTGAAGTCTATGGGACGTTCGAAAATAAAAGTGCTAATTTTAACGGCTAATATGCAAGATACTGTCCTAAAAAGGGTTTGGGGGCCTGGCTCCTGCCCCAGGGGACATGGGTCAATGCAAAAAAAAGTTTTAAAAATGGCCATTTGGGCGGGAGCACTGCTTTTAATGACGATTAAAGTGAAAAAAAAAAAGTGAAATATTTCTTTAAATATTCCTTTAAATATCGTGCCTGGGGGGGGTGTCTGTAGTATGCCTGTGAAGTGCCACGTGTTTCCCGTGTTTAGAACGGTCCCTGCACAAAATGACATTTAACGGAAATAACGTCATTTAAAACTGCTTGCGGTTTTAATGTTATATCTGGTTCCTGCAATATGGTTGAAAATCATTGAGAAAAATGGCATGGGTAGCCCTCTCTGCCCATTACCAGCCCCTTTGGGTCTTGTACGCATATTAAGGGGAACCCCGTACCCATATTATAAAAAGGAAATACGTGTGGCCCCCAGGCCCTATATACTCAGAACAGTAGTATACAGGCGGTGCAAACAAGACAGGGACTGTGTAGGTTTGTTGTGTTAAGTTGAATCTGTTTGTAATTTTCAACTGGTAAATTTTTAAAGTGTAGCTCGATCTCCTACAACTGACTGCAAGCTCTATTTAAAACGAGCAAGATAGTTAGCTATATAGGTGGATATAGTGGTGTATACTGCGTTCAGAGCAAGCAGACAGCACGCATAATCTCCTAACACTGACTGAAAGCTCTATTTAAAACAAGCAAGATAGTTAGCTATATAGGTGGATATAGCGGTGTATACTGCGTTCAGAGCAAGCAGACAGCACGCATAATCTCCTAACACTGACTGAAAGCTCTATTTAAAACGAGCAAGATAGTTAGCTATATAGGTGGATATAGCGGTGTATACTGCGTTCAGAGCACGCACATTCTTCTAACACTGACTGCAAGCTCTATTATAAAAGATAGATATATCGCTAGCTATATAGGTGAATATAGCGGTGTATACTGCGGTCAGGGCACGCAGACAACAACCACTACAGAAGAGCAAGAACGAAAAATCGGCCGATAACGATCGGTGTATACTGTGTTGAAGGTACACAGAACACCCACTAACTGCTACAGACGCCAACACACTACACAAGGCCGCCGCGCTGGCGGCCTTATATAGTGTGGGGCGTGTACTACACAGCCTGAACTATGATTGGCCACAGGCATCCTGCCTGTGGCCAATCATGGCTCTCCTCGCTGCCGGCGCTGTGATTGGCCAAGCATGTGGGGTCACAGTGTAAGCTTGGCCAATCATGAGCCAGCAATGCACTGCGCCATCGCAGTGCATTGTGGGCCATGAGCGCCACATGAATTTGGCGTGAATGGCCCATAACGTTCGGAATTCGCCGAACGGGCGAACAGCCGATGTTCGAGTCGAACATATGTTCGACTCGAACACGAAGCTCAACTGAACATGCAGCTTCTGATATTTGCAACAGGATACCAATCCAAAGACTCCGTCATACAAGAGGTTCACAGTGCCATGGAATTCTCTGTTTGATCTTTGTCTCTGGTCAAATAAAATCCTTTATGGCAAGGTCAGTAACAGCTCCCCAATCCAATAAGACTACTTTTAATAGCCAGGGATTCTCATCTGAGGTTGGTCAGACCCTGCTGACCAGAAAATCATCCATGACAGCTACATAGGAGAGGATATAAAAGAAGTCTGTTTTGTCTACTCAGCAAAAGCTTTCTCTCCTGTGTTCCCTGCTCTAGCCAAAATCCTTGATGTTTTACAGTCAGCACTAAGGGTTGGTCTGGCATATAAAGCCATTTAAGGTACAGATCGCTACCTTATCTTTTCACAGGCTGCAGATGGGTGCAAAAGCCAGTGACCAGATGCTTCTTCCAGATGTCAATCCATATGACCTTGAGGCAAATCCTGATTCCCTCTGTGGGACTTGGCTCTGAGAGCACCCTTTTGCTCCAATAGGTTTCATTTCCATTGAAGTACCTCACAGTAAAACTAGTTCTGACAGCAACTTCTTCAGACAGATATTGAGGATTGCAACACTTTCCTGCAAGGGCCCTTTGGTGGCTTTTTCTTTTTACCAGAGATAGGGGTACCACATCTATCTCCAAAGTTACATTTTAAAGTGGTATCCAATTTCAGAGGGACTACTTCCCAGTTTTTCTGGAGTTTTCACATGAGAGGCACTGGGTGCACAGCAGGAAGACTTCAATTCAGAAAGACTTCAGACACATGGTCGAGTTACTAATAGTTTACTTAGTCAAAAGAGGAAAAGTGTACAATCTTTTCATTTAGCCATCAGGTCCTCAAGAGTCATCCACTTTTGGGTTACCAGGGTGATTAGATTGGCATACAGGAAGCACGCTTTTCTGCTCTGAAACAAATGCAAGCCTGTATGACTAGAGGGGTGGCAGCCTTTGGAGCAGTTATGCCAGCATTGCTTGAAAGATATAGCCAAGGGCTAGCTTGAAGTTCTGGTGTGGTCTTCATTCAACCTTACAAACTAAATATGCGACCAGCAAGTTTGGGACAAGAGAGATCAATTCTTTCTGGCTTGAGTAGCTTTTCTTTGATTGTCAGTATCTCTTTTCATTTGTTCTCTCCTACCCTGTATTGGCTTTGGTATATCCCGTTATGTGCTGACGGGAGGATGGGCCAGGAAAATTGAAAATTGTTATCACTTACCGTAATTTTCCTTTCCTGGCCCATCCTCACGTCTGCACAGGACTCCCTCCTTAGTGGCCTGTCGCAGGCTAAGTTATCGAACGTCTTAGTTGGGGGAGGGACTGTCTTTTATATTCAGCTTGGAACATGTGGTCATTGGGGGGCTCCAAAGGAGGTGTTAACCCGTTCTGTGTTGACGTGAGGATGAGCCAGGAAAGGAAAATTAAGGTAAGTGATAACAATTTTCAATTTTTCTGCCTGAAAACTGGAGATTGTCCATAGCAACCAAAACTGTCCCTTTACATAAAAAGAAAACAGTGATAATAAATTAGAATCACTTGCAGAATTGAGCGATAGTGATTTGTAGGGAGATCTGTCATCAAACACTGAAAAGTAATGACAGTGACAATTCTGCAACTGAGCAAACTTCTGTGTTTTTGATTTGATTACATTATTGAATATTTTTTATTATTATTATATTATTATTTGGTATAATTATTTATAGTTACCGTATATACTCGAGTATAGGCCGACCCGAATATAAGCCGAGGCCCCCAATTTACCCCCCAAAAAACTGGCAAACTTATTGACTCGTGTATAAGCCGAGGGTGAGACATGCCTGTCCATCCCTGTGTGTGTGTCCGTCCATCCCTGTGTGTCCGTCCATCCCTGTGTGTCCGTCCATCCCTGTGTGTCTGTCCATCCCTGTGTGTCCGTCCATCCATCCCTGTGTGTGTGTGTGTCCATCCATCCATCCATCCCTGTGTGTGTGTGTGTCCATCCATCCATCCATCCCTGTGTGTGTGTGTGTCCATCCATCCATCCATCCCTGTGTGTGTGTGTGTCCATCCATCCATCCATCCCTGTGTGTGTGTGTCTCCATCCATCCATCCATCCCTGTGTGTGTGTGTCTCCATCCATCCATCCCTGTGTGTGTGTGTCTCCATCCATCCATCCCTGTGTGTGTGTGTGTGTATCCATCCATCCCTGTGTGTGTGTGTCTCCATCCATCCATCCCTGTGTGTGTGTGTCCATGTGTGTGTGTGTGTGTGTGTGTGTGTGTGTGTCCAGCCTACCTGTGTCCCGAGCCTGTGTCCCGAGCCTCCGTCCCGTGCCTTGCCTTGCCTCCTTGCCTCCGTCCCGTGCCGTGCCTTGCCTCCTTGCCTCCGTCCCGTGTCGTGCCTTGCCTCCGTCCCATCCCGTCCCGTGCCGTGCCTTGCCTTGCCTCCGTCCCGTGCCTTGCCAGGATCGCCGCTCTTCATCGGCGCCTCGGCGGCCATTCTAAAATTCAAAAGCCGCGCCTCCGCCTTCGCCTGTGATAGGCGGAACACTGAATTTCCCAGCAGCCTGTGTTCTGCCTATCACGGACATCGTCTCATCCTCGTCCGTAGTACGAGGATGAGCGGATGTCCGTGATAGGCGGAACACTGACTGCTGGGAAATTCAGTGTTCCGCCTATCACAGGCGAAGGCGGAGGCGGAGGCTCGGCTTTTGAATTTTAGAATGTCCGCTGTCTGTCTGCTCGACACGCTGATCGAGCAGGCAGACAGCGATGACTCGAGTATAAGCCGAGGGGGGCACTTTCAGCCTCAAAAAAGAGGCTGAAAATCTCGGCTTATACTCGAGTATATACGGTATTTATTATATTATAATTTATGGTTTTCGATATTCAAACATTATCATACCTGGGATGTCTACTAAACTCTGGTTTGGACAGATTTAAGTGTGTTATTCCTAAGAATTACAGGCCTACAATATAAAAAACGCCAAATTTCCATGCAAAATAATTGTACCGCTTTCAGTACCTAAAATCTGAAATAATCATACCGCCAGGGAGGTTAAGTTTAAAGCAGGGATATGCAATTAGCGGACCTCCAGCTGTTGCAGAACTACAAATCCCATGAGGCATAGCAAGACACTGACAGCCACAAACATGACACCCAGAGGCAGAGGCATGATGGGACTTGTAGTTTTGCAACAGCTGGAGGTCCGCTAATTGCAGATCCCTGGTTTAAAGAAGATCTAAAGCTTTGTTTAAAAAAAAAAAACATGTCATACTTTCCTTCTCTGTTCAGTTGGTTTTGCACAGAGTGGCCCTGATCTTCTGGGGTCCCTCAACGGCCCTTCTGACTCCTCCTCTTCTCGAGTGCCCCGTTGGAGAGCCGCTCTCCCTTAGGGCACTCGTGTGGACATGCTCCCGTGTCCTGCTGCTGCGTCCATTGACACAGACAGCATGACTCGGCCCTGCCCCTGGCTCTCGCATCATTGGATTTGCTTGACAGCAGCGCGAGCCAATGGCTGTGCTGCTATCAATCTATCCAATCAGGACCCAAGACACCAGCTGGAACTGGTGTGCTCGTCCCTGTCTCTGGAAAGACTGGGTTCAGATAAATAAAAGGGGGAGCTCTGGGGGGCTGCTGCATCACGGGAGGTTTTTTACCTTAATGCATAGAATGCATTAAGGTGAAAAACTGCAAGGGTTTACAACCCCTTTAAGCATGAAATTTCTCCCCACAATCTCCATATATAAAAGTAATTGTTCCCATATTGCCCTCAAAATCCAGTCAAATATGTTTTTTGCAGGGAAGTTCAATTCCTATCACCCGACACCCAGGACATGCAGTTCCAAGTGCACAGCAAGAGTTTTTTCATTTATTTTTTTACATTTAGCCCTGCAAGCAGCAAGGTTTAGAGCCGATAGTTGGCTCTCTTGCAATCCAAGCAGCTAACTAGCCACTTGATCGCTTTTACAAGCAGTGGAAGGGGATGGCCCTCCCACTGTCTTAACACTCGATAGACCAGCCAGCGCTTCCACCAGCTGATCACAGAGGCGGACAATGACCGGAACAGCTCTGTCCGCTTCTATGATATAGGAAACATGAAGCAATTAGCATACATTACTTCTGGTTTCCACCGGCGCCGGTTTTAAAAATGGAAAGCATTTGATCACACTGATTTTGGTGGGATCAAAGAAGTAGAAATCTGGGATCTCCATAAAGAGTATCTGCCTATCACTGTCACAAGGCATGTATACATTCTTTTTGACAGCAATAAAAGTGACCAAAAAAATGTAATTAAATTTAAAGCGACAGTGCAAAAGAAAAATAAATAATGAATAAAAAAATGTAAACCTCCCTAATCCCTCATGCTCATGCGCAAAGACAAACATACATGTTGGTGCTGCTCACACGCAAGCAACAATCAACTCACACATCTGAGGTATCACTACAAACGTCAGATCATGGACAGTAATTCTAGTACCGGACCTCCTGTGTAAGGCCGCGTACACACGGGCGGATTGTCTGCCCAACTGAGTTCGTCAGACAATCCGACAGACAGTCCGTCCTAATTTTGAATGAACGGACTTGACCACACACGATGAACAGACAGTCCGCCGAAAGCTTGTGCGATGACGTGTACGGCACGTACGACGGGACTAGAAATTCGACGTCCAATACACTGCAATGCAACCTTCGCCGTGTAAATCCTTTCTGAGCATGCGCCAAACTTAGTCCGTCGAACTAGCCTACTCAAGAGCGGATTGTCCGCTGAAACCAAGTTTGGACGGACAAAATTACGGAAATTCCGAAAGACTAAGTCCGTCAGACTGTCCGCTGAAAAAGTCCGCTGAAGCCCACACACGAGCGGATTGTCCGCTGAAACACGGACTAAGTTGGGCAGACAATCCGCCCGTGTGTACGCGGCCTTAGTCTCAAGTGGTATTCTGTAAAGGCTTTTAAAGTGTTCCCTATGGCTAGTAACATTTACGCCGTTTGTTGCCGTTGCACCGGCATTTGCAATTTTAAAGCTTATTTGGTAACATTATCTGTGATATTTTATCAAAAACGTGGTTATGTATTGTGCTTTTTTGCATTAAAATTAAAAAAAGTGTATTTGTTCCCAAAAAATTGTGTTTGAAAAACCACAATGCAAATACCATGTGACAATCATTTTTAACACCCGGCAATTTATTCTCTAGTGCCTCTACTTTAAAAAGTATATAATGTTTGAGGCTGGGTTCACACTGCACACCAGAGCGGCTCACAGCAGGGGTCTGGTGCATCCCCATTTGCCTTTTCAGGTCCGATTTCAGCCCAAATTTTTGGCTGAATTCGGACCTGAAACGGACCAAAAGATGCACAGGACTCCTGTGCAATTTGTATCGGAGCTGCTCTGGAGATATGTAAAATGGCTCCATAGAGAGCCGGTCACAGTCTTCTGCTATGTGAATTGGATGCAAGGAAACCCGAATCCAATTCGCAACAGTGTGAACCCAACCTGAGGGTTCTAAGAAACTTTCTAGCAAAAAAAATTTAAAAAAATAAAGTTTAGGTCGCAATAAAGCCCCTTTTGTTATGAAAAGCCCCAGACATTTCTAAACGCACTTCTACCTAATAAGCATTAACCCTTCATATTTTCCATCCTGGTAAAAATTATTTTCAATTGTAATGAGGGACAATCAAGAATTGTGTAATCATGATATTCCACCCATGAAGGAAAAAATATATGTGTATTCTTATCAGAAATAGGTTAAATATGTTCATTGTTAGGTGTAAACATGATATTCCACCCATAATCCTCATGAAAACCAATAATTCTACCCATATTTCTATCAGAAACAGGTCAAATGTATTACGTAGGATGTGTGTCTATGATATTCCACCCATAATCCCCAGGCAGAAAAATAATTATACCCATAGTCTTACCAGAATTTGGTTAAATATGTTCCTAGGCATGTTTAACTGTAATATTCCACCCATGACACCCATGTAGAAAAATAATTATATTAGGTTACTGTTACTGATTAAAATGTTCGAATAATTGTTTTTTTTATTGATTAATCGACTAATTTTGATTAATTATAATGCACATACAGATCCAACTACTTTTAGCTGATCTCCTTGCATTGCAACTCTGCATTAGTCAGTGGTAAATGTGGTATACACTATATACAAATCACCCAACACTAGTTAGTTTGTACAATCCATGACTTAACTTGACAGTTTACACAAATACGTTTTAAATTCAAACCGTAGCACTGACGTAAGTCATTTTTTTCCCACAGTAGCGTGACAATCCCTCCACCTCTGGTCTATCTAATCACTCTCACCCTATGGCATGGACCCCTGTGCAAACAGATGGTCATGCAAGCGGGTATCAAAAGGGTTAGCACGGACCATAAACTTCTCTCACGTCTCCTTAGATCTCAGAAAGGACACCAGGTCATGGGTAGAAAGAAAAGATCAGAAAGAAAGTGCTCACTGCTTAAGAATAAGATTTAATTTTTGTGTTCAAACACAAATTACTCACATAAATATGATAAAAACACAGCATGTAAAGACGACAATTGTGTTAGTTTCGTAGGGCAGCAGCGGGTGACGTTATGCGTAGCTCCTCCCCCGCATGCGTTACGTTCAATCAGTACTTCAATGTCCCTGGACTTCTCCCCCCTTCCTTTTGTTAGCAGACGGAGGCACTTGGGGAAGGGGGGAGGAGTTCAGTGACTTTGCTGTCCGTTAACATCACCAGATCTCCGACGGAACTCCCTGAAGACCCGGATGCCGGCAGAGAGGTGAGTACCGATCAAAAAAAATATATCAATTAAATCGAGGAATTAATCTTTAATTTCCACAGCCCTAAATTATATGCATATTATTATCAGAAATTGGTTAAATATATTCCTATGTATGTTTAACTACAATATTCCAACCATAATTCCCATGTAGAAAATGATTTGTAACTATGATATTCCATCCATAATCTACATGCAAAAAAAATAACCACCTTCTTTTAAAAAATGCATTTTTTCTTGGCATGTGTAACCTATAATCTTTATTAATATCTTTTTACAGATTCCTAATAAAACAGTTAAATGTATTGTTTTACACATACTGTACATGTACTGCATTAATACTGTATATTGAGTAATTTTTCCATCACATCTGTATAATTTACAATGGTTCTATTGTACAGCTGTACAGTGGAACCTTGGATTACAAGCATAAGCCGTTCCAGGAGAATGCTTGTAATCCAAAGCACTCGCATATCAAAGCGAGTTTCCCCATAGACGTCAATGGAAGCGAATATAATTCTTTCCGCATTGACTTCTATTGCATGCAAAACCGCATGTGGCCAGAGGTGGGGGGGGAGCGCAGGAGAGCCTCAGAAATATTCGGAACAGCTTGGCTGAACTCAGAAAGGCTCAGAAACACTCAGGAACGGAGTATTTCCAAGTATTTCTGAGTGATTCCGAGTATTTTTGAATGGCTCCGGACGGCTCTGAACCGTTCCGAGTGTCACTGGCGCCCCCGCACCTCTGGCCAAATGCAGTACTGCACACCCCTTTAGCTTGAGTTCCGCTCGTTTTGCGAGACAACACTCACAAGCCAAGTAAGAATTATATTTAAAAAAAAGTTGCTCATCTTTCAAAACGCTTGTTAACCGTGTTACTCTTAAACCAAGGTTCCGCTGTATATATATCAGCTACTAAACAGTTAAACATTAGCAACTGCTTCTTGCTACATTGTATCAAGCACTGCAGAAAAGAATAACATATTTTGAGCAACAACAGAGTCATTACCATATATGTGTGTATAAAGTATATTGACATCTAGTGAGAGGTCTGAGTATTGCAGCCAATAATCCAATCACCCCATCATCCCAATATGCAGTTTAGTACTTCCCTTATAAGGTGCTTGTATTCAATTTTAATATCTTCCCTGGATTGATTATTTTGGATTACTCCTTAGATCTTCCTTGCCATCCACACATTGAAGAACTAAATTTGTCTGACTTAAAACTCAACACCGAGTCTAAAATACAAGTAAAAATCTCTGGATATTTCCCTGAGGATCTGACTGTGGAATGGTATAAGCAGAAGATGGGGACAGGCGGACTTGTTGCTGTTGATAACAATAAATACGAGAGTGAAATCAGTGGACACCAGAGACAATCAGATAACACATACAGCTGTACAGCCAGTCTGCTGTTCACCCCGACACTGCCAGAAGATCAGAGGTCAGAGTTCATGTGCAGAGTGCAGCATCCAAGTCTGGAGCAGCCCATACAGAGAAGAATAGGACCCCTACAAATTACAGGTAAGTTCTCTACACTGACAACCAACAGTTTAGGATATTATAATGGCGGAAGAGAAAAGTTCACACAGAATTCAGAAAGCGTTTCCAGTGACAACAGAAATGATTCTAAGGCTGCAGCTATAACCTTTTAACCATTTCAGCTCCGGAAGGATTTATCCCCTTCCTGACCAGAGCACTTTTTGCGATTCTGCACTGCGTCACTTAAACTGACAATTGCGCGGTCGTACGACGTTTCACCCAAAATAAAATTGACATCCTTTTTTCCCCACAAATAGAGCTTTCTTCTGGTGGTATTTGATCATCTCTGCATTTTTTTTGTGCTATAAACAAAAAAATAGCGACAATAGTGAAAAAAACACATTATTTTTTACTTTTTGTTTTAATAAATATCCCCCAAAAAATATATATAAAAAAAAGTTTTCTTCAGTTTAGGCCGCTATGTATTCTTCTACATATTTTTGGTAAAATAAAATCACAATAAGCACATATTGATTGGTTTGCGCAAAAGTTATAGCGTCTACAAAATAGGGGATAGTTTTATGGAATTTTTATTATAATTGTTTTTTTAATTGTAATGGTGGCGATCTGTGATTTTTATCATGACTGCGACATTATGGCGGACACATCGGGCACTATTTTGGGACCATTGTCATTTATACAGCGATCAGTGCTATAAAAATGCACCGATTACTGTGTAAATGACACTGGCAGGGAAGGGGTTACACACTAGGGGGCAATAAAGGGGTTAAGTGTGTCCTAGGGGGTGCTTCTAACTGTGGGGGGGTGGGTGGGCTATCACTCACATGACAGCGATCACTGCTCCTGATGACGGAGCAGTAGATCTCTGTCACATCACAAGGCAGAATGGGGAAATGCCTTGTTTACAAAGACACCTCCCCATTCTTCCACTCCATGACACGATCGCAGGCACCCGGCAGACATAGAGTCTGCGGAACTTGCGGTCACGGAGCATGCAGAGGGCGCATGTGCGCCCACAATGCCGCCTCTTAAAGGGGACGTCCATGTATGCCCTTTTGCCCACCCGTACCATTCTGCCAACGTATATCGGCGTGCGGCAGTCGGGAAAGGGTTAACCGCTTCCCGACCACCTCACACAGATCTACTGCAGCAGAAGGGCACGCACAGGCAGAATCACATACCTATACGTTGCCATTTAAGAGGCGGCCGGTGGGAGCGCACGCCCGCGGGGAGCTCTGTGAGTCGGGTTTCAGGTGCCGCGGACTCGATCGCCAATGGAATACCCGCGATCGCCTCACGGAGAGGAAGAACGGGGAGATGCTAATGTAAACGCCCGCGGGGAGCTCTGTGAGTCGGGTTTCAGGTGCCGTGGACTCGATCGCCAATGGAATACCCGCGATCGCCTCACGGAGAGGAAGAACGGGGAGATGCTAATGTAAACAATCACCTCCCCATTCTGCCTAGTGACGGCGTCACTGATCTCTGCTCCATGTGATCGGAGCAAAGATCAGTGATGTGTCACAAACAGCCCCACCCCCCCAAGTTAGAAACACTCCCCTAGGACACACTTAACCCCTACACTGCCACCTAGTGGTTAACCCCTTCACTGCCAGTGTAATTTACACAGGAATCAGTGCATTTGTATAGAAAAATGTATGATGTGTCCGCCATAATGTTGCAGTCACGCTAAAATTCGCTGATCGCCGCCATTTGAAAAAAAACTAAAAATATTAATAGAAATGCCATAAAACTATCCCCTATTTTGTAAACACTATAACTTTTGCGCAAACCAATCAATAATCGCTTATTGCGATTTTTTTACCAAAAATATGTAGAAGAATATGTATCGGCCTAAACTGAGGAAAAAAATGTTTTTTATATATTTTTGGGGGATATTTATTATAGCAACAAGTAAAAAATAATGTGTTTTTTTTTTTTCAAAGTTGTCACTTTTTTTTTTGTTTGTAGCGCAAAAAAATAAAAACCGCAGGGGTGATCAATTACCACCAAAAGAAAGTTCTATTTGTGGGGAAAAAAGGACGTCAGTTTTGTTTGGGAGCCACATCACACGACCGCGCAATTGTTAAAGCATCGCAGTGCCGAATCACAAAAAGTGCTCTAGTCAAGAAGGGGGTAAATTCTTCTGGGGCTGAAGTGGTTAAGTGACCTGTCTACCTGAATCTTGGGAATTGTCCAGAACTGTAACAATGTATGTTTGATTACACATACAATACATTTGAACTTAAAACTGAAATTGATATATGGCAATTTTTACATCCAGCTTGGACCAAGGTAAGTATGTACAGTATACTATACCATTGCTGTGGGGTCCCCATGAAAGCTGGAAATCTCTGTAGTAGGCTCTGCTTCCACTGATCTCCATTCGTTTTGGGTCTCATGGCGGCTGCCCTGCTGCTTACTGAACACAGGAGGTCATTATCTTGGCATGTGAGCCATTCAGAAAACAACTTTGCATTTTCTCAATCGATGTAAACTGTTCTCTGTTTAGAAAAGGTGGAGCTGGTGACATCACCTTCCCACCACTCTACCTTTTCCAATCAGGGAACGCTTTACAATTGTTTTTAGAAAATTATGCTTGAATGATGTCAGTGCTGAGCAAGTGACCTCCTATGTGCAAAATGCAGCTGTAGTATTAACAGTGTCTACCACAGTGATTTCCAGCTTCCACTGGGATCCCACAGGTATGGCACAAACATACCAACATTGCTCCAACCGGGAATCCTAATTCTAAGAATATTTAAAGCCAAACCTTTTCCCTTTTAGTTCTGGGTAGGGAATGGTTAAAGTCCTTGTCAGGTTTTTTTACTGTACCATTAGGAAGATTTTCCTTGACTTACTCTTCTAGAGACTCCACTGGAAGTGACAGGAGATCTCTCCAAAATGAAGGCAAATCCCCTCTTAAAGTGATTGTAAAGGTTTTTGTTTTTTTAAATAACCGACATGTCATACTTACCTCCACTGTGCAAGGGTTTTGCACAGAGTGGCCCCTATCCTACTTTTCTGGGGTCCCCCCGTGGCGCTGCTGCCTCCTCTTCTGGAGTGCCCCCATGGAGAGCCGCTTTCCTTGGGGGCACTCATGCGGGCACGCTCCCAAGTCTATGGCTCCTGCTGCTATCAATCTATCCAATGAGGATCCGAGTCAGCGGTTGGAATGATCAGCTCAGGCAAGAAAAGGGGGGCTCTGGGAGGGAGCTGCGGCACAAAAGGTTTTTCACCTTAATGCATCAAGGTGAAAAACCCTGAGGGTTTATAACCCCTTTAAGCTCCCCACTAACATCTGATTTAGATCTACCCACAACTATGTAGCACAATGGCCTGTCTGACTAGATACAAATTAATTGGCTAGATTAGGTAGGTTCTCTTATAATATAGTTTTGGAAAATCTAAAGTTGATTGTACAAAGATTGTATTGCAGCTTGTAACATGTATGGTGACCCTTAGACAGCTGTCACCAGAACAAGTGTCTCCATTGGAAGACTTCATCTCTGTATCTATTTCAGTGAGAACTATAGAAAATTGTATGTTAGTGCAAATAAAAAAAGTATCACGGACAGTACTCAATTTTCTCTGTCACAATTGCACTAATACGGCTACAATCACATTAAGTGAGAACTATACAATGTTGGGTTTCCCATTACTTCTTGTACCACAGACAATGGTCACCGGGTCAAACAGAGAAAGAGACAACTACAAAAAAATCAAGTGCCTGAGGTTCTAACCCTTCACTGGCTTATCCAAAACTAAAAGAAAAAAAAAATGAGTTGGGGCTTTAGAAACATTGTATTACACACTGCAGTTGTCTATGTGATCCTGTAAACTGGTAATCTTTCTTGTATTTATGTCTAGTGGCTCCGCAGATGATAGAGCCGGTGAGATTCTCCCCCAGTTATTCCGGAGAGGTGAGATGTTCGCTGACTCTAAAGAGATTCTACCCTCCGGATATAAAGATCAGATGGAGTGCAGGAGAATCACAAACCAAGCTAATGGATGACTCCCAACCAGCACGGTCTGCGGATGGTGAAACATTTGATGTTACCAGTGTGTGCACATTGCCCCGAACTCTCTGCTTTCCTGTCTATGTCACCTGGGAGCATCAATCAGTAAAAGAACCTCAGAGTATTATACTGAATCCGTCAGGTAATAGTTGAGTACAGCATGAGAGGGTGTTTGTACAAAAGTACATTCTAGTTAATAATACACAGGAGATACAGTGCCTTGCGAAAGTATTCGGCCCCCTTGAACTTTTCAACCTTTTGCCACAATTCAGGCTTCAAACATAAAGATATAACATTTTTATTTTTTGTGAAGAATCACCAACAAGTGGGACACAATTGTGAAGTGGAACGAAATCTATTGGATATTTTGAACTTTTTTAGCAAATTAAAAACTGAAAAGTGGTGCGTGCAAAATTATTCGCCCCCTTTACTTTCAGTGCAGCAAACTCACTCCAGAAGTTCAGCGAGGATCTCTGAATGATCCAATGTTGTCCTAAATGACTGATGGTGATAAATAGAATCCACCTGTGTGTAATCAAGTCTCTGTATAAATGCACCTGCTCTGTGATAGTCTCAGGGTTCTGTTGAAAGCGCAGAGAGCATCATGAAGACCAAGGAACACACCAGGCAGGTCCATAATACTGTTGTGGAGAAGTTAAAGCCGGATTTGGATACAAAAAGATTTCCCAAGCTTTAAACATCCCAAGGAGCACTGTGCAAGCGATCATTTTGAAATGGAAGGAGTATCAGACCACTGCAAATCTACCAAGACCTGGCCATCCCTCTAAACTTTCAGCTCAGACAAGGAGAAGACTGATCAGAGATGCAGCCAAGAGGCCCATGATCACTCTGGATGAACTGCAGAGAACTACAGCTGAGGTGGGAGAGTCTGTCCATAGGACAACAATCAGTCGTACACTGCACAAATCTGGCCTTTATGGAAGAGTGGCAAGAAGAAAGCCATTTCTCAAAGATATCCATAAAAAGTCTCGTCTAAAGTTTGCCACAAGCCACCTGGGAGACACACCAAACATGTGGAAGAAGGTGCTCTGGTCAGATGAAACCAAAATCTAACTTTTTGCCCACAATGCAAAACGATAGGTTTGGCGTAAAAGCAACACAGCTCATCACCCTCAACACACCATCCCCACTGTCAAACATGGTGGTGGCAGCATCATGGTTTGGGCCTGCTTTTCTTCAGCAGGGACAGGGAAGATGGTTAAAATTGAGGGGAAGATGGATGCAGCCAAATACAGGACCATTCTGGATGAAAACCTGTTGGAGTCTGCAAAAGACCTGAAACTGGGACGGAGATTTATCTTCCAACAAGACAATGATCCCAAACATACAGCAAAATCTACAAAGGAATGGTTCACAAATAAACGTATCCAGGTGTTAGAATGGCCAAGTCAAAGTCCAGACCTGAATCCAATCAAGAATCTGTGGAAAGAGCTGAAAACTGCTGTTCACAAACGCTCTCCATCCAACCTCACAGAGCTCCAGCTGTTTTGCAAGGAAGAATGGGCAAGAATTTCAGTCTCTCGATGTGCAAAACTGATAGAGACATACCCCAAGCGACTTGCAGCTGTAATCGCAGCAAAAGGTGGCTCTACAAAGTATTAACGCAAGGGGGCCCAATAATTTTGCACGCCCCACTTTTCATTTTTTTATTAGTTAAAAAAGTTTCAAAAATCCAATAGATTTCGTTCCACTTCACAATTGTGTCCCACTTGTTGGTGATTCTTCACAAAAAATATGTTTGAAGCCTGAAATGTGGCAAAAGGTTGAAAAGATCAAGGGGGCCGAATACTTTCGCAAGGCACTGTATTATATAATTGACTTCCATTGAAGAACCTGTTAGAAAACTTTTGAATAATCAGCAGCTGCAGCCAAACAGGTGCAGTCACTGATCAATGCACTCTGACATAGGTAGGTCCCACTATCAGAATACAATATCCCAGCAGGGGATATTCCTCTATTCACCTCGTCTGTGTGCATGAAGGGAAAGCTTTTGTCTGGGTCAGAGGGCGGCATCGTCATAGTGTGTCACTGGCACTGTCAGTATTTTTTGCTAGAATATCCACCTCAATACAGGTCACTTAAACACCTTCCTGCCCAGGCCAATTTTGAGCTTTCAGCGCTGTCGCACTTTGAATGACAATTGCGCGGTTATGCTACACTGTACCCAAATGAAATTTTTATCATTTTTTTCCACAAATAGAGCTTTCTTTTGGTGGTATTTGATCATCTCTACATTTTTTATTTTTTGCTAAACAAATAAAAAAAGACTGAAAATTTTGAAAAAAAAAGTATTTTTTTATTGTTTCAGTTTCAAAACTTTGTAAATAAGTACGTTTTCTCCTTCACTGATGGGGCTGCACTGACAGACACTGATTAGGCGACACTGATGGGCACTGATGAGGTGGCACCAATGAAGTGGCACTAATGAGGTGGCATTGATGGGCACTGATAGGTGGCACTGATGGGCGACACAGATGGACACTGATAGGTGGCACAAATTGGCATTGATAGCTGGTATGGATTGGCATGGATAGGCGGCATTAATGGGCATGGATAGGCGGCACAGATGGGCATGGATAGGCACTGATAGTGGGCATGGATGGGCACTGATAGGTGGCACGGATGGGCACTGATAGGCGACATTGTATTGTATTGCTTTGTACTGATAGATGCCAATCACCAACTGATATCTAAATAATCTCTCTGAGCGATCTGCTGAGTGTGAAAAAGTTCATAATCCTTAACCACTTAACGACCGCCGCATGCCATTGTACGTCATCACAATGGCATGTACAGGCACAAGCACGTACATGTACGTGCTTGCCTTCCAGCGGGTGGGGGGTCCGATCGGACCCCCTCCCGCTGGATGCGGCGGTCCGTTTCGCTTTAGGAGTGATCCGGGATGAGGGGATGGCCGTTGGTTTCTGGCCATCCCCTCTCGATCGCTCCTGGCGAATGAGAAGCTTCCCCCCACTGTGTATAGTAAACACAGGCAGGGAGAAAGTGATGTCATTCTCCTCGGGGCGGTCTTTTTGACCAGACTACGAGGAGAAGACTAAAAGTAAGTGTGCACCAACACTACACTAACACATAGGCACACAAACCCCCCGATCATCCCCCCCCCGCCCCCCCCTCCCAGTCACAGTGTCACTGATTGCAGTGATCATTTATTTACTGATCACTGCATTCAGTGTCAGTTGTAAAAGTAAAAACTGTCAGGGCAGTTAGTGTTAGGTCCAGGGTAGCCCCCTACCACCCCCAATAAAGGTTTAACCCCCTGATTGCCCTTAGAGTTAACCCTTTCACCCCCTAGTTATTTTTTTAGGTTCAGCGCCAAGTTTTTATAGCGCTAGGTACCCCGATATACTACCCAATAATGGTTTTAACCCCCTGATTGCCCCTAGTTAACCCTTTCACCCCCTTTTGCCAGTGTCACTAAGCGATCATTTTTCTGATCTCTGCATTAGTGTCACTAGTGTCGCTAGGTAGCTAGTTATTTTTTTAGGTTCACCGCCAGGTTTTTATAGCGCTAGGTACCCCCATATACTACCCAATAATGGTTTTAACCCCCTGATTGCCCCTAGTTAACCCTTTTACCAGCGATCACCGTATAAGTGTCACTGGTGACACTGGTTAGCCAGTTAGTTATTTAGGTTCCCCGTCAGGTTTTTATATAGCGCCAGGGACCCCCATATACTACCTAATAAAAATTTGAACCCCCTGATTGCCCCTAGTTAACCCTTTTACCAGTGATAACCATATAAGTGTTACGGGTGACTCTAGTTAGTTAGTTTGCTTTTTATAGCATCAGGGCACCCACCATTTATTACCCAATAAAGGTTTAACCCCCTGATCACCAGGCGGGTGATATCAATTAGGTTATATGGTCAGGGTCTGTGTCGTCCCAGGCAGCGCTAGGTTAGTGCCAGTACCGCTAACACCCACGCGCAAAGCATAAACCTCCCGTAGTGGTATAGAATCTGAACAGATCAATATCTGATCTGATCAGATCTATACTAGCGTCCCAGCAGTTTAGGGTTCCAAAAAAACGCATTGTTAGCGGGATCAGCCCAGATACCTGCTAGCACCTGCATTTTGCCCCTCCGCCCAGCCCACCCAAGTGCAGTATCGATCGATCACTGTCACTTACAAAACACTAAACACATAACTGCAGCGATCGCAGAGTCAGGCCTGATCCCTGCGATCGCTAACAGTTTTTTTTGGTAGCGTTTTATATTTAATCCGGAAGGCAGTGCTTGGTTTTCGGGGCCCTGTACGTGGCTAGGCTCCCAAAAAGTCCCCCACATGTGGTATCCCCGTACTCAGGAGAAGCAGCAAAATTTATTTAGGGGTGTAATTTGACTTATGCCCATAGCATGTGTGAGCAATATATCATTTAGTGACAACTTTGTGCAAAAAAAAAAAAATTGTAATATTCCTGCAACTTGTGGCAAAATATAAAATATTTCATGGACTCAACATGCCTCCCAGTAAATAGCTTGGGGTGTCTACTTTCCAAAATGGGGTCATTTGGGGGGGTTTTGTGCTATCTTGGCATTTTATGGCCTTCGAAACTGCGATAGGTAGTGAGGAGTGAAATCAAAAATTTGCACCCTTCGAAATCCTGAAGGCAGTGATTGGATTTCGGGGTGCCGTACGCAGCTAGACTCCCAAAAAGTCCCACATATGTGGTATCCTCGTACTCAGGAGAAGCAGCAAAATATATTTTGGGGTGCAATTCCACATATAACTATGGCATGTGTGAGCAATATATCATTTAGTGACAACTTTTTGTAAACTTTTTTTTTTTTTGTGTCATTATTCAATAACTTGGGACAAAAAAAAAAAAATATTCAATGGGCTCAACGTGCCCCTCAGCAATTTCCTTGGGGTGTTTACTTTCCAAAATGGGGTCATTTGGGGGGGGGTTTGTACTGCCCTGGCATTTTAGCACCTCAAAATTGAGATAGGCAGTCATAAATTATATATATAACTCTTGCGCAAACCAATAAATATGCGCTTATTGACATTTTTTTTACTAAAGACATGTGGCTGAATAAATTTTGCCCTAAATGGATGACTAAAATTGAGTTTATTCAATTTTTCTTATAACAAAAACTAGAAAATATCTTTTTTTCTCAAAAATTTCGGTCTTTTTCCATTTATATCACAAAAAATAAAAATCGCAGAGGCAATCAAATACCATCAAAAGAAAGCTCTATTTGTGGGAAGAAAAGGACGCAAATTTTGTTTGGGTACAACATTGCATGACCGCGCAATTACCAGGTAAAGCAGTGCAGTGCGAAATTGTAAAAGGACCTCTGGTCCTTAGGCTGAAAATTGGTCCGGGGCTAAAGTGGTTAAAGAACAATATACATTTTCCTAATGCTACCTTTGTAAAAATACATTATAAGGTGCTTGTATCCAATTTTAATATCTTTCTTGTTTGGGTTGATTATTTTGGATTACTCCTTAGATCTTCCTTGGCATCCACATATTGAAGAGCTAAATTTGTCTGACTTAAAACTCAACACCGAGTCCAAAATACAAGTAAAAATCTCTGGATATTTCCCTGAGGATCTGACTGTGGAATGGAATATGAAGAAGACGGGGACAGGCGGACTTGTTGCTGTTGATATCAATAAATACAAGAGTGAAATCGGTGGACACCAGAGACAGTCAGATAACACATACAGCTGTACAGCCAGTCTGCTGTTCACCCCGACACTGCCAGAAGATCAGAGGTCAGAGTTCATCTGCAAAGTGCAGCATCCAAGTCTGGAGCAGCCCATAGAGAGAAGAATAGGACCCCTACAAATTACAGGTAAGTTCTCCACACTGACAACCAACAGTTTAGGATATTATAATGGTGGAAGAGAAAAATTCACACAGAATTCAGAAAGCGTTTCCAGTGACAACAGAATTGATTCTAAAGCCTCATACACACGATCGGACTTTGTACAAACTTCTCTGTGGACTTTTGTACAAAGGGCGTAGTGCACAAGTTTGTATTGCATACACACGATCTGACTTTTTGACAACAAACACAAACGTAGTGACGTCACAACGTACTGATGACACTTCAAAACAGGACGTTCAAAAAAAAAAAAAAGAAGAAGAGGACGTTCAATTACTCCAGCGCCACCTTTGGTCAACTTCTGTATTGTTATCTGATCTTTTGCATTGGTTCTGAGCATGCGTGTTTGTACCTTGTACAAAAGTCCGATGGTTTTGCGCACACATGATTGGACTTTGCTCCATCGGACTTATGTTGTCAGAAAGTTTGTCCGTTCGCACAGCCAACAAAAGTCAGATGAAAACAGAAAAAGTTTGTCCGATGGAGCGTACACACGGTCGGATGTTGCTCCAAAACAGCTAATTTGCATGTTTGTTGTCAAAAAGTCTGACCGTGTGTACGGGCCTTTAGCCTGCAGCTATAACCCTTTAAGTGACCTGTCTACTTGAATCTTGGGAATTGTCCAGAACTGTCACAATATATGTTTGATTACACATACAATACATTTGAACTTAAAACTGAAATTGATATATGGCATTTTTTCCATATATTCATTGGTCCAGCCTGGACCAAGGTACGTATGTACAGTATACTATACCATTGCTGTGGGGTTCCCATGAGAGCTGCTCTGCTTCCACACTGATCTTCATTAGCTTTTGGGTCAACACAGGAGGTCATTATCTTGGCATGTGAGCCATTCAGAACACACTTTGCATTTTCTCAATGGATGTACAGTGTTCTCTGATTGGAAAAGGTGGAGCTGGTGACATCGCCTTCCCACCTCTCCACCTTGCCCAATCAGGGAACGCTTTACAATTTTTTTTTTAGAAAATTATGCTTGAATGATGTCAGTGCTGAGCAAGCGACCTCCTATGTGCAAAATGCAGCTGTAGTAGTAATAGTGTCTACCACAGTGATTTCCAGCTTCCACTGGGATCCCACAGGTATGGCACAAGGTCTGTCACACCTTGAAATCTAATTCTAAGAATATTTAAAGCCAAACCTTTTCCCTTTTAGTTCTGGGTAGGGAATGGTTAAAGTCCTTGTCAGGTTTTTTTGCTGTACCATTAGGAAGATTTTCCTTGACTTACTCTTCTAGAGACTCCACTGGAAGTGACAGGAAATCCCCTCTTAAAGTGATTGTAAAGGTTTTTTTTTTTTTTTAAATAACAAACGTCATATTTACCTCCTCTGTGCAAGGGTTTTGCACAGAGTGGCCCCGATCCTACTTTTCTGGGGTCCCCCTGTGGCGCTGCTGCCTCCTCTTCTGGAGTGCCCCCATGGAGAGCACTCGTGCGGGCACGCTCCCAAGTCTATGGCTCCTACTGCTATTAATCTATCCAATGAGGATCCGAGTCAGCGGTTGGAGCTGCTGTGCCGTCCCAGTCGCTGGAACGATCGGCTCAGGCAAGAAAAGGGGGGCTCTGGGAGGGAGCTGCGGCACAAAAGGTTTTTCCCCTTAGTGCATCAAGGTGAAAAACCCTGAGGGTTTATAACCCCTTTAAGCTCCCCGCTAACATCTGATTTAGATCTACTCACAACTATGTAGCACAATGGCCTGTCTGACTAGATACAAATTAATTGGCTAGATTAGGTAGGTTCTCTTATAATATAGTTTTGGAAAATCTAAAGTTGATTGTACAAAGATTGTATTGCCAGCTTGTAACGTGTATGGTGACCCTTAGGCCGCGTACACACGCGGGGACTGTTCGCCCAACTTTGTCCGTCCAACAGTTTCGGCAAACAGTCCGCTCAAACTTAGCATGGACGGACATGGCCACACACGACGGACGAACAGTTTGCTGAAACCGTGCGCGATGACGTGAACGGCACGTACGACGGGACGAAAAATACGACGTCCTATACACTGCATTATAGCTTTCGGCGTGAAAATCCTTTCTGAGCATGCGCGCAACTTTGTTTGACGAACAAGCCTACACACGAGCGGACTGTTCGCTGAAACAAGGTTTCAGCGGACAGTTTTACGGAATTTCCGAAAAACCTTGTCCGTCCAACTGTCCGCTGAAACTGTCCGCTGAAAGCCCACACACGAGCGGACTGTCCGCCCAAACACTGTTCAGCGGACAAAGTTGGGCGAACAGTCCGCCCGTGTGTAGGCGGCCTTAGACAGCTGTCACCAGAACAAGTGTCTCCATTGGAAGACTTCATCTCTGTATCTATTTCAGTGAGAACTATAGAAAATTGTATGTTAGTGCAAATAAAAAAAGTATCAGGGACAGTACTCAATTTTCTCTGTCACAATTGCACTAATACGGCTACAATCACATTAAGTGAGAACTATACAATGTTGGGTTTCCCATTACTTCTTGTACCACAGACAATGGTCACCGGGTCAAACAGAGAAAGAGACAACTACAAAAAAATCAAGTGCCTGAGGTTCTAACCCTTCACTGGCTTATCCAAAACTAAAAGAAAAAAAAATGAGTTTGGTTTTCAGACACATTGTATTACACACTGCAGTTATCTATGCCAGTGGTCATTAACCCCATCCTCAGGGCCTACTAACAGGCCAGGTTTTATGTATTACCTTGGGGAGATGCAGAGTAGAATACTGCAATCACTGAGCAGAAAATACAAATATCAGGAGTTGATGATCACTGATCTATGTGACCCTGGAAACTGGTAATCTTTCTTGTATTTATGTCTAGTGGCTCCGCAGATGATAGAGCCGGTGAGATTCTCCCTCAGTGATTCCGGAGAGGTGAGATGTTCGCTGACTCTGAAGAGATTCTACCCTCCGGACATAAAGATCAGATGGAGCGCAGGAGAATCACAAGCCAAGCTAATGGATCACTCCCAACCAGCACAGTCTGCGGATGGTGAAACATTTGATGTTACAAGTGTGTGCACATTGCCCCGATCTCTCTGCTTTCCTGTCTATGTGACCTGGGAGCATCAATCAGTAACAGAACCTCAGAGTATTATACTGAATCCATCAGGTAATAATTGAGTAGAGCATTAGAGGGTGTTTGTACAAAAGTACATTCTAGTTAATAATACACAGGTGATATAGTGATATTATATAATTGACTTCCATTGAAGGGACCGGGGGGGACTTTCCAATAATCAGCAGCTGCAGCAAAACAGGTGCAGTCACTGATCAATGCATTCTGACATAGGTAGGTCCCACTATCAGAATACAATATCCCAGCAGGGGATATTCCTCTATCCACCTCGTCTGTGTGCATGACGGGATCTGTTTTTTGTTTTGTTTTTTTTCATTCATCTACTAGGCTGAACAAAAAAAAATAATGAATCGTGATTGGCCAGATTTAGTAGCAGAATTATGGGAAAAATCTTACAAATACAAAGCTCTTCATATGAGCAAACACAGCATTAGAACAGCTTCTGTCTGTGTCAGAGGGCGGTATTGTCATAGTGTGAAAGATGATATATGTATTATAACACTCTTTACATCAGCCACTGTTTTAGATATTAAAAGAATGAAAAAGTGCACCAATCGTGTATTCTCTGCACTGCTGTCCATCTTTATTCCTATTTTAGCAACACAAGTTCCTTCCATAGATGAGACAGGCGGTAGCTGGGATATGCTTGGCAAAGCGGAGTCCTGAGTCTTTTTCTCACTTTTGTGACTGGCAAAAAATTTCCCATTAGCAGAATGGTAGAAAAGATGTTAAACATCAGAGATGTCATCTTTGTCAATGTCGGAAGACTTCAATATGTCAACACACATCATCTGTTTGTATCTCTGAATACAGCATGTTAGGACTTGATCTCTCCTACACACCCTGTCAAGCTGTCCATCAAAGTTCCCAAATCACAAGGTTGTGCTCCTCAGTGATTCTGGCTCTGCCCAATGTGTGTAACAGACGGGGCTAATCCAACACACATTACAAGTGGGGATGTTTAGTTACAAGTACTCAGTGTGTTTGTGTGTATTTGGAGGACTAAGGATCCAGCAAAACTAAAGTGATCACTTCAGGCTGGCCCCTTGCAGATATAGCTATGTAAAACATTAAAAATAAATGCCTATACTTTCTTAAAATCCAGTAATAAACTGTCTTAGTCTGCTCTGGACATGCTTGGTCGCTTTCTATTTTTTGGCACTGTCAAAAATGTAGAGGCTGTTCTGCTGACAGCCTAAAAATTTACTGCTGCTCAGGGGCTCTGGGCTTCAGCAACATGCCAACCTCCAGCAACAAGAAACAGAAACAATGCTTGAGGCATTTTACAGCGCACACTCATTTTGGTGGCATAATTATACACTTCCAGACCAGTCCATTTCTGAAACTTTTTTGTTTACATGTAACAATCAGTATTTTTTGCTAGACTATGATTTAGAATCCTGAAAAATTATATGTATTTTTTTAAAGCACAGGCCCTAGAGAATACATTGGTGGGTTTTGCAATTTTTTTATCTCCAATGCAATACCCCCAACGCATACGTACCTGCACAAATGTCTTTATCTTAAATTGGGTGCTAAAATGACCAACAGCTGGAACCGACTGCAATCATGAGAAGGAAGTGTCACCAGCACAGCAGGATCCCCAAAATTAGATCCAAAATTTTGATTACATAGTATCAAAAAAATAAATAGAAGCAATGTTTCGGAGCCACGCAGGACCCCCTCATCTGGCATGTGACGACATACATATCTGGGTCATATGCCTGATGAAGGGGTCCTGCCTGGCTCCGAAACGTCGCTTCAGTTTATTTTTTTTATACTATGTGATTCAAATTTTGGACCCAATTTTGGAGATCCTGGTGTGCAAGTGACACTTTCTATTCCTGATTGCTATTTTTTTATGTCGCACGGTATTTGTGCAGAGGTTTTTCAAATACAATATTTTTTGAAAAAATAAAAATTTGAATTTTCATGCAAAAAAAGAACATAACACAATTTTTTTTCTAAACTGTAAAAGACAATGTTACGCCGAGTAAAAAGATAGCAAACACGTCACCCTTTAAATTTGCGCATGTCAGTGCAATGATGACTACATTTTAATATCCATAGGTGACGCTTTAAAAGCCTTTACAGGTTACCATTTTAGATTTACAGAGGAGGTCTGGTGCTAGAATTACTGCTCATGATCTGACCTTCCCTTTGATACCTCACATGTGTGGGGCAGTTGATGTTTGCGTGTGTGCATGAGCACGGGGGGATGAGGGTAGTTTACATTTATTTTTATTTTTTTAATATTAGTTTATTTTTTATTTTTACATTGCTTTTATTTTTTATCAGTTTTATTGCTGTCACAAGGAATCTAAACATCTTTGTGGCAGTAATAGGCATGTGACAGGTACTCGAGATCTGGGGTCTATAAGACCCCCAAATCCCTCCTCTGCCCAAAAGGATTTAAAACACCAGGATCTGTGTTTTTGAATTAAAAAAAAATGTAAATGGCGCTGTTGACATCCAGGTAAACCAGAAGTGATGTCAGGTCATCGCTTCTGGGTTACCATAGCCAAGAGATGCTCAAAGATGTCCTGGTGAGACGGGAGAGCCAAAGAAAGCCGCGGAAGTAGTCATTGTTCTGGAATGTATGTTCCTTGCTAAAGAGAATTTCGAGTTTATAGCGTGAGTGTATGCACTCACCAGCATTACTACTTCCACCATTCTGAGCGATTACCAGAGGGACCAACTGATATCTAAATAATCTCTCTGAGCGATCTGCTGAGTGTGAAAACAAATCATAATCCTTAAAGAACAATATACATTTTCCTAATGCAACCTTTGTAAAATATATTTTCTTCATCATACATCACGGGACACAGGAGCTTCATTACATAGTGGGTTATATAGGCACCTCTGGTGATTGGACACTGGTTGACCCTAATTAAAGAGGATTCCTCCCCTATATAACCCCTCCCATCTGGGAGGCACCTCAGTTTTTTCGCCAGTGTCTGGTTGATGGTCACGTAAAACTTTAGCTCTATGCAGGTCCCTGCAAGGGCCGAAGGGCTACAACAAACCGGATCCATACCTCGGGCCGATATTTGACTCCCATGATGGTATGGTACCCGGGCCTCGTCTGCCGAAGAAACGAGGTTCTGCCTGTAAGTCCTCTCCATTGGAAGACTGGGCTCTGGGAAAACCAGACTTGGGGTACTGTTTACTCAGAGCGCCCGTAAGTTTCTGGCAGAGCTTTCTACATGGCCCAGGTGGGAGGATCTTTTCGTAAGAGCCCCAGATATACCTGAAGGTTGGCTAACAATACCCGCCGTGATGGGTGAAGGCTGGAATTGGTCTGATATCAGCAATTCCTGCGGCGGGGACAGGTAAGGGAAGTCATCCTATATATTTAAATATATGAATGGATTTCTTCATTGTGAGTAGTTGTATGTCTTACCTGGTTTCCACCACTAGAGGGAGTAAGAGCAGCCTGATGCATACTTACATGCCTTCCAATACAAACACGCTCAGTGAATGCCTGGTTCTCCAGCTACTCACGTCTCCTTTACAGTTCCTGCCACAGTTAAAGGTAAAAAGGGGTCCCACGCAGGTCAGGGGTCCCACGTTTCTCCCTTTGGGTTCTCCTTCCCCCCCCCCCCCCCCGGATTCCGCGGTCCTCGTGCACGCGCGCCGGGCGCGCTCCCGGCCTAATGGAGGAGGGGGGGTGTGGTTGCGAGCCGTGCACGTTAGTGTGCACGGCGCTGTACTGCGCAGGCGCCAGGCGGCAGTTTTAAAAAGCCCAGAGCGTCAGGGGACTGTAACTGGAGACACAGGAGCTGTGGGCTGTAAGCATCCATGGGGATTGGATCCAGGCAAACCTTAAGACACCTACTCAGCATCAGGTTGTGCAGTTTAAGCATATATTGATTTATTGTGAGACTTTAAGCGCAACAGTGATCGCATTTGTACTAGTACCTCTGCTTTGTAGCTTAGTACTATGTCTCCTCGTAAGAGGGTCTCAGGGGGAGGTAATAAGAGCACTGGCAAGTCACTGGCAAGTCACCGCCTAGGTCCAGGGGTTCCAAAAGTGCCTGTAAATTACCATCCCCCTCTGCAAGACTGGAGCCTGCCTCTCAAGACGAGTCGGTGCCCCTTTCAGGCTTTGCAGCCTCTCCTAATGTCGCAGCCCCGGTCTATGTCACTGAGGACTCCCTTAGGGCTACATTGGAGGGTTTTGAAGGGAGGATCATGAATTTTATTTCTGCTTCCCTAAAAGATAGCAGGGAAAGGGGTAGATCCCCTCCCTCTGCTGAAATCCCTCTCTCAGATAGTTGTTCTGAAAATGAGGAGGGATCCCTATCTTTGGATAGGGATCATGAGCAGTCGGATGAGTCAGAGGAAGAGGAGATAGTCCCCTCCTCCCAGGCACTGAGAAAGCAGGTGCAGTATTATGCTGAATTGGTGCGTACCACGTTCAGAATGCCTGCTGCTGAAGTCGCTACATCCTCTGTCTCTTCCCTGGGAGTCAGGAAAGCCCCACAGACTGCTTGTTCCTTCCCAATTCATCCTTTAATGGATAAATTTATGTATGAGGATTGGGGACATCCCGATAAACTGTTTACTCCTCCTAAATGGTTTTCTATGCATTATCCTGTGGAGGAAAGTTTCGCCAAGAAGTGGGGGGTCCCATCTGTCGATGCGGCTGTTTCTTGTGTGAATAAAAACCTAACTTGTCCTTTGGATAATGCGCAGGTATTTAAGGATCCAGCTGACAAAAGGCTGGAAACCTTATTAAAAGCCTCCTTTTCCATGGCCGGCGCTGTGGTGCAACCTACAGTCGCAGCCGTGGGTTTGTGTCAGTTCCTCAAGGAACAGGTTAAACAGATGTTTGGACTCCTTCCCAGTGAGGAAGTAGAGAATTATGCAGAGATGCCTCACATCTTGTGTTTCATAATTGATGCGATTTTGGATTCTGTCCAACAAGCATCGCGCTTGTCCCTCATGTTGGTTAACATGCGAAGGACCCTATGGCTAAAAAATTGGGCTGCTGAGATGTCATGCAAAAAGCATTTGACTGGGTTCCCGTTTAAAGGGGAGCGTTTGTTTGGAGAAGAATTAGATAAATTCGTCCAAAATATTTCAGGTAAGTCTACTCTCCTTCCAGTCAAAAAGAGCAAACGTCCTTCATTTAGGCGTGCTCTCTCTCCCGAAGCATCAAGCTCTAAACAGTGGCGACGGCCTTCCCAGCCCTCCTCTGCTAGAAAGCCTCAGGGCCAAGCCCAGGGACAGAAAAAGACTTGGGGGCGAAAGCCAAGCAGACCCCCAAGACCTCCTTGTGAAGGGGCGCCCCCGCTCGGCAGAGTGGGGGGAAGGCTCCTGCAGTTTGCAGGCGCCTGGCGGGAAGAGATTCAGGACAAGTGGGTGATCTCTTCAGTATCTCTGGGCTACAGGCTAGAGTTTCAGGAGATTCCACCTTCTCGTTTTCTAAGGTCAAGGATCCCCAAGGATCCAGTAAAGCAGAAACCGCTATTTCTGGCCTTAGATCAGTTACTATCCCAGGGTGTGATAGTAGAAGTGAGCCCGAAAGATCAGGGTTCAGGTTTTTATTCAAATCTCTTCACCGTTCCAAAGCCAAACGGAAGTGTCAGACCTATCCTGGATCTGAGAGACCTAAACCGGTTTTTACACATCCAGACCTTCCGGATGCAGTCAATGCGCACTGTGGTCTCCTCCCTGCAAGGGGGAGAATTCATGGCATCAATAGATATCAAGGATGCATATCTCCATGTGCCAATATTTCCCGCACACCAGAAGTTTCTAAGGTTCGCGGTAGAGCGGCGCCATTTTCAATTTGTGGCCTTGCCGTTCGGGCTGGCTACGGCCCCTCGAGTCTTCACGAAGATTCTGGACCCTCTCTTAGCAATCTTAAGAGTTCAGGGCATAGCCGTCATGGCTTACCTAGACGACTTGCTTCTCGTAGAGAGAACTGCAGCGTGCCTAAGTCGCAGCGTCACCAGGACGCTAGAACATCTAGAGCGCCTAGGTTGGATTATAAACCTAGAAAAGTCGTCCTTGCAACCGACCACCAGGTTGGATTACCTGGGTTTGATTATCGACACCGCTCAGGGCAGGGTGTTTCTTCCAAGGCCAAAGGCCTTGGCCATTGGAGATCTGGTGCGCCTGATTCTGGGCAGAAGATCTTCCTCCATTCGGTTATGTATCAGACTATTGGGAAAGATGGTCGCCTCATTCGAGGCCGTCCCATTCGCCCAGTTCCACTCAAGGCCTCTGCAAAGATGCATCCTTGCAGTTTGGAACAGGAAGGCCCAATCCCTGGATCTTCCTATGCGTTTATCCCCCGGGACACGCAAAAGTCTTGTCTGGTGGTTACAAACCAGGAATTTGCTGAAAGGCAAAACTTTTCTTCCTCTCTCATGGAAGATTGTCACAACGGATGCCAGCCTGACAGGCTGGGGAGCCGTATTGGAGGGAACGTGCTCGCAGGGGAAATGGTCTGCGACCGAAAGTCTGCTGCCCATAAATATCTTGGAGATTCGGGCAGTTTACATGGCACTCATAGAGTGGTCTTACAGACTGCGAGGTTCCCCGGTTCGGATTCAGTCCGACAATGCCACCGCAGTGGCTTACATCAATCATCAGGGCGGTACCAGAAGTCTGGTGGCCCAAAAGGAGGTGAATCGCATACTTGTCTGGGCAGAAGAGCATGTTCCGTGTCTTTCTGCAGTCTTCATCCCAGGAGTGGAGAATTGGCAGGCAGATTTTCTCAGCCGCCAGCAGTTATGCCCAGGAGAGTGGGCTCTGCACCCCGACGTGTTTCGGAACATATGTCACAAGTGGGGCACTCCAGACGTGGATCTGTTTGCGTCCAGATTCAACAGGAAACTGGACAAGTTTGTGTCAAGGACAAGAGATGCGCTTGCCCAGGGGTCAGATGCTCTGACGGTTCCCTGGGATCAGTACAATCTGATCTATGCCTTTCCCCCGAGCCCGCTGCTATCGCAGTTCCTGGGAAGGGTCAAGAGGGAGTCGAAGTCGGTCCTTTTGGTGGCCTCAGCTTGGCCCAGGCGACCATGGTTTGCAGAAATCATGAAGTTGGCAGTGGGCAGGCCATGGACCCTCCCTCTCCGGCCAGATCTACTCTCACAGGGTCCAATCTACCATCCTGCTTTACGCAGTCTGAATTTGATGGTCTGGCTGCTGAGACCCACATTCTGAGAGACCGTGGCCTTTCGGGGCCAGTCCTTTCTACTCTGGTCAATGCCAGAAAGCCGGCCTCCAGGCGTATCTATTACAAGATCTGGAGGACATATGTTTCCTGGTGTGAACTCAGGAGATGGCATCCTAGAAAGTATGTCATTAACAGAATCTTGGCCTTTCTCCAGTCAGGCCTAGAAATGAATTTGGCCATAAGCACCATCAAGGTGCAGATTTCGGCTCTGTCGGTATTTTTTCAAAAACCTCTTGCATCACACTCCCTAGTACGGGCTTTTATCCAGGGGGCTATGCGGATAAAACCGCCAGTTAAACCTCCGGTATGCCCATGGGATCTGAATTTGGTTCTCTCGGCCTTACAGGGCCAACCATTTGAACCTTTGCATCTGGCTTCTTTAGTTCTCTTGACTAGAAAGCTGGTCTTCTTAGTAGCCATATCCACGGCTAGAAGAGTATCAGAATTGGCAGCTCTTTCCAGTAAAGAGCCGTATTTAATTATCCACAAGGACCGGGTGGTTATGCGTCCCAACGGGTCCTTTCTACCTAAGGTGGTTTCGGGTTTCCTTCTGAATCAGGATATAATCCTACCATCCTTTTTTCCAAATCCTCAGTCCATAGAGGAAGAATCTTTACACACTTTAGATGTGGTTAGAGCAATCAGTCTTTATCTTCAAGCAACTGCTCAGATAAGGAAAACTGACTGTTTATTTATTCTGCCGGAAGGCCCTAGAAGGGGTCAGGCAGCGTCAAAGTCCACTCTCTTAAGGTGGATCAGACAAGTTATTTCTCAGGCCTGTAGCTTAAAGGGGAAGATTCCTCCTTTTCAGGTGAAAGCGCACTCTACTAGGGCTGTCAGTGCCTCTTGGGCAGTGCATCACCAGGCCTCCTTGGCTCAGATCTGTAAGGCTGCGACTTGGTCATCAGTCCACACATTCACCAGATTCTATCAGGTGGATGTCAGAGGGCAAGAGGATATTGCCTTCGGGCGCAGTGTACTGCAGGCTGCAGTTTAGGTCCTCGGGTCCCTGGCGGTCTATATTTATGTTCTGTGTCTCCCTCCCCTCAACCTGAGCATTGCTTTGGGACATCCCACTATGTAATGAAGCTCCTGTGTCCCGTGATGTATGATCAAGAAAATGGGATTTTTATATACAGCTTACCTGTAAAATCCTTTTCTTGAGAGTACATCACGGGACACAGGGCTCCCGCCCCTCTTGGGTTTTACGTGGTTTCTTATTGCTTTGCTACAAAACTGAGGTGCCTCCCAGATGGGAGGGGTTATATAAGGGAGGAATTCTCTTTAATTAGGGTCAACCAGTGTCCAATCACCAGAGGTGCCTATATAACCCACTATGTAATGAAGCTCCTGTGTCCCGTGATGTACTCTCAAGAAAAGGATTTTACAGGTAAGCTGTATATAAAAATCCCATTATAATGTGCTTGTATCCAATTTTAATATCTTCCTTGTTTGGATTGATTATTTTGGATTACTCCTTAGATCTTCCTTGGCATCCACACATTGAAGAGCTAAATTTGTCTGACTTAAAACTCAACACCGAGTCTAAAATACAAGTAAAAATCTCTGGATATTTCCCTGAGGATCTGACTGTGGAATGGAATAAGAAGGAGATGGGGACAGACAGATTTGTTGCTGTTGATAATAAATACAAGACTGAAATCACTGGACACCAGAGACAGTCAGATAACACAAACAGCTGTACAGCCAGTCTGCTGTTCACCCCGACACTGCCAGAAGATCAGAGGTCAGAGTTCATCTGCAGAGTGCAGCATCCAAGTCTGGAGCAGGACATACAGAGAAGAATAGGAC
This sequence comes from Lithobates pipiens, assembly GCF_037356315.1. Classification (NCBI taxonomy): domain Eukaryota; kingdom Metazoa; phylum Chordata; class Amphibia; order Anura; family Ranidae; genus Lithobates; species Lithobates pipiens. Next base: position 46,438,454 of record NW_027507784.1, read on the forward strand.
CCCTACAAATTACAGGTAAGTTCTCCACACTGACAACCAACAGTTTAGGATATTATAATCGCGGAAGAGAAAAGTTCACACAGAATTCAGAAAGCATTTCCAGTGACAAGAGAATTGATTCCAATGCCGCGTACACACGATCAGACTTTGCAGCGGACCAGAGTCCGTCGTACAATTCAATCGCATGTGAGTTCCAGCGGACTTTTTCTTCCCAAAAGTCCGGCGGACCTATAAATAAGATTGGCTTCAAATTTCTCCGCCGGACTCGGCTTTTAGTGGACAATCCGTTTGTCTGTGTGCTAGTCCGACAGACTAAAACCAACGCTAGAGCAGCTATTGGCTACTGGCTATGAACTTCCTTATTCTACGTCATCACGTTCGAATCCGTTGGACTTATGGAGTGATCGTGTGCGGCCAAGTCCATTCGTTTGAATGTCCGGCAGACCTCAGCTGCATTGTCCGTTGGACCAAGTCTGTTGAAAAGTCTGGTCGTTTGTACGCGGCATTAGCCTGCAGCTATAACCTTTTCAGTGAATTAGCTACCTGAATCTTGGGAATTGTCCAGAACTGAAACAATGTATGTTTGATTACACAAAATACATTTGAACTAAAAACTTAAATTGATATATGGCAATTTTTACATAGCTCCATTGGTCCAGTTTGGACCAAGGTAAGTATGTGCAGTATACTATACCATAGCTGTGGGGTCCCCATGAAAGCTGGAAATCACTGTAGTAGGCATTTGTGACATCACCTTCCCACCTCTCAAGCTTGTCCAATCAGGGAACACTTTATAATTGTTTTTAGAAAAAGATGCTTGAATGATGTCAGTGCTGAGCAAGTGACCTCCTATGTGCAAAATGCAGCTGTAGTAGTAACAGTGTCTACCACAGTGATTTCCAGCTTCCACTGGGATCCCACAGGTATGGCACAAACATACCAACATTGCTCCAAATTGCCACACCTTGAATTCCAATTCTAAGAATATTTAAAGCCAAACCTTTTCCCTTTTAGTTCTGGGTAGGAAATGGTTAAAGTCCTTGTCAGGTTTTTTTGCTGTACCATTAGGAAGATTTTCCTTGACTTACTCTTCTAGAGACTCCACTGGAAGTGACAGGAGACCCCCCCCCCCCCCCCCCCCAAAATGAAGGCAAATCCCCTCTTAAAGTGATTGTAAAGGTTTTTTTTTTTTAAATAACAAACATGCCATACTTACCTCCTCTGTGCAATTGAATAGATTGGCCCCGATCCTCCTTTTCTAGGGTCCCCCCGTGGTGCTCCTGCCTCCTCCTCTTCTCGAGCGCCCCCACGAAGAGCTGCTTTTCATGGGGGCACTCGTGCTCCCAAGTCTATTGACACAGACAGCAGGACTCGGTCCTGCCGCCGGCTCCTGTGTCATTGTATTTGATTGACAGCAGCAGGAGCCATTGGCTCCTGCTGCTATCAATCTATCCATTGAGGATCCGAGTCATTGGTTGGAGCTGCTGTGCCCATCCCCGTCGCTGGAATGCTTGATTCAGGTGAGATAATGGGGGGTTCTGGGAGGGGGCTGCGGCACAAAAGGTTTTTCACCTTAATGCATCAAGCTGAAAAACCCTGAGGGTTTATAACCACTTTAAGCTCCCCACACACATATGATTTAGAACTTCCCACAACTATGTAGTGAAATTGCCTGTCTAACTGGATACCAATTAATTAGCTACATTAGGTAGGTTCTCTTATAATATCGTTTTGGAAAATCTAAAGTTGATTGTACAAAGATTGTATGGCCAGCTTGTAACGTGTATGGTGACCCTTATGCTGCATGCACATGGTCGGATTTTCCAATGGGAAATGTTGGATGTGAGCTTGTTGGCTGAAAGTCCATGTGTATGCTCCCGAATATTTGTTGTTGGGCTTTCCACCAACAAATGTTGGCTAGCAGTTTCTCAAATTTTCCGCCAACTAAACTTTTGCCAGAATTTCCAATCGTGTGTACACAAGTCCATCACACAAAGTTCACGCATGCTTGGAATCAAGCTGAAGGAGCTGCACTGGCTATTGTACTACCCTTTTCTCGGCTCGTCGTACATCTTCTAGGTCACTGCGTTCCCACATTAGTATTTGTTGGCCAACATTTGTGTGACAAGACAAGTTGGAACCAAGAACCTTCGAACAAAAATCCATGGTTTTGTCGGAAAGTCTGATTTGTGTGTATGCGGCATAAAAGACAGCTGTCACCAGAACTAGTGTCTCCATTAGAAGACTTTACCTCTATCTGTTCAGTGAGAACTATACAATGTTGGGTTTCCCATTACTTCTTGTACCACAGACAATGGTCTCCGGGTCAAACAGCGAAAGAGACAACTACAAAAAATCAAATGCCTGAGGTTCTAACCCTTCACTGGCTTATCCAAAACTAAAAGAAAAAAACATTGAGTTTGGGCTTCAGACACACTGCAGTTGTCTATGTGATCCTGTAAACTGGTAATCTTTCTTGTATTTATGTCTAGTGGCTCCGCAGATGATAGAGCCGGTGAGATTCTCCCTCAGTGATTCCGGAGAGGTGAGATGTTCGCTGACTCTGAAGAGATTCTACCCTCCGGACATAAAGATCAGATGGAGTGCAGGAGAATCACAAACCAAGCTAATGGATCACTCCCAACCAGCACAGTCTGCGGATGGTGAAACATTTGATGTTACCAGTGTGTGCACATTGCCCCGATCTCTCTGCTTTCCTGTCTATGTCACCTGGGAGCATCAATCAGTAAAAGAACCTCCGAGTATTATACTGAATCTATCAGGTAATAATTGAGTACAGCATTAGAGGGTATTTGTACAAAAGTACATTCTAGTTAATCATACACAGGAGATATAGTGATATTATATAATTGACTTCCATTGAAGGGACCCGGGGGGGGGGGGGGGGGGGGGGGACTTTCCAATAATCAGCAGCTGCAGCAAAACAGGTACTGATCAATGCATTCTGTCAGAATACAATATCCCAAAAGATGTTAAACATCAGAGATGTCATCTTTGTCAATGTCGGAAGACTTCAATATGCCAACACACATCATCTGTTTGTATCTCTGAATACAGTATGTTAGGACATGATCTCTCCTACACACCCTGTCAAGCTGTCCAAAGTTCCCAAATCACAAGGTTGTGCTCCTCAGTGATTCTGGCTCTGTCCAATGTGTGTAACAGACGGGGCTAATCCAACACACATTACAAGTGGGGATGTTCAGTTACAAGTACTCAGTGTATTTGTGTGTATTTGGAGGACTAAGGATCCAGCAAAACTAAAGTGATCACTTCAGGCTGCCCCTTTTGCAGATATAGCTATGTAAAACATTAAAAATAAATGCCTATACTGTCTTAAAATCCAGCAATAAACTGTCTTACCCTGCTCTGGACATGCTCGGTTGCTCTCTATTTTTTGGCACTGTCAAAAATGTAGAGGCTGATCTGCTGACAGCCTAAACCTTTACTGCTGCTCAGGGGCTCTGGGCTTCAGCAACATGTCAACCTCCAGCAACAAGAAACGGGAACAATGCTGGAGGCAATTTACAGCACACACTCATTTTGGTGGCATAATTATCCACTTCCAGACCCGTCCTTTTCTGACACTTTTTATTTACATGTAACAATCAGTATTTTTTGCTAGAATATGATTTATAACCCTGAATCATTATATGTATTTTTTTTAAAGCACAGGCCCTAGAGAATAAATTGGTGGGTTCTGAATTATTTTATGTTGCATGGTATTTGCGCAGCAGTTTTTCAAATGCAATATTTTTTGAAAAAAAAAATTGAATTTTAACTAAATGTATTTTCTATACTATAAAAGACAATGTTACACCAAGTAAATAGATAGCAAACATGTCACGCTTTAAAATTTTGTATGTCAGTGCAATGATGATGACTAATGCCCCGTACACACGAGAGGGATTAAGTCTGACAGACTTCCGACGGAGTTCTAGCGGAGTTCCGCCGGAGTTCTGGCGGACTTTTCGACCGAACGGACTTGACCACACACCATCACACCAAACTCCGACGGAGTCGAACGTGATGACGTACGACTGGATTTGACGTAGGAAGTTCATAGACAGTAGCCAATAGCTGCCCTAGCGTCGGTTTTAGTCCGTCGGAGTAGCACACACACGAGCAAATTTTTCGAAGGGGACCGGGTCCGGCGGAGTTCCGTCGGGAAAATTTGAAGCATGCTTCATTTCTAAAGTCCGTCAGACTTTTGCGAAGCTAAAGTCCGTTGCAGCCCACACACGAGCGGATAGTCCGCCGGACTCAGTCCGTCGGAGTTTGGATGTCGAAAAGTCCGCTCGTGTGTACGGGGCATAACACTGTAAATTTTAATATCCATAGATGAATTTTTAAAAGCCTTTACAGGTTACCATTTTAGATTTACAGAGGAGGTCTGGTGCTAGAATTACTGCTCATGATCTGACCTTCGCTGTGATACCTCACATGTGTGGGGCAGTTGATGTTTGCGTGTGTGCAGGATCTTTGTGCATGAGCACGGGGGGACGGGAGTAGTTTTTAATTTTTTTTTAACTTACAATTTATTTTTTATTTTTACGCTGTTGCTTTTATTTTTTATTTTATCAGTTTTATTGCTGTCACAAGGAATCTAAACGTCTTTGTGACAGTAATAGGCATGTGACAGGTACTCTGTATGGAGAGATCTGGGGTCTACAAGACCCCAAATCTCTCTTCTGCCCCAAATCCCTCCTCTGCCCTTAAAAGCATTCAAAACACCAGGATCAGTGTTTTCAAATAAAAATTTAAATGGTGCTATTGACATCCAGGTAAACCAGAAGGAATGTCAGGTCATCGCTTCTGGGTTACCATAGCTAAAGAGACCATCAAAGCCGATCCGTGGAGACGGGAGAGCCCGAGAAAGCCTTGGAAGACGGCGGAAGTGGTTTTTGTTCTAGAATGTATGTTTCTTGCTAAACAGTATTATCTTTGGTAATTTGTTATGGGTAAATTTCTGTATTAAGGATTAAAAATGTATAGCGGTATGCACTCACCAGCATTACTACTTCCACCGTTCTGAGCGATTACCAGAGGGACCAACTGATATCTAAATAATCTCTCTGAGCGCTCTGCTGAGTGTGAAAAAGTTCATAATCCTTAAAGAACAATATACATTTTCATAATGCAACCTTTGTAAAAATACATTATAAGGTGCTTTTATCCAATTTTAATATCTTCCTTGTTTGGATTGATTATTTTGGATTACTCCTTAGATCTTCCTTGGCATCCACACATTGAAGAGCTAAATTTGTCTGACTTAAAACTCAACACCGAGTCTAAAATACAAGTAAAAATCTCTGGATATTTCCCTGAGGATCTGACTGTGGAATGGTATAAGAAGAAGATGAGGACAGACGGATTTGTTGCTGTTGATATCAATAAATACAAGACTGAAATCACTGGACACCAGAGACAATCAGATAACACAAACAGCTGTACAGCCAGTCTGCTGTTCACCCCGACACTGCCAGAAGACCAGGGGTCAGAGTTCATCTGCATAGTAAAGCATCCCATTCTGAAGCAACCCATACAGAGAAGAATAGGACCAATACAAATTATGGGTAAGTTCTTCTCCACACTGATAACCAAGAGCTCTTAGGCCGCGTACACACGGGCGGACTGTTCGCCCAACCTTGTCCGCTGAACAGTGTTTGGGCGGACAGTCCGCTCGTGTGTGGGCTTTCAGCGGACAGTTTCAGCGGACAGTTGGACGGACAAAGTCTTTCGGAAATTCCGAAAAACTGTCCGCTGAAACTGTGTTTGAGCGAACAGTCCGCCCGTGTGTGGGCCTGTCCGCTGTACTTTCGAAATGAGCGGACTGTTCCCGCTCGGAAAGTCCGCCCATTTCGAGCGCGTGTACAGGTAGACGGGGCCCGCGAAGGAGACGTCGCGGGCTCCGCCGCCTGGAATGGGCTTAAAGGGGAACCCCAACGCCGAAAAAAATCGGCGTGGGGGTTCCCCCAAAGTCCACACCAGACCCTTGTCCGAGCACGCTACCCGGCCGGCCAGGAAAGGGGGCGAGCGAGCGCGCCCCCCCTCCTGAGCCGTACCAGGCCGCGTGCCCTCAACATGGGGGGGGTGCCTTGGGGAAGGGGGGGCCGCGCGGCCCCCCCACCCCAAAGCACCTTGTCCCCATGTTGATGAGGACAAGGGCCTCTTCCCGACAACCCTGGCCGTTGGTTGTCGGGGTCTGCGGGCGGGGGGCTTATCGGAATCCGGGAGCCCCCTTTAAGAAGGGGGCCCCCGGATACCGGCCCCCCACCCTATGTGAATGAGTATGGGGTACAATGTACCCCTACCCATTCACCTGTGAAATAAAGTACAAAAAAAAAACACAACACAGGGGAAAAAATATTTTATTGCACAGCTCCGGGGGTCTTCCGTCTTCGGGGGTCTTCTCGCCGGACTCCTCCGCTATCTTTGTGTAGCTCTTTTACTAGCGGAGGAGTCCGGCTTTCTTCCTCCCCGCCGCCGGCCTCTTCTCCCGACTTCGGGGGTCTTGTCCCCCTCTTCGGTTCTTCTGCCGGGCCACCGCGCCTTCTTGTAGCTCTTTTGCAGGCGGTGGCCCGGTCTTCTGTCGCCGCCTTCGGTTCTTCTGCCGGGCCACCGCGCCTTCTTGTAGCTCTTTTACAGGCGGTGGCCCGGTCTTCTGTCGCCGCTGTCGCCGCCGACTTCCGTTCGTGTTCTTCTTCTTGTTCTTCTTGTTCTTCTCCAGGAGATGTTGACACGTCGCTCCCTCCGGCCGGAATGCCAGAGCCGCGCTGTGCGGTCACTTATATAGTGACAATGGGGCGGGGTCACATGGTATATGTCACATGGGTTGGTCACATGGGTTGATGTCACATGGGGACTATGACATCGTAAGGGGGCGGGGTCACCATGTGACCAACCCATGTGACATATATGTATATATATATACAGTCCGTTCATTTCAAAAGTTGAGCCAACTGTTTGGCAAACAGTTCGCTGAAACAGTCCGCTCGTGTGTGGGCAAGTCCGCTCATGCAAATTTTGAGCGGACTGTTTGCCGAAACTGTTTGCCGAACAAGGTTGGGCGAACAGTCCGCGCGTGTGTACGCGGCCTTACAATATTATAATGGTGGTAGAGAAAAATTCACACAGAATTCAGAAAGCATTTCCAGTGACACCATAATTGGTTCTTAGCCTGATGCTGTAATCTTTTAAGTGAATTGGCTATCTGAATCCTGGGAATTGTCCAAAACTGTCACAATATATGTTTGATTACACATACAATACATTTGGACTGTAATCTGGAAATCACTGTAGTAGGCTCTGCTTCCACACTGATCTCCATTAGCTTTTGGGTCTCATGGCGGCTTCCCTGCTGCTTACTGAACATAGAAGGTCATTAGCTTGGCATGTGAGCCATTCAGAAAACACTGCATTTTCTCAATGGATGTACAGTGTTCTCTGATTGGAAAAGGTGGAGTTTGTGACATCACCTCCCTACCTCTCTACCTTGTCCAATCAGGGAATGCTTTGCATTATTTCAGAAATTTATGCTTGAATGAGGACAGCGCTGAGCAAGCGACAATGCAGCTGTAGTAACAGTGTCTACCACAGTGATTTCCAGCTTCCACGGGGATCCCACAAGTATGGCACAAACATACCTACATTGCTCAAAATTGCCACACCTTGAATTCTAATTCTAAGAATATTTAAAGCCAAAACTAGTTCTGGGTGGGGAAAGGATTTTTTTGCTGTTCCATTAGGAAGATTTTCCTTGACTTACTCTTCCAGAAACTCAACTAGAAGTGACAGGAAATCCCCTCTTAAAGTCATTGTAAAGGTTTTTGTTTTTTTAATAACAAACATGTCATACTTACCTCATCTGTGCAAGGGTTTTGCACAGAGTGGCCCGATCCTCCTCTTCTGGGGACCCCCAGTGGCGTTCCTGCCTCCTCCTCTTCTCGAGTGCCCCCACGGAGAGCCACTATGCGTGGGGGCACTCGTGCGGGAGCGCTCCCAAGTCCTGCTCCAGTGTCATTGTATTTGATTGACAGCAGCGGAAGCCAATGGCTCCCCATGCTATCAATCTATCCAATGAGGATCCGAGTCAGCTTACTTCCTGTATCACAGACACCAGGACAAACAGAGAAAGAGACAACTACAAAGAATCAAATGCCGGAGGTTCTAACCCTTGATTGGCTTATCCAAAACTAAAAGAAAAAATAAATAAATGCGTTTGGGCTTCAGACACTATTATATTACACACTGCAGTTGTCTATGTGATCCTGTAAACTGGTAATCTTTCTTGTATTTATGTCTAGTGGCTCCGCAGATGATAGAGCCGGTGAGATTCTCCCTCAGTGATTCCGGAGAGGTGAGATGTTCGCTGACTCTGAAGAGATTCTACCCTCCGGACATAAAGATTAGATGGAGCGCAGAAGAATCGCAAACCAAGCCAATGGATCACTCCCAACCAGCACAGTCTGCGGATGGTGAAACATTTGATGTTACCAGTGTGTGCACATTGCCCCGATCTCTCTGCTTTCCTGTCTATGTCACCTGGGAGCATCAATCAGTAAAAGAACCTCAGAGTATTATACTGAACTCATCAGGTAATAATTGAGTACACAATAAGATGTTGTTTGTACAAAAGTACATCCTAGTTAATAATATCCATTATTGGTGCCAGTGGGAGAAATGGTGCTCCATTGTTGATGTTAGCTAGATGGCAGAATAGTGTCTCACATTAGAGGAGGGATTAGTGCCCCAAAGGCCAGATAAAGGCAAGCAAAGGGCTGCATCCAGCCCCCGGGCTGTAGTTTGGAGACCCATGCCTTAACCACTTAAGGACCGCCGCATGTAAATGTACGTCGGCACAATGGCACCGACAGGCACAAGCACGTACATGTACGTGCTTGCCTTCCAGCTGGTGGGGGGTCCGATCGGACCCCCTCCCGCTGGCTGCGACGGTCCGTTTCGCTTCAGGAGCGATCCAGATTGAGGGGATGGCCGTTGGTTTCTGGCCATCCCCTCTTGATCGCTCCTGGCGAATGAGAAGCTTCCCCCGAATGTGTAGTGTAAACGCAGGCAGGGAGGAAGTGATGTCATTCTTCTCGGGGCACCAACACTACACTGACACATAGGTACACATAGGCACACAAATTACCCCCCATCACCCCCCCCCCCCCGATTCCCCCCCTCCCAGTCACAGTGTCACTGATTGCAGCGATCATTTATTTACTGATCACTACATTTAGTGTCAGTTGTGATAGTAAAAAGTGTCAGGGCAGTTAATGTTAGGTCCAGGGTAGCCCCCTACCCCCCCAATAAAGGTTTAACCCCCTGATTGCCCCTAGAGTTAACCCTTTCACCAGCGATCACCGTATAAGTGTCACTGGTGATGCTGGATAGCCAGTTAGTTATTTAGGTTCCCCGTCAGGTTTTTATATAACGTCCGGGACCCCCATATACTACCTAATAAAGGTTTTAACCCCCTGATTGCCCCCAGGTAACCCTTTCACCCCCTTTTGCCAGTGTCACTAAGCGATCGTTTTTCTGATCGCTGCATTAGTGTCACTGGTGCCGCTAGGTAGCTAGTTATTTTTTATGTTCAGCGCCAGGTTTTTATAGCGTTAGGTACCCTCATATACTACCTAATAAAGATTTTAACCCCCTGATTGCCCCTAGAGTTAACCCTTTCACCAGCGATCACCATATAAGTGTCACCCGGTGACGCTGGTTAGCCAGTTAGTTATTTAGGTTCCCCGTCAGGTTTTTATATAGCGTCAGGGACCCCCATATACTACCTAATAAAGATTTTAACCCCCTGATTGCCCCTAGTTAACCCTTTCACCAGTGATCACCGTATAAATGTTACGGGTGACTCTGGTTAGTTAGTTTGCTTTTTATAGCATCAGGGCACCCGCCATTTATTACCCAATAAAGGTTTAACCCCCTGATCACCCGGCGGGTGATATAAATTAAGTTTTAGGGTCAGTGTCAGCGTCGCCCCAGGCAGAGCTAGGTTAGTGCCAGTACCGCTAACACCCACGCGCAAAGCATACACCTCCCGTAGTGGTATAGAATCTGAACAGATCAATATCTGATCTGATCAGATCTATACTAGCGTCCCCAGCAGTTTAGGGTTCCAAAAAAATGCATTGTTAGCGGGATCAGCCCAGATACCTGCTAGCGCCTGTGTTTTGCCCCTCAGCCCAGCCCACCCAAGTGCAGTATCGATTGATCACTGTCACTTACAAAACACTAAACGCATAACTGCAGCGTTCGCAGAGTCAGGCCTGATCCCTGCGATCGCTAACAGTTTTTTTTTTGGTAGCGTTTTATATTTAAATCCTGAAGGCAGTGCTTGGTTTTCAGGGTCCTGTACGCAGCTAGGCTCCCAAAAAGTCCCCCACATGTGGTATCCCCGTACTCGGGAGAAGCAGCAGAATTCATTTTGGGGTGTAATTTCACTTATGCCCATAGCATGTGTGAGCAATATATCATTTAGTGACAACTTTGTGCAAAAAAAAATAATTGTAATATTGCTGCAACTTATGGCAAAATATTAAATATTTCATGGACTCAACATGCCTCTCAGTAAATAGCTTGGGGTGTCTACTTTCCAAAATGGGGTCATTTGGGGGGTTTTGTGCTATTTTGGCATTTTATGGCCTTCAAAGCTATGATAGGTAGTGAGGAGTGAAATCAAAAATTTGCACCCTTAAAAATCCTGAAGGCAGTGATTGGTTTTCGGGGTGCCGTACGCGGCTAGACTCCCAAAAAGTCCCACATATGTGGTATCCCCATACTCAGGAGAAGCAGCAGAATATATTTTGGGGTGCAATTCCACATATAACTATGGCATGTGTGAGCAATATATAATTTAGTGACAACTTTTTGTAAACTTTTTTTTTGTGTCGTTATTCAATCACTTGGGACAAAAAAAAATATTCAATGGGCTCAACATGCCCCTCAGCAACTTTCTTGGAGTGTCTACTTTCCAAAATGGGCTCATTGGGGGGGGGGGGGGGTTGTACTGCCCTGCCATTTTAGCACCTCAAGAAATGAGATAGGCATTTATAAATTAAAAGCTGTGTAAATTCCAGAAAATGTACTCTAGTTTGTAGACGCTATAACTTTTGCGCAAACCAATAAATATACGCTTATTGACATTTTTTTTACTAAAGACATGTGGCTGAATACATTTTGGCCTAAATGTATGACTAAAATTTAGTTTATTCGATTTTTCTTATAACAAAGAGTAGAAAATATCTTTTTTTTTAATTTTTCAGTCTTTTTCCTTTTATATCGTAAAAAATAAATATCGCAGAGGCAATCAAATACCATCAAAGGAAAGCTCTATTTGTGGGAAGAAAAGGACGCAAATTTTGTTTGGGTACAACATTGTATGACCGTGCAATTACCAGTTAAAGCAGTGCAGTGCGAATTTGTAAAAAGACCTCTGGTCCTTAGGCTGACAATTGGTCTGGGGCTAAGTGGTTAAAGCATGTTATATAGCACATTGCTTGGGCTATGTAATTTGTCCCTCTGTATCATATAAAATACCTGGCTGATCCTGCCTGGTTCTGCCCTCCCTGCTGTAAACTGACTATAGTTTATCATGGCTGCTGAGCCCTGACACCGTGGTCAGTTTATGTGCCTCCTCCAGCAGCAGCTCTCCTCTGTCTTTCTCTCCTCCCCCCCCCCACCTCCCTGCCTGTCAGCTGTGTCAGTGCCGATCTGCTCCCCGCCCCTTCCTGCTGCTAAAAAAATATAATATGATCTTACAATCGCCTCTGTTAAATAGGGACATGTGCCCCACTGCATGTTCTTTTTTTTTTTAAATGCTGATTTCTACCCTATTTTAGAGCACCTCCCGGTGCTCACGTGACAGCTCGCCTCCCTCCTCCCGGCTGTCATCAGCGGGAGTTATCGGCCCCTCCTGCTGTAGTTATCAGCCCAGGAGAGGAGAGAGTCGAGCAGTCACGTGAGCACTGGGAGGTGCTCTTAAAGTAGAAATCAGCATTTTTTTTATAAAACACAGTAGGGCACATGTTCTTAACAAAGGGGATTGTATGATTGTTAAAAAGTGAGTGTAGAGAAGTAAAATGTAAAGTAGTGTACAAGAAGCTCTACATACTCACTCACAGGGGCGTTTCTTAATGAATAGCAAAGTCTTTTTGTAATATGTGAATCAGTATAGTCTGTCTTCCTTCCAAGGCATTTCAAACGTACTTTCAGGAGTAGAAATTGAAGAATCCTTCGTTCATCCAATAGTTCGTTTATTATTCAGAAAGACAAGCAAAGACAAGATTGACATCTGGTAACATATGGCATGGTGATGGCTTCAGAAGGAGGAATAGGTTTTCTGATCTACATTCTCCAAAGTGTAGAATCCTTTCTCATCCCACCATTCCTGCTCTTCCCATAATCCTACCCCATTCTTATACTGTTTCAAGATGTTATGTCAGCAAATCCTAATAACTCCCACATTTGCATATATACCCAATATGGTTCAGTCTATAGATAAGTAGCATAACTCCACCCATTGTCCTGACTAGTAACTCAAAATATAAATACCTACTCAGCAAAACCACTCCTCTCTATATGATCTGCTGTAGTGTGACCTTCAGAAACCATCACTCACCACCAAACATATAACTTACATATATTTTCAGAAACCCTTATTACTTAAAATATTAATTACCGCAAAAACTTCTAACAATGATAGATTTAAAATCATTATAGGATCATTTTCATATTTAAATTATTCGAAAGGTACTTGACTACAAGTCCTTGTGTCTGATATAATATTTGGTTCACATGGACTAATAATTGTGATTCCCTCCAGATCTTCCTTGGCATCCACAGATTGAAGAACTAAACTCACCTGACCTCAAACTCAACACTGAGTCCAAAATACAAGCGAAAATCTCTGGATATTTCCCTGAGGATCTGACTGTGGAATGGTATAAGAAGATGGGGACGGACAGATTTGTTGCTGTTGATATCAATAAATACAAGAGTGAAATCAGTGGACACCAGAGACAATCAGATAACACATACAGCTGTACAGCCAGTCTGCTGTTCACCCCGACACTGCCAGAAGATCAGAGGTCAGAGTTCATCTGCAGAGTGCAGCATCCAAGTCTGGAGCAGCCCATAGAGAGAAGAATAGGACCCCTACAAATTACGGGTAAGTTCTCTACACTGACAACCCACAACTATTAGGATGTTACAGTATATTGATGGAAGAGACACGTTCACATAAAATTCAAAAAAGCATTTCCAGTGACAGTAAGAGAAAGTATCCTAATAATGTAGTCTGCAGCTGTTATTTTTGAGGTTAAATGGTAACGTGAATCCTGGAAATTGTCATGTCACCAATATAGGATGTTATATTATGGAATAGTAAACGTCACACAGAATTCAGACATTTCCAGTGACAACAGAAATGATCCTTAGCTTGCAGCTGTCATTTTTTTTAAACATATTACTGGCTACCTGAATGCTTGGAATATTCCGGAACATTTACAATCTATGTTTGATTCCACATAAATTTGAACTTATAGCATATTTTAAAAATTTCAGACAAATTGGGCTACTTTATAATGGTTACATGTTTTCACATAGCAAAGCAAATATTAAAAAATGGCAGTGAACCTTTTTTTGATGCTTTATTCTGGACCCTCTAGCACTGTAAAATCCTACTAATTATCTTTGTTTATGAGGGGTCTGGACAGCTGTGTTTGCTATAATTTAACCCTGTCTCTACTGTGCAGGCAGATCTTCATTATCAGACCTAAGTAGATATGAACACTGTCTGTCTTAATTAGGGTTACCAACACTCCACAACTTTTTTTACTGTCAAAAACATGAAACATTTACTGTATTGACACATTTTACTGATGTAGCACCCTGGTGTTTAGACAGAGTTGCTTTTAAATTTAGTTTAGTTAGGTAGTAGTTATCCTGGTTAATTGCAATATCAAAAAGATGCAGCGCTAATTAAAAACTCATAGATATATAAATGTGAATATATATATAAAAAAGAAAAGAAATACCAAAATGAAAAAATAAAAAAGTGACAAAAAAGAAAAGCTAAAGCAAGGAAAGAAAAAAGTCCATAGATCCTTAAAAGATGGTGTCCATAAGAATCAATTTGTAGAAAAATAATCGTGACAAAAGTCTTCAAATTGCCAAAATTAATATAAGACCTGGTCTTGTTTTTGGGGAAACACAATATACAGGATTTATATAGCGCCAACAATTGTGCAATGCTTTAGATATAACTTTAGCTTAGTGTTCACAAACCCTTAAATATACCCCCTGAGGTAAATAGCCTCAGGTGATACACAGAGATGAAACAAATCCTCCTATATGAGTTGTGTCTAACTGCAGCCCTCTTTCATTTTACATTGAATTTCTCAGCTGCAGAAGGCAGGAATCTGATGTCACACTGCACAGCATAGAGCAGAGTTGAGTGTAATCTGAGACCTGAGTGGAGGGAATGGACACACCCAATCTACACAGTCTCAAACATGCAAAGCTAAGGCTGTCAATCACCTGCTGTGTGCTGGGGGTCATCTTCCAGATTTGTCTGGTGTTGGCACAGACTGTCAGAAGTGACTCATGCATATAGCAAAGGAATGGGATTAAATATATAAATCATACTAGGTGCTTTGGATAGAGTACAGAATGCTTTGTCCATTATTAATTTCAGAGGTGTAAAAACAATTAAATACACACTGTGGTATTGTAATTGATAATAAAATTGAGTGTAATCTGATTTGTATTTATGTCTAGTGGCTCCACAGGAGATAGAACCTGTGAGATTCTCCCTCAGTAAATCAGGAGAGGTGAGATGTACTCTGACTCTGAAGAGATTCTACCCTTCTGATATTACCATCACTTGGCACACAGAACAACAAACTAAGCTAAAGTCTGATGGCAAACCAGCACAGTCTGCGGATGGTGAAACATTTGATGTTACAAGTGTGTGCACATTGCCCCGATCTCTCAGCTTTCCTGTCTATGTGACCTGGGAGCATCAATCAGTGAGAGAACCTCAGAGGACTGTACTAAGGAGATCAGGTAATACATGAATACAGCAGATTGTATAAATTGTTACTGATAACTTTCTAATAATGGAAACTGGGTTCACCTGAAATAGGTTTTCTACTATCCCTGTTCAGTTATATAATACCAGTTGATAACTTCACCAGAAAATGTGTTTGTATTAGAAATAATTTTACTTCTACATCACTATTCTTCTTGGGGACTCAAAGCACTTTATCTGCTGTTGGGGGAGCCATCTTGGGTGCCCTCTGTAGAATATCACATTAAGGTAAATTTTAGACAGGAGCCCATTACCCCACTTGCACATCTTTGTTGTGAGGGAGGAAACCTGGCCAGGACCTGAACCAAGGACTCCAATGCTTCCTGGCAGAAGTGCTAACCTTTGAACCATTGTGCTGCACTTCCATATTATTTTCAACATAGAGTGAAATGGACTTTAAAACTCCATGAAGATGGTGTTCCTGATGGGAACCGGGCTCAGAATTCAGGCTCTCATTGGCCCTCCAGAGTAATGAAGCAGCCTCCATTGGCCCCCATATACAGGCTCTCTCTTCGTATAAGTAGAAGCGATATACAGCAAAGATCCCACGACCTGCCTATTAGCGGAATTGTGGAAAAGATGTAAACTATACGAAGCTCCTCTCAGTGTCTAAACACAGCAGTGACAACACTAGTAATGAAACAAGAAGCCGGCACTGTCACTACACATCACTCTGTCAGCATTGCTGGTACATGGCATTGTGTCAGAACATGGAACACGTCACCTGTGCCATCTGTTATGTTATAGAATAAAGAAAATTTCAAAACACTTGTGTGTTTTTTTTTTGTTTTTTTTTTAAACGGTAACCATTTGTCTTTTGGCCTTCACAATAGACCAGATTGACTTCCTCTGTATGTGCCCAGCTGCAATAAACTAACACTGGATTCCACTTCTGAGCCTTCCAAATGATTTAATCTGCCTGTGAATCTACTCGAGTCAGCAAGTTGCCATATTCTAGATGGAAACTGAGTCTCGGGAGGGGTGTGTCTTTTGCATATAGTGAAATTTGAGACATAGCAAAATAATCAGCCTAAAAGGGGTTTGGAATACCCCCTCCCCCACCTTCTTACACATATAGGCAGCATTTAGTTTCTCATTCTGAGGGGTTATTAGGAGAAGCATCTACCCGACAAACAGATAATATCTCTGACAGCATACATTACTTGAAATGTACATAATTACACGTCTTTGTTTCTGTTATAATGTTTATTTTATTTGGACTAATAGTTTTGATTACCTTCCAGATCTTCCTTGGCATCCCCAGATTTCAGAACTAAATTCATCTGACCTAAAACTCAACACTGAGTCCAAAATACAAGTGAACATTTCTGGATATTTCCCTGAGGATCTGACTGTGGAATGGAATAAGAAGGAGATGAGGACAGACAGACTTGTTGCTGTTGATAACAATAAATACAAGAGTGAAATCAGTGAACACCAGAGACAATCAGATAACACATACAGCTGTACAGCCAGTCTGCTGTTCACCCCGACACTGCCAGAAGATCAGGGGTCAGAGTTCATCTGCACAGTGCAGCATCCAAGTCTGGAGCAGCCCATAGAGAGAAGAATAGGACCCCTACAAATTACGGGTAAGTTCTCTACACTGACAACCAACAACTATTAGGATGTTACAGTATATTGATGGAAGAGACACGTTCACATAAAATTAAAAAAAGCATTTCCAGTGACAGTAAGAGAAAGTATCCTAATAATGTAGTCTGCAGCTGTTCATTTTGAGGTTAAATGGTAACGTGATTCCTGGAAATTGTCATGTCACCAATATAGGATGTTATATTATGGAATAGTAAACGTCACACAGAATTCAGAAAACATTTCCAGTGACAACAGAAATGATCTTTAGCTTGCAGCTGTCATTTTTTTTAAAACATATTACTGGCTACCTGAATCCTTGGAATATTCCGGAACGTTTACAATCTATGTTTGATTCCACATAAATTTGAACTTAAAGCATATTTAAAAATTTTCAGACAGATTGGGATAGCACCTACTTTATAATGGTTACATGTTTTCACATAGCATAGCAAATATTTAAAAATGGCAGTGAACCTTTTTTTTGATGCTCTATTATGGACCCTCCAACACTGTAAAATCCTACTAATTATCTTTGTTTATGAGGGGTGTGGACAGCTGTTTTTGCTATAATTTAACCCTGTCTCTACTGTGCAGGCAGATCTTCATTATCAGATGTATGTAGATTTGAATATTGTCTGTCCTAATCAGGGTTACCAACATTCCACAACTTTTTTTTACTGTCAAAACATGAAACATTTAGGGCCGGTTCACACAGCGATGCGCGGTGAGGCGTCTCCGACTTGCCTCGCCGCGACCTGCACGGACCTCAGCGGCGACTTGCAGAGGACTTCTGTATAGAAGTCAATGCAAGTCGCCCCCGAAGTCGCCCCAAAGTAGTACAGGAACCTTTTTTCTGAGTCGGAGCGACTCGAGTCGCTCCTCTCAGAACGGTTCCATTGTACAGAATGGGGGCGACTTGCGGGAGCGAGGCGAGGCGAGCCGTGTCGCCTCGCCTCGCGTCGCAGTGTGAACCGGCCCTTACTGTACTGACAAAGCACATTTTTACTGATGTAGCACCCTGGTGTTTAGACAGGGTTGCTTTTAAATTTAGTTAAGTTACAGTGCCTTGCGAAAGTATTCGGCCCCCTTGAACTTTTCAACCTTTTGCCACATTTCAGGCTTCAAACATAAAGATATAAAATTTTAATTTTTTGTGAAGAATCACCAACAAGTGGAACACAATTGTGAAGTGGAAAGAAATCTATTGGATTTTTGAAACTTTTTTAGCAAATAAAAAACTGAAAAGTGATGCGTGCAAAATTATTCGGCCCCTTTACTTTCAGTGCAGCAAACTCACTCCAGAAGTTCAGCGAGGATCTCTGAATGATCCAATGTTGTCCTAAATGACTGATGGTGATAAATAGAATCCCCCTGTGTGTAATCAAGTCTCTGTATAAATGCACCTGCTCTGTGATAGTCTCAGGGTTCTGTTGAAAGCGCAGAGAGCATCATGAAGGCCCATGATCACTCTGGATGAACTGCAGAGAACTACAGCTGAGGAGGGAGAGTCTGTCCATAGGACAACAATCAGTCGTACACTGCACAAATCTGGCCTTTATGGAAGAGTGGCAAGAAGAAAGCCATTTCTCAATGATATCCATAAAAAGTCTCGTCTAAAGTTTGCCACAAGCCACCTGGGAGACACACCAAACATGTGGAAGAAGGTGCTCTGGTCAGATGAAACCAAAATCCAACTTTTTGCCCACAATGCAAAATGATATGTTTGGCGTAAAAGCAACACAGCTCATCACCCTCAACACACCATCCCCACTGTGAAACATGGTGGTGGCAGCATCATGTTTTGGGCCTGCTTTTCTTCAGCAGGGACAGGGAAGATGGTGAAAATTGAGGGGAAGATGGATGCAGCCAAATACAGGACCATTCTGGATGAAAACCTGTTGGAGTCTGCAAAAGACCTGAAACTGGGATGGAGATTTATCTTCCAACAAGACAATGATCCCAAACATACAGCAAAATCTACAAAGGAATGGTTCACAAATAAATGTATCCAGGTGTTAGAATGGCCAAGTCAAAGTCCAGACCTGAATCCAATCGAGAATCTGTGGAAAGAGCTGAAAACTGCTGTTCACAAACGCTCTCCATCCAACCTCACTGAGCTCGAGCTGTTTTGCAAGGAAGAATGGGCAAGAATTTCAGTCTCTCGATGTGCAAAACTGATAGAGACATACCCCAAGCGACTTGCAGCTGTAATCGCAGCAAAAGGTGGCTCTACAAAGTATTAATGCAAGGGGGCCGAATAATTTAGCACGCCCCACTTTTCATTTTTTTATTAGTTAAAAAAGTTTCAAAAATCCAATAGATTTCGTTCCACTTCACAATTGTGTCCCACTTGTTGGTGATTCTTCACAAAAAATTAAAATTGTATATCTTTATGTTTGAAGCCTGAAATGTGGCAAAAGGTTGAAAAGTTCAAGGGGGCCGAATACTTTCGCAAGGCACTGTAGGTATTAGTTATCCTGGTTAATAGCAATAGCAAAAATATGCAGCGCTAATTAAAAACTCATAAATATATAAATGTGAATATATATAATTAAAGAAAAGAAATACCAACATGAAGAAAGAAAAAAGTGACAAAAAAGAAAAGCTAAAGCAAGGTCCCATCAAAGAAAGAAGTCCATAGATCCTTAAAAGATGGTGTCCATAAGAATCAATTTGTAGAAAAATAATCGTGACAAAAGTCTTCAAAGCAAACAAAGTGTATCTAAATCACCACCCAAAGTCTATGAATTGCCTGCTTAACAAAAAGCGATGACCGCCGCAGCAGTCTTGCCCAGCCTAGAGAAGTAAGGTCTCCCTCAACCCTTATGGACAGTCTGGAACTCCTACTGTTTGCTTGGGGTACTCAGAGACATAAAACAAAAAAGGCTTCCATAGTGTAGTACGTTGATACATAAAATGTATTAAAAGATAAGATTACACTTATAGGAATGTAGTCCTCTATCAGCGGAACGAAGACCCGGTCTTGTTTTTGGGGAAAAACGATATACAGGATTTATATAGAGCAAACAGTTGCGCAATGCTTTACATATAACTTTAACTTAGTGTTCACAAACACTTAAATGTACCCCTTGAGGTGAATAGGCTCAGGTGATACACAGAGATGAAACAAATCCTCCTATATAAGTTGTATCTGTTTATCTGCAGCCCCCTCTCATTTTACACAGAATTTCTCAGCGGCAGAAGGCAGGAATCTGATGTCACACTGCACAGGATAGAACAGAGTTGAGTGTAATCTGAGACCTGAGTGGAGGGAATGGACACACCCAAACTACACAGTTTCAAACATGCACAGCTAAGGCTGTCAATCACCTGCTTGTGCTGGCGGTTATCTTCCAGAATTGCCTGGTGTTGGCACAGACTGTCAGAAGTGACTTGTGCATATAGCAAAGGAATGGGAATAAAGATATAAATCATACTCGGTGCTTTGGATAGAGGACAAAATGCTTTGTTCATTATTCATTTCAGAGGTGTAAAAACAATTAAATACACACTGTGGTATTGTATTTGATAATAAAATTGAGTGTAATCTGATTTTTCTTTATGTCTAGTGGCTCCACAGGAGATAGAACCTGTGAGATTCTCCCTCAGTAAATCAGGAGAGGTGAGATGTACTCTGACTCTGAAGAGATTCTACCCTTCTGATATTACCATCACTTGGCACACAGAACAACAAGCTAAGCTAAAGTCTGATGGCAAACCAGCAAAGCCTGCGGATGGAGAAACATTTGATGTTACCAGTGTGTGCACATTGCCCCGATCTCCCAGCTTTCCTGTCTATGTGACCTGGGAGCATCAATCAGTGAGACAACCTCAGAGGACCGTACTAAGGAGATCAGGTAATACATGAATACAGCAGATTATATCAATTGTTACTGATAACTTTCTAATAATGGAAACTGGGTTCACCTGAAATAGGTTTTCTACTATCCCTGTTCGGTTCTATAATACCAGTTGATAACTTCATCAGAAAATGTGTTTGTATTGGAAATAATTTTACTTCTACATCACTATTCTTCTTGGGGACTCAAAGCACATTATCTGTTGTTGGGGGAGCCATCTTGGGTGCCCTCTGTAGAATATCATATTAAAGGAGTTGTAAAGTTAATTATTTTTATTTTTTAAATAACATGTTATACTTACCTCCACTGTGCAGCTCGTTTTGCACAGAGTGGCCCCGAACCTGGTTTCAGGGGTCCCTCGGCGGGTGTCTCGGCTTCCCCCAGCAAGTACTTCTCACGTTTGTGTGAGTTCCCTCGCATGGTGAGAAGCACATGCGGGCGCGCTCCCATGATACAGCCGGCGGCTACAGATGCTCACTGTATCACTCGGAACCCGCCCCTGGCGCACAGCGTCATTGGATGTGATTGACAGCAGCACGAGCCAATGGTTGCGCTGCTTTCAATCCATCCACTCTAGCCAATCGGCAGCCAGGCTGAGCGGCGAAGAGGATGTTGGAGGCAAGCATGGGACGTTCGAGGGGTCAGGTAAGAAAAACGGGGGGCTGGGGCCGCGGCCACTGTCAGATGTTTTTTCCCCTTAATGCATAGAATGCATTAAGGTGAAAAATTATTTACCTTTACAACCCCTTTAGACCCCTTTCACACCAGGGCGTTTTGCAGGCGCTATAGCGTTAGAAATAGCGCCTGCAATCCGCCCTAAAGAAGCTGCACCATAGTGTGTAGTGTGAAACCCCCGAGGGCTTTCACACTACAGCGGTGCGCTGGCAGGACGTCAGAAAAAAGTCCTGCCAGCAGCTTCTTTGGAGCAGTGAAGGAGCGGTGTGTTTACCGCTCCTCCACCGCTGCTCCCCATTGAAATCAATGGGGCAGCGCTGTAATGCTGCTGGCAAAACGCCGCTATTGCGGCATATTGCCGGTGGTTTTAACCCTTTCGCGGCCGCTAGCAGGGGTAAAAGCGCCCCGCTATTGGCCGAAATGCG
This sequence comes from Lithobates pipiens, assembly GCF_037356315.1. Lineage (NCBI taxonomy): Eukaryota > Metazoa > Chordata > Amphibia > Anura > Ranidae > Lithobates > Lithobates pipiens. The sequence continues at coordinate 46,460,137 of NW_027507784.1, forward strand.
CCGCAAATCCGGCGGTAAAACGTTGCTAAAAATAGCGGCGTTTTACCGCCGATGCAAAGGGCCGTGTGGTGTGAAAGGGGTCTAAAGGTAAATTTTAGACAGGAGCCCATTACCCCACTTGCACATCTTTGTTGTGAGGGAGGAAACCTGGCCAGGACCTGAACCAAGGACTCCAATGCTTCCTGGCAGAAGTGCTAACCTTTGAACCATTGTGCTGCACTTCCATATTATTTTCAACATAGAGTGAAATGGACTTTAAAACTCCATACAGATGGTGTTCCTGATGGGAATCGGGCTCAGAATTCGGGACTCTCATTGGCCCTCCAGGGTAATGAAGCAGCCTCCATTGACCCCCATATACAGGCTCTCTCTTCTCATAAGTAGAAGTGATATACAGCAAAGATCACACGACCTGCCTATTAGCGGAATTGTGGAAAAGATGTAAACTATACGAAGCTCCTCTCAGTGTCTAAACACAGCAGTGACAACGCTAGTAATGAGACAAGAAGCCGGCACTGTCACTACACATCACTCTGTCAGCATTGCTGGTACATGGCATTGTGTCAGAACATGGAACACGTCACCTGTGCCATCTGTCATGTCAGATCACTGTATGGTAACACATGTCACTCCCTACATAACATATTCTAACAATCATCAGAGGTCCCCAGTGTTATAGGTGCTCATCAGTCCAGGATTTTGTAGGTGAATCTTAGGGGTTGATTTACTAAAACTGTAGAGTTCAAAATCTGGTGCAGCTGTGCATGGTAGCCAATCAGCTTCTAACTTCAGCTTGTTGAATTAAACTTTGACGTAAAACATGGATTCTGATTGGTTTCTATGCAGAGCTGCACCAGATTTTGTATCCTTCAGTTTTAGTAAATCAGCACCTTAGTGTTTTCTGGTTCAATGTGTGTAACAGGCTAGACCACTAAAGCTTCATCTCATTATAGCTGGGACATTTACTATACAGGAACTCACTAGAGTTGATTTACTAAGGCCCCTTTCACACGGATGATCTGTTCAGGTCCTCCTGTCAGTTTTTCAGGCGGACCAGAACAGATGGAGCATCAGATGTCAGCAGTGACATGTCCGCTGACATCCGAGCAGCTCCAATCCGAAAAAGTGTGAAGGAGGAAAAACCTATTTTTCCATCCGTCATCGGATCGGATAGTGTGACGACGGGCACTGCAGTGTGCAGAGACAGACCTGTCATCTTCCTGCTCAGCGGAGATCGCTCCGGCGATCCCTGCCGAGCCAGCGGATATCCACGGGGCAGATCAGCACTGATCCGCCCGTGTGAAAGGACCTTAAGGCTATGTTCACATTGCAGCGATGCGGGAACGCTGCGAATCCGCGGCTGGATTCCCGCATCGCATGCCTCCCAGCGGCAGTTCACACTGCCCTATGCGAACTGCTGGGAGTGTCAGTGAAACGTTAATGACACCCCCAGATCAGTTCGCATATCGCAGTGCGATCTGCAAACTCGGACAGGAATCGGATCGCATGGTGTGAACATCCATGCGATCCGATTCTGCTGCGGACCAAAAAAAGGGTCCTGTGTGAGTTTGGGGCGGGTGCGATGCGAATTCAGCCACACTATCTGTATGGCTGAACTCGCACCGCACAGAGATCGGATGTGATTTGCACTGCAGTGCGGTGCGAATCACATCCGGTTCTCGTAGCCGCAGCTGTGTGAACCTGGCCTAAAACTGGAGAGTACAAAATCTGGTGCAGCTCTGTATAGAAACCAATCAGCTTTTTTTGTCAAAGCTTATTGAACAAGCTGAAGTTAGAAGCTGATTGGCTACTATGCACAGTTGCCCCAGATTTTGCACTCTTCAGTTTAAGTAAATCAACCCCTATTGTGTTTGTCCTGCTTTATTTGTTTTTGTATGTCCCTGTGTATCCCTCTTCTTCTCTTAGTACAGCCGTATGTTAGCCACTCCCAGCACTATGGGTCTAAAGTAGCACCGTTCTCACCCATATAGAATAAAGAAAATTTCAAAACACTGGTGTTGTTTTTTTTTAAACGGTAACCATTTGTCTTTTGGCCTTCACAATAGACCATATTGACTTCCTCTGTATGTGCCCAGCTTCAATAAACTAACACTGGATTCCACTTCTGAGCCTTCCCAATGAGTTAATCTGCCTGTGAATCTACTCAAGTCAGCAAGCTGCCATATTCTAGATGGAAACTGGGTCTCGGGAGGGGTGTGTCTTTTGCATATAGTGAAATTTGAGACATAGCAAAATAATCAGCCTAAAAAAAAAGGGTTTAGGATACCCCTCCCCCACCTTCTTACACATATAGGCAGCATTTAGTTTCTCATTCTGAGGGGTTATTAGGAGAAGCATCTACCCGACAAACAGATAATATCTCTGACAGCATACATTACTTGAAATGTACATAATTACACGTCCTTGTTTCTGTTATTATAATATTTATTTTATTTGGACTAATAATTTTGATTACCTTCCAGATCTTCCTTGGCGTCCCCAGATTTCAGAACTAAATTCATCTGACCTAAAACTCAACACTGAGTCCAAAATACAAGTGAACATTTCTGGATATTTCCCTGAGGATCTGACTGTGGAATGGAATAAGAAGGAGATGAAGACAGACAAATTTGTTGCTGTTGATATCAATAAATACAAGAGTGAAATCAGTGAACACCAGAGACAGTCAGATAACACATACAGCTGTACAGCCAGTCTGCTGTTCACCCCGACACTGCCAGAAGATCAGAGGTCAGAGTTCATGTGCAGAGTGCAGCATCCAAGTCTGGAGCAGCCCATACAGAGAAGAATAGGACCCCTACAAATTACAGGTAAGTTCTCTACACTGACAACCAACAACTATTAGGATGTTACAGTATATTGATGGAAGAGACACGTTCACATAAAATTCAAAAAAGCATTTCCAGTGACAGTAAGAGAAAGTATCCTAATAATGTAGTCTGCAGCTGTTCATTTTTGAGGTTAAATGGAAACGTGAATCCTGGAAATTGGGAAAAAACTGTTATATATATTAAACATTATTATTACTATACAGGATTTATGTAGCTCCAACAGTTGCACAGCACTTTACATATCACTTTAACCACTTCAGCCCCGGAAGGATTTACCCACTTCCTGGCCAGGCTATTTTTTGTGATTCGGCACTGCGTCGATTTTACTAACAATTGCGCGGTCGTGCGACATTTGTACCCAAATAAAACTGACGTCCTTTTTTCCCACAAATATAGCTTTTTTTGGTGGTATTTCATCACCTCTGCAGTTTTTATTTTTTGCGCTATAAACAAAAAATGCGACAATTTTGAAAAAAAAAACACAATATCTTTTACTTTCTGCTATAATAAATATCCAAAATATAAATAAAAAATAATAATTTCTTCCTCAGTTTAGGCCGATATGTATTCTTCTATATATTTTTGTTACACAAAATCGCACTAAGCGTATATATTGATTGCTTTGCACAAAAGTTATAGCGTCTACAAAATAGGGGATAGCGTTATGGCATTTTTATTATTCATTTTTTTTATTTACTAGTAATGGCAGCGATCTGCGATTTTAGCGGGACTGCAACATTGCGGTGGACAGAGTTGGACACTTTTTTGGGACCACTGACATTTATACAGCGATCAGAGCTAAAAATAGCCACTGATTACTGTATAAATGACATTGGCAGGGAAGGAATTAACACTAGGGGGGCGATCAAGGGGTTAAATGTGTGTCCTAGGGAGTGATTCCTGCCAGGAGGAGGAGACCGATCATTGTTCTTAACCAACAGGAGCAATAGATCTGTCTCCTCTCTCTTGACAGAACGGATATCTATCTGTTTATATTGCCAGATCTTCTTTCTGCCTCTCCCAGGAGTGCCCAGGATGCCCAGGAAGCATCGTGGCCGCCAGGCATGTGCATCAGCTTCTACATCACGCGGCGGCCCCTTTACCCCTAAGACCCCTTTCACACTGGGGCGTTTTTCAGGCGTTTTTCAGGCGCTTTAGCATTAAAAAAAGCGCCTGTAAAGCGCTTGAAAGAAGCCTCATCTGCAGTCCCAATGTGAAAGCCCAAGTGCTTTAAGAGCCCTTTCACAATGTCAGCGCCCAAAAAACGCTCGTAAAGCGCCGCTTAAACTAGCAGCGCTTTACCAGCGTTTTTCGAGCGTTATTGGGGCGCTTTTAACCCCTGCTAGTGGCCAAATAAAGGGTTAAAAGCGCCCACAAAATGCTGCTGCCAATAGCGTTTTTTCAGGCATTTTACAGGCACTTCCCATTGATTTCAATGGGAAGGGGCGCTTTAGGAGCGTTGTATTCACCGCTCCAAAAGCGCTGCAAAGAAGCTGCTTGCAGAACTTTTTTTGACGCCCTGCCAGCGCAGCGCCTCAGTGTGAAAGCACTCGGGCTTTTACATTGGGATTGCAGTTGTAGCTTCTTTCAGGCGCTTTTTTTAACGCTAAAACGCCTGAAAAACGCTCCAGTGGTGAAAGGGATCTCGGTGTGAAAGCACTCGGGCTTTTACATTGGGATTGCATTTGCAGCTTCTTTCATGCGCTTTACAGGCGCTTTTTTTAACGCTAAAGCACCTGAAAAACGCCCTAAAAACGCCCCAGTGTGAAAGGGGTCTTAAAGTGTCCAGCTATGCCGCTTTGCGCAGGGGAGCCAACCTGCTGCCGTATTATGACGGCTGCAGGTCAGCAAGTAGTTACCTTGGTGTTTGTAAACTCTTACATATACCCAGTGAAGTGACTGGCCTCAGGTGATAAACAGAGGTTAAAAAAATCCTCCTACATAAGTTGTACCTGTTTATCTGCCGCTCTCTCTCATCTTTCACAACTTTTTCCCAGCTGCAGAAAGCAGGAGTCAGGGATCTGATGTCGCACACTGCACAGCATAAGGGCCCTTTCACACTTGTACGACTTGTCCCACGATTTGGGAATGCAGAGTAGCCTGACAAATAGTTTCCCACGATTTCCAATGACTACCATTCATATTCGTACGACTTCAAGTCTTGCCGACTTCAAAGTAGTCCCTGCACTACTTTGGTCCGACTTTGATGTGAGTTCAGGTTCATAGACCTCGAGTCTCCCTGAAATCGTGGCAAAATCACGGCTGTGAAATTGCAGTAAAATCGCAGCAAAATCACGTGACTTTGAAGTCACAGTAGTGTGAAAGGGGCATAAAGCAGAGTTCAGTGTAATCTGAAGCCTGAGCGGAGGGAACGGACACACCCCTCTACACAGTCTCAAAAGTGCACATCTGAGGCTGTTAATCACCTGCTGGGGCGGGCGGGCCATTTCCAGGGTTGCCTGTTGGCGGCATAGACTGTCAGAAGTGACAATGCATATAGCAAAGGGATGAGAGAGGAGATAGAAATCATACTCGGTGCTTTGGGTAAAGGACAGAATGCTTTGTTCATTATTCATTTCAGAGGTGTAAAAACAATTAAATACACACTGTGGTATTGTATTTGATAAAAAAAATTGTGTGTAATCTGATTTGTATTTATGTCTAGTGGCTCCACAGGAGATAGAACCTGTGACATTCTCCCTCAGTAAATCAGGAGAGGTGACATGTACTCTGACTCTGAAGAGATTCTACCCTTCTGATATTACCATCACTTGGAGCACAGAACAACAAACTAAGCTAAAGTCTGATGGCAAACCAGCACAGTCTGCGGATGGTGAAACATTTGATGTTACCAGTGTGTGCACATTGCCCCGATCTCTCTGCTTTCCTGTCTATGTGACCTGGGAGCATCAATCAGTGAGACAACCTCAGAGGATCGTACTAAAGAGATCAGGTAATACATGACTACAGCAGATTATATCAATTGTCACTGATAACTTTCTAATAATGGAAACTGGGTTCACCTGAAATAGGTTTTCTACTATCCCTGTTCAGTTATATAATACCAGTTGATAACTTCATCAGAAAATGTGTTTGTATTGGAAATAATTTTACTTCTACATCACTATTCTTCTTGGGGACTCAAAGCACGTTATCTGCTGTTGGGGGAGCCATCTTGGGTGCCCTCTGTAGAATATCACATTAAGGTAAACTTTAGACAGGAGCCCATTACCCCACTTGCACATCTTTGTTGTGAGGGAGGAAACCTGGCCAGGACCTGAACCAAGGACTACAATGCTTCCTGGCAGAAGTGCTAACCTTTGAACCATCGTGCTGCACTTCCATATTATTTTCAACTTAGGATGAAATGGACTTTAATCGGGCTCAGAATCTGGGCTCTCATTGGCCCTCCAGAGTAATGAAGGAGCCTCCATTGACCCCCATATACAGGCTCTCTCTTCTAAGTAGAAGCGATATACAGCAAAGATCCCACTACCTGCCTATTAGTGGAATTGTGGAAAAGATGTAAACTATACGAAGCTCCTCTCTGTGTCTAAACACAGCAGTGACAACGCTAGTAATGAGACAAGAAGCCGGCACTGGCACTACACATCACTCTGTCAGCATTGCTGGTACATGGCATTGTGTCAGAACATGGAACACGTCACCTGTGCCATCTGTCATGTCAGATCACTGTATGGTAACACATGTCACTCCCTACATAACATTCTAACACTCATCAGAGGTCCCCAGTGTTATAGGTGCTCATCAGTCCAGGATTTTGTAGGTGATTCCTAGGGGTTGATTTACTAAAACTGGAGAGTTCAAAATCGGTGCAGCTCTGCATGGTAGCCAATCAGCTTCTAACTTCAGCTTGACGAATTAAGCTGTGACAAAAAACCTGGAAGCTGATTGGTTTCTATACAGAGTTGCTCCAGATGTTTTACTCTTCAGTTTTGATAAATCAGCCCCTTAGGCCGCGTACACACGCGGGGACTGTTCGCCCAACTTTGTCCGCTGAACAGTGTTTCGGCGGACAGTCCGCTCGTGTGTGGGCTTTCAGCGGACAGTTTCAGCGAACAGTTTGCTGAACAAGGTTTTTCGGAATTTCCGAAAAACTGTCCGCTGAAACTTGGTTTCAGCGAACAGTCCCCTCGTGTGTAGGCTTGTTCGTCAAACTAAGTTCCGCGCATGCTCAGAAAGGATTTACACGCTGAAAGTTGTAATGCAGTGTATAGGACGTTGTATTTTCCGTCCCGTCGTACGTGCCGTTCACGTCATCGCGCACGGTTTCAGCAAACTGTTCGTTCGTCGTGTGTGGCCATGTCCGTCCATGCTAATTTTGAGCGGACTGTTTGCTGAAACTGTTTGACGGACAAAGTTGAGCGAACAGTCCCCGCGTGTGTACACGGCCTTAGTGTTTTCTGGCTCTGTTCAATGTGTGTAACAGGCTAGACCAGTGATGGCGAACCTTTTTGAGTCTGAGTGCCCAAACTGAAATAAATAAGTTGGTTTTGTGTTGTAAAGTGCCAACACGGCAATTCGTGAGAGAGGGGTGCTGAGCAAAAGAGAGGGGGTGTGTGAGAGAGATGGGGGTGTGTGAGAGAGATGGGGGTGTGTGTAAGAGAGAGAGAGGGTTGTGTGTAAGAGAGAGAGGGGGTTGTGAGATAGGGGTTTGTGAGAAAGAGAGAAAGGGGGCTGTGAGAGAGAGAGGACACATAGAGAGATAAAGGTGACAGAGAGTGAGGGGGGGACAGATAGATAGAGATAGGGGACACACACAGAGGGGGGACACACGGGGGCAGAGAGGGGGAGGGAGAACAGAGAGGGGGAGGGGGGACAGAGAGGGAGAGGGGGGACAGAGGGGGAAGGGTGTGAGAGATATGGGACAGAGATAAAGGGGAGGGCACAGTGAAAGAGAGAGAGGACAGAGAGAGAGAAGGGTGACAGAGAGTGAGGGGGGACAGATAGATAGAGATAGGTGATGCACACAGAGAGGGGGGACACACGGGGGGCAGAAAGAGGGGGGACACAGAGGGGGAGGAGTGTGAGAGATGCTGAGAGAGAGAGGGGGCAGAGAGAGAGAGAGGGGGCAGAGAGAGAGAGATGGGACAGAGAGAGAGAGAGAGATATGGGACAGAGATAAAGAGGAGGGCACAGAGATAGAGAGGGGGGACAGAGAGAGAGAGAGAGAGGGGGGACAGAGAGAGAGAGAGAGAGGGGGGACAGAGAGAGAGAGGGTGGAACAGAGAGAGAGTAAGAGGGTGGAACAGAGAGAGAGAGAGAGGGGGGACAGAGAGAGAGAGGGTGGAACAGAGAGAGAGAGAGAGAGGGGGTGGAACGGAGAGAGAGAGAGGGTGGAACAGAGAGAGAGAGAGAGGGGGGACAGAGAGAGAGAGGGGGGGCAGAGAGAGAGAGAGAGGGTGGAACAGAGAGAGAGAGAGAGAGAGAGGGGGTGGAACGGAGAGAGAGAGAGGGTGGAACAGAGAGAGAGAGGGGGGACAGAGAGAGATAGAGAGAGAGAGGGGGACAGAGAGAGGGTGAACAGAAAGAGGGGGACACGGGGGCTGAAAAAGAGGAGAGCTGAGAGAAAGGGAGACCTCTAGCTCTGTCCTTATCTGCAATCCCTGCTCTGCCTCCCTGCCCCAGTCTTTGTCTGCAGGTATTCAGTGTATAATTGTGCCCGGTACCTGTCTCCATCCCTGTTCCATCCAGCGGCTCCCTCACAGCCTGCGCCTCTCTCCTGTCCTTGTCTTCTGGGCCCATGGTCAGTCTGTTCTCCGGGCCTCACTGTTGAAGGAGGTTTGAGGAGTCCAAGCTCCGGAAGGCGCCAGGGATGCTGCGCCCCTCTTCAGCCATACAATGAAGCAGTGAAGCTCTTCTCTCCCTCCCGTGCGTGCTGTCAGGCACGCTGTAGCCTACCATGCGGAGAATGTGGGGCTGCCCACTCACTCATGCAGACAGTTTCCCACACCTCGCCGCTGCTTGCTTCTCTCCCTCGCGTGCTCTCAGGTCTGTAGCCTTCCGCGCGGAGGCTGCGGAGCCGCCCACTCATTCGTGCAGTTAATTTCCTGCCATGTTAGTTAGCTTTCTGCCATGTTCTCCCCACCGTAATCCAGGACCCTCTCGCGTGCCCACAGAGATGGCTCTGTGTGCCAGCTGTGGCACGCGTGCCATAGGTTCGCCATCACTGGGCTAGACCAATAAAGCTCCATCTCATTACAGGCATACCCCGCTTTTAAGTACACAATGGGGTTTATTTACTAAAGCTGGAACGTTGTATAGCTGGGACATTTTGTATGTCCCTGTGTATCCCTCTTCTTCTCTTAGTACAGCCCCACACTAACTACTCCCAGCACTATGGGTCACTCTAGATTACTACAGTTATCACCCACATAGAATAAAGAAAATTTCAAGAACACTTGTCTTTTTTCTTTTTTTTTTTTATAAACGGTGAACATTTGCTTTTGACCTTCAAAATGAGCTCAATTAACATTATCTGTATGTGCCCATCTGCAATAAATTTTACTTCTTATTTTACTTCTGAGCCTTCCCCATGAGTTAAACTGCCTGTGAATCTACTCAAGTCAGCAAGTTTCCATATTCTAGATGCAAATTGAGTTTTAGGAGTGGTGTGTCTTTTGCATATAGTGAAATCTGAGACATAGCAAAATGATCTAACCTAAAAATGGTTTGGGATAAGCCCTCCCCCCTCCCCCACCTTTTTACAGATATAAGCAGCATTTCATTTCTCGTTCTGAGAGGTTAATAGAAGAAGCACCTACCAGACAACCAGATCATTTCTCTGATAGCATACATTACTTGAGATGTACATAATTACATGTCTGTTATAATGTTTGTGTTATTGGACTAATAATTGTGATTACCTTCCAGATCTTCCTTGGCTTCCACAGATAGGAGATATAAATTTGTCCAACATAAAACACAAAACAAAGTCCACACTACAAGTGAAAATCTCTGGATATTTCCCTGAGGGTCCAACTGTGGAATGGTCTAAGAAGAAGATGGGGACGGACGGATTTGTTGCTGTTGATATCAATAAATACAAGAGTGAAATCAGTGAACACCAGAGACAGTCAGATAACACATACAGCTGTACAGCCAGTCTGCTGTTCACCCCGACACTGCCAGAAGACCAGGGGTCAGAGTTCATGTGCAGAGTGCGGCATCCAAGTCTGGAGCAGCCCATAGAGAGAAGAATAGGACCCCTACACATTACGGGCAAGTTCTCCACACTGACAACCAACAACTATTAGGTTCACTGCTTGCCTACCAGGGCAGTTTTTTTTTTTTTACACACATGCTGAAATCTGCATTTTCTGCTAGAAAATTATGTAGAACCCCCAAACATTATATATATTTTCTGAAAGCAGAAGCCCTGGAAAAGAAAATGATGGTTGTTGCAATTTTTTTATGTCACAACACATTTGTGCAGGTTTTAATCTAATTCAACGTTTCAAGAAAAAATATATACTTAAATAAATTTTAATGCACACAAACACAATACAATACCCAATTTTTAGGTAAAAGATGGAGTTGCATTGAGTAAATAGATCCCATGTCAAGAAAAAACTGTGCACTTCCGTGAAATGGTGAGAAACTACAGTGCCTAAAATTGTCTGTAGTTGACACGGCACAGTGGTGTAGTGGTTAGCATTAACACCTAGCAGTAAAAAAGGGTCGCTGGTTTGAATCCCAACCATGGCACTACCTGCCTGGAGTTTGCATGTTCTCCCTGTGCCTGCGTGGGTTTCCTCCCACAATCCAAAGACATGCAGGTAGGTTAATTGGCTTCTGTCCAAAAAACTGGCCCTAGTATATGAATGGGGAACTTGAGGGTAGGGACTGATATGAGTGTGCAATGTACAGGGATAGGGACAATTGTAGACACTCAGGTTGAACTGGATGGTCTGGTGTCTTTATTGAACCTTACTAACTATGTAACTATATGACACTGTAAAAGCCTCTGCATGTTATCAGTTTAGAGAAAGTCATGAATTATGTCCTAGAATTATTCACGGCAATACATCACATGTGTGGTGCAATCACTGCACCGGACCTACATGCATGTGTGAAATTGCTTGTATGTGCAGGGGGACAAGGGTACAATTCCTTTTTTTGGGGGGGGGGGGGGTATTTATTTAATTTTAACAAATGTTTACTTTTTTAATTTAACTACATGGCGCCAAAAGATGGATACAGCGCGGGCCTTAATTGCAAATGCTGGGAGGGCGTCCATGGATGTCCTCACATGCATGTGCGGCCCGCTCTGTGATCACAGAGTCTATGAGACATAGATCCCGGCCCTTTACCACCTGATCAGCTCTCAGCCAATGACAGCTGAACACGTGATGTAAACAGAAGATCGTAACCAGCTTCTGTCAGAGGGATATTTTAATACATATTCCTTTTGATTAAATGAGCTTCCCGTCATGTGACCCTTCTCAGCATCTGTTCTGCTAGTGATCCAGCGTTGTAGCCTGGGCCTGCTGCTGACCAGACTTGTCTCTGTCCCTTCCCATGAAACCATTATAACACCGCTGGAGTTTTCAGGACTTGTCAGGAGCCCCCCAACAGACAGCCAATGGTAAGGTCCACATCCTCTGGTAGTAAAGTGGATATATTAAAAATGACCCTCCCACTTTGAAGCCCCAAAAGAGAGAAGATTGGGAGGGGGAGGGGGTTGCTGGCTGAAGTTTGGCTTTAAGAAATAAATAATTTTAAAACATTAAATACATATTTAAATTGTGTATAATGAAGTATAATAATAATAAATACATCCTCCTTTGGCCCCCTGTAAACGGGGCTGTCTAGCAGCTGTGCATGTCCCCTGATGTTTTAGTATGCCCAGAGGGGCAGGTTCAGCCCTGCTTGTAAAGTCTTTGGCAGGCTGCAGCTGGATAGGGCTGAACACCGTACCAAGTTGTACCCGCTTTAAGGGCCCTATGAGTTCAGGGATGTAAGGCCCGGAACACAGAAGATCTGCATATTCATCCCTAAATGTATAGGGCCCTAAATGTGGGTACTACTTGGTACAATGTTTTGCCCTATCCAACAGCAGCCAAAGATTGTAGCAGGCTGCAGGGTGCTGCACCTATCCCTCCCTGGGCACAGCACCCAGACGGGGGCCGATGACCAAGACTTATATTTACAGTACATCTACTAGTATGTCCAAAAATAACGGAACAAGAATAAAATGATCACAAACTAAGACGTTTTCTTTAGGGGAAAGTTAGAGGAGGGTAATAATTACCTTTATTTACATTCTCCCCACCCACAGATCTGCATTAATATCAACATTTATTTGCAAAGAGCTTATGGTTGCTGAATCCAGATAACACTAAGCAGCTCCCTTATCATTTGTTTTCATTGTTCTCTACAACTATTTTTTGTCCATCACAGAACCCGAAATGATGAACCAGCAAGAAACGTCAGATCGAGAAGAAGTGAACTGCCAAGATGGCGGCACTGGGATGTAAGAAGAACCACATTTCATAATAAATATTCCTTCCAGTTCTTCTATGAGAAAGTACCAGCCATGAGATAATACCCTGGACTACAGTTATCTTAAAGCACAGACCTCGCACCACATTTGACAGTCTATGAGGAAATCAGGATTGATCTCACACCTCTCATTGGAGTTCTACATTTTAAAGACACTAAACATTGCCGTAGGTTTAACAAAACAAGGAAGGACATGTTTTGTTTTTTTTACTATGTAGGCAATACTCAGTATTCTAGAATGTGTTTGCAAAGTGCACACACTGAGCAATAAGCTACCTGTAAGCGTTTGATGCATGCCTCTGGTACAGGTAAACCAAAGGATAGTAGTAGTAGTAAAATTGCACTGACATCAATAGAGGTAATTTGCACCACTGTGCTTTAGCTCTACAGATATGTAAGCTGCTGACACGTTCCAATACGATTTCATCCACCAGGTACTGAATTATCAGTTCAGAGTGCACTTTGCAACTGATAACTCAAGCTTAAGTGGTCTACCAATATGATAAAAAAATTTACTTTTATAGTCTATTACACATTTTATATAGCATTATTACATATAATTATTATATAACATATTATTACGTGACAAAAATGAATATTGAATGTTAAAATTATACAACTGAGTCATAATAAAGTAAACATATAACATACAATACATAATAATGTACATTATGATTATACTGTAGGTATTAAAAGATCAGTGAGTTTATTTGTAATGCTTTGGATTGAATCGATCAGATTTCTAGCAAAGAATTCATCTTTGGAAATGAGGGAAGTTGGGTAAGCAACAGAAATAGAAGATGTTGATAGTTGAGACAAAATGTGTTACTTTCCAGCCCAAACCCACATTTCTTCTAACATTAGGAGTGATTTTTTTTTTTTTTCACTTTGTGATTTACATTTATCTGCTGGATAATGAATGTATACTTAATGCCATGTCTGTGTGAAATGCAACCAAATCCTTAAACTAAATAAAATTTCTTACAAAAGTAATTCAAGCATTTGTTCCAGTAATGCCGCGTACACACGATCGAATTGTCCACCGGACTTAGTCCGCCGGACCGCATTACGCTGGACAATTCGATCGTGTGTGGGCTCCAGCGGACTTTTTCATCGTAAAGTCCAGCGGATTTAGAAAGTAGTTTTGACTCAAAATTTGTCCACCAGACCTGGCTTTCAGCGGACAACCCGTTCGTTAGTGTGCTAGTCCGGCGGACTAAGAACGACTCATGCTCTGAAGCAAGTACGAGAAGGAAGCTATTGGCTACTGGCTATTGAACTTCCTTTTTCTAGTCCCGTCGTACGTGCTGTATGTCATCGCATTCGAAATCGTCGGACTTTAGGAGTGTCCGTGTGTGGCCAAGTCCGTTCATTAGAAAGTCCAGTGGATTGTTTGCCGGATTGTTTGCCAGACAATTCGATCGTGTGTACGCGGCATAAGAAGTTTAATAACTCCAGTAAGAGAATACGCTCCCCAGATTCTCTCTCCACATTCAAAGTTAGGTGTCTTGATAGACACAATTCTGCATGCTTACTTTCTAGACTATATAAACTATTGTAGAATGAACTACGATTATGAATCCTTTATTATATTGTGGGAGTGGGAGAAGAAATTAGGTTATTGCCTGCCTGACAGTATTACAGATACAATTACTGTATTAGCTCCATACCTCTTCTGTGAATTCTAAGACCCAAGACTCTTGTTATAAATTGTGCAATTTGACAAATTGATGAAAATACCCAACAATCTCTGTGCAATGAATAATATATTAATGGATACTGGCGCCGATAGTGAAACTAAAAAGAGAAGGGCTGCTGCACCTGAAATGAGTGAAAAAGGAATGAGGAATGATGATGTGATGAAGGGCGCTCCCAATACAATCGCTGAAAGTGCAAAGAGTGATCTATGCAAATAACAAATAATATGTATACATTTCTTACCTTGTTTAAACGTATATTAGCGAATTGCTTCACTTTATACATGTGCACAAATGTTTCAAAGAGTATATTATATATATATAGTTTATAATTGCTCAAAACAAATATGTCATAAAAGGTTCAAAACAGTTCCAGAAATCTTTTTGGATGATTCTGCTCCAAACACCATGTGAAAATTAATATCCGTGTTCCAGATAAAATTTGTGACTTTTCACCCAAAGTGACAACAAAATGCACTCACCAGATGGCTCTGGACAGCAAGTGTCCATAAAGCATGAAGTAGCTCCTCAATCCCTGGAAACCATTCAATGATCTCCTCCCAAACGATGGTTCACATGTGTGGTGTACTAGGTTGAATGAGCCCGGGAACAGCCAGATCAAATCCTTAGTATATATCCTCCGCTTTAATCACCCACATCTGCACAGCAAGTTTCGCCAAAAAGAGCCAGGGAAGTCAGATATAGTATAGTATCGTTTGTTTATTGTTAAAAAATGTCACTTACAATTTTTTCCAGCAGGGGAGTGCAGGAATGCGTGCTGGAACATGAAATGCATGGAAGCTAGGTCTGGCACGCACTTCACGTGACTTTTGCTGGGGCGTTGCCTAATGCATAGCACACACCGCTGGTCAGATAGCGCTGTCTGAACGGACTTCCACCGCACTAAGTAGTTCCTCGCATGCTGATGCACTCCCCTGCTGGAAAAATTGTGACATTTTTAACAATAAACAAACAATACTACACTATATCTGCCTTCCCTGGCTCTTTTTGGCGAAACTTGCTTTGCAGATGTGGGTGATTAAAGCGGAGGATATATACTAAGGATTTGATCTGGCTGTTCCCGGGCTCATTCAACCTAGTACACCACACATGTGAACGATCGTTTGAGAGGAGATCGTTGAATGGTTTCCAGGGATTGAGGAGCTACTTCATGCTTTATGGTCACTTGCTGGCCAGAGCCATCTGGTGAGCGCATTTTGTTGTCACTTTGGGTGAAAAGTCACCAATTTTATCTGCAACACGGATATTATTTTTCACATGGTGTTTGGAGCAGAATCATCCAAAAAGATTTCTGGAGCTGTTTTGAACTTTTTATGACATATTTGTTTTGCGCAATTATAAACTATATATATATATCTTTGAAACATTTGTGAACATGCATAAAGTGAAACAATTCGCTAATATACGTTTAAACAAGGTTACAAACATATACATATTATTTGCATAGATCACTTTTTACAATTTCAGCGATTGTATTGGGAGTGCCCTTTATCACATCATCAATCTCTGTGCAATGTTGGGGAGGTTGTGGGTAGAAAGGAAAATTGCTACATCTCTGGTGGGAATGTCCCCTCATCAAACCCTTCTTGGGGGGAATTCCGTAACCTGAGTCCCAGTATTACTCAACATCAGTTAGCTTATGACTTTCTTCCTATGCTATTTCATGAAAATAGTTGATATCTCACCTCTATAATGTGGGCAAGTGCCTCATTTGATCTACTGGAAGTCTTCAGGAGTTCCTGCGGATAAAGATTGGTGCAAGAAATAAAGGAAGAAGAGGGAAGATATCAATCCGCTGATAATTACAACAAATAATTTTAATATGTACAGTATTCCTTATCTTAACAATAGAATAAGCAGCGCTAAATATAAATCCACACCAGTGAATTCAAAAGTATTAAAAACTATAGACCCAGTCCAGTGAACATGAATTACTAAATGTTACTACACTGCAAACCCTGCCCCGAGCATACAGAAATAGAGAAAATTAATTAATAGTTTGTATCGAAATTAATTAACACAAATTATTATATAGTGCATGTCACCAGATGAATAGTGATAACAAATATATACGATCTGTTGAAAAAAATACCCTGTGACTAAATATTATTCAACACTAAAAATAAATAAACAAATAACGAGAATCAAATGAATTGTTTCAAGTTCTATCAAACAATGTCCACTTCCTAAAAGCATTGTTACCAACACCACTGTGAAAGCTCCTGAGAACATAATATAATGTATCCCAGAAAAATCATAGTCCATACGTTGAATCTTCAGATCATAATCCAAATAATGGAATAGTGAAAAAAACGTTTAACCAGTGTCTCTTGAATAAACAGAAGATTACATCTACACTCCTCCACCACACCGCTCTAGATGTGACTCCTCTCCCCTTATGTGATTACACTCACCCGCTGTATATGCCTCACACTTTCGTGTTTGGCTGGATGTGCTTTTCCCCTTTACAGGGTTTAAATGGGGTATCCAAGTTTCCACTCCAGAATGCAGGGCAAGTGCCATGGCTGTTCTCATAGATGCCACGGATGTTTCCATAGGTGTCACGGCTGTTCCCATAGATACTCTCATGCAACAAAGAAAAGATTTGCTTCCATAGCGTGATACAGTATAAAACTTTTTAATCACACATAAAAAACTCTCACATTGCACTCACATCAAAGGATGAATAAACACGCCAAATATAAAAATTCACAGCACTCTTGAGTAACCCATACTGAAGCATAAGTGGTCACGGCAGACCCAGGGTATGCGGGAATGATGGATAGTCTCTCACCGCTCCTTAACTGTACCGCCGCTTTACAAGGATCAATGTAAGATGTTCAGCATCCTATATGAGATACATATAGGATGCTGAACATCTTACATTGATCCTTGTAAAGAGGCGGTACAGTTAAGGAGCGGTGAGAGACTATCCATCATTCCCGCATACCCTGGGTCTGCCGTGACCACTTATGCTTCAGTATGAGTTACTCAAGAGTGCTGTGAATTTTTATATTTGGCGTGTTTATTCATCCTTTGATGTGAGTGCAATGTGAGAGTTTTTTATGTGTGATTAAAACGTTTTATACTGTATCACGCTATGGAAGCAAATCTTTTCTTTGTTGCATGAGAGTATCTATGGGAACAGCCGTGACACCTATGGAAACATCCGTGGCGTCTATGAGAACAGCCATGGCACTTGCCCTGCATTCTGGAGTGGAAACTTGGATACCCCATTTAAACCCTGTAAAGGAGAAAAGCACATCCAGCCAAACATGAAAGTGTGAGGCATATACAGCGGGTGAGTGTAATCACATAAGGGGAGAGGAGTCACATCTAGAGCGGTGTGGTGGAGGAGTGTAGATGTAATCTTCTGTTTATTCAAGAGACACTGGTTAAACGTTTTTTTCACTATTCCATTATTTGGATTATGATCTGAAGATTCAACGTATGGACTATGATTTTTCTGGGATACATTATATTATGTTCTCAGGAGCTTTCACAGTGGTGTTGGTAACAATGCTTTTAGGAAGTGGACATTGTTTGATAGAACTTGAAACAATTCATTTGATTCTCGTTATTTGTTTATTTATTTTTAGTGTTGAATAATATTTAGTTACAGGGTATTTTTTTCAACAGATCGTATATATTTGTTATCACTATTCATCTGGTGACATGCACTATATAATAATTTGTGTTAATTAATTTCGATACAAACTATTAATTAATTTTCTCTATTTCTGTATGCTCGGGGCAGGGTTTGCAGTGTAGTAACATTTAGTAATTCATGTTCACTGGACTGGGTCTATAGTTTTTAATACTTTTGAATTCACTGGTGTGGATTTATATTTAGCGCTGCTTATTCTATTGTTTAGATAAGGAATACTGTACACATTTTGTTTTTTTAAAGTGGCGGCTTAGTTTAAAGTTTTTTGTTTAGCGCAGTGGTGACACACAATAGATGGGGGAAAGAGTAAGTGTATCCTTGTTTTACAAATAATTTTAATAATTTGGGCCTTGTGGCTATTCATCTCCTCTGACTTCAATAAACGACTAACACAATGACTAAGTGAGTCCTTATAGCTAAGACCTAAGATTATAGTTGTTATCATGTGAGCGGTTGACTAGAGAATATATATGTTCTTTTTGGTGTTTTTACTTCATACACTCTATTTCCTATCTTCTGCCTTTATGTTCAGTGCTTCTTCTCCTCAGGGAGATTACGAGGAGGCCTGCATTTGGACTCCTCCGATAAGTAGTAACATAGTTTGTTTCTACCACTAGTATACATCTTGCATCATTTCCCATGTTTATTTATGGTGGCAGCCCCCTTTTTTTTAGTCTGTATGTCTTTGGAAGCACTCTCTAACTGACTATTCTGAAGCTCTATGCTGGGAAATGCCTATAATGTTTTAACTTGGAAACATGTAAATAAGGATTTAATTAAATAGAAAAACTCCCATAAAATACTTGAAACAGGAATAATTCCTAAAAATGCGTTTGTGCCAGCAAAAAATGTAATGTCCATGCAATAGGAGTACATGAGCATATTTTATGTGACAGGCAGAACATTAAAGTGGTTGTAAACCCTTACAAACCACTTTGACCTACAGGTAAGCCTAGATTAAGGCTTACCTGTAGGTCCAAGAACTATCTCCCAAACCTATACGGTTTAGGAGATATTTGCCCGAAGACGGGCACCACTATCTACGGCGCATGCGCCGTAGACAGCGGTGCGCAGGCGCACTGAGCGGGGCACCGTCGATGACGGCAATGCTGCGAGTCACGGCTCCCGTGTGCATGTGCGGGAGTGTCGTCACCACCGCCTTCTCATCTTAGTGGGGCTCTGACAGGTCTGTTTCTGCACAGAGAGCGGAGACATACCTGTCATCCACCTGCACAGCGGGGATCAGCGGAGCAATCTCCAGTTGAGAAAAGCATGGTGCGCCGGGCGGACTGCCCATGTAAAAGGACCATAACTTTCCAGTTTTCACTGACTTTGTAAGATGGTGAGCCGTTCTAAAGTGACTGAAACCCTCCGGCAGCAGGTTGTACAGATGAAGGCCAAAGGGATGACCCTTTCAGCCATAGCATGAGACGTTTGTTGTTCAAAATCTGTGATTTCTAGAATATTGCATCTTTACAACGTCACAAACTCATAAGTCCCCCAAGAAGGCTTGTCGTCCACTAAAGACAAATGCAGGAGAGGACAGGATAATGCAGATAATATTAATGGGCAATCGGTTCAACACTGCAGCTGTGATTGCTCGCCAGTTCAGCGCTGAATGGAGTAAGGATCTGTCTTGTTATACAGTATAGAGCTGTATAAGAGAATTTGGACTGAAAGTCCAATCTGCAGTGACTAAACCTCTCATTAGCAGAAAGAATTAACAGGCTAGACTAACCTTTGCTGAGGAGCATGTTGTGTGGACTGAGGAGAACTGGTCGAAAGTTCACTTTAGTGATAAAAAGCAATTTTAATTTATTTGGGTCTGATGGGAAACATTATGTTAGTCCTCAAACTGGTGAAAGACTGAACCCAAAGTGTGTAAAGAAGTCAGTGAAAGGTGGAGGGGGAAGCGTCTGGTTTGAGGGATATTTTCTGCAGCAGGCGTTGGGCCTCTTATACAGCTACATGGCAGAGAGAATGAAAATGTTTTATAGATCCTTCTTCGACAACATGCGGTTCCTTCCCTGTGTTCATCACCTAATCAACCAGCAATTTTCATGCACCACCATTCCCATTCTCACACAGCAAAACGGTTAAAGCAGTTCCTTGAAGCTGGAAACATTGAAATAATGAAATGGCCAGCCCATAGTCCTGATCTTAACCCAATAGGAAACCTCTGGAAAATCCTATACAGTCACTGAACTGTGGAAGAAACTGGAAGAAGAGTGGAACAAAATCACACCAGAGCATATGAAACCCGCCTGGAGAAGGTCAAATCTAGTACGTGAACTTACTAAATGTGAAACCGAATGGATATACTTAGTTGACACACTAGCACTGAAAGGGTTAAACGTGAATTTAGATATAAACTGTTTTACTAGCGACTATTAACTCTCCTTTCTTCTGATATGCGTTTTAAGATAGTATCAGGACCTAGCCTTTTGAGCACGCTATTAAATAATAGAACTAAAATTTGGGTATACCATATCCTTATTTTTAATTTAATTTAATTTACATTTTTTTAGCTAATATATATATCTTTGTATTCCTCTGAGTCATTTCTTGGGGATTATTATCCGAATGAAGGGTCATTTTTTATTTTATTCTTTTTTTTTGCTGCATTTTTTCATTGAGTTCTCTCCTCTGGGTCAGTTTAGATGTGTATCAGAAACTCACTATGGTACACACTTAACTTTGAAATTTTATCCCTTTTAAATTCATTTTAGTTATTTGACGGTTAAGGGTACCCACGTATTCTTGAACTAATATTTTAAATTTATAATTTAGGGCATGAGTAACCCAGCATAATTCTACATGGGTTAATATGAAAAATATTCTCTGCCTCTATAATATGTGCAGCTTGCGACTAATATCGCATCAAGGATGCCTTGCCATATATATACATTTTTTATTATGAATAGGTATGTACCCATATTTTTAACCACAGCGCAGCTTATTGTTTTTTCTTGACATGCTGTTATTTAGATGTAACATAAGCTGCGCTTGATTATTATGTACTTTCATTGTCTAATCACCTCATTGCCTAATATGAATGCAGCCGCTTTTGTATGCTAATAGGATTGGTTTCTTGCCATTATTTGATTGTTATTACTAAGCAGTTTTACTTTATGTTTTGTTTTTATTTGTTGATGTTTTGTGATTGCCGCAGTGCGGTCCAAGTTATCCACTTCTCGCTTGGTATTTAAGTGTTCCCCTTGTTCCCTGCTGTGTATGGGGCTGAGCGCGCCCGGTACCCATGACAACGGTTAGTGTTGTGTGGACTGGGCGACGCTCTATTGGCCCTTGCGGCGGTGGACGTGGCGATATAAACTCGCCCCTTTAGTCGTGTGGCCATGCCCTCTGTTGAAGTCGGAAGTGACGAAACGCGTCAGTGAGTGGCCTACACGACATTCCCGGAAGTGACGATTGCGTTCCACCGCTAACCAGACCCAGGAAGTGACACACAGTGTCAGCAAAGAAACACATGTGGAGGCTCCTGGCATCCAGACAATACGGTGATAGAACACAGATCCTTTTAAATGCTGTATTACTTTGAATGATGGTACGCAGATTATTATATGCATTCTGTATTTTCTGACAAAATGCTCTGATCGGACATACTCCAATCATGTGTAGCCTACTCCGACGGACAAGGTGCCACGCATGCTCACAATCAAATTCGGACGCGGAAGCGCTCACTCAGGTAAAACTACTGCTCGTAATCGATATAGCACATTCGTCACGCTGCAATGTTAAAAATTCTTTCATGCGGCGCATTCTCTTATTCTTTACAATGCTGCAAGAATGAACTTGTTTTGATGCTCATATTCACACACACTTATCCCGAACGTATTTGTTCAGTCTTTTTAACTCATTTCAGCAATACAATATTTTAAATCATCACATCTACACATTTAGTTTTTTTTGTTTGTTTTTTTGGGGGGGGAATTTTGTGTTTGTTTTTTTTCATCAACATCTCCTTTTTTGACAGTTTGCTCATCTTTGCATTTTTTGGGATGTGTTTTGTGTGTCAACTTACCACAACACTATTATTATCTTTTTTGTATTTTGTTTTTCTTTTTTAATCTACAGAAGGTTGTTTAGTGTTGGTGCCCCTTGTTATTCATTTCACTTTGTATTTTTGAAATTTACGTGCCTGCTCACAAATAAACTGTCCTTTTTGAAGTAAAACACATACGCAAGTATTTCTTCAAACAAAAAAAAACCTTTATTTAGGTGTCATTAACAAATAAAGAGGGAGGCAGCGCTGGGGAAACTGGGGAGATTAGTGAAGCCTTTGGCCCCCAGGGCACACATCAACTATTTAAACGCAAAAATTGGTGGCCTGAGGAGTACATGTCTGAGGGAGAGAAGTCTGGTCCTGAAGTCCAAGAAACCCAGAACAGCAGCAGATGACATCTATGTTCCCAGGCTGTGGTACTACAAGAGGCTGCATCTTCTGTCAGACCAGATTGAATCCAGGTTCTCACACT
The DNA here is from genome assembly GCF_037356315.1 of Lithobates pipiens. Taxonomy (NCBI): domain Eukaryota; kingdom Metazoa; phylum Chordata; class Amphibia; order Anura; family Ranidae; genus Lithobates; species Lithobates pipiens. The sequence goes on from NW_027507784.1 coordinate 46,482,395, forward strand.
CTGGTCTTCCTTCCACGCTTCCTTCCAGGCTGTGGCTGTGGTGCTGGAGGTGTGGCAGAAGGAGGAGGAGGAGGAGGAGGGGCATGAGACAAATCACACAAGTGTGTTGCTTGTGTGATTTGGCCCAACAGACCCTTGTTGAGGGTGTGGAGAATTAGCTCCTCGCACAAGATCTTTTGCCCCTCCTCCATTTGCTTGAATTTACATGCAGCCAAGGTGGCAAAGGCCTCTTGATAGGTGGGGGTGGTTTTGAGGGCCGCAGAAGCCTCCTCGATCAGGCTCAGAGTCGACTCCTCCACATTCCCCCCTTTCTCGCCCCTTTGGGGTGGAGGGCGGAGGGGAGGGACCTGGCATTCTGTCAGGCTCCTCTGCCCGCCCACCGCCTGGCTGACGCTTACCCCCGCCTCCTCCTGGCTGCCACTTTCCACAGCCACCTCCTGGCTGCTGCATTCCACACCCTCCTCTTCCTGGCTGAGGTCTTCCTGTGTATGAAAAGGGGACATAGTTTTAGTTTTTCGGTCATCAAACACACACAATTTTCACATCAAGATTGTTGCAAATTGTTAACCAATAGAAAAGACTATCATTCTGAGCCCAGCATTTTTCATTCTTATCCCAAAGGTTTTGGCCACTACTGTCTATTGATATGTGAAACACTTTCTAAAATCAATTAGTGAGCACAAATCAAGTTAACATCATTCATTTTTACTCCCAAAATATGTACAAAAATACTATACCTGGCTCAAGCTGGGCTCCTCCAGTTCTTCCTGAGTGGAAGGCCCAGGTTGAGCGTTGGAAGACTCAGCGGGTGTGGAATGTAGCATAGGACGCGTGGAAGGAAGGGTAGAGAGGGATTCTCCCACCTCAGCCTGGTCTGACAGAAAATGCATCCTGTCATAATACCACAGCCTGGGGACATAAACGTCATCTGCTGCAGCTCCAGATTGCATGGACTTCAGCACCTTCTTCCTCTCCTTCAGATATGTACTCCTCAGGCCACCGATTTTCACTTTTAAATAGTGTATGTCTGCCCTGGGGACCACCGGCTTCACAAACTCAACCAGTTTCTCCATCACTGCCTACCTCTTTAGTTTGTTTTTGTATTGATGGTGTGTTGATTGCCACAGGCAAGGCAGCTCCCTTTATTGATCGATGAACAGAGGGAGGAAACTGTGATCGTTGAAACTGTCCATAATCTCTGCAAGACACAACACAAGACAAACCCTAATGTCAGGCTAAACTCCACTAATGCAGGCCTCAATCTAGAAGCATTATAGGCTAGTAATGTACCAAGTTCAAAATGTTACCTTCGTTTGCACGATCGCCACGTCAGCTTCTCCCTCTGTTCACAGATCATACATACGACACACGCGTGTTGCGTTTTATATACAGTGCGCATGCATGAAACTCCGCCTGCCCCTGACGTTCTTTCTAGACTATTCCCCGCCCCTTCCACTAACGAGGAGGAGGGCGAGGAAATCCCAGAGCCTGAAACGTCCCGATCCTGGAAGAGAAGATTTAAGGCCTCAAATATGCCTTTTGGAGAGATGTTGGTGATGGTGGACATATTGAAGAGGACCGACTATGATGGGAAGTATGGACCTTACCCAAACCCAAATATCAGAAAGGCCAAGATCATGACTAAAGTTGTGAAGAGTCTTCAGAAGAATTTTGGGGTACGACGATCCAAGGATCAACTGAGAAAACGCTGGTCAGACCTGAAACTGAGGGAGCACGATCAGTACAGAAGGATCAAGCGCGTTCTTCAAAAAAGTAAGTAGTTGTCGTGTGTTCATATGATTATTCTTGCTTGCATACTGCTCCATGTGCTTTGATTTCATGTTGTACAGTTTAAAATGGCCACTTTCAAGTTCATGGGTTCAATCGTTCGTAAGAAACATCATTCTGCAGGTAAGTATTCCAGCTTAACAAAGTGTCCACAATAATGTTCTCACCTTTGAACTCGGCCAAAAAACACAATTGTACCACACTTTCAAGCAATGTTTCATATTCCTATTTCTGCCCTCTCTGTGCTACGTATTCCCTTTTTACATTCTCATAGGGGAGAAGACTCTGGAAGTCTGAGGACACCAGGGACCCCACACCTCCCAAAGAAGGCAAAATTCTAACACCAGAAGCAGAGGAGGAGGAGGAGGAGGAAGGAGAGATTGTTGAAATTGGACAAATCATCACCACAACAGGTGAGTTTTGGAGACCACAGCTTCCAGTAAGCTCATCAATGTATGTCGGCATATTTATAATACATGGTGTGTTTTTTTGCTTTTGTTTGTAGGTGATGTGGAAGAAGAATCACATTTTACCAGTGAAAGTGCCCAGATCCTGATTGGGGAGATAATGGGGTGCAATCGGGATTTAGAAAATATTCAGCAAAACATCAATGATGTTCAAAATAAAATGAATAACAATATTGATGTTTTGGGGAGAGTGTGAAACACCCCAAACTAGCTAGGGTTTTCTTTTTTTGTTTTGAAATAACAACTTTTGTATTTTACAAAAAGCCAAATTTGGAAGATGCACAGAGTGTGTCAACATGCGCTATCTCCCATCATGGGGGATCAATGTATGTGTTTTGTGGAAAGTGGCTGAGTTGAAGGAGTTGCAGCCCCAAAACATCTACATTGATCCCCCATGATGGGAGCTAGCACATGTTGACACACTGTGTGCATCTTCCGAATTTGGCTTTTCCAGGGGTGACACCCCATGTGATGAAGGCAATATCAGCCCAGTTTGCACATACTCATGTCTGATATTGTCTTCACTTTTCAAAGTTGAACTTTGTAAGTTCCAGTGTTCTGTATGTTACGCTTTGATACATGCCTGTTTACACAAAAACGCCAAGTTACCCAAAAATGACCTTAAATAATGTTTTTTTATACACCCAATATGTTGGTTTGTTGTAAAACCCTTTTCTAAACGCACACGTGAATGTGCTTTGATTAAAAAGTTAAATTATCAACAATGTGTGGCTTCCTTTTTCAATGCGCAAAAGCAGTATTTTGAGTAAAATTGTTGTTTTAGGTGACAATGGGTGTTATTTACTAAAGGCAACTCCACTTTGCACTCCAAGTGCAGTTTCAGGTGCACTTTTGCAGTGCACTTGTAGTGCATAGTGGATGTGCCTTTAGTAAATAACACCCACAGTGATGTGTTAATTTTCACAATCATGCCATTTTCATGACCCCACATATTTCTGCCATGGTGCTGAAAATGAGCAAGATTGTGGTCAGTAATGCACTACATACATTAGTTAACAAAAAAAAGGTGTGTGTGTAGCAGGCCCACAACATAATAAGATTATCTGAAGAAGAGACTGTCCCCTCATCTCGCTCAGAACTTGAGTTTGCACTGTTGTAGAAAAAGGCACAACAACAAAAATCTAAAATTTACCTAGGAGACACCTAAAACCAAGCCAAGCAGTAAATGAAAACAAATATTATTGTAGTTTCAAAGAAAAATGTATTACAAAAATGCTGCTCAGACATTGTCTGGCATATCAATGGCCCCCCTACCCACAAAGTACTCCATGTATTGGGTTCGGACCTCAGGGGCGCTTTGGGGGGGCAAGCCAGGACGAGCAGCTTCAAGGGCTGTGAGGTTCTCATTTTCAAGCAATTCTGCATCTTGGCCAACTGAGACCACATATTTTGCTGAATGTCTTTTTAAGGAATTGTGCAGAACACAGCAGGCAAGCACCTATGTGATTTATTTTATATGTGGATAGGCATTAAAAAAAGGCAGAACCGGCTGGCCAGTATTCCAAAAGTGTTCTCCACCACTCTTCTGGCTCTGGCCAGCCGGAAATTAAAAATCCTCTGGTCTGGGATGAGGGTCCTCATCGGGAAAGGCCGCATCAGATGGTTTGCCAGGGCAAACGCCTCATCCGCAACAAAGACGAACAGGAGTCCTTCCTGATTCTCCTCTGGGGGTGGCAAGCCCAGACTGCCACTCTGGAGACGCCAGAAGAATTCCGTCTGTGCGAAGACTCCACCATCCGACATCCGGCCATTTTGCCCTACGTCCACATACAAGAAGTCATAGGTCACTGACACCACCGCCAACAGGTGGCAAGCCCAGACTACCACTCTGGAGACGCCAGTAGAATTCCGTCTGTGTGAAGACTCCACCATCCGATATCCGGGCATTTTGCCCTACGTCCACATACAAGAAGTCATAGGTCACTGACACCACCGCCAACATCACAATACTATTAAACCCCTTGTAGTTAAAATAGTAGGACCCCGAGCTGGGGGGTGGGACGATGCAGACATGTTTCCCATCAATTGCACCTCCACAATTGGGAAAGTCCCAACAACTGGCAAAGTGGGAGGCCACAGTCTGCCATTCCTGTGGCGTTGAAGGAAACTGTGGAGTGAAACAAGACAAAAAATTTGTAATTTTGCACATCAACATTGCAAGCAGATTAGACACCAACATTTTTGGCCAAGTTCAGTATAACATTTTGGGAAATGAGTATTTAAAGCCTAAAGTATAAGGTCCCCTTATCAGAGTCATCACCCCCCCTTCCCTCCCCCACCCCCCATCTCCCCCATCTGATGGGCCATTGCAAAAAATGAGGGGGAGGGATGTTTTGGACAGGTAACCCTCTCCACTTCATTGAGAGCTGAATGCCTAAATAATGTGTAATACTTTGGGAAGCCCCTCCTTACTTACACTATTGGTAGCCCACCGGATAGGTAAGAAGTGTCATAATACCAAAAATTGGAATAAATGGAAGCACATTTTGACATTCTGCTATTACATATCAAGATAATAATAGGGAAAAAAATTATAGCATTTGAAAGTATTGAGGCAGGCCCTTGCACTACATGCTTTGGTGAACTCGTCCATAAATGTGACCATAAAAAAGGTAGGTAGAGTGTGTATTAGGTTTGGTAAAGTCAGCAGATAGATGATTGCTATCAGCTGACCTAGCAGTTGGGGGGAGGGGGGTTCCTAATGAGTTTGGCATAACCCAAAAAAAGTCACTCTGCATGAATTGAAGCACACACATAACATTTGTAGACATTTTAGGGGGTGTTTAGGGGAAAACGATACTATGGAGCTGACAAAAGACATTGGTAAGTGACTAGACTATAGTTTTATGGGCCAAGAAGAGCATGGTGGGGAAGTTAGTGAGGCAAATATGCATGAGGACAAAGGGGCAGAGCATATGAATTAGAGCATATTGCAATCATGGTAATTAGGGAAGGAGGAAAGAAATGCAAGTCATTAGCAATCATTAAATACATAGAATGTGATATTAAAGGATAAAACTTACCTTCATATAGTCCTTCTGCAGGACCTGAACGATGGCAGAACAGGTCTCTGGAATAATGATCCCCAGAGCCTGGGGGGAGATGCCTGTAGAGAACTTGAGGTCCTGAAGGCTTCTCCCTGTCGCCAAGTAGCGCAACGTGGCAATGAGCCTCTGCTCCGGAGTGATGGCTTGCCGCATGCAGGTATCCTGCCTGCTGATATAAGGGGACAGCAAAGCCAGCAGACGGTGAAAAACAGGGTCCGTCATCCGGAGATAATTCCTGAAATCATCAGGATTATTCTCTCGGATCTCACGGAGCAAAGGCATGTGCGAGAACTGGTCACGCTGGCGCAAACAATTCTTGCTCCACAAACGCCTCCCCTCCCTGTTCATGGACCGGGCTTGTGTCAAAGTAAGAACCCCAACACGAAGCTCCTGCACAGCACAAACTCTACGATGAGTACGTACATGAAACATGGTTTAAAATGGTCGGCTGGTCAGAACGGACAACAGAAAGCACTGATAAACAGCAATGCCTGAAAGAACGACCTGAATAGCAGAAACAAGCAGACAATAAGCAATGCAAATCAAAGCGTACTATACCAAGATATAGTCCACAATGAGAAACTAATGTTTACTGACTACACGCACTGATTATCAGATACGCAAAGACAAGCAGAAACTGAAGAGCAGTATCGAACTGAAGCACAAATCTGAAAAGCACGAATCGTCTCTCACCAAACTTCTACTAACACGCAATAGACACAAGATCAGCAGAAGGAGCCCAAAGGGTGCCGGACGTGGTGCTGAACTACCTTTTTCTAGTGCCGCCATATGCGGCTTACGTCACCGCGTTCTTGGCAACCTGAAATTCCGACAACTTAGTCCGACCGTGTGTATGCAACATCACTTCCGGACCTCTTCCGGAATTAATCTGTCGGAATAACTCAGACGGATTTGGTTGTCGGAATCTCCGACCGCGTGTACAAGGGCTTAGAGATGCATTGGACTTCTGCCTCAGCCATAATTATTTTTGGTAGGATGGAGGAGGTTTTTATTTACAATAGAGGGGCGTAGCAATGGGTGCAAAATTCACACCCAGTATAGCCAACCTATTTATGGCCGAATGGGAAGGGAAGGTCATATTCAGCAAACTTCCCTCTGAATTGATCTCCTATAAATGTTTTATTGACGATTTGTTCTTTATTTGGGCTGGAGATTTAGCCTCCCTAGCGGTAATCCCGAGTCTGGCTCGGGTTGGGATTTTAGCCACATAAGCGGCAACCCCGAGCCAGACTCGGGATCGCATCGCTGGATACAGGGAGGACACAGGGAGAGTTACTTACCTTGTCCCCTGGATCCAGCGATGTCCTCCATGCTGTGTGATCGAGCCGTCCTCTGCTCAATTCACACAGTGCCCGAATGCCGCCGAGCTCCGTTCCCTGCGACGTTACGGCGCACGGGAGTGGAGATCGGCGCCAAATTCAAAAAAGTAAAAACACACAAAACACACACAGTACTGTAATCTCCCTAGTGGTCTGTGCAGTGCCCTGCATGCACTTTTATATTATAAATACTGTTTTTTCTGCCTGGAATTTGGAGATTGTCCGAATTTGGATTTGATTACATTATTGAATAATTTTTATTATTATTTATTATATTATAAACGTTATCATACCCAGGATGTCTGCTAGACTCTGGTTTGAACAGATTTAAGAGAGTTATTCCTAAAAATTATAGGACTACAATATAAAACGCCACATTTCCATGCAAAATAATTGTACCGCTTTCAGCACCTAAAACCAGAACTAATCATACCACCAGGGAGGTTAAAACAATTCGAATTTTTTTATGAAAAAACATAATACGAATGACCGCAACATCAGTTTGTCTTCAGAATGGAATAAGGAGGAAATGAATTTCCTTGATGTGACCGTTTATAGAAAAAGTGACAAATTGGAAACAAAAGTATTCTTTAAAAAAACTGATCGCAACAGTTACTTACCCACATCAAGTGGACATCATCCACATTGGTTACGGAACATCCCAAAAGGCCAGATGATGCGAGTACGGAGAAATTGCACTGAATTTGAGAACTACATCACGCAGGCCAACTGTCATGGTTATGCATTAGAGTTGTTCTCCTTACCTGTCTGCATGTGTTCATTTCTAGAGACCAGCCGAGCTTCACCTGACTGCTTTTATTTCCTTCCTCTGGAATGGCTCCACCCTAGCCCCTATCAGACTACACTATATTAACCTTTGCACTGCTAGCCTATCCTGCTGATCAACCTTTGTGTATTAGCTTCCTGTTTCCTGTCGTGTGCTCTGCTTCTGATTTCCGTTACCGACCTTGGCGTGTTCTGACCATCCCTGCTTGCCTGTGACCCTGACCTATTGGCGTGTACCCGACTATTCTGTTCTGCTTGTGGCCCCGACCTTGGCTTTGTCCCTCACCATCCCTATCCTCCTGTTACCTACTGTGGGTGTGAGCTGGGGGACCCTGGGGGTCGCGACCTGGAGCCAGTTGCAGCCAAGACCATCTTCACCACTCGAAGCTCTGGTGAACACCAGCTGGCTCTTAGACTCCGCGCCCCGGGGAATCTTACGCTCTTACCCCAGTGGGATCTGTCCCCTGTCTGCAGCCGTCAGCCGTAGGGTCCACAGCCTTGCGGTGCATCCCCAACCCTACGGTGTGCACCTGTCACCTGGGCTCTAGGTGACCTGACAGTTTGATCAGCCATGAACCCGGCTGACGTGCCGCTCCCTGCAGTCGATCCATTGCAGGGCATAGTGCGGAGACTCGAGACCCAGGAATCCAATCAGACTCAGGTGATGCGATTCCTCCAGGATCTGGCTTCTCGCTTCGAGCAGCTACAGGCTTCCTTGGGAACCCCGAACCCGCAGCCTCAAGTACAGTCTGCGACTGCACCTATCGCACCAGTCGCATCCACGCATTCATTAGTACTGCCTGCTCCGTCCCGTTTCTCTGGGGACTCCAAGGCCTGCAGGGGCTTCCTCAGCCAATGCACCATTCATTTTGAGCTCCAGCCTCAAAACTTTCTATCCGATCGGGCAAAGGTAGCCTATATCATTTCCCTCCTCTCCGGTGAAGCTTTAGCCTGGGCTGCCCCCCTGTGGGAGAAAAATGATCCAGTGGTTTCCAGCCTGTCCGACTTCTTGAAGCTCTTTCGTAACATCTTTGAGGAGCCAGCTCGGGTTTCTTCTGCGGCTAGTGCCCTTTTACGCCTTCGCCAAGAATCTGGTTCAGTGGGCCAATATGCACTTCAGTTCTGTATCCTTACAGCGGAATTGAGCTGGAACAATGAAGCCCTGGTCGCAACCTTTTTACATGGCCTCTCAGACCGAGTGAAGGACGAATTAGCAGGAAGAGCTATCCCCGCCGGTCTAGACAAAGTCATTTCCTTATGTAATCAAATTGACATTCGCTTCCAGGAGAGGTCCTTAGAAGAAAGACGCCAGCACCCCCCAGGTTCTAGTCAGCCTGAGCTTTTTCCCCGTCGCCCTGTGGAGCATCCTCCGTCTGCTGAGGAGCCTATGCAGCTGGGCCGGACCAGACTAACCCCCGAAGAACGTGCTAGACGCAGAACTCTGGGCTTGTGTCTTTATTGTGGGGGAAAGGGTCATTTTCGTGACTCCTGCTCGCTCCGTCCGGGAAACGCTCGGGTCTAATACATTTGGAAGGTGGAGTATTGGACCCAGAAACATCACCTTCTCGTCTCCTTCTTCCGGTGTTCCTCCATGTAGGCACTTCTCCCCAATCAGTCCTAGCATATCTGGACTCCGGGGCTGCCGGCAATTTTATGGACTGGAGCACTGCCTCTTCTATGAAGCTTACCCTTTCTCCCCTCGCTACTCCACTAGTAGTCTCGGCAATTGATGGCACTGTGCTCCCAGGGGGTCCTATCCGTTTCCAGACGCTACCTATTAGGATGTCGGTAGGGATACTCCACCAGGAGTGGATCTCCTTCCTCATCCTACCCAAGGCCTCTACCCCCATTGTATTGGGTCTTCCTTGGCTGCAGCTCCACTCGCCACATGTGGACTGGGTATCTGGGCAGATCCTGGCCTGGGGTCCTTCGTGTTTCTCGTCTTGTCTTTCCAAGGTGACCCCCAAGAGGAAACTTCCCATTGCTACCACATCTGTCTCGTCCGATCTTCCTGCGGCTTATAGCGATTTCCGGGATGTGTTCTGTAAGAAGTCTGCTGAGGTACTTCCTCCTCACAGATCTTTTGACTGTGCTATTGACCTTGTCCCTGGAGCAACCCTGCCCAGGGGTCGTACCTACCCTTTATCCATTCCAGAGACCCAAGCCATGTCTGAGTATGTCGCTGAGAATTTGGAGAGAGGTTTCATCCGGAAATCCTCATCGCCTGCAGGAGCAGGGTTCTTTTTCGTTGCCAAAAAGGATGGCACCCTCAGGCCCTGCATTGACTATAGAGGTTTAAACGCTGTGACTATTAAAAACCGTTACCCCTTACCTCTAATATCTGAGCTATTTGACAGGTTGAAGGGGGCTTCCATTTTCACTAAATTGGATCTCAGAGGTGCATACAACCTCATTCGAATACGAGAAGGTGACGAATGGAAGACTGCATTTAACACTAGGGACGGGCATTACGAGTACTTGGTTATGCCTTTTGGTTTGTGTAATGCTCCAGCTGTGTTCCAGAACTTTGTCAACGAAATATTCAGGGATCTACTGTACCAGTTTGTTGTCATCTATCTGGATGACATTCTCATCTTTTCCCAAAATCTGCCTGCTCACAGAAACCATGTACGCACCGTACTTCAGCGCCTTAGAGAGAACAATCTCTATGCCAAGATGGAGAAATGTTCCTTTGAATGTTCCGAGGTCCTGTTTCTGGGATGTTTTGTTTCTAGTGAGGGTCTTCGCATGGATCCCGGAAAGGTCTCTGCCATTACCAACTGGCCCCTTCCTGCTAGCCTCAAGGCCACACAGCGCTTCCTTGGCTTCACAAATTATTATAGGCAGTTCATAAGGAATTACTCTTCCATTGCTGCGCCTATTATCGCTTTGACCAAGAAGGGTGCTAATGCCAAAGACTGGTCTTCCGAGGCTGTCTCTGCGTTTCACGATCTGAAACAGGCCTTTGTCTCTGGACCCCTCTTGAGGAGACCAAATCCTGAAGACCCATTTTTTATTGAAGTAGACGCTTCTTCGATGGGGGTGGGAGCTGTGCTTCTTCAGGACTTTGAGAAGAAACGTCAACCATGTGCGTTCTTCTCCAAAAAATTTTCTCAGGCAGAGAGAAATTATGCCATTGGTGATCGGGAACTTCTCGCAATTAAATTGGCGTTGGAGGAGTGGCGTCATCTCTTGGAAGGTTCCCCTCACTCCATAACGATCTTTACTGATAATAAGAATCTACAGTACCTACAGAATGCTAAACATCTGAACCCAGACAGGCCAGGTGGAGTCTCTTCTTTTCTCGTTTTAAATTCACGATTACGTACAAACCTGGTTCCTGCAACGGTCGAGCTGATGCGCTCTCTAGGTCATTTGACACCTTGGACGAGGAGTCCAACCCTGATCCTGAGCCGATCATTCCTACCTCTTGCATTGTTGCCCATTCTACCACCCTGGAATCAAAGATTCCTCCTGGTAAGACCTTTGTTCCCACGGAGCTAAGAACCAAGATCCTTCGTTGGGGACATGATTCCAAGATGGCAGGTCATGCTGGGTTCCTCCGATCCTTCCTGCTTATCAGTCGTCACTACTGGTGGCCTAATCTCCGCTCGGATGTTAAAGACTATGTTAAGGCTTGTCACGTCTGTGCTCAGTCTAAATCTTCCACTCAAGCCCCTGCTGGTCTTCTCATGCCCTTGCCCATTCCTAAGGAGCCCTGGTCTCATATCGCCATGGATTTTATCACTGATCTTCCACTATCGGAGAATAATACGACCATTTGGGTAGTAATCGATCGGTTCTCCAAGATGGCTCATTTTGTTCCTCTTCCTGGTCTCCCTTCTGCCCCTGCCTTGGTTCCCATTTTTGTACGAGAGATTTTCCGCCTTCATGGTGTTCCTTCGCATGTCGTCTCGGACAGGGGTGTGCAATTTACTTCTCGTTTTTGGGGAGCCTTTTGCAAATCCCTCGACATTACCTTGGATTTTACCTCTTCTTATCATCCCCAATCCAATGGCCAGACTGAGAGAGTTAATCAGGAGTTAGAGGTCTTTCTCCGTACCTTGGTCTCTGCCCATCATGATGATTGGGCATCACTATTACCGTGGGCTGAGTTCTCCCACAATAATCATGTTAACGTCAGTTCTCAGAAAACACTCTTCCTCACTGTTTATGGAAGACATCCTCAGCTTCCCCTTCCTATGATTTGTTCTTCTGACATTCCAGCTTTGGCTACTGTTCAGGAATCATTCAATTCCATGTGGGCTGACGTTCATGATTCCCTCCAGAAAGCTGCCAACAAATTCAAGAGTTTTGCTGACCGTCGCAGGCGTAAGCCACCCTCTTTTCAGCCAGGAGACAAAGTCTGGCTCTCCACCAGGAACATCAAACTCCGGGTTCCTTCCCTCAAATTTGCCCCAAGATTCATTGGTCCATACACCATAATTTCTAAACTGAATCCGGTTTGTTTCAAGCTCCAGATTCCCAAAAGCCTCAAAATCTCTAACTCCTTCCATGTTGCCCTTCTAAAGCCGTTAGTCCTCAATAAGTTCTCTCGTCCTTCCCCTACCATAGCACCGGTCTCTGAGGATGATCAGGAGTACGAGGTTAGCCAAATTTTGGATTCCCGACTCTGTAGAGGCATTCTCCAGTACCTCGTGCACTGGAAAGGTTTTGGTCCTGAGGAGAGGTCGTGGATTTCGGCTTCCGAGGTCTTTGCACCTTCTCTGTTGAGGAAGTTTCATTTGAAGTTCCCCTCTAAACCTGGTCCCAGGAGGGGGAGGGGGAGGCCTCGTAAGAGGGGGGGTACTGTCATGGTTATGCATTAGAGTTGTTCTCCTTACCTGTCTGCATGTGTTCATTTCTAGAGACCAGCCGAGCTTCACCTGACTGCTTTTATTTCCTTCCTCTGGAATGGCTCCACCCTAGCCCCTATCAGACTACACTATATTAACCTTTGCACTGCTAGCCTATCCTGCTGATCAACCTTTGTGTATTAGCTTCCTGTTTCCTGTCGTGTGCTCTGCTTCTGATTTCCGTTACCGACCTTGGCGTGTTCTGACCATCCCTGCTTGCCTGTGACCCTGACCTATTGGCGTGTACCCGACTATTCTGTTCTGCTTGTGGCCCCGACCTTGGCTTTGTCCCTCACCATCCCTATCCTCCTGTTACCTACTGTGGGTGTGAGCTGGGGGACCCTGGGGGTCGCGACCTGGAGCCAGTTGCAGCCAAGACCATCTTCACCACTCGAAGCTCTGGTGAATACCAGCTGGCTCTTAGACTCCGCGCCCCGGGGAATCTTACGCTCTTACCCCAGTGGGATCTGTCCCCCGTCTGCAGCCGTCAGCCGTAGGGTCCACAGCCTTGCGGTGCATCCTCAACCCTACGGTGTGCACCTGTCACCTGGGCTCTAGGTGACCTGACACCAACATGCTAGCAGAAAGATTTTCCGCTAGGGGGTATAACCAAAAAGCATTGGAAAAAGTTATTGAAGAAATGGGGAATACCTCAAGATCGGTATGTTTATAGGATAAAAAGATTGAAAAAAACTAAATTGGACCAGGAGATCAAGTCGTGACCAAACATAATAATGAATGGGGATTCATTTCGGATTTTCATAAACAATAGAAAGAGGTAGAAGATATTTTCAAGCGGCATTGGCATGTCCTTCTGCTAGATAAAAAAAACGAAATCCTGCATTACCATCTCAACCTCAATTTATCTATAGGAAAGCTTTAAGTTTCGGTGACAAAATTATAAAAAAAGTTATTGACCCCCCGAAACCTCCACCCACTTTTTAGGTTCAAAATATTTTTTTTGCTTGCCATAGATGTAAAGCCTGCCGAGAAATCTCAAGATCAGTTAGATCTTTAGACAATTTCTCTTCTTTGTCAAATAATCGAGTGTTCAGCATCAAACAGTTTATTACATGCAATAGCACTCACGTAGTATATGCTCTAAAATCCCCTTGTGGGTTGATGTATCTTGGAAGGACAAAAAGAAAAATAAGAGTGAGAATCGCTGAACATTTACACAATATTAAAATCGGATTCAAAGATCATAATGTGTCGTTACATTTCAAACTAAAACACAATATGGACGCTACAGGCCTCCAATTTTGGGGAATTGAACAGATCAAACCTTATTGGAGAGGGATCAATATGGTACGTGAACTGTCAAAACACGAAACTCAATGGATATATTTAGTTGATGTTTTAAGCCCTGAGGGCTTGCATATTGAGTTGGACATCAATTGCTTTATAAGTGACACTTAATCAGATTATATCAATTACATTTATGTGTCTCCTTTGGTTTATTAGACAACATATGCCCCCATTATTCATGCATTATTGCGATGGGTTGGATATATATGGTTATTCACATAAATGAAAAAATAGGGACGATCTGGTATAAAAAGACTATACTAGAGTACACATAGGAAAATCAATGATGATCGCATAGTAGTGTGCATAAAAAAGACTAAACAAGAGCACGCATATGAAAATGGATGATAATCATATAGTAGTGTACACATGTATGTATGTACTCATAATAGCATTTACTTTGAATGGATGCCTTTGTGAAATATATATACATATTTACACTCCTTCAATTTTTTAAACTAAAATACATTTTTAAACCAAAATTAATTTAAGTCAGAATCAATCTATTATTTAATTATAGATAAGTTCTTGACTAATTAAAATATAAGTGAATAATCTATTACGGTGCTAAATCTCCATAATCTCTAAACCATTTCCTGTTTCATAATTTATCCCGTTCTTAATATATTTTAACTCTAACATTACTAAATGTTTTTTTTTTTATTTTTTAATGAATTAATTAGTGTCATTTTGATTTAAAATATTGTTTTATAATATAACTAAGACATATTTACGCAATTAATATAATACTATGAATTTATAATAAAAAAGATCGGTTCATTTCCCCACAGATGAGCGATCAAATCGACCGATTTATTTATTTTTAACGGAACTAATACCGGAGTAGAGATTAAAATCTCACCCCAGATTATTGTGAAACAATAATACTCAATGTTATTTAAGAATAAGGACAATACATATATAAATAATTAGGTATCGTAATTATCCTTTTGTTTACATGTTTTTAAGAAATTGGGGCTTCTCTTTCCATAAACTATATAAAAGAACACTTCTAGTTAGTTGGTTACGCCCTCAGACGAAGTCGGAAATGACGAAACGCGTCAGCTACGTAACCAACCGGAAGTGACGTATGCGCCTCATCTTTGCGTTGCAAGGAGCCTGAGAAGCAGGAAGTGACCCTCTGGTGTACACAGCGAGCGCCTGCCAGTCTTCCGGCAAACTGGGATCAGGAAAAAGGCACAGTACATATTTTTTAAATGCTGTCTTGATACATAATTTCTGGTACGCTTATTTTATATTGGGGGGGCTATTTGAATAATAAAAAATGTAAAGCGGAATTACGCTATGGCTGCATATTTTGTTCCTTCTATATGTTACACCGCAGTCCCATTCCAATAATAGAGACATCTAGTGGCTAAGGAGGAGTTCACATATGAATGATGTTATACTGAAGGCTAATTTTTTCTGGCGTTTTGATGAGTGCATCCCCAAAGGGGGACTTTTGAAGTGGTGAATCGTTTGGTGGAAGCTGTTTCTTTATTAACCACAATAAGAACTGTCTAATCACTATTGAGCACCACTTTTGAAAACACAGAAAGAAATCAACAGTTTCTCACTTAGAGGAAAGTGATAAAGCACTGCTATATATGAAAAAATTGACTCTTTTTATTAAGATCTTATTTTTATATATTCTCTTTACAGACATTTTTGACTCAAA
Source organism: Lithobates pipiens (assembly GCF_037356315.1). NCBI lineage: Eukaryota > Metazoa > Chordata > Amphibia > Anura > Ranidae > Lithobates > Lithobates pipiens. The sequence continues at coordinate 46,497,686 of NW_027507784.1, forward strand.
AGCAGCAGCTATTTTTATAGGATTGATTTAAGTAATTTTAATTGATTATTTGAACTGACCAGTTTTATTCATTTATTTCATTCATAAGCGCAGAAAAGTGTGCAAATAGGGCGGGTTTATTTATTTTTAGCATACTTATTGAATTTTTTTTTAAAAATTGTCTGTCTTTTTTGTTTAAAGTCCAAAAATAAAAAACTGCAGAGGTGATCAAATACCACCAAAAGAAAGCTCTATTTGTGGGAAAAAAATTGCATACATTTTGTTTGGGTACAACATCGCACGACCACGCAGTTGTCAGTTAAAGCAACGCAGTGCCGTATCGCAAAAATTGCCTGGTCATTAAGGGGGCAAATCCTTCCCGTCCTTAAGTGGTTAATAGGAAAGGGAGATTAACAATGCATGTGCATTGGTGTACCTCCCCTCTACCCAGCAGCATTGTAGGCCTGCAGAGGACATTCTTCTTTTTTTTTGCCTTGGTTCCACACATTATACTTTTGCATTTGCAGTCTACCCTATTGCACTACATTATACATAAATTTTTGGGGGGGGGGGGGGGGCAGATATCCCTGTTTTGTTTTTTGTCGGGAATAAATGTGTAATATTTATAAAAACTGCATTTTCCCAATGCAACATTTATTTAATTTTCTCCCCATCATATAATTAATCCAATAAGTATTTTTTGTAATGTAATGATTTTAAATAGTATAATGCATGCTGTGTATTTTTTTGTTTATGTAGCGCACTACTCTCTCGGGAGCTGCTGGGTAGCTCATACAGTATTGCTAACATACCTCCGTTCTTCCGCCCCGCATGATTCACAACACACACAGTCAATAAAGGTTGAACAAATAACTTTTATTCTTCTTGCTGCAGTGCAGGTATAATGGTAATAACGGGAAATATGAGCTGCCTCCTCCTTCTGGTTCCTTTTTGAGTAGCTAAGTCCCTTTCCCTTAACCACTATAATACCGGGCACTTAAACACCTTCCAGCCCAGACCAATTTTGAGCTTTCAGCGCTGTCGCACTTTGAATGACAATTGCGCGGTCATGCTACACTGTACCCAAATGAAATTTTTATCATTTTTTCCCACAAATAGAGCTTTCTTTTGGTGGTATTTGATCACCTCTACGGTGTTTATTTTTTGCTAAACAAATAAAAAAATACCGAAAATTTTGAAAAAAAAATATGTTTTTTTTGTTTCAGTTTCAAAACTTTGTAAATAAGTACGTTTTCTCCTTCACTGACGGGCACTGATGAGCTGTCACCAATGAAGTGGCACTAATGACGTGGCATTGATGGGCACTGATATGTGGCACTGCTAAGCGGCACTGATGGGCGCTGATAGATGGCACTGATGGGCACTGATAGGTGGCACTGATGGGTGACACGGATGGACACTGATAGGTGGCACAAACTGGCACTAATAGCTGGCACGGATTGGCATGGATAGGCGGCATGAATGGGCATGGATAGGCGGCACAGTTGGGCATAGATAGGCGGCACAGATGGGCATGGATGGGCAATGATAGTTGACATGGATGGGCACTGATAGGTGGCACAGATGGGCACTGATAGTTGGCATGGATGGGCACTGATAGGTGGCACAGATGGGCACTGATAGGTGGCACAGATGGGCACTGATAAGCGACATTGTATTGCATTGTTTTGTACTGATGGATGCCAATCAGTGACAAACAATAATGCATGCCAATCAGTGATGCCCATTGTGGGCACTGATTGGCATCCATTGTGGGCACTGATTGGCATCCATTGTGGGCTCCCTCGGAGACTCTTTACCGAGATCGTAGTTGTGGTGTGTCAGGCTTACACCCCGCAATAACAATCGCCACGATGCGCGCCCCCTATGACGTCCGGTCAGGATTTTGAAACCACTTTGCAGCCGTCATGACTATTGGCAGGCGGCAAGTGGTTAATGAACTGACCGATGCCCATCTGAAAAGCACCTTGGTAAATGGATGCTGGAAGTCCCAGGCCTCACCTGCCTTTCTTGCCTCCTGCGATCCTCCCCAGGCCAGTTCAGGAAAGTACAGATAACATCCCGGTCTACTCCGTCCTCTTTGCAGCTACTTCCCTCTTCTTGTAGACAGAACCATCCCTGCCGGGATGCCTGGTTCACTTCCCCAGGGTTTTTTGGATGACTTGGTGTGCTTGAACCATCCGGCACTGAGGTCTCTGAACCCTCAGGCCTTCAGGTTTTGGTTCCTGCTCTCCAGCGCTGGGGCCTCTGAAACCCCAGACCTTCAAGCCTCCTGCTCCTTAGAGTCACATTTTTGGCTGCTTCTCCGTTTCTTCCCTTCCTCCCCAGGAAGCATGTCACCTCAGTATATATATCAGTGCCGCCCCTGCCCATACAAATTAATGATTGGGCCAGGGCCATATACACTGTCTGCACTCCAGTCCCCAGCTCACCTTCTTTCCAGAACATTTCTTATGGAAAGCAAGGGAGGTTTTTCCAGGGCAGAGTACAGGTGGTCACACCCCCCTCTATTCTACTACTCCGCCCAAACCAAATTAACAACCAGGCCTAAACAAAAAAAAGGGTAAGGCACTGGCAATTTTACCTAACTCTTACCTATTAGCACCCACCTAAAGGTGGTGGGCGCTACATTTATTTAAGTCTACATGCGTTTGTAAACACGCTTTTACCATTTCCAATAGAGGATTCTTGCGATTTTTATTAAAAATATAGTTTTGTAAACTTTTGTAAAAAGTGTTCTGAAACTTTTGAGAAATTAGTATCCCATTATAATTATTTTCTTTAAGCAAATAAGATTTTGTGGTCTTTAATTCATTTTTAACTAGCCCATGCAATGTAATGACATGTGGGCAGTATCTGAATTATTTTCTTTACTAATACAATGCTTTTCAGCTGTATTATGTATTCTCTATATTTACCAAATCTTTCATGTGTCATTTTATGAATTCATCCCTAAAGTAGTTACTGTTATTAAAAGCTCCACCTTTTAGGGCAACAATTTACAAAGTCCCTTACTAATAATATACCCTTGTTATGTGCATACTATATATACTGTAAGTGTGTGTGTTTCCAGTGGTGGGAAGTCCTAAATAGGGCATGTACTGTTCAACGAGGAGAGGCCATTTTAGCGCAGCTTAAAGGGCAACATAAAAAAGATGGAATTCCTTTAACCACTTCAGCCCCGGACCATTTTGCTGGTCAAAGACCAGACCACTTTTTGCGATACGGCACTGCGTCGCTTTAACTGATAATTGCACGGTCATGCAACAAAATTGACGTCCTTTTTTTCCCCACAAATAGAGCTTTCTTTTGGTGGTATTTGATCACCCCTGCAGGTTTTTATTTTTTGCGCTATAAACAAAAATAGAGCGACAATTTTAAAAAAAAACGCATTCTTTTTTACTCTTTGTTATAATAAATATCCCCCAAAAATATATAAAAAAACATTTTTTTCCCTCAGTTTAGGTCGATACGTATTCTTCTACATATTTTTGGTAAAAAAAATCACAATAGGCGATTATTGATTGGTTTGCGCAAAAGTTATAGCGTATACAAAATAGGGGATAGTTTTATGGCATTTTTATTAATATTTTTTTTTTTTTACTAGTAATGGTAGCGATCAGCGATTTTTATTGTGACTACGACATTATGGCGGACACATCGGACATTTTTAACACATTTTTGGGATCATTGTCATTTATACAGCAATCGCTGCTATACAAATGCAGTGATTCCTGTGTAAATGACACTGGCAGTGAAGGGGTTAACCAGTGGGTGGCAGTGTAGGGGTTAAGTGTTCCTAGGGGCGTGTTACTAACTGTGGGGGGGTTGGGCTTTCATTTAGTAAACACTGATCTCTGCTCCAATCACATGGAACAGAGATCAGCGTCACTAGTTGCTAGGCAGAACGGGGAAATGCTGTTTACAACGGCATTTCCTCGTTCAGCTGCCCCGTGAGACGATCGCGGGTATGCCCGCGGCGATCGAGTCTGCAGGACCTGCGACCGGATTCACGGGGGTCCCGACCAGCGCGAGCGATGGCAGGGCGGCAAATTTAAAGGGACGTACAGGTACGCCCATTTGCCTGCCCGTGCCATTCTGCCGACGTACATCAGCGTGCGCCGGTCGGGAACTGGTTAAATAACATGCTTAGGGGATCCTTTAAAGTGTTTGTTAACCCATATATAACAAACACTGCCCAACCCTCTATTAGAGCCTGGCATAGCACACTGCATTAGTCTTTTATAAAAATGAGTGCTGTAAATACCGATTTAGATTGATCTTCAGGCCTGTCACATGACTCGCAGCCGCTGTATACCTCCAATATATGGCTTCTGCAGGAGGGGCCGAGATCACCTGGTCACTCATCCTCTCCTGCAGTAGCCCTGGAGACTGGCCGGGAGTCGCGTGAACCAGCCTGAAGATCGCACTAAATCAGAATTTACAATGCTCGTTTTTATAAAAGATTAAGGCAGTGTGCTATGCCAGGCTATAGGAGAGGGCATGGCAGGGACCATTTAGAATTTTTATTTTACTAATAGCGGCGGGGGGCAGAGACGGAGACACACGGATACAGATGTGACAGGCAGGGAGGAGAGGGGGAGAAAGGAGAGCTGAGAGCAAGGCTGTGTATGACGGAGGGACGCACTTTGTATTCTTGTGTATATATTCAGTTTCTTGGTTAAAACTTCATGCCAAAAGACTACCCAGAAGATCCCCAAGTGGTCAATGTATTATTATTATTTTTATACACGATATAGCGCCAACAGTTTACACAGCGCTTTACAATGTATAGGGGGAACAACACAACTATAGTACAATACAAAAGGTACAGGAGGGCACTGCTCGTAGAGCTTACATTCTAAAGGGAGGGGGTGGTGGTACAAAAGGTAATAGCTGCAGAGAATGATTTGATGGGGGTGGCTCGGGGACAGTTAGGTGGGTGAGGGATAGGCTTCCCTGAATAAATGAGTTTTCAGGGAACAATGTATTATGTAACTGTGTTATGTTGTCACTTTTATACTGTGAAAATCAATCATTTTATAATAAATGATCTGAATGTAATCAATAACAGTTTTTTAATAGCATAATCTTTTTTTATTACTGCAAATATTAAATTCTTTGAAATGTGGACACATACCTGAGAGTATATCTCAGTCAAGTCATTTTGATTAGAGTAAGGAATGGATTAAACCCCTGTTGGTTGATTTTTATCTGTTTACCCTTGGGGGTATTTAATAGGCTACCTTCATGCAGAATGTGGCTTGCAAAAGTGTGAGCCAAGTCTAGCTGTCCAATGCCACATTGGAGAAAAACCTATAAAAAAAGTCAGCTTTCTCTGGGGGTAACTAAAGCATACAGGGAAAAGCTAAATGAGGGTTCCCCTTAAACAGTAGACACTCCCCTTTAGGTGGGTTTAGGTCTTGGTTTGCCCCTATATTTAAAGGAAGGAGGAGCCAATCTGGGTCTTGGGTTGTTGGCACCATAAGGGGAACGATATGCCTCGGAACAAGAGAGCTCCCCTGGAACATAGGGGGAACTGTGGGGACCAGTGAAGTCCATGAAGTGTAATGAGTATCACTACAGTACCTCTCCTGTGGGACAGCTCATCACTGACCCAGGATTTGGAAAGTTTAAGTGTTTGTACTTCAATGCCATGCTGATGGCAATGTTATATAACTTTGCAAACCTGATCAGCTTAGGAGAAGGTGGTGGGTATGGGAGAGAAATTACCTTCCCTGGCGATGAGAGAAGACCCCTCTTATGTAACTATGTATCATGCACTAGATGACCTTGGCTCCAGCGGTGTGACATGTGTATGGATGGATTCCCAGAGCCTTAATCTGGACCACAACAAATTACAGCGCCCTGTGTGAGGAGTGCTCTCGGCAATAGGGGGTTAACAAGACTGGAGACTAGGAAGATGAATTGGTATGGTGTCAGGCCTGCATCCATACATGTGGAAAAAGTGGGAGCTTAGGCACTGGAACCAATGATGACCCTGAAGACCTGTTAGTAGGAGAGGTCATGTGTAGGGAAAGTTGTCCTGCTTACAAGCTTGCCTTACTAATTGAGCAAGATCTTCATCTTGTATAAGATAATGAGTAATGATGTTTGCCATCCCCACACGCTTGGAAGCTTAATTTGCCCACAACTAGTGATGAGCAGAACTGCCCTGGGTTTTGCAAACTTCAAAGAAATTCAGATGCTGAACCCAAACCCAACTGGAACCAATGGGAGATTAATCTGTCAAACAAAAAGGTCTATTTTCTGGGCTAATAGCAAGGTGTGTCAAAAAATAGCACGGGGGGTGGACACTTACCTGGGAAAAGTGTTCCAACGCAAAATAAATAAATAAGGCTATTTGTCCAGGAGCAGTGATTTTTTTAATGCTTAAAGTGAAACATTAAAAATATCCAACGTCTATGCTTGAGGGCCATCATTCTGCCTGTGAAGGGGTGCATCTCTGTACTGCAGCAGCACTGACATTTACAAAAACATTTTAACCACTTGCCGCCCGCCCTATAGACAATTGACGGTGGCAAAGTGGTTTCATAATCCTGATCGGACGTCATATGACGTGATCAGGATTATGAGCCGCTGCGTGCTCCCGGGGCGCGCATCGCGGCGATCGTTGTTGCGGGGTGTCAGTCTGGCACCCGGCAACTACAATCTCGGTAAAGAGTCTCCGACGGAGACTCTTTACCACGTGATCAGCCGTGTCCAATCACGGCTGATCACAGTGTAAATAGGAAGAGCCGGTGAACGGCTTTTCCTCACTCGCGTCTGTCAGACGCGAGTAGAGGAGAGCCGATCGGCTGCTCCTCTGACAGGGGGGGTCTGTGCTGATCGATTATCAGCACAGCCCCCCCGAGGATGCCCACACTGGACCACCAGGGACGCCACCAGACCACCAGGGAAGCCACCAGACCACCAGGGAAAAGGTAATCCTCCCTAGACCACCAGGGATGCCAGTCAGCACAATGGATGCCAATCAGTGCCCATAATGGATGTCAATCAGTGCCCACAATGGGCATCACTGATTGACATGCATTATTGTTTGGCACTGATTGGCATCCATTAGTACAGTATAACACCAATGCCGCCTATGAGTGCCCACTTGTGCCGCCTATGAGTGCCCACCTGTGCTGCCTATCAGTGCCCACCTGTGCCGCCTATCAGTGCCCACCCATGCCCATCTGTGCCGCCCATCCATGCCCATCTGTGCCGCCTATCTATGCCCATCTGTGCCGCCCATCCATGCCAATCCGTGCCAGCTATCAGTGCCAATTTGTGCCACCTATCAGTGTCCATCCCTGTCGCCCATCCGTGTCGCCCATCCGTGTCGCCCATCCGTGCCGCCTATCAGTGCCACATATCAGTGTCCATCAATGCCACCTCATCAGTGCCACTTCATTGGTGCCACATCATTGGTGCCCATCAGTGCCGCCTTATCAGTGCCCATCAGTGTAGCCCCATCAGTGCCCATCAGTGAAGGAGAAAACGTACTTATTTACAAAGTTTTGAAACTGAAAATTTTCGGTATTTTTTTATTTGTAGCGCAAAAAATAAAAACTGTGAAGGTGATCAAATACCACCAAAAGAAAGCTCTATTTGTGGGAAAAAAATGCTAAAAATTTCATTTGGGTACAGTGTAGCATGACCGCGCAATTGTCATTCAAAGTGCGACAGCGCTGAAAGCTCAAAATTGGTCTGGGCAGGAAGGTGTTTAACGAGGAAGTAAACCCTGATGGGTTTACTTCCTCTTTCATTCCCTGCAAAGGTAAAGCATAATGGACTACAATGCATCGCATAGTAGCCCATTATGTGTCACTTACCTGACACAGGAGCCAGCGAAGTCGCCGCTGTCCCCTGTAGTCCGCCGCATCCATCTTGCTGGTGGCGTCTCGCAGCTCCGCCGCTGTCATTCGGCGGAGCCGCGATGACGTCACTCCCGCGCATGCGCACGGGAGCCGACACGCGCAGATCCATTGTTGGAAATGCCGCGCTCAGTGCGCCTGCGCGTTGCTGTCTACGGCGCATGCGCCGTAGACAGCGGTGCCTGTCTTCAGGCAAATATCTCCTAAACCGTATGGGTTTAGGAGATATTTCTTGGACCTACAGGTAAGCCTTAATCTAGGCTTACCTGTAGGTCAAAGTGGTTTGTAAGGGTTTACAACCACTTTAAGTGCCCTGTATTGAAGTGGTTAAGGTTGCTGACAAATGACATCTCACTGACAGCTTCTCTGTTAAAAAAGGGGGGTCTGTGAGCTGTGTTTTTTTTTTTTTTTCAAAAAAATAATCTGGCAATGAATGCCATTTGCCAGCAATTTAAACAGATTTTTTTTTTCTTCGTGAATGTCATTTTTGCTGTAAAAATAAAAAGTAAATATAAAGTAAATAATACAAAATTGTAATTCCCTCCCAAAATACATACTAGACCCCATGAGTCTGGCATGGGTTTTAATCACTTGCTGACCGCCCACAGTACATTTACTGCAGCTGGCCGGCATGGCCAAGCTGGTTCACATACATGAATATCATCCAGCCTGGGGTGCACAGCGCGCTGCTCCCCCCAGTGGACACAGCGGATTATGACTCGTGATAAGCATAGGCATGCAAACAGGGTGTGCAGATGTGCCTGGGCACACCCTAATCACCCCATGCACATTAGCATTATCGCTCTGTGTGCCAGCAGGAAAGATGGGAAAGATCTCCATCTTACCGACTCTGCAATAAGAGAAGTGCTTACGCCATAAGCACCATATATATGTAGACACACGTATGTTGGAACTTTAGCTGCGCACACCTATGGTGACAAGTACTGTATGTGATCACATGATGTCAAAAAAGCTGTTATGAATGAATGACATTCATAACAGCTGGGCTTCCTGTACAGTGATTCTGTGATTGATGATGCTGTATTGCACTGGCAGTATATAGAAAATAAATTTTGATTTTTTTTTTTTATTTAATTTCTTCATTGTGACAAAAAAAGACTTAAACAAAACTTGCCATGCTTTATACTAAATACCTCAGACTGTCTACTTTCTAAAAAGGGGTGATTTGGGGGTATTTGCACTGTCCTAACATTTTAGGGCCTCAAGAAATGAGATCAGTACATCAGGACTGGTCAATTTTCAAATATATACCATAGTTTATAGATGTTATAAGTTTCACACAAACCAAATAATACACCCTTACTGGGATTATTGTTTTTTACCAAAGACATGTAGCAGAATACATTTTGTCCCAAATTTGTGAAGAAATTAGATTTCTTTCTTTTCTATTGGATATGTAGTGGCTAAGTGGGCAGTATAGTGGCTACTAATTAGAGCTTCCGCCTGGTAGCACTAATGTCATTGGTTCAAATCCCAACCACAGCACTACCTGCCTGGAGTTTGCATGTTGTGTCTGTGTGGGTTTCCTCCCATGCTCCAAAGACATGCTAGTAGGTTAATTAGCTCCTGTCTAATTTGGCCCTAGTATGTATATGTATGAATGTGAACTAGGGACCATAGATTGTAAGCGGCTTGAGGGCAGGGAGTGATGTGAATATATAATATATGTGTAAAGCGCTGCATAAATTGATGATGCTATATAAGTACCTGTAATAAATAAATAGTAGAAAATGTTTGTTTGTTTTTTTCAAAACTTTTGGTCTTTTTTCATGTATATAATAACAAACCCAATGGGCAAATACCACCAAAAGAAAGCGCTAATTTGTGTGAAAAAAACAGCACAGTTGCCAGTTAAAATAGCACAGTGCTGAATTGCATAAAATGGTCTTTTCATGAAGGGGGTCCAATAGAAAACCCATACTACACCCTTTAGGTCTGGTACAGATTTTAAAAGGAGTCTGCACGGAAAAAAAAGTATCAGGTTCCTCCAAAAAAATCTTAGCATGCAGCCTGGCTGGCCGGGAAAGGGAAGAATTATGTCACCCAAACATGCACCACATGTCTTACTCAGATTTTCTTTTTGTTTTTTTCCAGGTTTTTTTTTGGACGGTGTTTGTGCATTGCAGATAGATTTTGCCTAACTTCCATTCTACCACAGACTATTAAAAAGATGTGATCTGTTAATGCTGACATGTGTCCTATTGATTTAGCTAAAGTGTAAATTTTAAATGACATCTATATTACAGTTTTTCTCCATTGTTTCGCTCATTTCTTGAAACAGAAATGACATTCTCAAAACAACATGGACAAATCACTACTTGGCAATTGTTCAAAACTGAATTTAATTTCTCATTCATTTCATCAAATTGGAAATGTCTCAGTACATGTCTCAATGTCTCAGTACATCTTTCAAATGATTAAGTACAAGTAGCCTACATTTAGCACAATTTCCAAGTGAATAGATCTTGTTGACCTAAACTGATTGTCAATTCTCAGTCTAATGGTTGTTCTCTCCAAAACGTGTCAGCGTCATTTCATTGTTTAAGTCATCATATGCACAATAGTCTGTTCAATTGCCAAAATTATTCAGGAACATAATGCCATGAATACCATATATGAATCTCTTGGAACATTTGATAAAATGATTACAGCAATTGACAGTCAGATGCAACTAGAACTTGACTAACGAGACGTTCTCAACTCTCTTGGTGCTTTTGCCAATAGACCATATCATCAACCATGGCCTCACAATGGCAGAGGCAGGTTGCCGAATGCAGCCTAATGTGCCTCGCTCTACAGTCTCCGCTATCATCCAAACCTTTCTCAGGGAAAACAAGCATGTAGTCAGTCAATGATGGCATTATATAATGTATAGGACAGGACACTGTGCATAGAGCAACAAATATGTTTATTTACTCATTTAAGTATTACAGTATCTTACCTCAGTGGGATGTTACGCATGATACTAACAATGACAAGATAAATATTGTACAAAGTAAACTATGGAATAGTTTATTTTCTACAACATTGATGATACAGTTTACAGTAGTATTCCAGTCACTGTGCAGTGATGGATTAGAATTGTGGTAGTCACTGTAAGTAAAACAACAATACGATTACATTGGTAACTCATTCTGTATGGAATTCATAAGGTATAGATTACGAATGGAGTATTGTCCTTTAAATTCTATGCCTAGGATTGGACGACAACCTGGCAAGGGTGGCTGAGGAAAACTTCTCAATGAACACCAAGAACAAGAGATCTGTAACATGGTGTTTGCAAATAACGCCATCACATTGAGACAGATCCGCACTGCAATCCTACAAGACAATGCCATATTTCAAAATGTCAACTCTATAAGCATCTCCACAATAGCCCACATATTGAAGAAGCATCAGATGACAATGAAGCAAATTTACAGGGTACCATTTGAGAAGAACTCTGACAGAGTGAAAGAGCTGTGGTACCAGTATGTACATGTAAGTCAGTCACTGGTTGTTCATCAATATAACCTTTTTACAATTACCGTAAGCAGTGGTTCCCAATATGTATTGGTTTCAGTACCCACTTTACCTGATTTCTGAATCCAGGTAATCCAGGTATGAAAGTATTTGATTTACTTAAAGAACTTAAAAATATGTAGTGGTGCGCTGTACTATAAATATGAGTAAAAAAACATATATGAAATCCACAAGAGATGCACTGACTGAAATGATCGAATAATTAAACAATGAGAGATATAGAATAAATAAAATATGTAGGAAATATATCTCAGAAACAGGGGCGTAACTATAGGGGGTGCAGCAGTTGCGACCGCAACCGGGCCCTGTAATGCAGAGGGCCCATGCAGCCCCCTCTACATATGGCCGGCAGCAGCATAGGCAGCTAGGGGTACCAGTGCACCATGCACACGGGTGGCTGGAGGTGGAGGGTTACTAGCAGAGCTCCATGCTCGACTATCGCACTGGCTGCTCTTTAGTTGTGCATTCCCTGCATGACCTGTGTCCTCAGCCGGCTCCTCAGAGTACCCCTCTCCTGCTCCATGCATTGCCACTCAGTCCGATGTCTATTCTCCCCAGCCAGACAGGGACAGTCCCCCAATGGGGCACCTAAAAATAAAAAAATAAAATAATAAAAAAAAACTACTGATACCAGTGGTGGAACTACGGGGCTCACAAAGGTCATACCTGTGACCATGCCCTGGAGTTCCACCGCCGGACTCGGAGGGAAGGGCCCTGGCTGGGGTTCAGGGGGGCCCTTCATGGTTTCTTGCATCGGGGCCCTGAAGGTTCTAGTTACGCCACTGCTCAGAAAGAAAACAACCACAGCATCACATATAAGCGGTGAATAAACTTGCAATACTTCAGAAGAAAGGATGATGAAGTCACGTGACCGCGACGAACACGCGTCGGGCGCTAGAATAACGGAAGTGACGTCATCAAGCTCGTTTTTATAATATTCATTGTTTACACATCTCTTCGTGGGTACCTGTCCTTTGTTTTTTTATATTGAATAAATACTGCTTAAAGTTACTACACATCCTTCCTGTGTTTAAATCCCTATATATAACCCATTAATGAGACCGTTCCATTTTGGAGTTGCTAAAAGATCACCATTTAAAGGAGACCAGCCATAGGCAAGTTTTCTGCCATAACTTGAAGGTTGGGACCATCACCCCGTACTAGGACGGTCACCAAGGACCCCTTAAAGCTATACTCATATGCTGTTATCTTACAGCAGTAAGGTAAGGGGACACCCTTATAAGCCTTTCAGCACGGAGGAATTTACCCGTCACCTGTCACTAGCAGCACTTTTTTGAATCTTGGATTGCCAGCTCATTGCACTTTTTCTTCTTTGCGTACACTGCACATATTGGATACAGATATAATTGAACTTTATGGATACTGTTTGAATGCTTATTGATGCACTAGGTGTGATTTTATAATCATCTTACACTATTATGATATTTATTTTATTTATCTATATGCACTTTACTTTTTTATTGTACACATCTCATGCATTGTGGGATTTGGATGTTTTAGTTTTTTATTTTTATTTTTGAATCACTGGATATCACTTCCTTTCTTCTGAAGTATTGCAAGTTTATTCACCGCTTATATGTGATGCTGTGGTTGTTTTCTTTCTGAGATATATTTCCTACATATTTTATTTATTCTATATCTCTCATTGTTTGATTATTTGATCATTTTAGTCAGTGCATCTCTTGTGGATTTCATATATATTTTTTACTCAGATTTATAGTACAGCGCAGCACTACATATTTTTAAGTTCTTTACGATATTGGGTTTAGATATTGTCTTCAGTGTGTGTAGCAGTACATCTTTTCTTAGTTATTGTGAGTTGGCGCAGGAATAATCCTTCTTTATTTGATTTACGTATCTGATTTATAAACATTTTGCCTAAAAACCGCAGCTTACTGTATGATGCAATTATCATTATAATCCTTATTTTGAAGAATGTAACTAGCATACAATACAGTAAGAAAAAGGGTCAAAGAGCTGCAATTACAGTAATGCCTCTCATGTAAATCTATTTAATATTGTGGGTTTCACTGTAACATTTCAGTAAGTCTACTCCTTGATAATTTTTCCCCTCCCCTTTCTGTCAAATACCCCCTGTAGTACCTCTGCATAGGGTACATATACCCCAGGTTTGGAACCACTGGAATACTGGCCAGTAGTATAATGAACTTGTGTAGAACATAGAACATTCCTATGTAACTGTAGTGTATGACCCTTCTGTATGATTTTATGTTTTCTTTTTTTACTCTATTGTAGAGAATAATGGCATTGGAAGGAAACGAGACCTCTCACATACTCATGTATGTGGAGGAGGCTGGCTTCCACCTGGCCAAGGGCGGAAGACGTGGTCATAATTTTATTGGCCACTGGGCCACGTGGATGTCCCAGGCCAGTAAGTGGGCAATATAACTATGTTTTCTGCCATTTATGAGAATGATGTGGCCACTCACATCCCCAGTCTTGGCCCATACAATATACAGAAGCTCCTCATCTTTTTGGACCGCCTTCATTTGGATTTGATCCCTGAAAATGAGAGGTCTCATAGGGCCTCACCTACCACAATATATAATTGTATGGGACAATGTGAATTTCCACCATGGCCTGCTTATCAGGGCCTGATTCACTGCTCATCCAAGGATGGATATGGTGTTCCTACCACCTTACTCTCCTCCTTTCCTCAATCCTATTGAGGAGTTTTTCTCCGCTTGGAGGTGGAGGATGTATGAACATCTGGCTCAAGATCAGAGTGTCAGGTCACCTGAGACCAGGTGACAGATGCACTCCGTAGGAGTCGGAAGTACACCACTAGGTAGTGGACTTTAGGACTGACTGCTGCGGATTGTACCCAGGGAGATTCAGGACACAGATCTACTGGATCACTAACACAGATCTCAGTAGGAGCTAGAGCATAGATTCCCCAGGGTGCGGACTCTAAGAGCCAGCATTAATAATAATTATAATACATATATATTACAACAGTGTTCACCAGAGCCTCCTGTGGTGAGGATGGACTTCGCTGCAGTCTGGCTCCAGGTCGCGGCCCCTAGGGTCTCACAGCTCACACTCGCAGTAGACTACAGGAGAAGGAAGCAGCAGGCTGGAACAACAAGAATAGCAAGGAGATAAGGCAGAGGTCAGGACAACTAGCAGACAGGAACAACAGAGTACACGCCAAAGGTTTCAGGGTCACAGGCAGACAGGGATGGTCAGGGACATGCCAAAAGGTCAAGGTCACAAGCAGACAGGAATCGTTGAGAACACACCAAGGTCGGTAACAGAGACAAACATAGAGCACATGGCAAGCAGGAAACAGGAAGCCAAACACACAATGAATACACAATGGTTGATCAGCACCACTGGGTTGCAGTGCACAGGTTAATATAGGGTTCCCTGATAGGGCCTGGGGTGGAGCCATGCTTAGAGGAGAGGTTATAAAAACCACCAGGTGGAAGTGGCTGGCCTCTTAGTCTGAACACATGAGGAGAGGTAAGCAGCGGAAGATTACTGCATAACCATGACAGTACCCCCCCCTCTTATGAGGCCCCCCCTCCCCCACTTGGGTCCAGGCTTAAAGGGAAACTCCAGATGGAACGTCCTCAACAGATGAGGAGCAAAGACCTCAGATGCAGTGATCCAAGACCTCTCCTCAGGGCCAAACCCTTTCCAATGTACAAGGTACTGAAGAATGCCTTTACGGAGTCGGGAATCCAAAACTTGACTAACCTCGTATTTTAGATTATCCTCAGAGACCGGAACCGGGGTAGGGAGAGGATGAGAGGACTTATTGAGGACTAAAGGCTTTTTAGGAATGGGTAAGTCTCATGGAGGATGTGGTTTCCCAATCCATGAAATTGTCAGCAGCTCCAGAATCCAGATGTGCTGAGACCAAACGAGAGGAAGCACCGACATGAAGCAACACAGAAAGGAGAAGACAAGAAGGTGATATTTCAGGGTCTAATACTCCACCTTCCAGATGTATTAGCCCTGAGCGTTTTTCCGGACGAAGAGAACAAGTGTCACGGAAATGACCTTTGGCCCCACAATAGAGGCATAGGCCCAGAGTTCTGCGCCTAGCGCGTTCTTCGGGAGATAACTTTGTCCAAACCAACTGCATAGGTTCCTCAGCAGGCAGGGGATGCTCCTCGGATTGAAGAGAAGGGACTGGAAACTCAGGCTGCCTAAAGAACGGGGAGTGCTGGCGTCTTTTTTCCAGGGCCCTCTCCTGAAAGTGAATATCGATCTGGTTACACAAGGTGATGACACTATCCAGATCAGCAGTGTTATGTTGAGCCTTGAAATAAAGGACATCTACGAAGTATCATTCGTCTCAATGCATGTTTACTTCAGAAATACTCACTGTACAGAGGACCACACCTTCCAAGGGGTTGTGGTAAAGAATACAATTTGTTACAGCCTTTTATAAGAGAATGATAACATGACAGCGTATGGCGGGCAAATTCCCAAGTTACAAAATACGTAATACATTCCAGGATAATCTATTTCATATGGTCATTCTGGCCCGAACACAATAACAATTTTAAAGGTCATTCTGACAATTTGGCAATTTAGATATTAATTAAGAAGGGGAAAAGTTATGTTATAAACAGGGACTTTCCATAAAAAACATTTCAACATCATTTCTGGGAATAATATGCTTTATCATGTTACTGGCAGGACATCTCATGTCAAGCAAAGAGCAAGACACAGAAAATAAGTCAAAATAAGATATGTGTTGCAATATTGAGAAATACCAAAAGAATCAAGAAACATTTTATAAAGAAATACATTTTCATATTGAAGGGGAACTCTGAGTAGTATATATATATGTATTGCATATATCTTCATATTTTCACATTCCCTCCTATGTTTATAATTCTTTGGGTATTCCTCTTTAGACTTCCTCAATGTCTCTGGGTTGACCTCCAGGTATGCGAGCCACCATCTCATGAGCAGTTCTGACTCTGGACCTTTGGGGCTCAAAAGAACCAGTATTAGTACAAGCTTTCCAAATAGCACTACAAGAAGTTGTAGTTATTTTCAAACAACATTTGAATAACATCGGTGCACATTTGATTATAAGGATTATAAGTACTAAGTTACCAACAATATAAAGGATACCATGTAATATACCAGCAAACCAACCTCCAATGCTTGAAAACCAGTTGGCAGTATTAAGCCAGGAAGTCCAGCTTTCCCAGCTTCCTTCAACCCAAGCAGTTTCAGTATGCTCTTTCCGAAAATTGAGCTTAAGCTGTTGCACCTGTTCCACATGTGAAATGATAGCATCTTCTGCTTTAGTATCATTTCCAATGTAGTTACAACAGCCTGTTCCCACTTATGGTGCATATTCCTCCCTGGCTTGCTGTAAGATAATCCAGCACCAGCCGGTGCTGCAAAATCTCCTTTTTAACCATTTTTAGTTCTGTGGCAAGAGCCACAAAGTTCCTATCATACAATGCTGTAATATTATCGATCAAGTCAGCTAAATCAATAATAAAACTGAATGCCTTTTTGATACAACATCTATTTACCCATGGTATGGAGAATATTGGCTTTATCTCCTTGTCATGGGACTCTATATTAGTGCCAAGGTCACTAGTATAAGTGTCATTAGTATTTTCCTCAACATTAAGTAGGGGTACCTCAATGTTAGTCTCACCCTCCTTGTTCATATCAGGATCTTTAACCTCATCATGATTCTCTTCCTCCCCCCCAGGTACTGACTGAGAATCTAAATCTCTTTTTAAAAGATGTATGGGGATTTTACGGATTTGGGACTCCTTAAACTCATCGTTACTCATATACCAAGTGGCAGGTATTACTCTCCCAAAATAACAAACCCCCATGGAATTTAAAGGGATCCAATTATATGCTTTCTTCCCACATATAAAGTAATAACCTGGGGGAGCTGCACAAGCCTTCTTGAAATTATACCCCTGCAAACACATTAATAATTTCATATTGTTTTGTCTAGAATGTTGTCGATGCGTGTAGTCATGTAGTTCCTGATACCGATCTGTGCTCCATGCTGTATCCTTACCATCAAACCAATATCTGATCTCAGCATTGTTCATACAGTTGGAGTTCCCAATAGGTCTGGTAGTACTTTGGAAACTCTGAGTAAGCAGCTCAGATGAGTATTCTTGAGTGAAGTTTATACAGACCGAGGGAATTTTCATTGGAGCATTAGTGAACAACAGGAGTGAAACAACTCTGTCAACCATAGGTCTGCTTACATCTTCAAAGTGGGCATTGTTCTCTATTTCGGCCAATGTGCTGGGCACACCTAATAAGGGTATAGTCTTATGTGATATAGGTGCATGTGTGCATTTCCAGCAATTAGAAATGTTCAGTCTTTTTGCTGCATGTAGGTGCATGGACACAAAGGAGTTATGAAAGGGTTCACCCAATTTAGCGTGATAGTCATGAGATGAGTGTCTCTTCTTGTTCTTTGATTGGGATTACGGCTCTCTTCAGATTGCAATTTCTCACTTGTGACAGTGGCATTGAAAAGGTAGGTGTCATGTAGCTTACCCTTTTCTTTATGGTATGTCCATTCGAATGCCATGACTGTGATCCACACCACCACTCCACCACAGAGGATAACGCTCCATAACTCCACATTCGGTCCAGGTCCCAGGAGATTCATTTTGGAGTATTCTGGCTCTGGCACGAGTGATTGGCGGTGATGACCTAGAAGGCAAGGGTAAAGAAGAATACCTGCTAACAGCAGAATGATCTGTATGTTCCATCGAACCTATAGTCTTTTTACAATGGGAACCATGAACCCAGTATTTGTAGTCTTTCAGCTTTACAGCAGTTGGAGATTCAAGAATGATCTGAAACTGACCTTTCCACCTAGGAGACAAAGTGGTCCGGGGTATTCGATTCTTGATGTACATGTGTTCCTTCACTTGTATCCACTGGTTGTCCTGCTTTGGCTCTGGAAAAGGTATCAGAAAACACATTTGCCAATTTGCGTAAATAGTCTATCATGGCATCTTGACCTTTTAGCAAAGTCACTGTCTCTGGTGGCACAAGGGTTGCAGGAAGTCTCTTAGGCGGTCGCCCAAATAGTATATCAAAGGGTGATAGTCCATGCTTCTCCTTAGGGGTGGTCCTAATGGTAGCTAAGGCTATTGGCAGTGCTTCTACACATGTGCTTTTCCCATTAGCAGTTATCTTGGCCAGATACCCCTTTAAAGTTTGATTGCTGCACTCCAACATCCCGCTAGCTTGTGGCCTATATGGGGTGTGCAGCTGCTGTCTTATCCCCAGAATATTCACCACTTCTGCCATTTACTTGTTATCAAAGTGTGTACCTCTATCTGAGGAGAAAACAGCCCCTATACCAAATCTTGGGATTAACTCTCTAATGAGACATTTTACTACTGTTCGGGCATTACTCCTGGCACATGCAAACTAAAAGATACTTGAGCCGACCACAAGGGGGCATATCTGAGAAGTCAATCTGCACAATTTGAAATGGCTCCTCAGTATGTGGAATATGCTTCATATGAGTGGGCACTGGTTTTGCAATGTTATGCATTTGACATATTGCACATTCATTAATCTATTTAGCAGCATATGTATGAAAGCCTGGAGCCCACCAGTGTTTGTTCGCCACCCAACACACCCCTCCTGTTGAGACATGGCAAGGCCCATGGCTCAAAGCAAACAAATAAGGAAAAAGAGTTGGAGGAGCAACCATTTTTCCCTTCATAGTCCACAGGCCATCCTCATCACAAACAGCCCCTTTGGAGCACCAGGATGGTCTGTGAGGCGAGTTTTCCTGTAAGGCAGACAAAATGTGTAAATCAACAGGTAAATCAGTCAGAAACAACATAGGCATGGCACCGGATGGCTATTCGTAGATTGCTCCTTTAGCATATTCATTGGCTTGTTACACAAAATAGGTAGTAAGGTTTACTATATTCAGGTAGCCCAAGATTTGGGGTTGTCAGTAAAATTTCTTTCATTTCTTTCTTCACTGCTGGGGATAATTTGTCCTCGATAAACTTATAACTACCCTTTGTATGTGGCTTTAATAATACTTGTAAAAGACCTAATACTAGTGGAGGATTGTGTCTCCTTCATCCAGTAAAATTTTCATTTTTTATTTATTTATTATCTATTCTTAATCACCGGGCAGCTTCCTCTGGTGACTTCTCTACTCAAGATACTGAAAAATTCTTGGTACTGAGCGGGTAAATGGAATCGCCATTTATTTATAAACAATTTTGTCATGATTATCAAAATTGTATTCTGATTAAGCAAGTGTATTTGTTTCAAATACACAGGATGTGTTTTCAAAGCTGTCTTGATAGTGTCTAAATGCCAATCACACCCCCAGCTGTGAATGGCATTTTCCCAGAGAATCTGGAAGTGACACCTAGGTGCGAAATGACCATCCCTGTGTGAATATAAATACAATTACAACTTGATCAGACCTTCAAAGAGACGCACAAGACTTCCCCCCCCCCCCCCCCTTTTTAGAATGTATAAATATAGTCAGATGCCTAGCTTGTCCCAGAACAATAGATTTGAATGTATACCATGCACTGTACAAAGTTTGTTCTCCCTGCCTATGGCTAAAACCATAGGCTTGTATATTAAATACATCTTTAATAATGTGGTTCAGCAGTCAACATGTTATTGGAATCCCCTAAATTCTCTGGGTTCCCTATCAGTACTGACAGGGCTAAATCCCCATGACTTTTCACCGTGGCCACTTTCATATAGTCTGGTGAGAATTTCCAGTAATCCAGACTGCTGGATTCATAAGCCCCTTGTGGGCTTCTTGTAATCCCTCCTATTTAGGGTTAATAAAGTTCTGGCATAAGGAGCAAATTTAACATCTCCCTTTGCTTCAAGTATGTTTTACTCCCATCCCTTCAGGCATTAAAACTATAGTTACTCTTATGTTTTCTCTGTCTAGCAGACTGCTAGGGGAGTATGGCGATACACCACCTCTTACCTATAGAGGTTCAGTGACGTTGGCAGTAATTACATCATTACTTATCTTAACCAAGAAAATACCTGCTGATTTAAAGTAGGAAAATTGGCATCACATATATTTAACAAAGTCTTTTTTGTCTTTCCCGTTTAATTTGAAGAGCTACAACCTGCACTTCAATACTTTCCATATGCAGTGCTGTTTTCTTAGGTATGGGAACTTGTTATACATTTACTATTTTTATCGCTATCCTTATTAATCTCTTAGATTCTTTAAGATCCACTATTCATTAATTCTAGCGCTGGCTTCTTTCTCCATTCTTTAACTTCCTATAACAATCCTCCCATGAAACTGTTAACCAGACCATGTCTTTACACTTTCTTTTAATTCTTCTTAAATTCTTATTGCTGAGTCAGAAACTGTAGCAGCAGGCGTCTGCCGCACTGTTCCCTCACTGACACGGAGCCTGTTGACCCCTCCCTTTCAGAAAATCATAAGCACATCTGCAATTTGCTAGCTGTCCCGTGCACACCGATAGGGAGAGATTAACCCATTTGCTAACTCATCACTTACTTTTCTCTAACATTTTATTGTTCACAAGCACCCTTATTCTTTGCAAATACGTTCCATACATCCACATACTTTTCAGGCACCACACAGTCAATCAAGATCCACATATCTGTATATGTGGCTTGTTGAGTCCTTTCCATCCACATCATTTTCCCATACCATTTCTTAGGGCATTTTTCCATATTGGGCAATTCTGCCACAATAGCTCTTATTTCACTAGGCTTCCACGGGACATAAACCTGGGCCATATTAGCTACATAGTGATCTCCCACTATCCCTCCTGGCAGGGCTACTTCCCTCAGGGGCATCTGCTCTAACGGATTTTCCTTTAATAGAGACCTAAGCAACTGTATTGTTTCTCTTTTTCTTTCTGGAGTATGCAGTACCCACAGAGTTTTCTGTTTTGCTGCCTTTTGCCTTGTAGTTACTGGGCTATACTTTTGACTTATCTGTCTTAGGGGGCTATGTGATTGATGTAGCTTTGTGAATTTTGCTAAAGCATTTGGCCTTGATGGAGTGTACTGCCAAATTTGTCCATCTTTATCAAATATTACCCCCTCACTTCTATCTAATGAAGATCCCAAACTACTCCTCCGCTGAGAAGTCCCTTGGGCTTCCTCTAGCCTTTGACTCCTTCCCTCCTGTGAGAAGCTGGAAACAGCTTGCTGCTGCTGAGGGGTAGCCTGGATGCTGGGAGCCCTCTATTTTCCCATGTCTTCTTCACTTTGCCCCATATGATCAATTTCAACTATAGGGGCAAACGCTGCTCTGGATGCTATTACTAAATCCCTTCTTGCAAAATCATTAGGAAGTTCCTCTTCATCTTCCAGATGTAGAGCAGCTTTCTCAGTACACATTTTATAAGGGGGTGGTTTTAAATTCTTTCCGGACTCTTCTTCCCAAGCAGCTAAACATTCAATCCCCCCCACAATCACACATTTTAAAGAGTAGATTAAATAATGCATCAATTGTTGGGGTATCAAGAGAACCCTCAGGGGGGCCACCATTTCGACGGGTCCTCTTTGTATTCCCTTTTTGTAATTTTACACCATTTTACATGATGCTTTAAAGCATCCGGCTCTCCACTTACCATCATCTTGATGATAGGAGCGCTTGGATGCAACTTCGCTACACTTAACCCTGTTTTCTTTGCTATTTTTAATAATTTTTTTTCCCTTTCTTTTGTTAACCCAAAAGTATTCATTACTGGTAAAATATTTTTTTCAAGCAAATTTCCCATTTTCTTTATGTTTTTCCTGTTACTCTTTTTCAGAAATGACAATAGTTTAGAGCTCCGGGACTGAGAGCTCTACTGTTTACTTCTTATGGCTGTGTACCAGCAGCCCAGTACATATATTGAGATATCTCACTTCGTTCTACTCTCAGAAGGATGTCTCCTTTCTGAGTGGTAATAGGCTAGTCATTCTCAACTCCCTATTCCAGAGAACATACAGCAGGTCATTCACCCATTTGTGGCTATCCGCTGAAGGCAAACCTATCCGCCTTAGGACCACAAACGTTTCTCAAAAAATCACACAAAAAATTCAACATTCACCACCTTCTATTCACTCATAGAAATTGTGGTACCTGCATTTTACACATCCCTTAATAACACAACTATATACATTGTCATTTCTGAGAGTAAGAAGAAGCACAAGTACGTACTTTTGCATGCATCAGCTATAATTGGTACCATTATTATTCTCAGTAATCATACATAGACAGAATGCATTGAAATCAAAAAGGAACGTGTTACCTTCTGTATTCCACAAGCCCCACCCGGCTCCTCAAAACCGCACAGAAAGACAGTACTTTATAATAATGAGAAATAAAATTTTTCTCACCTGAGGCCTCTTTGTTGTCCCTCCTGTTGCGGGTTGAGAGCCGGTGGTGGGGTTGCAGATAAGAAGATCGTCCTAGGGTCACCAAATGTTATGTACAGCCTTGAAATAAAGGACATCTATGAAATAGCATTCATCTCAATGTATGTTTACTTCAGAAAAACACACTGTACAGAGGATCACACCTTCCAAAGGGTTGTGATGACAGATACAATTTGTAACAGCGTTTTTATAAGAAAATGATAACATTACAGTTTATGTCGGGCAAAGAATCAAAATCCAAACTACGCAATACATTCCAGGATAATCTATTTCATATTTCAAATGGTCATTTTGGCCCTAACACAATAACAACTTTAAAGGTCATTCTGACAATTTGGCAATTTAGATATCAATTAAGAAGGGGAAAAGTTATGTTATAAACAGGGACTTTCCATAAAAACATTTGAACATCATTTCTGGGAATAATATGCTTTATCATGTTACTGGCAGGACATCTCATGTCAAGCAAAGAGCAAGACACATAAGTGAATAACAAAATATGTGTTGCAATATTGAGAAATACCCAAGAAGAATTAAGAAACATTTTAGAAATAAATACATTCTTATATTGAAGGGGAACTCTAGGTTATATACAGATATGTGTTGCATATGTCTTCATATCTTGACAGACCCAAGGAACAAGGGCATCCCATAACAAAATAAAGGGAGACAACTTAGAGGGGGCTATTCACAAATAAATTAGCATGTAAAAAAATACACAAGTACTTTTTAAAGAAAAATACATATGTACACCACATATTAACAGTATTTACATCCTAGCTACAGGTCGGTGCAGCTAACTATGCACAGTATAAAGCAAACAGTAATAAGCTGAAGTATCTCCCCCTAGAGGGAAGACCTGTCAGCTCTCATCATGGACTCATGTTGAGTCCATGGTGAGCAGGGTGAACAGCTGTCCACAGCGATACCTGCAAAACAAAATTGCTTGGATATCATGCTGGTCCAATGGCTTGAGCCACTGACTAGAACCAGGCCTGCAGAAAAGGTATTCTGATTTCACATGCATGCTGCCTATTAAAGCCAAGGAATCAGTACACCAGGCCATACACCTAGAATTTTTAGGGTCAGCAGTGGCAAGTATTTTTTTTTTTTAATCCTAAACCTACATTAACCTTTTAGGAACTTATCAGAAATGAAGATATTGGAGAGGAAGGCAGTATCTCGTTAAAACACTATGGACAGCCTCTGGTAAGCCTTCTTCAGAATAAATTTACTGCAACAGACAGCACAGCGTAGCTGCAAATACATCAGCTGGCTCATTTTTTACACTTGTACAAAAGTGCTTTTCTACATATGTCTGAGAGTTGTTAGAAGCTCTTTTCCATAACATAGCTTGTAGATTTGCTGCTCCCACAGTAACTAAAGGAAGAACAACAGCCCCACCGTGCCAAAGAAAGCAAACTCTCAGCAGAAACTGTATAACGCTTTATTGTCCACTGCATCCCACATACAATATACTTGGGCATATAATATTGTAACAGATCTTCTAATTTTTATAAAATAATAGCTTAAAATGAATCTAAAGCAGAACTTTCTTAAATCTGCAATAGAATAGGGAAGGATATTCAATCCTAACTTTTGTTTATTTATTTTTTGGCTTCCCCACTGTAAAATTTCTAGTGCACTACCAAAAAAAATTTGTTTAGTTTAGATTTCATTTCATTTTTTTTTTTTCATTCATCAGATCATTTGTTACAATCTGCATCCGTTACTTGGGATCATTCATAACTTCGGATGCATTCGTGTTCGTTGCGTTCCATTAATTTAGGTGCGGAATTTGTTAGTTTGGATAATTCGTAACTTCGTATGCATTTGTATTCGGTACATTCCATGTGTTTAGATGCAGCATTCGTTACTGCAGATCATTCATAACTTCGGATGCATTCGTATTCATTACGTTCTATTTGTTTAGATGCAGCATTTGTTACGTCGGATAATTTGTAACTTCAAATGCATTCGTATTTGTTACGTTCCATCTGTTTAGATGCAGCATTTGTAAGTACGGATAATTCGTAACTTCGGATGCATTCATATTCGTTACGTACTAACAATTAATTTAGCCAAATTTGAAAGAAAATTCGAATAAAAATGTAAATCTAATCTATCCCAAATTACATGCTGTGGCGCAGAGACCTAAATAGAATAATTACTGACTTCAGTTATTTTACCTATAATTTAATAGTTTATAATAATAAATAATAATAAAAATTATAATAATAGTTAATGTAGCAAGGTCTCTGGCCTCCTTCAGTCTAATGAGAACCTCCAGGGCCAGAGATAGCTGACATCCTTCTGTATATGGTGGGTCGTAAGGCATAGTGGATGTAATGTAAGGTAGATTCATTGGGCGCCAGACACTTCATGAATGCAAAGAGATTTTTTATTTCTCTTGAACAGAACTTTGGAAGAGATTGTTAGATCCAGGACACCCTTAGGTAGTTGCAATGATAATTGGCAGACTCCGAGACTTCAACAGGAGAACATCCATGCAGGGAAAGGCATCCAGCAAGACGCCACATCTGCATGTGTAGGAATGCTGTCTCCTATGACAACAGTTTTTAACAATTTCTAACACAAGGTGTAACAGTTCATTCACTTCACTTCCACTACAATCACTTCTTGTAGTTCTTCAGCCTACTGAGCTCCCAGTCTCTCTCACTAGACTAAATGATTCACTGCCAACTGAATCCCGTGAGCTTCTCTAATCTTCACTGTAGTTTCTTCCTCAAGCATCACCCCTGTTTCTCTGCTGTGTCCCTAGATTGGCACACAAGATACTTCTCAAGCTTCACCCCACTGGCCTGCTCGGTCCCTGGCTTAACACACAAGGCTGCTCTGCAAGTGTCACCTCCGCTGGCTGCATCCCTGGCTTGATACCCACTGAAGTTTCCTGATTCTTCACCCTTCCCGGTTGATGAGAATTCTGCTCCAGTACTTGCTTCAGCTACTCATCGTGGTCCCTGGTAATTAGGTAGTTGGTCCCTTAGTGGTGACAGTTTCCCCTCTACCTCCGACCACAACAGGTTCTCCAGCTGACAGAACTGTCACTTTTGGTTGGATTGCAAGCCACAATCCCAACCCTGCATTGCTCTCTTGCTTCTGGATAGGACCTCAGACAGCCTAGCAGCCAGATATTCCTGGGATGGGACCAAACTCCGACCTAGCAGCCCGGGCAATACGACACACGTCCACACAGACAGTGGTCCAGGTGGCACAGAACACTGATCCCCCGACTACCAAGCAATTTAAGAAAACCCCTGCCCATTGCCTGGGATACCCCATTTACCCATAACCTGACCTTGCATTGCCCTCCTTGTATCTAATGCCACCGGGTACCCGGCTACCTAGCGGCAAAAGAGAGAAGTGTAGCAATTACAGACTTAGAGTGAAATCAATTGATCCCTAACAATGGGCCAAGGTAACTATACTTGGCAGGTAAATTTAGGAGCAACCCTGCCTAAACACCAGGGTGCTACATTAATAATTTAATTATAATAGGAGATACGAAAAACTATCCGAATGTAATGGTTTCATTAAACTCATATGTTGAAAAGAGTCTTTCATTTATTTGGATGCTTCCGAATGAATGAATATGCCGAATTTTGAGAAAAAAAACGAATTTGGAACGAAACAAATTGCACATAACTAGGAGTTTCAGAATCTGTAATTGACCTGGTGACTAGTGATGAGCTAAGGTTGGGCCCAGCCTAGCTTGGACAATGTCATTGACCAAATACGACCATACTAGCCCGATGATGTAATCAGCATCCCTGATCCTTTGTTACATGTTTATTTCCTTTACGTGTGTTCCCCTTTTTTTGGAGACAAAGTTTTATGTGGGGAAAATTTTCCCATTTCCATATCTGGAATACAGATATAGCCTTTTTAGAATATATCTAATACTAAAAACTATTTTTTGACTTTAGAAGAAGGAAACCCCATACTAGCCAATACTAGCCCGTTATGTGCCACTTACCTGCAAAGGAAGCCTGCGATGTCCCTGGTGTCCGCTCTGGGGGCTGCATCCATCTTCTCCCCTCTTCCTTTAGGGGCCGTGGACTCCGGCTCTGTGACTGGCCGGAGTTGCTAGACGTCACTCCCATGCATGCGTGTGGGAGCCAGCGGTCACGGCAAGGGCCCTTAAGAAAGGACGTGCGCCAATGACGTTGGCGCAAGGGTATATGGTAAATATCTCCTAAACCATGCAGGTTTAGGAAATATTTCCAGTACCTAAAGGTAAGCCTATAGGCTTACCTGTAGGAAAAAGTGGTGTATAAGGGTTTACAACCACTTTAAATAAGAGGTGCTGGAACTAAAAATGACTACTTCTCCATTAGGTTATTCTGCTTATTTAATACAAGCATTTATATAGCACCACACAGCACATATACATACTATTCACTCACATCAGTTCTCAAGGAGCTTACAGTCTAAGGTCTCTATTTTCCAAGTATACATACTAGAACCAATAAAATACCAGCATGCCTTTCAATTTGTGATTTAAAAAAGGACCCCATTGCTACAAGGCAGAGGTACTATCACTAAGCAACTGTGATGCCCCGGTTGATTTGCCTTCCCTTGTTCTCCTTTTCAAACCTAATCAACATACTAATGACATTTTTAAATAAAAACTTTTTGCATTCATAATATACTTTATTTTACATCCAATGACATAATCACTCTATGCCTCTCTTAGCAATGCAGATGGATCATTGTTGGTGGGAGGGGCCGACAGGGTCCTGAAAACATCACAGCACCCTCCTTCTGTACCCATCCCAAGAGGCTTGAGCCCTGATGCAAGAAGTGGTCGGGCACTTGGGAGGAGTTATGCAAATATAAAAATGCGTTAATGGGTGAATGTCTGTCTGAAGGAGTGGGCATTTCTAAGTAGTCTGTATTTTCTTAAAAACACCCGAGATATCACCCACATCTGATGCTGAACCGCCATAGCTAAAAGAACTCAAATTAAATGAATGAAAGAGGTGGACCAGGGATAGGCAGGCTGGGGAGGAAAGTGCTAGATGATGATGATGGACATTCTCCAGCCAGCCAGGAATATGGGTGGCCCCTATGTGATTTGGTGCCGCTTCTAATGCACACTCTGAGAAGCTTACAGTGTGCAGTGAGTAAGCAATTTCAGTACAAGAGAGGAGCCTGTACGACTGTGCAAGACTGAGGGGTAGAGTTTAGCTTTAACGACTTTCCGACCGCTGCACGCCGATATACGTCGGCACAATGGCAGCGGTGGGCAAATGGGCATACCTGTACGTTCCTTTTAAATGGCGGGGATAGCGGGCGTGCCCGTGCCCACCACGTACAGCGTGACTGTGCCCGCGGGACCTTCAGACTCGATGCCCGCCAGTCTCACGGCGATCGTGTCACGGAGCCGCAGAATGGAGAAGTGCCTATGTAAACAAGGCATTTCCCCGTTCTGCTTTGTGACATGACAGCGATCACTGCTCTCGAGATCACTGCTCCCTGTCATTGAGAGCAGTGATCGCTGTCATGTGAGTTGAAGCCCATCCGCCCCACAGTTATAATCACTCCCTAGGACACATTTAACCCCTTCATCGCCCCCTAGTGGTTAACCCCCTTCCCTGCCAGTGTTGCTGTAAAAATGACAATGGTCCCAAAATAGTGTAAAAAATGTCTCATGTGTCCGCTATAATGTCGCAGTCCTGATAAAAATCCATCGCAGCCATTACTAATAAAAAACAAAAATAATACTAAAAATGCCATAAAACTATCCCCTATTTTGTAAATTCTATAACTTTTGCGCAAACCAATCAATATACACTTATTGCAATTTTTTTAAATCAAAAATATGTAGAATAATACATATCGGCCTAAACTTTTTTTTTATATATATTTTTTGGGGATATTTATTATAGCAAAAAGTAAAAAATGATTGTGTGTTTTTTTCAAAATTGTCACTCATTTTTGTTTATAGCGCAAAAAAAAACAAAACCGCAGAGGTGATCAAATACCACCAAAAGAAAGTTCTATTTGTGGGAAAAAAGGACATCTATTTTGTTTGGGTGCAATGACGCGCGACAACGCAATTGTCAATTAAATTGACGCAGTGCCAAATCGCAAAAAGTGCTCTGGTCAGGAAGGGGGTAAAATCTTACGGAACTGAAGCGGTTAATCAGTGATAGACACTACTGTATGTATATTCTAGGAGCAATTGAAATGGCTCTTAGCGTCTTTAAAGCTGAGCACTGGGAGACAGGACACAAAGTGCATACAAATATATAGAAAAGGCCTCAGGATCACTTCACATTTGTGCGATTTGGCGAACCCTGTGAATCCACTGTGGGTTCCCGAATCGCACCTGGCAGTTCACACTGCCATATGCGAACTGCTGGGAGTGCCAATACAAGGTTAATGACACCCCCAAATCAGCTTGCATATCGCACTGCAAACTGACAGTTCGTACATGAATCGGATCGCTTGGGGGCGATCCGATTCACCCATCCGATCCGATTCTGATGCAGACCAAAAAAAGGGTCCTGTGCATGTTTGATCTGATATCAGCCACACTATCTGTCTGTATGGCTGAAATCGTATAGCACGGACATCGCATGTGATTTGCACTGCAGTGTGGTGCGAATCACATGCGATTATCAGACAAGTGTGAACCGGGACTCAACGTTGATCTAAACATGCTTTTTCAAAACTTTTTTAGCTTTCTTGTAATGGCTTTTAATTAGTGATCAACAAATAGTGGTCCCTTTTTCTCCACTGCTCACTGAGCGTGATATAAAAGAAATGCCTCGTGCTATAGCAGTGTCGCATACACTCAATCACGCCTGTTACATGCACTTATGGGTATAGTCAATGGAGACCAGTGAATCTTTACAATGGTGTAAGATAAAAATGACAGTCCAATTGCCTCTCTGACTGCCATATGAGCGCAAATCATTTGCTATGCTGATAATAATAATGTAAGAAAACTACAGCGCAAAACCGAATCAAGACTGCCACCTAGTGCTCACTTACAGGAAAAGTATATATATATTTTTAACTTTAAGGACCCTATTTCCTCTAGCCACTTTAATACCAGCATGTAACATCCCATTCTCATGCAGGTACGTTTTCAGTTTTCAGTGTTGTAATAGTTTTATCAGAACTATAATCATATCACATTTATATTCCTTTTTTGGGACCTAAATATAAAGGAAAAAATAAATTTTCTCTTACTTTCCATTTTCGAACATGTGAAAAAAAAAAAATTCCAGGACATTACAAACACCCCCAAAATGACCCCTTTTTGAAAAGTGGACTCTGCGAGGTGATCTTATATTTCGCCGTAGTTTTTAGAAATGAAGACACATGCCCGTATTGGGTTGGTTAAGGTTAGCCTTTAAAAGATACCCACTAAAGCCAAGTGCAAATTTTCCATTATTAGTGGAAGAAAGGTTTCTGGAGGATGAAACTGCATTGTGTGCAATGGCTAGATGTCACAGATAAACCCACACAATGCTGTGAGAAAGCCTTTAAATACTTTATTTTTCTGTGCTTTTACCTGCAATTTTTTTTAGCTTGATGACAAGGTTTTTTTAAAAAAAAAAAAAACCTTTGGAGAGGGGTCACAACAAATGTGTGACAGCAATCCTATAACAAATTCTTTAACTGACAACTATTCAATATAGGAGATTTAAGAAAATGTATCATTTTTAAAAGGAGTAGAAAAAAGTTTTTTATTTTGTTACTAGTAATGGTGGTGATCTGATTTTTAGCGGGACTGTGACATTGCGGTGGACAGACACCTAACTGACATTTTTGAAAATTTTTGGGGAACCAGTGACATTATTACAGTAATTAGTGCTAAAACTATGCACTGTTATTGTACTAATGACACTGGCAGGGAAGTGGTTAACATCAGGGGCAATCAAATGTGTTCCCTGCAGGTATGTTCTAACTATGGAGGATGGGCTGCCTGGAGAAACACACAAATCCATCTTCCTGCATAGAAGAAAGACACAATCTGTGTGATCTCCCCTGTCAGAACAGAGATTTGCCTTGTTTACACAGACAGATCCTTATTCTGTCATTGAGCAGTTGGCCAGCGAACATCGAGTTATCCCCCGCCGCTGATTGGCTCCCCCGTTGGCCAGTGGGCACACCTCGTGCCCACAATCTAGAGTTCCCAAGTCAACGCACAATGGCGGCGATTCGCGGGAATGAGACGACCTGCCGCAGTACACCAAGAGCGGCTGGTTGGCAAGTAGTTAAAGTGGTATTAAAAGGAAAAGTTGGGGTTTATAAAAAAAAATGATCTATACTGGCTTCCATGCTGCAGCATCGGTGTGATGCTGCCACTGTCCCATGTTGGCTCTAAGCCCAAGTGACCACATAACAAATCACTCAGTTCCCAGTCTGCTCGGAGCAGAGAGAAGTGACTGTCAGTTTTACTACTCTCCGCACTGATCCTCCCTCATTTACTGAGCATCAGGCAGGATAGGGCGTGGGTGTAGTTGGCTCTGCCTCTCAACTAGAGGTTGAGAAATGGAGTCATTTATCAATCAAACAGCTGGGTGCATCCTGACAATATTGTCAGTACCCTTCCAAAGCCTGGAGCAGCTCTGTCACATCAGCGGACAGCAATGGCCAATTCCCAGCTGACTCTGGGTCATACGAGAGTGAAAGTAACTGTACTCCTGTGACCCACAAAAGAAGTATGGCCAAAACCGGCTTTAGCTATACTTCTCTTTTAGCATTCTAAATGTAGAATTAACATTCATGACGAGGCAATCTATGAAATCTCAAAATGCAGCGCACAATTCTATTCTTCTTTAATGGGATAATAATGAAGCTGCTTTGCTGGTGATACCGATGGAGTTATTGCAAACAAATTTTCAAAGAATTTTTTTTTCTAGTGATTTAAAAAAAGGAAAATTTATATCAAATACTTACCGTAATTTTCCTTTCCTGATGGACTCCATGGCAGCCTACGTATGGGTTAATCCCCGCCTCTCATACCTCATAGGACCCCACTCCCATAAATCTTTGCTTCTGAACAGAGACTGTGTTCCGTAACTTAGCCTACTCCAGCAAATGGGAGGGAACTCCTGCTGCCATGGGGTCCATCAGGAAAGGAAAATTACGGTAAGTATTTGATATAAATTTTCCTTTTTCCTGACAGACTCCATGGCAGCCTACGTATGGGAAATAACTAGCCATACACACCCGGGTGGGAAATTGCTGGTTAACAGAAAAAGGTTTAATTGGCACCGTCAACAGATAAGACATGCAAACCAAAATTAACCGACGATAAAGAAGCCGGCTCAACACAATAATGTGTCATAAAGGTATTAATTGATGACCATGAGGCCGCTTTACAGATTACTTCTGGAGAAACATGACGAGCAGCCGCCCATGATGTTGAAACGCTCCTGGTAGAATGAGCCGTCAGCGCCTCTGGAGGAGCCAAACCCTTAGCTTTATAAGCCCCTTGAATAGCCTGAACAATCCAAGCTGCGATGGTTCTTGAAGAAGCACGTGATCCCTTATTCTTTCCATGGAAGTAAACAAAGAGATGGTCAGAAGTCCGAAAAGGAGCTGTGGATTCCAAGTACTGTTTTAGAACTTCTCGAACAACTAAAGGATGAATGTTAGAATCTCCGGAAGTCCGAAAAGTAGGAAGAACAATCTCCTGGTTCTCATGAAATACAGATGTGACCTTAGGATTTGACCCTAACATGGGAACCAAGACCACACGATCCGGGAAAAACGTCAGAAAAGGTTCTTTGCAACCCAGAGAGCTGATCTCGGAGACCCTCTTGGCCGATGTTATAGCCACCAGAAAGGCGGCTTTGAGAGAAAGAGCCTTGATAGATGATTGAACCATATGCTCAGGTCTTTCCTCTGAAAAGGAATCCCGGACAAAAAGGAAGATCCTATTTGGAGAATCTTGTTTTTTTCTGGGGTCTGAGTCTTATTGCTCCCCTGAAAAACTGTCTGACAAGACGGTGTTTGGCCCAGGAAACGCCAGTAAATGCTGAAATTGCCGAAATTTGAACTCGTAAGGAACTCACTGATAGTGACAGGTCTAGTCCCGTCTGTAGGAAACCCAAAATGTCTTGAATCTTCAGGTCACTACAGGAACTGCCAACGGAAGAAGTATAGTCAGCAAACTTCGCCCAAATTCTTTGATAGACTTTATTAGTACCTGGCCTTCTAGCATTCAGTAGAGTAGCGATGGCAGTACTTGGACACCCTAATGCTTCCAACCTTCCCCTTTCAAGAACCAAACCATCAGATGAAGATGGGCTGGGCATGGGTGAAGAGATGTTCCCTGTAGCAGGAGATCTGCCCTGGAAGGGAGAGGAACTGGATCCCGAAAACTCAGCTGCATTAGGAGCGGAAACCACGGCCTGTTGGGCCAAAATGGAGCAACCGTCACCACCATAACTTTCTCCCACCTGAGTCTTGAAAGGAATCGCAGGATGACCGGGACTGGGGGAAAGGCATAAGCCGTGCGAAACCTCCACTGATCCGTCAGTGCATCCATACCGAAGGCCTGAGGACAACGACACCTCGTATAATATTTCTCCGGATTGAAATTGCACGGGGAGGCAAACAGGTCCACTTCTGGCAGGATCCCCAGAGACAGAATCCATGTGAATATCTCGGGATGGAAAGACCACTCGTTGTCCAGGGAGAACCTTAATAGGAAGTCCGCCTGGACATTCTGAATTCCGGGGAGATAAACCGCCATCAGATTTGACAAGTTCATCTGAGCCCAAGACATGATCGGGCTCACTTCCCTCGGCAGAGAGAGACTGCGGGTGCCTCCCTGTCTCTTGATATAAGACACTGCTGTCGTGTTGTCCATCCTTAGGAGAACCGAGGTCCCTGAAATCAGGTGAGAAAAGGCTTGAAGAGCACGGAGAGCAGCACGAAGCTCTAGAACATTGGATACTACCTCTTGGGCTGGAAATTCCCACACGCCCTGGGCTATTTCTGACAGACACAGGGCGCCCCAGCCCATGTTGCTGGCGTCCGTCGTTACTGTGATCCAAGAGACGGAAGCTATGGAATGGCAATTGAGGAGGTTCTTTCGTTGGAGCCACCAGAAGAGACTCTCCCGCATGGAGGGGGTTATCCTGACCAGATGGTCTCGAGACCCCTGGTCCCATTGTAGAAGAAAACCCTTCTGAAAGGGACACATCCTCCATTGTGCCCACTTTATCATGGGGCTGTGGATACCATAGTGCCAATTATCTTGAGGCACTGTGAGGCCCTGAGAAGAAGAGAATGCAATGCAGGCCGAATCCTGTCTCGGATCACCGGAATTTTCTCCACCGGAAGGGAGATGGTACATTCGACCGTGTTGAACTGGGCTCCGAGAAAAATCAAAGACTGAGTTGGGTCCAGATGACTTTTTTCCCCCGGTTCAACAGTCAACCGAATTCCGTGAGTGTCGAGATGACTTGAGTTCGATGTAACAGTAGCTGTTCTCTGTCTTGGGAAAGCAATAGTAGATCGTCTAGGTAATGGTGTAATCGAATACCTTTGATCATGATTAGTGCTACCACAGCCAGTAAGAGCTTCGAAAACACTCGAGGCGATGTTGTAAGCCCGAACGGGAGACATACAAATTGAAGATGTAATTCGCCCACTGCAAACCGAAGGTACCTCTGAAACTCTTTTGCGATCAGAACATGGAAATAAGCATCCTTCAAGTCTATGGAAATCAACCAGTCGCCTGGTTGTATTGACTGACGTATTGTTAGTAATGTCTCCATCTTGAATTTTTCCTTCTTGATGAAGGAATTCAGATGCGTTAGGTCGATAACTGGTCTCCAGGAGCCATTCTTTTGAGGACCATAAAGAGGGGGGGAGTAGACCCCTTGAAATCTCTCTCTGGTTGGGACCGGAATGGCAGCGCCTTGAGCCAACAGGGAATCTGTGTAAGACAGGAGTACCTCTCTTTTTTTTTTTTTTTTCTTCCACAAGTGGTAGGATTGTACCTTGATGTAGTTGACTTAGAGGATTTTTGGCTTGAAGACTGAGCCCTTCTCCAATTCTTCCTAAATTCCCGACCAGGCCTGTAACGGCGAGCATCTCTAGCACGCTCTTGTTCTTGTCTGGGCTGAACTTTCCTCTGACCCAAGAGGCGACGATCCTGGGGTAAGAACACTGATTTACCCCCAGTAGCACTGGAAATGGCAGAATCAAGTTTGTTCCCGAAGAGGGAGGGTCCCTCACAGGGAATCTTACACCATGCCTGTTTAGGGGCAGGATCTGCAACCCACGGACGAAGCCACAGAGCGCGCTTCGCAGTAACTGAGGAGAGCATGACACGTGCCACTAGGCGGATAATATCAAGGGATGCTTCCCCCAAAAGACTGATGCTAACTTCAGTTCATGTACTGGTGAATTCCGGATAAGTTCTTCCGAAACGCTTTCCAAAGCCGCACCAACATCATCCGTCCAAGACTCCATGGCTTTAGATAATGCTGCAAGAGCCAGAGCTGGCTTACAAGCCATGCCTGCGGTGATATAAATGCGCTTCAGGTCAGTGTCAATCTTCCTCTCTAAACCATCCTTGAACGAAACGGAATCTTCAAGAGGGAGTGTAACATGTCTGACTAGACGCATTAGAGCCGCATCAATAAGAGGGGCTGAATCCAGATATTTAACTTCCTCGCTTTTAAACGGGTACATTTTGGCAATCTTGGAAATTAAGGAGTTCTTCCTCTCCACTTTTCCCCATTCGTCTGAAATAATCTCACCGAGCTCACCCAAGAAGGGAAAATTCGGGCGGTCCTTCTTAAGGTGTTTAACCACTTTCAGACCGGACCATTTTGCTGGTAAATGACCAGAGGTCTTTTTACACTTTGGCACTGCGCTGCTTTAACTGGTAATTGCGCGGTCATGCAATGTTGTACCCAAACAAAATTTGCGTCCTTTTCTTCCCACAAATAGAGCTTTCTTTTGATGGTATTTGATTGCCTCTGCGATTTTTATTTTTTGCGATATAAACGTAAAAAGACCGCAAATTTTGAAAAAAAATGATATTTTCTACTTTTTGTTATTAGAAAAATCCAATAAACTCAATTTTAGTCATACATTTAGGCCAAAATGTATTCAGCCACATGTCTTTGGTAAAAAAAAAGTCAATAATTGTATATTTATTGGTTTGCGCAAAAGTTGTCACATCTACAAACTAAGGTACGTTTTCTGGAATTTACGCAGCTTTTAGTTTACGACTGCCTATCTCATTTCTTGAGGTGCTAAAATGGCAGGGCAGTACAAAACCCCCCCAAATGACCCCATTTTGGAAAGTAGACCCCCTAAGGAAATTGATAAGAGGCATGTTGAGCCCATTGAATATTTTATTTTTTTGCCTCAAGCGATTGAATAATGACAAAAAAAAAAATTTTTTTTTTTTTTTTTACACAAAGTTGTCACTAAATGATATATTGCTCACACATGCTATGGGCGTATGTGAAATGACACCCCAAAATAAATTCTGCTGCTTCTCCTGAGTATGGGGATACCACATATGTGGGACTTTTTGGGAGCCTAGCCGCGTACGGGGCCCCGAAAACCAAGCACCGCCTTCAGGCTTTCTAAGGGCGTAAATTTTTGAGTTCACTTCTCACTACCTATTACAGTTTTGAAGGCCATAAAATGCCAAGATGGCACAAAACCCCCACAAATGACCCCATTTTAGAAAGTAGACACCCCAAGCTATTTGCTGAGAGGCATGTTGAGTCCATGGAATATTTTATATTTTGCCACAAGTTGCGGGAAAATTACAAACTTTTTTTTTTTTTTTTTTTTTTTAACAAAGTTGTCACTAAATGATATATTGCTCATGCATGCCATGGGCATATGTGAAATGACACCCCAAAATAAATTCTGCTGCTTCTCCTGAGTATGGGGATACCACATATGTGGGACTTTTTGGGAGCCTAGCCGCGTACGGAGCCCCGAAAACCAAGCACCGCCTTCAGGCTTTCTAAGGGCGTTACAGTTTTGAAGGCCATAAAATGCCAAGATGGCACAAACCCCCCCCAAATGACCCCATTTTGGAAAGTAGACACCCCTAAATTTAGGGGTACACTAGTGAGACTAGGTAATAAATGGCGGGTGCCCTGAAACTATAAAAAAATAACTAACCAACCAGCGTCACCTGTAACAGTTATATGGTGATCACTGGTGAAAGGGTTAACTAGGGGGCAATTAGGGGGCTTTATGCGGTAGTATATGGGGGTCCCTGGCGCTATAAAAAGCTGCAGCGAACCTAAATACCTACCTGCCTAACTAGCGTCACCTGTGACACTAATACAGCGATCAGAAAAACGATCGCTTATTAGGCTGGGTTCACACTGGAGCGATGCGGGAACGCCACGAATGCGCGGCGGGTTCCCGCATCGCATGCCTCCCGGCGGCAGTTCACACTGCCCTATGCGAACTGCTGGGAGTGTCAGTGAAATGTTACTGACACCCCCAGATCAGTTCGCATATCGCAGTGCGATCTGCAAACTCGGATCGCATGGTGTGAACACCCATGCGATCCGATTCTGCTGCGGGCCAAAAAAAGGGTCCCGTGCGAATTTGCGGCGGGTGCGGCGGGTGCGGCGAATGGCTGAACTCGAATCGCACAGAGATCGGATGTGATTTGCACTGCAGTGCGGTGCGAATCACATCCGTTCTCATAAACCGCTGCAATGTGAACCCAGCCTTAGTGACACTGGCGACGGGGGGTGATCACGGGGTTAAACCTTTATTGGGGGGGTTAGGGGGGTACCTTAGAACTAAAGGGGGCTAACCCTAACTGCCCTAACAGTTATTAGTCACAAATGACACCCGCCGGGTGATCAGGGGGTTAAACCTTTATTAGGTAATAAATGGCGGGTGCCCTGAAACTATAAAAAAATAACTAACCAACCAGCGTCACCTGTAACAGTTATATGGTGATCACTGGTGAAAGGGTTAACTAGGGGGCAATCAGGGGGCTTTATGCGGTAGTATATGGGGGTCCCTGGCGCTATAAAAAGCTGCGGCGAACCTAAATACCTACCTGCCTAACTAGCGTCACCTGTGACACTAATACGGCGATCAGAAAAATGATCGCTTATTAGGCTGGGTTCACACTGGAGCGATGCGGAAACGCCGCGAATCCGCGGCGGGTTCCCGCATCGCATGCCTCCCGGCGGCAGTTCACACTGCCCTATGCGAACTGCTGGGAGTGTCAGTGAAATGTTACTGACACCCCCAGATCAGTTCGCATATCGCAGTGCGATCTGCAAACTCGGATCGCATGGTGTGAACACCCATGCGATCCGATTCTGCTGCGGGCCAAAAAAAGGGTCCCGTGCGAATTTGCGGCGGGTGCGGCGGGTGTGGCGGGTGCGGCGGGTGCGGCGAATGGCTGAACTCGAATCGCACAGAGATCGGATGTGATTTGCACTGCAGTGCGGTGCGAATCACATCCGTTCTCATAAACCGCTGCAATGTGAACCCAGCCTTAGTGACACTGGCGACGGGGGGTGATCACGGGGTTAAACCTTTATTGGGGGGGTTAGGGGGGTACATTAGAACTAAAGGGGGCTAACTCTAACTGCCCTAACAGTTATTACAGTCACAAATGACACCAATGCAAAAAAAAAAAAAAAAAAAAAAAAATGACATTGGTGTCACTGTGACTGGGGGGCAGGGGTAATTGGGGGGGTGATCGGGGGGTAAAGGGGGGGTGTGAGTGTGCCTGGCATGTTCTACTGTGTGTGTGAGTGTTGGTGCAACTTACTGATCCGCTCTCCTCCGTGTCGGAACGAAAAATACCGACACGGAGGAGAGAATACATCACTTCCTCTCCTGTGTTTACATTACAGGAGAGGAAGTGATGTCACCGGGGATTTCTATTCGTCGGGAGCGATCGCGAGGGGGTGGCCATGAATGAATGGCCGTCCCCTCGTCCGGGATCGCTCCCGAACGAATACCGACCGCCGCAGGCACCGGGCGGGGGCCCGATCGGGCCCCCGACCCGCGGGAGGCAAGGGACGTACATGTATGTCCTTATGCCTGCCCGTGCCATTGTACCGACGTACATCGGCGTGCGGCGGTCGGCAACTGGTTAAAGTACTTCCTCTGTTTAGAGGGTGCTTCAACTGGCTCTTCCCATTTTAGAGTGTCCTTGACTGCTCTGACTAACTGCGGGACAAGAGAAAAATCAAAACCTGCAGTTGAATCATCAATCTCACTGTCTGAAGATTCACTTGGAGAGACACTGTGTCTGGAGGGACCCGGAATTACGGGGTCTGCATCTACATCGACAGGAGCTGTAACGGAAGGAGGGTTAAACATCCGATCAGACTCTGCCTTGTTCAGAGATTCTTGAACCACCTTCCTGACCAATGCATCCACTTGCTGGTCTCCGGCTCCCCTTTCCTT
This sequence comes from Lithobates pipiens, assembly GCF_037356315.1. Taxonomy (NCBI): domain Eukaryota; kingdom Metazoa; phylum Chordata; class Amphibia; order Anura; family Ranidae; genus Lithobates; species Lithobates pipiens. The sequence continues at coordinate 46,536,970 of NW_027507784.1, forward strand.
CATAGCTCTGGAATAACAAGACTCACAGAGAGATTTACCCTCTGGAACGTGAGATTTACAACCCCAGCAGGCTTTCTCTAAGCGGCTGGAACGGTGGGTTGAATGACGACCAGATCCAGATCTTGATCTATGGTGTCTGGAGGGTGATCTAGAGCGTCTAGAACTTGACGTAGACTGACGATGATGTAACCTAGACTGGTCAGTATCTTTGCGTGCCGATAAATGACGTTCAGACCTAGAAGGGCTAAATAGAAAGAAAAAACTACAGCAAGAAAACCAAAAGTAATTACCGAAAACAACCCAGCAGAAGGAAATAATATTCCTACCTGCAGCGTAAAGGTTGGCCACTGGGGGGCGATGATACGTCCATAATGAGAAAGTCTGTATGCTGGAGAGATTTGAAAACACCATAAGCACCTGACAGGAATCAAATAATAGAGCTTCCTGGCGAACAGAACATACCTCCAAGCAAGACACACAGCACACTCTCGCAGAGCGATCCCAACCATAGCTGTATCTGACAGCTATTTAAAAGTTGGCGCCGATGGTGACGTCACCATGCCCCCCTGGCGTCGGTCAGCGGAGTTCGTGCGCATGCACGATCACCGCCGTCTTCCGAAAACTGCGCACGTTCGGACCAAGCCTCGATCCGAACGAGGCACGCGCCTGCGCAGAACGAACGGAAGAGGCGGCGGATTGGAACGCAAATGCGCTCCAGCCGCCATACATACCAGGAAATGGAAAGAAGGAGATGACAAACAACACACATAAACAGGCTGCCATAATGATAATGATTAAAATCAATACGATACCGCCACGGCACGATCCCGATCCATCCTGACTGGGGGTACTCCACCCACTGCACGAACGGGACCTCAAAATAGAGGCCTCCTGCTAATAGCAAAGGATGTATGGCCAAATTGCCGCTTGCCTGCCAATGGCAGGTTAGTAAGCTCTTCATGGCATCGCATATATCGCCCGTTTCCACCCGGCTAATAGCTGGGACTGCTGGAATCACAATCACCCTCAGGATCTTCGTGCAAACAGGACTGGACCGGAACTCTTCGTAAGGTAAGCAAACACCTTGGTCCTAGGAGGAGGACAAAAAAGGAACACAGTCTCTGTTCAGAAGCAAAGATTTATGGGAGTGGGGTCCTATGAGGTATGAGAGGCGGGGATTAACCCATACGTAGGCTGCCATGGAGTCTGTCAGGAAAATAATATTATTACCATAACACCATTATCCTGTAGTTTTTAAGATCAAAGATACAACAATGTTGGTGTCCCTTGTCAATTTTACATTGTATTTTTTAAAATGGAACTGTCTACTCCCAAACTGTCATTTGAAGTAAAATACATAGCCAAGTATTAATCTACACAATTTTTTTATTGTGCATTAAAAAAAGGAAACAAATAAAATTAGACATGCTATCTGCCAATAGAACTTAACCAAGACGTGCTCTCTATGCATCCAAAAATATAGAAAATATAACAAATCAAACCATTATTCAACCAAAAAAATAATGTAAAAGCAATAACTCCAAGGTAAATAATAAATAACACGTTATCGCCTCCGATTCCACAACATGTCTGTTCAGAAACGAACTGAAAAGCCCAAAATCAAAAGCGCAAAATGAAAAACACGAAAAGAAAAGTGCGAACTGAAAAGCGCAAAATGAAAAATGCAAATCAACACTCAAACTTCTACTAACATGAAATTAGCTGAAGGAGTCCAAAGGGTGGCCCTAAAGAGATGAAAACTACATAGTATGTCTAGTACATCACTACGTTCTTAATCGTTGGCCAAAATTGTGTGGTCGTGTGTATGCAAGACAAGTTTGGGTCAACGCCCTTTGGACAAAATTGCACGGTTTTGTTGGCAAACAATCTGATCGTGTGTACAAGGCTTTACACTAAGTGATGGGCTGCAAAGGTTTTTTAATACATTGCCTATTTACAATTTTGTATATAACGTAGTTTCACAATTTTCCAAGTGCTTGCTTTATTTACTCAACACAGGTGTCTGCAATGTTGCACCGATACCCTTGCCCCCCCACCCTTTTTTCCTCCACCAATTCCCCACTAGTGATGGCCGAACGGTTCGCCCGGCGGTCGTTTCGCTGCAAATTTTGGCTGTTCGCGGTCCGCCCGATCGGCGGACTATTACCACCGTTCGCCCGGGGGACTTCCGTGTTTTCTGTGTAAAGGAACTTTGACCTATGATGACACATCCATCATGGGGTACAGGACAGTCAATTGAGACATTACAGCACATGGACACTTGGACATTCCCCTTAACTTTTAAATACACCCGATCCGGCGGCCATTTTACATTCTTTCTTCTGTCACTATAGGGAGAGGTTGCTGTGTGGAGCAGGGAGACATTGCAGTGACCCAAATCGCTAGCTATTTGGTACACAAAAGTTATTTTCAGGACTGGTATAGGTGTTAGGTGTAGTTCAGTATATAGGTTTGAGGCAGTGCTGTGCTAATGATTGTTGCAGCAGCCTGAGTGTCTTTTGTCAGTGTAGAGAAAGGGACAGGACGGTGTCTGCTGCAGGGACAGTCAGTTTAGTAATTAGCTGTTACTATTAGGTCCACAAAAGTGCTATTCCAGTTATTGTTCCAGTAGCCTCTGTTTTGTCAGTTTATATAGGGACAGGCAGGAAGCAGTGTGTGAGGCAGTGAGGGTCAGTTTAATCAGTAGCTGTTACTATATTAGGTCCACAAAGGTTCTTTTCAGGACTGGTATCAGTGGTATGGTAATAGGCTTGTACACGTATAATATTCTTTCTTCCAAATATAGAAAGAATATTATACTTGACTGCTGCCCTTCTGCTGCAGTCTGCTAATCATTCACAACCTACTTGTTCCACAAAGGTCCTTATAAGGACTGGTAACCTGGTGTAGGGTGCTACAGTACATAGGGTTGAGTGAGGTACAGTCTGCTATAGGTACACAATACATAGGGTTGAGGTCCACTACTGCTGACCGCTGCCCTATACTGCAGCAGTCCTTCATCAGTATAGGGACTGATGTACAGTCTGCTAATCAGTCACACACAACCTACTTGTTCCACAACCTACTTGTTCCTCATTGTGAACCAGTGTGCGATTCAGGTGAGATGCGGGAACCCGCACTGGATTCGCAGGGTTCTCACACCGCACCAGTGTGAACCGAGCCTCATTCTTCTGTCATAACTCTTGTAATCACAAGATAGCAGCTGTGAAATTCTGTGTAAAAATCAGCCTTACCTTCTCAAGTTAGATGTCACCTACTAATTGCCTAACAAGACACATCCAATTAGATGAAATTAACCAATTGTGTTGGGCATGCTCTATTATCAATGAGAAAAACCAGTTACCCTAGCGTCAGTTGCAGTTTACATACGCAGGTATTTATTATCGTTATTTGCGCTTTAATGTGCGCCGGTTTGCATGTTTTGATTAATGACTTTTCCGGCACACCAATTAATGTATTAACTGGTGTAGTGCCTTCTTAGTAAATTGCCCCCTATGTGTCTCTCTCATGAGAAGTGTTTTATAAGTCCATGTGCGTGATTTTCCCGTAACCTTCCCTATACACAGAAGGAGATATTACCGTGAATAGCCAGAAAACACAAACTACTGGTGGGATTTAGGTACATAAATAAGCAGGTCTGGGAAACACTGGGGTTGAATTACTAAAACTGGAGAGTTTTAAATCTGGTGCAGCTCCGCATGGTGGCCAATCAGCTTCTAACTTTAGCTTGTACAATTAAGCTTTAACAATATAACTTTGTATTTTATTGGATTCTATACAGAGCTGCACCAGATTGTGCACTGTCCAAATTGAGAATATCGACCACACGTCAAAGAGTGCATGTCACAGTATTTCTGCTCCCTCTAGTAGTTTCTCCATAGGGATGTATGTTTAGCTTGGCCTGCAGCCTTATTCTGGTCCTTTAGTTTAGTAAGATCAGCCTCTATGAGGTCCTGGTATAAGAAAACACCTCCTCCCCAGATTTGAACTGATCTTTTCCTTAATAAACTCTGCACAAAGCACCGTTTAAAAGTGCAAACAACATCTATTCATGACAGCTTCTCAGGCTGCACTTTTCATTATGACAGTGTTGCCAGAACAGCAGAGCTAGCCATACATGCATAGATTTCTCCATCCACGCTAAACAGCATAGATGGTGGAATCTCCAGCTATTGTATTTAAAGCAAATCTTCACCTTCTAAAACTTAATCCCTCTTCTCCACCCCACCTCTGGACCTCTGCACAAAGATAGCCTTTTTTTTCTTTATGTATTTTTTAAAATGAATTGTTTGCGCCCACCCCCCATGACACTTACTGCACGTTACATATCTCAGGAGGCAAAGCTTTTCATTCAGTAAAGATGGAGAGGTTGGACCCAGCAGGGTGTCATCAGGAGTGTCAGCTGAACCCGGAACAGCTGGCAGCCTCTGGATGACGTCACAACAAAACATAGCAGAGCAGGCCCGAGTGCTGCCAGAAGAGAAAGTGGACAACACTGGATCCGCTAAGTGGGTGAATATCTGAAACGTGCAGAACTTACCACCAGGAAAAAAAAATAAATAATAAAATAAAATTAGGAGGGCAGTGAAAATCCGCTTTAAATTCAACCACAGCACCCATTGCTGCTTGAAATATCCAAACAGTGACTGCATCTTATAGATTGCAGCCACTGTCACCAACAGCTTCTTCTAATTTTTTTATTTGAAGGCTGGCGAGTTAAGTGGTGCCACCAGACCCGCCCATGGCTCAAATTCAGTGGCAGCCCTTCAATTAGAGGGTGCCAGAGCGCTGCTCCCTCTCTCACCACACCCCCTATATGCATAATGGATAGATCCATGCATAGTATGAATCCATCCATGGCCACCATGGCCACCCCCTATTAATGCGTCTGGCCCCTTTCTGGGTGCATAAATTACAGCAGCTGTGGTTTGTTTTGTTTAAGCACCTGATTAGAGCCAGAGGCTCTAATAGGCTTCAAAATAGAGTGGGCTCGGGTCGCAGAAAAGGCAAATTGGTGGCTCTAATGTGTATCTTATGTAGTAATCAGTATAAAATGGTAAATCCAGTGTTTGCATCTATAAATAACAGAATCGAAAACAAATATTTTTGTGGGTTTTAACATAGAATTTTATTGAAAAATTAAAACTGCATTGCATATCATTTTAACAAGTAAACATATTTCTTTAAGTCACAGGATAGCAAGAGTTCATTGATCACAACACAACCATATCTCTCACTTACCACACATACTGTGCCCTGACAAAACTAAATATGGCAGTGCAACTATTGCTATGATCCCTGACGTTCCTCCTGAGACAACAGACTTCTGTCTGTTATCAGCCTGCAAGTGTACCTTCATCTACTCTGCCTTTTCAAACACATTGGTTTAAATACCAAAAGGAGAGTTTGTTATCCTGACTAGTCATTAGTGGAAATTCTGGTATTTTTTTTATGTTTGTGATAAAGTTTGAAACATGAAAATCAAAATTATAATACAACTATTAAAAAAATAAATAAATAATTCCCCATGATTCACTATCGTTCGATTGTGTAAGTGTTCCAATCTACTGTCGCTGTTGTTTTTTTAGCTGGTCTAAAACCACTTTTGACGTAAAGGGACACTTTTTGGTTGCCATGGACAAGCTCAAGTTTCTTGGCAGAAAGAACAGTGTATGTATGTATGTATGTATGTATGTATGTATGTATAGAGCAGGTAGGGCACTGGACAAAAGGGAGGTGAAATGATTTGATACAGTAATGCCATCTGTAAGATTACAGTGTACAGTTATTTTTTTTGTACCTTTTGAATTTGTCGCCAGGCTCCAGCCCCTGGAGCACAGAGCTTCAGGCAGGGGACATAGCAGGATCCTGGTGACAAGGTAAGTAACCTGGACCAGGATTCTACAATGCATTTGGTTTACTAAAACTGGAGTGTGCAAAATCTCGTACAGCTCTGCACAGAAACCAATCAGCTTCCATTTTTTTTTGTCAAAGCTTTATTGAACAAGCTGACATTAGAAACTGATTGGCTACCATGCACAGCTACTGTATACTAGATTTTAGCAGTCCTCAGTTTTAGCAAATCATCCCCAATGGCTATTCATACTGCCATGTCCCTGTATGCTGACAGCAACAGTATGTCCATGGGGGAATGCCATTACTTAGCCGGTTATTTATCTCCACCATAACTGGCTCCTGGATTCCAGGTGGAAAGTCAAGGACTCCATGTTCCACTTGGTTTATTTAAACTGGAGAGAGAAGGTGGAAACCATTTGTTGTTTTAATTCTCTCTATAGTCATGAAAATATGCAGAACCCTTTATGACAGCCACAGCAGGTATGCAGATCCAGGAACTCTAATGCAGAGACATCACCAACAGAGAACCCCAAGAGATTTAGAAAATTGCCTGGTGGCTTACTTTTACAGCATTTCCAGTTGAGTGGGCTGAACCATTTTAGTATTTTGTGGCATTCTGTCAGTTAATTAATTCATATATTATTGGTTTAAGAACCACATCTACAGTGCCTTGCGAAAGTATTCGGCCCCCTTGAACTTTTCAACCTTTTGCCACATTTCAGGCTTGAAAAATAAAGATATAACATTTTAATTTTTTGTGAAGAATCACCAACAAGTGGGACACAATTGTGAAGTGGAACGAAATCTATTGGATTTTTTAAACTTTTTTAACTAATAAAAAAATGAAAAGTGGGGCCTACAAAATTATTCGGCCCCCTTGCGTTAATACTTTGTAGAGCCACCTTTTGCTGCGATTACAGCTGCAAGTCGCTTGGGGTATGTCTCTATCAGTTTTGCACATCGAGAGACTGAAATTCTTGCCCATTCCTCCTTTACAAAACAGCTCAAGCTCGGTGAGGTTGGATGGAGAGCGTTTGTGAACAGCAGTTTTCAGCTATTTCCACAGAGTCTCGATTGGATTCAGGTCTGGACTTTGACTTGGCCATTCTAACACCTGGATACGTTTATTTGTGAACCATTCCTTTGTAGATTTTGCTGTACGTTTGGGATCATTGTCTTGTTGGAAGATAAAACTCCATCCCAGTTTCAGATCTTTTGCAGACTCCAACAGGTTTTCATCCAGAATGGTCCTGTATTTGGCTGCATCCATCTTCCCCTCAATTTTAACCATCTTCCCTGTCCCTGCTGAAGAAAAGCAGGCCCAAACCATGATGCTGCCACCACCATGTTTGACAGTGGGGATGGTGTGTTGAGGGTGATGAGCTGTGTTGCTTTTTACGCCAAACATATCGTTTTGCATTGTGAGCAAAAAGTTTGATTTTGGTTTCATCTGACCAGAGCACCTTCTTCCACATGTTTGGTGTGTCTCCCAGGTGGCTTGTGGCAAACTTTAGACGAGACTTTTTATGGATATCTTTGAGAAATGGCTTTCTTCTTGCCACTCTTCCATGAAGGCCAGATTTGTGCAGTGTACGACTGATTGTTGTCCTATGGACAGACTCTCCCACCTCAGCTGTAGTTCATCCAGAGTGATCATGGGCCTCTTGGCTGCATCTCTGATCAGTCTTCTTCTTGTCTGAGCTGAATGTTTAGAGGGACGGCCAGGTCTTGGTAGATTTGCAGTGGTCTGATACTCCTTCCATTTCAAAATGATCGCTTGCACAGTGCTCCTTGGGATGTTTAAAGCTTGGGAAATCTTTTTGTATCCAAATCTGGCTTTAAACTTCTCCACAACAGTATTACGGACCTGCCTGGTGTGTTCCTTGGTCTTCATGATGCTCTCTGCGCTTTCAACAGAACCCTGAGACTATCACAGAGCAGGTGCATTTATACAGAGACTTGATTACACACAGGTGGATTCTATTTATCACCATCAGTCATTTAGGACAACATTGGATCATTCAGAGATCCTCGCTGAACTTCTGGAGTGAGTTTGCTGCACTGAAAGTAAAGGGGCCGAATAATTTTGCACGCACCACTTTTCAGTTCTTTATTTGCTAAAAAAGTTTAAAATATCCAATAGATTTCGTTCCACTTCACAATTGTGTCCCACTTGTTGGTGATTCTTCACAAAAAATTAAAATTTTATATCTTTATGTTTGAAGCCTGAAATGTGGCAAAAGGTTGAAAAGTTCAAGGGGGCCGAATACTTTCGCAAGGCACCGTACATCCATACCATCTATGCATTTTACAGTGGTGTGTAAACTGTTACAATGCCTTATTGCAGATTTGGTCATTTCTCACCACGTGCAATTTTCCTTGCCTCTCTTCACAATGAGGAATCACCCGAAGACTTGGGGGAATATACCAGAAGCAAACATTTCTGTGCTCAGGCTGGAAAATATATAGTAATGTTATAGATTTACACAAAGTAACATGAAAGTAAGGTGTATTAGGGCTCATGCACATGGGCAAATTCACCCATGTAGCATGAATGTGTGAAGGCGGCCATATGCAAGTATAAGGCCCTACTCTTGCATGTGGCACATGCAAGCAGATACAACATCCCGATTGTAGGTAGTGAGCATTTTGGACATTGCCTGTGTGTGCGCACGCGCAAGTCATTTTATGAAAGTAGTGACGCATAACTACATGCGGCCACCTTCACCCATTTATGCCTATGGTTGGTTCTACACAGCACAAGGAGCCCTCAAGCACTAAAATAAACCAAACCAATCTCTCTACACTATATGGGCGAATGCATCCATGTACATGAGCCCCAAACAAATTTCTTTGAAGCCAAAACTATAAGTTTTTTTTTTAGTAGCCTTTGAATATAAATGTTAGTGTGCATTCCAAAATGTTAAAAATTTGTAGTACCGATTTGAGATCTTCAACATGCTGGTATTTTCTGTTGACTAATTATAGGAGTTTTCTAGGATTAGGCAATTGGCCCTAATAGGACACTCATTTGATTGTTAGTTCTTTGGGAAATTGTTAGCTAGATATTGGGGAAAACACAGTTTTAGCAGTATTGCTACATATTACACATTCAGATGTTTTTTGTATGTGATGTGATTGTTCCTATTTACTGGAATGTTGAGATACTGACCTCTCCTTTGAATACCATCTCAAAGTCTTCTCGATTGCTGACCTTTTGGTATAAAATATTCTGAGAGCTCCAAACATTTGTTGATCTGTTGTTCAAACACTTCAGAGCCCTGTCTGAAAAAGAAAGACATATGAAATCAATAACCTGTTTTTATTTTCCTTAACTAAACACGCAAGAGCTGGTGGTTTTGTAGCATTACTATTGTCATTATGATCATTCTAGACATGTTTCACATAGAGGATTATTGCCGTTAAATTTCATTTCAGGCCTCGTTCACACGTGCATACCACAGTGTACACTTATGGAAGTGCCGTGTTTGCCTACATAGTAAGCTAGTAAGGATGTAAGCTGTGTCTAGGGTAATGTGGGTGTCCGGTTTGGAACAGAGGCTGAGGGGGGGGGGGGGGGGGGGTGAGGAAAGCATTATCCTTCAAGTATGTATTTATTGAAGACAGAAAAGAAAACTACTCGCAAATGATCGTATAAAATCTTGCGGTAAGACAGTAAAAGTAGTCATCAAATAGGAGCATCCAATAATGGACGAACTGGACTCTCCAGAGGTCGCTCCACTCACCTCCTGGAGAGTCCAGTTCGTCCATTATTGGATGCTCCTATTTGATGACTACTTTTACTGTCTTACCTCAAGATTTTATACAATCATTTGCGAGTAGTTTTCTTTTCTATGTCTTCAATAAATACATACCTTAAAGGATAATGCACAAGGCCAGTGTGCCTTTTCCCCTTTGACTCCTAGGGCTCCCCACCCTTGAGGACAGCAAGTCCAGAGGTTTTTTTTTTCCCATAGCTGGTCTGGTGTCCTGCCTACCCCCAGGAGTGCTTTTGTTTTGCTGGAACAGAGTCTGTGTCTGTGCATCAGCTGTGTCCCAATTGACATGAACGAGACTGCCTGCATGGGAATGCCAGCGCTCTGCAACCAAGCCCAAATGATAGGATTTAGCATACTGTGGGGTCTATTTAAGGAAGGAAAACTGCAAACTTTTCAAGTGGAGATGCACTCTACAAAGTGCAGTTGCACCAAAGTTTAGTAAATGAGAGGAAGCTCTGCTGACTTTGATCATGCAATCATGTGCAAGCAAAAATGCCATTTGTCTTGCATGCTATTGGATATTCTTTGCACAGTGAAGCTTTGCCTCATTCAGGGGCGTACCAATATGGGGGCGGGGGGTGCGGTCCGCCCCGGGTGCCACACTTTGGGGGGGTGTCTGTGGCCAAGTGACTTTGATATGGGGGTGATTTCCGCACCCAAGTCGGGGTGACACCGTCAGATCATCTCAAGGGCATCCCTGCTGTCTCTGGTTGCTCATTTTTACTTTCGTTTTTTTTTAGAACACCCCCGTGCCATGACCACAATGGACTGTTCCAGACTGTTCAGTGAGTGACTGTATTCCCTCCTACTAGCTCCGCCTCCACCCACCACTGCTGCTGCCTGTGTGTGTCTGTCTCATCTCTCTCCGCTGGGGCGGCTGCTTCCACACAGTGAATAGGAGTCCTCCCTAGCCACTGAGAGCCCGAGGTGGTGAGTGGAGGGGGGGATTGATGTAAGAAGAGGCTGCAGCCTGCAGAATTGTGTCTACCCCTGTGCTGGTCTATGGTGGGGGGTCAGTAACTGTAATTGCTATATCCACCACTCCCTCTCCCTGCCATGTGTATTGTGTAGCTGTCTGACCTGATTGGGGGGGGGGTTGATGTAAGAAGGGGCTGGAGGAGTTTGTCTACCCCTGCCATGTGCTGGTCTGGGGGGGGGGGGTCAGGGTGATTGCTGTGTCCCCCTCCCCCTGCCATGTGTATAGTGTACTAGCTGATGGGGGGGGGGGGGGGGGATGTAAGAAGAGGCTGGAGTATTGTGTCTACCCTGTGCTGATCTGAGGGGGGGGGGAGTCAGGGTGACTGCTGTGTCCATCACCCCCTCCCCCTGGCATGTGTATAGTGTAGCTGACCTGATGGGGGAGGGGGGATTTCAGAATGCAGATATGTCCTATATACAGGGTGCAGATATGTCCTATATACAGGGTGCAGATATGTCCTATATACAGGGCGCAGAATGCAGATATGTCCTATATACAGGGTGCAGATATGTCCTATATACAGGGCGCAGAATGCAGATATGTCCTATATACAGGGTGCAGATATGTCCTATATACAGGGTGCAGAATGCAGATATGTCCTATATACAGGGTGCAGAATGCAGATATGTCCTATATACAGGGTGCAGATATGTCCTATATATAGGGGGCAGAATGCAGATATGTCCTATATACAGGGTGCAGAATGCAGATATGTCCTATATACAGGGTGCAGAATGCAGATATGTCCTATATACAGGGTGCAGAATGCAGATATGTCCTATATACAGGGTGCAGAATGCAGATATGTCCTATATACAGGGTGCAGATATGTCCTATATATAGGGTGCAGAATGCAGATATGTCCTATATACAGGGTACAGATATGTCCTATATACAGGGTGCAAAATGCAGATATGTCCTATATACAGGGTGCAGATATGTCATATATACAGGGTGCAGATATGTCCTATATACAGGGCGCAGAATGCAGATATGTCCTATATACAGGGTGCAGATATGTCCTATATACAGGGTGCAGAATGCAGATATGTCCTATATACAGGGTGCAGATATGTCCTATATACAGGGTGCAGATATGTCCTATATACAGGGTGCAGAATGCAGATATGTCCTATATACAGGGTGCAGAATGCAGATATGTCCTATATACAGGGTGCAGAATGCAGATATGTCCTATATACAGGGTGCAGATATGTCCTATATATAGGGTGCAGAATGCAGATATGTCCTATATACAGGGCGCAGAATGCAGATATGTCCTATATACAGGGTGCAGAATGCAGATATGTCCTATATACAGGGTGCAGAATGCAGATATGTCCTATATACAGGGTGCAGAATGCAGATATGTCCTATATACAGGGTGCAGAATGCAGATATGTCCTATATACAGGGTGCAGATATGTCCTATATACAGGGTGCAGAATGCAGATATGTCCTATATACAGGGTGCAAAATGCAGATATGTCCTATATACAGGGTGCAGATATGTCCTATATACAGGGCGCAGAATGCAGATATGTCCTATATACAGGGTGCAGATATGTCCTATATACAGGGTGCAGAATGCAGATATGTCCTATATACAGGGTGCAGATATGTCCTATATACAGGGTGCAGATATGTCCTATATACAGGGTGCAAAATGCAGATATGTCCTATATACAGGGTGCAAAATGCAGATATGTCCTATATACAGGGTGCAGATATGTCCTATATACAGGGTGCAAATATGTCCTATATACAGGGTGCAGAATGCAGATATATCCTATACAGGGCGCAGAATGAAGATATGTCCTATATACAGGGTGCAAATATGTCCTATATACAGGGTGCAGAATGCAGATATATCCTATACAGGGCGCAGAATGAAGATATGTCCTATATACAGGGCGCAGAATGCAGATATGTCCTATATACAGGGCGCAGAATGCAGATATGTCCTATATACAGGGTGCAGAATGCAGATATGTCCTATATACAGGGTGCAGAATGCAGATATGTCCTATATACAGGGTGCAGAATGCAGATATGTCCTATATACAGGGCGTAGAATGCAGATATGTCCTATATACAGGGCGTAGAATGCAGATATGTCCTATATACAGGGTGCAGAATCCAGGCGTGTGCTGTATACAATAAATATTCTTGAGAAAATGGAAAATAAATCGTGGGTGCTTTTTCATTTTAAATGGGGGGGTGCCAGATGTAGGATCCGCCCCGGGTGCCAAATGCTCTAGGTACGCCCCTGGCCTCATTTACTAATCTCTGGAGCAACTACACTTGCAAAGTACACAGTCTATTTGCCTTTTTTATATCATCCACTATGTATATAAACTTTAGTTTGCCGTATGAAGATTATGTGGCAAAAACAGGCAGAGTTTGTGCTTAGGACTTTAGGAGTTTGCCATAAGAAGCGTTGTGCATGTTTTCTTCTTGGTGTCCTGTGTCCCAGCTAAACCCCTGAAAATCGCTTTAGGCCTCATGCACACAAGACGCAGATGAAACCTCTGTTAAAAAAAAGCTGAAACGCGCGTTTAGAAACGCGCGTTTTGCCGCGTTTGCATGTCGCGTTTAGACGCGTTTAGACGCGTTTAGACGCGTTTGCGTTTAGACGCGTTTATAAAGATAACATCATGTAGACCCTCCCCAAGCTCTCAAAGCATTTTTTTTAACTATTTCTGCTATTTTGATCAGAGTGAGCAGCAGCAGCATAGAGAGCAGTTGTACACTTGCATTTGCCGTGTCACTTGCCACGGCACCTGCCACAAGTTGTGGATTGTCCACTTGCCACGTCACTTGCCACAAGTTGGGGATTGTCCACTTGCCACATCATCTGCCACGTCACCTGCCACAAATTGTGGATTGTCCATGTGCCACGTCACTTGCCACATCACCTGCCACGTCACTTGCCACGAGATGTGGATTGTCCACTTTCCACGTCATCTGCCATGCCACCTGCCACAAGCTGTGGATTGTCCACTTTCCACGTCACCAGCCACATCACCTGCCACAAGTTGTGGATTGTCTACTTGCCGCGTCACTTGCCACATCACCTGCCACGTCACTTGCCACGTCACCTGCCACAAGTTGTGGATTGTTCACTTGCCACGTCACCTGCCACGTCACCTGCCACGTCACCTGCCACAAGTTGTGGATTGTCCACTTGCCACGTCACTTGCCACAAGCTGTGGATTGTCCACTTGCCACATCACTTGCCACGTCACCTGCCACATCACTTGCCACGTCACCTGCCACAAGTTTTGGATTGTCCACTTGCCACGTCACTTGCCACGTCAGCTGCCACGTCACTTGCCACGAGATGTGGATTGTCCACTTTCCACGTCATCTGCCATGCCACCTGCCACAAGCTGTGGATTGTCCACTTGACACGTCACCAGCCACATCACCTGCCACAAGTTGTGGATTGTCCACTTGCCACGTGACTTGCCACATCACCTGCCACGTCACTTGCCACATCACCTGCCACAAGTTGTGGATTGTCTACTTGCCGCGTCACTTGCCACTTCACCTGCCACGTCACTTGCTACGTCACCTGCCACAAGTTGTGGATTGTTCACTTGCCACGTCACCTGCCACGTCACCTGCCACAAGTTGTGGATTGTCCACTTGCCACGTCACTTGCCACATGCTGTGGATTGTCCACTTGCCACATCACTTGCCACGTCACTTGCCACGTCACCTGCCACAAGTTTTGGATTGTCCACTTGCCACGTCAGCCGCCACGTCACTTGCCACATCACCTGCCACGTCACCTGCCACAAGTTGTGGATTGTCCACTTGCCACGTCACTTGCCACATCACCTGCCACGTCACTTGCCACGAGATGTGGATTGTCCACTTGCCATGTCACTTGCCACGTCACCTGCCACGTCACTTGCCACGTCAGCTGCCACGTCACTTGCCACAAGATGTGAATTGTCCACTTGTCACATCACCTGCCACATCACTTGCCACATCACCTGCCACAAGTTGTGGATTGTCCACTTGCCACGTCACTTGCCACATCACCTGCCACGTCACTTGCCACGAGATGTGGATTGTCCACTTGCCATGTCACTTGCCACGTCACCTGCCACGTCACTTGCCACGTCAGCTGCCACGTCACTTGCCACAAGATGTGGATTGTCCACTTGTCACATCACCTGCCACATCACTTGCCACATCACCTGCCACAAGTTGTGGATTGTCCACTTGCCACGTCACTTGCCACAAGATGTGGATTGTCCACTTTCCACATCACCTGCCATGCCATCTGCCACAAGTTGTGGATTGTCCACTTACCACGTCACCAGCCACATCACCTGCCACAAGTTGTGGATTGTCCACTTGCCACACCACTTTCCACGTCACCTGCCACGTCACCTGCCACAAGATGTGGATTGTCCACTTGCCACGTCACCAGCCACATCACCTGCCACAAGTTGTGGATTGTCCACTTGCCACGTCCCTTGCCACGTCCCCTGCCACGTCACCTGCCACAAGTGGATTGTCCACTTGCCACATCACTTGCCACATCACCTGCCACAAGTTGTGGATTGTCCACTTGCCACGTCACCTGACACAAGTTGTGGATTGTCCACTCGCCACGTCACTTGCCACATCCCCTGCCACAAGTGGATTGTCCACTTGCCACATCACTTGCCCCATCACCTGCCACAAGTTGTGGATTGTCCACTTGCCACGTCACCTGACACAAGTTGTGGATTGTCCACTCGCCACGTCACTTGCCACATCACCTTCCACAAGTGGATTGTCCACTTGCCACGTCACTTGCCACGTCCCCTGCCACAAGTGGATTGTCCACTTGCCACGTCACTTGCCACGTCCCCTTCCACAAGTGGATTGTCCACTTGCCACGTCACTTGCCACGTCCCCTGCCACAAGTGGATTGTCCACTTGCCACGTCACTTGCCACGTCACCTGCCACAAGTTATGGATTGTCCACTTGCCACGTCACATGCCAGTCACCTGCCACAAGTTGTTGATTTTCCACTTGCCACATCACCTGCCAAGTCACTTGCCGCGTCACCTGCCAGGTCACTTGCCACGTCACCTGCCACAAGTTGTCTATTGTCCACTTGCCACGTCACATGCCAGTCACCTGCCACAAGTTGTTGATTTTCCACTTGCCACGTCACCTGCCAAGTCACTTGCCGCGTCACCTGCCAGGTCACTTGCCACGTCACCTGCCACAAGTTGTCTATTGTCCACTTTCCACGTCACTTGCCACTTCACCTGCCACGTCACTTGCCACAAGTTGTGGATTGTCCACTTGCCACATCACTTGCCACCTGCCATGTCACTTGCCACAAGTTGTGGATTGTCCACTTGCAATTGCAATTGTTTAAAATATTTTTCTAATGGTTTTTCATCAGGCAGAGTTTGTGCTTAGGACTTTAGGAGTTTGCCATAAGAAGCGTTGTGCATGTTTTCTTCTTGGTGTCCTGTGTCCCAGCTAAACCCCTGAAAATCGCTTTAGGCCTCATGCACACGAGACGCAGATGAAACCTCTGTTAAAAAAAAGCTGAAACGCGCGTTTAGAAACGCGCGTTTTGCCGCGTTTGCATGTCGCGTTTAGACGCGTTTAGACGCGTTTAGACGCGTTTGCGTTTAGACGCGTTTATAAAGATAACATCATGTAGACCCTCCCCAAGCTCTCAAAGCATTTTTTTTAACTATTTCTGCTATTTTGATCAGAGTGAGCAGCAGCAGCATAGAGAGCAGTTGTACACTTGCATTTGCCGTGTCACTTGCCACGGCACCTGCCACAAGTTGTGGATTGTCCACTTGCCACGTCACTTGCCACAAGTTGTGGATTGTCCACTTGCAATTGCAATTGTTTAAAATATTTTTCTAATGGTTTTTCATCATTTGCAATCATTTTTGAGATTTTTAATGTAAAAAAAAAGGTCACCTTTAAAAACGCATATAAACGCAAACGCGGCTAAACGCGGTAGCGGCGTTTTGCCGCGTTTTGCCGCGTTTTGCGTCTGAAACGCAGAAATTTTTGTTTCTGAACGCATTTTTTTGCTTCTGGAAAAACGAGATTAAACGCAACTGCATATAAACGGAAAAAAACGAGACTGTGTGCATGGACACATAGGATAACATTGAATGAGTTCAGGTGCAGTTGAAAAAACTGTCCAACTGCATCTGAACGCGCGTTTAACTGCGTCTCGTGTGCATGAGGCTTTATATACACCTTTGCTTTTCACATGAGCCAGAATTTAAATATATCTACATGGCGACCACATTGTATTGCTTAATCTCCTGTGTCGTATGATATGTCGTAATTCTTGTCTTGTTGGAAGAGATATCCTGTGCACATCCGATTACACTATTATCACTATATAGTAGCATACAACAGTGCTGACACTAGGTAGTGTTTTTAGGATTTTAATTGTATTTTTTATTTTTCCATAGAATTACTCAGATATCACTACTGCTAGCTCTATTTGCACTTCAGCACATCCTAGCACTAGGAATCACCCACGCATTTAAAGGGTCTGTAACATCTTAACCACTTCAGCCCCGGACCAATTAACAGCCTAAGGACCAGAGGTCTTTTTACAATTTCGCACTGCACTGCTTTAACTGGTAATTGCGCGGTCATGCAATGTTGTACCCAAACGAAATTTGCGTCCTTTTCTTCCCACAAATAGAGCTTTCTTTTGGTGGTATTTGATTGCCTCTGCGATTTTTATTTTTTGCGATATAAATGGAAAAAGACCGAAAATTTTGAGAAAAAAAATAAATAAAAAATAGATATTTTCTACTTTTTGTTATAAGAAAAATCGAATAAACTAAATTTTAGTCATACATTTAGGGCAAAATGTATTCAGCCACATGTCTTTAGTAAAAAAAATGTCAATAAGCGTATATTTTTTGGTTTGCGCAAAAGTTATAGCATCTGGAATTTACACAGCTTTTAATTTATGACTGCCTATCTCATTTCTTGAGGTGCTAAAATGGCAGGGCAGTACAACCCCCCCCCCCAAATGACCCCATTTTGGAAAGTAGACACCCCAATGAAATTTCTGAGAGGCATGTTGAGCCCATTGAATATTTTTTTTTGTCCCAAGTGATTGAATAATGACAAAAAAAAAAAAAGTTTACAAAAAGTTGTCACTAAATGATATATTGCTCACACACATGCCATAGTTATATGTGGAATTGCACCCCAAAATATACTCTGCTGCTTCTTCTGAGTACAAGGATACCACATATGTGGGACTTTTTGGGAGTCTAGCTGCGTACGCCACCCCGAAAACCAATCACTGCCTTCAGGATTTCTAAGGGTGCAAATTTTTGATTTCACTCCTCACTACCTATCACAGTTTTGAAGGCCATAAAATGCCAAAATAACACAAACCCCCCCCCCCCAAATGACCTCATTTTGGAAAGTAGACACCCCAAGCTATTTACTGAGAGGCATGTTGAGTCCATGAAATAATTTATATTTTGCCACAAGTTGAAGGAATATTACAATTTTTTTTTTTTTTGCACAAAGTTGTCACTAAATGATATATTGCTCACACATGCTATGGGCATAAGTCAAATTACACCCCAAAATAAATTCTGCTGCTTCTCCCGAGTACGGGGATACCACATGTGGGGGACTTTTTGGGAGCCTAGCCACGTACTGGACCCCGAAAACCAAGCACTGCCTTCCGGATTTAAATATAAAACGCTACCAAAAAAAACTGTTAGCGATCGCAGGGATCAGGCCTGACTCTGCGAACGCTGCAGTTATGTGTTTAGTGTTTTGTAAGTGACAGTGATCGATCGATATTGCACTTGGGTGGGCTGGGCGGAGGGGCAAAACGCAGGTGCTAGCAGGTATCTGGGCTGATCCTGCTAACAATGCATTTTTTTGGAACCCTAAACTGCTGGGGACGCTAGTATAGATCTGATCAGATCAGATATTGATCTGTTCAGATTCTATACCACTACGGGAGGTGTATGCTTTGCGCGTAGTTGTTAGCGGTACTGGCACTAACCTAGCGCTGCCTGGGGCGATGCAGACCCTGACCCTAAAACCTAATTGATCTCACCTGCCGGGTGATCAGGGGGTTAAACCTTTATGGGTAATAAATGGTGGGTGCCCTGATGCTATAAAAAGCAAACTAACCAACCAGAGTCACCCGTAACACTTATACGGTGATCACTATATGGGGGTCCCTGACGCTATATAAAAACCTGATGGGGAACCTAAATAACTAACTGGCTAACCAGCGTCACCAGTGACACTTATACTGTGATCGCTGGTGAAAGGGTTAACTAGGGGCAATCAGGGGGTTAAAACCATTATTGGGTAGTATATCGGGGTACCTAGCGCTATAAAAACCTGGCGGTGAACCTAAAAAAAATAACTAGCTACCTAGCGACACCAGTGACACTAATGCAGCGATCAGAAAAACGATCGCTTAGTGACACTGGCAAAAGGGGGTGAAAGGGTTAACTAGGGGCAATCAGGGGGTTAAATCTTTATTAGGGGGTGGTAGGGGGCTACCCTGGACCTAACACTAACTGCCCTGACAGTTTTTACTTTTACAACTGACACTGAATGCAGTGATCAGTAAATAAATTATCACTGCAATCAGTGACACTGACGTGACGGGACGGGGGGGGGGGGGGGGGAGGGGGGTTGTGTGCCTATGTGTTATTTAGTGTCAGTGTAGTGTTTGGTGCAGACTTACTGTGTCTTCTGCTCGTAGTCCGGTCAATAATGGGACCCCCCACCCGCTGGAAGGCAAGCACGTACATGTACGTGCTTGTGCCTGTACATGCCATTGTAATGACGTACAATGGCATGCGGCGGTCCTTAAGTGGTTAAAGAACAGTACCATTTCTATTCCTTTCTTCGTATATTTTTCATGCAACGCCGTACCCAAACAAAAATTTTCATCATTTTGTGCACACAAATAGAGCTTTCTTTTGGTTGTATTTAATCAAAACTGGGTTTTTCTTTTTACTAAATAAATGGGGGGGGGAAAATAAAAAATAAAAAAAGAGAAAAGGAAGTGACTGAAAATTTTGAAAAAAATTAAATAAAAATGGTTTCCTCTTACAAAATTATGCAACTAAACAATCTTTCTTTGTGAATTTAGGTCAAAATGTATTCTGCTACATTTCTTTGGCAAAAATAACCCAAATCACTGTATATTAGTCTGTAGGAACATTAAAGAGTACACAAACTATAGATTATATATATATATATATATATATATATATATATATATATATATATATATACTGACGGCCTATTTCCCCTTAAGTCCCCCTGACTTACAGAATATGAATTTCATTGCTATATGCAGGCATGTCACCAAATTAAATCAATGCAGTTTATTTTGTTGTGATTAGCTGGGATTGAGCTAATCACAAGGTACACATGGCCTGTGATTGGCCCAGTCTGAACCATATGATCACAGCTAGCAGCACAATTGTATACAATGGATGGCTTCAAAGGAAGTCTTCCATTATGTACAACTGTCATGTGACCTGCTGTAATTGGTTACTGCAGTCACATGGTACCAACAGCAAGCCAGTACAGCGATCGGTCATCGTCTGTATCTGGTGGATGTAGCCGGTAACAGATTGCACCGGGATCTGGGAGGGAGTCAAACGAAGTCCATCTGGATCGACCAGAGATTCCCACCAGCGCCATGCGTGAACCAGTTAAAACAAAAAATTAACTAGTTATATCCAACAGCGTATCAATTTCCTTCGTTATACACAAGAGCTTGTTGAAATGCTGCACTGAGAGAAATATGAAGGCCGTCATTGTGGATTAGGTTGCCTTCTGGTCTCTGGACAGCATACAGTACTTGCATGCAGCTAGTGAAATGAAGCTTTCTGATCTGCATTCTTGTCCAAGGAAAGAAACAGTGGGATTTACTAAAACTGGAGAGTACAAACTCTGGTGCAGCTGTGAATGGTAGCCAGTTTCTAACTTCAGCTTGTTCATTTAAGCTTTTTACTGTATTACTGTATAACATGCACCCCCAATTTTAACCACTTCAGTACAGGGCACTTTAACCCCTTCCAGCGCTATCGCACTTTGAATGACAAATTTTACACTCATGCAACACTGGACCCAAATGATTTTGATCATTACACACACACACACACACGGAGATCTCTTTTGGTGGCATTTGATCACCTCTGCAGTTTGTTTTGCACTTTAACCAGTTCCCGACCAGCGCACGCCGATGTACGTCGGTAGTATGGCACAGGCAGGTAAATATCCTCTGTGTACTCTGGACATGTCTCTGGGCCTTCATCCCTTCTAATCTATCCCATGTATCCTCTGTGTACTCTGGACATGTCTCTGGGCCTCCATCCCTTCTAATCTAACAGGGGGAACTCTGCGAACCCTGATGCAAAGGGCAATGCTGCAGACCCTGATGTAAGTGGGAACTCTGATGTAAATGGGAATGCAGTGGACTCTGATATAAGGTGGTCTCTGGTGACCAGAGCACCCCTTACATCAGAGTTCCTCCTTAGATCATGCTCTGTAGCATTTTCCTTTGCCTTGGGGAAGAATCCTGTGGACTCTGATGTAAAGGGGAATGCCGGGAAATGTTATGGGGGGGGGGAACTCTGGTGACCAGAGACCACCTTCCGCAGAGTGAATACACTAGGGGGGGGGGGGTGTTACTGAGATGATGGGAAACCTTTATATGAGTGCCCTCTTGTCACTGACCTCCTCTCCAGTGCAGCGTGCAGGGCTCAGTTAGACGGCTCCAGGTTGGTGGTTCTGGTTTTTATTCTATAGTCTCTTCTCCACAGTCCATACACATCTGACTCCTCGCATAATCCCAATCCTGGCGGTGCTCTTACTCTTGATTCCTCTCCAGACTCCCCCCTAAGAGACTGCAGACACGTTAAAAGACAAGAGATAGTCAGAGATTGCAGACAGGACACAGGAGGTGGCTAGAGGCTACAGACATGGTACAAGAGGGGGTCGGAACATGTGCACAGGATACAGGAGGCAGTCAGTGGATGTGGAAATGGTACAGGGGGTGGTCAGAGTATGCAGACATGTGGGGGGAGCAAACAGAGGGGTTCCCCGTGTAAGTTTTGGACACAGAGGGATCAGTCATGTAGGGGGATCACACAGTGGGGTGAAGTCCTTATAAGAGCTGTCACAGGAGGGCCCTCACACAGGACACATGGCTGGCAGGGCAGTGAGGTTGGCGCACACAGGGTGATCAGGTTCCTGTTCTTAGGGGAGGTGGGGTCCTGATCCCCAGGGCAGATGGGGTCCCTAGGTGAGATGAAGTCCCCGTTCCCAGGGGAGATGGAGTTCCTGTCCCCAGGAGAGAGGGGGGTCCCTGTCCCCAGGAGAGAAGGGGGCACCTGTCCCCAGGAGAGAAGGGGGTCCCTGTCCTCAGGAGAGAAGGGGGTCCCTGTCCTAAGGGGGAGAAGGTTTCCCTGTCCTAAGGGGGGAGAAGGTTTCCTTGTCCTCAGGGGGGAGAAGGGGGTCTCTGTCTTGGGGGGAGGGGGTCCTCAGAGGGGGGAGGGGTTCCCTCTCCTGGGGGGGGGGGTTGGAAGGGGGTCCCTGTTCTGGGGAAAGATGGAGTGGGATATGGGATGGTCTCACTTACCATGGCATGCAGGTCCCTCATTTATGCCCGTCTGGGCTCCCTCCAGCAGCACAGATGGGTGATCAGCATATCCCCAGGGAGCACAGCTACGGCTTGACAATCTGGCAGCAATTGATGGGTACAGTGGCTGTGTTTGATAGCACAGTGGCGGCAATTTATGGGCACAGTGGTTTTGTTTGAAGGGCACAGTGAGCCAGGGTTTGCTGGGCACGGTGAGGCGGTGTTCGCTGGGCACAGCGGGGTGTTTGCTGGGCACAGTGAGGCGGCGATTTCTAGTCACAGTGAGGTGGTGTTTGCCGCATTGTGCCCCAAACGCACACACTGTCCCCAAACGCAGGCATTGTGCCCCAAACACACACACTGTCCCCAAACGCAGGCATTGTGCCCCAAACACACACACTGTCCCCAAACGCAGGCATTGTGCCCCAAATGCACACACTGTCCCCAAACGCGGACATTGTGCCCATATTCTGCTGATTTAATAAATACACTGCATATTCTGATTAACCACTTGAGACCCGCGCTATAGCCGAATGACGGCTACAGCGCGGATCTCCTTTTCCGGGACGACGTCAATAGACGTAGTCCCGTGCACGAGCACCCTGCGCGCCCCCTGAGGGGCGCGCGCGGCGCGCTCTGTGATCGGCGAGTCTATGAGACTCGCCTGATCACCGATCCGTGCAAGGGGTCGATCCTGACCCCTTATCACGTGATCAGCTGTCAGCCAATGACAGCTGATCATGTGATATAACGGAGCCGGTAATCGGCTATTATTCCTCCTCGCGCTGACAGCGCGAGGAGAAAAAAAAAGCCGATCACCGGCGGCCGTGATCGGGACATCAGTCCCGATTACGGCCATCCCTGCTAGTGCCCACCTGCCCCCTGCCAGTGCCCACCTGCCCCCTGCCAGTGCCACATTAATAAAAAGTAGGTGCCCCCCGTCAGTGCCACCCAGCAGTGCCCACAGTGCCACCCAGCAGTGCCCACAGTGCCACCCAGCAGTGCCCACAATCTGCCTCAACAAAGGTGCTGCACCCCAGTGCCACATATCCGTGCCCATCAGTGTCATCTACCAGTGCCCAGCAGTGCCGCCCATCAGTGCCCAGCAGTGCCACCTATCAGAGCCACCTATCAGTGCCCATCAGTCCCATCTATCAGTGGTACCTATCAGTGCCCATCTGTGCCACCCATCTGTGCCACCCATCCGTTCCATCTTATCTGTGCCCATCTTTGCCCATCAGTGCCGCCTTGTCTGTGCCTATTAGTGCCGCCTTAACTATGCCTATCAGTGCAGCCTATCAGTGCCCACCAATGCAGCCTATCAGTGCCCACCAATGCAGCCCATCAGTGCCCACCAGTGCAGCCTATCAGTGCCGCCTCATCAGCGCACTTCAATGAAGGAGAAAAATGACCCGTTTGTAAAATTTTATAACAAACTATTAAACATGATTTTTTTTTTTTCCTTCTTTTTTTGTTTGTTTAGCAAAAAATAAAATTCTGAGCTGTAATTAAATACCACCAAAAGAAAGCTCTATTTGTGGGAAAAAAATGATAAAAATTTCATTTGGGTACAGTGTTGTATGCCCGCGCAATTGTCATTCAAAGTGCATCAGCGCTGAAAGCTGAAAATTGGTCTGGGACTGAGGGGGGTTTAAGTGCCCAGTAAGCAAGTGGTTAAAAAAATACTATACATATTGGTGCTGCCGATGATATAATAAAGCCATCGCCCGCCCAAGTCTATCAATTTTCATCACCTATAAGAATGTGCTTGAGTGCATAATTTTTCTTATCAGTAAACAAAGATCCCGCGCATGTGCGATTGCTGTTAATAGCAGCTGAAGCCATAATTTTTCTTCACCATAAGCTCCGCCCGCCCACTCGCAAGTCTCCGCCCACTCGAGTGTATAATTTTTAACCACCGCTTAAGATTCAGGGGAATGTTAGTGGGGTGGGCGGGGCTGCTGCTGACGTTCTAAGCATCTGTTCAGCTCCGCCCGCCCCCCGCAAGTCTCCGTGTATCATTTTTAACCACCGCGTAAATAAAGATCTTGCGCATGCGCCGTTAATATCACGGACTTGGCGCATGCGCAGTAAAGGCCCGCGGTCAGCTGTTACAGTGACGGAGCCGCACCGGAAGTGACGGGGTGAGGAATTTTCATAAGTCGCAGGAAATTTTACCACACCGGCGCCATTTTGAGCGTATCTTAGCTACGTTGAAGACCTGGTATCTCCTGTGACAGAAAACAACAGCGCCCCACAGCGGAATCTTCAGCGATTACAGCCACAGCTCTGATCGGAGATAGATAGTAAGTGTCATTATTCTCCATGTAATCTTCCCAATGAGGCCGCCACCAGGGGGACAGCCGGATAGATGTAGGGGGCGGGGTCCGAGTGTCTCCAGGGGCCCCATGAGACTCTTTACTACAAACCTGTCAGGGGAGGTGCTAATATAAAGTCCGGAGCCCAGTGCGAGTCCGACACTGAGCTCCGGGACCGGCCTGCAGGGGGCGCTCTAGTGTGGTCACCCCGGACACCTTTCCTCTGTTCCCCGCATCTCTTGTAGGATGCCTGGACCCCCCACACACAGCGATCGCCCCTCCATCCCTCCTCCCCGCCGATAGGCTGTACACTGAGGAACCCTCCCCCTCCGATCTTCTCATCTACACCCCCAGGAGGAGGGGTACATGGGTGGCGGCCCGTCCATAGAGAGCTCTGCCCCCCGTGCAGTCCAACAAAAAAAAAGTTAGAAAAAAAAATGTCTATATATATATATATATATATATATATATATATATACATTTAAGCATGTCCCTTTAAAAAACAATGTCTTTATGTGCACTGTGTCCTGGCACCGGGCGCAGTGCAATATGGGAAGCGCCCACGTCTATGCAATCAAAAGATTGCAGACGCGGCGCTTCATTTGCCCCAAAAAACTGTCTCTGTGGCGCGGGCGATTGCGCCACAGCTTCCGGCGCGGTGTCCTGGCCGGGCGAGTGCATAGTCTTGCACTTTCAGTTCTAATGGGCGGTGCTTCCGATGTCACTCCAGGAAATGACGTTCGCACTCTGCTGCTCAGTGGAACCTCCCGCCTGAGAGGAGCGGGTAACGCATGCTTTTTTCGTGGCAGGACAGCTTACCTCCCCCTTCATACTCGGTCGGTGGAACCCCCCGGAACACCCCAAGCCTGAAACCCCCCCCCCCAACAACCCAATTTTTCATATTTGGTGGTCAGCGGCACAGCAGCCATCACACACCCCCACCCCCCAATACTCAGATATGTGCAACTTGCAGAATGCAGATATATGCGATGTAAAGGTTGCAGAATGCAGATATATGCGACTTGCAGGTTGCAGAATGCAGATATGTGCGACTTGCAGAATGCAGATATGTGTGACTTGCAGGTTGCAGAATGCAGATAAGTGCAACTTGCAGGTTGCAGAATGCAGATATGTGCGACTTGCAGGTTGCAGAATGCAGATATGTGCGACTTTCAGAATGCAGATATGTGCGACTTGCAGGTTGCAGAATGCAGATACGTGCGCCTTGCAGAATGCAGATATGTGTGACTTGCAGAATGCAGATATGTGCGACTTGCAGAATGCAGATATGTGCCACTTGTAGGTTGTAGAATGCAGATATGTGGGACTTGCAGGTTGCAGAATGCAGATATGTGCGATTTGCAGAATGCAGATATGTGCGATGTACAGGTTACAGAATGCAGATATGTGCGATGTAAAGGTTGCAGAATGCAGATATGTGGGATTGCAGGTTGCAGAATGCAGATATGTGCGACTTGCAGGTTGCAGAATGCAGATATGTGCGACTTGCAGAATGCAGATATGTGCGACTTGCAGAATGCAGATATGTGGGATTGCAGGTTGCAGAATGCAGATATGTGCCACTTGTAGGTTGCAGAATGCAGATATGTGGGACTTGCAGGTTGCAGAATGCAGATATGTGCGATTTGCAGAATGCAGATAAGTGCAACTTGCAGGTTGCAGAATGCAGATATGTGCGACTTGCAGGTTGCAGAATGCAGATATGTGCGACTTTCAGAATGCAGATATGTGCGACTTGCAGGTTGCAGAATGCAGATACGTGCGCCTTGCAGAATGCAGATATGTGTGACTTGCAGAATGCAGATATGTGCGACTTGCAGAATGCAGATATGTGCCACTTGTAGGTTGTAGAATGCAGATATGTGGGACTTGCAGGTTGCAGAATGCAGATATGTGCGATTTGCAGAATGCAGATATGTGCGATGTACAGGTTACAGAATGCAGATATGTGCGATGTAAAGGTTGCAGAATGCAGATATGTGGGATTGCAGGTTGCAGAATGCAGATATGTGCGACTTGCAGGTTGCAGAATGCAGATATGTGCGACTTGCAGAATGCAGATATGTGCGACTTGCAGAATGCAGATATGTGGGATTGCAGGTTGCAGAATGCAGATATGTGCCACTTGTAGGTTGCAGAATGCAGATATGTGGGACTTGCAGGTTGCAGAATGCAGATATGTGCGATTTGCAGAATGCAGATATGTGCGATGTACAGGTTACAGAATGCAGATATGTGCGATGTAAAGGTTGCAGAATGCAGATATGTGCGATGTAAAGGTTGCAGAAGGCAGATATGTGAGACTTGCAGGTTGCAGAATGCAGATATGTGCGATTTTCAGAATGCAGATATGTGCGATGTACAGGTTACAGAATGCAGATATGTGCGACTTGCAGGTTGCAGAATGCAGATATGTGCAACTTGCAGAATGCAGATATGTGGGATTGCAGAATGCAGATATGTGGGATTGCAGGTTGCAGAATGCAGATATGTGCCACTTGTAGGTTGCAGAATGCAGATATGTGGGACTTGCAGGTTGCAGAATGCAGATATGTGCGATTTGCAGAATGCAGATATGTGCGATTTGCAGAATGCAGATATGTGCGATGTAAGGGTTGCAGAATGCAGATATGTGCGATGTAAAGGTTGCAGAAGGCAGATATGTGCGACTTGCAGAATGCAGATATGTGCGACTTGCAGGTTGCAGAATGCAGATATGTGCGATGTTCAGGTTGCAGAATGCAGATATGTGCGATGTACAGGTTGCAGAATGCAGATATATGCGACTTGCAGGTTGCAGAATGCAGATATGTGCGATGTACAGGTTTCAGAATGCAGACATGTGCGATGTAAAGGTTTCAGAATGCAGATATGTGTGACTTGCAGGTTTGCAGAATGCAGATATGTGTGACTTGCAGAATGCAGATGTGTACGATGTACAGGCTTCAGAATGCAGATATGTGCGATGTACAGGTTCCCTATGTGTCCTCATCACAGGGACCCCTCTGTGTCCTCATCACTAGTGATGGCCGAACGGTTCGCCCGGCGGTCGTTTCGCGGCGAATTTCCGACTTTCGCCGTCCGCGGGTTCGAACGCCTTTTTCCGTCGTTCGCCCCGGCGGACTTACGTGTTTAATGTATACAAGAACTTTAACCTTTCGTGACACGTTTATCATGTGTTACAGGACAACCAATTGAGACATGACAGCTCATGGACACTTGGACATTCCCCCTAACCTATAAATACACCCGATCCGGTGGCCATTTTACATTCTTTCTTCTGTCACTGTAGGGAAAGGATCCTGTGTGGAGTAGGGACAGAGAAAACGCTAGCTATTTGGTACACAAAAGTTCTTTTCAGGACTGGTATAGGTGTTAGGTCAGCAGCCTGAGTTTCTTTTGTCAGTTTAGATAAAGGGACAGAGCGCTGTATGCTGCTATTTTAGGGACAGCTCAGCCAGATTAGTCTTTCTTCATCATCATCATCATCATCATCATTAGCTGTTACTATCAGGTCCACAAAAGAGCTGTTCCAGCTAATCGTTCCAGCCTACTCTTTTTTGCCAATTTGTATAGGGACAGGCAGGAAGCAGTGTGTCAGGCAGTGAGGATAATTTTAAAGACTTGCTGTTACTATTAGTTCCACAAAGGTTCTTTTCAGGACTGGTATCAGTGGTACGGTAATAGGCTTGTACACGTATAATATTCTTTCTTCCAAATATAGAAAGAATATTATACTTGACTGCTGCCCTTCTGCTGCAGTCTGCTAATCATTCACAACTCACTTGTTCCACAAAGCTCTTTATCAGGACTGGTAACTTGGTCTGTCTAGGGTGCTACGGTACATAGGCTTGGGTGCGGTACAGTCTGCTGTTCTGTAAGGACCGCTATCGGTCCACAATACATAGGGTTGCCGTGCACTACTGCTGACCGCTGCCCTATACTGCAGCAGTCCTTCAGCGGTATAGGGACTGACGCACAGTCTGCTAAACACTAATACACAACCTGCTTGGTCCACAAAAGTTCTTATAAGGACTGGTAACTTGGTATAGGGTGCTACGGTACATAGGCCTGAGTGCAGTACAGTCTGCTGTTCTGTAAGGACCGCTATCGGTCCACAATACATAGGGTTGCCGTGCACTACTGCTGACCGCTGCCCTATACTGCAGCAGTCCTTCATTGGTATAGGGACTGACGTACAGTCTGCTAATCACTAACACACAACCTGCTTGGTCCACAAAAGTTCTTATAAGGACTGGTAACTTGGTATAGGGTGCTACGGTACATAGGCCTGAGTGCGTTACAGTCTGCTGTTCTGTAAGGACCGCTATCGGTCCACAATACATAGGGTTGCCGTGCACTACTGCTGACCGCTGCCCTATACTGCAGCAGTCCTTCATTGGTATAGGGACTGACGTACAGTCTGCTAATCACTAACACACAACCTGCTTGGTCCACAAAAGTTCTTATAAGGACTGGTAACTTGGTATAGGGTGCTACGGTACATAGGCCTGAGTGCGTTACAGTCTGCTGTTCTGTAAGGACCGCTATCGGTCCACAATACATAGGGTTGCCGTGCACTACTGCTGACCGCTGCCCTATACTGCAGCAGTCCTTCAGCGGTATAGGGACTGACGTACAGTCTGCTAAACACTAATACACAACCTGCTTGGTCCACAAAAGTTCTTATAAGGACTGGTAACTTGGTATAGGGTGCTACGGTACATAGGCTTGAGTGCGGTACAGTCTGCTGTTCTGTAAGGACCACTATCGGTCCACAATAGATAGGGTTGACGTGCACCACTGCTGACCGCTCACCTATACTGCAGCAGTCCTTCAGCGGTATAGGGACTGACGTACAGTCTGCTAATCACTAACACACAACCTGCTTGTTCCACAAAAGTTCTTATAAGGACTGGTAACTTGGTATAGGGTGCTACGGTACATAGGCCTGAGTGCGTTACAGTCTGCTGTTCTGTAAGGACCGCTATCGGTCCACAATACATAGGGTTGCCGTGCACTACTGCTGACCGCTGCCCTATACTGCAGCAGTCCTTCATTGGTATAGGGACTGACGTACAGTCTGCTAATCACTAACACACAACCTGCTTGGTCCACAAAAGTTCTTATAAGGACTGGTAACTTGGTATAGGGTGC
Organism: Lithobates pipiens; assembly: GCF_037356315.1. Lineage (NCBI taxonomy): Eukaryota > Metazoa > Chordata > Amphibia > Anura > Ranidae > Lithobates > Lithobates pipiens. The sequence continues at coordinate 46,566,758 of NW_027507784.1, forward strand.
TACGGTACATAGGCCTGAGTGCAGTACAGTCTGCTGTTCTGTAAGGACCGCTATCGGTCCACAATACATAGGGTTGCCGTGCACTACTGCTGACCGCTGCCCTATACTGCAGCAGTCCTTCATTGGTATAGGGACTGACGTACAGTCTGCTAATCACTAACACACAACCTGCTTGGTCCACAAAAGTTCTTATAAGGACTGGTAACTTGGTATAGGGTGCTACGGTACATAGGCCTGAGTGCGTTACAGTCTGCTGTTCTGTAAGGACCGCTATCGGTCCACAATACATAGGGTTGCCGTGCACTACTGCTGACCGCTGCCCTATACTGCAGCAGTCCTTCATTGGTATAGGGACTGACGTACAGTCTGCTAATCACTAACACACAACCTGCTTGGTCCACAAAAGTTCTTATAAGGACTGGTAACTTGGTATAGGGTGCTACGGTACATAGGCCTGAGTGCGTTACAGTCTGCTGTTCTGTAAGGACCGCTATCGGTCCACAATACATAGGGTTGCCGTGCACTACTGCTGACCGCTGCCCTATACTGCAGCAGTCCTTCAGCGGTATAGGGACTGACGTACAGTCTGCTAAACACTAATACACAACCTGCTTGGTCCACAAAAGTTCTTATAAGGACTGGTAACTTGGTATAGGGTGCTACGGTACATAGGCTTGAGTGCGGTACAGTCTGCTGTTCTGTAAGGACCGCTATCGGTCCACAATACATAGGGTTGCCGTGCACTACTGCTGACCGCTGCCCTATACTGCAGCAGTCCTTCATTGGTATAGGGACTGACGTACAGTCTGCTAATCACTAACACACAACCTGCTTGGTCCACAAAAGTTCTTATAAGGACTGGTAACTTGGTATAGGGTGCTACGGTACATAGGCCTGAGTGCAGTACAGTCTGCTGTTCTGTAAGGACCGCTATCGGTCCACAATACATAGGGTTGCCGTGCACTACTGCTGACCGCTGCCCTATACTGCAGCAGTCCTTCATTGGTATAGGGACTGACGTACAGTCTGCTAATCACTAACACACAACCTGCTTGGTCCACAAAAGTTCTTATAAGGACTGGTAACTTGGTATAGGGTGCTACGGTACATAGGCCTGAGTGCGTTACAGTCTGCTGTTCTGTAAGGACCGCTATCGGTCCACAATACATAGGGTTGCCGTGCACTACTGCTGACCGCTGCCCTATACTGCAGCAGTCCTTCAGCGGTATAGGGACTGACGTACAGTCTGCTAAACACTAATACACAACCTGCTTGGTCCACAAAAGTTCTTATAAGGACTGGTAACTTGGTATAGGGTGCTACGGTACATAGGCTTGAGTGCGGTACAGTCTGCTGTTCTGTAAGGACCGCTATCGGTCCACAATACATAGGGTTGCCGTGCACTACTGCTGACCGCTGCCCTATACTGCAGCAGTCCTTCATTGGTATAGGGACTGACGTACAGTCTGCTAATCACTAACACACAACCTGCTTGGTCCACAAAAGTTCTTATAAGGACTGGTAACTTGGTATAGGGTGCTACGGTACATAGGCTTGAGTGCGGTACAGTCTGCTGTTCTGTAAGGACCGCTATAGGTCCACAATAGATAGGGTTGACGTGCACCACTGCTGACCGCTCACCTATACTGCAGCAGTCCTTCAGCGGTATAGGGACTAAGAGTTTTGTCACAGGGTCATTTAAAAAATGACATGCAGAGGAAGAGGCAGGCCCTTCCGCAGGGGTGGTAGGGGTAGGGCAGGAGCAACAGGCTTGAGCCAAAGTGGGAAGTTGCAGAAGGTGCGTTCAATTACTTTAAAGGATGCACCAGACTTGGTTGAGTGGCTCGCTCAGCCTTACTCTTCTGCACCCTCCTCATCCTCTCGATCTGCACCCTCTTCTTCACTCTCTGCTATGTGCACCCCCAAAGACACTACCACCAACAACACGACCACCACCACCACCACCACATACCTTCCGCTTGAGTCACTGGAATTATTTTCCGATCCATATCAAGAGGACATTTCTGATGCGCAGCCACTCTTGGTATTGGATCAGGAAGAGGAGGTAGCAACAAGCGCTACTCAGCAGTCTGACGCCAGTACCCAGATCAGCCCAAGGAGGAGGTTGGTCCCCGGTGTTGCTGCCTACTCTACTTATAGCGGTGGGGAAGGTGACGTTGATGATGACGTGTCTAGTGATGTCACGTGGGTGCCCACAAGAGAGGAAGAGGAGGGGAGTTCAGAGGGAGATATGGACCAGCAGATAGGGAGGAGAAGCAGCAATGACTTACATTGCACAGCAGGGACAAAGCAGACTGCAAATGTATCAGGAGCGAGTCATCGACCATGTACGGTCACATCTGGCGCTCCCAGGACACCGGCACATGGCTCCGCAGTGTGGGCTTTTTTTAACGTGTCCGCTGCTGACAATAGCGTTGCCATCTGCAATCTTTGCAGTCAACGCGTTAGTCGCGGTAAGCCCAATACTCACCTAGGGACGACCGCCTTAAGAAGGCACATGAGCAGCCATCACCGAGCCCAGTGGGAGCAACGGAACACACAAAGCCACACTGCAGGCTCTCACCGTCCAGCCTCGTCTTCTACTTCTCCTTCTCCTCTCTCCTCACAATTGTCCTCCACTCCACCTTCCATCACGCCAAGCTCACATTTTTCTGCAAAAAGGCAGGCTTCCGTGGGCCTAATGTTTGAGCGTAAAAAAATGATGACGCCGGATAACCCTCTTGCCCAACGGTTGGCGGCTGGCTTGTCAGAACTCATAGCCCGCCAACTACTGCCATATAAACTGGTGGACTCGGAGGCCTTTCGCAAATTTGTGGCCATTGGAACACCACAATGGAAGGTCCCAGGAAGGAAGTATTTCTCAGAGAAGGGCATCCCAGAGCTATATGGCCATGTTCAGCGGCAAGTGAATGTATCTCTGGCACACAGTGTCGGTGCCAAGATACATCTGACCACAGACACGTGGTCTAGCAAACACGGGCAGGGAAGGTATATCAGTTTTACTGCCCACTGGGTGAACCTTCTGACGGCCGTCAAGCATGTAACCCGTGGCACCCGTGTAGATTTGGTTTTACCGCCACGGATTGCATGCAGGCCTGACTCTTCTTCTCCTCCTCCTACTCCATCCTCCTCCCTCTCCTCCTCAGCTGCCTCCTCCTTTTCCGCTGCTAGCGTCTCTTCCACTGCACCGCCCAAGCTCCCCAGAACCTATTCCACATGCCAGGTGAGACGTTGCCATGCCGTGCTGCGTCTGTTGTGCCTGGAAGCAAAGAGCCACACTGGCCCGGCACTCCTTTCAGCTTTGCGTTCACAGGCAGATGAGTGGCTAACACCGCTCAATTTGACAGTTGGTAAAGTGGTGTGTGACAACGGTGCCAATCTGCTTAGCGCATTGAAACAGGGCAAAATCACGCACGTGCCGTGCATGGCACACGTCTTAAACTTGGTCGTGCAGCGATTCCTTGTCAAATACCCTGGGGTCCAGGACATCTTGCGGCAGGCAAGGAAAATCTCGGCCCATTTCAGAAGATCTTACACGGCCATGGCTCGCCTTGCTGACATTCAGCGGCGACACCATCTGCCGGTCAGACGTCTTATTTGCGATTGCCCGACGCGATGGAACTCAACCTTCTATATGCTTGATAGGCTGCTCCAGCAGAAACGTGCAGTTAACGTCTACCTGTATGAACTCTGCGAAAGAAACGGTTCTGGGGAGCTGGGTTTTTTTTCACCGCGCCAGTGGCTGCTCATGCGCGACACATGCAGACTTCTGCGGCCATTTGAGGAGATCACCAAACTGGTCAGTCGCAGCCATGGCGCCATCAGTGACATGGTACCTTATGCCTTCTTTCTGGAGCGTGCATTGCGTCGTGTCATTGATCAGGCTGTGGAGGAGCAGGAGCGGGAAGATGAGGAAGTCGCAATGCTGGATGAATTCCCAGGGGGGGCTACTCTATCTGAGACAAGTCAACAACAGGAGTCTGATGAGGAGTCAGAGGAGGATGGTGCCGGGGCGGATGAGCAGGAGCAAGAAGAGCATGCTTTAAACCTTTCTGGGATCCCTGTTGTGCGAGGATGGGGAGAGGAGAATGAAGAGGACGACATTATCCTGGATGATGAGCAGGAGCCAGGCCACCACACCGCTTCCACTTTAGTGCAAATGGGGGCCTTCATGCTCCAGTGTTTTAATAGGGACCCCCGTATAAAAAGCATGAGGGTCAAGGACCAGTACTGGGTGGCAACGTACTTAGACCCCCGGTACAAACACAAAATGGCGGAAATGTTACCGCCGTCGCAGAGGGCTGTCAGAATGCAGCACTTCCAGGCCTTGCTTCGAGAAATGCTGCATTCTGCTTTTGCGTGCGCTGGCAGAGGAGCAATTCCCACTCCCAGAGAAGGATTTGCGGGTACCAATCCAACAGCGCCTGCAAGAAGAGGCCGGTTTGAAGATGTGTTGGTGACTTCGGATATGAGGTCATTCTTTCAGCCGACCCATCGACAGGTGTCATCCGGATCCAGCATCAGGGAACGCCTAGACCGTCAGGTGTCCGACTACATTGGGTTAACGGCCGATGTGGACGCTCTGAGGAGTGATGAACCCCTAGACTACTGGGTGGGCAGGCTTGACCTCTGGCCAGAGCTTGCCCAATTTGCAATCGAACTGTTGGCTTGCCCCTCATCCAGTGTCCTGTCCGAAAGGACGTTCAGCGCAGCAGGGGGGATTGTGACCGATAAGCGTACTCGCCTAGCTCACCACAGTGTTAACTACCTCACATTTCTAAAAATGAATGAGGCATGGATCTCGGAGGAATTCAACACATGTGATCAGTAGACCATGTATATGTCTATAAACAATTTTTGGAATCAAGCACACAGACCTTCTTAATTCATTTGGCTCACTTCCCTGACCCAAAAAAGCACACCGTACTATATGCCCCTACCCTCCTCTTTGAAGAGGTTGAGCGGTGTCATATTTCTACTGGGGCTGCTTATTATGAGGGGTTCCCACCATCCCTGTGCTGTGCTGACTTCCTCCTGGGTGTTCTTATTATGAGGGGATCACACCATCCCTGTGCTGTGCTGACTTCCTCCTGGGGGTTCTTATTATGAGGGGATCACACCATCCCTGTGCTGTGCTGACTTCCTCCTGGGGCTGCTTACGGTGCTGCTGTCAGCGCTGTATGTCACGGAGCTGCTGTCAGCGCTGTATGTCACGGAGCTGCTGTCAGCGCTGTATGTCACGGAGCTGCTGTCAGCGCTGTATGTCACGGAGCTGCTGTCAGCGCTGTATGTCACGGAGCTGCTGTCAGCGCTGTATGTCACGGAGCTGCTGTCAGCGCTGTATGTCACGGAGCTGCTGTCAGCGCTGTATGTCACGGAGCTGCTGTCAGCGCTGTATGTCACGGAGCTGCTGTCAGCGCTGTATGTCACGGAGCTGCTGTCAGCGCTGTATGTCACGGAGCTGCTGTCAGCGCTGTATGTCACGGTGCTGCTGTCAGCGCTGTATGTCACGGAGCTGCTGTCAGCGCTGTATGTCACGGAGCTGCTGTCAGTGCTGTATGTCACGGAGCTGCTGTCAGCGCTGTATGTCACGGAGCTGCTGTCAGCGCTGTATGTCACGGAGCTGCTGTCAGCGCTGTATGTCACGGTGCTGCTGTCAGCGCTGTATGTCACGGAGCTGCTGTCAGCGCTGTATGTCACGGAGCTGCTGTCAGCGCTGTATGTCACGGAGCTGCTGTCAGCGCTGTATGTCACGGAGCTGCTGTCAGCGCTGTATGTCACGGAGCTGCTGTCAGCGCTGTATGTCACGGAGCTGCTGTCAGCGCTGTATGTCACGGAGCTGCTGTCAGCGCTGTATGTCACGGAGCTGCTGTCAGCGCTGTATGTCACGGTGCTGATGTCAGTGCTCTGTATTACGGTGCTGCTGTCAGTGCTCTGTATCTCCTGCACCCTCTTGTTTGCCTACCCTGGTCCCTGACCTTCCCTCTCCTCCATTGCCTTCATTAGCTCCATAGTCCTGAATTGTCAGAACAATTTCCCAAATAAAAAAAAAATGCTTGTAGTTATCGATCCCAAATTCACCTCATACATGTATTATGCTATTGTCCAGGTGGTGGGACTACGTGCTACCCCCTAATAATTACCCCGTGGCCGCAAATTCGACCTAAAGGTTTGCGAAATTCGCCTCCCATTGAAGTCAATGGAGCCCGCGGCGAACGGTCGTTTTCGCGAACGTTTGTGCCCGTTCGCGTTTCGCGTTCGCGAAACGTCCCGTCGGAAGTTCGTCCATCACTACTCATCACTGGGGCCCCTCTCCTGCCCCAGACCTAAAGTTGTGTAAGGGGCCCCAAAATTTTGGCTGGATCCGTGTGTGTGTGTTCTCTCCTCCTTTCTGGTTTGAGGGAAGAGAGATCGGACACCCTACCCGGCCGGTGGCCCCCCGGACACCCTACCCGGCCGGTGGCCCCCCGGACACCCTACCTGGCCGGTGCCCCCCCGGACACCCTACCTGGCCGGTGGCCCCCCGGACACCCTACCCGGCAGGGGCCCCCCGGGCACCCTACCCGGCAGGGGCCCCTACCTGTCCTGCAGGGCTATTTTTCTCCTCGCACTGACAGAGTGAGGAGAAAAAAAAAAAAGCTGATCACCGGTGGCTGTGAGAGGGATGATCACAGAGAGCTGCCGCCAGCTCCTCAGTCCCCACCTGTGCCACCTGCCAGTGCCACCTAGCAGTAGAAAACAGTGCCACCTACTAGTGCCCATCAGTGCCCCCTATCATTGCCTCATCAACAGTGCTGCACATCAGTGTCACCTACCAGGGCCACCCATCAGTGTCCATCAGTGCAGCCTATCAGCGCATATCGATGAAGGAAAAAAATGACCTGTTTGCAAAATTTTATAACAAACTATGAAACATGATTTTTTTTTTTTTTTCAAGATTTTACTTTTTTTCTGTTTGTTTAGCAAAAAATAAAAATCCCATCTGTGATTAAATACCACTAAAAGAAAGCTCTATTTGTGTGAAAAAATGATCATTTGGGTACAGTGTTGTATGACCGTGCAATTGTCTTTCAAAGTGTATCAGCGCTTAAAATTGGTCGGGGGGGGTTAAGTGCCCAGTAAGCACTTGCCGCCCGCCCACCGCCAAATGACGGCAGGATGGTGCAGCTCTCATTCTGGGTGGACGTAATATGATGGCGCCCCCGAACGGCCACTTCTGTGCCGTCAAGAAGATGCAGTTAAGTTGACGCGGCTCTTTAATCATGTGATTGGCTGTGTCCAATCACAGCCGGTCACATGTAAACAAGGAAGTGGCGGTAATCCGCTCTCCTCACCTCACACTGACAGTGTGTGTGTGATGAGGAGAGCCGATCAGTGGCATTTGCTCTCAGGGGACAGTGAGAGATGTTACATTAGAGCGCCACCAGTGCCAGCAACCCATACCAACCAGTACTAACCAGTGACAGTAATCAGTGCCCACCAGTGCCAACAATCAGTGCCCACCACAGCCAGAAATCAGTGCCCATTAGTGATGCCAGTCAGTGCTGGATTTCAGTGATGTCCATTAATGCCCATTAGTGGACATCAATGAAAGCCAGCACTGACTGGCATCCATGCTGCCTATCAGTGCCCACCGATCAATAAAGGTTGACCCTTTCAGATCACGGATCGGTGACTATCCAGCTCCCCCCCCCCCCCCCAGCACAAATTCCCCCCTCTTAGCAGAAATTCCCACCGCCTTCTAGCACACACATTTTCCCCAATCCCCCCCCCACAAACTCTCCTCCTAGTACATATCCCCCATTCCTCCTTCTAGAAAATATCCCCCCCAAACCTGATTACATTGCTCAGCACAGATAGCTTCCCATCCCCTTCTCCACAAATGCACAAACTATTATTCCCCCCTCATTGTGTACAATTTCCCTGTAACCTTCCCCCTTCACCCTCTCCTGTCACTACAGCACTCCTCCAGCACATGAGAGAGGATCGCTTTTAGATGGTATTAGACTTCACACACACAACTTGATTACAACCCCCTATCCACATTTCCTGCTGCTGGGAGATGAGCAGCCCTTGGGGGGCGGTAATCAAAGTGTGTGTGTGTGTGTGTGTGTGTGTGTGTGTGTGTGTGTGTGTGTGTGTGTGTGTGTGTGTGTGTGTGTGTGTGTGTGTGTGTGTGTGTGTGTGTGTGTGTGTGTGTGTGTGTGTGTGTGTTTGTGTGTACAGTCTGATGCCATCTCCCCACTCTGCCACTTCTCCTCTCACTGCTCCAGGATGCCATTCCCCTTTCCCGGATCTGAGAGCAGGCGATGGTGGGGGAGATCAGCAGCCATTCGGGCATCACATCGAAAGAAGGGCTGGGGAGGGGGCACAACTGAAATCTGGGTGAAAATTATCACCCCCTGGATCATCCTTGTCTGTGTCTCTCCTTCGAGCAGCTGAAAGCTGGCGAGAGTGAGAGAGGAAGAAAACGGCTTTAAGTTGCTGCAGAGGGCATTGTTCTGCAATTGCTCTTACCCACCCCAGTGTCCAATCTGCCTGCCCCTCCCATAGGAGAGCCATGGAACAACCCTGATGACGGCATTCAGTGATGCAGTATAAAGTCACATACAATAATAAGTTACTAAGAATTACACCCAGCATATGAGACAAGAGAAGTTGTACTGTGCAGGGTCCATACATACAGAATAAGAACAGATACTGAGAATTATGCCCAGCATACACAGCTATTAACTGCTTCCCAAGCGCCACGCGCCGATGTACATCGGCAGAATGGCACAGGTGTGAAAAAGGTCATAACCATATGTCCCTTCATAGTGCCGGGATGGTGGCCCGTGCCCATGGGTCCTTCGGACTTGATGTCCCCCGGTGGCCCGCGATGATGACAAGGAGAGGCAGAATGGGGAAATGTAAACAAGGCATTTCCCTGTTCTGCCTAGTGACCTGACAGGGATCTGCTGCTCCCTGTCATCGGGAGCAGTGATTTCATGTCCTAGGTAGCCTATCCTCCCTTCAGTTGGAACACATTTAACCCCTTGATCACCCCCTAGTGTTAACCCCTTCCCTGCCAGTGACATTTACACAGTAATCATTGGCTATTTTTAGCTCTGTATAAATGTCAGTAGTCCCAAAATAGTGTCAAAATTGTCTGATCTGTCCTCCGCATTGTCGCAGTCCCGATAAAAATCCCGAAAAAAAAAAACATTCATAATACAAATGGCATAAATCTATCCCCTATTTTGTAGATGCTATAACTTTTGCGCTAACCAATCAATATACACTTAGCCCTTGTACACACGGTTGGAGATTCTGACGGAATGTGTCCGATCGGACCGTTTTGTCGGAAGATTCCGACTGTGTGTGGTCTCCATTGGACTGTTTCCGTTGGAGTATCCGACGGACCAAGTTTTCCAACTTGTCCAACAAAATGCTCCGATCGGACACACTCCGATCATGTGTAGAGAATTCCGATCGGACAAAGTGCCACGCATGCTCAGATCAAATTCCTACACCAAAGCTATTGGCTACTAGCGTGAACGTAGTCCCGTCATAATGAAATAACGTAATTACGTCGGATTTTTCAGACAAATCCGATGGATTTGGTTGTTGGAACCTCCGACCGTGTGTACAAGGGCTTATTGCAATTTTTTTTTTACCAAAAATATGTAGAAGAATACATATCGGCCTAAACTGAGAAAAAAATATATTTTTTTTAATATTTTTTGGGGATATTTTATTATAGCAAAAAATGTAAAATATTACTCCTTTTTTTTTTTTTTTTTTCAAAATTGTCATTTTTTTTTTTGTTTATATCGCAAAAAATTAAAACCGCAGAGGTGATCAAATACCACCAAAAGAAAGCTTCATTTGTGGGAAAAAAAGGACGTTAATTTTTTTTTGGGTACAAGGTCACACAACTGTGCAATTGTCAGTTAAAGCGACACAGTGCTGAATTGCAAAAAATACTCTGGTCATTAAGGGGGTAAAATCTTCCGGGGCTGAAATGGTAAAATGACCATAGTACAGTTTAATTATATGTAAAATCTATAAAATGATATAACATTTATTTGGCTACAGTGTTACATGACCGAGGTGATCCCAGTCAAAGTTTCCAAGCCTGAAAAGTGTCAGTTGGTATGATCAGCACTTTATTAATAGTGCCCCCCATCACTGTTAAATATTACTCAATTAAGCGTTGTCTACACTTTGAGGGGAGCAGCTCGTATTAATCACTAATTCTTAATTTATCATAGAGCAAGGTTCACACTTAATTTTCACATTGTCAGATTGTGTTTCCTGCAATTATTAGCGTTTTTATTTAAATTTTTTGCTATTATCATATTATTATTGTATATATGTATATATTATAATTAATATTTTTAGTTTTTGTGTTTTTTCAGTTACACCGGCATTAAGATGCCACGACCCGTGGAAGGCGATCACGCCAGGAGGGAGGAGAGTCACCGATCGCCCATCGCACACGAGCACAGCTTCGGAGGAGACAAGAGGATAGAGACAACAGGGATCAGCACCCAGCGCCTCAGAGACCACTGGCACTGCAGGAGCCTCCTCAGAGACCACTGGCACTGCAGGAGCCTCCTCAGAGACCACCGGCACTGCAGGAGCCTCCTCAGAGACCACCGGCACTGCAGGAGCCTCCTCAGAGACCACCGGCACTGCAGGAGCCTCCTCAGAGACCACCGGCACTGCAGGAGCCTCCTCAGAGACCACCGGCAATGCAGGAGCCTCCTCAGAGACCACCGGCAATGGAGGAGCCTCCTCAGAGACCACCGGCAATGGATCAGCCTACCTGTTCCATCTGCCTTAGTGAGTATAGTGCAGAGGAGTCTATGGAATTACAATGTACTCACACATTCCATTCTGATTGTGCTAACAGGTGGATTCAGCTGAACACGACTTGTCCCCTGTGTCGGACATTTGTTCCATATCATTATTATGCTGAATATTATGGTGATGAATACATTATTTATGTCCTGGGGATTGGTGAAAATAGAGTCCCCATCCAGGTAATGCATCCTTTATTATAATATTCTCTTTCAGGTCCCCTGAAAACAACATGGGGTTAGGGCCAGTTCACACCATAGAAACGCAGTCCAGGTGCATTCCAGGTGCTTTTCTGCATGCACGTTTTTGATGCGTTCCGGTGCGTTTTTGATGCAGTCCAGTGCTTTTTTTCCCCTTCTCTTTTTTCTTAACCTTAAATAAGGACAAATGTGTTGCAGTGCATTTTTGGTGCATTCCGGTGCACTTTTGATGTGTTTTACAGCGTTCCAGTACAATCTGGTGCAGAAAAAATGCAGCACGTTATACTTTCTTTTCTGGAGCTGGAACACACTGGAACTGAACGCATTGGTGTGAACCATGCCATTGAAAACCATATAACCTACTTTTCATGCGTTTTTGATGCAAAAATAATGCACTGGACTGCATGTGGTGTGAACTGGCCCTTATGTATACCAAGAAGTATATGTTTGTGCTATCTTCTATTTAAAGAAGATGATGCCTAGAAAAAAACATATTTAAGGCTCTTACCGTAGAAAAGGAGTTGCTTCATTTTGATTGAACAGATGAACACTCCAGACATTTACTACCGAAAAGGAGTCGCTTCACCCTGATTGAGCTACCAGCTCTCGGGTGAAGACTCCAGACATTTACTACCGAAAAGGAGTCGCTTCACCCTGATTGAGCTACCACCTCTCGGGTGTAGACTCTAGACATTTACTACCAAAAAGGAGTCGCTATGTTACTTTGTTTTATTGTTGTTTTATTGTTAACCATCATTTGCTTAGCAGGTACGCCATTCAGCTGCAGCGCGGATTTATTTATCTTGACAGCAACAGCGTTGTGTTCCCCCCCCCCCCCCCCCCCCACCGTCTTCCATGGTTTTCTCAGGCTCTCTTGTCCCAACAGGGAACCTGAGAATGCAGCCGGTGGTTCCGCGAGCTGACTATAGAGCTGATCAGAGACCAGAATGGCTCAAATCATCTCTATGGCCTAAGAAACCGGAAAGCTACGAGCGTTTCATGACTTCGATTTCGCGGGATTTAAACAGCGCCGTTGGGAAAACATTTTATCACACAGATCTTGGTGTGGTCAGATGCTTTGAGGGCAGAGGAGAGATCTAGGGTCTGATAGACCCTAATTTTTTCAAAAAAGAGTGCCTTTCACTACCTATTGATAGGGATAGATATATTTTAGGCACAGGTTGCGTTAAATGTGTTATTTTTTGCTATTTTTTTTTGTATTTGCTTTGCAGGTATGGTAAGTCCTACTGTTATACTTTAATGTTACTTTGTTATATTGTTGTTTTATTGTTAACCATCATTTGCTTAGCAGGTACGCCATTCAGCTGCAGCGCGGATTTATTTATCTTGACAGCAACAGCGTTTGCTCCCACGATACATAAAGCTGTGACTCCAGCACTGTCGGAGGTGATTTCACCACCACAGTTAAAAAAAAGAGCATATATGCCGAAGCATGGGGGCAGAAGGGGTGGAGGAGCAATTTGCTCCTAACTTTTGCGGGAGGATGCCCCCATGCTTCGGCATATATAAATGGTGCATGTATGCCCACCATTAGAAGTGGGTGGATGAAGGGAGGTATTCTAATGGTGGGCATACCCACCAATCAATATTTTTTTTCGTTCAGCCCACAGGCTGCATGAAAAAAAAATTACAATATATGCCCAACCAGTTCCAGCAACGTACTGGTATGTTGCTGGACTTTGAGTGCTTATACCAGAATGATGCCTGCAGGTTTAGGTATCATCTTGGTATCATTCTTTTCAGCCAGCGGTCGGCTTTTATGTAAAAGCAATCCTAGAGGCTAATTAGCCTCTATACTGCTTTTACAACCAGTGGGAGGGAATGTCCCCCCCCCCCCGTCTTCCATGGTTTTCTCAGGCTCTCCTGTCCCAACAGGGAACCAGAGAATGCAGCCGGTGGTTCCGCCAGCTGACCATAGAGCTGATCAGAGACCAGAAAGGCTCCAATCATCTCTATGGCCTAAGAAACCGGAAAGCTACGAGCATTTCATGACTTCGATTTTGCGGGATGTAAACAGCGCCATTGGGAAAACATTTTATCACACAGATCTTGGTGTGGTCAGATGCTTTGAGGGCATTGGAGAGATCTAGGGTCTGATAGACCTTAATTTTTTCAAAAAAGAGTACCTGTCACTACCTATTGATAGGGATATATATATTTTAGGCACAGGTTGCGTTAAATGTGTTATTTTTTGCTATTTTTTTTGTATTTGCTTTGCAGGTATGGTAAGTCCTACCATTATACTGTAATGTTACTTTGTTTTATTGTTTTTTTTTATTGTTAACCATCATTTGCTTAGCAGGTACGCCATTCAGCTGCAGCGCGGATTTATTTATCTTGACAGCAACAGCGTTTGCTCCCACGATACATAAAGCCGTGACTCCAGCACTGTCGGAGGTGATTTCACCACCACAGTTAAAAAAAGAGCATATATGCCAAAGCATGGGGGCAGAAGGGGTGGAGGAGCAATTTGCTCCTAACTTTTGCGGGAGGATGCCCCCATGCTTCGGCATATATAAATGGTGCATGTATGCCCACCATTAGAAGTTGGTGGATGAAGGGAGGTATTCTAATGGTGGGCATACCCACCAATCAATATTTTTTTTCGTTCAGCCCACAGGCTGCATGAAAAAAAAATTACAATATATGCCCAACCAGTTCCAGCAACGTACTGGTATGTTGCTGGACTTTGAGTGCTTATACCAGAATGATGCCTGCAGGTTTAGGTATCATCTTGGTATCATTCTTTTCAACCAGCGTTCGGCTTTTATGTAAAAGCAATCCTAGCGGCTAATTAGCCTCTAGACTGCAGTGGGAAGGAATCCCCCCCCCCCCCCACCGTCTTCCATGGTTTTCTCAGGCTCTCCTGTCCCAACAGGGAACCTGAGAATGCAGCCGGTGGTTCCGCCAGCTGACCATAGAGCTGATCAGAGACCAGAATGGCTCCAATCATCTCTATGGCCTAAGAAACCGGAAAGCTATGAGCATTTCATGACTTCGATTTTGCGGGATGTAAACAGCGCCATTGGGAAAACATTTTATCACACAGATCTTGGTGTGGTCAGATGCTTTAAGGGCAGAGGAGAGATCTAGGGTCTGTTAGACCCTAATTTTTTCAAAAAAGAGTACCTGTCACTACCTATTGATAGGGATAGATATATTTTAGGCACAGGTTGCGTTAAATGTGTTATTTTTTGCTATATTTTTTTTTGTATTTGCTTTGCAGGTATGGTAAGTCCTACTGTTATACTTTAATGTTACTTTGTTATATTGTTGTTTTATTGTTAACCATCATTTGCTTAGCAGGTACGCCATTCAGCTGCAGCGCGGATTTATTTATCTTGACAGCAACAGCGTTTGCTCCCACGATACATAAAGCTGTGACTCCAGCACTGTCGGAGGTGATTTCACCACCACAGTTAAAAAAAAGAGCATATATGCCGAAGCATGGGGGCAGAAGGGGTGGAGGAGCAATTTGCTCCTAACTTTTGCGGGAGGATGCCCCCATGCTTCGGCATATATAAATGGTGCATGTATGCCCACCATTAGAAGTGGGTGGATGAAGGGAGGTATTCTAATGGTGGGCATACCCACCAATCAATATTTTTTTTCGTTCAGCCCACAGGCTGCATGAAAAAAAAAATTACAATATATGCCCAACCAGTTCCAGCAACGTACTGGTATGTTGCTGGACTTTGAGTGCTTATACCAGAATGATGCCTGCAGGTTTAGGTATCATCTTGGTATCATTCTTTTCAACCAGCGGTCGGCTTTTATGTAAAAGCAATCCTAGCGGCTAATTAGCCTCTATTCTGCTTTTACAAGCAGTGGGAGGGAATGACCCCCCCCCCCCGTCTTCCATGGTTTTCTCAGGCTCTCCTGTCCCAACAGGGAACCTGAGAATGCAGCCGGTGGTTCCGCCAGCTGACCATAGAGCTGATCAGAGACCAGAATGGCTCCAATCATCTCTATGGCCTAGAAACCGGAAAGCTACGAGCATTTCATGACTTAGATTTCGCGGGATGTAAACAGCGCCATTGGGAAAGCATTTTATCACACAGATCTTGGTGTGGTCAGATGCTTTGAGGGCAGAGGAGAGATCTAGGGTCTGATAGACCCTCATTTTTTCAAAAAAGAGTACCTGTCACTACCTATTGCAATCATAGGGGATATTTACATTCCCTGAGATAACAATAAAAATGATAAAAAAATATATATAAATCAAAGGAACAGTTTAAAAATAAAATAAAAAAGCAAAATAAATAATAAAAAAAAACACACACCCCTGTCCCCCCCTGCTAAGGCGCAACGTCGAACGCAAGAGTCAGTCTGGCATCATATGTAAACAGCAATTGCACCATGCATGTGAGGTATCACCGTGAAGGTCAGATCGAGGGTACTTATTTTAGCAGTAGACCTCCTCCGTAAATCTAAAGTGGTCACCTGTAAAGGCGTTTAAAGGCTTTTAAAAATGTATGTAGTTTGTCGCCACTGCACGTTTCAGCGCAATTTTAAAGCATGTCGTGTTTGGTATCCACGTACTTGGCCTAAGATCATATTTTTTATTTCATCAAACATTTGGGCAATATAGTGATTTTTAGTGCATTAAAATTAAAAAAGTGTGTTTTTTTTACCAAAAAAAGGTTTGAAAAATCGCTGCGCAAATACCGTGTGAAAAGAAAAAAAAAACACCCACCATTTTAATCTGTAGGGCCTTTGCTTTAAAAAAAATACTTAATGTTTGGGGGTTCAAAGTAATTTTTTTGCAAAAAAAAATATTTTTTCATGTAAACAAAAAATGTCAGAAAGGGCTTTGTCTTCAAATGGTTAGAAGAGTGGGTGATGTGTGACATAAGCTTCTACATGTTGTGCATAAAATGCCAGGACAGTTCAAAACCCCCCAAAATGACCCCATTTTAGAAAGTAGGCACCTCAAGCTATTTGCTGAGAGGCATGTTGAGTCCATGGAATGTTTTATATTTTGATACAAGTTGCGGAAAAAAAACATGCCATGGTTATATGTGAAATTACACCCCAAAATACATTCTGTTGCTTCTCCTGAGTACGGGGATACCACAAGTGTGAGACCTTTTGGGAGCCTAACCGTGTACAGTACCCCAAAATCCAAGCACCACCTTCAGGCTTTCTAAGGGTGTAAATTTTTGATTTCATTCCTCACTGCCTATCACAGTTTCGGAGGCCATTGAATGCCTAGATAGCACAAAATCCCCCCAAGTGACCCCATTTTGGAAAGGAGACACCCCAAGCTATTTGCTGAGAGGTATGGTGAGTATTTTGCAGACCTTGATTTTTGTCACAAAGTTTTGAAAATTGAAAAAAAGAAAAAGAATATACATTTTTCTTTTTTTTCTTCATTTTCAAAAACAAATGAGAGCTGCAAAATACTCACCATGCCTCTCAGCAAATAGCTTGGGGTGTCTACTTTTCAAAATAGGGTCATTTGGGGGTGTTTGTGCCATCTTGGCATTTTATGGCCTTCAAAACTGTGATAGGTAGTGAGGCTTGAAATCAAAAATTTACGCCCTTACAAATCCTGAAGGTGGTGCTTGGATTTCGGGGCCCTGTACGCGGCTAGGCTCCCAAAAAGTCCCACACATGTGGTATCCCTGTACTCAAGAGAAGCAGCAGAATTTATTTTGGGGTGTGATTCCACATATACCCATGGCATGTTTGAGCATTCTATCATTTAGTGACAACTTTGGGCAAAAAAAAAAAAAAAAAAAAAAAGTTTGTCATATTCCTGCAACTTGTGGAAAAATATAAAATATTCCATGGACTCAACCTGCCTCTCAAAAAATAGCTTAGGGTGTCTACTTTCCAAAATGGGGTCATTGGGGGGGGGGGGGGGTTGTGCCATCTTGGCATTTTATGGCCTTCAAAACTGCGATAGGTAGTGAGGAGTGAAATCAAAAATTTACACCCTTAGAAATCCTGAAGGCGGTGCTTGGTTTTCGGGGCCCCGTACGTGGCTAGGCTCCAAAAAAAGTCTGACACATGTGGTATCCCCGTACTCAGGAGAAGCAGCAGAATTTATTTTGGGGTGTAATTCCACATATGCCCATGGAATGTGTGAGCAATATATCATTTAGTGACCATTTTGGGCAAAAAAAAAAAGTTTGTTATATTTCTGCAACTTGTGGCAACATTTAAAATATTCCATGGACTCAACATGCCTCTCAGCAAATAGCTTGGGTTGTCTACTTTCTAAAATGGGGTAATTTGGGGGGGGGGGGGGTTTGTGTCATCTTGGCATTTTATGGCCTTCAAAACTGTGATAGGTGGTGAGGAGTGAAATCAAAAATTTACGCCCTTAGAAAGCCTGAAGGCGGTGCTTGGCTTTCGGGGCCCCGTACGCAGCTAGGCTCCCAAAAAATCCCACACATGTGGTATCCCCGTACTCAGAAGAAACAGCAGAATTTATTTTGGGTTGTCATTTCACATATGCCCATGGAATGTGTGAGCAATATATTATTTAGTGACAACTTTGTGAAAAAAAAAAAAAAGGTTGGAATTTTCCCGCAACTTGTGGCAAAATATAAAATATTCCATGGACTCAACATGCCTCTCAGCAAATAGCTTGGAGTGTCTACTTTCTAAAATGGGGTCATTTGTGGGGGTTTTGTGCCATCTTGGCATTTTATGGCCTTCAAAACTGTAATAGGTGGTGAGGAGTGAAATCAAAAATGTACACCCTTAGAAAGCCTGAAGGCGGTGCTTGGTTTTCGGGACCCCGTACATGGCAAGGCTCCCAAAAAGTCCCACACATGTGGTATCCCCGTACTCAGGAGAAGCAGCAGAATTTATTTTGGGGTGTAATTTCACATATGCCCCTGGCATGTGTCAGCTATATATCATTTAGTGACAAGTTTGTGAAAAAAAAATAAAGTTTGTAATTTTCCCGCAACTTGTGGCAAAATATAACATTTTCCATGAACTCAACATGCCTCTCAGCAAATAGCTTGGGGTGTCTACTTTCTAAAATGGGGTCATTTGTGGGGGTTTTGTGCCACCTTGGCATTGTATGGCCTTCAAAACTGTGATAGGTAGTGAGGAGTGAAATTACAAATGTATGCCCTTAGAAATCCTGAAGGCGGTGCTTGGCTTTCGGGGGCCCCGTACGCGGCTAGGCTCCCAAAAGGTCGACCACATGTGGTATTCCCTTACTCAGGAGAAGCAGCAGAATGTATTTTGGGGTACAATTCCACATATAACCATGGCATGTGTAAGCAATATATCATTTAGTGACAACATTTTTTTTTTGTCATTATTCAATCGCTTGAGGCAAAAAAATAAAATATTCAATGGCCTCAACATGCCTCTTATCAATTTCCTTGGGGTGTCTACTTTCCAAAATGGGGGAATTTGGGGGGGGGGGGGTTGTACTGCCCTGCCATTTTAGCACCTCAAGAAATGAGATAGGCAGTCATAAACTAAAAGCTGCGTAAATTCCAGAAAATGTACCTTAGTTTGTAGACGTGACAACTTTTGCGTAAACCAATAAATATACACTTATTGACTTTTTTTTTTTTTTACCAAAGACATGTGGCTGAATACATTTTGGCCTAAAGGTATGACTAAAATTGAGTTTATTGGATTTTTCTAATAACAAAAAGTATAAAATATAATTTTTAAAAAAATTTTTCGTCTTTTTACGTTTATATCGCAAAAAATAAAAATCGCAGAGTCAATCAAATACCTTTAAAAGAAAGCTCTATGTGTGGGGAAAAAGGACGCAAATTTTGTTTGGGTACAGCATTGCATGACCGCGCAATTACCAGTTAAAGCAGCGCAGTGCCAAATTGTAAAAAGACCTCTGGTCATTGACCAGCAAAATGGTCCGGTCTGAAAGTGGTTAATCAGCCACCCCCCCTTAAAGACCCTCCCATTAGATTAGAGTCCCTTTACATTACCCCCCTTAAAGACCCTCCCATTAGCTCAAGAGCCCCCTTGTATCAGTGTGCCTCCCTGCAGACCTCCATTAGAGAGAGACTTACTGGCAGGAGTAAGGGCTGTTGCTGGGGACACTAAAAGATGTGTGTGGGAAGTTGGGGACAGGGCCGGTGTTTGGGGGCAGAGCTGGGTGGTGGAGTGGCTGTCTCCCATGGGTTCCTCTGAAAGATCATCACTGGATGTGTCTTAGCACAGCTGAGCATTCACACGGTGGCCGCTTGCGAGGGCGGGGAAGAGTGTGAGAAGAGAGTGAAGCAGTGAAGGATACTCCTCTCTGCGTTCCTGCTCACGTCACCATCTGGGCGGGGGGGTGTGTGTGAGAGAGAGAGTGAGTGAAACCGCAGCAACTGCATTGAAGGCTACCCCCTGCTGAGTTCCCATGCTGGCTCCAGTCATCCGTGGGACTGGAGGTGTGCTGCTGTGCCTGGGTTTCAGGAGGACAGAAACAAGTGTCAAAACCCGGACTGTCCAGGTCATTCCCGTACAGGTGGCCACCCTAGGTACACTACCCCTACCTATTCACCAAAAAAGTCGTGTAGTATTAAATAATACAGTAGACAGTTTTTGACAAGTCTTTTATTAAAAATATCATCTTCTTCTTCTTCTTCTCCGCTTCTTCCTCTGGTCTTCCTCCATCTTCTTCCGCATCTTCCTCCTCTGGGCTTCTCCCGCTGCTTCTTCTTCCACTCGTCTCCTCCCTTTCCTGGCCTGCCGGGCTGCATGCTCGGATAAGAGTCTGGTAAAATCACTGCAAAATTGCGGTAAAAACATGGTACTTGCCTTTTGGATGTGGGCCCATTTAAGTCTTTTACATGAAAAATGCTGCATTTTGCAGGAAAAAAGTCCCTGACCCTTTCCAAAAACGCAGAGGCAAAAAATGCATTGATGTTAACATATTTCATAGTTTCAATAGAGCCTAAGGGGGGAGGAGGTTAGATTTATTTATTCCTATTCCTAATATTCTTAGTTCCTAATATTCCTATTCTTCAGTAACAATCCATACACATCCACTAAGAGATGGCCCTGTTATCTATTTTTCATTAATTCTTTTCTTTCCTTTTTTTTTCTGCTTCCATGTACTATAACATCCTCCATGAGCTCCCACGCCTTTCATTTCCCCCTTCACTTCTTCGTTTTGAACAAGCAGTGCACGTTAGTTATGTACACTGCTCCATGTACAGTGCAAAGCCCATGGCCCAGGAAATCGGATCACAAAAAAAAGAATATGGAGTTTTGGAGGAGTCTGAAACCTGTAAAAATCACTTTTTTGGGTAAAGAACACATATCTGAATTGGATATTTTTTTTAAACCAGAGTTTAGCACCACTCCTTTACCATCCAACAAAAATGTAGTGTGATTTGCCAGCTATTGGGGGAGGAGGAGGCCGGGTGTTCTTTTTTTGTTCATGGCACTAAATATATCATTTTTTAAAAATACATACAGATCCACTACTTAATGTTTCTGTCATTTAGGCTGGGTTCACACTGCTGCGATGCGGGAACGCTGCGAATCCGCGGCGGGTTCCCGCATCGCATGCCTCCCGGCGGCAGTTCACACTGCCCTATGCGAACTGCTGGGAGTGTCAGTGAAAAGTTAATGACACCCCCAGATCAGTTCGCATATCGCAGTGCGATCTGCAAACTCGGACAGGAATCGGATCGCATGGTGTGAACATCCCATGCGATCCGATTCTGCTGCGGACCAAAAAAAGGGTCCTATGCAAGTTTGGGCCGGATGCGATGCAAATTCAGCCATACTATCTGTATGGGTGAACTCGTATTGCACAGAGATCGGATGTGATTTGCACTGCAGTGCGGTGCGAATCACATCCGATCTCGTCACCGCAGCAGTGTGAACCCAGCCTTATTGTTACTTCTTTAACATCGTACAAAGGAGTGTGATTGGCTGGCTATAGGGCAGGAGGAGGTCGGATTTTTTTATTTATTTATCTTTTATCTTATTTATCTTTTATCTTTTTATTCAGTAAAAATCCATCCACATCCACTAGTTAATGCCCCCACACCCCTTCTTCCCCCCCATGTCTGTTTGGCAGTGCACGTTAGTTGCAGTCATGTACACTGCAAATCCCAAAGCCCATAGCTTAAAGTCCAAAGCCCATTCCCCAGAGCCCACACAAGGAAGTCGGATTTGTAGGAATCTGAGATTGATAAAAATCACTTTTTTGGGTTAAGAACACATACTTAAATCGGATATATTTTTAACCAGTTAAGGACCAGCCACCGAAGTTGTACTGTGGCAGGTTGGCTCTCCTGGGCAAATCGCCTTCCTTGTACATCGGGTGTGCACACCCACAGCAAACAGATTAGTTCTAGAACCGATCAGTCTCCAGGCCCAGGCCATTGATTTCTGGCCTGGACCTGGTGATTGGTTCTGGTGAATGAGTGACTGTCATCTGCCTGTGTAATGTAGACACAGGGAGAGTAAGTGATGTCACCTCCTCTCGTGGAGCCCTTTTCGGTTCCAGCGAGAGGAGAGAGGACATTACTACACTAACCAAAGTAGTGCCAACTGCCCAGACTACATAGGGAGCGCTGGCAAGATTGTTTGGGACTTGGTGTCACCCTTATTCGGATAGGGGTACCCCTTATATACGTGGACACTTGCGCAAGCGTGCCACTTTTTAGTCACTTTTTTGATTGTGGAATTGGCACATGTTGCACTGTGTGATCTAATCTCTGGGGCTTCCCCAATGGCTTGTAGAATCCCGACTTAGATGGGGGGAGAGAGCCTGCTTGAGATGTAATATTTTCTTTTAATAATGCATTCTAAAAAATTCTGACTTTACAACTGCTTTAAGCCTGCTTTGTTTATATGCGATGGCCAGCAGTGATAGATTCCTCCATCTACCCTGCTGGCAAGGTAAGGTTGCCATCTGTCCAGGATTCACCCGGACAGTTCGGGTTTGGAATCATGTGTCCGGGTTTCAAACTGCCTGAAACCCGGACACATTATTCAGACTGGACTATGGCCTCCCAGCAGGGTTGCTGACTCCAGTTGCCTAAGCTGAGAGTGTCTGTTACACTCTTTCACACTGCCCAAAGCCAGCACTAACATCCCCAACATACAGATGGGAGAGGAGAGAGGGCTTGATCTGCTCCTCTTTCCCCCACGCCTACCCCTCTGTGTCTGCCCACACTCCAATCCTCAGCACTGTGCCTCAGAAAAGGAAAGTGGGGCCTGTAAATTTGAAGTCTAGCAGCCTCAGATACATCAGGATGAGAGGTGCTGACTGTCAAGAGGTGAGTGAGCTCCCCATCCATCCCTGTCTGTGACTGAAGTCCCACGTTATCTCTCCTGCCTCTGAGTGAGTACACTAAGGTAAATTAGGGTTCTAAGAGCACCCCTTATATCACAGTTCCCCTTTACACCAGAGGCCACAGTGTTCCCCCTTACATCAGAGTCCTCTCCGTACATCAGAGTACTCAGTGTTCCCCCTTACATCATGGTTCCCAGAGCATCCCCAGAGTTCTCCCTTACATTAGATTCTGCAGAGTCCCACCTTACAGTGTAAGGGAAGTGTTCGGGTTTGACTTGAAGAAAAGGTGGCACTGGCAACCCTATGGCAAGGTGAAATTTATAGGACACATAACGTGATTGTAAACCTCAGACATGAAATATTATTAAAGCAAATCACTCTATGGTGTGTACTTGTCTGAGTAAATCCACTACAATTGATTATTTTTAATCCTCATGCTGCTTGTCCTAGTAAATACATAGAAAAGTCTATCACAATTTCTTGTTTTAAAAAAAAAAAAAATTATTTCTTCAGTTACTTCCTAGTTTCTTGCCTAGGCAAATGCCAGGAGTCTTCAGGAGGGGAGGAAATGAGGAGGGTTTTTCTCAACTAAGCACACTCTCACCTGCATGAATGCTTGAGCTAACGGCAGATGGAATCCAGGAAGTAAATGTTACATGAATCATTTGCCCTTACTCAAGATGGCAAGAGTCAGAAATGCTAGGGGGCAGGGGTGTTTTTTTTTGGTTTGTTGTGCTTGTATGCAGTGAAGATCCTCTTTAAGAACACTAATGCCGCGTACACATGATTGAATTGTCCGGCGTACTTAGTCCAGCAAACAATCCGGCGGATAGTCCGGCGGACTTTCTACAGAACGGACTTGGCCACACACGGACACACAGAAAGTCCAGCGCTTGCTAGCGTGATGATGTACAGCACGTACGACGGGACTAGAAAAAGGAAGTTCAATAGCCAGTAGCCAATAGCTTCCTTTTCGTACTTGCTTCTGAGCATGCGTCATTCTTAGTCCGCCGGACTAGCATACTGAAGAAATGTATTGTCCGCTGAAAGCCAAGTCCGGCAGAAAGATTGGACTGCAAAAATACTTTCTAAGTCCACCGGACTTTACGCTGAGAAAGTCCGCTGAAGCCCACACATGATCGAATTGTCCGGTGAAATGCGTTTCGGAGGACTAAGTACGCCAGACAATTTGATCGTGTGTACGCGGCATTAGTGTCATTTCTGTCTGCTGCTTCGTTCCTGTGCTATCGGCCTGAGTCACTTCTGACAAGTTTTCCTGACAGTAAGAGAAAAATGGTGACAGGGAGTGACTTCCATCAGATTGCAACCACAGCACTGTTCCTGTGAGCTGTGTGAGGGGGGTGTGTGTCTCTTCCCTCCAATCAGCTCTCAGAACTCTCCTCATTGAGCTTTGCAATGTGTCATTTTAGCTTTCTGCCCTCTTTTTTCTGAACTCGCAGACAAGCTTTATTAGTTCAGCACTTTGAACAGATTAAGAGAAGACTGCAGATAGACGGGTACAAAGTATGTAAGAGGATTTGTTTCATCTCTGTATTTCACCAGAAGCCAGTCACTTTATTGGGTATATGTAAGGGTTTGCATCCACTTTAACGTTGGTGGTCATGGTAGCCACCCCACACATTGTTAGTGATCAGGACACCGTCCCTCTTACATTGGTTATTAGTGAAAGAAGTACCCCTAACATTGATGGTCATGGTAGTGCTCCCTTAGACTGGGTTCACACTTAATTCAGATGCAGCTCACAGCGGGGGCACCGTACCTGCCCCTGTTCTCCAGTTCAGGGGTGAATCGGACCTGAATTTTTGCCTAAATTCGGACCTGAAACTGAGCCAAAGTCGCACAGGACCTCTGTGCAATCTGCTCCACAGATATGTGATCCAGTTTCATTGAGAGCCAGTCACGGTCTCCTGTTATGCGAATTGGATGCAGGGAAACCCACATCCAATTCGCAAAAGTGTGATCCCAGCCTTACATTGGTAGTCAATAGGAGATGGCCTCCTTACATTGGTGTCCAGTGTGCATCACCGGTGACCAGTCACCGCACTGGGTATGTGTAAGGGTTTACATCGCTTTAAGACCCCTTTCACACTGGTTCAGTGTGTGCGTTAGCTGTAAAGCGCCGCTCGTTTTATCAACGCTTTACTGCTGTTTAAGAGGTGCTTTTCAGTTGCTAGCAGGGCGCTTTTAACCCCCGCTAGTGGCCCGAAGAAGGGGTGCTGCCCATTCATTGCAATGGGCAGGAGCGCTCCCAAACCACCTCAAAGATGATGCTTTCAGGACTTTTTCTAACGCCCCACAAGCGCACCCCCCCAGTATGCAAGCACTCAGGCTTTCACATTCGGGCAGCATGGGAGGCAGTTTTCAGGGGCTATTTCTAGTGCTAAAATCCCAGAAAAAACTGCCTCAGTGTGAAAGGGGTCTAAAGCTAAATTGCAGATATTGTTTTGTTTTTTGTCTGCACAGTTGTACTGGTCTAGGCCAATGTAACTATGTATATTCCATACCTCTTAATGAATGCAAAGTGTTCTCTGCTTAATCGAGGTAGAGAGAGGTGGGGCAGCAATGATATAATCTCCAACTTGTCCAATAAGAGAAGGCATTGTATTCATTGAGAAAAATAATAGGCATTCCCTGAATGGCACCCATACTGAGTGAGCAACCCCCTGTGTTTTCTATGTAGCAGATCTGCTGCTCGGCATAGAATCCTGAAGACAGCCAGGATCACTGTAGTAGTGATGGCTACTACGGTACTTTCACAAGGATCAGCCAGGTATGAAATCTAAATACTGTGTCTTACAGCCAGTCCAGTCCATCCATGACCTGGGCAAGTCTTTAAACAGGAATCCATTCCAAGACACCTGCTTTTGGTTATCTGCTTGTTAACTTTACAACCCCCAATGAAAGAGGCTCCATGAAGCTCCTGAAACATTAGCTACTTGTCACGGTTACTGCGACCAAGAAGAAATAACTGGACTTTTCAACCACTTCTTTGGTACTTTTGTGTGTGCTTGTTTTTCAGGGGTTGGGCTTGGCCCCTTAGTTCCAGTAAAGGGAACTCTGCATACCAAGACATTTTGGACAATTTCATGCTTTCAACTTTGTGGGAACAGTTTGGGGATGGCCCCTTCCTGTTCCAACATGACTGCGCACAGTGGCTGCCCATCCATAGGGGACACCTGAGTGCCGCCCCCCCCTGCTGCAGTCACACAAATTTTTTTTTTAAACTGCCCCTTTAAGAAAAAAAAATGTCCTTTGACTAAGTGCTCTGTGTTCAGGCGCTGGACCCAGTGCACTATGGGAAGTGCCCCATCAGTGCAATCACGGGATTGCAGACGCGGCACTTCATTGACGAGGTTTGGAGCAGTGCAATTGATGGAGCCGAGCACCATCCGCCTAGCTAGGTGCTTTGTTCTCAGTGTGAGAACAAAGTCACTTCCAGCGGGCTATGAAAAGATGGCCACCGTGAGGACTAATCCACTTGTGTTCAGTGGAAAGGGGAGGCCCCTCACCTCTCCACTGAACACAGGGAGAAAACCAGGAGCTAGCACAGAGGCAGTTTGAAGGACTGCTGTGCTGCCGGGGACATAGACAACACACAGAAAGGTGATAGACAGGGGGAATTATTGGGGCAGGATTATAGAGGACCCGGCTGCTCCGCTGGGGACACAGATGTGAGGAGGACCCTGCTGCTCCGCTGGGGACACAGATGTGAGGAGGACCCTGCTGCTCTGCTGGGGACACAGATGTAAGGAGGGGCTCCACTGGGGACAAAGATGTAAGGAGGGGCTCTGCTGGGGACACAGATGTAAGGACAGACTCCACTGGGGACACAGATGTATAGAGGGGCTCCGCTGGGGACACAGATGTAAGTAAGGGCTCCGCTGGGGACACAGATGAAAGGCGGGGCTCCACTGATGGGAACACAGATTTAAGAAGGGACTCCACTGATGGGGACACAGATGTAAGGAGGGATTCCGCTGATGGGGCACAGATGTAAGGAGGAACTCCGCTGAGGGCACCTGATGTAAGAATGGACTCCTCTGGGGGCACCTGCTGTAAGAAGGGACTCTGGTGGGGCACCTGATGTAAGGAGGGACTCCGCTGGGGGAACCTGATGTAAGGAGGTACTCTGCTGGGGCACCTGATGTAAGGAGAGACTGCGCTGGGGGCACCTGATGTAAGGAGGGACTCCGCTTGGGGTACCTGATATAAGGAGGGACTCCGCTGGGGGCACCTGATGTAAGGAGGGACTCCGCTGGGGGTACCTAATGTAAGGAAGGACCCCGCTGGGGGCACCTGATGTAAGGATTGACTCCGTTGGGGGCACCTGATGTAAGGACGTGTTCCTCCCATAGACACACTCCAAAACCTTGTGGACAGCTGTCCCAGAAGTGTTGAAGCTGTTATAGCTGCAAAGGGTGGGCCAACTCAATATTGAACCCTATGGACCCTGTGGGTTTAGTAACCCTTTACGTGCACTCTTATTAGAAAAAGAGTAGGCAGATGGCAGGGCTTAGCTTAGAAGTCAGGGAAGTCAAGTCCCAAGTAACACATGGAAGTAAATCAGATAGGTAAACAGAAAAAAAAACATTTATCATATGTTGTGGAAAGTGATCTCAGCCCAGACCTTTACATGTTTGAAATGTTTAATAAGTTAATTGAAAAAAATCATACTGTAGGAAAAGCTATGTTTGTTATTTTATCTTTATTGAGCTATTCATTTTTTTTTTATCCTATTATTTTTAAATGGGGTTCTGCTTTAAACTACTGAACAACTAAATGTACCCAGTATTGTTTAAACCTAATCTAAAATAAAATATCTATTTTCATTGTTTTCAAAGTAGGCGTCAATGTATAAAAAAAATTGCTCTGTGAATATGTAAATCATTTGCACAAGCTTGACGAATCTTCACTGAAAGTTTCTTAATACGTTTATTACCTTATTATATTTATTTTCAGCGCCATCTAGTGTCAGTAATGCAGTAGTTTTTCCTGAGGCACCTCAATCAGGAATAATACCTCATTGTTGCCACTAGATGCTACTGGCAATCCTAGGAAAATAAACGCATTAGGAAAATGATGGTGATAAGTTGTGCTGCCTGTGCGAATAATTGACATATTCACGCAGCAAATTTGTATACATCAATTTGCAAGCAGTAACAACCTTAATAGAAAAATGAACCGTACAAACAAAACAATAAAAATCAAGATGCTACAGTAACATTATGAGGCACAGTGGTGGTTTGTTATAACAATCACTACATCTAATACTTAGCTAAGTAGTTTAAATAACAAAAGGTTATTTATGTAACTTATCAGTATATAAAAATAATTACAAATAAAAACACATATTTTAGGCTCACTATAATGAAATACTCTAATTATGACGACTTTTTATTGCTACAGTGATGTTACATTAAATATACGTATACAACTTCAATGAGTTAAAAATTCTGGTGCAAGTTTTTTTTTTCTTTTGAGTAATGAAACAATTAAAACTATAATACAGTTTTTTTTATCTGATTGATATAAAATACTTATGGTGGCCATACATGATGCGATAACTGATTGATTTCTTTTTTGATCAACCTTGTCCAATAAGAATAACCGATCTATAGTCAACAACCCATTTGACCAATATGGAAAGTGGATTTCAATCAATAGGTACATTATGATCATACGTTATCAATTGCACCTTGAAATCTCATAATCTGATCAATCTGATCAATTGAAATATGTTTGTATTCTTTAACAAAGTATCTCAGTACTGCCGATCAATGCAAAACGATGAACTATTTTTTTTCGCCCTGGCTGATCAACTCAGATTGTTTGAATCCAATTAAAACCAAATTAAAATCAATCAGTTATGCAGCGTACACACGATCAGAATTCCGGCCAGAAAAAGACAGATGAGAGCTTGTGCTCCATCGGAATTTAGCTGTCCGAATTTCCGCCAGCCAAAAATTGATAGCATGTTCTCAGTTTTCCCGACGGAAAAACGGTAAAAAAACGGTAATTTCGATCGTGTGTATGCAATTCCGACACGCCAAAAATCAGGCATGCTCAGATTCAACTACGAGACAGAAGCTATTGGCTACTGGCTAGTGAACTTCCTTTTTCTAGTCACGTCGTATGTGTTGTACGTCACCGCGTTATAAATGATCGGAATTTGATCTGACCATGTGTAGGCAAGACAGCTTGAGCCGAATTCCGTTGGGAAAGCCATCAGAGATTTTTTTGACAAGAATTCCGATCGTGTGTATGCGGCATAAGTAGGTTATTGCTATTCAATTGTCTGCATATTCAATGGTCTTGATAGAATCGCACATTGATTACATAAAAAAAAGAAATCGAAGTGTGTGTAGCTACCATAAGAGCTATGCATTATTTTTAAAATGTAACATCACTCGTGTGTTTAGCTGTGGATAGAGTGAAAGGAGTTTTATCTCCTGGTGAGTAGGGATGAGCTTCGTGTTCGAGTCGAACGTATGTTCGCCCGTTCGGCGAATTCCGAACGTTATGGGCCGTTCGCGCCAAATTCGTGTGGCGCTCACGGCCCACAATGCACTGCGTCATTGCAGTGCATTGCTGGCTCATGATTGGCCAAGCATGCCCTATGACCCCGCATGCTTGGCCAATCACAGCGCCAGCAGCGAGGAGAGCCATGATTGGCCACAGGCAGGATGCCTGTGGCCAATCATAGCTCAGGCTGTGTAGTACACGCCCCACACTATATAAGGCTGCCAGCGCGGCGGCCTTGTGTAGTGTGTTGGCGTCTGAAGCAGTTAGTGGGTGTTCTGTGTACCTTCACCACAGTACACACCGATCGTTATCGGACGATTTTCGATCTTGCTCTTCTGTAGTGGTTGTTGTCTGCGTGCCCTGACCGCAGTATACACCGCTATATTTACCTCACCTATATAGCTAGTGATCTATCTTTTATAATAGAGCTTGCAGTCAGTAGTGTTAGGAGCTTGTGCATGCTGTCTGCGTGCTCTGTACCCAGTACACACCGCTATATCCACCTACATAGCTCTTCTCTATTTGAGCCATCTGCAGGAGTTATTGGAAGTTGTGTGTGCCTCCAGCACAGCACAGTATACATCTGTATATACCCCTTTATCTCTGGTGTTCTATAATAAAGGCATCTGCAGGAGTTAGTGGGTGTTTTGTGCCTCCAGCACAATATACACCTGTATCTACCCTTTATTGCTGTTCTCTAATAAAGCCATCTGCAGGGCTTAGTGGGTGTTGTGTGCCTCCAGTACAGTATACCCCTTTATCTCTGGTGTTCTATAATAAAGGCATCTGCAGGAGTTAGTGGGTGTTGTGTGCCTCCAGCACAATATACACCTGTATCTACCCTTTATTGCTGTTCTCTAATAGAGCCATCTGCAGGGCTTAGTGGATGTTGTGTGCCTCTAGTACAGTATACCCCTTTATCTCTGGTGTTCTTTAATAAAGGCATCTGCAGGAGTTAGTGGGTGTTGTGTGCCTCCAGCACAATATACACTACCCAACTGCTGTTTTACCCAACTCCCTTCAGGCCATTACCATGTCTGGAAAGCCAGCAAGGAGAGGCAGACAGGCGCAAGCCGATAAAAGAGGGCAAGCAGGCTCTGTGTCTAGAGACAACAGTGCTGGTCATGGACGCGGTGCATTGTCATCAGCACGTGGCCATGGGACACGCTTGTCCTTCTTTTCGGCAGCTGGACATGTTGAACCGCAACATGCCAACGACTTGGTAGATTGGATGACCAAGCCCTCTTCATCCTCCTCATCCTCTCTCACCCAGTCTCAGGGTACTAGCAAAGCAGCTGCCAACGCATCATCTTCCCTCCTCTCAATGTCATCATCAGTGACTCCTTCCCTAGACCCACCACGTCCTCCTGAGGAGTCTCCTGAACTCTTTGAGCACAGTGTTGGGTATATGCTCCAGGAGGATGCCCAGTGTTTTGTAGGCTCTGATGATGACACTCAGCTAGAGGAAGGCAGTAGCGTGAATGCAGAGAGAGGGGATGCTCAAGAAGGACAGCAATCTGGCAGTCATGCTCCACAAGCTGCAGCATATTGCCAGGTTTGCTACAGCGATGAAGAGGGAGGGGATGATGAGGGCACTGACTCCACGTGGGTGCCTGGTAGGAGAGAGGAGGAGGAGGAGGCACATGTCCAACAAGGCAGGATGCCCTCCGGGGGCCAGCTTAGGGGCAGCACACCGACTGAATCACACCGCAGAGCTCCGCCTGTGCAGGGCGCTGCCTCTGCGCGTTATTCTAAAAGTTCTTTGGTGTGGGCCTTTTTTTGAGACGAGTGCATCAGATCGCACCGCTGCTATTTGCAACATATGTCTCAAGCGTATCTCACGTGGCCAAAACATCAGCCGCTTGGGCACCACATGCTTGACCAGACATATGTTGACCTGCCATGCAGCTCGTTGGCAAGCGTACCTCAAAGACCCACACCAAAGAACAAAGCGGACCTCTCCTTGTTCCTCATCAGCTGGCATCTCCAACCCCACTAGACCTTCAGTCCTCTCTGAAACCTGCTCTGAGAGGAATGAAGGTGTAGAATTAGGTGTGTCACAGCCAAGTGCTTCCCGGAACTCTGCTAGCAGTACACCCACGTCCGATTATAGCAGGCAAATGTCCCTGCCCAGCTGCTGGACCGGCGAAAGAAGTTCACTCCCAGCCATCCACATGCCCAGCGGTTGAATGCTAGCTTGGCTAAATTGCTAGCACTTCAACTGCTGCCTTTTCAGTTGGTAGACTCGGCCCCCTTCCGTGAGTTTGTACAATGTGCGGTTCCTCAGTGGCAGGTCCCCAAACGCCACTTTTTCTCATGGAAGGCGATTCCGGCTCTCTACCGGCATGTGGAAGGCAATGTCCTTGCCTCGCTGGACAGGGCGGTCAGCGGTAAGGTGCATATTACCGCTGACTCATGGACAGGGACGTTACCTGTCTTTCACGGCCCATTGGGTCACTCTTCTGGCAGCTGGGAAGGATGCAGGACAAGGTGCAGTAGTGTTGGAGGTTGTTCCACCACCACGCCTCCAAAATGCTACTATTGGTTGTGACACACCTCTCTCCTCCACCCCCTCCTCTTCTTCTTCCTCCATGGCCTCTTCCAGTGCTCTGTCCTCAGAACCAGCGGTGCTCCGTAGGCGTTCCAGGGGCTACGCAAGTACGCAGGCAAAACGATGCCATGCCATGCTTGCGCTGGTTTGTTGGGGAGCCACACTGGGGCGGATGTTTTGTCAGCTCTGCAGGGGCAGGCCGAGAGGTGGTTGACGCCATGCCAGCTTAAGCCAGGAATGGTGGTTTGCAACAATGGCACCAACCTCCTCTCCGCCCTCCGACAGGGACAACTGACCCATGTGCCCTGTGTAGCTCACGTCCTTAACCTGGTGGTGCAGCGATTCTTGGGCAGGTACCCGGGCTTACAGGATGTCCTGAAGCAGGCCAGTAAAGTCTGTGTGCATTTCCGCCGATCATTTAATGCCTGTGCTCGGCTGGCTGAGCTCCAAAAGGAGTTGAACCTGCCCAAGAACCGCCTTATATGTGACATGCCCACCAGGTGGAACTCAACGTTGGCCATGCTGCAGCGGCTGCACATGCAGCAGAGGGCCATCAATTAGTACCTGTGCGACTACGGCACCAGGACAGGGTCAGGGGAGCTCGGTTTTTTCTCACCACGCCAGTGGGGCATGATCAGGGATGCATGCACTGTCCTGTCACCGTTTGAGGAGGCCACAAGGATGGTGAGCAGTGACAGTGCATGCATCAGTGACACTGTGCCTCTTGTCCACCTCTTGGAGCATATGCTGCGTGGAATAATGGACAGGGCACTTGAGGCAGAACAGAGGCAGGAAGAGGAGGACTTCCTTGCCTCTCAAGGCCCCCTTTATCCAGACAGTGTTCCTGCTGTGCCACCCATCACACAGGAAGAGGATGAGGAGGAGGAAGAGAAGGAGGAGGATGATTGTGTCAGCATGGAGGTGGAGGCTGGCACTCAGCATCAGCAGCAGCAGCAGTCTTGTAGGGATGGTTTACAGTCCCAAGAAACACGTGGACTTGTACGTGGCTGGGAGGAGGTAGCTGCGGATCATGTTGTCCTTAGTGACCCAGAGGACTCCGGACCGAATGCCTCAGCAAACCTATGCTGCATGGCCTCCCTCATCCTGCAAAGCCTGCGGAAGGATCCTCGTATTCTTCGGATCAAGGAGAGGGACCATTTCTGTCTGGCCACTCTCCTTGATCCGCGGTACAAGGGTAAGGTTGCCGACCTTATCTTGCCATCGCAGAGGGAGCAGAGGATGAGACATCTCCGGGAGGCCTTGCAGAAAGGTCTGTGCAACGCGTTCCCAGAGACTGGGAGGTTACAAACTCCTGGTCCTGGACAACGTGTTGCTGAGGCATCGGTCAGAAGGAGCGGTGGAGAAGGTGGTCGTCTGACTGATGCTTTCAGACAATTTTTTAGTCCGCAGCCTCAAGGTATGATCGGTTCCAGCAACCATCGCCAGCGTCTGATTTACATGGTGCAGGAATACCAAGGGGCAAGGTCAGACTTGGACACCTTTCCCACCGAAAATCCTCTGCCTTACTGGGTCTTGAGGATGGATCACTGGCCAGAGCTTGCACAGTATGCAATTGAGCTACTGGCCTGTCCTGCATCCAGCGTTCTTTCGGAACGCACCTTCAGTGCTGCTGGTGGCTTTGTTACCGATCACAGGGTGCGCCTGTCCACCGAATCAGTTGATCGACTGACCTTCATCAAGATGAATCAGTCTTGGATCACCCACAGCTACCAAGCACCTGAAGCTGATGTAACCGAATATTTTTTTTTGAAATATCACATCCCTTCAAGACTGCCTATGCTGATGCTGAGTGACTGTCCTGTTATGTTGATTGTCTATCCTCTTCCTCCTCCGCTGATATGTTGGAAGAACATTTCTGGTTCTGTGTGATGCCATCAGCCTAATTTTTCTGCCCCTGTTTAACAGGGGCATTTAATTACAATTTTTGATGCAATGCTTTGCAGCAGGGCTAATTCCTGCAATAAAAATAGAGTATATGGGAGAGGTTGCAGTGTCGTGGCACCAGCACCAGTGCCTAAGGCCCAATTTTTTTGCCCCTGTTTAACAGGGACATGTAATTACAATTCTTGATATAATATTTCACAGGAGGGCCCGTTCCTGTGCCCACCCAGAGTAACTGTGAGGACTTATAGTGTTGTGGCACCAGCACCACAACCACCAAAGGTCAATTTTTCTACCACTGTTCAACAAGGGCATGTAATTACAATTCTTGATATAATCGTTCACAGCAGGGCGCTCCAGCGACCACCAAGAGTCACTTTAAGGGCTTACAATGTTGTGGCAAAACCAACACCTTGTTCCGCCATTTCTGCAGAGCATATAGGGCAGGCCTCTACTTTCAAACATCCAACTTACAAACATCTCCTACTTGCAAACGGAAGGAGACAACAGCAAGTGAGATGAAAAAAGATGGACGACAAAATAAATTATACAGGGGTGATAACCCTTCCCTATGTTTTCCAAAAAGCTTAAAAATAGTTTTTTTGACTGGAGCTACACTTTAAAAATGTACCGGTTGAAAATTACAAACAGATTCAACTTAACACAACAAACCTACACAGTCCCTGTCTTGTTTGCACCGCCTGTATAGTGCTGTTCTGAGTATATAGGGCCTGGGGGCCACACGCATTTCCTTTTTTTAATATGGGTACTGGGTTCCCCTTAACCACTTAACAACCGCCCATTGCCGATTAACGGCTTCAGGGCGGTTGTTTAACTCTGAGAGGCCGTTAATTAACGGCCTCCCAGAATTCTGCTCTCGCGCGCCCCCTGGGCCGTGCACATGAGAGCATCCGTGACCGCTGGGTCCAGTGGACCCGGCGCATCACGAATCACGGTAAACAGCCGCTCATCGCGGCCGTTTACCACGTGATCGCTCCGTCAAATGACGGAGTGATCACTTGTAAACAAGCCGGCGTCATGTTATGACGCCGGTTCCTCCCTCCCCCTCTCTGTACCGATCGGTACAGCGGAGGGGGAAGAGATCGGTGTCAGCAGCGATGTGGGCTGCATCTGCAGTGCCCACATCGCTGCTCACCGAAAATTAACCCCTCGATTCCCTGCATTACTCTGCAATACCCTGCCATTACTCTGCATTACTCTGCAATACCCTACCATTACTCTGCATTACTCTGCAATGCCCTGCAACACTCCGCAATGCCCTGCAACACTCCGCAATGCCCTGCAACACTCCGCAATGCCTTGCAACACTCCGCAACACCCTGCAACACCCTGCAACACCCTGCAACACTCTGCAACACCCTGCAACACTCTGCAACACTCTGCAACACTCTGCAACACCTTGCAACACCTTGCAACACCTTGCAACACTCTGCAACACCCTGCAACACTCTGCAACACTCTGCAACACTCCGCAATACCCTGCAATACCCTGCAACACTCTGCAATACTCTGCAACACCCTGCAACACCCTGCAACACCCTGCAACACCCTGCAACACTCTGCAACACCCTGCAACACTCCGCAACACTCTGCAACACCCGCCAATACCCTGCAACACTCTGCAATGCTCTGCAACACCCGCCAATACCCTGCAACACTCTGCAATGCTCTGCAACACCTGCCAATACCCTGCAATGCTCTGCAACGCAGTACTCTGCAACGCCATACTCTGAGATACCCAGCCATACTCTGAGATACCCAGCCATAGTCGGTGATACCCTGCAATACCCAGCCATAGACATCCCCCCCCCTCCCGCCGCCCTCCGGTGCTTCTACCGAATCGCTAATACGATCAAAGCCAGAATCTTTTTTTTTTTTCAGGCTTCCCAGCTTAGAGGTGAGATGTGGGTCTTATTGACCCCACATCTCACTGTAAAGAGGACCTGTCATGCCATATTCCTATTACAAGGGATGTTTACATTCCTTGTAATAGGAATAAAAGTGATCAAAAAAATTATTTTTGGGGAAAAAAATGTCAAACTAAAATAAATAAAGTAAAATGAACAATAAAAAAAAATGTTTTTTTTTAAAGCGCCCCTGTCCCGATGTGCTCGCATGCAGAAGCGAACGCATACGTAAGTCCCGCCCACATATGAAAACGGTGTTCAAACCACACATGTGAGGTATCGCTGCGAACGTTAGAGCGAGAGTAATAATTCTAGCCCTAGACCTCCTCTGTAACTCAAAACATATAACCAGTAAAAAAAAATTAAATCGTCGCCTATGGGGATTTTTAAGTAGCAACGTTTGGCGCCATTCCACGAGCGTGTGCAATTTTGAAGAGTGACATATTAGGTATCTATTTACTCAGCGTAACTTCATCTTTCACATTATGCAAAAATTGGGCTAACTTTACTGTGTTTTTTTTTTTTTTTAAGCACAAAACTGTTTTTTTTCCAAAAAAAAGCATTCGAAAAATTACTGCGCAAATACCGTGCGAGATAAAAAGTTGCAAAGACCACCATTGTATTCTCCAGGGTGTTTGCTAAAAAAACATATATAATGTTTTGGAGTTCTATGTAATTTTCTAGCAAATAAATGATGATTTTTACATGTAGGAGAGAAATGTCAGAATTGTCCTGGGTGCTCCAGAACACCTGATGGCGCTCCATGCATGTTGGGCCTCTGTATGTGGCCACACTGTGTAAAAGTCTCACACATGTGGTATCGCCATACTCGGGAGTAATAGCAGAATGTGTTTTGGGGTGTAATTTGTGGTATGCATATGCTGTGTGTGAGAAATAACCTGATAATATGACAATTTTGTGAAAAAAAAAAGAAAAAAAGTAAAAAGAATCTTGATTTTGCAAAGAATTGTGGGAAAAAATGACAACTTCAAAAAACTCATGATGCCTCTTACTAAATACCTTGGAATGTCTTCTTTCCAAAAAGGGGTCATTTGGGGGGTATTTGTACTTTTCTGGCATGTTAGGGTCTCAAGAATTGAAATAGGCCGTCAGTACTTCAGGTGTGATCAATTTTCAGATATTGGCACCATAGCTTGTGGACTCTATAACTTTCACAAAGACCAAATAATATCCACCAATTTGTACTTATTTTTACCAAAGATATGTAGTGGTATAAATTTTGACCAAAATTTATGAAGAAAAAATTACTAATCTGCTAAATTTTCTAACAGAAACAAAGAAAAATTCATTTTTTTACAGAATTTTCGGTATTTTTTCTTTTATAGCACAAAAAATAAAAAACCCAGCGGTGATTAAATACCACCAAAAGAAAGCTCTATTTGTGTGAAAAAAAGGACAAAAATTTCATATAGGTCCAGTGTTGCATGACTGAGTAATTGTCATTCAAAATGCGAGAGCACCGAAAGCTGAAAATTGGTCTGGTTATTAAGGGTGTTTAAGTGCCCAGTGGTCAAGTGGTTAATATGCGTACAAGACCCAAAGGGGCTGGTAATGGGCAGGGAGGGCTACCCATGCCATTTTTCTCAATGATTTTCAACCATATT
The DNA here is from genome assembly GCF_037356315.1 of Lithobates pipiens. Taxonomy (NCBI): domain Eukaryota; kingdom Metazoa; phylum Chordata; class Amphibia; order Anura; family Ranidae; genus Lithobates; species Lithobates pipiens. The sequence continues at coordinate 46,603,642 of NW_027507784.1, forward strand.
GCAGGAACCAGATATAATATTAAAACTGCAAGCAGTTTTAAATTATGTTATTTCCGTTTAATGTGATTTTGTGCAGGGACTGTTCTAAACACGGGAAACACGTGGCACTTCACAGGCATACTACAGACACCCCCCAGGCACTATATTTAAAGGAATATTACTTTTTTTTACTTTAATCGTCTTTTAAATCAGTGCTCCCGCCAAAACGGCCATTTTTAAAAACATTTTAGGCATTGACCCATGTCCCCTGGGGCAGGAGCCAGGTCCCCAAACCCTTTTTAGGACAGTATCTTGCATATTAGCTGTTAAAATTAGCACTTTTAATTTCGAACGTTCGAGTCCCATAGACTTCAATGGGGTTCTAAAGTTCGTACAAATTTGGGGTCCGTTCGAAAGTTCTGGTGCGAACCGAACCGGGGGGTGTTTGGCTCATCCCTACTGGTGAGTTTAAAAGCTGTCTTTGACACCAATGGGAACTCCTACCCTTTGTTCTACTATGGCTGGTATGACTTCAATCATAATGTCAACTAACGTGTAAAAAAAACAAAAAAAAAACAATATTTAGGCCATCTCCGCAATTTGTTCATAATTTCCAAATCAACACTTTAAAATCAAAACTTGAAGCACAATGCTGGTATCTCAAGGCCCATAGAGGACTCTTTATAGAAATATATGGAGAATGCACTTAAAGTGATAGTAAATGTTTGCCTTGTAAAACAACCCATTCAGTGTAGAATAGAAAAGAAAGGCAAAACATTTGTGTATAGATCTAAAAGACATTCCCTCTGTTCAAAGCTACATAAGAGCTTGGGGAGGAGAAACAGCAGCACATTGAACTTTCCAGTGAAAGGCTGTGCAGGGGAGACGAGGGGAGGGTGTTGGCTGTCAAGTATGATCATTGGAAGAGAGCAGGCTGAGCTCTAGGGTTGACACCTCATCCGTTTACACCAGAACACATATGAATTACACAGGGTCTGCTAATTTAATGAAGATAAAGCACCAAGTGAGTTTAAATACCATCTTAATCAGCCACAGAACCTGTGTAATTAACATGTGTTATGTTTTAACCACTTCAACCCTGGAAGATTTGGCTGCTCAATGACCAGGCCAGGCCACTTTTGCGATATGGCACTGCGTTGCTTTAACTGACAATTGCGCAGTCGTGCAACATTGTACCCAAACAAAATTGGTGTCCTTTTTTTCCCCACAAATAGAGCTTTCTTTTGGTGGTATTTCATAATTTCTCCGGTTTTTATTTTTTGCACTATAAAGAAAAAAATAGCCTGCTGCCCGGTGGCACGCGCATGGGCAACGGCGTTGTGCCACAGGCACGCGTGCCCCCTAATGGTCAAAAGGCAAGCCGACGTATAGCTACAACGGTTCGCCCAGGGGAGCCAACCTGCCACATTATAACTGAGGTGGCAACCCTACTGAGCTCCCTGTTTAACTAGAGAACTGACCACGGTGTGTTCTCCTGTTTGGTGTGGTCAGTTTTTAATAGGAAAGCAGACAGACTGGCAGGAACACTAGAGATTTCACATAAAGAAAGCAATACAAAGAGATAAGGGTACTTTTTCATATTAGTACATGGTACAATAGGCACATATCAGGAATATGAAATGCTGGGTTTACATATTCTTCAAGAGAGGGGGATCAGAAATTTCCATTCACAGCGCAGCCCTGAATGCTTCTGCAGATTCCCTGTTTGGTGTAACATGCAGCATTAAGACCCAAAAGTAGTCTAATGCCGCGTACACATGGCCGGACTTTCCGGCAGAATAGGTCAGACGGAATCATTCAGTCGGATATTCCGATCTTTTGTGGGCTAATCCGATCGTTTTTCTAAAAAAAAAATTCAGATGGACCTAGAAATAGAACATGTTTTAAATCTGTCCGACGGACTCAATTCCTATCGGGAAAAACGTTCGTCTGTATGCTGGTCCGACGGACCAAATACGACGCAAGGGCAGCTATTGTCTACTGAATTTCCTTTTCTAGTCCCGTCGTCGGTCATTATTTAAAATGAATGGACTTTAGTCCGTACGTGTGTGGGCAAGTCCATTCGTTTGAAAGTCCGTTGTAACTCCGTTGAGAAGTCCGTTGGAACTTCGTTGGGAAGACCGTTTATTTGAAATGAATATATGCCAAACAAAATTCTGATCTCTGCAAAGGCAATTTTCTACAGACAGCCAACTAAACTATACATACTAAAGTCTTTCTAATTCAGCCTCCCTGTGCATAAAATGTGCATTGGTATAATACAAAAACGACTAAGCAGATTTATAGTGTATGCCAAGGCAAAATAATAAAAACATATATGCAATACATGCACATTTCCTTGTGTTGTATCTATTTCAAAGACCCTTTATAAAGCATTGTGAGAAATACATATTGATTTGCATTAAATGGACTTAGCTCTTAATTTCCTATTGTGGGCTGACAGCAAGCAACATGAGTGGTGTCAGCCCTACCCAATCTCTTTTTTGCTACTACTCAACCACTCACTGTCTTCTTCTCCATGGCATAGGGACTAACTGACTTGTACTCCAAGCTAAGAACAAGGAAGGCTAAATAGTCTCTTTGCGGTGCCACAGGCAGAGAGCACAGGTCAGAGACACAGCCTTGAATTTCTGAAGAAGAAATCAACAGGTATTTTTTGCACTAATAAAACAGATATAACGAAATGCTTCCAATTTTATATTTAATAGAGCATAAGGAAGCAAATAAGAGACGTTTATTTTTACACTTTAAATATACCTATATATATATATATATATATATATATATATATATATATATATATATATATATATATACACATACAATATCTCTCAAAAGTAAGTACACCCTCAAATTTTTGCAAATATTTTATTATATCTTTTCATGTGACAACACTGAAGAAATGACACTTTGCTACAATGTAAAGTAGTGAGTGTACAGCTTGTATAACAGTGTAAATTTGCTGTCCCCTCAAAATTACTCAACACACAGCCATTAATGTCTAAACCGCTGGCAACAAAAGTGAGCAGCACTGCCTTAACCCTCTTGGGCATGGAGTTCACCAGAGCTTCACAGGTTGCCACTGAAGTCCTCTTCCACTTCTCCATGATGACATCACGGAGCTGGTGGATGTTAGAGACCTTGCGCTCCTCCACCTACCATTTAAGAATGACCAACAGATGCTCAATAGGCTTTAGGTCTGGAGACATGCTTGGTCAGTCCATCACCTTTACCCTCAGCTTCTTTAGCAAAGCAGTGGTTGTCTTGGAGTTATGTTTGGGGTCGTTATTATGTTCGAATACTGTCCCGCGGCCCAGTCTCCGAAGGGAAGGGATCATGCTCTGCTTTAGTATGTTACAGTACATGTTGGCATTCATGGTTCCCTCAATGAACTGTAGCTCCCCAGTGCTGGCAGTACTCATGCAGCCCCAGACCATGACACTCCCACCACCATGCTTGACTGTAGGCAAGACACACTTGTCTTTGTACTCCTCACCTGGTTGCTGCCACACACGCTTGACACCATCTGAACCAAATAAGTTTGTCTTGGTCTCATCAGACCACAGGACATGGTTCCAATAATCCATGACCTTAGTCTGCTTATCTTGAGCAAACTGTTTGCGGGCTTTCTTACACATCATCTTTAGAAGAGGCTTCCGTCTGGCACGACAGCCATGCAGAACAATTTGATGCAGTGTGCGGTGTATGGTCTGAACACTGACAGGCTGACCCCCCACACCTTCAACCTCTGCAGCAATGCTGGCAGCACTCATAGACAACCTCTGCATATGACGCTGAGCACGTGCACTCAACTTCTTTGGTCGACCATGGCGAGGCCTGTTCTGAGTGGAACCTGTCCTGTTAAACCGATGTATGGTCTTGGCCATCGTGCTGCAGCTCACTTTCAGGGTCTTGGCAATCTTCTTATAGCCTAGGCCATCTTTATGTAGAGCAACAAATCTTTTTTTCAGATCTTCAGAGAATTCTTTGCCATGAGGTGCCATGTTGAACTTCCAGTGACCAGTAAGAGAGTAAAAGCAATAAAACCAAATTTAACACACCTGCTCCCCATTCACACCTGAGACCTTGTAACACTAATGGGTCACATGACACCGAGGAGGGGTAATGGCCAATTGGGTCAAATTTGGACATTTTTACTTAGGGGTGTACTCACTTTTGTTGCCAGTGGTTTAGACATTAATGCCTGTGTGTTGAGTTATTTTGAGGGGACAGAAAACTTACACTGTTATACCAGCTGTACACTCACTACTTTACATTGTAGCAAAGTGTCATTTCTTCATTTTTGTCACATGAAAAGATATAATAAAATAATTGCAAAAATGTGAGAGGTGTACTTTTGTGAGATACTGTATGTATATATATATATATATATATATATATATATATATATATATATATATATGCTAATACGTCCATCCAATTCTTGACACATATGAGAGCTTTTATTCGTGCATCATTAGTTGCCTTTTTTCAAAAAGAGAAAAAGAGTTGTATTTTTTCTTCTTTTGTGTTGCTTTTACTTAGAGAAAACAGTCAATTTCTGTAGGTATCAGAGAGGAGTGAGCAAAGATTCTCCAGATGTTAGTGAACACGGTTCACATAATCCCCAGTGTCATAGAATGTGCAGTATGATAGACATCATCCTGGTGAACACAAAGCACCTATGTCCTTGAGATATAGATATATTAAAATGAAGGTGATTGTTCTCTGAAACTTTCCTCCCCAGAAATCACATTTCACGATCATCAGAGACAATGGAGTTGAAGAACAGGCACATTTCAGGGATTGTTTAAGATGTGTCCTTACAAACAAATCCTTCAGATTCAAGAGTAGCACCATATATTAGAGGTCTATAAGCGCTACATTATTTCTCTGTAGAAAAAAGAATAAGGTAAAAAAGTAATTACATATAATAAAACATAATATAAGATAAAATGAGCCCTAAAAAGTCAGTTAACCCAAACCTGATACTTAAAGTGACTGTAAATGCTCAATTTTTTTTTTTTTTAGCAAGAGAACAAAGTGGGCGATTGATAGCTCACTATGTACAAACAATGCTTCATTACAGTTACTCAATATACACATGCAATAATACAATTTATTGCTGTCCACACTTAATATTCAAAATCAGTCCATAAGTCCATATGTAGTAAAGCACTGAACACATGAAACATGGCAAATTCACTATTTTTTCCCCTAAAAGAATAAACATGTTATACTTACCTGCTTTGTGCAATGGTGTCGCTCAGAACAGCCCTGAGCCTTCTCTTCTGTGGTGCCCTGCTAGTGCTCCAGGCTCCTCTTCTTCTCAATATGCCCCCATAGCAAGCAGCTTGCTATGTGAGCACACCACTGGGCTCAGTCCCAAGCTGTCATGCGTGCGTCTATAGAAACACACAGTGCAGCTCAGCTCCACCCCCGCTCTCTGCTTGGAGGTTTTGATTGACAGCAGCAGGAGACTCCTGCTGCTGCGTAAGTCCCTGTGGGAAGAGGAGGAGAAGAGAGAGGAGACTGCAGCTGGACACAGTGCTGGATCGCTGACAGGATCAGGTAAGTGTCTGGAGGGGGGGGGGGGGGGGTAGCCAGTGGGGTGTTTTCACCCTAATGCAGGGAGTACATTAAGGTAAAAAAAACACCAAGGCTTTAGAATCCCTTTTAATTTTGTGTATTTTTTTGCTGGGCTGTATAATCTATTAGCTTCTGTGTTTTAGGAACTCTAGATCTTAGCACCTAACATCCTAAATGTGCTTACTTGGTAATGCAAATATAGTAATCTTACTTAAAGACTTAAAAACCAACAGAGGTTCTAAACCCATCCATACCCTATCCAAAACAATAAAACATATTGGCTTTAGATGCACTTTAACGCATAGAAGTATATACTAAAAGAATAGATAAGGTAAGAAATCTAAAATAAGGATAGATACAGGAATATGGTAGATGGAATAGATGTGCATTAAATATGACAGGGAGTCATATACTGTATCTTATATAGATACAGGATCACTTACCTCCATCTAGGTTGTAAACACAGGACTTTTTGCATTCTTCTTCTGTATCGAAGCGATTACCATTACCACTGCAGCCTCCATACCAGAACTGGGCACAGGAATTGGCTTGTTTGTCATAATACCATTTTATTATGTATGTCCTGCAAGGACCCTGATCTAATGGCAGCTTGCACCGGGCATCCTGGATGTACTCTGAAAAAAAGAGGAACACAAGGGTGTGAGCAATGATGTACTAAAGCTACAGAAACAAGGACATTTGGAATATAGAGCCCTCTGGGATGCAGAAACTGGCACTGATGTGATAATGATAGAAGAACGCCATAGTGACTCTCCCTCGGGGGTGGGGCCATGACACTAATTTATTCATAGTATGTTCTCCGCCTTCCAGGAAACTGAGGGCATCTTGTGGCAGAATAGAAGTATTTTGGTGAACATCTCTGATTACTCATATTTAGTGCAGCCTGAGTTGTTTTTATATTTTTTACCCTGCCTGGAGTGCTAGTCACAATACCGATACAATTAGAACCATAGAAACATAGAAAAGTGGCATCAGAAAAAAGACCAAGTGGTCCATCGAGCCTGCCTGTTTTTATTTTTATTTTTTTATAGTATCTGTATGTATCTGTATTCTATATGTTTGTATGTAAGTTTGTTCCAAGCATGTTTGAAGCCACTTATGCCTTGTACACACGGACGGAAATTCCGATGGAAAAAGTCCGATCGGATTATGTTGTTGGAAAATCCGATCGTGTGTGGGCTCTATCTGACTTTTTCTGTCGGATTTTCCGACGCACAAAGTTTGAGAGCAGGATCTAAAATTGTATGACAACAAAATCCGATCGCATAAATTCCGATCGTGTGTAGACAATTCCGGCGGACAAAGTGCTACGCATGCTCAGAATAAACTAAGAGATGAAAGCTATTGGCTACTGGCCCGTTTATAGTCCCGACGTACATGTTGTATGTCACCTCGTTCAGAATGATCGGATTTTCCGACAACTTTGTTTGACCGTGTGTGTGCAACACAAGTTTAGGACAAAATCTGTCAGAAAAAATCAGACGGATTTTGTGGTCGGAATGTCCAACCGTGTGTACAGGGCATAACTGTTGACCAACTCACTATCTCTGCTGGAAATCTTTTCCAAGCATCAACTATATAATACTTTAATAAATGAGTTTTGAACTTTACTCCAGTTAGTTTGAAGTCAAATCCCTGTGTTCTTTCATATTGAAAATCCTACCCTCTTGTATCTTATTCACCCCCTTGATGTATTGAAAGGTTTCAATCATGTCTTCCCTCTCCCTTCTTTCCTCCAGAATGTACATGTACATGTTCCTGAAGTCTCTCCTGATATGTTAATTCCTGAGACCTTTCACCATTTTTATTACAATTGCCCTGGCTTTACCACATAGTACCAATGCCTATATTCACCTGTGTGTGGTTTAAACAGTAAAAGTTAGGGTCCATGCTTACCTATTGATGGTTGTATCGGCCCACTTCTTTCAGCTGAACTTGATGGAGATAATATTATGGGTGAAGATGAGGTCTTTGATGATGAAGATGATGTTTTCTCTTTAGATGAACTTCCACCTGGTGACAAAACCACTATGGGAAAGAACGAGCATAAATAAAATATATTTTTAGTAAAGTAAACTAATTGATTTGGTGCATTTATATTTCATTGTATTGTTTCCTAAAGATTATGTATAGCCAAAAGTTTTTAGGGTATGGAAGAGTTAAAACCACATTCACTTAATTTTTTTTCTGACTGTGTCTAATTGGAGAGATTAAATATTACTTCCTGTCCTGCGCTTGCAAAGAAAGTGAGGGTAAATCCCCTCTTAAATAGTAATCACATAAATATTCAAGCCCTTTGGAAGGTTTACTGTCATGGAAGGTTTACTGTCACCTCTTCTTCTGGTGGAAACTGTAAATTTTTGGATGTCTCAGCACTTTCTATCTAGGGCACGGGTGTCAAACTCATTTTAATTGCAGGCCACATCAGCAGTATGGTTGCTATCAAAGGGTCGGTTGTAGCTGGGGTGCACTACATGCAGAGTGCAGCGATCGGGGGTATGCTATGTACAAAGGGCAGTTCCAGGGGTGTCCTATTCACAAAGTGCAGAGTTCAGGGTTGTACTATGTACAGAGTGCAGGGTTTAGGGGTGTGTTACGTACAGAGTGCCGAGTTCAGGCATACGCTATGTACAGAGTGCAGAGTTTGGGTGCGCTGTGTACAGAGTGCAGGATTTAAGGGTGCGCTATGCACAGTGTGCAACCCCATCTCCTCTGCCATGTTCTGTCTGCAAAACTATGTGTGAGGGCCACATGACAAGACCTAAAAAGGCTAAATGCACAGGCCTTGCTTTAGGTGTAAGATATTCTTAAGTGCTAGCCAATCAGCCGCCGCAGTTGTACTACGGCAGCATAGCTTGGCTGCTCGAATAGCCGTTATGCTAGGTCGGTAGCCTAAACGGCCACTAGGGGGCGCTTGCTCTTCAAGCCCGCGATCACTCGGGGCACACAGAGAACCGGGTGCTGTGTGTGTAAACACGCAGTTTCCGGTTCTCTGAGCAGTGAAATGACAGATCATCTGTTAATACAGAGTAAGAACGGCGATCTGTTAGTTTCCCTGCACAGTCCCATCCCCCCTTCAGTTAGAACACTCCCTAGGATACATATTAACCTCTTCACTGCCCCCTTTGTGTTAGCCCCTCCACTGCCAGTGACATTTTTACAGTAATCGATGCAATTTTAATTCCACTGATCGCTGTATTAATGCCAATGGTCCCATAAATGTGTCAAAAATGTGTCCGCCATAATGTCACAGTCATGATAAAAATCACTGATCACCGCCATTACTACTAAAAAAAAAATATTAATAAAAATGCCATAAATCTATCCCCTATTTTGTAGAAGCTATAACTTTTGCGCAAATCAATCAGTATACGGTTATTGCGATTTTTTTTACTAAAAATATGTAGAATACATATCAGCCCAAACTGAGGAAAAAATGTTTTTTTTATATATTTTTTGGGGATATTTATTATAGCAAAAAGTTTAAAAGAATGCGCTTTTTTCAAAATTGTCGCTCTTTTTTTTTGTTTATAGCGCAAAAAATAAAAGCCACAAAGGTGATCAAATACCACCAAAAGAAATCTCTATTTGTGGGTAAAAAAATAACAATTTTGTTTGGGAGCCACGACCGCGCAATTGTCAGATAAAGCAACGCAGTGCCGAATCGCAAAAAGTGGTCTGGTCTTTGGCCAGCCAAATGGTCCGGGGCTTAAGTGGTTAAAGTAGGCCATGTGTATCCTATTTGGGAGATTTCCATTCACTTCCTGTTTCATAGCCAAACAGGCAGTGATAGGAAATTCCACAAAAGTAAGGGGATCCCTTGTTATCGGCAGGATCACCAGATACTGTCTGCACAGGAACATTTCTCCTCTATTCCTGTTCTAGGGGTAAACCCAAATATTTTTTTTTTTTTACTTGGTGATAGCAGTAAGCTTGACAAATGGAGAGGGGGAATCTTCCTTACAGGAGCAAAGATATCAATAAAAACCTGACAGGTGTTTTAACCTCTCTCCACTCTATCTAAAAACTAAAAAAAATATGTTTTCTATTTGGTTATACTTTGAAGGAAATCCTAAAATGAAGCACATCATTTACCTCTAGTATTAGTCGGAGGTGTCTCTATTTGTTCATCTCCGTCATCATAGTCCTCGTCTTCATCTTCTCCCTCATCTACACTTGGTACAATAACTACTTCTTTTCTCTGTAACAGCAATAGATAAATAAATAAATAAATGAATGACAGAATCCTGCATTTAGACTCATGTGTGAGCATGGTATAAGGATCTCCAATTAGAGATCCTACTCCTTGCTAGCTCTCATGCCTTTCATAACCATACAGGTACCTCAAGCAAGACATATATTATACAGCTTTGTCCTCTTCCTTCTTTCTTCATACCAATGTATTTTTAAGAATCTGGCAGTTACCAAAAGATTGTAATGAATGATTCCAAAGTAGTAAAAATAACAGTCTGATGGTGTAAGATCATCAGTCAGCAAATATTAGTGATGGAAATGTAAAAGTAAGCACTTATCCATTGTTGGACAATTTGTGATTTCATTTGAGTGCTCAGTATAAAATAAGGTTACATTCTTGCTACATTATATATTAAAGGATGACTAAACCCATGAATGCATCGGGTGTGTGTGCATCGCTTACCTGAGGAAGAGATGGCACCAAAATACAGCATGGGAAGAAAGCAAGTCGACGGAAGCAGTAAGATGTTTTGGGCAATGTTCTGCTGGGAAACCTTGGATCCTGCCATTCATGTGGATGTTACTTTGACATGTACCACCTACCAAAACATTTTTTCTGACCAAGTACATCCCTTCATGGAAACAGTGTACCCTGGTGGCAGTAGCCTCTTTTAGCAGAATAATGTGCCCTGCCACACTGCTAAAATGGTTCAAGAATGGTTTCAGAAACACCGCAATGAAGTCTAGGTATTGACTTGGCATCCAAATTCTCCAGATCTCAATCCATCGAGTATTTGTGGAATGTGCTGGAAAAAAAGTCCAATCCATGCAGACCCCACCTCGCAACTTACAGGGCTCAAAAGATCTGCTACTGACAGCTTGGTGCCAGATACCACAACATACCTTCAGAAGTCTATTGGCGTCTATGCCACAACAGGTCATAGGCATCCTGACCGGTCTGAAGCTACGCGACTCCATGCACAACAACTGCGATGCCCTTTTTTTTCTGTTTAAAGCTGTTTTACCTGCTAAAGGATTTGTATTTCTATCCATCCAGTAGTGAGATTTACAAAGCCCTGTTGGGGTCTGAATACACTGGTTGATTTGCTAAAGGAAAAAAAGACTGTGCCCTTTGCAAAGTGCAGTTGCACTCTTCAAGTACAGTTGCTCCAGAACTTAGTAAATAAGCAAAAGCTCTGTTGACTCCATCATCCAATCATGTGCAAGCAAAAATGATCTGTTATGTATTTTCCTTGCAGGTGATTGGGTACTCTTTGAAAGTGAAGCCTTACCTCATTTATTAAGCTCTGGAGTAACTGCACTTGCAGAGGGCACAGTCTATTTGCCTTTAGTAAATCAACGCCTATATGCGTTGAGCTACTCGGGGGGGCCTTGGCCAATGCAATCCTGATGCATAGAAAAGGCAACTTGCCTTCAGTCCTAAGAATTCATTTCACATTGCGTTGCATAGCAACCTGCTTTAACAAATAAAGATGATTGGAATAAAATGTTGTCATATCTTAAGAAAGTTGAATTTTACTTTTCGATTGGGTGTTCGGTGTTTCAAGCTGATTTTGAATAGCACTGACTTACGCCAGTGCCCACTGTGTCTAAATATAAAGGCACCAAGCATCTACAATATATATTCACACACACACACAGTTTATAAAATATTTGCCACTGTCAACATGTTACAGTTGCCATACCGGGACTTGTGTCTGTCTGAGTTTTTCTTCAGCTACCCTTCGTCTTTCTTCTTCTTTACGAATTTGTTCTTGACGGATTCTTTCTTCATCTTTACGAATTTGTTCTTGACGGAGTCTTTCTTCTTCTTTACGAATTTGTTCTTGACGAATTCTCTCTTCTTCCAATCTGAGTCTTTCTTCCAGTTTACGCTTTTCTTCTAATCTTAATGTCTCTTCTGTGTTCACTCTGTTCACTTCAGCTCCAGGATAAGCGATCGAAGAAGAGCCTTTGATAGGGAACATTGGGTTGATTTTGCTTCCTACTCGATTGTAGATAAGAGCACCATTTTCATCTTCACAGAACTGGTTCACCAGTTTAGACTCCAAAGCTGTTTAGAGATAATACAATTAATAAGACATAAAAAGTAATTATTCTTAAAACGGTAATAAAGTACAGTTAAAGCCCTAACAATTGTCTCTCCTAAAACCTATACTAACCTGTGTAAAAAATATGTATATACTTGCCTATTTTCAGTCTGGTCATGTGATCCCCTGTGTCAGCCAGCAGCAGCTGCAGGGGAATGCAGAGAGAACATGAAAACCGCTGTGAAAGCCAGGAGCGGTAATGTCACCCATAGGCTCCCATGGTGCAGCCATTGTTGGCGATCCCCACTCTCCCCTGTAGTCTCTACTAGCTGACAGAGAGGATTTGGATCACGTGACTGGACCAAAGCGGGCTAAAAATAGGTAAGTACAGTAAAGTTTTTACACAGGTTAGTTAGTATAGGTGCTAGAAGGGGGGGGGGGGGGGGTTAACACTAGTTAGGCTTTAGCTGCAATTGTAATTTTCAAGATAATTTTTTTTCTAATCAGATAGTAATAATACAACTTACACGCATTTGATGTTTATTCAATAAATTTCCTCAATTTTTTTTGTTTTCTTTTCTAATTATTTTTAAGCCAATGGAAAGTTAGTTACTAGGTAAAAGAAGAGCAACGTGTTTTTGCACGCATAATCAAGCATTTTTCAGGCACTCCTTTTAAAGTCTATTGGGGATAAAAAGTTTGTAGCTTGTAGTTGAAAAGAAACTCAAATATTTTTCGAGCTGCAAGCTTTAAGCGACACTATGCTCAGGTGTGAACAGGCACAATTGAAAACATTGAGATTTTGGATGTTGAGTGTTTTAGAGCCTCAAACTTAGAGCTGTGTAATGCTTAGGTGTAAATTAGCCTTTACAAAGCAGAAATAATTTTGTTTGGTAGTTTTGAAGTTTGCCTCCAGGCAAGCAGCTAAATATACAAGTGAAATACATTTACAGGATTTTACCTGACAAAGAAATTGTACTGTATTTCTGTCCAGTTCTAAAAATTACAAAGTTCAACCACACAGCAAAACCCTGTCTGTCGGGGCAGGTGATCTGAATTTTCTCTGCTGCAGACAATATTTACAAATGTTTTCCCTCCCCAGCCTGTGACTGGACAGTGAAAGGAGAAGCAGACTCAAGAGCTCATCTCTCTATCACTCTGCTCCCTCTTCTTATCAGCATGTCCCTTATTAGTACAATATAAAACGTAAACAAATATGTACAGATACACAAGCTGTTACTTCAAATAACTATATCGTTAATTTTTTTCTTTTATTACCTGGAAGTGTGTTGAAGTCATCAATGAGATACATATGCTCAGTATCTGGTTCGGAAGCTATTAGATTTAGTTCCCTTATGAATTCTTGTTGAGTTGTATCTGTAGCATTTACAATTCCAATGGCATACATTTGAATATTAGCAGCCTGAGCTTCCCGCACAGCTATGTCTAATTTCACAGCTTCTCTTTTGTCCGTCTGACCATCTGTGAGAACAATGGCCACTTTCCTGACTCCTGACCGTGCACCAAAAAATCCTTCCTGGGTGGCCTTTCGAATAGCAGTTCCTGTATAGGTGCCCTCTCCCATATACGTCATCTTTCTGATGGCTTGCTTCACATCTTGTTGGGTGGTGAATCTGTTCAGACCAAACTCGAGACGCACCTCTAAACTATAGAGCACAAGTCCTATTCGGGTGGCATTTCGCCCTACAGTCACTCTATCCACAAGAGCAGTCACAAAGTCTTTGATGATTTCAAAGTTCTCTGGCCCAACACTCTCAGAACTGTCTATCACAAAGACAAGCTCCATAGGTATTTCCTTACATTTAACACCACAACCTACAAAAAAAAAAGAACAGCCATGTTTACATGAACATGATATAGGCTAGATTTATATAGCTGCTTTCCTTTTTCTCAACTGTTATTTTCTTGCCATTGTTTCTTACATAACTAAAACTTTTAATGGATCAGTTCACAAAGAGGCTTAACAGGCTAATTTTTTTAAGTAGTGGTGTGTCATTACTGCATGCATATCCATGGCTGTCATGATAAAGTCGATGTAGAGGCAATTATCAAAGATTACTGCATATGTTCTCACTCCTTAAATTAACAAGAGCCTTAGGATCAGCATGGAATTAAACATCTACTGTTGCCTTAATGAAAGACGAGACACGTATTCTTATATAATTAAAAGTGTTGGAGCTCCCAATGCCATTGGCCTAGAATCAAATGCCTCCTCTGCTAATTTGTTAATAAACTCTAGAACCATAGTAAATTCTTCCACTGTTAACTCTAAATTCCTAGAACTTAATAATATAGAGACTATTATGCACCAAAGAAAAAAAAAAAAGAAGCGCTCTTCCCAACTTTTTGATCTTATAAAACACATTCATTAGCCTAACAAACCTTTGCAATACTGCAGTGTGCACTGTGCATGGCAAGCTCCATAAGAAATAGGAGACATGAAGCTCCACAGATAGTTTGGGCGTAAAATTGTGATAACTAAAGACAGAAAATCCAGACTAGCGTAGCTGCAAGATGCTGCAAGACGTAAGTTGACCCAAGTGAAACAAAGGTTGAGATTGAAGTAAAAGAATAATGTGGTAGAAGAGAATAGGTATTTGGAGTTTAAATGAGTCTAAATGAGTCATAAGTTTGCATTAAAATCAAGTGAATTCTAGAGTTACATCAACTTTATTATCTATAATACAAATAGCAATGCTTTCCACTGTAAGTTCCCTTTCAGACAGGGCAGGCTCTGTTGCAGTCCGCCTGCTCAGCAGGGAATCTGTTTTCTGATCTCCACTGAGCAGGCGGATGACAGGTCTGTGTTCTCTCCACTTATGCAGAGTGGACACGGACACCGCTCGCTCGCCTCTATGGGCGGTCGGATGTAAATTTGTCCATTTACACTCTACTGCTATCTGATCCGATCCACCAGACGGATGGGGAATGGGGATCTTTTTTATTAGACAGGATTAGTTTGGATGTCGGCAAGTATTAACAGACACATGTTTATTGACACCCGCAGCTCCTTAGAGGAGATTGGAGGGTCCTATTTTCTTGTGGTGTAACATATGGTGTTAACATAACTATTTTTACTTACCACAGATTTCCTTTATCATTTTAATTATATCTTCTCTCTGTGTAATAAAAAAACAAGCTCCTTAATACACTATATTTAGATGACCACATGCAACATACTGTATCTAAGGTACATTCCATTAACACTAGCTGACATCAGTACTTTTGCACTTATTTAATAAGGCAGTACAGAGTTTAATGACTGTACAAAGTGCATGAAATCCAGTCAAATTGCAATCTACGGTAGGTTAGTCAGAAAAAAAGATTGTTACTGGTTGCTTTAGATTAGTGCACTTTTCATTCAATCATTGTACTTTCCATTTAAGGTCCATTTGCCAGCTTGGCCAATCACTTGTACTCTAAGATATACTTACTGTTAACCCAGCTTCTCCTTTAGTGCCTTGTCTGCCCTATAAAAAGAAAATATTGGAAAGTTGTTGATTTAGGTAGCTGTCGTGATTATACAGCAATGGTAAAGATAATTTATAAGGTCATCTTTCTTAGATACACTAACGCAGTGCTCTCCAAACCAGGTGCGACCCTTTGTTTGCTTCTATTCGGTCCTTGGGGTGCTATTTCATCCACTAATACCAACAATGGGGCATTACCCCCCATGCTAGGAACAGTAAAAGGGCACAATTCCTTCCCTCTGACCTCCACAATGGGGCACAATTCCTTCCAATGATACCAAAAATTGGGCCCAATGGCACCAACGATGGGGCACACGTCATCCCAATGACACCAACGATGGGGCACAAGTCATCCCTATGATACCAACAATTGGACCCCCTAAAATCTGAAGGACAGTAAACTGGCCCGCTGTTTAGAAAATGTGGAGACCCCTGCACTAAGGGATTGATCTGCTAAGACTAGAGAGTGCACAATCTGATGCAGCTGTGAATATAAACCAATCTGCTTCCAAATTTTGTTGTCAAAGCTTAATTGACAATGCTGAGATTAGAAGCTGATTAGCCACCAGGCACAGTTGCACCAGATTTTGTACTCACCGTTTTAGTAAATCAACCCCTAAACCTGTTGCCTGGAGGTACGTTGTAGACAAGCCCATCTCCATTCTGGCTCTGGTATTGATCTGCAGATTTATATCTCAGGGACATAAATTATTTTATCGTACAAAATATCAAAAATTGTACAACAGAGTTACCGTGACACATTTCAGCAGAATGGCTTAATGATGAAGTTTATGATAAAGCCATTCTGGTGATATGCATGAATATGACTATATTGTACCATTTTTATTATTTTTTTAAAAACAGATCCAAACCTAGATTATCTGTGTGCAGTGTACAGCAGTATTCAAATTATATTTATATGAGGCTAATTTAATGAAAAACACATTTCCTAGTTTTGAGAAACTAGCTTGTCTAAAGAGCTGGAATGTTCCTTATAACTGTCTTTCTGTACTGAACTGGGTTTCTGAAAGAAGATGTGCCAGCACCTCCTGCCCCACCTAGGCCATCCTATTAAAAACAGTTATTACTACTTAAAAGCATACAGTGCTAAACATGTCTCTATGTACAGTAGACATGTATAAATATTTACTCCATGGTCATTTTAGGCATTTGTACAAAAAGTTTGTCCTAAAGTGATTGTAAAGTCTGTTTTTTTTTTTTTTAACTACTTCAATACAGGCCATATTCAACCCCCGGCCCAGGCCAATTTTCAGCTTTCAGCACTGTCACATTCTGAATGACAATTGCGTGGTCATGCAACTCTGTACTCAAATAACATCTTTATCATTTTTTTTTTGGTGGTATTTCATCATCTTTTTAAACAATAAGAGAGAAAAAAATAATTTTAAAACACAAACGCGCTCCCACTAATTCTCTCACCTCGGCGCTAAATGGTTTAAAAGCTCAATGTAAAAAGAAAAAGGAAAAAATAATAATAGACAAATGGACAGGTTTACACCTGAGACAGCAGCTACTTAAAAAATATACATAAACATGAACAAATTGATTATTAATAATTCACACTTTACAGAGGTAAATGATGAAAACAATAATAATCCAAGCAGCGCTTCTATCAGTTCTGTGTCATCAACACAATAACTTTTTCTATATTAAGACATAACATGTGAATAAATCGATCAGACTCAAATAATCAGTCCAACAATTCCAGTGCTCTGAATGCAACAGAAGATTTAAGGAAGTGAATAAGTCCAAAGCAAAGGGGGCCGCAGTGAGTGATTCCAGTGAGAAATGGTAGAAAAATAGGTGCACTTCACACTAATTCCTCCACACGGTGCTCCACACTCCCACAGGGGGTTAAACTCACCAGAAATTCCTCAAGAAAGAGCCTTATCAGCACAACCACTTCAGATTATACGATCCCGTCTTCCAATAGTATAAAGACAGTGATTCTATGTGTTGGATGTGTTGGGTATTTCATCATCACCGATGTTTTTAATTTTTGCTAAATAAATGCACAATGACCAAAAACTTTGAAAAAAATGTGTTTTCTTTGTTTTTGTTATCATATTTTGCAAATAAAATCATCTTTCTTGTATATTGCTGCATTTCATTGGTAAAAATAACCCAAATCAGTGTGTATTATTTAGTCTGTAGGGAATAAATATATATTATATATATATTAAAATTCCTGAAATACATTCATTTAGTGTATACTATTCTGATTAGCTGGGATTGGCCACAGCTAATCAAATGGTACACATGGGCTGTGTTTGGCCCTGTCTGCACCATGTGATCATTATCACCAACCTCAGAAAACGACAAAAAAGTACACAATGAATGGCTATGAACAAAAGCCATTCATGGTGTACAATTGTCATGTGATCTGCTGTGATTGGTCACAGTGATCACATGGTACTGGCAGTGGCCCAGTACCCTGATCTGTCTGGGTAGGATGACATATGGCCTCCACCCAGGATGGAGAGCTCCTGCTCAGCCATAAATTTACAATAGTTTGGACAGGAAGAGGTTAAATAACAAGCTTATTATACTTGCCAGCTCTCTGCAATGGATTTGCACACAGAAGCCCTGAATCACCCCCTCTGGGGTTACTGGACAGCTCTCTAGGCTCCCCCTCTTTTTTGTGTGCCCCATAGAAAGCTGCTTGCTAGGGGGGGCACATCTGCAGACTTCATGTCTAGCCCGGCTGTGTGCTTCTATTGACACACACAGTGTGGCTCAGCCACACCCCACACTCCCTCCTTACAGTATTTGATTGACAGAAGCAAGAGCCAATGGCTTCCACTGCTGTCTCCCATGTCCTATAAGGAGGGAGAGAGAGCAGCGCTGCTACTCTCGGGCACAGCGCTGGATCAAGATCGGGCTTAGGTAAGTATTTAGGGAGGGCTGGAGGGGAGCTGAACATTAAAGTATTTTTACCTCAATGAAAAGAATGCATTACGATTAAAAAAAACTTTAGCCTTTAGATTAGAACCACTTTAATGGGACAATCCCCAACATTTGTACAGCCAACTATATTTCAATAGTTTAGGTCAGATTTGGAGTGTGTTTTGCCAGACTGATGCAGAGCAAACATTTTCTGATCACTCATTGCAAAATGCTGATAGATATACATGAAAAGCAAGAGGAATGGATTGTCCAAAGAAATAACATCCTAAGATGTGTGCTAGGCAAACATGAAGTATGCTTAGTTTTATCATTTCTCAGGCATAATAAATGTTTAACATCAAAGTTTACTACTGTTGCATACTTCTTCTATGGTCTATGAGACAATATATCTTACTGTGTCTCCTGGGGATCCAGGGTCTCCACTATCACCTTTATCTCCCTTTCTTCCTCTTTCACCAAAAGAGCCACGGTCACCCTGAAAAATAACACATTTATCTTTCACTGTAAGCTTTTATTTAGGACAACATTTAGAATGATTAAATGCATCAAGCATGTCCTGACCTTTGGTCCCAGAAGTCCTTCTCCTGGAGGTCCACGAGGTCCTGGTACACCTTGACCTCCTTGTTCTCCCTAAAAAGTTAATTAGAGTTGTTAAAATTAATATATAAAAAATTTTTCTTGCAGAGAACCATTGATGTAACTATGTTTCTATGAACCCTATGCCATTCCTCCTCTTTCTTTCTCTTAATGGTCACATAGCTCTATAGTCTCCAAACTGTGGCCCTAGGGCTGGATGCAGCCCTTTGCTAGCCTTTATCTGGCCCTTGGAGCAGTATCCCTGCCAGTGACACCAACAGTGGGACTTTATTCCTGCCACTGACAAAAATTATAGGGCAATATTCCTCCCACTAATATCAATGATGGGGCACTAATCCTTTCACTGATACCAATGATGGGACACTATTCCTCCACCTACTGACCACAGATGCTATGTAACTGACCACCAACCCTGAAGCAATGTTTATTCTCGCTAATGTTGGGCTCAGGACATTTTCTACCCCCACTGGCCACAATCCGGCCCCCCTAAATTCTGAAGGACAGTAAACTGGCCCTTTGTTTGAAAAGTTTGGAGACTCTTAATCTATAAAACAGAAGATAACAATGATCTAAGCATCAGATTGGGCCTATCAGTAACTTCACAAATCTGCATATTGTTTAAGGAAATGTAAAGTGTCGTGCACAAATAATAAATAAATAATAAAATGTGAGATTGTTTTAAGTTAGGTATATAAAATAATATTTGCATTTTGAGCCAGCAGGGGGAGCTTTAGGTTTGGTTTTCTTCTGTCTTTGCACCCCTGTTGAAAAAACTCAATAGCTCAAGCAGAATTTCAGACTCACTGGCGCTTGAAAAAGAGGAGTGACTTATCCCTTTCTGGACAGCTGCATATAATGTTTCAATAAGAAGCATCAAGCCTCAAAGCACTCAGCATTTGTTGTGCTGTTTTCTCTGCTAATTCATAGTGCTTTGGGAATCCTTTGCCATGTATGAAATAACATTAACACTTTGCAACACCAATCCTACCAAAGTCACTCAATCTCAGCCCACCAGCCAATGTAACTGACTTTGTTCCTCAGGCAGCTGTGCATCCAAAGTACAAAAACACAGACATGTCATAGTTTACTAAATACATGCTTCACAGAGAGCTTGCCAAGACAGGTCTCACTGAGTTTGATGACAAACCTGAAAACCAAAAAGGCTGGAAATTGACCTTCAAAGACACTATTAGTGAACTAGATGTCACAACTATTAAAGAACTAAAACTGCTTATCAGGTGTCTAATGCCGCGTACACACGATCAAATTGTCCGGCGTACTTAGTCCGCCGAAACGCATTTCACCGGATAATTCGATCGTGTGTGGGCTTCAGCGGACTTTCTCAGCGTAAAGTCCGGCGGACTTAGAAAGTATTTTTGCAGTCCAATCTTTCCGCCGGACTTGGGTTTCAGCGGACAATACGTTCGTCAGTATCCTAATCCGGCGGACTAAGAATGACGCATGCTCAGAAGCAAGTATGAAAAGGAAGCTATTGGCTACTGGCTATTGAACTTCCTTTTTCTAGTCCGGGCTTTCTGTGTGTCCGTGTGTGGCCAAGTCCGTTCGGTAGAAAGTCCGCCAGACTATCCACCGGATTATTTGCCTTACTAAGTACGCCGGACAATTTGATCGTGTGTACGCGACATAAGTCTTCACTCTGCTGAATGTATCAGAAGACTCAAAACTGTTCACATTGACAACCCAGCCATAGATCTTAACGCTGCTTAAGACAGACTTGAGCATAGCTTCAGCAGTCCAAAAGCCATTGAGGATGCTTTATTTAAAAAATTGCAAACCTTCCAAAGATATATGGCAGAGATATTCTAAAGTTGCAAGAGCTCAATGCCTTTCTCTTGGAGCCTAAACTCACCAAAGCTAATATCTGCTTACCCAGCCTCAATTACCTAGATACTGTTTGTGTTGTTAAGTCAATTTTCTCCAAGTTACCTTATGGTACACAGAAAAAATGGCATCACTTGGATGGAGGAATATGGAAGAAAATAAAGTTTCATTTCCTCCATTTTCTTTTATCTATGAGTTAATTAGGAGAATTGCAGATATTAAGAATGATCAACACACCCTGAACAGAAAACCTGAGATGAAAAACACTTTGTTGACTTTATGCAGAAAAGTTTGAGAGTGATTATGCTGAGCCTGAATCACCTCACAAGAAAGGAGAGCAATGTTGGTACATCCCATGATTTGGCATTTACCATCCTCATAAGCTAAATCAGATCAGAGTGGTCTTGGACTCAAGAGCTTGATATGAAGGTGTTTTCCTCAGTGATGTCCTTCTTGGCAGACCTTATAGGAGTTTTGTCCACTTCAGAGAAGCACCAGTTGCTGTTATGGCCGACATTCCGCAACTGTTCTACTGTTTCATAGTTCGAAAAGACAACAGAAACTTCCTCGGGTTCCAATGGTATTGCAAGAGTGATGAACCCATCACAATTCACACCAGTTGTACATTTGAACTGATTAATCCTGAGTCTGATAAGGAAATTAGAGCTAATATCATTACACTCAACACTTATGAGAAGAAAAAGTAATTGCTCAATGTGTTTTTAACATGAAGTTTATTCACAAGAGATTGAGAACATATTAAAGGGACTTGACCTTCCTAAGGATAGCCCATGATTGATCACTTCCATTTGGAGATTGCATAGGGAAGTTCAGTTTGTTCATTGAGAAACAGAATGCCCTTATTGTCACACGTCAACATCACATCACTGCTGGTTTGACATCACCACAATCAAATTCAGCACCATGCCAATGTCTTCTGGCGTCATAAGAGAAAGACTATTTTTGCAACCTTCAAAAGTCATGGCAGATCATAAACTAGCAAACCCAACCTACAAGTGTGAGGAATAGTCCTCTTGAAAGAAAAGGAACTGCAGCCATTGGTCTATGGATCTTCTCATTACAAAGACTGTGCCAAGTAATAATGGAAAGGTAAAAGTCAAGGTAATTAAGGAAGAATCAGCACAACTCTACTTCAGGCCTATCAACTAACTAGTACTTTTTTTTCCCAAAGGAAGAGAAATTGTCTTTTAAACCAATGATTCAATTCAAAGGGAGGTAAGATAAAATGTACTAGTGCATGTTGCTGCTTTCCCCATCTGCAGATAGAATCATGGACTATCTTTTGTGAGATCTTTCAGACACAAATAGTGACTTTCAAGTTTTACAGTATATTAATGCTTACATTATTATTCTCTTGTTTTCCCCCCTTTTGCTCTTTCAGGTGTTCCTGGAAAAGAGTCCTCACCTAATATTTGGACTTGGCTCTTAATGGTTTAATATTTGTAACCATAGATTTCGATGAGTATCATGTTACACATGCATTGTTGTTTGTCTGCCTTTAAATAATTTTGTTGTTTTCTCAGTCTGTAGCCAGGGCATGCTGTATATTGTTAGTCCTACCCTTTTTCTTCTTCTTCATGCTTTAGTCTCCATTCATCATTGTGTGCTGTATTCAATGCATTCATGTGCTGTATTCTGCTGGAGCTAGATACACTATGATTTTTTGACCTATTTGATGTTCATTTGTTATGATCTTCACATATTTTTGGATTAAAGCTTTCTATGATCTGCAGGTTGTCATTTGGATGGAGCCACTGCCTGCCAAGCTACTTAGACTGTAAAGCTAACTCACCACAGCTGGATCAGTTATCAGACTTTCAGTGTTTAGATGGCAAAAATAGAATGCATCAGCTGTCAGCATTCTTGCTATATTAGACACATGTACTATACACACAGACAAGAACATAACTGCACAGGTATCAGGATTTAGATGACTGTCATCTTTGGATAGGCATCTTAGTACAGGAAGTAAAGTAAGACGCTTCTGTTGGTACAATAATGATATGTAATGAAGCACTTTTATCTCTGGGTCAGGGCTAACCCTCAGATTGATGTTCAGAACAGCTAATAACCATGCAGATATATTGTTGATCACTGCCCTTGAAACATATCACTTTTCACAAGCAAAAATATTTAGTAGAAGTTTCCATCTTACCTTTGGTCCCTGAATGCCTTCGCCTGGGGGACCCTGAGGCCCAGGAAGACCAGATTTTCCTATATTTCCCTTTAGAACAACAAACATTATTAGATTCGTTTTCTGTTTTGGAGGAAAACAATTAAAATATCTGTTTTGCTTGTGCTAAATTAAAATATACAATATAAGACTAAGGGCGAAAATAGTTAATAGCAAGTGATATGACATCACATATTTATAGTTAAATGATATAATGAAATCTGTAAACTCATATGGGTGTAGAATGTCGAATTGCTGAAATCAATATGTACAGGTGATGCCATATTTCCTTATACTGAACTATAAAAAAAATGACTTACTTTTGGTCCTGGTAATCCTTCACCTGGAGGACCTGGTAGACCAATAGGACCTCTGAAACCTGGATCACCCTAAGGATGATATTAAGGCTCATTTACTTGATGTGCTCATAGGAAAATGAGAATGAGTAGCTACTCACATGCATTCTTTAAACAGTACCTTTGGTCCTGGTAATCCAAATCCTTCTTGGCCTGGTTCACCTGTTGGTCCTGGAAGCCCTGGCATTCCCTAATTTCAAAAGACAATTTATAAAATAAATAATTAAGGTGAACATTTAATCAGAGCTGTAAAGGCGGAGAATAGAAGCCACTACCTGAGGATTAGACAACACTGGCTGGAGTGGGTGTGGACTTCACAATAAAGCAGACATGGTGGTTAAGTGGTTGGCTATTAAGGCACACAAACATCATGAACCCAGTGTAAAGAGTACAATTACACCGAGAGATACCAGGGTATTGGTAAACACTTTTCTAAGTAGTGTACAGATTTTTATTTTATTTTTACAAAATACATTAAGGGGTTTTGACTTTCTTGCTGCTTGGCAGATGGTACATACCAGCAGTTCCGAACCCCAGGTATGCATATTCTTAGGTGGTATTATGAGCTTTGTCAAGGGCTACTTAACCACTTGAGATCTGCGCTATAGCCAAATGACGGCTACAGAGCGGATCTCCTTTTCTGGGAAGACGTCAATAGACGTAGTCCCGTGCACGAGCGCCCTGCGCGCTCTGTGATCGGCGAGTCTACGAGACTCGCCTGATCACCGATCCGTGCAAGGGGTCGATCCCGACCCCTTATCACGTGATCAGCTGTCAGCCAATGACAGCTGATCATGTGATATAACGGAGCCAGTAATCGGCTATTATTCCTCCTCGCGCTGTCAGCGCGAGGAGAAAAAAAAAAGCCGATCACCGGCGGCCGTGATCGGGACATCAGTCCCGATCATGGCCAGCCCTGCTAGTGCCCACCTGCCCCCTGCCAGTGCCACATTAAAAAAAGTAAGTACCCCCCGTCAGTGCCACCCAGCAGTGCCCATAGTGCCACCCAGCAGTGCCCACAGTGCCACCCAGCAGTGCCCACAATCTGCCTCAACAAAGGTGCTGAACCCCAGTGCCACATATCCGTGCCCATCAGTGTCATCTACCAGTGCCCAGCAGTGCCGCCCATCAGTGCCCAGCAGTGCCACCTATCAGAGCCACCTATCAGTGCCACCTATCAGTGCCCATCAGTCCCATCTATCAGTGGTACCTATCAGTGCCCATCCATGCCACCCATCCGTGCCACCCATCTGTGCCACCCATCCATGCCAACTTATCTGTGCCCATCTTTGCCCATCAGTGCCGCCTTATCTGTGCCCATCGGTGCCGCCTTATCTGTGCCTATTAGTGCCGCCTTAACTATGCCTATCAGTGCCCACCAGTGCAGCCTATCAGTGCCCACCAATGCAGCCTATCAGTGTCCACCAATGCAGCCCATCAGTGCCCACCAGTGCAGCCTATCAGTGCCGCCTCATCAGCGCACTTCAATGAAGTAGAAAAATGACCCGTTTGCAAAATTTTATAACAAACTATTAAACATGATTTTTTTTTTTTTTTTGCATCTTTTTTTGTTTGTTTAGCAAAAAATAAAACTCTGAGCTGTAATTAAATACCACCAAAAGAAAGCTCTATTTGTGGGAAAAAAATGATAAAAAATGTCATTTGGGTACAGTGTTGTATGCCCGCGCAATTGTCATTCAAAGTGCATCAGCGCTGAAAGCTGAAAATTGGTCTGGGACTGAGGGGGGTTTAAGTGCCCAGTAAGCAAGTGGTTAATGGGCTGTTTGCAATACAGTGGGCTGTCAGACCACTGGCCAGGTTCCAATGTCAGTGAACTAGTGCAAGGGTCATAGGGTGATAGGTGGACACTGCTCACCACAATACATTATATTATGGACATATTGTGAATACTGAACTTGCTCTGCCCATGAAGTGTTTAACTGTCCCAGGACTGATTAAACAAGCAGTGTGTGTGAGACTCTTACCGGGTGGAACTTAATTGCAGGGGAGTTGACTGACAGATATATTGAAAATTTGTTGTGAGTCACAGCAAAGCAATGTTTTGATTTCAGTGCTAAAAGTAAGTTTTGTAAAGATAGATGAATGCAGCAGACAGATTTAGTTTTTTAGGATTTTCTAATAACTTGTGATGGTGTGAAGGGGAGTAGAGCACAAAAGGGGGGAAATTTAGGGGCTAAAAGGAAAAACAAAAAAACAAAATACTTAATTTTTTAAAATAGCGTTGATAAGCTGAAAAGTCCTATTTCCATTTTTCTGGAAAAATATACAGTGTGTATTTCAGTACATCTGTAGGTCTGAGTTATTCCTAAGAATTACAGGCCTACAATATAAAACGCCAAATTTCCATGCAAAACAATGTACCGTTTTGAGCATGAAAAATCTGACATAATCATACCGCCAGGGAGGTTAATAAGCACTGCACCTGATTCTGTGTGCACCGATTTTAGCAAATCGTCCCCTTTGAGATTGTGCACTTTGCAAATGCAGCTGCTCCAGAACTTAATAAATGAGGGGGAGCTCTGCTGATTTCCATCATCCAATCATGTGCAAGCAAAAATTATGTTTTTTCTATCTCCCTTGCATTTGCTAAGCTCTGGGGGAACTGCACCTGCAAATACATATTGTAGCATTGACATCTCATTTTTTGAATTTCATGCATACCAGAGCTCATGTAGTTTTTAATTAATGTTCCACATATATTTGTATGCAATAGAGAGAATTTTTAATATATATTTGATCTAGTTAATTTTTTTTTCAGCTGCTTATAGGCCCTTGGGAGCATTTTTTCAATTATAGTACACAGTTTATTTGTCTTTAGTAAATTAACCCAGCTGTTTCATTCATGGTGGTGGCAGACTAGACTTGATTCTGTTGCTAATTCATCCAAACACAAAACTAAATATGTTACTCACAGGTGGTCCTGCAAATCCATCGCCCTTTGGTCCGTATGGTCCGGGTGGTCCTGGACCTCCTCTATCACCCTACAGAAGATAGGATATTCAGATTTAGGAACAGAAGTGCACTTTGAAAAAATGGTATTTTAGTAATTCAACAAGCCTCCATAAATACATTTCTAACATGTTTCAATATACATACAGTTATGGAATAATTTTGAAAAAAGCTAATTTATCATTAAAAAGCAGTAGTAGAGCTCCAGTCAAGTGACTTTGGCTGAAATGATTAAATCAGTTGGGCTGTAGATAGTAGGAAGCATTGTCCTTATGCTGGACATACACTATACGAAAAATCGTCGGAACTCATTTTCGAAAAACGAACATTCGGCCGCTAGAGCAAACGATGGTGCCATCATGTATTTAACGTTATATCGTTCGGTGGACATAAATTAATCCATTTTTTTTTTTTTTTAACATATATCTAGTGCAAACAGTTCAGACAGGAAACACATTAACCTTTCAATTTATCGTTCATTCGGCAGAAAATTTCCAAACTTCATTATTTTGGCTCAAAAACTTCCCAATGATTAGCGATTATGTGCCCATTAACTGGCCGAAAAACAAACAAACTGTGTAAATGACCGAATTTGGCCCAATTGAGTTCTCTCTCCCACAGTGTTCAGAGTGCAACATTGTAATTTTGTAGCAAGTCATAAGGTGAGAGGCTGCAGCATGTGATGATCTATGTCAAGCAGAACACAGCCCAGAATGGCAGAGGAACTAAGAATGACATGATTGTGTCATCTTTGATTCAGCAGCTCAGTCCAGGAAGCTATGCTGACCCTGGATGATGGCTAAACAAAGATGGTTCTGTCCTTCTGGAATGAAAAGCAGTTGAAGTCACTGCTAGGTATAGTAATAAATACCTGCAAATGTTACACTTACACATTATAGTGTGTATACAATTGACATGGGAAAACATAAATGATACTAGGTTTGCTCTAAAAAAAAACTTGATTACATAAATAGCAAATAATACCGGCTATTGGGAGTTTAATCAGAAATCACTTGCAATTTTGAATTTGGTTACTAGCAATTCAATGATGTAAGTTGATTTTTTTTTTAATACTTACAAAACAACAAAAAATGAAATGTGAGAAACATCAGAAAATTAAACTTGAAATGATTGGTACCCCCCCCCCCCCAAAAAAAAACAAAACACGCTCCTGTCCCTACAAGGTACAAGATGTAGCATAGTGCTTTTGCCTTTTGCCTTTTCAATTGCCCCTTTCTATCTTTTACAGGACCCGGTTGATCCTGTCTGGTCCTGACTTCCTCTCTGTGAGCTGACCACGTTTATCATGGCTGCTGAGCCATGAAAGCAGGGTCAGTTTACGCGCCTCCATCTTAAAAGCTATGTAGAAGAATACGTATCGGCCTACACTGAGGGAAAAAAACATTTTTTTATATATTTTTTATATTTTTTTCGCGCAATTGTCAGTTAAAGCGACGCAGTGCCGAATCGCAAAAAGGGGTCTGGTCTTTGACCAGCAAAATGGTCCGGTCTGTAAGTGGTTAAACTATCATTTCTACTAAAGGTCTAACAAAACTATATCATACTGTATAGGTCCATAGATTTAGGGAGCCTTCAAATGTTATTGAATCTATGCTCCTTTATTTTATGTTAGAAGTGAGAAGTAGTATCTTGAATTCCTAATCTGGGGACAATTCATAAATAAGGTACAAAACTACTCAAGAAGTAAAAACAAACATGGAGTACACCTCAATAAATGTAAAAGTACATATAACCAGCTGGATCAACATTACATAATAGTGCACAGTATGTAAAAACAAAATCCTGGGTTATATTAGGATTGTTTCTTATTGAGATGTTTGGAATATTTATAGTCACTTTACCTTTGGACCAGCAATGCCAATTCCTGGTTCTCCAATCAATCCTTGCGGACCAGGTAGTCCAAGGTCTCCCTTGAATGTTGAAAAAAGATTTAGTGAGTCAAAGTTTGCCATTACAGAGGCTGTCTAATACTGATTTTACCTTTTGTAGGCACTAGCAACAAATATTTACATATTCTCCTGAAATATCTACATGCTATTCGATGAATGTTTTTTTTTTACAATTTATTAGCCCAATTGGGAGCTGCACATGAATCTTTGATTTGAATGAAGCGTTGCAATATGCAGAATTTAAAGTAATGCATTTAATAATTACAGGTAAATATATAGCACTAGATATGTACAAAATATATTGTACATTCACATCAGCCCCTGCCCTCAATGAATGAATGAGTGACTTGTATAGTGCTACCTATGCGAACTGAAACGCCTCAGGGCACTTTTGCCACCGGTGTCCATCAATTACTCATTTACTTAAAAGCAATTACTACCTTCGGGCCCACAATCGATCGACCAGGAGGACCTGGCAATCCAAGACGTCCTACAGCTCCAGGTTCACCCTAAAAATAGGACACAATGATAAACATGTTTTATATGATATTAGAAATATTCAGTTCATTGATTTTTAAAATGGAGTATTGGGTCATATTATTTGGGGATACAAAACACTGACTTTAGATACAAGTTTTGGCATACCAATCTTGCCTGTACCTACAAAATAAGTGCTATTAATATGGGTCACTTTGTTTTCAGTAAGATGAATATCAGTAGAAACAGCATTGAATACTCACTTTTGGTCCAGATGGTCCTGCAGGTCCTGGTGGTCCTGTTAATCCGCGAATTCCACGCTGCCCTTGGTCACCCTAACAGAACAATGATTGTTAGCAAAAACAAAATAACTTTTCATAATTACTTAAATTAAGTATCCCACTACTCTATGTAACAACATCTAATAAGTATTGAATAGACATCTGATAACATAAAAATAGCCCACAGGTTGATGTTGGATAGACACCTGATTCACATTTAAGTGCTTTGGTGGAAGTGTGTTTTTGTCCTTATTGGGCCACCCCCATAAGTATATATTGAATGTAAGTGTTTAATTCATACGTACACCATTATCACTAATAAATGAATGTGTATATTTGGATTTATTTATGAATGTATATTATGTATGTTTATTTGTCTTACAGCATCTCTACTTACCCATCTACCCTCCCTTAAAACTCCTGAAAAAGCAGACAAAGCAAAAAGCATTGGGTTGTCTCCTTGGCCTCAATTTCCCTTGACTGATGTATTTCCTGATATCTATGCTATATATGATCAGTTATTAGAGGGGATATTGCCTATTGGAGACAAGGGAGAATGTGTGGGGTCTAAAAGTATTAGGCTGGTACATTATGTTTTTAGTGTAGTGCCTTATGTCTTATGAGTAGGGATGAGCCGAACACCCCCCGGTTCGGTTCGCACCAGAACTTTCGAACGGACCCCGCGTTCGTTACGAACGTTAGAACCCCATTGAAGTCTATGGGACTCGAACGTTCGAAATGGAAAGTGCTAATTTTAACGGCTAATATGCAAGGTATTGTCCTAAAAAGGGTTTGGGGACCTGACTCCTGCCTCAGGGGACATGGGTCAATGCAAAAAAAAGTTTTAAAAATGGCCGTTTTGGCGGGAACACTGATTTTAATGACGATTAAAGTGAAAAAAAAAGTGAAATATTCCTTTAAATATGGTGCCTGGGGGGTGTCTGTAGTATGCCTGTGAAGTGCCACGTGTTTCCCGTGTTTAGAACAGTCCCTGCACAAAATTACATTAAACGGAAATAACACCATTTAAAACTGCTTGCGGTTTTAATGTTATATCTTGTTCCTGCAATATGGTTGAAAATCATTCAGAAAAATGGCATGGGTAGCCCTCCCTGCCCATTACCAGCCTATTTGGGTCTTGTACGCATATTAAGGGGAACCCCGTACCCATATTAAAAAAAGGAAATGCGTGTGGCCCCCAGGCCCTATATACTCAGAACAGCAGTATACAGGTGGTGCAAACAAGACAGGGACTGTGTAGGTTTGTTGTGTTAAGTTGAATCTGTTTGCAGTTTTCAACTGGTACATTTTTAAAGTGTAGTTCCAGTCAAAAAAACTATTTTAAAGCTTTTTGGAAAACATAGGGAAGGGTTATCACCCCTGTATAATTTATTTTGTCGTCCATCTTTTTTCATCTCACTTGCTGTTGTCTCCTTCCGTTTGCAAGTAGGAGATGTTTGTAAATTGGATGTTTGAAAGTAGGGGCCTGCCCTATATGCTCTGCAGAAATGGCGGAACAAGGTGTTGGTTTTGCCACAACATTGTAAGCCCTCAAAGTGACTCTTGGTGGGCGCTGGAGCGCCCTGCTGTGAACGATTATATCAAGAATTGTAATTACATGCCATTGTTGAACAGTGGTAGAAAAATTGACCTTTGGTGGTTGTGGTGCTGGTGCCACAACACTATAAGTCCTCACCGTTACTCTGGGTGGGCACAGGAAGGGGCCCTCCTGTGAAATATTATATCAAGAATTGTAATTACATGTCCCTGTTAAACAGGGGCAGAAAAATTGGGCCTTAGGCACTGGTGCTGGTGCCACCACACTCCAACCTCTGCCATATACTCTAGTTTTATTGCAGGAATTAGCCCTGCTGCAAAGCATTGCATCAAAAATTGTACTTAAACGCCCCTGTTAAACAGGGGCAGAAAAATTGGGCCTTAGGCACTGGTGCTGGTGCCACCACACTCCAACCTCTGCCATATACTCTAGTTTTATTGCAGGAATTAGCCCTGCTGCAAAGCATTGCATCAAAAATTGTACTTAAACGCCCCTGTTAAACAGGGGCAGAAAAATTGGGCCTTAGGCACTGGTGCTGGTGCCATCACACTGCAACCTCTGCCATATACTCTAGTTTTATTGCAGGAATTAGCCCTGCTGCAAAGCATTGCATCAAAAATTGTACTTAAACGCCCCTGTTAAACAGGGGCAGAAAAATTGGGCCTTAGGCACTGGTGCTGGTGCCACCACACTCCAACAACTGCCATATACTCTAGTTTTATTGCAGGAATTAGCCCTGCTGCAAAGCATTGCATCAAAAATTGTACTTAAACGCCCCTGTTAAACAGGGGCAGAAAAATTGGGCCTTAGGCACTGGTGCTGGTGCCATCACACTGCAACCTCTGCCATATACTCTAGTTTTATTGCAGGAATTAGCCCTGCTGCAAAGCATTGCATCAAAAATTTTAATTAAACGCCCCTGTTAAACAGGGGCAGAAAAATTGGGCTGCTGGCATCACCCAGAACCAAAAATGTTCTTCCAACATATCAGCGGAGGAGGAAGAGGATAGACAATCAACATAACAGGACAGTCACTCAGCATCAGCATAGGCAGTCTTGAAGGGATGTGGTATTTCAAAAAAAATATTCGGTTACATCAGCTTCAGGTGCTTGGTAGCTGTGGGTGATCCAAGACTGATTCATCTTGATGAAGGTCAGTCGATCAACTGATTCGGTGGACAGGCGCACCCTGTGATCGGTAACAAAGCCACCAGCAGCACTGAAGGTGCGTTCCGAAAGAACGCTGGATGCAGGACAGGCCAGTAGCTCAATTGCATACTGTGCAAGCTCTGGCCAGTGATCCATCCTCAAGACCCAGTAAGCCAGAGGATTTTCGGTGGGAAAGGTGTCCAAGTCTGACCTTGCCCCTAGGTATTCCTGCACCATGTAAATTAGACGCTGGCGATGGGTGCTGGAACCAATCATACCTTGAGGCTGCGGACTAAGAAATTGTCTGAAAGCATCAGTCAGACGGCCACCTTCTCCACCGCTCCTTCTGACCGATGCCTCAGCAACACGTTGTCCAGGACCAGGAGTTTGTAACCTCACAGTCTCTGGGAACACGTTGCACAGAGCTTTCTGCAAGGCCTCCCGGAGATGTCTCATCCTCTGCTCCCTCTGCGATGGCAAGATAAGGTCGGCAACCTTACCCTTGTACCGTGGATCAAGGAGAGTGGCCAGCCAGTAATGGTCCCTCTCCTTGATCCGAAGAATACGAGGATCCTTCCGCAGGCTTTGCAGGATCAGGGAGGCCATGCAGCGTAGGTTAGCTGAGGCATTCGGTCCGGAGTCCTCTGGGTCACTAAGGACAACATGATCCGCAGCTACCTCCTCCCAGCCACGTACAAGTCCACGTGTTTCTTGGGACTGTAAATCATCCCTATAAGACTGCTGCTGCTGATGCTGAGTGCCAGCCTCCACCTCCATGCTGACACAATCATCCTCCTCCTCCTCTTCCTCCTCCTCACCCTCTTCCTGTGTGATGGGTGGCACAGCAGGAACACTGTCTGGATAAAGGGGGCCTTGAGAGGCAAGGAAGTCCTCCTCTTCCTGCCTCTGTTCTGCCTCAAGTGCCCTGTCCATTATTCCACGCAGCATATGCTCCAAGAGGTGGACAAGAGGTACAGTGTCACTGATGCATGCACTGTCACTGCTCACCATCCTTGTGGCCTCCTCAAACGGTGACAGGACAGTGCATGCATCCCTGATCATGCCCCACTGGCGTGGTGAGAAAAAACCAAGCTCCCCTGACCCTGTCCTGGTGCCGTAGTCGCACAGGTACTCATTGATGGCCCTCTGCTGCGTGTGCAGCCGCTGCAGCATGGCCAATGTTGAGTTCCATCTGATGGGCATGTCACATATAAGGCGGTTCTTGGGCAGGTTCAACTCCTTTTGGAGCTCAGCCAGCCGAGCACAGGCATTAAATGATCGGCGGAAATGCACACAGACTTTCCTGGCCTGCTTCAGGACATCCTGTAAGCCGGGGTACCTGCCTAAGAACCGCTGCACCACCAGGTTAAGGACGTGAGCTACACAGGGCACATGGGTCAGTTGTCCCTGTCGGAGGGCGGAGAGGAGGTTGGTGCCATTGTCGCAAACCACCATTCCTGGCTTAAGCTGGCGTGGCGTCAACCACCTCTCGGCCTGCCCCTGCAGAGCTGACAAAACATCCGCCCGAGTGTGGCTCCTGTCCCCCAAACAAACCAGCGCAAGCACGGCATGGCGTCGTTTTGCCTGCGTACTTGCGTAGCCCCTGCAACGCCTACGGAGCACCGCTGGTTCTGAGGACAGAGCACTGGAAGAGGCCATGGAGGAAGAAGAAGAGGAGGGGGTGGAGGAGAGAGGTGTGTCACAACCAATAGTAGCATTTTGTAGGCGTGGTGGCGGAACAACCTCCAACACTACTGCACCTTGTCCTGCATCCTTCCCAGCAGCCAGAAGAGTGACCCAATGGGCCGTGAAAGACAGGTAACGTCCCTGTCCAT
This sequence comes from Lithobates pipiens, assembly GCF_037356315.1. NCBI lineage: Eukaryota > Metazoa > Chordata > Amphibia > Anura > Ranidae > Lithobates > Lithobates pipiens. The sequence continues at coordinate 46,637,085 of NW_027507784.1, forward strand.
GCCTGCTGGACCATGAGTCAGCGGTAATATGCACCTTACCGCTTACCGCCCTGTCCAGCGAGGCAAGGACATTGCCTTCCACATGCCGGTAGAGAGCCGGAATCGCCTTCCGTGAGAAAAAGTGGCGTTTGGGGACCTGCCACATTGTACAAACTCACGGAAGGGGGCCGAGTCTACCAACTGAAAAGGCAGCAGTTGAAGTGCTAGCAATTTAGCCAAGCTAGAATTCAACCGCTGGGCATGTGGATGGCTGGGAGTAAACTTCTTCCGCCGGTCCAGCAGCTGGGGCAGGGACATTTGCCTGCTATAATCGGACATGGATGTACCACTAGCAGAGTTCCCGGAAGCACTTGGCTGTGACACACCTAATTCTACACCTTCATTCCTCTCAGAGCAGGTTTCAGAGAGGACTGAAGGTCTAGTGGGGTTGGAGATGCCAGATGATGAGGAGCAAGGAGAGGTCCGCTTTGTTCTTTGGTGTGGGTCTCTGAGGATCGCTTGCCAACGAGCTGCATGGCAGGTCAACATATGTCTGGTCAAGCATGTGGTGCCCAAGCGGCTGATGTTTTGGCCACGTGAGATACGCTTGAGACATATGTTGCAAATAGCAGCGGTGCGATCTGATGCACTCGTCTCAAAAAAGGCCCACACCAAAGAACTTTTAGAATAACGCGCAGAGGAAGCGCTCTGCGCAGGCGGAGCTCTGCGGTGTGATTCAGTCGGTGTGCTGCCCCTAAGCTGGCCCCCGGGGGGCATCCTGCCTCGTTGGACATGTGCCTCCTCCTCCTCCTCCTCCTCCTCCCTCCTTCCAGGCACCCACGTGGAGTCAGTGCCCTCATCATCCCCTCCCTCTTCATCGCTGTAGCAAACCTGGCAGTATGCTGCAGCTTGTGGAACATGACTGCCAGATTGCTGTCCTTCTTGAGCATCCCCTCTCTCTGCGCTCACGCTACTGCCTTCCTCTAGCTGAGTGTCATCATCAGAGCCCACCAAACACTGGGCATCCTCCTGGAGCATGTACCCAACACTGTGCTCAAAGAGTTCAGGAGACTCCTCAGGAGGACGTGGTGGGTCTAGGGAAGGAGTCACTGATGATGACATTGAGAGGAGGGAAGACGATGCGTTGGCAGCTGCTTTGCTACTACCCTGAGACTGGGTGAGAGAGGATGAGGAGGATGAAGAGGGCTTGGTCATCCACTCTACCAAGTCTTTGGCATGTTGCGGTTCAACATGTCCAGCTGCAGAAAAGAAGGACAAGCATGTCCCATGGCCACGTGCTGATGACAATGCACCGCGTCCACGACCAGCACTGTTGTCTCTAGACACAGAGCCTGCTTGCCCTCTTTTATCGGCTCACGCCTGTCTGCCTCTCCTTGCTGGCCTTCCAGACATGGTAATGGCCTGAAGGGAGTTGGGTAAAACAGTAGTTGGGTAGTTTATATTGAGCTGGAGGCACACAACACCCACTAACTCCTGCAGATGCCTTTTTTATAGAACAGCAGAGATAAAGGGGTATATACAGATGTATACTGTGCTGTGCTGGAAGCACACACAACTTCCAATAACTCCTGCAGATGACAATTGGGCCCAAATAGAGAACAGCTATGTAGGTGGATTATAGCGGTATGTACTGGGTACAGAGCACGCAGACAGCACGCACTATCTCCTGACACTACTGACTGCAAGCTCTATTGTTAAAGATGGACCACTAGTTATATAGGTGAGGTGAATATCACGGTGTATACTGCGGTCAGGGCACGCAGACAATAACCAGAAAACAGCAGAGTTAAAGGGGTATATACAGATGTATACTGTGCTGTGCTGGAAGCACACACAACTTCCAATAACTCCTGCAGATGACAATTGGGCTCAAATAGAGAACAGCTATGTAGGTGGATTATAGCGGTATGTACTGGGTACAGAGCACGCAGACAGCACGCACTATCTCCTAACACTACTGACTGCAAGCTCTATTGTTAAAGCTAGATCACTAGCTATATAGGTGAGGTGAATATAGTGGTGTATACTGCGGTCAGGGCACAGACAATAACCACTACACAAGAGCAAGATAGGAAATCAGCCAAAAACGATTGGTGTGTAACTGTGTTGAAGGTACACAGAACACCCACTGCTTCAGATGCCAACACACTACACGAGGCCGCCTCAAAGGCGGCCTTATATAGTGTGGGGCGTGCACTACACAGCCTGAGCTATGATTGGCCACAGGCATCCTGCCTGTGGCCAATCATGGCTCTCCTCGCTGCTGGCGCTGCGATTGGCCAAGCATGCGGGGTCACAGTGCATGCTTGGCCAATCATGAGCCAGCAATGCACTGCGCCACCGCAGTGCATTGTGGTCCGCGCGCGCCACACGAATTTTGACGCGAACGGACCAAGAGTTCGGATTTCGCCGAACGGACGAACAGCCAATGTTCGAGTCGAACATGCGTTCGACTCGAACACGAAGCTCATCCCTACTTATGAGACACATTTTGAACCAATCTATTAAAATAATGTTTTGTTATTATATGGTGTAGTTATTCCAAAGGGAGGTTTTCAGCACTTTTAAAGTCCCAACTGTTCTTTTTTAACAGTTTATATATGGATGGGGTACCCCCTTAACTATCCCTTTTTTTATAATTATATTTAGAAAATTATAAATTAAAATAGCTGTAAAAAAATAAAACTTTGTAGACTTCAATTTTATTGATAATCTTTACTTTGTTCAGCAGTCATAAATGCTATATGTTTTGGTTTTAGGTTTCAGGAAAAGGGCATTTATTAAAAAAAATATTTTAATTATTTCAGTAAGTGGTACAGGATGTGCTTTTGATTGCTTGGCACTCACCTTTTCACCTTGTATGCCAACACCAGGAGATCCATCAGGGCCCCTGAGACCTGGAAGACCTGGTTCACCCTACATTACAAAGAAAAATAATAGCTAGGTTTATATTTTATTTATTTATCTACGTATATCATAAACTATAGAGAACAGATTAGATATAAATGTATAATCTACCCCCATTAGCGACATTTAACATGCAAGATATGAATTGATGTAATTCTCTTATGATCAGTTAGTCTCCACCAAACTTACTAACACAAACATCATGAATGTCATCATAATCATTGATATCATCACAGTCAGAAAAAATATTTATCCCCATTGTAATTTTCAAAATCATTATATCATCACTTTTCATTGTCTTTAATCATCACCAGCAGAATCATCATCATTTGCGCCCCCCCCCACCCCAAAGCACCTTGTCCCCATGTTGATGAGGAAAAGGGCCTCTTCCCGACAACCCTGGCCGTTAGTTGTCAGGGTCTGCGGGCGGGGGGCTTATCGGAATCTGGGAGCCCCCTTTAATAAGGGGGCCCCCAGATCCCGGCCCCCCACCCTATGTGAATGAGTATGGGGTACGATGTACCCCTACCCATTCACCTGGGGGAAAGGTGTTAATTTCGGGGGTCTTCGAGGGTCTTCTTCCGACTTCTCCGCTCTGTTCGGCCTCTTTTCCCAGTGTCCAGCTTCTTCTCCGGCATCTTCTCCCGCTCTCTCCAGTTCTTCTTCTGGGCTCCTCCGCTATCTTCTTGCAGCTCTTTTACTAGCGGAAGCGCTCGGTCTCCTCCATCCTTCTTCCCTCTTCTCTCTATTTTCTTCCTTCTTCTTCTGATGTTGACACAACGCTCTCTGCCACTGTAATGCCGTGTGAGCTCTACGCAATCACTTATATATGAATGGGGTGTGGTCACCGGGTGATGTCACACAGTGGTCTCACCCCTTATGACATCACAGCCCCAACATGCCTCAGGACCTGACGTCATAAGGGGTGGGGCCACCGGGTGAGTAACTAATTACTTTTCCAATGTAGTAACCGAGTTACTAACGCAATTACTTTTTGGCAGAAGTAATTTGTAACTTAGCTAATTACTTTTTTAAAGTAAGATGACCAACACTGGTTATCACCATCACCTATCTCTTCATTGACATCTTTCCTTTCAATTTTAACATCCTTCATTATCCTCTCTTGCCGTTTTCTCTTTCATTCTTTCTCATCACCTCTTTTGTCACCTTGTTCATCATCTTCTTTGTCATGTTTTTCCTCATCAAAATCATCATTATCAAAGACTTTTTGTTCATCATCCTTCCTCCTTACCATCACTGCCATGTCAATTTGTTAAGGTGCCCCCGGGGAAGTGATGCTCATTCGAAGTGCAGATAGTCTTCATCAGAGCTCCCGATGGTGGAGATGGGACGGGAACTCTAGTGGTTCCAGTTTATTTTGCTGCAAAGTGACACAAGATCATGGCCCTTAGGATTACCCGCTGTGCAAGCGGATATCCTTACTGTCACCATCATTTCTTTCACCATTATAATTATAAATTATCATTTACAGTGGGTATAGAAAATAATCACCCTGAATGCAGACTGAAATGAAGGTAGATACAGTTTATGTTTTATACAGCTGCATTTACTCAGTGCAACTTATAACATCCAAGTGAAAGATATAACACCATGTCAGGAAAAAAATAATTCATTTAGAATCACTGAGTTGGAAAAAGGACCATCCGCTTGTGTCAGTATTTTGTTGAATCAACTTTTGCTTTATTAACAGCCTTTAGTCCATTGGAACATGTCTCTACTAACTTTGCACATCTAGACTTTGCAATATGTGCCCACTCTTCTTTGCAGAACTGCTCAATTTCATTTAAAATTGATGGTGACCAACCATTAGTGGACTGCAGTCGTCAAGTCATTCCACAGGTTTTTAATGGGGTTTAAGTCTTGGCTCTTACTAGGTCATACTAAGACATTCACCTTTTTCTTCTTCAACTGTGTGGTCATTATCATGTTGGAAGGTAAACCTTCTTCCCGTTGCCAACTTTCTGGCATTATGCATCAGATTTTTCTCAAGAATTTGATGATATTTTGCCCCATCCATTTTTCCTTCTATCCTGACAAGTGCTTCATAGCTTACTGCAGAGCAGCCTCCATGCTTTACTGTAAGAATAGTGTTATTTGGATGGTGAGCTATATTATATTTCCACCAGACATATTATCTGGTGTTGAAATAATTAAACTTTAGGTTTGTGAGAGGCGTGTCTACACCAATCGACCACTCTGGTCATATAGACCTCCATACAGTATAAGGCAGGGTCTGGGAGTCGGACAAAACCCTTGAGCTTAGATTTTTGCAAGAGTGCCTGCTTGAGAAGGGAAGGTTTACCTTGTCAAACATATCAGATGAAGGCTGCACAGATCTTTTGAAAAAACTCTCATGGCAAAGCTTGAAGGAGATATAAGAGAGGTGGCATGCCATTCATTTTATACATCTGCCAAACTAAGAGACTGTCAAGGATTTCCATTTTTCTATGAGCACTGGTAGATGACACTGATGGGCATGGATATGTGGCACTGAGGTGCAGCACTGTTGAGGCAGATTGTTTGCACTGATGGGTGGCACTGTGGGCACTGATAGGTGGCACTGTGGGCACTGATGGGTGGCACTATGGGCACTGATGGGTGGCACTGATGGGTCTTACTTTTAGCCAATCTTTAGGTGGCACTGGCAGGGGGCAGGTGGGCACTGATGCACTGGCCCCAGTTCGCCGTGATCAGGACTGAAGTCCCTCAAACGGCCGCCGGTGATCGGATTTTTTTTTCTCCTCACGCTGTCAGCGCGAGGAGGAAAAATAGCCGATTACCGGCTCTGTTGTGTCACATGATCAGCTGTCATTGACTGACAGCTGATCACGTGGTAAGGGGTCGGGATCGACCCCTTGCTCCGATCTGTGATCAGGCGAGTCTGATAGACTGATAGCGCAGGCCGCTCGTGCACGGGACGACGTCAATAGACGTCGTCCCGGCAAAGCAGGTCCGCGCTGTAGCCGTCATTCGGTTATAGCGCGGATCTCAAGCGGTTAAAGTCTGATAATTCTCCATATGTACAGATTTCAGATAAGAGAACTGGTAAGGATACAAGTGGATTTGATAAAAAGAACAACAAGTCATCCGCGTAAGCAGCCACTTTGTGATGGTACGTACTAGTTTCAAGACAACTAATGTCTAGGCTATTCCGATTGTGCTGCAACAGAGGTTTCAATGAGAGAATGAATAGGAGTGGAGAGAGGGGACAGCCCTGTCTTATTCCATTACCAACCTCAAGGGATTTGGAGGCTACGCCTTTCACTTTTGACCATGGCTGTGGGCATCGAGTACGGGGAAGAAATCCAAGATAGGACCGAGCTCGGCATCCCAATGTGTCATAAGGTGGCCTGGAGGAAGGTCCAGTTCACCCTGTCAAATGCTTTTTCAGCGTCAGTTGAAAGTAGAATGAATGGTGTATTAAGATGCTTGTCTCTCGCTATAACATTAATAGTTCTAATCGTGTTGTCTTGTGCCTCTCTTGCTGTTAAAACAGGCTTGATCAATGGGAATGATACGCTGGAGAATAGAACCCATTCTCTCTGCCAAAATTTTTGTGAACAATTTTAGGTCGAAATTAAGAAGGGAGATCAATGTACAGTATATTTATTACCTTTTGTCCTGGTGCACCGTCTTCACCTGGTAAACCAGGCAAACCAGCCAATCCTGAAGATCCAGGTTCACCCTGAAATTCACAGAATAATTTTAAAATGTTTAGAGTAAATCTTTTGCATGGCATACAGTATGTTTTGATCTTTACCCAAATTGTGCATACAACATTATTGCAGTTAGTAATATTTCTGTAATATTTCTGAATTAAGATGCAAAGAAAAGGTAAATTTCTAGCACTGAGTTTCCCCTTCTGCCTCCTTGTTTGTTTTGTTTTTGTTTTTCCTATGATAGTTCAGCATACGCTTTTTAAATGAATGCAATGTATTTCTGTGTGATCTGTTGGATTTTTGAATATACTTTATTTCCAGATAGTGAGACTGTTTCTTCTTTTGTTACGTCTTTGAACCTTGTTTGTGTCCTGAAGAAGCCTACGCTACGAAACGCGTAGGAGTACAAGGGCTCACTGTACAAAATGTATCATGCTTCTATGAATTTTTACTTTTTGAACATTGTGATTATATCATGTACTTCTTTCAATAAATATTATTTTTGTTAATTCTTCATTGTTTCCATGCCTTTAAAGTCTGATTTGTGGTTACTTTTTTAGTACCCCTCCTTTTTGTTTTGAAAAGCATAATTTTGGCCGTTTAATTTTTGAAGAACTGGGGAATTAACTAATTATTGCATCTAAAGCTGTTCACAGACATGAAATTGCAGATCTCAACTCCTATAGGTTGACTTATCTCAGGGCAGTGTCGCATGGCTAGGTCCTGAGCTTTTTTGGTCCCTAAAGCTCACCATACATGTTATTATCTGAACATACAATCTCTCTACAACTAGGTTTAGATCTACCAAACCTATTTAATATGAGGGCCTATCTAATCTATCCAATGAATCTGTATCCAGTCATGGCTGATAGATCTAGAGTAGATTGTGCAATCAGATTGTAATGTGTGGTGAGCTTGTTCACATGTGAGGTTTGGGGGGGTAGTAAAACCCAGTGGTTGAGCCATGGTTTTACAGTCCACTCAAACACTATCCCCTTTTGCCGCAGAGGCAGTGGCCAGTAGTGTACACATGTTGTGGGTGCAATGCTTCTCTTTGTGGCTGTGGTTGGAATTATCCCCCCTGTCACTTTTAGTGTCTAAGGGATTAAAGCAAACAGTGAGGAGGTGATACAATGCCTTCTGACTGCCTGTCAAATGCTCTCCGAAGAGCAATCTTCAGAGACCAACGCACATGTGAATGAACACTTAGCCCTTGTACACACGGTCGGAGAATCCGTCGGAATGTGTCCTATCGGACCGTGTTGTCGGATTATCCGACTGTGTGTGGTATGCATCGGACTGATTCCGTCGGAATATCCGTCGGACCCAATTTTCCAACTTGTTGGAAATATTCTCCGACCAACTGGTTCGATCGGACATACACCGATCATGTGTAGAGAATTTTGATTGGACCAAGTGGCACGCATGCTCAGATCTAATTCCTACATCAAAGCTATTGGCTACTAGCCTGAACGTAGTCCCATCGTAACGAAATTACGTCATCACGTTCTGAATGATCGGATTTTTCGACAACTTAGTCCGACCGTGTGTATGCAACAGTTTCGGACAAGATCCGACGGACAAAATCCGACGGATTGGGTTGTCGAAATCTCCAACCGTGTGTACAGGGGCTTAGACTGTCTGGATCTGTTGAATAACTATAAATGACCATTTATTCTGAGTCTTCATATTGTGGAACACTCTGATGCAACAGGTGCAACAGGACAGTTGGATTGCACTTTAGCAATCAACAACCTTGCTATGTGTTTGGACACCTTCAATCAAAAATGAACCTTATAAGAAAAGGGGGTTGATTTACTAAAGGCAAATAGACTGTGCACTTTTGCAAGTGCTGTTGAACTCTGCAAGTGCAACTATTTGCCTTTAGTAAATCAACCCAAAGGCTTAAGCAAAGTAATAGGATTGTTTGGTAGAAGATTTTGCAAATCTGACCTGCTGCTTCAGCCCCCCAAATGTGTAAAATTCAAAACGTTCTTGGGGCTATGTATCTCCTGATCCCCCCCAGCCCTTAGGTATAACATCTGTCCACCCACACAATCTGTAAAGGAGGAGGGAGTGTCACGTGATTCTTCTGTACTAAGGCAAGTCATAGAAACTACACATTTCTGTCCTGCAACCACAGGTTGCAGGGAAGAAATTAATACGATACCCCCATCAACACAGATAGTGCTGACAGGGGAATTCCTCCTTCCGAGCATTTGTGGGAAGCCGCCCGCGCTGGGGGATGATAGTGATTATAGCAGCCGCTAGCGATAATCGCAAGTGAATCCGGCAAGCTGGTTGTACCCAAGATGATCAATCAGCTCGGTACATGCAGCCTGCCCACACAAGGTTTGAACCGTCTATGGCCAGCCTAAGAAGGATCAAGTTTTTACCAAGGCGCAGAAATGATATGGGAGCATAAGGAAGGTTTGTATTTATTCCTTGTGGGCCTGCCATCTAGCAAACCTGTTACTTTGCCTAATCACTCCTCTTTTGTCTTCAGTTTACAAACATAATAATAAACTTCATGGTAAACAAACCTCCAGCTGTTATTTCACCATTGTGTAGGTATATATAATCAGACTAGTATAGACTTTAAATGTAAAGTACCTTTGCCCCAGCTTCTCCAATGCCTCTCTCTCCAGGTACTCCAGATTCTCCTGGTAAACCTTGATCTCCCTAAAAAAAAATAAAGATTGACTTGTGGGACAAATATTCAGAGCTTCTCCCATCAGGGTGAATGTACAGTGCATATTCAGAGCTTTTCCAATCATTGTATATGTGTCCTAGCCCCTCCTACCTTAACCAAAGTAGAATATCTGGCCTCATCCCAAGAGTGCCAAAGTATATACTGTTGGGATTAATTACTAAAGCTGGAGAGGGCAAAATCAGACTCACTTCTGCAAAGAAACCAATCAGCTTCCAAGTTTGATTACCAAAGCTTAACTCAACAAGCTGAGGTTAGAAGCTGATTTGTTTCTATGCAGAAGTGAGCCTGATTTTGCACTCTCCACTATGTTTGAGCTCTCCCCACCATAGCCTAAGTACATGTGTTTGAGATTTTCCACCCCCCTCCACCAGGGTCACAATACATACTGTATGTCTAAGATCCTCCTACCATTACCCCGAAACATGTTTCCCAACACAACTAAAGATCTTTCAAATACGACTAAAGAACATATGTTTGAACCCCTCCCACCCATGTCAAAGTAACGTGTTTGAGCTCGCCCCACCCAGAACAAAGTGTCTGAGATCCCCCTACAGTGCCATCATGCAAATGTCTGAGCTTCTCCCACAAGGGCCAAAGAACATATGTCTGAGATCCTGCCCTCAAATTTAAAATACAAATGTTTGAGATTCACCGATGAGGGCTAATGTACACATTTTTCAGATCCTCCCACCCAGGTAAAACCTGTTTATTGATGAGCCCTGAATACATCAGTCAGACACTATTTTTACTGTACTTTACTTTACCTTGGGTCCCATGAGTACATATGTCTGAAATCTTCCAAGTATGACAAAAGAACATGTTTGGACCCCTCCCACCCATGTTGAAGTAACGTGTCTGAGCTCCCCCACCCAGTCACAGTATCTGTGTCTGAGATGGCCCTACAGTGCCATAATGGAAATGTCTGAGCTTCTTCCACAAGGACCAAAGAATATATGCCTGAGATTTTGCCACCATATTTAAATTCCAAATGTTTCTCTTACCTTAGGTCCCATAAGTCCTTCTCCTGGTGCACCTCTCATTCCTGGTGGCCCCACAGGACCCTGAACACCCTGAAAGACAACATGGGCATATTTTACTTGAGTAGGCTTTCTGCATCTTATTTTAGGTATGTAATAGAGTTATAACTTATGCTTGGTGTATGTCAAATGCTATCAAAGATTAAGCAAATAATTCTGCATCCAGAACTTGCATGCCCTGCTTTGACCATAGATCTTTAAAGCTGTAAGAAAGAAGCCGTTACTGGGCAGAACTAAAATTTAGTTAATTGAGACTAGAGTTCCTGAAGCTAGAAGGTATTTACCCAAGGTCCACTCATCAGTTCAGTTTTTATGGATTTGTTTTTTGTAAATTCCAGGAAGGAATTATCACAATTTTATGTAACTAGTTTACAAAAAAGTAACAAAAATATCTTAAAAAAATAAATATTTAAAAATATTTTTTAATATAATTTTTTTTCTTCTTTTTTTTTTTTAAAGTTTTTCTTTTAAGCATACTAAGGGATATCTGCGTATATTTCTAGCGCTTGGTTCCCCTGACTGCCTCCTTGGAGGGTTTGGGTGAAATACACTAAGGCCGCGTACACACGCGCGGACTGTTCGCCCAACTTTGTCCGTCCAACAGTTTCGGCAAACAGTCCGCTCAAACTTAGCATGGACGGACATGGCCACACACGACGGACGAACAGTTTGCTGAAACCGTGCGCGATGACGTGAACGGCACGTACGACGGGACGAAAAATACGACGTCCTATACACTGCATTATAGCTTTCGGCGTGAAAATCCTTTCTGAGCATGCGCGCAACTTTGTTTGACGAACAAGCCTACACACGAGCGGACTGTTCGCTGAAACAAGGTTTCAGCGGACAGTTTTACGGAATTTCCGAAAAACCTTGTCCGTCCAACTGTCCGCTGAAACTGTCCGCTGAAAGCCCACACACGAGCGGACTGTCCGCCCAAACACTGTTCAGCGGACAAAGTTGGGCGAACAGTCCGCCCGTGTGTACGCGGCCTTACTATCCTTGGTTGTACCGTGTTCCCTTTGAATGTAATTTACAGGTTTTATACAATACAATGTAAGTAGTCAGCTTAGACCCTGTACCAATGTGATAGAATGTTTATGGTTAGTATATGTTATCTTTTTCTTTGCCAATAATATTAGAGTCCATTTGATTTCTCCTGAAGAAGAGTTATCTCAAAATGCATCAGATTTGGACAAAGGTTATTTTATTTATTTTTTGTTGTACATTTATCATGTAATTCTTCCTTTATTAAAGAAATGGAAAACAAATCAATATACTGTGTATAGTATATATGGTATCTTCAAAGCTTGTGGCTGTTATTATGGATTTTTAGCTGTAAAATATATGTTTTGTATTTAATTTTTAATTAGAATTTTTTATGCTTTATGTGCCCTTTAAAATCCCCTTGTTGAACTTTATGCTTTAATTCATCTGGTGATGGGCATAGAGACAGTCTCCAAACACAGCCTCTTTCATATTGTCCTCATTAGTGTGCTGCTGCTCCTTCAATGTACAAGCGTTGTGCTGGGATGTGTTCTTTACAAAGGTGTGCTTCTACAGTAGTATAGGTCTAGACCACAGCTGTTCTTTTTCGGCAGAGGTGTCTGGATCATAACACTGACAGAACAGAAATCGAAATGATGATTTTCTATATTTGAAGGATAAAAAAATATATATTACCTTTTCTCCTTGTATTCCAACTCCAGGTAAACCAATTGGGCCTGGGAAACCAGGAGGTCCAAAATCTCCCTAGGAGGAAAATGAATAATTTACAGATTGTTCAAAATGTGGTTTTATATATTGTAAAAAGAAAGGCATCCTAAATGTGATTTTGTGAAGGTAACTACGGTAGTTAAAAATTGGTTACTGTGAAAAAAATGTATATAATTTGAATGGAGGTCCTCTTTATTTTGGATTTTATGGAGAACACCTCACCACAATTCAGTTCTTATAAATGTGTTACCACCTCTTATTAAGAACTAACAGCATTGACCTTATATTAGCAGTTGTAATAGTGAGTCATTTTAAATATAATTAGCTGAAAGCTGTAGGGTCCATTAGCCTGGAGGTACAGAGCGATAATAAATGTCCATATATAACACTGACCTTGTCACCCTTAATACCAGCACCTGTCATCCCACGAGGTCCTCTTGGTCCTTCAAACCCACGGTCACCCTACAAGAGAAATAGTACATCATGTTTAAAATAGAATAGTCCAATTTACAAGATCAGTGCTGGACTGGAGTTCCTTGATTGGTCCACTTAATGATTCCTTAAAATCTATTGCCTACATATACTGGGATTTTCAGCTTCTTTCAAAGCAAGGGTTTTGTCCCCAGCAAAATCTACATCATACTAAAAATGGCATAGTAACAATCTTGTCTCACAATATCACCCAAACCATCCTCTCTGCTCCTCACTGCTCTCTAGCTCTCGTCTCCTCCTCTCATGCTTGTCTCCAGGACTTCTCCAGAGCTTCTTTCATCCACTGGAAATCTCTACTTCAATCTGTACAGCTATCTCCTACTCTCTTAAGAGGTCCCTGAAAACGTATCTTTGGAGGAAAGCCTATCCCTCCTCTACCTCTAACAACTGAAGTTTTAATTCTTCCATCAGCCCATCCCTCATAGTTGTTAGCATTTGCCCCACCCTATTAAATTGTAAGCTGTTATGAGCAGGGCCTTTTAACCCTCTTGTATTATATTGTAACTGTATTGTCTCCCTTTATATATATATATATATATATTGTAAATTGCTGTGCAACCTGTTGGCACTATATAAATCCTGTATATTATAATAATGACAGCAACTACCAAAGACCAGGCAAACTTTATAAAAGTAGAACTGGTTTTCTTTTTTTTTTTTTTTTTTTTTTTTTTTTACTTTCAAAATATTTTATTTTTGAATACAGCATAGGAAACAAGAAATAGGCCCACATGGCCAACAGATGACTTAACAGAGCACTAGAACCATGCATAATCATACAGTTGAACAAAGCAAACCTATGCCTAGTAGAGTCTGATCCACCCATCAGAGTGTCAGTGAGGTCCAGTAACCAGAACTGGTTTTCTTTTCACTTTGGATAGAGTAAGGGAGGATTATAACACCTGTAAGCTTATTTTTGCCATCTGTGTCCCATTGGGGAGATTTCCCTTTGCTTCTTATATAGGGATGAGCTTCGAGTTCGAGTCGAACTCATGTTCATTGCCAGTTCGTCTGTTCACCGAACAGCGAACAATTTGGGGTGTTCGCGGCAAATTCAAAAAGCCTCGGAACACCTTGTAAAAGTCTATGGGAGAAATCTAAAGTGCTAATTTTAGAGGCTATTTTGCAAGTTATTGTCCTAAAAAGTGTTTGGGGGCCTGGGTCCTGCCCCAGGGGACATGTATCAATGCAAAAAAAACTTTTAAAAACTGCAGTTTTTTCAGGAGCAGTGATTTTAACCACTTGACCACTGGGCACTTAAACACCCTTAATAACCAGACCAATTTTCAGCTTTCGGTGCTCTCACATTTTGAATGACAATTACTCAGTCATGCAACACTGGACCTATATGAAATTTTTGTCCTTTTTTTCACACAAATAGAGCTTTCTTTTGGTGGTATTTAATCACCGCTGTTTTTTTTATTTTTTGTGCTATAAAAGAAAAAATACAGAAAATTCTGTAAAAAATGAATTTTTCTTCGTTTCTGTTATAAAATTTAGCAGATTAGTAATTTTTTCTTTATAAATTTTGGCCAAAATTTATACCACTACATATCTTTGGTAAAAATAAGTACAAATTGGTGGATATTATTTGGTCTTTGTGAAAGTTATAGAGTCCACAAGCTATGGTGCCAATATCTGAAAATTGATCACACCTGAAGTACTGACGGCCTATTTCAATTCTTGAGACCCTAACATGCCAGAAAAGTACAAATACCCCCCAAATGACTCCTTTTTGGAAATAAGACATTCCAAGGTATTTAGTAAGAGGCATGATGAAGTTGTCATTTTTTCCCACAATTCTTTGCAAAATCAAGATTTTTTTTACTTTTTTTTTTTTTTTCACAAAATTGTCATATTATCAGTTTATTTCTCACACAGCATATTCATACCACAAATTACACCCCAAAACACATTCTGCTATTACTCCCGAGTACGGTGATACCACATGTGTGAGACTTTTACACAGTGTGGCCACATACAGAGGCCCAACATGCATGGAGCGCCATCAGGCGTTCTGGAGCACCCAGGACAATTCTGACATTTCTCTCCTACATGTAAAAATCATCATTTATTTGGTAGAAAATTACATCGAATCCCAAAACATTATATATGTTTTTTTAGCAAACACCCTGCAAAATACAATGGTGGTCGTTGCAACTTTTTATCTCGCACGGTATTTGCGCAGCAATTTTTCGAATGCTTTTTTTTGGAAAAAAAACTGTTTTGTGCTTAAAAAAAAAAAAAAAAAACACAGTAAAGTTAGCCCAATTTTTGCATAATGTGAAAGATGAAGTTACACCGAGTAAATCGATACCTAACATGTCACTCTTCAAAATTGCACAGGCTCGTGGAATGGCGCCAAACGTCGCTACTTAAAAATCCCCATAGGCGATGATTTAATTTTTTTTTTACTGGTTATATGTTTTGAGTTACAGAGGAGGTCTAGGGCTAGAATTATTGCTCTCGCTCTAACGTTCGCAGCGATACCTCACATGTGTGGTTTGAACATCGTTTTCATATGTGGGCGGGACTTACGTATGCGTTCGCTTCTGAATGCGAACACATGGGGACAGGGGCGCTTTAAAAAAAAAAAAAAAATGATTGTTCATTTTACTTTATTTATTTTAGTTTGACATTTTTTTCCCCAAAAATAAATTTTTTGATCACTTTTATTCCTATTACAAGGAATGTAAACATCCCTTGTAATAGGAATATGGCATGACAGGTCCTCTTTACAGTGAGATATGGGGTCAATAAGACCCCGCATCTCATCTCTAAGCTGGGAAGCCTGAAAAAAAAAAGATTCTGTATTTGATCGTATTGGTGAGTCGGTAGAAGCACCAGAGGGCGGCGGGAGGGGGGGGTGTCTATGGCTGGGTATTTCAGGGTATCACCGACTATGGCTGGGTATGGCTGGGTATCTCAGAGTATGGCGTTGCAGAGTATTGCGTTGCAGAGCATTGCAGGATATTGGAGGGTGTTGCAGAGCATTGCAGAGTGTTGCACGGTATTGGCGGGTGTTGCAGAGCATTGCAGAGTGTTGCAGGGTATTGGTGGGTGTTTCAGAGCATTGCAGAGTGTTGCCCAGGGGGCGCGCGAGAGCGGAATTCTGGGAGGACGTCATATGACGGCCTCCCAGAGTTAAGAAACCGCCCTGTAGCCGTCATTAGGCTATAGGGCGGTTATTAAGTGGTTAATAATGCCTAAAGTGAAACAATAAAAGTGTAATATTCCTTTAAATTTCATACCTGGGGTGTGTGTATAGTATGCCTGTAAAGGGGCGCATGTTTCCCATGCTTAAAACTGTCCCTGAATAAAGTGTCATTTCTGCAGGAAAAAAAGTCATTTAAAAGCACTCGCGGCTCTAATGAATTGTTGGCTCCCCGTAATACAGAGAACAGTCATTGATAAAAAAAAAGCATGGGGTTCCCCCCAAATTCAATTACCAGGCCCTTCAGGTCTGGTATGGATATTAAGGAGAACCCCACGTCAAATAAAAAAAAAAATGACATGGGGTTCCCTCCAAATATCCATACCAGACCCTTCAGGTCTGGTATAGATTTTAAGGGGAACTCCACGCCAAATAAAATAAAAAAATAGTGTGGAGTTCCCCCCAAAAATCCATACCAGACCCTTTATCCAAGCACGCACCCTGGCAGGCCTCAGGAAAATAGGGGGGGACGAGAGAGCGCCCCCCCTCCTGAACCATACCAGGCCACATGCCCTCAACATTGGGAGGATACTTTGGGGGACTGTGACCCCTCAAAGCACCATGTCCCCATGTTAATGGGGACAAGGGCCTCATATAAATGGGCAAATATATATGTGCCCATGTGACTATAGAGTCACACATGTGGGACTCGGGTATTTTGATGGACTGTGACAGGTACTTGGGTACTCTGATGGACTGTGGCAGGTACTTGGGTATTTTGATGGACTGTGACAGGTACTCGGGTACTCAGATGGACTGTGACAGGTACTTGGGTACTCTGATGGACTGTGACAGGTACTCGGGTACTCTGATGGACTGTGACAGGTACTCGGGTACTCAGATGGACTGACAGGTACTCGGGTACTCAGATGAACTGTGACAGGTACTTTGATGGGTGGTGAAAAGTCCTCTTTATTGGGGGGGTAATCAGTGTGTGTTGGTGTACACTGTAGGCGGTAACGAGATGCTACCACAATCTCCACGATCGGTGCGTGAGGAGGAGAACCCGGTAACATCTCGTTACCACGGTTTATTGACATTTAGTGATTGGCTGTGAAAGGATCACAGCCGATCACGTGGTAAACAGCCGCTGACAAATGGCTGTTTACCACCGTCGGTGATGAGCAATGTTCCCGGGAACATGTCACCACCGACGCGCACGCACAGCACGCTCCCTATTACGGGCATGTGCCGTGCAAAGTGGGCCGGTACCACCTGTGATCGGCCGTGACTTCATCACGTCCGATCACATGGTAAACAGCCCAATGGCTGTTCACCCCCTTCGATGGCGAGCGGTGCCTCTGTGACATGCCGCCACCGACGGAACAAGGACGTGCACACACGATTGCGCGCATTCCCTGTTTAAACGAGAGCCGCGCCGCCTGGCCGTCATATGACAGCCGGTGGGCGACAAACGGTTAAAGGAACAACAGTAAAACCAGTCTGTTTATGCCAAAAAACATGCGTGTTATACTTACTGTGGAACCGAAGGGGTTAATCCTGTGCACCCCATGTAAAAAGGCTGTTTGATCCTGTCTTCTCTGATCCTCCCTTCTTTTACTGTCCCCAATCCACCTGCTGATAGCACAGAGCCCTAGGAGTCACTCTGCACATGCTCCGTGAGTATTTTTGGGAGGGTGCATGTGATTAACACAGGGCCGATCAGCACTGTACACACAGGGGAAAAGGGGTCATGCAGCCTCATAGGACAGTTAGAGGGGAATGAAAATCCCTCTTACAAGTTTTAACCAGTGCTCGACCGGACACTGATAGTAGTCACAAGACTGCTATGTACTGCTCATGAGAAAGGTTATTTAGCAGTTTATATCTTTTCGAAAAATATTTGCCTGTCCATGTTCTGTGTACTGTGGGAGACCAGATATAGTGAATGCAGGGATCTGGGTTTAGTAACACTTTAATGCACAGATCAGTCAACAAGCCCTCAGCAGTGACAAAATATGTCATATGTCAAAATGAATACTTCATCGCCACTTAATGCCTACTAACCAGCTGTGCAATAAGTCTATGCAATACCTGTTATCTGAAGAAATTACCATTTGTCATCAAACACATTATTGGTGTTTTACAATAAATATCCTATTAAAAAAACACAACATTCTATCAGATCTGTTATTTCTATATTCCTAAATCAAAACCAAAGCAAGGTGCTGCACATTAGCCAAAAAAAAACTTCCAGTTTTTTTTTGATTGATGTCACTTTGGCCTGCAGCTTCCGAGGTCTGGAATGCGTGCCAAATCCGGTGGGAGTGGAGCAGAGATGTTCTATGGTATGCAAACCCAGGCTGTTTATATTGGTGCCCTACGTATGGCACAATGAAATGTGAGTGCATTTTATATGGCTTTTATGGAACACATTGAATTTTAAATAAATACTAAACTATTTTTTACCTCTGAGGGGGAGGAAGATCCCAGGGACCATCCAGGACATTCTGAAGGGCAGTGTACCTATGCCAATGGAAATGTTCTTGAGGGTATATGCCCCCAGAGTGTGTTTTAACCTTCCAGTAAACAGGAGTCACGGTGTCCAGGACATTTGGTGAGTTTGCACTCTTCACATATGTGGTAACTGGTGACATCTTGTTATCTGTATTCACTGTGATTTTATTTATTAAGAAAAAAAAATTCTTGGCGGTGTGGGAACACTATGGCCTTATCCTAATATGGACTAATGTATTTGTACACAAAAGTTTTTTTGTTTTATTTTTTTTGTACAGAGCCTTACTTTTATTTAACTTTTGGCTAGAGACACCCTTATGGGGCAGCTACACTTTTGATTTTGTTTCCTCACAGCTATTACCTTTTGTACCACTACCACCTCTCTCTTTAGATTGTAAGCTCCATGAGCAAGGCCCTCCTATTTTTTCTGTATTGAAATGTATTGTAATCGTACTGTCCCTCTTTACATTGCTGCGTCAACTGTTGCTATTTAAATCCTAAACAGTAATAATAAAGGATTGCATAGAGTGCGTTAATTAAGCTCATTAACTTCTTTGTGTTTTGTGTTTGGTTTGACTACACAGACTTGTATCACTGGAGTGCACAGTACAATTTATTTTTGTTTGCAAGCGCCTTCTTCCTATTCTGTCACAATTTCTACATTCCTGTTTCCTTGGTGACTACACCCTATTATAGGCACCTCTGCTTGCTCACTGGCTTTTTTAATGTACTTACACTTACTTGCCCCTAGGTTGCAGCCTTGCACCTATTCTTAGCATGTATAAAAATTTAATTAGCTCATCTTGTTCATTGATCATAATAAACTATTCTCTAGGAATTAAATTACAAAAGTATGTTCTGGACCTTCTAGTGAAATAAGACAAGTCGGGCAGCACCACGCCAAGTCTCAAATGCACAACCTCTCAGCTCAGCTTCCACATTAGATTTCAGTCCCAGAAAAGAGCACATCCCTCTTCACACTAATACTGAAGTACAAAACTCAACCATTCAGTTTATTTAAAACCACTGGTGTCGGCACAGTCCCTTCCCTTTGCCAAACTATTTCACTAAAAGTACACAAATCAAAACCACACTTATATAGCGCCATCAATTTATGCAGCGCTTTACATATACATTGTACATTCCTATCAGTCCCTACCCTCAAGAAGCTTACAATCTAAGGTCCCTAACTCCCATTCATACATACTAGGGACAATTTAGACAGGATCCAATTAACCTACCAGCATGTCTTTGGAGTGTGGGAGGAAACCGGAGTACCCGGAGGAAACCAACGCAGGCACAGGAAGAACATGCAAACTCCAGGCAGGTAGTGTCGTGGTTGGGATTTGAACCAGCGACCCTTCTTACTGCTAGGCAAAAGTGCTACCCACTACACCACTGTGCATCACAGGAGCATGGAAAAGGGAAGGGAAAAGGGAAGGGAGAAGGGAAAAGGGAAGGGAGAAGGGAAAAGGGAAGGGAAAAGGGAAGGGAAAAGGGAAGGGACTGTGCAGAAGCCAGTGATTCATAATAAACTGAGTGGTTGACGTCATCAGAAGGCGCCCTAGAGTTATTTACTTCTAGCGTAAAGTCAGAAGAGCTTAATCTGGGTGAAACATGTCAGAGGGGAGTGGACAAGAGTGAAGACTGTGAGGAAAGTGGTAGTTAAGAATGATGTAAATAGTAAACATCATTAGAATGCAGCCTTGAGTTTTGTACTTCTAGTGAAATAGTCAGAAAAGTCCTCTTTAAAGTCCATTCAAAAGTAATATTAGGTGGGCCCCTCACCACAATGCAAAATTGTTATCGTGCAGCATCTTGGGAAACCTGAGGGTTTCAAATCCTGTGCACTTTGGCACTGTGTTAGCAGGTTTCGCTAAAGGCTGCATCACGAGCCTCTGACATTTTCCCCAAATGCCCATATCTAACAAAACTGATCATATCTGTGGATGGCCAAATCTGCTTTGAATGAGGATGCCCACAAAGACCTGGACAGGCCAATCTGCCAACCATTGGGTATCTGAAGATATTTCCATCTCAAGATACTTGGTAAATTGGCAATTTATTTTTAAAACGTGTAAGGAATAGATAGATAAGGAGCTCTTACCTTTGGTCCTGGCAGACCCTCTCCTATAGATCCTCTTTCTCCAGGAAGCCCCTGAAGTCCTTGAGGGCCCTATTAGAATGAAATCATTGCAACATATCAAAATGTTATAAATACAATCCACTGAACTGACTAATAACACAAAAACGCAGCTTTCTTTGTAGTCTGTCTAGTTGTAACTTGCTTGAAAATAATGTACTGTAGCCTTATAACTTCAAAGATAGTTGGAAGCGCGCATAGTTGGAAGCGCACATTGTATTCTGTATTGATGAAAATATGGGCAGAATTAAATCAAGTACAACAGACCCATATGCCTTTTTAACCAAAGAGAACATTCTCGATTTTCTTACAGAAGATCATTTTATATCAGTAAAATTTATGATACACTCAGCTGAAATTCATAGTAAGTATTTTTCCCCTATTTTAAGGTAAAATAACAGCAGACAGATCTGGTTAATATTTGTCAGACTGAAGATAAACCACTGTAAACTTGCCCCAACATGATCTGGGTTTAGGTAATTATGTGTCTGTCAGAAGTGTTATAGCTTAAAAGCAGGCCTGATTGCTGATATTAAGCGAAAATGTGTTTTCCAATCATTTAGAATGTTGCACTGAAGGTCTATACATTACTGGTTGCGCAAACTCCTAAGAATTAAATTGTCTAAGACCAAATAGTTTTGGAAGTACATAGAAACACTACTTGAAAAATAATTTAAATCAATTTGCTATTATTGCTTGTATTTACCTGTTCAAGTATTTTTATTGACAGGAAATAATGAATAAGGAATTTTGCATTGTACAATACAACAAGCTCCCAAGAATAGTATTGCTGCTTTATCCATAATGGGAAATCCAGTATTAGAGTGAGGCCACAAGTGTAATGGGTCCAGCAAGGTAGTGGAGCAAAGAAATATACATTTTGGGTGTTGTTAACCCGTTAACTAAACCAGTCAACAATGGGCACCTGTAATAATATCCATAGCCACCCTTGAATTGGAGTAATTATGCTGCCTTCCTTTCATGGATTCAGAGGCATATGCAGGGTATTACACATATGGTATGTAGCCTGGGCGACACTCAGCCGCAGGGATAGCAAGGACCTCCGAAGCAGCAAGATTTTTTTTGGGGTGGGAGCAAAAGCTGGAGGGAGGTCCTTTCAGGAAAAACGTATGGGGCCCAATAATGGGCCTTGGGAGGCCCTGGGGTTCACTGACTGAAGAGACAGAGGAGAGCGATGCTGTGATGTTCATAGCAACTCAGCTTAAGTAATGCTAAGGTGGTCACCAGAGCCTGCAGCGAGAACTTCCATGGATCAAGAACAACATACTCAAAGAGGCGCTGGAAACTTTTAGACTTGCAAGTGTAGTCAGGTAAAGTAAAACTTTCAAAAAGCTCAATAGCTCTGGAGAAGCAGCTCCCACACAGCAAAGCTTTCCTCCATGGGCAGACGCCAGTAGATTAAACAATAGTAATACAGAAAGGATCAGACCAAAACTGGATAAAAGAGTCCAATGCAACTTTAATTGTTAATAAAAAAGGAATATAAAAACAGTTAAAGCATTTCGTGGGCAAAACAACTCCACCTTCATCAGGGCTCAACACAGTGCACACTATAAAACTTGCATAGACTCAGTACTGAAGCTCCATTGCTGCTCAGCAGCTGCTGCCAAGTTGTTCCTCCATGTGGAGAATTCAATGCTAGTTCAGTAATGAAGTTATTGTTCCCTCTGATTCCATTCAAGTTTTATCCTGTTTTGAGCCCTAATGAAAGAGCGTGGCCCTCAAACTGTATGATGCTTTTTATATGACTTTTTTTTATCCACAATTAAAATGATCTTGGACCCTATTGGTTTCTCTGTCATAAACCTCTCTCTTTGTCTGTTAGCATTTATGTACACAAATGCCCCGTACACACGAGCAGACTTTTCAACATCAAAAGTCTGACGGAATGATTCCGGCAGACTATTCGATCGTGTGTGGGCTGCAACGGACTTTTGATTCACAAATGTCTGACAGACTTTAGAAATGGAACATGCTTCAAATTTTTCCGCCAGAACTCTGCCGGACCCAGAAATCCGCTCGTGTGTGTGCTAGTCTGACGGACTAAAACCGACGCTAGGGCAGCTATTGGCTACTGGCTATGAACTTCCTTATTCTAGTCCAGTCATACGTCATCACGTTCTAATCCGTCGGACTTTGGTGTGATTGTGTGTGGCCAAGTCCATTCATTCGGTAAGTTCGTCAGAACTCTGTCAGAACTCCGTCGAAAGTCTGCCGGACTTAAGTCCTGTCGTGTGTACGCGGCATAAGACGTGTACATGCAGCGCAGTGTATAATGACAACACCACTTTTGCCATGAGGACTTGACTCCTGAGCTCATGTGCTGAGGTGACATAATTATGGCCCAACCAACCAAGCGGCCAAAGGTTCAGAACCTGGAAGGAAGAGTGAAAAAGGCATGAGCGCTGACAGCACAACAGGTGGGTACTGAATCCCATGAAAGGAAAAAAAATCTGAAAAAATTAATTAACAGGCATACACACAATAGAATACATACAACCTATCAGGGGTATTTCTAGGGTTCTAACAGACCACGGACACCTCTGGGCACACAGATTAAAATGTTGAAGGGCTGGCTTGATACCACGATAACTACGTTGAATCAAATCTTTCAATTATGACTTGGATGGGGGAGCAACATACTCATGATATTGTAAAATTAAGCAGGATACAAATAGATTGGGTAACTATTGGCAGGGATTTTTGTTGCCCAGTTATTTGTCTTCATCCATGCAGCTGTAGATGTGAGGGTCATCTTGCGACATCTTTGCTTATGCTGTAAGTCTTTGAAAGATTTTGGCAAACATTGTATCTCATATTTTCCTAACTTTAAGCTTTCATAAAATAACTGATTAGGCATGTTGAATATTCAGAAAAAATGCAATTTCTAAACCCAATGCAGATACTTTAACAAACATTAAAATACCCACCGGTGGTCCAGACTCTCCAATTCCTGGAGGACCACTTGGACCTGGTCTTCCTTGTACTCCCATGTCTCCCTAAATACATAAAGAGAGCAAATAATAACAAAAATGCTATCACACATAGCCATATCCAAATATAATCACTGTTGAAATTTTAAAATATATCACGTTGAACATATATTTCTCCCCATGTATGTAGCCTAAAATATATGATATGAAATAATTATTGTTATTTCAGAAAAGTAAGGTTGACATGCATTGTTGTAGTGTTGTGATACAGGCTGTAAATTGACCTAGGAAATATGTATAATTGTCCTTGCGTGCAACACTGGGTAAGTGTTGGTGAAGGGGTTTGAATTCAAGTGCTTTTTTTAAGGTTTTAGATAAACAATTATATATTACATCTACAATAACAGAGAGTAAAGTGTAAAAGTTTACTCAGTCAGGGAATTAGAAGACATTGTTTTTTTCGTTTTGTTTTTTATTATTATTATTATCATCCGGGATCAAGAAAACTAGATACCCGGTTGGCAGGGCCGCTGATAAGCCAGTACAACTGGCCCTGTTATACCAGGCCCGACCACCAGGGGGCCCGAGCAATCTGAACAGATTGCAGAAGAAAAAGAAAAAAAGTCTTTCTCCAACTCCCCGTCCGCTCCTCCCTCAGCAGCTGTTCAACTGCTTTTAATGAGCTGTCACTGGGGCTACACATTTCAGAGGCAGAAAGGTGGAGCCTGACTGTGAGATCTCCTAGTTGAGTGGGAGGGAGGGGGTGTGGTCGGCTTTGAGGATGATCGTTCCTGGCTTCTTCTGATGTGCACACATGAGCTGCATTATGGTAGCAGTGGATCTGGATTCTCAGGGGACTGCAGGTTAGCCCAGTCACATTAACTGCAATGTAAAGTCTAATGTCTGCTTTTCATGTAGCACAGCTGTCCTGATTGTGAGAAATTGGGTATTATACTGCACTGCCATATTTCTCGCAGAAGTGCTGCATGAAAAAGGAGATGCCATCAATGTCAGCAAACCCCACTTTTTTTCTATTTAAATCACTGGATCACACCATGCCTGGAGCTGAATCAAACAGGAACGCACTGTGCGTTCCTGTGCAATTCACATGCAGGTCTTTGCAGTGCAATTTCAAGCTCATTCATTTTGAATGGGCTAAAATTGCACTGCACCAAAAGTAGTGCAAAAAGTAGTGTAGTGTGTGTAGTGTAGTGTATGCACTACTTTTTAAAATGCAATGCAACCAGATCACATGATCCAGGGCTGGCAGGGGCAGGGCAAACACGCTACGTTTGGAAACCTGCGTTTGAGGTTTCATTGACTTTTTATTGACACCTGGTGCACATCACAAAAGCAGTGCATTTTGCATGCAGGTTGAATTTTACAGGAATCCACAGCACATTTCTTCGCAATTCAGATGCAGCCATTGTGTGAACCGTTCCCTTAGACATATTACTTCTCATTAAAAGTTTAGATTTTTTTTTTAAAGGGCTTAGCTGACATGGCGTCTTCTTTTTCATGTAGAACTATTTGACTGTGAAAAATTGGACAGTGCAGTTATGAACGCAGCACAGTATCATCTGCATCCTACACACAGTCATCTTAGACTAACCACACCTAATAATTAAGCGTAATTTAAACCATGTCCATTTTCCAGCTCCGCGTAGCGCATATTTTTTAAAATAGCCACGCCCACAATTTAGACTTTATGTATACCCTAGCCTCTCAGTATAGGGGAGGGACCAGGGGTGAGGCTGAAGGGGGCCCCGTCTGGTAGGCTGTACGGGGCCCCATGATTTCTATCAGTGGCCCTGCCGGTCGGTACTCCATTCTCCATAAATTGATCTTCAGTATCTTTCTTTTTTCTTTTTTTGTGCTGTTTGGACAATAGAAAAACTACAGCAAAGAAAAAGGACCAAAGCCCAGTGCACAGTAATGGCATAACTAAGCCTAGTGTCTGATTATTGGTATTATTGGTATACCATCATCATATTCCATGGCGTTATAATATATAACAAAACAAGTCATGTGAAGATGAAGCCATGTAATGTCTATGTATGTAATAACCCCTACTCATTGGTACTCAGGGGATCTATTATATTGTCCAAATTAGATTGCTTCCCTGCAATAAAGTGATCTAAAGGGGTATCCATATAATGTATTAATAATGCATAGCAATTCACACTATACACACATCTGTTAGATGTAGAGTGTTTCTACATGTCCAACAATAGTCTTCTGACTAGGAGGGTCAGAAGATAAATGGTTCAGTTATTTGTTACCTTTGATCCTGGCAGTCCTATCCCTGTTTCTCCTTGAAATCCAGGTGGCCCAGGGAGACCTCTATCACCCTATGGAAAAATATAAACAGTCAATATATACAGTACTAATTACAATGTTCTTTATAATAGTAGTAGGTGACATGGTGTTGACATTTTTACTTTTGCTTTACTACCTTTGTTTGTTTTTTTGCTTTTGCTATCTGTGTCTCAGTTGAGTAGATTTCTACTCAAAGCCTGCTCTGGACACAATTGGGACATACTACTGGTGACACCTATGAAAGGTCGGCTTTCCTTTTAATTTAGGAAGATTTCTTCTCACTTTTCCTTGTCTTCAGTCAGGCAATTAGGGGAGTAACTGCTTATTGGGTATACAGGCAGTAATAAAAATCTTACAGAAGCTCTAAAATTGCACTCACCGAAGTTTGGCTGGCTCAAAAGGGACCGGATACTTTTCAATCAATATGTGGCTATTCCCACTCAACAGAAGCCAATCATTTGTTTGTCTTATGTCAAAAGGACATATTGGAAAATTTGCCTTGATTAGGGTGCTGCTGTCAGAATATATTGTCCCAGCAGGTTTAGAATTTGTTCATTCACCTCTTTTGTGTGGATAGAGGAATCTGTCCACACAGATCTGTAAGATTTTTTTTTCAGGGGAGTTATTTAAAGCAAATAAGAGGATTCTGCTCTGTTAAACTAATAAATGGTAAGCAAGAATGTTGGTCCCTCCAAATCCCTTAAGCAGAGACCACGTAACTTGTAGCTAGAAGGAGCATCCTGTTTGGTTAATTTTAGGTAAATATTTCATGGGCTCTTTTGCAATTTGTTAGTTCATTGTAGCAGGATTGTCAATGATAGTTGAGGATTTTAATTTACGTATAGTCCTACTATAAGCACTACAATATTTCCTCTGTCATCAAAGAACTGGGCAATTTTATGTGACTCAAATGCATGAATTTGTCTTATAAGTGTTTTTTTTTTCATAAAATTGTTATTACTTTAAGCCCAGTCTATATGTTCACACTTATAATATTTCCTTACCTTTTGTCCTTGCAGTCCTTCAAAACCTTGATCTCCTGGTGGTCCTTGAATACCCTAGATGGCATTAAAATTAACAAAAGTGTTAGTTCTAAATTATATGAGTGATCCATACCCTTTACTGTACTCCCTCAGCTAAAAAATGTATTCTATATACAGTGTACAATATATTTTGTGAGGGATGAAGGTTTAAATGGTAGCGGTAGGGGCAGTGGCAAACCAAACAGGAGACAACAAACAAAGAACAAACTAAACTGAAGTCAGTTCCTGACTAACAGGGTACCCTCCAATGGTTTCCACAAACAACCAGAAAGCACTTGTATGTAGACAGGTGAAGTTAGTCACGTGAACTGACAAAGGGGTTGATCCTTGAAACATGTAGTCCATCCTGACCAAGCTCTGGCAACTCTTCTATTTTAACCCCATTGCCCTGCTGCTGCATGGATTGACAACCAGACCATTCGGCTCTCCCTCATTGGTTGCCTGCACAATATTGTCTACATAGTGGAGCACTTCCACCCACTCCTGATATTTCTCCCTGCTGGTAGCGATGGGCCCGGAACGCAGCTGTCAACTCCGGGTGTGCTGGCCATCCATTGGTCCGGCATCTATGGGGCTTAGCACCCACTCCAGGGGCTCCAGGGTTAGAGGCAGCTGTTCATTCCACCAGCCTCAGCAGAGTCATCCATAGAACCCATGAGTCACAGTACCCCACTGGCACACTTTCATCTCCCTGCATGGGCTTGTGATCCATTTACCTCATGTCATCAGTCTGTTCAGTTTTACAATAAAATGATTGCTGCTTCTCCCCCTGCTGAATTTTGTGAAGTTAGCTTGCCTGCCACTAGATGGCTCTGTATATGGTATAGTAATGGGAAAGTTGTAATTAGGTGCTAGCTCCCCTTTTAGAGAAATCCCTCCTCTGTGATGTAATGGGTGGAGTTAGCATTCATATAAATGCCAGTGTGGGCAAGGCCCTGTAGAGTTGCAATGTATTTTATGCACTGTTTTGATTTTGGTATTAAAAATGTTTGGTTTTAGCATATTCTTGTGTGACCCTTTAAGGTGCCTGGATTATTCTCTATTAAAAGTGTGTTTTTGCATTGCATGTTACCATTGAGGAGGGCTCCTGACTCATTCACTACTATTACTGGGGCAGTAAATAAATGTAACCATAACTCTCAGCAGACTGAGAGGATGAGCTCACAGTGCCTCTCACTTCTTGTCAGAGACACAGAGCCCAATGGATAGCTTGGAGCCTTGGACCAATGGTAAAGTACCATTGGCCCACGCTGTCCAATAAAAATACTGCAGCGGAGGCTGTCCTCTCACTGCAGTGTCATAGAAGGGGGCATGTGTCTAAAACAGTGGTCATCAACCCTGTCCTCAGGGCCCACTAACAGGCCAGGTTTGCAAGATAACTGAAATACATCACAGGTGATATAATTTGCTGCTCAGTGATTGCAGTATTCTAGTCTGCATTTCCCCAAGGTAATACCTAAAACCTGGCCTATTAGTGGGCCCTGAGGACAGGGTTTATGACCACTGGTCTAAAAGACAAATGCTCCCTTCCAGCCCAGCCCTCTTAAATACAAGGAAAAAACATGTGTTTATGGGTATAAGATTTACCCACAATCCCATTTTTTCCTCACACAGTTAAGAGGATCTGCTGCTGTTGAAAGAGCACTGTTTTATTCAAGCTAAAACATATATTATTATGCTATATGTTATAAGATAATAATTTATTATTTACCTATTTACTGTGAAATTACTGGTTTGAAGTTATAACTTCAAACTTCAGTAATTTGTCCGTTAAGCCACCTGCTATAATAATTATTTGTATATTACTTGCCACCCAGGCCAATTCTCACTCTTCTCTCCTACAAGTAAAAATCGTCATTTTTTTTTGCTAGCAAATTACTCAGAAGTTGAACCCCCAAACATTATATATATCATTTTAGCATACACCCTAGGGAATACAATGCCGGTCTTTGCAACCTTTTATGTCACACAGTATTTGCGCAGCAAATAAACAATAAAGTTGGTCTGATTTTTTTGTATAATGTGAAAGATGATGTTATGCCAAGTAAATAGATACCTAACCTGTCACGCTTTAAAATTGTGCACACTTGTAGAATGCCACAAAACTTCAGTACTTAAAAATCTCCATAGATAACGCTTTACATTTTTTTACAGGTTACCAGTTTAGAGTTACAGAGAAGATCTAGTGCTAGAATTATTGCTTTCCCTCCAATGTTCGCGGCAAATCGTTCTGGTAAATCAGCTTACTAAATTGTTATAATACCACCATACGGTGGGGAAGTCAATTTTAGAAAAATTACCATATTTTCAACCAGTTATTCCAGTATAATTCTACAAAACATCATAAAAACATGGTTGTTCTGCATTTTGGGTTTAGATCACCTAAAATGAGTTCTTACCTGCACACCTCTTAATCCTCTGGGACCAGTAGGACCTTCAGGACCCTAAAAGATAAAATAAAAATGTTACTATGAATGAATTCAGAATGGTACACACAGAGATAATTCTTCCTGGACTTCCACCTTTTCTGAAGAGGAAATTAAGCCCAGGTTTACACTGAGCTGTGGGAATGAAGCCATTGAGTTCAACTGAACTCCCACGATTTCACTCGCGCATGTCAGTCCTGATTTCGACAGTGATTTCAGAGACATCTGTGCAGATTTCTGCACAGATGTCAATGTAAATCTCAGACTGAAATCGCAAAAAGTAGTACAGAAACTACTTTTTGAAATCAGTGCAGCGCCGCTGATGGGGCGTCGCACCGATTAGGATGGTGCCATTACCGGAAATTGAATGTCAAATCACATGTCAAATCGTACCAATGTGAACCAGCGCTAAAAGAAGTAAAATCATAAGGCAGAAAATAGCAATGACAAATTGCTGTAACCCACAGGAACCAGAAATCACATGTCGATGAACTCCAATAAATCTGATTGGTTGATTAAGGTTAATACTTTAAATATTGCTGTCATTTGCACGATTCATAGAGTGAAAATAAAAAAGTCCAAATTTACACCCAATTTAGTCTTCTGAAAACACTGGGGCATTCTCTGACAAGTCCATTTGAAGGAAGGGGTCGGCTCCCCTTTAATTTTAGCTCCTCCTTAAAGGTTGAGTTGTGATGTCATGGGTTTCTATTTTAAAAGGTTGGAGGAGTGAGGGCAGCAGAGACAACCTGGAGCCGCAGAGGAGAGTACATCTAGGATATTGTTTGTGTGCTTACTCCTTTGTGGGAAGGGCACGGAATGACTACAGCACTCATGCCTGTGAACAGGAACTAGGAAAATTTACTTTTGGCATGTCAATGAGTACTGCAATGCTCCACCTCCTTTCTAACATTGCTCAGTGATGTGACTGTTTAAAATGATCCTTGTTGCCATTATTTGTAAAAAGGTTTATTGCCATTGGAATGGAACAATTTTTTATGCTGATACAAGAAAAGAGGTTACCTCTGCAACCAAGAAGCCTCTGTGTGGTGATCTACTGGAGTAATGTGTTAAGTACAGCTATTGTCTGGGGAGAAGAATTATGTACACTGACTGGTGCAAGCCTGGTTGGCCCACAAATGGTTGGTGATGGCGTAAAAGCAGTCTCCCACCTGACAGTGAGAAAAAAATCCTCATATATGATGCATCAGCTGGCCTGGGCCCCCATGTCACATGGATCTGGGGTGGTTGGTTGGATCTCTGGAGCTTCTATCTGGATCATGGAAACATAGGCCTATGTAAGAGTACTGTGGGCATTAAGGAATTAAAGTGTACAGTGACCAGGGGATGTGGTGAAAAGGTTTAGGACCTGCATCTGTGCACGTGAACAATGTGTAGGTTTGGGAGGAGTGCAAGCATGATGACCTGAATACCCTTTATCTACAGTATGTGAGGCCCAGCTGTATGTGATGGCCACACAGAAAGAAGCTGGATACCTTGCCTTACTCATTGGTTGCTTACTGAAGATACTCCTGTATAGAGAAGGCTGCAGAACTGTACCAAATTCATGAGGTATACAGGACACAATAGAAACGTGGGGGTCAGGAGATGGAGCTACATCCACAGTGAGGGGCATAAGTAACACTCCCAGAACTGTTGAGCGATAAAGAGTCTTATAGAGCCTACAGGGCTGGAGTGGAGGAAAGATAGGAGACATAGGCCACCAAACATTAACGTTAGGATGGGATTTTTTTTTTTTTACAGACTTACAGGGTCTGTTTAAATTGCTGAGTAACTCTATTTAGCTTGGGACAAGGTAAAGAAATGCATGTTGTGTGAAAGATAGGTATAAAGCACCGCATGTAGTAGATAAATAAGACAATGTGTACAATTTAAAGATATGTCTCAATGCTTGTAGTCAAGAAGTATAAGGCACTGCATGCATGAGATATCAGGGTTGATTTACTAAAGGATAATGAGCATGTTCACTTTGCAAGAGAATTTTCTTTTAGCTTAGTGAATGAATAAATTTCGTTTTCAAAGAATACCTAATCATGTGCAAGAAAAATTGTACAAAATTAAATTTTTGCTTGCAAATGTTTGCGTGATGGAAACCAGAAGAATTGCATTTTTTTTTATTAGGCTGGGAAACTTACCCTGCAAAGTGAACAGCCTATTTGCCTTTAATAAATTAGTTCCATTGCATATAACGGAAGTGAGGCACTTTGGATCATAGCCAGGAGCAGGGAAACATATGATACTAACAAGCGATTGTTCCCTAGTGTCGGGTTTACACTTAAGAAATGTGAGTGTATTTTAAGCAAGTTTTAATAAACAATTTTTTTAAATGAGATCGTGCTATGGAGATTTACCTTCTTTCTTTCCCCTAATAATCTGTTGTCCAATGCGGGAGAGAGACTGATGGGAGGACACGTTTGAGTCAGCAGAGTGGAAAGGGGATCTGCGCAATTGCTGTTTATAATTTGACCAGCCACAACATCTGGTTAGTCCCTTTAGGACGTTTTTGATGAAGGAGCACATTGGATATTTGAATATATGAATTGTTGGATCACGCTTTCTATTATTTTTTATATGTATTTTTTTGGGGATTGAAATCTGGATTTTAGATTTATTTTTTTTGCACGCATGTTCTTGGGGAATACAAAATAATTTTTTTGATTGAATAATTGATTGGACACTTTTCACTTATTTATGAAATATATGTTCTTTTAGTTTGAGAATATATTCATACGTGCACTTTTTCAGGATGTTTTTTATATGTGTTTTTTATATTTAGATGTCACTACAAATCAAGTATTTTTGTGATAATTAGATGTCCCTATGCATCAACAGTTTTTTGTATAAAGAAACCTGTGATTTATATGTATATTGGATTTACACTTCCACTTTATTTTCTATAGAGACCACATGTATAGGTTAATTAGATATATGTATTGGTGGTATAATATTGGTATAGTATTGGTAGGGAGGTGTTGGTATATGTAAAAATTATAAGGAGTCTATCATCATTCAATTTCAGAGATTCTTATGTGATTTGCACTGCTAATTTTATTTACTTTGTCTTTTACTTTTACTTTTGTTTACTACCTGTAAGTGCAGCACAAACAGCTGCTGATTTTAACACTTTAGAACTTTCTGACAAAAGCAAAGCAAATCTATTTTAAATACAGTTAACTACTGTAGAATCACTGCCGATCTTGATTTTGCAGTAGTTGGAACAAACGTCACCAATGATGTGTACTTACGTACCCGATCACCCTTGATGCCAGGAATTCCACACTCGCCTCTCTCACCCTAAGAGGAAAAAGAAGTAATATGCCAAATTAAACCTTAATTCTCAAAAGAGAGCATGTTTTCACTACTCCAGTGCATTTTAGTTAGTCCTTCCGGTGATTATTTGAGCTTTAAGGAACAATTACAAATAGCACAATGTGCATTGAGAATGAACTCCAAATTGATTATTATAGTGGAGGACACTGAACATTAAGGCCTCATGCATACAGCACATTTTGTAAACTCTCCTAGAAACTTTTCATCCTGACAGAATTGTTTTGGCAGAAAAAATGCATGGCGCTTGTAAAAGTGTTTAGGCAAGTTTAGAGGCCTCAAGCGCTTGGGCATTAATTAATTTACATTGGCCATTCATTTAAATCTGACCATTGAAATTAATTAACGCTCAAGTACTAAACGTGCCTAGTGTTATTACACATTTAGATTCATTTACATTTGTGTACAAGCGTCAAACATTTTAACGGCTCAAACTCTGCTGCTCCTGATCGCACACTGGCAGTGGGTTTTTTTCTGCCTCTAAAAGCCCCTGTCATTAAACGTTGCTAAAAGCCTATGTGTGCATGGACACATAGGCTCACATGGAGGGGAGTTTAGAGGCAGACACCCCTAGAAGCCAGACGCCCCTAGGAGCAGCTGCACAAACATCCAGTGTGCATGAAGCCTTAATATTTATATTTCTTCAACAGCATTCACTTAACCCACGCCTTGTACATTTTCCCCCTGCATTTAATATATGTAATAAATAAATGAAATACATTACCGGCTCTCCTTTATACCCAGGTTTGCCCTGAAAAGAAAAAAACAAAAGGTCAGAAAAATAATTCTGATGAGTAAAGTAGTCATATTGTTTTAATTGCAATTGTTAGAAGTGTTGTATTCTTCTTTATACTTTGAGAAGGTGAGTTGCTAGAAATTTGGGAATTTTTGGATTGAAGGATACTATCCAATCACAGAATTCACACATGACTGGGCAGTCCCGAGTTAGGTGCCAAAACACACATCAGGCACCTGATACTTGAGCAAAGAAAAATGTAGTCCTTGTGGTTTAATGGATATAGTGTAATAAGCGCTATGCAAAAATAAAAAATAAATCATCCTCAAGGTTTTTTCCATGGCTAATTTCATGGCTAATTCCCAGTACTCTTCATTAATGCTCAGAATATAGATTATCCATTAATGGCATAACCTGGGGGGGGGGTCAAGATTCAAGAAGTGCCAGTATGGGGTGGAGACAAAACCTTTTATGTTTTCGG
Source organism: Lithobates pipiens (assembly GCF_037356315.1). Taxonomy (NCBI): domain Eukaryota; kingdom Metazoa; phylum Chordata; class Amphibia; order Anura; family Ranidae; genus Lithobates; species Lithobates pipiens. The sequence goes on from NW_027507784.1 coordinate 46,670,751, forward strand.
TACATCGATGTTGAGTGGTTCAGAGAATATCTGTACTCCGCCCAGTGCTGAAACATGTAACAGTTCGGCAAATGTTGGGGTTTTGTAGTAATGTAAATTAGAGCAATGCCTCTTTCATGATTGAGTGGTCAACTGGAACATTCTGCACCTGTTTTTGGAACTCTGTTCTGGCCCACCTGGGAATTGTGGGTGGTCTTGTCTACCTTTGTGTGTTCCAGCTCTTCCTGCTGCATTCTCCATTAAATAAATATAAAATCAATTCAGCCACGTCTGATCTATGTTGGAGATGTTGTAAATCGGGAGGCACATTATTACACTTATTTAAACTAAGTCATGTGATCACTGGCAAGAACTGGCAGCAGACCCCGGAATCAGTGATTCTATCTCTGATTACGGGATCAATTGAATCAATTAAAAAGGGATTATTCGGATCTTTCCTGATGCTAGGAAGAGCTTTAATTCCAAGACATTGGAAATCAACAATAACACCAACAATACCGGAATGGGTACTAGAGATGAATTACATAATGAGGATGGAAGAGCTAGTAGCTATAGCAAACAATAAAGACCGAAAGTTTAGGGAAGTCTGGGCCCCGTGGGTAGAATTTTCAGAATCCCCTCAGCTGTTATCTTTCTTGTCGTATAATTATTATTTTGGGGTGCCTTTGTGTTATACTATATATTTTTTTTCTGTTTTGGCCTGTCTTGTTTTGTCTTGTCTTGTCTTCTTTTGTTCTGTTTATTATTATTATTATATAAAAATTGGCATTGATTACGAATACTCTATAGCATGTCTCCATTTGTGCAATCTTTTTTTCTTTTTTCTATTTCTCAGTTGGTTGCAACATAAATAGGGAATGTTGAAATATATTTACTTGGTTGGCCTATGTTTATTTAAGTCAAGGTCAAAAGGCATAATTCTCTTTCTTTTTTTTCTGTACAATGCCATCCTTTTCAATAAAGATATATTAAACCAAAAAAAGGAAGAAAAAATAAATCAATAAATAAATATAAGGTCAACATAATGCCCACTGCAGGTGTGCAAAACCACAGATCAGATAGTTTAGAATATTTTTTCTTTCTTTTCGAAAATGTTATTGGTAACAATCAAGTAACAATTACTGATACATTCAGTTTAACATAAGACAAGTACATAGAACAGAGAGTAATCAATTGAGGTAGGATAACGGCGGTACAGCGAAATATGAGCAACATAACAAACATTTTTTGTGCAATCAGATTGTTTTCATTGGTTAACATATTGGTGGGGGAGGGAGCCCATTGACACAAACAGATTTGTTTAAGACGGTTCTCTGTGGGGGAAGAGGGGGGCAGTAATATAAGCTATAGAGTGTGTATAGCAATCTTTGTTACCGGTAGAGTATATTAGGGTGGGAGAAGGATTGGGAAGAGGGAGGAGAGAAAGAAGTGAGAAAGAGAGGGGAGAGTGGGGAGAAGTTTGAAGTGGTAAAGATTAGGAGGAGAAGGTAGTGTTCAGGTGGCTCACACAGGCCAAAAAGGCTTGGTACGAACTCTCAAGCGTAGCACGAGAGGTCAGGGCTCGAAGGGGATGTTTGTCAAAATCAGGAGGGAGAAACTGATCTATCCATGGACGCCAGATTTTGAGGTGCTGGGGTTCTCTGTCCAGGATTGTAGCTTCAATTTTACTATGTACCATAGCTTGAGTGACTCTATTCTTTACTTCAGTGATATTCAAGGTTGGAGTCTTCCAGGCTCGCGCTATCGTTTGCTTGGCTGCGGTAGTAAGTTGGAGGGGAGGGCATAATTGCGCCCTAGTGTAGTCCTGTGAGCAGTGGTTCAATATGACAAGGGACGGGTCAGGATCAAGAGTTTCTCGGAGTAGGGCTGAGGCCATTTGGAATATTGTCGCCCAGAAGCGTTGCACCATTGCACATGTCCACCATATGTGTACATGCGTGCCTCTTTCACCACATCCTCTGAAACAATCAGGAGGGTAGGATGGCAAGAATGGCAAGAAGGTAGGATGGCAAGAATTTGGCGATCCTAACCGGGACCAAATATCACGTCATCAACTTTATAGTTTTCTTCCGACGCGACAACATTTTGGGATGCGATTTTGGTATTTGCCCATATATTCAACCAGTCCTCTATGTCTAAGTCCACAGCTAAGTCTTTGGACCACAGTAAAGCATATGAAGGGAGTGAAGCAGGAGGGGATGTGAGATGTGAATAGAGATAGGATATTATACCCGGAGCATGTGGGTCCGAGTCGCATATACCCTCAAAGATAGATAAATTGTCCAATTCCTTATCTGACCCAATAACGGTTTGGACAAAGTGAGATATCTGAAGAAATCGGAAACACTCTCATTGAGGAAGTTGAGTTTGTGCCTGTAAGGCTGTTAATGTTTTTATAGTGTCACTAGTGACCAGGTTGTATATGCGACTCAGACCAGCCTGGGCCCAGGCTATGAAAGAGGTGGGTTCAGTGTAGGCTGGGTAGAAAAGCGGATGGCCAAGGAAGGAAAGTAATGGTGAATGTGGTGAGATTAATTTGAATGGTTTTCGTAATGTGTCCCAAATTTTAAAGAGAGTTGCGTTATTGGGTTTGAGATATATCCCCGAACTGAAGTGGGCAGCCAAAGCAAGTTGGTTACAGTAATAGGGTGGAGGTCTATTGCTTCCAGGGCAACCCATAAAGGTGTTTCTGCCTTTGCATGGTAGAGAGTCATTTGGGCTAACTGGGCTGCGTGATAGTAGTGCAAAAAATTGGGTACACTTAGACTTCCATTGAGCTTGCTACGGAGCAAAATGGGTCTTAGAATATTTTTTAAGTAGTAAAGCCTCATACACACGGTACGATAGTTGGCCAACCGAGTGTCAGGTTTTTGTCAAAAGGGCCTGTGCCAGGATCTTGTCTTGCATACTCACGTTACACAATTGTCGTGCCACAAACATGAACATAATAACATACTACAAGGAATTTCAGCTCTTGAGCGCCACCCTTTGGGCCCCTTCTGTTAATGTTGTGTTTGGTGAGCATTTATTCCGAGCATGCGTGTTTGTACTTTCGACTTTAGTGTGACGGATTTATGTACTGGCCATATGAAAATCTAATGTCAAACCGTTGCCCGCCGAAAATTTACTAGCCTGCCATCCAACATTTGCTGGCCGAAAGTTGGAGAACAATTGTCAAAAGGAGCATACTAACAGTAAGACAATCCCCTGCTAACAATCGTACCATGTATACAAGGCTTTAGGGTCTGGTTTTGTTTAGTAGATCCTTTAGAAGCATTATATTATTTACTGTGTATGGTCATTTATAACCTATCCATATTATGTTAAATTTGTTCAGTTACCTCTAGTCCATCTCGTCCAGGAATGCCATTAAGTCCAGATTCTCCCTGTAATAAGGGTAAAAACACCATATCGTAATTTTAGAGGTAATTCCAAAAATAGTGTGCCTTAAAATCTCTATTATCATTAATCGACTAAGTAATGTACAAACATTATAGAAATCAGAGATATTTAATCTGAGGCCAAGTTTTAGATTCCAGATCACATGCTGCACACTGCTGATCCATATGGTTTGTGTTACTGCAATGGTAATGTATGAGCAAACAGACAAATATTGAAAAAAATTAATACTTAATAATAATAACAATAATAATAATATTAATAATAATATATGAATAAATAATCATCATTCACTGTAAGGTACAAAATTGTTATGACAAAGGATTTATAATGTAAAAAAATATGTTTTACTATACTTTTTAGGGCAAAAGAAAATACATTTATTGCCAAGACTAAAACAGAATAAACTTTCATATTATTTATAATTTTATTTACCAAAATGTAAGCCGTAAACATTTTGTATCATCTCATTATGGTCATTTAGACTAAGTACTGTCTGTTATTTTGCCTAATAAGTAATTGTTATATACGGTATCTTGTTGATCCCCTAGATTGGCCTATGTTCTTTGAATGTTTTTTTTGTAAACCTCAGATCGTTTTGGTGTTACCTGGCTCCAGCCTTTTTGGGGAGCTTTTGCTAGTGTGATTGCCTAGGTTCCGACCTGTCAGGCCTTGAGGTGGGTGCATAGTGGTAGATCAACATCATTGCATGATGTACCCCCTCCCCTCTGAATGATCCTTCAGAGGGGAGGGGGGACAACTTCTGGTAGATTCACCCAAGTAATTCCAGTGGAAGTGGGAGCTGGTACCTGCTAAAACTAGGTACCCACTCCCTCCCCGCTACCCGAAAAAATTAACCTCCAAAATTGTTAGGAGGGAATTGTTGAAAGCGCAACTTCACTTTTAGGGTGAAGTTCTGCTTTAAGAAGCTCAGTCATTTAATAGTGGATTGAGGGCCAGGCTTAATCTCGGCAGGAGCCAGGGTCTGGGTATAGCTGGGCCTAAGATTAAAGAGCGCTACACAGAGACCAGGATTGGTCTGAAAACAACACATGTACATGCAGAAACCACAGAATACCTTTACTTCAGCATTGTTGTTAACTTAAAATATTTTAAGCCGAGTTATATTTACTGGAAATTTCATGCAAATTATGTATTTAAAGACAAACATATTTTCAAAATAATTTAAAGTTCAACTCCAACTAGATTCTCCTAGGTTTTGTTCAATCTACAAACCCCATGTCCCTACAGAACAAGGAAGTAATAATATAAGGGCTGGCAGACAAAACCACACTGAACAGGCATCCAACAATCTCTGTTAGATCTATAACCCCTAAACGGGATGAAAGTCTGAGAAATTGGTGGTGGGATGGCTACATATAAAATTACCTTTGCAGTCTTTTTGTTTTTTTTTTATATCAAGCTTTACATTGGCTCACCATCACTTTGAGTGCTGGTTCACACTGTAAACCCCATCCCTGTTCAAATTACATGCAATTTTTCAGCAGTGCGAGTTGAGCCATTATTCTGTTTGGCACAAATCTCACTGAATCTGCACCAAAATCGCGCAGGACCCTTTTTTGGCCCGCACCAGAATCTGATCACATGGGTGTTTACAGCCATGCGATTTGATTCTGGAAAATCGCAGTGTATTTTGCGAACCGATTATGGGGTGGTATTAACTTGACATACACTCCCTCAGTGGTTCGCATGTAGGGGATGCGATTTGGATGCGGTACGAAAACCTCACAGAATTTGCAGCGCACAAGTGTGAACCAGCACTAAGTCTGCTGTAAACACATACATAAACTTGAAAGCACATGGCTTTTATCCAGAACTCCATGGGGGTGATTTACTAAAATTGGAGAGTGCAAAATCTGGTGCAGCTCTGCATAGAAACCAATCAGCTTCCAAGTTTTTTTGTCAAAGTTTAATTGAACAAGCTGAAGTTAGAAGCTGGTTGGCTACCATGTACAGCTGTACCACATTCTAACTGCACCAGTTTTACTAAATCTCCCCCTAGTGTTTAATAAAAAAGCATCATCCAGCATTATCTGTTGTTTTTTAAATTCTAGATAGAAATAAAAGCATCGTACCTTACCACCTTTTAGACCAGGAGCACCATCATCACCTGGTCGCCCCTTTTTACCCTATAAAAAAGGAAAAAAAAAGGTTTTGCTATTTTACTTTCACAATTTGTTTATTTACTATTTATTCTATTCATACTTTTACTATATTTATTGCTTTGGATAACTTCCCAGCCTTGCAAATATTTATTAAAAACACATTTTTAAAACAGGCTTCATATGGACAAAAAGCAATGTCAATACTCCTGCCCAGTAACAGTTAAAGATTGTTTTTAATGATATTATTTGTACTCACAGCAGATCCAGGAAGTCCTCTTTCCCCTTTTTCACAAGTGCAGATAGGTGACTGACGGCACTGGAAGAACATATAAAATATAAACCTTCACAATTGTAGGTTAAATTACTAGAGATGCTAAGAAATAGAGAAAGTGACAAATGATGAAATTGGATCAAATTGGGTCAAGGTCAGAATAAGTCACAATGCTAATAAGTCTTAGCCCTTGTACACACGGTCGGAGATTCTGACAACCAAATCCGACGGATTAATTTCCGGAAGAGGTCCGGAAGTGATGTCGCATTATTTCGTTATGACGGGACTACGTTCAGGCTAGTAGCCAATAGCTTTGGTCTAGGAATTTGATCTGAGCATGCTTGGCACTTTGTCCATTGGAGTAGGCTACACATGATCGGAGTATGTCCGATAGGAGCATTTTGTCTGAAAATTTTACTGGCAAGTTGGAAAAATTGGTCCGTCGGATATTCCGACGGAAACAGTCCAATGCAGACCACACACAGTCCGAAATATCCGACAAAACGGTCCGATAGGAAACATACCCAACGGAAACTCCGACCATGTGTACAAGGGCTAAAAGTTGGGTTAATGGATTAATCCTATTTTGCATCTCATAAACTTTTTTTTTTTTAATTCACTAATAAAGCTAACTTCACTTCAGAATAAGCCACCTAGGCAATATAGATTCTGAAAAATAGTCGACCTAAATAATTCAAAATAATATTGCTAATTTTCTATGTATCATAGTTGTGCACAGATTTACCAAAACATTAATTTAAATAAAAACACACACACATTGTATGATTTGTGAACACACACAATATAATGATACAATTAAAACTGTGTTTGATTAATAAACATGTGTGTTGCAGAATCACTTTATTGCAAAACAGTACCAATCTATTCTAGCAATACATTACAGGCGGCCCCCAGGTTACAAACATCTGACTTACAAACAAGTCCTACTTATAAACGGAGGGAGACTACAGGATAGAGAGTGAGAGGAAATCTACCCCTAGGAAGGGTGTCTCAACTGAAGCTTTATACCCAATCTTTGTTTCCACAACAACCCAAAATTTTCTAAATTCAATTGTCATAAGGACAGAAAGTGAGATGAAATCTTCTAAACAGGGATACAGACAGCAAAACAAATTTTACAGGGGTGTTAACCCTTCCCAATGCTATCCAAAAAAATAAAACTTTTAGCTACAGTTACACTTAAAAAATTATCCTGTACCAACTTGCATAAAAAATTCAACTTAAGAACAAACCTATAGAACCTATCTTGTTTGTAACCCGGGGACTGCCTATAGTAGGTTTTCAAACAAACATGACTGAATGGACAGAACGAGTTGACGAATGCCATTCGAAAGTACTTCAAAATGTTGTTTGCTTTTAACATTGGAATAAAAGGAATTTTCTGAACAAAAACCACATATACTCTTAGAAATTAATTTGTTTGAGAAAAGTTTTCCATGCTGCTCTTTCAAATTTTCCTGTTACTGTAGTCCAATTATAAAATCTAAAAAAAAAATCTGATGCAAAAAATTCTGAACTAAATGCTACTAATGTTTTACTAGCTTAAAAGGGAACTTAAATTTAGTTAAACAACCTAGTCTAAACTGAAATGCTGACCCATTACAAAAGCACCAAAATTATATGGTAGCACCATAATAAATAGAAAAAGTAAAAGAAATATCAAAATGTTTGCAATTATTCTTCCAAGTGACAATGTATCTTTAAAACACTTACCCCTTCTTCAGCAAGCTCTTTCTGTAAAACAAACAAAAAACAATTAGTAAAAATAACTGTCCAGCAAATTATTTTAAAAGGTAATGTGAATTCATTAAGCAGCACAAACTACTTTGATAATATTCTCTTATGGCATTGAATACAGTCATCGACAATACATACAGCTGCTTATGAGACACACTGGGGTTGAGTTACTAAAACTGAAGAGTCCAAAATCAGTGCAACTCTGCATAGAAACCAATCAGATTCCAGTGTTTTTTTTTGTCAAAGCTTAGTTGAACAAGCTGAAGTTGGAAGCTGATTGGCTACCATGCACAGCTGTAACAGATTTTGCACTCTCTAGTTTTAGTAAATCAACCCCACAGCCTTATAGAAGATAAGTAGTCAATAATTTGTCACTTGTCACCCCCCAACCTCATCGACCAGGGTTTCTGACAACCCGTCATGCTTAGCTTTCCTCCATCTTCTAATGGGTTGTCATGCCCTTAAGTTTGCATATATTTAATCAACAAATTTCACATTAATTCTAGCAAGTCTTGGTTATCATTCACTATATTAACATGTTGTTTTTTTGTGATATCAAGGCTCACCATGGAAATTAATATTTTATGGTGGGAATTGGACCCAATCAAATGACAATATAAACATTATTCGTATCCACTCAATTCATTCTCACAAATTGACCATGTGTTCTTAACCATAGGAATGGCACCTGAGATCTTGACATCTAAGATCATACCAGTCAAAGTCTGATCATAATGTAGTTTTTACTGTCATAGCCTCTATGATTCCTAAAGCTCATGGTCCCACATGGTATCTCAACTCCCTTCTTCAAAATACGAAACATAAAATAAATATTGAATCTGCTCTTAAGGAATACCTAATACATAACTCAACCCCTAACATATTCCCACTTACCCTATGGGAGACCCAGAAACCAGTTCTGTGTGGGATTTGTTTTAGACAAGCTGCACTGTTTAATACAGAGTGCAAAACACTGTGTAGTAAATTAGAAGCAGATTTTACGCTAGTTATGTGGCTTTTCAAAATAATCCCTCTCCAAAATTAAAGCTTATATTGGACAAGGCCAAACTGGAGTATGATTTATTTCTTACAGAAATAGCTGACAAAACAATTAAAAGATCACACCATAACTATTACATTAAGGCATACAAACCTGACACCCTTTTGGCCTGTACATTTAAATCTTACCAAAAACCCTCTAAACCAATACGCCTGAAAATTTGCAGAGATATATATTCTAATGACCCTGTGAAAATACTACAAAAGTTTATATCAAACTTAGCGACATTATATTCAACCGAAAAGGAGCTGGATACCTCTAAGGCAGATGATTTTTTTCTCTCATATCTCTCTCACCTCCTTATCACAAATACAAGCAGACTTGCTAGAAGATCAGATTTTGGCTAATAAAATGCTCAGTGCTATAAAAACATTAAAACTTTATAAAAGACCTGGACCTGCTGGGTTTGCTTCTATATATTTCCTTTCTTTTGCAGAAACTTTATCTCCTGTTTTAGCCAACTGAAGACATGCTAAAACCTTTGGGAGGTGAGTTGTTAAGCCACTTGCAGTTCCTGGAATGTCTTTAAGACATCCTGAGAACACAATTGACAGAGAAACCCCAATGCTCTGTGGTACCAAGCATCGAAGCCTATAAAGTTACCAAATACTGTATAAAAGGCATTATCCCACAGTGGAATATGTAAGAAATATCCCTCATATTTATCGATCCATAAGATAAAAGAGCCTGAATTGGATCCTTTCTCTTAATGGTTCCCCAACCAACAAATTTCGGTAGCTGGGCTGCAAGAAGATAAAGTTTTTAACCGCAAGCCCCCCCTATCCTTAGATAATTGCCAGTTACAGGATATTCATGAGTCACTATATACATTATAAAAGAGAAACTCCCAATTCCAGAATCAGTACCTTTTGGCCACTGCCACCATTTATAGATCATATCCAAGTGTCCAAACTGTTGAAAGCAACATTGTGAGGATTTGAAGCACATCTTTGTCTGGTTGATATCAAGTATAATCCTGAGAGAACCAAGTAGTTTGCCACCATCAAAGACAGGCTCAATATACCGTTATCAATTCTGTCTATTTTGTCCAGAAAGTCATCGGCGTCCCTCTTGTGTCTTGTCCTAATAGGTAATGTTGAGTTTTTCCATGTGTAAAACACTGGTATGACATTATATTCTACTAGTAAGGGATTTCTTAGTGCATTTTAATGTGAGAGGATATCACTGAAAATTTTTCACATAGGTCCTAACAAAGCTGCCATCTACTTGCAATCCTGCAGAATGATGGCCTATCTATTAGGGACTATGATGGAAAGCCACACTTTTGCAGTACACTGAAGCTGGTGGATGAATGAACAGGACAGCAGATCCACCAGAGGTAACGAAGGCCATAGGGTATGAAAGCCGTTGCTGGCTGATCTCAAGTAAGTTGGGTGAGATATAGGATAACAAGGTTTAGGGAGAAAGTTGAACCCAAGTTATTTAAAATGTTATCTATGTTATGAGAAAATTTTAAGAGTAATGATGGCCATACATGTATAGATTTTCATTCAAAAATTTTTGTTTTAAGAACGACCGTTTGATTTTCTGATCGTTAGTGGGGTCAAATCAAATTTTATTTTCAACCAAAGTGATGGGAAAATTCTGAGGAGCAGAAACAAATTTTCGGACAGTGTATATGGATTTCGTTCAGAAATTATATTTTAAAATTGAATTTTAAAAGCAAGTGGAATTTTTGAACGACATTCATGAAATGTACAAAGAATTGTACAAATATTCTTATCCGAAAATCTATACGTGGTGTGGCCAGCATAAGTGGTATGGCCCAAGCTGGGTACACATGAAAATGTATGAAAACAGTTGGTCCCGTGTGTACAGCTCTTCGACTAACAGAAGACAGTCTCGCAACCAGCTTCCATTACCAGAAAAAACAGCATCCAATCAGCACTTGCAGCCAACAGCTGCTAGCACTGATCACTGTGTTCTAGTAGGTATGGGCAGTCCCCCTCCTGTCAGAACACAACAGCTCAGTGGGGAGATTGTAGCACTAGCATCGGATGTATTGGTACAACGAGCTATAATTTTTGTTTTTCATTCAGCCCGCTGGGTTAAATGAAAAAAAAACCTCCCATGTGAAGCTCACAGTATGCAATGAAATCAGTGTAAGCAATTTCATTAGAAATAGAGGAGCAAGGTAAAAGGTAAGGCTGGAGTTCAGTTTTAAATTCAAGTAATACTCTATACTGTACCTGCAGTTAACAAGTGCAGTTAGTTAGCTGCATAGCCAAGCACTCAAAAAAATCATGTCTTTACATTTACAGTACCCTGATTAAGGGGATATTTGAGGGCATCTTTATTGTGCCAAACAAAAACAAATAAAAATTCCCAGCCCAAATTACCAGCCAGCCTGCAACAACCTGAATTGTCCTGTCTGACAGTTCACATTAAGAACAAAAGGGTTTCAGTTTGCACCCATTTGCAAATGTAAGCTGCAGAGGCCACAACAAGGCACCCCAGTATTATCTGCAGCCCACTCCTCCCTACAGGCACAAGGGATCACTGGACACCCAACAAATAGCACAATTACAGCAAAGGTGTCCAGTGTGCCCCCTCACAAAATAACTAATGGTACAGACCAACAGCAACTGGCCCAACCTATAACTGGCCTTAACAGCAAGGAGCACATAGGGGGGACTTTATTGTCTGGACTTTGTGGTGTTGCTGAGACTTAGAGGAATTAACCCTATACACTTTTGTTGGCCATTTATTGCATATGGTCATGGGGATCCAGTAAGAGTATTGAGCATTCACTGGGGAGAGCACTTTGGTGGTGGGTTTTTTTATGCTTTTTTCCAGCGTTGATCACAAGTGAAGAACCAAACACTGCAGCACTTTATACTTGATACTTATGGAGACTATTTAAGGTCTGGTTTATGCCCAAACAATCACTGCTCCCTTGATTGCAGAAGGAGACAAAAAATAAATTTACCTAGCATCCTACACTAGAAAGGTGATATGCATTGCTCAGGTTTTTCTCTTTAAAAGAGAAGTTAGGGAAATAAAAATTAACAAATATACAAACTCACTTATATGGCTGCAGCATCTGTCAAATGCTACGGCTATCCCCCGCTGGCTCTAAACCTGAGAACTGAGCGATCGGGTGACATCTGCTCACTCAGGTCCTAGGTCCTCTTTATTAATCCCCAATCTGTGACCCTCCAGTGCTTACTGAAGTGCTGGGCCGAATAGGGGCAGGAGCCACTGGCCCGGGCTGTCAGCAGCATGCCAAGAGGCTGAGTCAGGTACCAGCAGGGCCGTCTTTAGTATAGATTGGACCCTGGGCAAAATTTTTCTTGCCCCCCCCCATGCAATTTCCCTCTCCACCTACTCTGAGACATACAATAAATAGCAGCTAGACTTAAAATTAGATCAGGCAGCAATTGATATTGGTTGCCAGCAGATACAGCATATCATTATTGCTTACTGACTAGTTGCTAGAGGTTACAGCACACATTACGGCTCACTGATTAGTTGCTAGAGGTTACAGCACATCATCTCCTCACAGCAGGGGAGCATGATATACATAGGAATGCCGCCTTTATTTGCATACCAATGCCGCTGGCCACAGCTCTTTACTTAGTATTGTCGCTGCTATTTACATACAAATGCCGGTTATTTACATGTAAACATAGGATCTGCAGGTGAGTCATCTGCACACAACAATAGGGCAGAGCTGGGCAGCATTAGTACCAGCACTGCACACTGAGATATTGGGACACAGCACAGGAATAAAACTTCAAGGGACAAGGGAATTTAAACCTGGATAGTTGGCAAGTATGAGGCAGCTGTTTTGGGCCCCACAACAATGACAAGGCCCCTTTTGCCCTGCCTTAAAGACGGCACTGGGTGCCAGTAAGGCATGTGGGAGGATCCCAACATTGTCTCAATCAATCTAGAGTCTGGAGCAGCTCTGTGATGTAAGTGCACTCTTGTGACCCTCAAGAGAAGTATGGCCACAAAAGCTTTGGCCATAGTCTTTTTTTAATTGACACTATCATTAAAATAGGAAAAATAAATGTCATATTTATATAGTATTACAGCTGCTATGTCATACATGAATGCCAAATTAAATAATTCATAATTTTAAATCACATGGTTCATGGCTCTTAGCCACTTGCCGCCCGCCCTATAGGCAATTGACGGTGGCAAAGTGGTTGCATAATCCTGATCGGACGTCATATGACGTGATCAGGATTATGAGCTGCTGCGCGCCCCCGGGGGCGCGCATCGCAGCGATCGTTGTTGCGGGGTGTCAGTCTGACACCCGGCAACTACGATCTCGGTAAAGAGTCTCCGACGGAGACTCTTTACCACGTGATCAACCGTGTCCAATCACGGCTGATCACAGTGTAAATAGGAAGAGACGGTGATCGGCTTTTCCTCACTCGCGTCTGTCAGACGCGAGTAGAGGAGAGCCAATCGGCTGCTTCTCTGACAGGGGGGGTCTGTGCTGATCGATTATCAGCACAGCCCCCCCGAGGATGCCCACACTGGACCACCAGGGATGCCACCAGACCACCAGGGATGCCCAGCAGAAGGTAATCCTCCCTAGACCACCAGGGATGCCAGTCAGTGCCACAATGGATGCCAATCAGTGCTCATAATGGATGCCAATCAGTGCCCACAATGTGCATCACTGATTGGCATGCATTATTGTTTGGCACTGATTGGCATCCATTAGTACAGTATAACATAATACAATGCCGCCTATGAGTGCCCACCTGTGCCGCCTATCAGTGCCCACCTGTGCCGCCTATCAGTGCCCATCCATGCCACCTATCAGTGCCCACCCATGCCCATCTGTGCCACCTATCCATGCCCATCTGTGCCGCCTATCCATGGCCATCTGTGCCACCCACCCATGCCAATCCGTGCCAGCTATCAGTGCCAATTTGTGCCACCTATCAGTGCCCATCCGTGTCGCCCATCAGTGCCACCCATCAGTGCCGCCTATCAGTGCCCATCAGTGCCACCTATCAGTGCCACATATCAGTGTCCATCAATGCCACCTCATCAGTGCCACTTCATTGGTGCCACATCATTGGTGCCCATCAGTGCCGCCTTATCAGTGCCCATCAGTGTAGCCCCATCAGTGCCCATCAGTGAAGGAGAAAACGTACTTATTTACAAAGTTTTGAAACTGAAACAAAAAAACATATATTTTTTCAAAATGTTCTGTATTTTTTTATTTGTAGCGCAAAAAATAAAAACCGTAGAGGTGATCAAATACTACCAAAAGAAAGCTCTATTTGTGGGAAAAAAATGATAAAAATTTCATTTGGGTACAGTGTAGCATGAACGCGCAATTGTCATTCAAAGTGCGACAGCGCTGAAGGCTCAAAATTCATCTGGGCAGGAAGGTGTTTAAGTGCCCGGTATTGAAGTGGTTAAAGCGGACCTTAAATGCAAATGGAATGTCAACTTTCTTACAGCACTCACCTCCTAAATACAAATAGCTTAAAAATCTAAAAATGTGCAATTGGTTGGAAGGCATTTGAATACTTTCCTGAGAAGTAACTCTGGAAAGTTACACACAATGACATCACCTGCACTCACGAGCTTTGGAAGCCAGGCCAAAGTAACTACAGGCATACCCCACTTTTAAGTACACAATGGGGTTTATTTACTAAAGCTGGAAATTGAAAAATCAGGCTCACTTCTGCATAGAAACCAATGAGCTTCCAGGTTTTATTATCCAAGCTTAACTGAACAATCTGGGATTAGAAGCTCATTGGTTTCTATGCAGAAGTGAGCCTGATTTTGCACTTTTCAGCTTTAGTAAATAAACCCCATTGTGTACTTAAAAGTGGGGTATGCCTGTAGTAACTAGTAAACCTTTTTTGTAGAACTTTTTTTTATATATATGTTTTTTAAAATAGTGGGGCACTATAAATGCAGTGAATCTTTTGTCTTTGATAAAAAGTTCACTTTAACAATTTGCAGATATTTAGTCTTTGTGTATCTGTCTGCCTGAGGTGCGACAATCCAGTAACTTGGATATGTAGTCTCTTTACAAAATATATGTGACCTTGTTGTAGTGTCTCAGCACTGTGAACATAGCCTGAACATCTACAGAGAAGAGAAAAGTTGAAGAAAAATGCAAATCTTTAATTTATATATATTTTTTATATGGGGTGAAATACAATTGTTCGAAGAACTTTTTATTTGTTTTCAGAGCTATGTGTCTGTCTACCTGAGATAGCAACTTGGGATTTTGGTATCCCAACAAAACCAGATTAGTGTAAACTAACAAGTTGGCCACAAACAGAATGTGTTTTACTCCCCCTCTGCTGCTTACTAAGTGGGTGGATTCAATATGTACAATTTACAGTGAAAACCAGTTTGAAATGTGATTTCACTCTTTCTACGCTCAACCCAAATATACGGAAACCAATGCTGGGTCAAATACATCAGTGATCGCATTCATAAGTTAATGTGAGATGCCTCTTGAACCAACTACGTACGTACCAGGAGACTGCCCCCACCTCTAGATATCCAGTAATTTCCAAAAACTGTTACTACACATTCATACAGCTGCAAAATGTGTATTTGCACCTAAATGGAAATAGATCCAGGCACCGGCAAAGCTGAACACTCATTGAACATTTAATTGCACAGCTATGCAATAAACCTAATAAACTAGAGCAGATCTGGAGTTCATGGGTCTGTTAAGGAACACAACATAGGCATATCTTCTTTGAACCCACTTAGTACCACACTGGAAAACCAGTCTGCCAAAGATAATCCCCCACACACAGACCTTGCTTTTTTTTCTCCTATGAAAATCATTTGTGTTAACCACAAAGGATTATTCTAACACTAGAAAATGAGCTGAGCTGTTAGACAGATAGGCTGCTTATGCTGAGTACATACATAGTAAGATGATGGTAAAATCACTGCACTTGTGCTCTATTGAGATCTACAAGTCCATCTGCTAAGGTAGCTGGAGTCAGAGCCAGGCATGATAAGTTCAAATGAAATCAAGGCACTCCAGAATGAAGAAACCCATGACTCAGGTAAGGGGGAGGGGGGATATGAAATGTCATCAAATATGGGTGTAACATGAAGCATTTTCAGAAAGGTGGGGTATTGTTTTAAATGTGGGCTTTGCATAAGAAGATTTTGTCCCCAGGGTTAACAGGAAACATTTTAGAAACAGACTAGGCTATATGCAAACTCCTATGGTGCTATAAAAACAGACCTACAGTATACTAAAACCCACACATCAAGTTATATTAACTGCCATGCTGGGAAGGATGAATAAAGAGTAATAGAAGGCCTGACGTTCTTACCTTCCCTATAGTGCTGGCCAAGTGTGTGAAGGACCAGGCAACTGGTTTTGTGATCTCTGCTGTACTCTAATCTTGCCTTTCAATCTTGACCAGCACTTGAACAGACCATGCCAACAACTTTCATCAAACTTTCAGGTAAATGCATACAATAATCAATATTTGCCCAGAGATTAGAATTAAAGTAAGAGGAAAACAAAGGTGAGATAAATGGCTTGGGTTTTATTCCAATGGAACAATCTTCTAATTAAGATGTTTCTGTAGGTATTTAGACTTTGATAGTGTACACTGTGTGATCCATAACCTGATTATGCCTCATGGCCTATAATAATTCTAAAGACCAACTTCAGGCTGCTTTTAAGTGTACCTATACAGTTGGGCTCTCCCCACACTGCATGCGTTAAAAAGATAACTTGGTTCCTAAGACTTTATCCTTTATCTCATGCGTGTGTGTGTGTGTGTGTGTGGGGAGGGGGGGCGGGGTACATGGGTACATTTAAAACAGCCTAATTTTTTTACGTTTCTGCTGGTCAATCAGATTGGCATCAGTGATGTTGTTGGTACTTGGTATGCCCTGGTATGCTTACATTGTTCCCAACTGTTTTTCATTTAAAGGGACTGTCTTTCTGCCCTTCTTTCCATCACAATTGTCCCCCTTTGCTAAGTCAGTTTAAAGGTGTTGATGAAAAAAACTGTCTGGGTTTATTTAATCAATATTTTTTTATATTTTATATTAAATAGTCATGCTTGAAATAACTAGGGGCGGGTGTGTCCTTTATCTTCATACTTTGTGCTAAAAGCTGTCCATCTTTATCATCTCAGAATGTTGGGAAGCTTGTATGTACCAGCCGGTCATCCACTGAAATAATACACAGGATGTTTCATAGTAAAATAGATACATATACATATATACATACCACTTCTTTGAGAATTTTATCCACCATGTCAGCTTCTTGTAAGTGAGACACAAATCTGGTGGACGGCACACTGGCCAACAAGCGAAGCTTGGCAGCATTGGCAGTTTCCCTGGCTACTGATGTCATACCGACTGTGAAGAGCTTAATGTCATGTTGTTTGGCATTAGTTGTAGCAGCAAAAATATCAGGATTTCTTGGGTGGTCCACTCCATCAGTCAGAAGAATGGCCACCTTTACACTCTTGTGTGTTCCTTCATTCATATATAGTTGAGTTAAGTTTGTAATAGCGTAAGAAGTAAATGTACCATGGCCAATATATGAAATGGGAGCAATGCGATCTTTGAAATTATCTGGCCCTCTCCAGTCTCTGAACGTTTGCTCTATGAGCACAGTACTACTGTACTGCAGTAAAGCCATTCTCCAGCTAAAAGCTCGCCTGGATTCCAATTGTACTCCTTTCAGCTTTTCCACCATTTGTAATACAAACTTCTTTTCCTGATTGTGGTTGTATTCCTTAGCACTCTCTGAGCTGTCCAGAAGGAATGCCATTTCCAAAATGCAGTCTTCATCTGGAAAAAAAAAATGGATTTTATGATGTATTTAGACATGGATGACAATAGGGGAGGGCAGGTGTGGGACAGGGAGGCAATAAAACCCAACAATAAGAATTAATATGTTTAAAATTAGAAATTCTAAACCAATAAAGCAACACACAGTTGATCATATTTAAAGTCTAATGGGTCATACACACGATAGGATTTTCCGACAACAAATGTTCGATGTGAGCTTGTTGTCAAAAATTCCGACCACGTGTATGCTCCATCGAACATTTGCTGTCGGAATTTCCGACAACAACTGTTTGAGAGCAGGTTCTCTTGATTTTCCGTCAAGAAGATTTCTTGTCAGAAATTCCGAGCGTGTGTACACAATTCTGACACACAAAAGTCCAGGCATGCTCGGAATCAAGCAGAAGAGCTGCGCTGGCTATTGAACTTCATTTTTCTCAGCTTGTCGTACGTGTTGTAAGTCACCACGTTCTTGACTGTGTGTATGCAAGACAAGTTTGAGCCAACATCCTTCAAACAAAAATCCGCGGTTTTGTTGGCGGAAAATCCAATTGTGTGTACGGGGCATTAGGGGAGTCACTAAATTAATTTACTGTTGTCTAATTAATGCATCAGCACTGCAACAGAGTGTAAACTCTATATTCAGTCAGTACAGGCAGTGTATTTGATATATATATATATATATATATATATATATATACTCTGCATTCAGCATAGCCTATATATACTTTCTAATACAGGGCAGGCAGTGTACACAGTATATAATGCAGTGTGTACAGTTTCAAATAAACTTCAGGTGGTGTACACAGTATATAATACAGTGTAGTGCGGTGTTAATAAAAAATAAATAAAAATACCCATCATGCCCGGAAAGGCCTCCAAGGAAAGGTAGACGCTCACAGGCCACTAAAAGAGGACAAGCAGCCTCTGAAATAATATTTAACAGTAGGGACCATTCCTGAACACAATGAGAGTAACTGTGCAGGGTTACAGTGTTCTGGCTCCAGCAACACCTAAGGCTCAATGTTTCTGCCCCAGTTTAACATGGGCATATAATTAAAAATTTTGAAATAATATTTAACAGCAGGGACCGTTCCTGTGGCCAACAAGAGTAACTGTGACGGGTACGGTGTTGTGCCACCATCAACACCTAAGGCCTAATGCCACGTACACACAACCGGACTTTTTGACAGCAAAGGTCCGACGGAACGAATCCCCTTTCCTGGCCGGCCGGGCTGCATGCTAGGATAAGGGTCTGGTATGGACCTTGGGGGGACCCCGATGCTGTTTTTTTGGCATGGGGGTTCCCCTTAAATCCATATCAGGCGAAGGGGTTCGCAAGGTGTCAATCTCCCCGATAAAAGCGGCGAGATTGACTTCCTTTTCTAGTCCCGTCGTAACTCATGTTCAAAATTAACAGACTTTAGTCTGTGTGTGGGCAAGTCCGTTCATTTAGAAGTCCGTCGTAACTCCGTCGAAATTCAGGAAGACCGGCGGACCTAGTGTGCCGGGAAGTCTGGTCATGTGTGGGCAAGTCCGTTTGTTCGGAAAGTCCGTCAGAGCTCCACTGGAAGTCCGTCGGGAAGTCCGGTCGTGTGTACGTGGCATAAGAGTATATAGTGCAGTCGGCATAGTATATACACTACAGTTCAAAGTATATAGTGCACTCAGTGTAGTATATATAATACAGGCGAGGGTATATAGTGCAGTGTACAATATATAATATAGTGTAGTGAAGTGGTTAAAGGGAAGCCCCTATGACAGAATTAAGAAAAAAACGGCATGGGTTCCCCCCGGCCGGATTTGGGGGGGGAGTTTACCTTAATATCCATACCAGATGACCAATGAGGTCACAAGTACCCAGCATGATTGCAGATGGCAATAAATATTGAGAGAATTATTTACTAAATAATCACAACATCTTTCTAAAGCTGTAAAAATGGGTAGAGTTGTGCTTGAAAATAATTCAGATACTATCCTCAATAGTAGATTTGTAAAATTGATTTACAAATAAAATGTTTGCTTGCTCATTAATATGGCATTCACCCGAGAACTTTATACAAGTCTTGGTGGCCTTTACTGTTTATAAAGAAAATTAAGTAAAAGTTAAACAATTAAACAAAATAATTGAAATTAAATTGATTAACTAAATTAAAAGTTTCACCTTGGTCACTGAGGCTTGGAGCTTTCTCTGATGTACTTGATGTTAAAGCACGGGACTTATATCTTCCAAAAGAATTCTGTGCCATGTATGTCTGCACATCAAATAGGAACAAGAACCACAATATCCGGGGAAACATGGTGGACCTAGATTAAAACAAAAAAAAAAAACACATCTGTAGAGTATGTTCACACAATACAAAATAGTCTTCTGCACTAGTGTCTTACACTTAACCAATACATCTCTACAGCAATTTAGTAGTCAATCTCATTTTAGACAGCTTAACTTTAGTTATTGTATTGTTTGCTCATTTTTCCTAAGATTAAAAATTACTATGCAGGGGCACTATAGGTGGCTTGCTACAATTTCAAATGTCTTGGGGTAATCATTTTACACATTATTTGCAAAAGCAAGCATTTTTATTGGCTGTTTTAAAAGCTGTTTTCTGCACATTCTGGCCACAAGATGGCAGCAGAGAGCACAGAATGTATTCCCCAAATTGTCCAAAATATAAAATAATTATAACATGTCTGAATTTCACGTAACTGAATGACTTTTAGGTTGGCTAAGAACTGTATTTCATGACCATGCATGGGCATATTCTATAATCATGCTGATTTGCGTACAGCATATATATATATATATATATATGTATAACATAGCCTGTCACTGCTAATCGCTCATTGATAAAACTTACATATCACAAATTGCTCCAGTGGTATGTAATCCATTGGCCAGTGTGTAGGGATCCACCACCCTCTACTGTCAGTGGCTAGTAGCACACTGTCATGTATAATTATGTATGTCACTTCCTGACTCTGGGGTCGTTGGAAAAACATCCTAGAAGGAGGAAGTGGAGAGAGAGAGAAGGGTCTCAGCTACATGTCCTGTCCATGCTACTAGTAACAGATCCGAAGAGATGATTATGCAAATATTTCTATGTTCTAATAGTTTTACTATCTCACATACACAGTGCCAGATAACTAAGACTGCACTCCAGGCTGGTTGAGTAATGGCTGGAAGGTCTCCTCATCAGAGCAGATCTTTCTTTAGGTCCTCGACACACTAACTTACTAACCGACTTATGAGCATGTATGTTGCTTGGTGGGCACTTATAAGGCTGCATTTGGTGGGCACTGATAAGGTTTCATTTGGTTGGCACTGACAAGGCTGCATTTGGTGGGCACTGATAAGGTTGCATTTGGTGGGCACTGGTAGGTTGCATTTGGTGGACACTGGTATGCTGCATTTGGTGGGCACTGGTGAGGCTGCATTTGGTTGGCATTAATAAGCTGCATTTGGTGGGTGCTGATTAGGGTGCATTTGGTGGGCACTGGTGAGGCTGCATTTGGCGGGCACTGATAAGGCTGAATTTGGTGGGCACTGATGAGGCGGCATTTGGTGGGCACTGATAAGCTGCATTTGGTGGGTACTGATGAGGCTGCATTTTGTGGGCACTGATAAGCTGCATTTGGTGGGCATTGATGAGGCTGCATTTGGTGGGCACTGATCAGACTGCATTTGGTGGGCACTGGTAAGCTGCATTTGGTGGGCACTGCTCAGCTGCATTTAATGGGCACTGATAAGCTGCATTTAGTGGGCACTGATAAAGCTGCATTTGATGGGTACAGATGAGACTGCATTTGATGGGCACTGGTTGGTTGAATTTGATAGTCGCTGGTAGGCTGCATTTGATGGGCACTGGTAGACTGCATTTGATGGGCACTGGTGAGGCTGCAGTAATCTCTTGCACCTGAGAGGAGGTCAGTGACAGCGCCTCCAGGCCAGTCCTTTCAGTGATGTAAGGGGGGAGTGAATACAATAATGTAAGGGGGCACTGATCTAAAGGATTGCCCCTTATAGCAGTAACCCCCCTCTCCCTTACCTTAGTGTATTCTTACTTATATATATAAAGCCCTATGTGCTTTCATATCTGTCTTATCTATATATATAATACACTCTTCAAATGCTTTAAAGTGCATGGTTTTCCCTTTTATGAACAAGAAAATTACATTATGCTGCTAGGCTGGTATAGTAATGCTATGGGGCTGGTATGAAATTTTTTCCAGGGCTGGTTTTTATTTCCAGTCCGGTCCTGGACTTCACCTCACATTTCTAAAATTCATCCCTTTTTAACTAATGAAAACACCAAGCTACTTATTCATGCCCTTGTTATCTCTCGCCTTGACTATTGCAACTCCCTCCTCATAGGCCTACCTCTCCATAGGCTATCCCCTCTTCAGTCTTACATGAATGCTGCTGCCAGACTCATCTACCTTGCCAACTGCTCAGTGTCGGCTCAGCAAATTTAAAATACTAACAACAACATACAAAGCCATTCACAACTCTGCCCTGAGCTACATCACCAATCTTGTCTCCAAATATCACACAAACCATCCTCTTCACTCCTCTCAAGATCTTCTGCTTTCAAGCTCTTTCGTCTCCCCCTCTCTTGCTTGTCTCCAGGACTTCTGAAGAGCCTTTCTCATCCTCTGGAACTCTCTATCTCAATCTGCCTAGCTATCTCCTACCCTGGCTGCCTTTAGGCGATGCCTGAAAACTCATCTCTTCAGGGAAGCCTATCACGCCTCCAACTAATTTTTTATCACTTCCGTCAGCTCATCCACCACAGTTATGAGCTTGTTTACCATTTGTCCCAACCTATTAGATTGTAAGCTCTTATGAGCAGAGCCCTCTTAAAGCCTATAACACATAGACTGAATATTGGGGGGCACCAGGCAGTTCAAAAGAAACCGGCCGACATCTGACTGCAGCCGGTTGTACAGGGGCATGACTGAAAAAGGTCTGACGTTCGGCTCTCGACCAGCGCTCCCAGCCGTTCGCTGACCAAAGTGTTCTGTCGCAGGGCCCTTCCCCCTTGTCAAAACACTATAGCACAGCAGGTGAGATCGCTGTACTAATGTGGGATAGTTAATACAGCGGCTCCTCTGGAGCTGCCAGATTGTTTTAGTTCAGCCCTGCTTGGTTGAATGAAAAAAAAATGACTAGTGTGTACCAGGTTTTACCCTCTTGTATTTTATTGTATTGTAACTGTACTTTTTCCCTTTTTGTATTGTAAAGCGCTGTGTAAACTGTTGACGCTATATAAATCCTGTATAATAATAATAATGGACATATGTTACAGTTGGTATGATGTGTCCCTTGTCTGGATTCTTCTGTTCTTGGTAGAACTCCTACCAGCCCCCGCTCCCATTGCCATAATCTTTCAGTGAGTCAGTGGTTAATACAACTAGTGGGCTGTCCTGCCCAAGTCTCGATTCATAGAATCTGCACTACAGCTTCATATAATGGCACAGGATCAGAAAATAGGGGAGCAAAGTTATCAGTTTTTCACTTGTCCCCTATTGAATATTGCTGTGACCTACAACAACCCCCCGAAATGTTCTGGTGAGGCAGGGGTTACATAGTAGGGTTGAATAAAAGCACAAGCCCATCCAGTTCAACCTGAGTGAGTGTCTACAATTGTCCCTATCCCTGTAGATTACACACTCACATTGGTCCCTACACTCAAGGAGCCCACAATCCAAGGTCCCCATTCATATACTAGGGCCAGTTTTGGACAGAAGCCAATTAACCTACCTGCATGTCTTTGGAGTGTGGGAGGAAACCCATGCAGGCACAGGGAGAACATGCAAACTCCAGGAAGGTAGTGTTGTGGCTGGGATTTGAACCAGTGACCCTTTTTACTGCTAGGTGAGAGTACTAACCACTACACCACTATGCCACCTGAATTGGTGCAAACGTTATACTCACACAAAAAGCATGGGAGTGCAAAAAGTAATGAAAAGCTGGAAGGCACTGGATGGAGCTAGGAGTCCCTGTGGGTGAGGTTGTGGAGTAGGTTAGGAGATTCTGCAGCATACCTGGTGGCTCTGTAGGGGTTCAGGTTTCTGGAGAGCTGGGGACACTGTGGGATGTTGGCAGACACTGTAGGAAATGTTGAGGGTGCTATGGAGGCCTGGAGGCTGTGCAGCAGGCTTGGTGGCACAGTGAGAGGTAGGGGGGCACTATGGGAGGTGGGAGGCACTGTGGGAGGTTAAGGGGTCTACAGATGGCTGGAGACCCAGAGGATGGGCCCAACAGTGTTTGAGAACCACTAATGTAGAAAATACAGAGGAACGGAAAAGGATTATGTCATGTCTAAGGACACTTTGCAAGGAACTCCAGCAAGGTTAAATTTAATAGGACACCATATCCTAGGCCTTTTCCACCTAATTGGAAATATTGTTTTATTGCTGTTTCTGTCTCCATCACATAGGCAAGAGGGGAAAGAAAACCTCCCAAAGGGGCACGCAGACAGCAATAAATAGTTGACCAGTTGTAACATTGAAGGATGGTTTTGAGGCCTTAAAAATGCTGAATAAATGCAGCATAAACGCAGGTTATTATTTATTCTCTCTTTTATTATGCAATTAGACATACATCGATACAAATAAAATAAACCTTCTCATTTCCATATCATCATTACAATGCACATTTGTTCTCCCTTCTCCTCCCCACCTCAAATAAATAAATAAACAACCCCCCCCCCCCCCCTCTTCTCTCCTCTCCTCTCCCCCTACTTAAACCTCTGTCTCATTCATCCACTCTTCACCTTTTTTATAATCTATCCACTTTCCCCATATATTCCGATATATCTCCAATGAGTCCTCAGCTGCACGGATTGTTTCCTCTATGGGGTCCACCATTTCCACTCTAATTACCCACTCCTTTGTATTTTGGGATCACAGGCTTTCGCTGCATTTAAAAGAAGTGGGACTAAAGTATTCTTGTATTGGGCCACCGTCTTTCTTGTATCATGAACATTCCCAGGGGCCTTTTTGGATCCGTTCCCCAGTTATTTGGTAAATTGCTGCTATTATGCCACGATACACACGATCAGAGTTTTAGTCGGAAAAATCTTGGATGGTTTTTCCGACAGAATTCCACTCAAGTTTGGCTTGCATACACACGGTCACACATAAGTTCTCTGAACTTTCGACTGTCAAGAACGCGATGACGTACAATGCTATGACGAGCCGAGAAAATTAAGTTCAATGTTTCACGAGTATGCGTTGAATTGTTTCCGAGCATGCATAGGAAATTTGCGTGTCGGAATTGCTACAGACGATTGGAATTTCCGATCTGAACTTTTTGCATTGGAAAAATAGAGAACCTGCTCTCAATCTTTTACTGGCAGAAATTCCGCCAGCAAAAGTCCGATGGAACATACACACGGTCGGAATTTCCAACCAAAAGCTCCCATCGGACTTTTGCTGGCAGGATTTTTGATCGTGTGTACAGGGCTTAATTGTCCCCCAGTAGGGTTGTATCTTTGTACAGTCCCACCACAGGTGCGCAAAGGTCCCTGGGGTGTTACAACCCCTCCAAGAAGTTGGGGGGCCTTCTCCCCCCGAACCTATGTGCCCTCTGTGGTGTCACATACCATCTCACCAGCAGTTTATAGCCCATTTCCACTGCCCTTATATCATTTGACAAGGATTACACTGTCCCAAGAATTTTACTTTTATGTTCTTCATCTCTAAGAAAGCCTGTCTCTTCTTCCCATTTTCCCAAATAGGGTTAGAATTCAGATTCTACTTCTTTAATCAGGATTTTATAAATTTTGGATATACTTCGATTTAAGCTTAAAGAGCAACAAAGTAGTTTCTCTATTAACCTCATGTGCCCTTTTCCCTGCAATGCTTGAGGCAGTGATTGTGTAAAGTGCTTTAATTGTGCATACCTCCATTTATCTAGTGGCTTGTTTACCCATTTCTATATAATTTCAGTATATGTATATATCCTATTCCCCTTCATCACATCTTGCAATAATCTTTTCCTCTTCTTTTAGCCCATCTAGTGAAATATATGTGTTACTCTTTCCCAGGCTTAAAGTAGTTTGTGCCCAAAATAGACATAAGTGGTGAATTATACCCCCAGTGATGCAAACTCTCTAATTCATCCCATATCTTAAAAGTGTTTCTAGTTAGTGAATGTGTACTAGTTGCTAAGTTCCGATATTACCGTGGAATCCAAATCATCTTTCGCAATTCTGTCTTACTCTGTGTTATCTCTATATTTACCCAACTTTTCTCCTCTTTATTATGGGCCCATTCTGCCATTCAGGAGATAGAGATCGCCTGATAAGATTTCTCAAAGTCCGGTGCTGCTAATCCCTCTTCCCTTTCCCCCTCACCAGTATTGAATATGCAATCCTGGGCCCTTTATTGCGACCATATACATTTTAGTACCACTGATCATAATTTCTTAAAATATTCCTAAGGCACTGCCATTGGGATCATTTGGAAGATATAGATCATTCTAGGTAGAATATAAATTTTCACCGTGTTAATTTTACCTATTCATGAGAGAGGTTTACGTCTCAAATGTTTTAAATGTTCCTTAATCTTATTAAGCACTGGTATATGATTAGCCTCAAACCTAGTCCCCATGCAGGTTATTGATGCACCTGTAGACGAGCCCTAAATCAGCTATTGAATACATCCTGTATAGCCTTACAGTACATTTTGTGTAAAAAGCAGTCACTGCCAGAGTAGAAAAGCATGTCACCTGCCAGCATGTTGTAGAGAAGGACTCTTGCTCTTGTGGAAGCAGTGGTCTCTCTGTAGAAATCCAACACTCTCCTGTTGAGTCATAGTTAAACCTCTTCAATCAGCAGGGAGCATGAACTTTTGTGATTGCATATCCTATGGGCCTATCTTAACAGTAGGCCTGTCAGCAGTGGTGGTGGGTGGGCTCTTCTTTTGGGGCGGTGGTAAACAACACACCTCTAACATCCCAGGTAGGGAAAAAAAAGTGTGTCCAGTGAAGCACATAGCAGATGCAGGACAGCAGGCTAGGATAACTGAAAATAGTCCTGTAACACAGTGACCTGTAGCCTCTAATAAGTCTGTCCAGTGCACAGTGGTGGCAGGAAGATGATGCGAGGTGCAGTACATCGGGGGGTGAGGGGATCTGCTCCTATACAGATCTGCATGTTTCATTCTGCCCCCATAACTTTGGTTCTCCTGATTGGTAGCTTGCACTACATTCACCCACAGTGGTTCTAAGGTGTAGTGCTCTCCATTCAGGTTACTGGGTGGATGCTGGAGTCACCACCGCTCAACATACTTATCTTTTGCAGGTGTAGTCACCTAGGGTTTTCCATCACTGTGAGGGGTTAGCGGCACAGCCGCACAATGTCAGTTCCTCTGGGAGATACCAGGGATCTGATTCATTTGTTTAGAGGGTAGAGGAATTGGTGGGTGGGTGCACAGGGGAATTGTATAGTAGGGGGAGGTGGAATTAGCTGGGACTGGTATTTTTGCTATTTTGCATATATCTTATATCTTTCTGATGTTTAATAAATTGGAGGCGGTAGCCATTTGAGTGTGTATACATTTTTTGTTTCTCTTTGGTTATATGCAGTGAGTATACATCCTGCCCATATATACGCCACCCATCTGATTACTATTCCAGGTTTCCAGATTTTTTCTTTTTTCTTTTTATTTATTAGGCTTCTCTACTTTCTAAAGACAATAAACCCTAAGACATTTTGTTTTGATATACATGGCATGTGTAGGACAGTACCGTGGCTCGGTGTTTAGCACTTGTGTCTGGCAGTGGTAGGTTCATTGGTACAAATCCCAAATCCCATCCCATAACACCATCTGCATGGAGTTTGCATGTTCTCCCTGTGCTTGTGTGGGTTTCATCTAACACTCCAAAGATCTGCTTATAGGTTAATTGGCCTCTGTATATAGTTACATAGTTAGTAAGGTTGAATAAAGACACCGGTCCATCCAGTTCAACCTGAGTGAGTGTCTACAATTGTCCCTATCCCTGTACATCGCACACTCACATAGGTCCCTACCCTCAAGGAGCTCACAATTCAAGGTCCCCATTCATATACTAGGGCCAATTTGGGACAGAAGCCAATTAACCTACCTGCAATTAACCTACCTGCATGTCTTTGGAGTGTGGGAGGAAACCGGAGTACCCGGAGGAAACCCACGCAGGCACAGGGAGAACATGCAAACTCCAGGCAGGTAGTGTCGTGGTTGGGATTCAAACTAGTGACCCTTTTTACTGCAAGCTTTTCCACTACACCACTGTACCACCATAGTATGCATTAGTGTGAGTTAGGGATCTAAGATTGTAAGGTCTTTTAGTGCAGATGTGAAAGCGCTGCTTAACTGTGAGCATTTTATAAATACCTGTACCTAATAAATAAACATTTATCATATTTAAATGGTATTTTTTTTATTGGCCTTTACATTAACAGTAACTAAATATAGGTATATAAAATATAAAACCATATATTTGCCACTTTTTATTTTAAGTATTGATTTTTTTTTATAGATACAATATTACTTGAAATAGTGTAAATTCCATTCTATCATTAGGTGTCATCATGTCATATAGGGAATTCCCTCTGTGGCAAAATATTTCAGCATTTCTTTACAGTCTTTAGGCTGGGAAATTTGCCACATAGGCACTTAGTGATACAATGATACAGGTTTTCGGAACGCTGCTTGCAATAAAATGGATTCCATTTAATCTTCAGGTATCAGCCCACGGGCAATCCTTCAGTTTTCATGTTTAAATAGTCTTGGGGCAACTTGAGGTTTTACCAGGAATGCTAACATGCTGGGGGATGAGTACATTGAAAAGATGAATTCATTGTCATGTTTAAACCTGTATTATCTACAATCTTATAGAAATATCACATTTTATGATATCAAGATTATATAGTGTCAGATTATTTTATGTCTTGTAAGGAAATATGATAGATGTTTATAAAATTCCTATTACCTGTGATAATAAAATATAAGGTCATGCATGAAAATACAGGACCAGTCAGTTTCCAGCCAATTGTGCTCGATTTGGGGTGCCTTATGGGGTTTCGGGAGTAGTGCTGGTGTTTTGGGGTCTGTGGTGAAAGTGAGTGTTGTTACCATATAGGTTACTGACAATGTTATTATTATAATTTGATATCTGTTTTAATCAGAATATGTTCGTATATAAATATACATTTCAAGCTCCTGAAGAAGCGAATTTGAGGTAGCAAAACATGTTGAGTGGAACTGTTATGTACATATGAGGACAAATGACAGGAAGGGTTAAATATGTGGATACATTGAATGTATATTCCGTACAAATTATTGGTATTATATACTTTAGGGGAATCACGGGAAGTCCTATATCATTTTAAATGTCTTGTGTATTTTCTATTATTTTTTTGGATTTTGTGGAAAAATCTTTTTTGTAATGTAAATCAATAAATTATTATTTTTATGATGTGCCTTTAAAATCCATTATTAGCTGTTCTAGCACTTTTCTAAACCTGTATTATCTACAATCTTATAGAAATATGACATTTTATCATATCAAGATTATATAGCGTCAGATTATTTTATGCCTTGTGGTGAAATGTGAAAATATAAAAAATGTGAAATATAAAATTCCTATTAACTGTGATAGTAAAATATAAAGTCATGTATTAAATACAGGACCAGTTAGGTGCCAGACAAGTACTTATATAATCAATTCCATAGATTCATCGCCTTTCACATTGTGTCAACATTTAGCTGTGTAGCTGTGTTCCAAAGTAAATTTCTCCAAAAAGACTCCCCACCGCACCCAAAATCCCCGCTCCCCACCTCCACCCCAAATACAGGTCAATAGGTATATAGACCTTAGATGAAGATTGGACTCAACTATCAGTGGGTCAACTTGCCCCCATTTACAGCCTCCCAGGACCCGGTAGTCACTTCAGCAGTGAGCATTTGGCGACAACTAATCATACAATATAATGACTTGGCTGTCTACCTGTACCAAGCAGTCCAGGGCAATGTCACCTGAGTCCAATCTATATCTGAGGTCTGTATGCCAAACAACTTATTTGTTTAGGTGTACAGTATATAACCCCAAAATCTATTTGCAGTATGTTTGGTTTGCTTCACTGTATACAGTTCTGTTAGGCAAATCGTTTTTTTGTGAATTTGTTGCAAAAGTTTCTTATCTGAAGATCCTACACATGCTGTTGCAGACTGACCATGGTAAGCCTCTGCTTCCCACTTCGTATGGTTAGTCTGCTGTCCATGCTCCATCAGTCGACCATTGGCCTTCCTCTCTGATAAACCTGAAAGGCAGCCCATAGGCCAACAGAAGAAGAGCACATAGCATGCTGACAAGACTGCTATTAATTGCAAGGCAAAGGCTTAGCACTGTCAGCCTGCAACAAGAAGTGCTGTCAATGACAGGATCTCCAAATAACAAAAAATAACACAGATTCAATAACAATTTGCTAAAAAAAAAGTGAAAAATTATACTAATTACAATGAAAAATAGATTTAGGGTTTGCATCCATGTTGATCCCTTCCTGACATCTATGTGCATATAAGAATATAAGACAGCATGATAGTGGGCTCTAACACAGCTGCCACACACACACACACATATATATATATATATACGACTAGTGCCGTTGTTCTGTGCTGGGAGTGTCCATACTGTGGAGCAGGCTCCCCATCCCGTGATTACTGTGACAGCCAATCTCAGTGAACACATGACCGGGAAGCCTATGTAACACTTCTAGTGATACAAACTTTTAAGGGGCTGGCTCCCGAGCTTTAGAAAGGATTTGTGAAATCTTGGAGGTTTTTACTCGTAAAGTCCACCTACCATTTAATATACAATTGTTTTCGTAATTGTTAACTCTGACTTTTCTATTGTTGACCATTGTATGTAACATAGTAAGAATCTCCAAATCGCTTAGTTTCCGATCTGCACAGAGCAGAGATCAGTAGCTTTCAGTTACTGCTCTGCACTATGCTCTTCCAGTGCCAACAGAGCATCAGACAGAAGAGGGGGTGGTAGCATTTGGCTCCGGCTCTCAGCCGTGCGCTGAGAGGTGGAGCCAGCTGTCAATCAAGCATCTTGATGGATCCTGACAATATTGTTGGGATCCTTCCAGATCCTGTAGCTAATCCCCTGCTACATCAGCTAAGAGCGGGCAATAGCCTACTCTCAGATGACACTGGCTCACAGGAGAGTAAAAGTAAGTGCACTTCTGTGATCCACAAGAAAATTATGGCCAAAAAGCATTGGCCATGCATCCCTTTTAATAACATTAGTATTAATAAAAAACATAGTAAACAGGCTAATGCTTTCCTGCTGTGTATAGAAAGCATGCTAAAACATGCACAGAGACCGAGTATTCTCTATTATTCAGTAAAAAGGTTCAAAACATTTTTTTTTGTAAGAAGCTCTGCTCTAAAATTTTAGCGTTCAGCCTGCAGAGACTAAGGGAAAAAAGGATACAAGAAAACAGTGGTACCAAGTATATTTGGTGTATTCTGAGAATATATATACAGGCATACCCCACTTTTAAGTACACAATGGGGTTTATTTACTAAAGCTGAAAAGTGCAAAATCAGGCTCCCGTCTGCACAGAAACCAATGAGCTTCTAACCCCAGCATGTTCAATTAAGCTTTGATAATAAAACCTGGAAGCTCATTGGTTTTTATGCAGAAGTGAGCCTGATTTTGCACTTTCCAGCTTTAGTAAATAAACTCCATTGTGTACTTAAAAGTGGGGTATATATATATATATATATATATATATATATATATATATATATATACATATATATCTACACATAGTCTATAGAGAGGACTTGTGTACCCTTTTGGGACCTAATTCAGATAAATTACCATCTTAAAGATCAGAAAAGGCATAAAGCCCAGTGTTGGGAAAAATCAACTAACCTTCCCTAATCTCTGAGAAAAGTTTTCTCTTTTTTAAATGATACCTTTACAACTAAAATATTTTAAAGGCTTCATGCATACCACTGTACAGGAGCTGTACAGCTTGCAGTAGAGCTGCACAATTAATCATCAAGAATCGTTATCGTGATCTTGACTAAAGTGTTTCACAATTCTTTCTATGCAAATAGTTCTCTCTGCTCTTTTGAAGCCACAGCAATCAAAAGAAAGGAAAAGAATAACTGGGCAGTCTGCCAAGAATTAAAACATTCTTTATCAGTTGAACTTATGTATAAACATTGTAACAATTTGTCAATGGAATAGACTTTGTGTTTAAGTGAAAAAAGTTTAACCACTTCCCGACCGGCGCGCGCCGATGTACGTCGGCAGAATGGCACGGGCAGGCATATTGGCGTACAGGTAAATCCAATCTTAAATGTCGCCCTGCCATTGCGAGCGGCTCGCGTGCTGGTCGGGACCCCCGTGAGTCTGGTCGTGGGTCCCGCGGACTCGATCGCCATGGGCATACCCGCGATCCTCTCACGGGGCTGCTGAATGGGGAGATGGCGTTGTAAACAGCATCTCCCCGTTCTGCCTAGCAACAAGTGACGCTGATCTCTGCTCCATGTGATTGGAGCAGAGATCAGTGTTCACTAAAAGAAAGCCCAGCCCCCAACAGTTAGTAACACGCCCCTAGGAACACGTAACCCCTACACTGCTACCCGCTGTTTAACCCCTTCACTGCCAGTGTCATTTACACAGGAATCACTGCATTTGTATAGCAGTGATTGCTGTATAAATGACAATGGTCCCAAAAATGTGTCAAAAATGTCCGATGTGTCCGCCATAATGTCGCAGTCACAATAAAAATCGCCGATCGCCGCCATTACTAGTAACAAAAAAATGATTAATAAAAATGCCATAAAACTATCCCCTATTTTGTAAACACTATAACTTTTGCGCAAACCAATCAATAATCACTTATTGTGATTTTTTTTTACCAAAAATATGTAGAAGATTACGTATTGGCCTAAACTGAGGGAAACATTTTTTTTAAATATATTTTTGGGGGATATTTATTATAACAAAAAGTAAAAAATCATGCGTTTTTTTTCAAAATTGTCGCTCTATTTTTGTTTATAGCGCAAAAAATAAAGACCGCAGGGGTGATCAAATACCACCAACAGAAAGCTCTATTTGTGGGAAAAAAAGGACGTAAATTTTGTTTGGGAGCCACGTCGCACGACCGTGCAATTGTCAGTTAAAGCGACGCAGTGCCGAATCGCAAAAAGTGGTCTGGTCTAAAGCCAGCAAAATGGTCCGGTCTGTAAGGGGTTAAACACTAAATCTTTTCCTGACATTTGTTGGTTTCAAGTTATAATCATTTTTTTTGCTAGAAAATTACTTAGAACCCCCAAGCATTATATATATTTGGCGCTGTGATCCACACCACAAGAGGCAGAAGAAAGCTGGCTGTCCCAGCTGTCCTCCCGTGCCCCCCGTGTAAAGGTGCATAAAAACATAAATAATAGCATGTAAAATAAAAAGACAGTTATATATGAAATAATATTTTATATGTATTAACCACACAGTTACCAGACTACAATATTATGTTTCACCACAGTAGACCTTTCATTGTTAGGATTAATTGAACTTTCTCCAAATATTAGAGACTGCATTCAAAAAGCTATTGCACAAGGATATCTTTATTTTCAGCTATAATATTGTAATTTTAAAATCTTGTTGGATGAAAATAACTTACTTTTTTGGAAAATAAAATTATCCTTATACTGGTGAGAAAGCTTTGTGAATTTAACCTTAGGCATGTGCACATTTCTTGGCAGCCTATGAAAAATGTAAATAAAATAATTTACCATTTCTGAAGATATATTGAATTTCTGGCAGCCATGGCCACCACAAGTTTTTGCAGGCATTTTAGCTGCAAAATAAGCTACCACCACCAGAAGGTGCTGTCTGCAAATAGAAGACCTTCACTAAGATGAGCCGACCTTCTCTATTGGAGCTGAATATGCAACCTCCCTGTACTCAAAGCAAGGAGGCTCCCGGCAGTATTGCTGCAAACAGATTTATTTTCAAAAAATGTAACACATCATGTTGCTATTATTCTTATGATTTGAAGTTATACTTAGGGCTGCAATGAGCTGCAGGGTGATAGTTTGGCAGTTATGACTTGTTTTATGGAGAACATTTTATTTTATGATCCTGATATTAGATTTCAATATCAAACAGCTCTACAGGTAAAGTCTGTGACTGTAACTCATCCTAGTCTCTGGAAGGTGAAGCCTTTATGTTACTACATGGAAGGGACAGAAAAGGGAATAAAATGTTACGTTTTCAAAGAAGTCCCATGTTATCTGACCACTCAGCTATAGCAGTGGTCTGCAACTATGGCCCATGGGCCTGATACGGCCCTTTGATTGCCTTTATCTGGCCCTTGATACGCTATTCCTACTACTGATATGGGGCCCTATTCCTTCTACTGACATCACCGATGGAGCTCTATTCTTTATACAGACATCAGTAATGGGGCACTATTCCTTCCACTGACACCAACAATGTGGCATTAGCCCTCTCACTGACATCAATGATAGGGCACTATTCCATCCACTAATACCAATGATGGTGCACTATTCTTCCTCTTACTGACTACAGGGGCTATGTTTTCTTCTTATTCCCAATGAAAGCAAGCTTGAGGCGTTATTTACCCCCCCCCTGGCGGTATTCCCGAGTCTGGCTCGGGGTGAAAATTTTGTACCATTAGCGGTAACCCCGAGCCAGACTCGGGACCGCATCGCTGGATCCAGGATGAGGTTACTTACCTTGTCCCCTGGATCCAGCGTTGTCCCCCCGCTGTACGAGCAAGCCATCCTCCGCTTGATCTATCACGGAGCCGGCCTTCATTCCCTACAAGCATTGTGACGCACGGGGACGGAGAACGGCGCCAAATTCAAAAAGTAAAACACACACATTACATACAGTATAATGTAATCTTACAGATTACATTGCTGTATGTAATTATTTCACACCCCCTTTGTCCCTAGTGGTCTGCCCAGTACTCTGCATGTAGTTTTATAATATAAAAACTGTTCTTTATGCCTGGAAACTGGAGATTGTCCATAGCAACCAAAACTGTCCCTTTACATCAAAAATGGTTTTAGACCAGCTAGAAAACAGCCATAATAAATTGGAATCACTCGCAGAATTGAGCGATAGCGATTTGTGGGGAGATCCGTCATCAAATACTGAAAAGTAATGACAGCGACAATTCTGCAACTGAGCAAATTTCAGTGTTTTTGATTTGATTACATTATTGAATATTTTTTATTATTGTTATATTATTATTTGGTACAATTATTTATAATTATTTATTATATTATAATTTAGGATTCCATTTTTCAAACTTTATCATACCCGGGATGTCTACTAGACTCTGGTTTGGTCAGATTTAACCCCCCTGACGGTATTCCCGAGTCTGACTCGGGGTGGATTTTTCATACCAAAAGCGGTATCCCCGAGTCAGACTCGGGACTGCGTCGCTGGATCCAGGAGGAGGTTTACTTACCTTCTCCTTCGGATCCAGCGTTGTCTCCCCGCTGTACGAGCGAGCTGTGTCTCGCTCGATGCATCACATCGCCGATCTCCGTGCCCTGCGAGCGTTGCGACGCACGGGGACAGAGATCGGCGCCAAATTCAAAAAGTGAAACAAACAGTATACATACAGTATAATGTAATCTTACAGATTACATTGCTGTATGTAAATATTTCACATCCCCGTTGTCCCTAGTGGTCTGCCCAGTGTCCTGCATGCAGTTTTATATAATAAAAACTGTTCTTTATGCCTGGAAACTGGAGATTGTCCATAGCAACCAAAACTGTCCCTTTACATCAAAAATGGTTTTAGACCAGCTAGAAAACAGCGATAATAAATTAGAATCACTCGCAGAATTGAGGGATAGCGATTTGTGGGGAGATCCGTCATCAAATACTGAAAAGTAATGACAGTGACAATTCCGCAACTGAGCAAATTTCAGTGTTTTTGATTTGATTACATTATTGAATAATTTTTATTATTGTTATATTATTATTTGGTACAATTATTTATAATTATTTATTATATTATAATTTATGATTTAATTTTTCAAACTTTATCATACCCGGGATGTCTGCTAGACTCTGGTTTGGACAGATTTAAGAGAGTTATTCCTAAGAATTGCAGGACTACAATATAAAACACCAAATTTTCATGCAAAATAATGGTACCACTTTTAGCACCTAAAATCCAAAATAATCGTACCGCCAGGGAGGTTAAGTGAGTTATTCCTAAGAATTACAGGACTACAATATAAAACGCCAAATTTTCATGCAAAATGATTGTACCGCTTTCAGCACCTAAAATCTGAAATAATCATACCGCCAGGGAGGTTAATACCACTGACACAAGGGGGTTTTCTACCCTGAATGGCCACAGTTCACATCCCTGCAATCTGGCCCCTGTTTTGAGAGGTTGGAGATCCCTGATCTATAGCTTCAGTTAAGGCTTGATCCAATTGAACATACAGATGGTACAAGATGCAATCAGATGATTGGGTAGGCTACTTTTTAATTCTGATTGCTGGTTACACATCAGTTGACCCCATTTTGATTATGTACAAGTTTTTTTTTTCTGTTGTTAATCACAAAACTTTTCATTCATAGCCAAACTTCTCTGGAATCCACTATTTCAGAACATTAACAGATACTTGCATGTATCAAAAACCTGTCATTAAAGTGGTTGTAAACCCTTACAAACCACTTTGATCTACAGGTAAGCCTAGACTGAGGCTTACCTGTAGGTCCAAGAAATATCTCCTAAACCTATACGGTTTAGGAGATATTTGCCTGAAGACAGGCACCGTTGTCTACGGCGCATGCGCCGTAGACAGCGACACGCAGGCGCACTGAGCGCGGCATTTACAACAATGGATCTGCCGCGCGTGTCGGCTCCCGTGCGCATGCGCGGGAGTGACGTCATCGCGGCTCCGCCGAATGACAGCGGCGGAGCTGCGAGACGCCACCAGCAAGATGGATGCGGCGGACTACAGGGGACAGCGGCGACTTCGCTGGCTCCTGTGTCAGGTAAGTGACACATAATGGGCTACTATGCGATGCATAGTAGTCCATTATGCTTTGCCTTTGCAGGGAATGAAAGAGGAAGTAAACTCATCAGGGTTTACTTCCTCTTTAATTGCTCGCCTATAATGAAAGGCTATCATGGAGGGCTTGCATGTGTCAAAATAATGTCAGACTGGTTAGAGACTGTCTTTATCGATTGCACGACTAAGGAATAGGTCACAAGCCCATCAGTTGCTTTCTTTTGTCTCTGAGTAAGCTATTGGATTTACTAATGGAGAAAAGCTTGTTCACTTTGCAAGGGAATTTTTATTTGGCTTAGTGAATGAGGTGAAGCTTTGTTGACTTACATCATCCAAATAAGTTCTGGGGAAAATACCCTTGCAAAGTGAAAAGCCTATTTGCCTTTAGTAAATCAACCCCTATGACTATTTCATATACTCAAAGTGAATATGAGTTTACTTTATACATGTTTGGATAACTGAAATGAATAGAAGATTCTCAACTTCTGCAGAGCTGTCCTAAGTCTGTGGCTGAGAAAGTACTGAAGCAAAAGGGTCAGCAGCACAGCCTAGAAATTAGCATTTTCAGAGGGAAGCGAGCAATGGTAGCCCCAATGTTTATTATAGGAATGCTTGTGTCTGCAGGAAGCCAGTCCCACCAGGTATATGCCTATTGATTCCAATAGTGGGAATTAGACTTTTGATTTCATTTAAGGCTAATAACCAGTCCACTTTGCAGGGAAAGTTATACTCTTCAGGGGAATTTTCCCCAGAGTTTAGTAAATGCCGTGAAGTTGTACTTTGCAACTAATGCCCAGTCATGTGCAAGGAAAATGAAAAAAAAAGCACATGATTGGATGATAGAAATCAGCAGACTCACTAAGCTCTAGGGATAATTCTCTTGCCGAGTGCAGCTGCACTTGCAAAGTGAACAGTCTATTTGTCTTTAGTAAATCGAGCATGTACAGGTGTTCTGAGGCAAGTGATTGGTTTAATAATCAATATTAACAACCATCTGTCCTTATTTTTGAGCTTCTATATTGGAGAGGTACAGACCTGGCAACACAGGAGCTTCTAGTTTGTTTGCAGTTTTCTAACTTTCTTATAGATCGGCATTTTCAGTGATCTATTTCGTAGACTACTTTTTAACAGGTTGAGATTAATTATTATATGGGGTTAATTTACCAAAGAAATAGACTGTCTACTTTGCAATAGAAGGTACACTTTCCAGGGAATTTTCCCCAGATATTAGTGAATGAGGTAAAGCTCTTTCCACTTCCATCTTCCAATTATATGCAAGCAAAAATGTGCATGATTGGGTATTTTTTGCAAAGTGAAATTGTGCCACATTCACTGAGCTCTGGGGAAAAAACTCTTGCAAGGTGCATAATGAATAGCCTTTTTGCCTTTAGTAATGCCCAAATAATAATCCATAACCCATACAATAGTCAAAAGTACATAAGTGGAATCCCCCTTTAACTCAATATAGAATTCTAAGCTACAGTACTTTATGATTGCACTAATTACTTTATTAGCAACCATATCCACACAAACCAAGTCATTTATATTAGCTGATCTGAAAACATGTATCAGAGCTCTAAGCATAGTGCCTGTATACCTCTAGTATATTAAATGGGTAGAATAATTTATTGCCACCCTAAACATTTGGAAATTTGCCAAAGAAAACATATATTACAGCAAATCTTTTAAGACACGTGTACATGAAATATAATACTTGCTATAGTAAAATCTGTGAAAGGCATTACCTGATTACTTGGAGCTGTAATGAATGGAATGTAATGCAGACTTTGGGCTGTAGCAGAGCCGACTGCAGATGTTAATAGCCAGAGGGTCCCTTCTCCATGTTATTGCAAGCTATTTCTTCTTAGATCTGCGCTGAAGTGTTGTACAAGTGTACTCTTATAACTGGAGGTGGGCTCACACTTAGAGCTGTCAGTCAGGGGGTTTGAAATAGCGTTTTAATGGGGGGTGTATTCAAATATACAGGCGGGTAGGGTCTTCCCATTTTAAGGAATGAGAATCCAATAAAAACTGATCCTCAAGGTATTTCAAAAGTCTTTATTCATGAATATTGGTTACATCATCTCTAGAGGAACAATTTACATACTAAAATACATTTCCACTGAAGTGCAACTCAAGACAGAGATAAAAAATTTACTTTGGGGCAGAAAAACAAAGGAATAGTAATAGGAGATTATTTAGCATGGTCATTCTTGACCAGAAGATGTTCTATTTGAGAAGTTTAGAAAGACAAATTGTGTAGCAGGGACGTGTCTGAGTTGGTGATATGCAAGCAAAATAAGAATTGGGTATCCTGAATTCAGTTATAAGCTCCTGAAGCAGGGACGTGTGGTGAGGTCAGTGGCTGGTGAGGCACGGGCTAGTATTAGAGCCAGATACACACAAGTTACATATGCCACAATCGTTAGAGCGAGAGCAATAATTCTAGTACTAGACCTCCTCTGTAACTTTAAATAGGTAACCTTTAAAAAATGTAAAAAAAAATTTTTATAGCGTCGCCTATAGAGATTTTTAGGTACTGAAGTTAGGCACCATTCTACAAGTGTGCACAATTTTAAAGCGTGACATGTTAGGGATCTATTTTCTCATAGCACTTGAATGTCTAGGGTCCACAAGGGGAAAATTGCCATTGAATTTAAGCAAGGCTAGTGTACAGCACCAGGCTGTCTCCCAGGGGCACAGTCGTTCATATCAGTATCCGTATTTCTCTATCAAGGGCACTTTTTGCTAGCCGGGATATATTATATACTGCTAGCCTTGCTGAAATTCAATGGCAATTTTCCCCTTGTGGACATTAGACATTCAAGTGCAATGAGATGCACTCCTGCCCCTGTCGTAGCAACATTTATTTACTTACTATTTGTTGAAAATATTCCACATCTCTGATAATCCTCCAGCCGCTAAATATTTGTACATGAGGCCTAGTCCACCAAAAGATAGTGAGATTCACTCTCCTCCCTTTTTAATTTGTTATATCTCTGAACCTTGATCCTCCTGAAGAAGCCTTACGGTGAAACACGTAGACGTACAAGGGCTCATTGTACAAATTGTATCATTCTTATATGATTTTTACATTTTTTTTAATACTGTAATCATACAATGTACTTTTTTTCAATAAATATTATTTTTGTTACTTCTTTATTGCTTCCTTGCCTTAAAAGTCCGACCTTGGTTACTCTTTCTAGTACCTTTTTTTTCCCCTGTGCACATTTATTTCAAGCAGTGTTATTAGCCTGCCCAGTTTAGCTCTGTCAACTATAGAATACCTCTCACCTATGTTATGGAGATAAGGAGAGGGGAAGATGTTCTATAACCCTAAAATACTGCCATAGGGTGACAATGCTACTCTGCCATAGATTCAGTAATGTGGGTGTTGTCAGTTTGCTACCGGAAGTGTACTACTGGCAGAAGCCTCAGTTGAAAATATAATGGAGACACCATATCTAAGGAATGGTAAGATGCAATATATTAAGGCCTGGTACCCACTGGTGTGATTTCAGATGCGACTTGGGTTGCACAGAATTGGGTAATGATGGAAATCACATTCATTTCAATGATGCCTGTTCATATCAATGCAAGGCAACTGTGATATGACTTTGAGTAAGGTACATGTACTACAGCTGTGCGATGCAGTGTGATTTTGTGACCCATAGGTTTAAATGGAAATGCACCAAAACTGCATGTAAAATGTATGTACATGTGTTTTTAGTGTGTTTTTGGCAAAGTTTTGTATAGTCTTCTTCTCCTACAAAAGAAAAAAACACATCCACATCATAAAAGCATCAATAATATTTTGAAAACATACTACAAAAGTAGTTTAAAGTGTAAGCCTAGTTGTGCTGAGAAAAATAGAACCTCTTCAGGTGAACTATATAGGTTTATTGCAAGAATTTTATTTTACTTTATTGAAGATCCATA
This sequence comes from Lithobates pipiens, assembly GCF_037356315.1. NCBI lineage: Eukaryota > Metazoa > Chordata > Amphibia > Anura > Ranidae > Lithobates > Lithobates pipiens. Next base: position 46,711,183 of record NW_027507784.1, read on the forward strand.
CTTTGGACTAACTTTTAGACTTATCCAAAAGAAAGGAAGAAATAACTATTAAGGTACTAATTGTAATACGTGGAACTAAATAAAATTAAAATCCGTTTTATTATTTAGAAAAGTTATTGTTAAAATCCATAACACAAAAATTCCAGTAAAACATAAAATCCTCCCAGCTCAACAGGCACCTTCTGACAATTCATTTTAATATTTCTGCCAACACTAGAAAGTAGAACTATAGGCACAACTTTTTTTTAAACATTTTGGATAGAGTAAAGGAGGGTTATAACCCCTGTCAGATTTTTTTCGCCATCTGTGTTCCATTGCAGAGATTTCCCTTCATGTCCTGTCCCATAGCTAAAACAGGAAATGTGAGGAAATTCCTGCAAATTGAAGGAATTCCTTGGTGACCCCCAGGTCACTAGAACTAGTGCCCCCATTGGAAGTTTTCCCCCCTTTTACTTTTCTGGGGATGACCCAAAATTTGGGATTTTCTTTCACTTTCAATGATAATGGTAAACAGGCCTAATAGAGAGGGTAAATTTCCCTAACGGATTACAGACAGCAATGAAAACTTAACAGGTGTCTTAATCCCTCTCCATTGTATCCAAAACTAAAAAAAGTGTTGCCTTTAGTTATACTTTAACCACTTTCAGACCGGACCATTTTGCTGGTAAATGACCAGAGGTCTTTTTACAATTTGGCACTGCGCTGCTTTAACCGGTAATTGCGCGGTCATGCAATGTTGTACCCAAACAAAATTTGCGTCCTTTTCTTCCCACAAATAGAGCTTTCTTTTGATGGTATTTGATTGCCTCTGCGATTTTTATTTTTTGCGATATAAATGGAAAAAGACCGCAAATTTTGAAAAAAAATGATATTTTCTACTTTTTGTTATTAGAAAAATCCAATAAACTCAATTTTAGTCATACATTTAGGCCAAAATGTATTCAGCCACATGTCTTTGGTAAAAAAAAAGTCAATAACTGTATATTTATTGGTATGCGCAAAAGTTGTCACATCTACAAACTAAGGTACGTTTTCTGGAATTTACGCAGCTTTTAGTTTACGACTGCCTATCTCAGTTCTTGAGGTGCTAAAATGGCAGGGCAGTACAAAACCCCCCCAAATGACCCCATTTTGGAAAGTAGACCCCCTAAGGAAATTGATAAGTGGCATGTTGAGCCCATCGAATATTTTATTTTTTTGCCTCAAGCGATTGAATAATGACAAAAAAATAATTTTTTTTTTTTTTTACACAAAGTTGTCACTAAATGATATATTGCTCACACATGCTATGGGCATATGTGAAATGACACCCCAAAATAAATTCTGCTGCTTCTCCTGAGTACGGGGATACCACACGTGTGGGATTTTTTGGGAGCCTAGCCGCATACGGGGCCCCGAAATCCAAGAACCGCCTTCAGGTTTTCTAAGGGCGTAAATATTTGACTTCACTCCTCACTACCTATTACAGTTTTGAAGGCCATAAAATGCCAAGATGGCACAAAACCCCCACAAATGACCCCATTTTAGAAAGTAGACACCCCAAGCTATTTGCTGAGAGGCATGTTGAGTCCATGGAATATTTTATATTTTGCCACAAGTTGCGGGAAAATTACAAACTTTTTATTTATTTTTATTTTTTTTCACAAAGTTGTCACTAAATGATATATTGCTCACGCATGCCATGGGCATATGTGAAATGACACCCCAAAATAAATTCTGCTGCTTCTCCTGAGTACGGGGATACCACATATGTGGGACTTTTTGGGAGCCTAGCCGTGTACGGGGCCCCGAAAACCAAGCACCGCCTTCAGGCTTTCTAAGGGCGTTACAGTTTTGAAGGCCATAAAATGCCAAGATGGCACAAACCCCCCCCAAATGACCCCATTTTGGAAAGTAGACACCCCTAAATTTAGGGGTACGCTAGTGAGACTAGGTAATAAATGGCGGGTGCCCTGAAACTATAAAAAAATAACTAACCAACCAGCGTCACCTGTAACAGTTATATGGTGATCACTGGTGAAAGGGTTAACTAGGGGGCAATCAGGGGGCTTTATGCGGTAGTATATGGGGGTCCCTGGTGCTATAAAAAGTTGCGGCGAACCTAAATACCTACCTGCCTAACTAGCGTCACCTGTGACACTAATATAGCGATCAGAAAAATGATCGCTTATTAGGCTGGGTTCACACTGGAGCGATGCGGGAACGCCACGAATCCGCGGAGGGTTCCCGCATCGCATGCCTCCCGGCGGCAGTTCACACTGCCCTATGCGAACTGCTGGGAGTGTCAGTGAAATGTTAATGACACCCCCAGATCAGTTCGCATATCGCAGTGCGATCTGCAAACTCGGATCGCATGGTGTGAACACCCATGCGATCCGATTCTGCTGCGGACCAAAAAAAGGGTCCCGTGCGAGTTTGCGGCGGGTGCGGCGGGTGTGACACGAATTCAGCCATACTATCTGTATGGCTGAACTCGAATCGCACAGAGATCGGATGTGATTTGCACTGCAGTGCGGTGCGAATCACATCCGTTCTCAAACCGCTGCAATGTGAACCCAGCCTTAGTGACACTGGCGACGGGGGGTGATCACGGGGTTAAACCTTTATTGGGGGGGTTAGGGGGGTACCTTAGAACTAAAGGGGGCTAACCCTAACTGCCCTAACAGTTATTACAATCACAAATGACACCCGCCGGGTGATCAGGGGGTTAAACCTTTATTAGGTAATAAATGGCGGGTGCCCTGAAACTATAAAAAAATAACTAACCAACCAGCGTCACCTGTAACAGTTATATGGTGATCACTGGTGAAAGGGTTAACTAGGGGGCAATCAGGGGGCTTTATGCGGTAGTATATGGGGGTCCCTGGCGCTATAAAAAGTTGCGGCGAACCTAAATACCTACCTGCCTAACTAGCGTCACCTGTGACACTAATACAGCGATCAGAAAAATGATCGCTTATTAGGCTGGGTTCACACTGGAGCGATGCGGGAACGCCACGAATCCGCGGCGGGTTCCCGCATTGCATGCCTCCCGGCGGCAGTTCACACTGCCCTATGCGAACTGCTGGGAGTGTCAGTGAAATGTTAATGACACCCCCAGATCAGTTCGCATATCGCAGTGCGATCTGCAAACTCGGATCGCATGGTGTGAACACCCATGCGATCCGATTCTGCTGCGGACCAAAAAAAGGGTCCCGTGCGAGTTTGCGGCGGGTGCGGCGCAAATTCAGCCATACTATCTGTATGGCTGAACTCGAATCGCACAGAGATCGGATGTGATTTGCACTGCAGTGCGGTGCGAATCACATCCGTTCTCAAACCGCTGCAATGTGAACCCAGCCTTAGTGACACTGGCGACGGGGGGTGATCACGGGGTTAAACCTTTATTGGGGGGGTTAGGGGGGTACCTTAGAACTAAAGGGGGCTAACCCTAACTGCCCTAACAGTTATTACAGTCACAAATGACACCAATGCAAAAAAAAAAAAAAAAAAAGCAATTGGTGTCACTGTGACTGGGGGGGCAGGGGTAATTGGGGGGGTGATCGGGGGGTAAAGGGGGGGTGTGAGTGAGCCTGGCATGTTCTACTGTATGTGTGGTGTGTTGGTGCAACTCACAGAACCTCTCTCCTCGGTGCCGGAACGAAAAATACCGACACGGAGGAGAGAATACATCACTTCCTCTCCTGTGTTTACATTACAGGAGAGGAAGTGATGTCACGAAGGATTTCCATTCGTCGAGAGCGATCGCGAGGGGGTGGCCATGAATGAATGGCCGCCCCCTCATCCCGGATCGCTCTTGAAGGAATGCCGACCGCCGCAGGCACCGGGGGGGGGCCCGATCGGGCCCCCCACCCGCGGGCAGGCAGGGACTTATATATACGCCCATATGCCTGCCCGTGCCATTCTGCCGACGTATATCGTCGTGCGGCGGTCGGCAAGTGGTTAACCTCTCTGGTAGTATGATTATGTCAGATTTTTGAGGCTCAAAATGATACATTGTCTTGCATGGAAATTCTGGGTTTTATATTGTAGGCCTGTAGTTCTTAGTAATAACACACTTAAATCTGTCCAAACTAATTTTTGGCAACAGTTAAGTCGTTAAAAGCCACATAAGGCCCCTGGGCATGATGGATATACCAGCGGCTACTATAAAGCCATTGCTTCTATTTTAACTTCTAGATTTTTGACCACCTATAACTTGATCTTAGATGACCATATTGTGCCAACATATTCTCTGAGAGTGCGTACAGTGGTGTGAAAAAGTGTTTGCCCCCTTCCTCATTTCCTGTTCCTTTGCATGTTTGTCACACTTAAGTGTTTCGGAACATCAAACCAATTTAAACAATAGTCAAGGACAACACAAGTAAACACAAAATGCAATTTGTAAATGAAGGTGTTTATTATTAAAGGTGAAAAAAAATCCAAACCATCATGGCCCTGTGTGAAAAAGTGATTGCCCCCCTTGTTAAAACATACTATAACTGTGGTTGTCCACACCTGAGTTCAATTTCTCTAGCCACACCCAGGCCTGATTATTGCCACACCTGTTCACAATCAAGGCATCACTTAAATAGGAGCTGCTTGACACAGTAAGGTCCACCAGAAGATCCTTAAAAGCTACACATCATGCCGAGACCCAAAGAAATTCTGGAACAATTGAGAAAGAAAGTAATTGAGATCTATCAGTCTGGAAAGGGTTATAAAGCCATTTCCAAAGCTTTGGGAATCCAGCAAACCACAGTGAGAGCCATTATCCACAAATGGCGAAGACATGAACCTTCCCAGGAGTGGCCGGCCGCCCAAAATTACCCCAAGAGCGCAGCGACGACTCATCCAAGAGGTCACAAAAGACCCCACAACAACGTCCAAGGAACTGCAGGCCTCACTTGCCTCAGTTAAGGTCAGCGTTCATGCCTCCACCATCAGGAAAAGACTGGGCAAAAATGGCCTGCATGGCAGAGTTCCAAGGAGAAAACCACTGCTGAGCAAAAAGAACATCAAAGCTCGTCTCAATTTCTCCACAACACATCTTGATGATCCCCAAGACTTTTGGGACAACATTCTGTGGACCGATGAGACAAAAGTGGAACTCTTTGGAAGGTGTGTGTCCAAGTATATCTGGCGTAGAAGGAACACTGCATTTCATAAAAAGAACATTATACCAACAGTAAAATATGGTGGTGGTAGTGTGATGGTCTGGGGCTGTTTTGCTGCTTCAGGACCTGGAAGACTTGCCATGATAAAAGGAACTATGAATTCTGCTGTCTACCAAGAGATCCTGAAGGAGAATGTCCGACCATCTGTTCGTGTACTCAAGCTGAAACGAACTTGGGTTCTGCAGCCGGACAATGATCCTAAACACACCAGCAAGTCCACCACTGAATGGCTGAAGAAAAACAAAATGAAGACTTTGGAGTGGCCTAGCCAAAGTCCTGACCTGAATCCTATTGAGATGTTGTGGTATGACCTTAAAAGGGCTGTTCATGCTCGAAAACCCTCTAATGTAACTGAATTAGGACAATTCTGCAAAGATGAGTGGGCCAAAATTCCTCCAGGACGCTGTAAAAGCCTCATTGCACGTTATCGCAAACGCTTGGTTGCAGTTGTTGCTGCTAAGGGTGGCCCAACCAGTTATTAGGTTTAGGGGGCAATCACTTTTTCACACAGGGCCATGATGGTTTCGATTTTTTTTCACCTTTAATAATAAACACCTTCATTTACAAATTGCATTTTGTGTTTACTTGTGTTGTCCTTGGCTATTGTTTAAATTGGTTTGATGTTCCGAAACACTTAAGTGTGACAAACATGCAAAGGAACAGGAAATGAGGAAGGGGGCAAACACTTTTTCACACCACTGTATTTTGGTGATCTTGAAAGAGGGAAAAGACCCTGCTCAATGTGTGAACTATCGTCCGATTTTACTGTTAAAGGTGGAGTTGAAGGTATTAAAAAAATCCTGTCGCCTAGGTTCCTACCTTTCCTTCAGGCTGTCATTCACCCTGATCAAGTGTCCACCAAAGAGGTGAAAACAACACCTTGATGTGAAAACAACAACTTGATGAGTCCTCGATTCGATTCAATTAGCCCATATTCTATCTGCTCTCAACTGATGCTGGCTGATAAGGCTTTTGACAGGGTGGATTAGCAGTTCCTGAAGGAGGAGTTAGCACACATTCGGGTATCTATACATTTTTTGTAAATGGATGGACACAATTTACTCAACCCCCATGGCAGTGGTTTATGTCAATGAGGCACTTTCTTCCTACTTGGAACAACTTTAGGGATGCCCAATGGCAGGGATGCCCTCTGCTGCCTCTGATTTTCATTCTGACTTTAGAGCCCTTTCTGAGGCATGTATGTCAAAACTCAGACATCCAGGGCTTTTTTGCAAGAACCATGAGCCAGATGGCTGTGCCCTTTATAGACAATGTGCTATTCTTTATTACAACTCCAGAAACCACTCGCTCCAAACTTTTGAGCAAATTTCACAAATATAGCGTGTTGTCTAACTTTAAAATCAACCTACATAATTTGGAAATACTGAACGTGACCTTGCCTTGCTCTAATACAGCTATATTATGCTGGACCCTTTGAAATATTATCCAGCTATCCATCTATCTAGGGCAATTGCCTGGTGTAAAGATTTTGACAGTAAACAATAGATTAAGGTAGAACCATCTTGCACTGATATACTCCTGCACTGCCTGCCCTGGATTGAACCAGATTTTACCACAGTCCTTATGGGTCACCCCTCATTGGGGCTACCCTCTGGGTTCTTCAACAGTGCCAGTGGCCATTAAGACCTGCTCTTAAAACCACCGGGGTGCCAGTGTTTGGTGTTCCTGTGCTTCCCTCTGGCCTCTCTGACAGGAGGTTTTAGCAGCTTATGCAAAAGGTAACATTCAGACTTAAAGACTTTATTACAGACATGGGTCTGAGAACTGCTTTTGAAAATTCAAAAGATGTCCGTCCTTCCACTGGATACTTCAACAACTAGCCCACTACTTGAGTCCTTTGTGCCCCCCTCTCTTACTCAAATGGGAGAAGGACCTTGGCACTGCATTCTCTTCCACACAGAGAGAGAACATATTTTGCTCATTATTAATCCATTGCAAGCAAATATCAGGAACTGGGGTACAAATTTTTATTGCACTGGTATAGGGATTGGACACTACTGTGTAAAATATTTTGTACTGTGGTGAACTCTTGTTCTCATTGAAAAGAAGCAGAAGGCATGCAATGCACCTTTATATATTATGGGCATGCAGACAAGTCAAAGGCTTTTTGTCTCAGGTAAGGGTGACAACTAAACATTTATTTTACTATCTATTTACCAAGCTCTGGAGCAACTGATCTTGCAGATTACAACTGCACTTTGCAAAGTACACAGTCTATTTGCCTCTGCTCTAGGAAAAATGACATTGTCTGGCAACTGGGGTACAAATTTTTATTGCACTGGTATAGGGATTGGACACTACAAGGAAAGGTAAATATTAGAGAACCACTTACTGTGAAGTGGATTACCTCTTTACCTCTGTTACACTTTGTGGTAATTAGTTATATGTTTATATTTTGGAGAAGCAGACACAAAACATGGACAAGAGAAAATATTTTCTTTTTTAGCTGATGAATAATAATAATATTATTATTATACAGGTGTAGCACTAACCCCCGAGGAGCTGCTGGTTTTATTCGGGCTTACCGTTACCTCTTCTGCCCGCCTCTTCATCCTAGGGGGGTCCCGTGGAAAGTAGCCCAAATGAAGATATATCAGACACGTGGTCCTTTTGGAAGATTTATTTAGGGGTAATACCAAAGAAAGACACAAGACACAGTCCATCAATAGAGGGTTAGAGGATAAGGGGAGTTCAGGCACTTGGTAATTGCGGGTTAGAGGTATCAGTCAGATCCAGAGGACAAACAGCTCCACAGACTGGATCCAGCAGTCACCGGATAGGCCCCTCTCACTTGACCCAGCAGCCGGTGATATGCCAAACAAAGTCTCTGCCACAGACTTGTCAATTAAATTTAGTGGTTCTTGAAAGTAGATGAGCAACAAAATCTCTGCCACAGACTTGTTAACTGAACTTAGAGATTCTTGAGAGTTTTTAGGAAGAACTACCATACAGTACCAGATTCTTTCAGCCGACCCGGCGATACTGTAAGGATATTGATCCGGGATGTGTCCTCAAACTGAGTTTCCAGGCTCCTCCAGAGACACCAGCCTTGCGCTCGGTCCTCCACTGGAAAAGTCCCCCCTTGGATCCTTCAGCTTTCCTTGGCTTGTCTAAAGATGGATAAATTAGGGGACAGTCAGACAGATTGGGGTAGGGAGTTCCAAAGGATGGGAGAAGCTCTGGATGAATCCTGGAGGCGAGCATGGGAGGAGGTGACAAGGGAGCAAGAGAACAAGAGGTCTTGGGAGGACCGAAGAGAGCCGCTTGGTTGGTATTGTGGGACTAGATTAGTGATGTAGGTGGGGGCAGAGTTGTGGATGGCTTTGTAAATTATTGTTAGTACAGTACCTTGAATTTTATTTTTTGGGTGAGTGGAAGTCAGTGGGGGGATTGGCAGAGAGGGGCGGAGGACACTGAATGGTTGGTAAGGTGGATGAGTCTTGCAGCTGCATTCATTATGGACTGAAGGGGGGATAGTGTATGTAAAGGTAATCCAACGAGGAGGGAGTTGAATATTTCAGAAGTCCTTGTTCTAGCACCTCAGGAGAGGAAAGATCTTGTAATGTGCGGCTTCCTTAAAATAAATTCCTTTTTTTTAGCACATTTTCTTGTGTAGTTTGAGAATACATGTCAGACACACATCAATCAAAATCACAGATTCCCTGTAAAACATTGACAATACGATCCCTCAGGGAAAACCAACTACTGAAAGGATCCATTCTATAGTGACAACAGAACAAAAAGAAGGTGCTTCTAAGTGCAATAAAACCAAGAATTTTAATTGCCCAAAGAAGATTAAAAACACTTACAAGAGATAAAAAGTATACAGGATCATCGCTATGTATGGGACGTCCAGTGGGATATATTCCAGCTGACCAGCAGTGGGGAGCTGTGTATTGGAATTCAAGAAGAGCAACCACACTGCCTGGACCAGAGTGGAACGGAGATACCCGAATGTGGCTTCAATGGGGACTATGACGCGTTTCGGTTCTGGCGCATTAGCTCCTTCTTCATGACGGTCATCTCTTACATCTCTTGTATGTGTTTTTAATCTTCCTTGGGTAATTAAAAGTCTTGGTTTTGATGCACATAGAAGTGCCTTCTTTTTGTTTTGAGGCAAGATAGCATATGGACAATATGAAATATAGATAATACAAAAAGTAACACAGATTTGCAATTATAAAAGCATGCACATTTGTTAACATTTTTGAATTACAATAAAATAAATACTTTATTTCTGCTTTAAAAAATATTTAAAGCGCAGCTCCACCCAAAAGAGGAAGCTCTGCTTATTTTTTTCCTCCCCCCTGGAGTGCTACATTTGGCACCTTTCAGGGGGGGGGGGAATGGGTACCTTTTTTTGACAAGTAACTGCCCCACTTCCCAAAGACCTGGCTGTGCTGGGATGTGGCAAGGCCCCCCGGAAGTCCGACCCCCCCTGCTCCTTTCTCCGCCACCAGGCCAGTTAGAAACCGCAGCGCGCAGTAGGTAACCAGCTGTGAAGCTGAAAGTTTTCCCTTACCACGAATGGGGGTGGCAGCACCCAAGAGCCGATTGGAAAATAGGCTGGGGTGCCGACATCAATGGAATCCAGGACAGGTAAGTGTCCTAATATTAAAAGTCAGCAGCTACAGTATTTGTAGCTTATGACTTTTAATTTTTGAAGGGGGGGCTGGAATTCCACTTTAAAATATTGAATATTGTCTCTTTTTATTTTTTACATGTTTGGATCCTTTGAAACCAGACCCTGTTGGGGGCTATATAGGCAACTTGTTTGTTTGCTGTTGTTGCAAAAGAGGTTGCATATATTTAAAACGGAGTCACGCTAGCAATTATAATAGAACACAATAAGTAATTAACAGCTTGGACATAAGAGGTACACACATAGAATCCAAAGAAATATCATATAGATAAGAGTTCTCAATGGGTGATATAGAAAGAAATCGAAAGTTGAGCTCAGAGACACTTCATCACATTTGATTCCCAATCAGAATGTGATGCAGCCAGTGTATATATCCCCGTGTGCAGCTGACCACAAGAGACACTTAGCCCTTGTACACACGGTCAGAGATTCTGACGGAATGTGTCCGATCAGACCGTTTTGTCGGATATTCTGACTGTGTGTGGTCTACATCGGACTGTTTCCATCGGAGTATCCGACGGACCAAGTTTTCCAACTTGTTGGTAAAAATTTCTGACAAAATGCTTCGATCGGACATACTCCGATCATGTGTAGAGAATTCCGATTGGACAAAGTGCCACGCATGCTCAGATCAAATTCCTACACCAAAGCTATTGGCTACTAGCGTGAACGTAATCCCGTTGTAATGAAATAACGTCATCACGTCGGATTTATCGACAACTTTGTCCAACTGTGTGTATGCAACAGTTTCGGACAAAATCCGTCGGACAAAATCCGACGGATTTGGTTGTCCGGAATCTACGACCGTGTGTACAAGGGCTAAGATGGAGAAAAAAATGCCTGCTTACCAGCAGTACTGGACCTCTCTTTTTACCAGGGCCTTTAGATGCTTCACATAGTATAAAATCCCACAGTGCAGAATCCAGAGTACCCCAGGACAACGTCAGTCTGTGACAAAACGCACAGGGAAGACAACGAGCTGCTGTCATTGCATACCACGAGTCCTGGAAGTGTGGGTGTTTGTTTTTTTTGCCGGCCGGCTGGATTAACAACATGCTTTTTAATCTACTGAATTTAATTGCAAATCTACTATTTTAAATAAAGTGTTATGGGATCTTACACTATGTGGAGCATCTTTTGTCTTTGAGCCTGACAACATGGACACTCCAGTCAATTCAGGTGAAATACAGGACTCTCTGAAAACATGTGGTGTGGCTGTTTCAAAATGCACAATAGGCAGGCACTTGAAGAAAGATGGGCTGCATGGCCAAGTCGCCAGAAGAAAGCCATTACTACGCAAATGCCACAAAGTATCCTGCTTACAATACGCCAAACAGCACAGAGACAAGCCTTAAACCTTCTAGCACAAAGTCATTTGGAATGATGAGCCCAAAATTTAGCTTTTTGGCCACAACCATACATGCTACATTTGGAGAGGAGTCAGCAAGGCCTATAATGAAAGGTACAGAAATGGATCGCTGATGTTGTGGGGATGTGTGAGCTATAAAGGCACAGGAAATTTGGTCAAAATTGATGACAAGATATTTACTGTGCCTGTATTACGCAGTGGAGTTGTCATTTATCACTTTGTCACTTCTATTTGTATCTACTGCTTTACCACTTCAATACAGGGCACTTTCACCCCCTTCCTGCCCAGGCCATTATTCAGCTTTCAGTGCCATCAGTGCCACCTATCACTGCCCATAAGTGCCGCCTATCAGTGCCCAGCAATGCCACCTATCAGTGCCCATCAGTGCCAACTATTATTCCCTGAAAACTCCTTTATTCAGGGAAGCCTATCCCACACCCACCTAACTGTCCCCGAGCCGCCCCCATCAAATCATTCTCTGCAGCTATTATCTTTTGTACCACCCCCTCCCTTTAGAATGTAAGCTCTATGAGCAGGGCCCTCCTGTACCTTTTGTATTGTACTGCAATTGTGTTGTCTCCCCTATACAGCGCTGCGTAAAATGTTGGCGCTATATAAATTATTAATAATAATAATAATTAGTGCCCATCAGTGCTGCCTATAAGTGCTTATCAGTGCTGCATATCAGTGCCCATCAGTGCTGCATATTAGTGCCTCCTCATCAGTGCCACCCCATCAGTGCCTTCAGTACCGCCTCATCAGTGCCCATCGGTGCCCATCAGCGCCGCCTCATCAGCTCACATGAGCGAAAGAGAAAAATTACTTATTTACAAAATGAGAGAAACTTTTTTTTCCTCAAAATTTGTGTTTTTTTAGCAAAAAATTAAGAACCCAGTGGTAATCAAATACCACCAAAAGAAAGCTCTGTTTGTGTGAAGAAAATTATAAAAAATTAATTTGGGTACACTGTTGCATGACCATGCAATTGCCATTCAAACTGCGACATCGCTGAAAGCTGAAAAATGGCCTGGGCAGGAAGGGGGTGAAAGTTCCCTGTATTGAAGTGGTTAAGATGTTAGATACAAATAGAAGCGACAAAGTGATGTAAGTGGCAACTCCACTGCGTGATAGAGGCACAGTAAGTAAGCATATATATAAAACAGAGTCACGCTAGCAATTAAATAGAACACAATAAGTGTTCTATTTTATTTGATGGGCACAGACTGGCACAGACAGGTGTCACTGATGGGCACAAAGTGGCATCACTGTTGAGCACTGTTGGTGCTGCATTATAATCAGGTGATGCTCTTTACATGTTCTCCCTTTGAGGAGATGCCGCTGATCGGTTTTCCTCACCTCACTCTCTGTCAGTGTGAGGAGGGGGCAGCCAATAAACGGCACTTCCTTGCTTACATGTGATTGGCTGTGATTGGACACAGCTGAACACATGGGTAAAGAGCCGAGACCGTGACCCTTTGTCTTGATAAGGGTTGCACCATGTCCCAGAAACATGTCACGCCCATGATCGCCACACCATGCACCCCCACGGGCATGTTATCGCAGCTAAACTGGGCACCGTAATTTTACTATACAGTTAGCTGCACTGCTCCGCAGGTATTTTACTATACAGTGGGCGGCAAGTAGTTAAGCGTGTTTTTTTTTTCCTTTGAAAGAGGTTCTGAAATATATCCAGAGCCAACTCTTTTTGTTTTGGATGGCTTAGGGATTGATGAAAACCCATGTCATTGTATGTACTGTATGTCCTATTACTTCTGAAAACATGGTCAGTTTTTATACGATGGGTGCTCAGCCTGTGGCCCTTCAGCTGTTGTGGAACTACAATTCCCATCATGCATCTGCCGTTGGGAGTCATGCTTGTAATTGTCAGCAGCTTGCAATGCCTCATGTGACTTGTAGTTCCGCAACCGCTTTTCAATACTTTGCAACACATCGGGGTTAATGTACCAAAGGAGTAGAGCCTCTTCACTTTTTACAATGAGTTTTCACTTTGCAAAATACATTTTCACTTAGCTTAGTGGTGAGGATTTCTTGTATATGTTTGGGTATCCTTTACAAAGTGAATTATCACTTAGCTGCACCACACTATTCCTTTAGTAAATCAATCCAAACCCACATCCAGCAATCTTAAAGAGGAAGTAAACCCTGATGAGTTTACTTCCTCTTTCATTCCCTGTAAAGGCAAAGCATAATGGACTACTATGCATCGCATAGTAGTCCATTATGTGTCACTTACCTGACACAGGAGCCAGCGAAGTCACCGCTGTCCCCTGTAGTTCCGAGCGGCCATCTTCTTGGTGGGTCTCCGTGGGTCTCGCTGCTCCGGCGCTTTAATTCGCCGGAGCAGCGATGACGTCACTCCGGCACATGCGCACGGGAGCCGAGACTCGCGGCATTGCCATCATCGACGATGCCCCACTCAGTGCGCCTGCGCGCCGCTGTCTACGGCGCATGCGCCGTAGATAGCGTTGCCCGTCTTCGGGCAAATATTTCCTAAACCGTATAGGTTTGGGGAGATATTTCTTGGACCTACAGGTAAGCCTTAATCTAGGCTTACCTGTAGGTCAAAGTGGTTTGTAAGGGTTTACAACCACTTTAACTCTTCACTTGATGTCATTGAGTTACACAGAACTGCCTTGTGTCTCCAATTTATTGCTTCTCTTTTATATATATATGCTCTTTAATGGAAGTCTCTCATAATTAAATGATTTATTGGACAACAAGCATTACCTATTGCTGAAGTGGAAACTTTTATCATCAGCCAAGGTAAATAGTGATTTGGTTTGCTTGGGGCATGGAATTGCTTCATTTTACTGCCTTCATCTTTTGATTCTCACAAGTTGAAATCGGCAGATAACAAAGCACACATTAACCCCTTCCCTCCGCTGCCTCCCGGTCCTTGAAGATGTTGTAAATGCTGGTAGGCAGAAGCAGGCATTCAGATCATGTGACCAAGATGATTGGCAGTCACCATGGCCACATGATCGGAAAGCTTCAGATCTGAGGTGCTGTTCACACTAAGCATTCAGACCAGACTAAGCCTTTCCAGTAGGGTTTCTGGCTGCAGTTGTGTGTGCCAAGAGTGTCTGTTACACTTTGTTTCACACAGCCCAAAGCCAGTACTAATAATCCCCCCTCCACACACACAGCCGGGAGAGGAGAGAGGGCTTGATCTACTCCTCTTCCTCCTGTCCCTACCCCTTTGTATCTGCCCACATTCCAATCCCTGGTGCTGTGCCTCAGAAAAGGAAAATAGGGTCCAGAAATTTGAAATCCAGCAGCCTGAGATACATCTGGATAACAGGGGCTAACTGCCAAGGTGACTAAAGTCTCCCCCTTCTCTCTCCTGCCTCAGAATGAGTACACTAAGGTAAATCAGGGTTCTCAGAGAACCCCTTACATCAGAGTTGTCTGTTACACCAGAGGCCACAGTGTTCCTACTCTAACATCAGAGTCCTCTCCATACATCAGAGTTCTCAATGTTCCTTTAAATTGGGGTTAACAGGCTGCTATTGATGTTTTTTTTATCAGTATTTTTCAGTTTGCGCCCCGCCCAAAAAATTTTGAGCACAATTTTCTATTTATATATTATTGAGAATTCAATGAGAGATACTGGACCATTGTTCTGCTTCCTCAGTGTAAGCACTGAAAGTCTGATCCCTATAATTGGTTCAGTTGTGGTGAGATAGTTTAACTTACAGTCTCGGTAGCAGAGACTTGATCCAAAATACATCTTGCACATCATAGAAACCTTTCATCTTAAATGTGTGCAGATCTTAAGGCAGAACTATGGGCAAAACCTTTTTTTTCCATTTTGGATAGAGAAAGGGAGGGTTATAGCCCCTGTCAGTTAATTTTTTTTGGCCATCAGTGTCCAATTGGGCAGATTTCTCTTCACTTCCTATCCCAACAGGAAGAGAGAGGAAATCCCTGCAAATTAATGATAATGGCACACAGGACAAATAGAAAGGATGAATCTGCCTAACGGGGGCCACAGACAGCAATAAAAACTGACAATTGTGCTATACCCTCTCCACTCTGTCCAAAAACTAAAAAAAAAGTTTTGCCTTCAGTTTAACTTTAACAGATGAACATCAGATAGGTCAAAAAATAATAATGGGGGAAGAGTTACTAAACTGGAGAGTGCAAAATGTGGTGCAGTTGTGTATAGAAACCAATCACCTTCCAGGTTTTATTGTCATAACCTAATTGAACAAGCTGACGTTGGAAGCTGATTGGCTACCATGCACACCTGTACCAGATTCTGAGTGCTCTAGTTTTAGTAAATCTTCCCCAGTGTGTCTAGCTCCAGCAGAATACAATACATGTGATAATCGGAGGATAAGACCCCTTTCATACTGGGGCCGTCTGGGCAGCAGTGGTAAAGTGCTGCTCGGTTTAGCGGCGCTTTAAGGCTGTTTAAGTCGCACTTTTTGCCCGCTGGCGGGAGCTTTTAACCCCAATTCCACTGTATACATCGCTCCCAAACTGCCCCAAAAATGCTGCTTGGAGGACTTTTTCTTATGTCCCACAAGTGCACCTCCCCAGTGTGGAAACACTCAGGCTTTCGCACTCGGTCAGCATGGGAGACAGTTTTCAGGTGCTTTACTGCTGCTACTTCTAGTGTTAAAACACTTGAAAACTGCCTCAGTGTGAAAGGGGTCTTAAGCTTAAAGAAGAAGGGTTGGACTAACTACACAGAGCATCCCCTAGCTATGGAGTGAAGTAGGGACAAAATAAATGAAAGGCAAACATACAGACAATGCATGTGATAAAAATGTGGACAAGAAAAGAGTTGGGAATTATGGCAGGGAGCTCTTGCTATTGGTTCATCAAATAAATAAGAGGGTCAGTATGGTGGCCTAAATTTATGGGAGGAGCCCGGGGGGGGTATTTAAGCAGCCCACCAATCCATGCTCCTTGTCGGTTCCAGTGCGCGATTTGTTACATCACCAGGCCAGCTCACTTCAGCTCACTTCATGTTCGTGAGTCTGTTATTCCCAATTACAGTGTGTTGTGGTTGCTTTATTTGTGGTTTTCCATCAAGTCTTGTTCATTGTCACAGGTAGGAATCCTTACTATGTATTCGTATCATGTCCCAATCGTCATTTGTTGTATCCCCCATGTGTGTGTTCAGTTCACGCAGCAGAACTTACGAAACATTCGAGCATGGTTCTTTTTCCAGAAAACCAAAATTGTTTCCATGTGCATCATGATCGGCCCTACACCACACTTCTCCCAATTCATACCGGCTAAGTTGCACACCTGCTACAGTCCGATTCAAACCTAGTTGCACTTCTCACCACTGCAGGTAGGATTCGTTACTATGTTTTTATGTCATATCAATTCCTTGCCATTCATTGTGGCCCCCGTGTCATATGTTCAGTTCCCACAGCGGAACTTACGAATCATACAAACAATGTCCTTATCCCATCTACTTGTTGAAACCAAACTTGTCTTCAGATGCTACACCACGATTCTCTCAGTTCGAACTGGATACGTTGCTCACCAACTACAGTCCAATTCGAACATAGTCGCACTAGCAGCACAACGGTTTCAAATGCTTTGCACACCTATTTACATTGGATAGTGTCTTTTAAACTACCTACCATTTTGCAGTGGCCTACCTCATTTACCCTAGGCATCTACCCCAACTACCATTCTACCAGTGTTGGCTAGTGTTCAAAAATTTTTGAGGGGGGCCGCAAACAAACTGAAAAATATAAAAAAACTCATCAATTGCAGCCTCAGTGTGCCTATCAAATGCAGCCACTGTGCCATCAATTGCAGCCATTGTGCCCATAAAATACAGCTACTGTGCCATCAAATGCAGCCACTGTGCCCCATCAAATACAGCCACTGTGCCCCATCAATTGCAGCCTCACTATGCCCATCAAATGCAGCCACGATGCCATCAATTGCATCCATTGTGCCCATCAAATTCCGCCACTGTGCCATTAAATGCAGACACTGTGCCCCATCAAATACAGCCACTGTGCCCCATAAAATGCAGCCACTTGTACCCATCATATGCAGCCACTTGTGCCCCATCAAGTGCAGCCACTGTGCCATAAATTGCAGCCATTGTGCCCATCATATGCAGCCACTTGTGCCCCATCATATGCAGCCACTTGTGCCCATCATATGCAGCCTCTTGTGCCCCATCAAATGCAGCCACTTGTGCCCATCATATGCAGCCACTTGTGCCCATCATATGCAGCCACTTGTGCCTATCAAATGTAGCCACTTGTGCCCATCATATGCAGCCACTTATGCCCATCATACGCAGCCATTAGTGCCCATTAAATGCCGCCACTTGTTCCCATCAAATGCCGCCATTTGTGCCCCATCAAATGCAACCACTTGTGCCCATCATATGCAGTCACTTGTACCCATCATATGCAGCCACTTGTGCCCCATCAAATGCAGCCTCTTGTGCCCATCAAATGTAGCCTCTTGTGCCCATCATATGCAGCCACTTGTGCCCAGAATATGCACCCATTAGTGCCCATTTAATGCCACCACTTGTTCCCATCAAATGCCGCCATTTGTGCCCCATCAAATGCAGCCACTATGACCCCCGCCCGCAGTCTGGACGGCACTTACCCCATCTTGGTGGCGGGCCAGGGTGCGGGTGATGGCGGCGAACTGTGGGACAAGCAGGCAACAGCTCCTGTGTCCTCCATGTGTCTCTTCTTCCATTCTGCTGAGTGTCCAATAGGGGCGCATGTGCCTTTAGGTGACAGGGTGACATAAGGTGACAATCAGGTGACAGGTATTAGACCTGCGCTTCCTGATTGGTGGCGAGGCGGTTTGGTGTTAGCAAAGCAAATATTACTTTTCTTTCCTAACACACCTGGGTGGACTCCGAGAGCAATGCTATGCTTCACGTGTCCACCTTTTTTGAAGCCTATTAGAGCCGATGGCTCTAATCAGATGCTTAAAAAAAACACCCCACTGCTGTAATCCAAAAAGAGGTCAGATACCTGAATAGGTGGTGGCTACAGCGGCCATGGATAGATTCATGGGTGGCGTGACAAAGGGGGCGACGCCCGTGTGCCCTTAATAGACAAGCCTCCCCTGCATTCTACTACACAACCCGTTTGTGTCATATCCATTTGTTCATCATAGTGCAATTCGAATTCAGTCACATCGATTCGTATTGCTTACACTTTACAAACAATTCGTACCGATTTCACGTTCTACCCTACAATCAATTTGTGTCAGGTCCCTCTTCATACCCATTACAGTCTGATGCGAGTCTAGCTGTCCGCAGTACTACAATACGTATCTAATTCATTTTCTCACACCATAAGTGCACAGCCTCAGCCGCTTAGGGTTACAATTTAGTCCTCCGCATTCAAAATTCTTCTATCTCTTCTTTCTTCACCTGCCAAAGGCCACCTTTGCTACCAGCCACTTGTGACCAGCTGTAACCATGTCTCCTGCAGCACAGACACTTGCAGTCATTACAAACACGTCTACTGCAGCACAGACACTTGCAGTCATTGCAACCACGTCTACTGCAGCACAGACACTTGCAGTCATTGCAACCATGTCTACTGCAACACAGACACTTGCAGTCATTGCAACCAAGTCTACTGCAGCACAGACATTTGCAGTCATTGCAACCACATTTACTGCAGCACAGACACTTGCAGTCATTGCAACTACATCTCCTGCAGCACAGACACTTGTAACCCATTTGCAACAATGTCTCCTGCAGCACAGACACTTGTAACCCATTTGCAACCATGTCTCCTGCAGCACAGACACTGGCAGTCTCTGTAACTACGTTTCCTGCAGCACAGACACTTGCAGTCTCTGTAACTACATCTCCTGCAGCACAGACACTTGCAAACCATTGAGATACTTGCAATCACTGCAACCACGTCTCCAGCAACTCAGACACTCAAAAAAATTTGCATCCACGTATCCTGCAGCACAGACACTTGCAGTCTCTGTAACCACGTCTCCTGCAGCACAGACACTTGCAAATCCTTGAGACACTTGCAACCACCCCAACCACGTCTCCAGCAACCCAGACACTCACAAACTTTTGCAGCCACGTCTCCTGCAGCAGAGACACTTGCAGTCACTGTAACCACATCTCCTTCAGCACAGACACTTGCAAATCATTGAGACACTTGCAAAATTGCATACACATCTCCAGTAGCACAAAACATCTCGTGGCATATACCTATGTGCAAGCCCGCATACAAGCTTAACTTCTTGCAGTCATTGAAAGCACAGTCCAGTGGCACACAATCAGCCCACACAAACATTTAGCAACATTCAGTTGGCCAAACATCTCCAGTGACATGCAAGACACTCATTATTTCTCTGTCACTTCTCCCTTAGGTCAGTCAAGTTCAGGTTCCATCCTGCACCAGGTTGGAAGTTATCTCCCCAGGTAAAAAAACAAAAAACAAAAAGGAAGAACATAGGGCTCACATCTTCATCAGGGTCAATCACGTGACAGGGGTGTAACAGTTTGTTTCAGGTAAAAGGAATATACATGTTAAACTTATGTCACCCTCACCACAGGTTTTCAGGTGGACCAGGGGCATCGGCAGGGGGTGGCTGGGGGGGCTGAGGCCCCCCGAATGTGTCCCACAATAGCCCCGAGTGTCAGCTCTGCAGGGTAAGCGAGAGCGCCGGGACCAATCTGATCCCGAGTGCCGCCAAGCGCCGCCGAGCGTGGCCGAGAGCCAGAGCAGGTCCCGCCTTCTGGAGCCTGCACGTCTATGAATGACGTCCCACTGGTCCAATGCCGGGACAGCGGGACGTGTGACGTCCATCATAGGCGCTGTTGGCTCCAGAAGGCGGTAATTACAAAGAGGCTGCGCGCCACATCCCCGCTTGGCGCTCGGGCGAGCCACTCTCCTCTCCTCCTCGGCTCCTCCTCTGAGGACTGGCTCAGACAGGTCAGTGTATGATGTTAATGTCAGTGTAGGTAGGTCAGTGTGTGTTAATGTCAGTGTAGGTAGGTCAGTGTAGGTAGGTCAGTGTATGTAAATGTCAGTGTAGGTAGGTCACTGTATGTAAATGTCAGTGTATGTAAATGTCAGTGTAGGTAGATCAGTGTATGTAAATGTCAGTGTAGGTAGATCAGTGTATGTAAATGTCAGTGTAGGTAGGTCTGTGTGTGTGTTAATGCCAGTGTAGGTAGGTCAGTGTAGATAAATGTCAGTGTAGGTAGGTCGGTCAGTGTAGGTAGGTCACTACCGTTTAGTGTATGTATATGTCCAGTGTATGTAGGTCAGGCAGGTGAGTGTAGGTAGGTCACTATTGTCAGTGTAGGTAGGTCAGGTAGGTAGGTCACTGCCGTCAGTGTCATGGCCCAGCCAAAAAAAAACTGTGTCGCGTACAACACCCGACCCCCCCCCCCCCCGTTTCTGGCTTGGACTCTGGGCTGAAGCCCCTAGTCCTTTTGCCACCTAGCAACGCCCCTGAGGTGGACCAAGTCTCAATCTATACCAGGTCATCACTACTAGGGTGCCAGTCGGGTGTGTATTTCATGGGTTCTTCTGGCACATTATTCTGCAGCACCCTTTCACTATACATTTACTTCACATAGAGCCATGTCGCAGGCCAGCAGTGATGACTTCACACCCACCCCTCTGTCACCCTTCACGGGCTCAGAGAGCAGCAGCATGCAGTCCCCTAGGGCATGGATCATCTACAAGCTCACAACTGAGCTCAGACACAAGTGCATTCCCTACCCTGCTATGGCCAGGAAGGCAGAGCTCTTCAAGCTCCTCTTCCTGCCGACAGCCACTGTAGGGCCCATCGACCAACAGGCATCCCTGAAGTCCATCTCTGGGGCCATCTCCCAGCTACACTCCATGGTCTCCTCCCTATCCGCAGCAGTTTCTGATGTGTAGACCAGAGTGACAGCACTGGAGGTGCGCCCTCCCACGACCCTCCCTGACCCAGTCGTGTTCTTGGCATCCCCTCCTGCAGGTACACCAGAGACCACCCCTACCATCCTCTCTGCTCACATTGTCTCAGCTGGCCTCAGGAAGGACATCGTGGAGGGCAAGGACATCCCAATCTAGCGTCCCTTCTTTTTTGAGTGCACGACTTGGCTGATAACAGATCATAGGTCTTGGGGCACGTCTCAGTGGTGATCGCGTCAAAAGACCCAAGGCTCAACCATAAGCTAATGGTTACTGAATTTGTTCTGGCCTTCGGGATGTTTAGGGATGTCATTTTCACAGCCACCCCAGCAGGATATAAGAACTGGACTTATATCTCCACACGGTCACAGGTTTTAGGATACACGTACAGAGAGTATGCTTTTTATGACTATCACCAGTCATTTACAGCCAAGGCAGTTCCAGTTCAAGACAGACTGGAGTGTTTCTGACACAGAACTATTTTGTCACCACTTTGCAGGCCTCCTCTCCCCACTCTGTACTATCTGACAGTCTGCTACCCACACAGCGAACTAGTGCTTTCTACCCCCCTTCCACCTCCTGCACCGGTCAGGGCTTGCCAGCCCCCTCTCAATCGCGGCAGCTGGACAAACTAGGATGGCATATCTTTTCAGTAGGATGTGCCACCATATGCAACAATTATAATTATGGCAGATGCTCCCATAACCAGTGCTGGCTACTGCATGTTTGCATAGCATGCCATAAAGCACACCCGAAGGCTACCTATCAACTGAAACAACTGAACAAGTCATGATTAGGCCGGATAGATTGACTAGCCATAGTTCTGGTTTACGGCTTCACAGCAGAGTTCCACACCAGACTCATCACTCTACCCCTCTCTACTCATGAATGCAGGAACCTCCAGTCGGCGGCTACCGAAGAACAGGACATAGACTCGCTGCTAGACGGAACTAGGCAGAGGCTTCATCATCAGCCCCTTTCCACAGTCATCTTTTCCAATCTGGAGAGTCAGCCCTATTGGGCTTGTCAAGGGCAAGT
The DNA here is from genome assembly GCF_037356315.1 of Lithobates pipiens. Classification (NCBI taxonomy): domain Eukaryota; kingdom Metazoa; phylum Chordata; class Amphibia; order Anura; family Ranidae; genus Lithobates; species Lithobates pipiens. Next base: position 46,733,329 of record NW_027507784.1, read on the forward strand.
TCTCCAATAAACTCCGCTTAGTGTATGATTTGTCTGTGCCTTATTCCTCTCACACCCCAAGCCTGAACTGCTTAATTCCTTCTGAGGAATTTTCTCTCAAATACACTTCAGTTGATTTGGCCACCCAGGCCATCACTGAGATAGTTCCCGATGCCTAGCTGTCCAAAGCAGACATCTCAGATGTGTTCAGACCTACTGCATCCCTACTCAACCAACTACTTTACCATTTACCCTGCCAATCAGAGGGCAGCCCATTGTTACCCTTTCCAACCGGCCCCGAGTGGCAGCCAGTTTTATTAGGCACATCAGGATCCTTCTAGTCAGTTTTTGCCTTGACCCCAGTCAGTTCTCGGGACATTCCTTCCAGCTTGGAGCAGCCTCTGCTGCATCCCAGCATGGAGTACCAGACCATTTGATCAAGAAGTTAGGCAGATGGAATTCCGCTCGCTTTGCAACATACATCCCAAATCCTCAGGTGGAAATGGCACAGGCCTTCACAAAGCTGGCTCAATAATCACAGAACTAATAAAGTGTTATTCCCCTATCTGAGTCTTTTTGTCCCCTTTTCTTGGCATACTGACCAGACAACCAAGGCACTCTTCAGGTCTATTTATGTTGTAAGAATTGTTACGTGTTTATGTGATCCATATCTGTCTCGGTCATAGGGCCACAACCATAAATAAGAAGGCCAGTATGGTGGCCTGAATTTATGGGAGGAGCCCAGGGAGTATTTAAGCAGCCCACTCACCCATGCTCCTTCATGGTTTCAGTGCGCAATACCCTCCCTCCCTCCCCTTTTTCAGTGCACTTCTCAGCACATCCTTCTCCATAGTCACCCATGACTTATCTTGGGTATGCACCCTTTTGTTGGCATGATGACCAAGGCACACTTCAGGTCTATTTATGTTGTAAGTCTTGTCGCGTGTTTATGTGATTCATATCTGTCTTGGACATAGGGCAATGACCATAAATATAAGAAACCAGGGGCTGACACAGCCCATCAGGCTCAACCTACATTGAAAATATCACTTGCAAATTGGTTGACACTTTAGGAGTAGCGTCTCACAGAATATGCCGTACTACAAAATAGAAGCTCTCTTCTTCCAAATAATAAAACTAAGTTAAACTGATTTGTTGAGCCTCTAGTAGGGTAAAACCAAATACAGGAACATTGGGCCAGCTCCTACCCCAGTCTCTTCAATGCGTCAGATAGACAACATGGACAGTACAATGTACCACATAACTGAATACACAAGAAGATCATTTAATGAATCATCTGCTAACAAGCTAAGACTCGCTGAATCACTGTGAAATCCATTTGTAGAAATTATTACATTCATATAGTAGTCTTCCTTGTCAATCAATATGTGAATTGTTAGTGTAATCTTTCCTTTTATAGTTTTATACATTTAGTCTTTCAACTAAAGCATGTAAATTGCTTTCCACTCAATATATAAAAGTAAAGAACATACAGTAAATCCCCAAATGTCACCATCATTAAGACTACATTTTAGATGGACATTCTTCCTAAATAGAACTACTAAGCCTTGCTCATAAAATGCAGTTGTTTGTAACATTTAAAATATATGTCTGTATGTTTAGGGGTATGGTGCGCTTTAATACCTGAGCCAGCTGTGGACAGGACTGTAGTGTCATTCCAAGTTGAAACCTGGAGGCAAAAATAGTTTTGTAGAATGGAGCTGTCACTGAAGAATTCACCTCTGGAAGCTGAGCTTCATATTCATTTGCCACTGGGCTTCTGTGTGTTTCATGTTGGAGTTAGTCTTCACCCAGTAAAAAGTATATTTCTAATACCAGATGACACACATCTAGTATTTAACACCATTTTTGCATTTGGTTTAAATTAAATTAAATTTGGTTAAAATTCCCAGTACTGGTGTCCTGGATTCAGATCTGTAGTTAAAGGAGGAGTAAACCCCCATGTATGATTTTTACCTAAAAGCAATCCTATAATAAGGCTTGCCTATAGGTAGTGCAATTACCTCCTAAACATGCACCGTTTAGGAGATATTTACTTTAGATACCGTGTGGGAGTGAGGTCATCACCTACTTGGTCAATCAGATAGCCAAGGCCCGCGAACCTGGAAAGAAGATTGGGTTAAGATGGAAGTGCCTTCAGTGATGACAGCGCACCACTGGAGGGCTTAATTTTCAGGTAAGTCTGTCAAAATGTGCTAGTATTCATTGCAAACAAGCGGAATGTCCCCTTTACTCAAAAGTGGATGTTCCGGTTGTTTGCATCCTCCACCTTCCTCTTAAACCACTTGCCTACTGAGCACTTTCAATCCCTTCCTGCCCAAGCAAGTTTTCAGTTTTTAGTGCTATCACACCTTGAATGACAATTGCGCAGTCACATCGCATACTAGCACATTATGATTTAAACTGTCCAGGGGATGTGGTTTACTACTGCTTTAAAGCAAATATAAACCCAGTTAATAAAATTTCATATAAGCTTTAGCATGTTAATGCAATTTCAAAAGTAGTTTTTTTTTTCTATTTAAATCTGCAACATTCATTTAAATAATACCTGGTGATCTTCCAAGAAAGGTCCTTGTTCAGGCACTTCCTATTATGGTGTGACAACACTTTATCTTCCAGTTGTGCTCCTGTGCTGTCAACCTACCACATGGTGACATCGATTACACAGCTATGGTCTTCGGTTTTCATCATCAGGAAACCTGCCCTGAGAAATGCCAGGTTGCCTTCCCTGGAGTATAAATGTGCTCTGTTTACTACGCAGCAATGGTGTGATGTGCAGTAAAATGCAGCACGTCTGCATTTTTCCTCACTATACTGGATGACACTGCATGGCACTGTACAGCAGCACAATGCACCACCCTGCTGTACAGTGACATGAATGAAGCGTCACTACATGACAATTCAAATAAGGTTTTAACTTGTTCAGATCCGTGCTATAGCTGGCCGTGCAAACCTGGCCACGCCCCCCTGAAGGGGACGCGCGTCGCTCGCTGTGATCACTCACGTGATCGGGTGATCACGGATCCAAGAAAGGGGCTGATCCCAGGCCCCTTACTACGTGATCAGCTGTCAGCCAAGGACAGCTGATCATGGTATGGTAACAGAGGGTCGCTAATCATTTTTTTTTTTCTTCTCACGCTGACAGCGTGTGAAAAAAACAGCTGTTCGCCAACTTCTGTTTGAAGGGACATTGGTCCCAAAGAGGAAGAGCCTCTGTGCCCACCAGTACCACCTGGCAATGCCGGCAATCAGTACCACAAATCAGTGCCCACCAATCAGTGCCCACCAATCAGTGCCAACAGTGCATCAGTGCCACCTATCAGTGCCCACAAGTGCCACCTATCAATGCCCACCAGTGGTGCCAATCAGTGCCTCACCAGTGTCACCTAGCAATGCTGCCTGTCAGTGTCACCTTCCAGTGCTGATCAGTGCCCATTACTGCCACCCATCAGTGCCCATCACTGCCACCCATCAGTGCCCAACAGTGCCAGCTATCAGTGCCACCTATTAGTGCTCTCCAGTGCCCCCTATCAATGCCCTTCATTGCCGTCAATCAGCGCCACCCATCAGTGCCCACCAATTCCACCAATTCCACCTATCAGTGCCCACCAGTGCTGCCTATTAGTGCCCATCAGTGACACCTTATCAGTGCCCATCAGTGTAGCTTATCGGTGCCCACCAGTGCAGACTATCATCAGCGTACATCAATGAAGGAGAAAAATTACCTGTTTGCAAAATTTATTAACAAAATATAAAACGGTTTTGTAACAAAAAATGAAAAACTCAGAGGTGATAAAATACCACCAAAAGAAAGCTCTATTTTTGGGGGGGAAAAAATGAAAAATTGAATTTGGGTACAGTGTTGTATGACTGCGCAATTGTCATTCAAACAGTGACAGCGCTAAAAGCTGAAAATTGGTCTGGGCAGGAGGGGGGCTTAGGTGGCCACTAAGCAAATGGTTAAAAAAGGAAAAAAACACGCATCACACTGCTCCCGCCCAGAACTGGCACACTGTTTTACCATGTAGCCTAGTATGAGAAAGACGGTGACTTCATGAGATCTGAAATGAGATGCAAAAAAAAATAAAAAATGAAAACATTGAAAACTCTATACATTTTAGATGTATGTAAATAAGAACAGTTTACTATAAATAATTTGATATATATACTCACCAGCCACTTTATTAGAAACACCTTGCTAGTACTGGGTTGGACCCCTTCTTGCCTTAATTACATAGTTAGTAAGGTTGAATAAAGACATCAGTGCATCCTGAGTGTCTACAATTGTCCCTATCCCTGTACATTGCACACTCACATCAGTCAGCCCTCAAGGATCCCACAAGGAGCCCACAATCCAAGGTCCCCATTCATATACTAGGGCCAATTATGGACAGAATCCAATTAACTACCAACATGTCTTTGGGGTGTGGGAGGAAACCAGAGTACCCAGAGGAGGCCCATGCAGGCACAGGGAGAACATGCAAACTCCATGTGGTTGGGATTTGAACCAGCAACCCTTTCTACTGCTAGGTGAGAGTGCTAACCACTACACCACTGTGCTGTTCTTTGTGACATAGATTCAGCAAGGTGTTGGAAACATTCCTCTGATGTTTTGGTCCATATTGACATGATAGCATCACGCAGTTGCTGCAGATTTGTCAACTGCACATCCGTGATGCACATCTCCCATTCTACCACATCCCAAAAGTGCTCTATTGGACTGAGATCTGGTGACTGTGGAGGCCACTGGAGTACAGTGAACTCATTGCCATGTTCAAGAAACCAGTGGTGAAATTTGATTTGAGCTTTGTGACATGGTGCATTATCCTGCTTGAAGTAGCCATCAGAAGATGGGTACACTGTAGTCATAAAGGAATGAACATGGTCGCAGCAATACTCAGGTAGGCCATGGCATTTAAACGATGCTCAATTGGTACTAAGGGACCCAAAGTGTGCCAAGAAAATATCTTGACATCTTGCATCCAGTGGTTGAGCACTGTGTTTGTGGTTAATTTACTAAAGGCAAAGGCAAATAGACTGTTACCCTTAGCCTAATAAAGGTAGTGGGTTACTTACAAGTGGACTTACAAGTGGGGAGATTACCACATGTAGCCATTCCTTTATGAAGACAGCAGTGTGCTTAGGTCTTCATCCTTCCACAGGAGATCTCCTGAGAGTCAGCCAGGTGGGCTGGTGAAGAGTTAGCTTGGAGGGCTAGTAAAAGGGGCAGCTGTTGCCAGATAGGTTGGCAGTGCCTGAAGAGGTGGTGCTGGGATCAGTGACCACAGGGAGGAAGTGATGTGAAAGTACAAGCTGTGTCACTTTACTTTTCTACACTCATCCTACCCTATAGTTTGAAGGACAGCAAACTGGCTCTTTGTTTAGGTTTGGAGACCCCTGGCCTAGAGCCTGCCCATACTCTGGTTATACCACCAAGTCAGCTTTGCTACACCTATATTACTTACTTTTACTTCTGTGCAAGGTTACCATAAAACCAACCAACATGGGTTTTGACTTGTTAGGTTAAAGAAAACCTCAGGTCTAAACCAAAAGTTTGTATATGTTCTATTAGCAGAGCATTTGCAAAATGTGGGGAAAAGTAGTAAAACCATGTTGGGTTTTCATTGCTGGAATAAAAAAGGGCTGGCAATTCGAATGCTCTTGAATAAAAGTCCTTTATTGGTTACATGGGTACACGGGTACAGGCTATACTGACGCGTTTTGGCTAAGAAGCCTTCATCAAAGCATACATGTTTGATTTAAAAACTGATATTTATAACAAAGTAAGCACTCCAAATGGGACAGGTGCATCCTGATCAGAAACAAAGTCAATTAAATCAAAGACAATTAAAAACACATGGCGAGATGAAAGGAAGAAGCACAGAAGGCATGTGAATGACATATCATGAACAAATGAAGCATGTTCAAGATCATACAATAAATGTATCAAACAATGTGATTGTGTTAGAAAAAGATTTATGCCCATCCTATCATTCAAGCCATATGGTTTTCTAGCATTGAGAGTATGGATCCACCACACTTCACGTTTGAGCAAAATACGATAAGTGTCACCTCCTCTTTGGAATTTTTTAACCTGTTCAGCACCAAAAAAGGAAAAAGTATCGAGATTACCATGATGAAATTCTAGGAAATGTTTTGACACATTTGACATATTTTTAGCATTGATATTTGTAGTGTCATTCACATGTTCCGAGATTATTATTCTCAAAGAGTACACCCAACTTATTGCAGGCTGCTGGCACTACATTTAATAACATAAACCATCAATTTAGAATTGCAGTTAATATACTGTTTGATGGTATAGGTTTTCTTAGTAGAAAAGGAAAAAAGGAGGTGCTTTTTTTATGTTTATGACATTGTCTGCGGGTATTAAGGCCACACATGTAGGAACCTACACTGGAGAGCCAGGTCTGTGGTTTGTTTGGCTTCTGAGAGCAAAACAGAGTGGGTGACAGCATGCTACCCAGACTGGGGGTCCTTCTACTAGAAAAATGACAACCCTCCTGGGTGGCACTGCACAGATCCTTGTCAGCATATAGGATGGGAAGATGTTCTTTGAGAATCACAACTATTTTGTTGTATTCTAAAGAAAATGTTGATAAGTGATGAATTCACCAGTAGGCAAAGACTTAATGGTATGACTGGGGTGACAGCTATCAGCCAGTAAAAGGGAATTCCCTGCACAGGGCTTCCTAAAAGTTCTGGAAGTCACTGTGTTACTATCTAAATGCCCCATCAAGGTAAAATCCAACAAGTATATTTGGGTTGGGTGGTGCACACAGGTGAACTCCAAATTTAAAGAATTAGTATTAATATATTTCTTAAAGTCACCAATGGCGTCACCCGATCCATGCCATACTATAATCAGGTCATCAATGAAACGACCATACCAGGCGATATTGGTTTTAAATGGATTACCGTGGGCAAATAAAGATAGATTCTTCCCACCAGCCCATGTAGAGATTCGCTAAAGAGGGGGAAAATTTGGACTCTGAAGGTAGTACCGTTCATCGAACATGAAGAAGTTGTGTGTCAGGATGAGTTCTACTGCTCCACAAATGAACTCACGTACATTAGGACTGTAAATATTGTAACATGAAAGATGGTGTTTGATGGCTGTCAGTGCTAGGGAGTGTATGCAGGAATACAAAGATCTAACATAGTGATCCAGATACATTCTGTAGACCAAAATATTTCCTGCATGTGGGCTAACAAATGTCCAGTATATTTTATAAACCCAGGTATACGAATAACAAGCGGTTGGAGAAATTGATCAACCCATTCTCCTAATTTCTCCAATAGTGATCCTTTGCTGGCAACTATTGGACGGTCCACTGGATTGTCTTGCTTGTGTATTTTGGGGAGATGGTGAAAAACCGGAGTAATGGGATGTGTGACCATGAGATAATCTACAGTTTTTTGATCTAGAAAACCCATCTTCTTCCTTCATCTAATTTTGTGACAATTTTTGCTGGATGGGTGGTGTAGGATCAGAACTGAGGAGGCGATATGTAGTGTGATCTTCCAACTGTCTTATGCCGCGTACAGGCGACCGGACTTTTCGAGGGACTAGGTCCGACAGACTTTCGATGGAGTTCTGACAGAGTTGTGACGGACTTTCCGAATGAACGGACTTGGCCACACACAATCACACCAAAGTTCGACGGATTCGAACGTGATGACGTACGACCGGACTAGAATAAGGAAGTTCATAGCCAGTAGCCAATAGCTGCCCTAGCGTCCGTTTTTGTCCGTCGGACTAGCATACACACGAGCGGATTTCTCGGTAGGAACTGGGTCCGGCGGATTTCCGGCGGAAAAATTTGAAACATGTTCCATTTCTAAAGTCTGTCGGATTTTTACAAATCTAAAGTCCGCTGCAGCCCACACACGATCGAATGGTCTGCCGGAATTGTTCCGTCGGACCTTTGATGTCGAAAAGTCAGCTCGTGTATACGGGGCATAAGTGCTTCCTGTTTATAACTAGCAGTATCTAAGATCAATACAGTACCCTCCTTATCTGCCTGGCGAATCATTAAGTCAGATTTAATTTTAAAGGCATTTAGGGCTATGGTTTCTTGCTTAGTCAGATTAATTTTATTTCTATTATTGTGTTGTTGACATGATTCTTGCAATTTAACCAATTCCGATCCCACAATATTCTGAAACGAATCCACAATGTATTTTCTGTTTTGAATAAGGTAAAAATATTTATTCCTCATATTAATGCTTGATTTCTGTATCCCAAAAGATCCTCCCTCTGATTCTGCTTGTAAGTTCTCCAATGCAGACCTTGCTACTAGATAAACAAATCTGAAGGAGGTAGTCTCATTTTGAACATTATGACACACTGTAGATTAGCTATCAGAAGGTATATCCTTGAAATGTTTCCTAAGCATTACATTTCTTACAAAACGATTGACATCCAGTATAGCGGAAAAAAGACAGAAATGTGTACTGGGGAGCAAAGACAAGCCCTTAGACAAAACAGAAAGTTTGTGCTGGAATAGTTCAATGCCTGACAAGTTCAATACATTCTTAGAAAAGTCAGTACCTAGTTCTGTAGTTTCTTGGCTTTCCTTGGATATCTTCTGTAGCCTGTAGTTTTCATTGCTGTCCATGACCCCATTGGCGATATTTACCCCTCTGTTGGTCCCAATGATCATTTTCTCCAGTACAGAAAGTGATGGGAAATCGAATATTATTGAATTGTCATAAGAACAAAAAGTGAGAGAAAATGTCCCTTTTTAACCACTTAAGCCCCGGACCATTTTTCAGCTAAAGGACCAAGTTCCTTTTTGCGATTCGGCACTGCGTCACTTTACCTGACAATTGCGCGGTCGTGCGACGTGGCTCCGAAACAAAATTGACGTCCTTTTTTTCCCATAAATAGAGCTTTCTTTTGGTGCTATTTGATCACCCCTGCAATTTTAATTTTTTGCGCAATCAACAAAAAAGAGCGACAATTTTGAAAAAAAACATTATTTTTTACATTTTGCTATAATAAATATCCCCCAAAAATATATAAAAAAAAGTATTTTCCTCAGTTTAGGCCAATACGTATTCTTCTACATATTTTTGGTTAAAAAAATCGCAATAAGCGTTTATTGATTGGTTTGCGCAAAAGTTATAGCGTCTACAAAATAAGGGATCATTTTATGGCATTTTTATTAATAATTCATTTTTTACTAGTAATGGTGGCGATCAGCGATTTTTATTGTGACTGGGACATTATGGCGGACACGGCAGACAATTTTGACACATTTTTGGGACCATTGTCATTAATACAGCAATCAGTGCAATTAAAAATGTCTTCTTCAATTTAAATGTCACTGGCAGTGAAGGGGTTAACCACTAGGGGGCAGTGTAGGGGTTAAGTGTGTGGTGTGTTTTTTTTAACTGTAGGGGGCGTGGCATGGCATCTGACATCACTGATCGTCTTTCCCTATAACAGGGAACAGACGATCAGTGGCAGCCTCAGTAGGAAGCACGAGGAGAGGTTTGTTTACACTTACCTCTCCTCGTTCTTCAGCTCTGTGACCCGATCGCGGGACACCGGTGGTGATCGGGTCTGCGGGTCCCACAGCCACGGTCACGGAGCTCACGACCCACAGCTGGGCATTACCTGTACGTGCAGCGCCATTCTGCCGACGTATATTGGCATGAGGTGGTCCTTAAATGGTTAAGGGCTTGTTTACACTTACAATTGAGGGGGTGTAAAAACATGCAGCTGAGTTACGTTTTCACTTCAACAAAAGCTTGTGAGGTGGGGCCCCCCATGGATTGGACTTGTTTTTCCAGCACATCCCATAGCTCAATTGGACTGTGATCTGCAGATCGGCAAATTTCAAGGCCAAGTCAACACCCTAAAAAAAACTTCTTTCATTGCTCTGTGCTCCATTTCTGATGCTCTGGTGTCCATTGTAGGCACTTTTGACTGTCGACACAGGTCAGCATGGGCATCCTGACCAGTCTGTTTATGCAGTCCAATACACAACAAACCACAATGTACTGTGTGTTCTGACACATTTCTGTCAGAACCAGCATTATCTTTTTCAGCAATTTGACTTAAAGTAGCTCTTCTATTGGATCGGAGTACATGGGCCAGCCTTCACTCCCAATGTGCATCAATGAGCCTTAGCTGCGCATGTCCTTGTTGTCGGTTTGCCAATTTTCCTTCCTTGGACCACTTTTGGTAGGCCCTGACCACTGCAGACCAGGAATTTCCCACAGGAGCTGCAGTTTTGGAGTTGCTCTGACCCAGTCATCTAACCATTACAAATTCACTCAAATATTCATGCTTGCCCATTTTTTCTACTTTCAAACAAATCAACTTCAGGGACAATATGTTCACTTGCTGCCTAATACTGTATATCTCACCCATTTTCAGGTGCCATTGTCATGAGATAATCAAGGACACTCTCTTTAACCGGTCAGTGGTCATAATATTATAGCTAATTGGTGTATTTTAGACATTAAAATACTACAGTATATAGCATACAATATTCTGTATGTGTGTAGGCAGGTGCAGTTAGATATTTTGCCACTAGGCAGAATAGTGTCTGGTACAGCAGGTAGTGAAACCAGGTGTTAGGCCACTTTTAGTTAAAGACCTTCCACTGGGATGTCAGGTGTGAGTCAGTACCCATATATAAGCCAGGTGAGGAGGGGCACACAGGCACGTGGTGCATGGTTTGTGGGAGCTAAATACAGCCAGCATGGGTAGGCCCTGGGGAGGTCAGGTGGTGGGATGGAGTGGGACTATACATAGGAGGAGTTGGCTGTAATTATTCTGTCTTTTATGGAGTTGGGGGCTAGGGTGGATTGTAAGATCTGGAGATCCCTGTGTGAGGCTTCTGGCCTGGAGTGTTCCAAGGAGATATGTACCTAGCAAAGAGGTAACTACAGAGAGCACAGTCCTGTAAGTACTGATGATCCTGGGCAGAGGAAAGGAATATGGGTGCTAAAATGCTGCATGTACTGTCACTTGTAACTACTGCAGATCATCCACCGAATGTTATTGACTGTGTAATGTCGAGCGACTCCGGAATGTACCGTATGTTCTTGTGATGTGACTGTATTGCTGTCTCCTGAACACAACCAATAAAGTGCAGCAAACTATTTCTTGTGTGGACATTCCATCCTTGAGGATGTAAAGGTCTATGGCCGGGAATGTTGTGTGGGGGCCTGTGCCAAGGAGCAGGGCACAAGATGACGGAGGGTTTGGCCTCAGCAGGAGGGACAGTGTTTTAGTCCGGCTGGAGCAGGGGTAGGGACTTTGGTGCCAAATTCAGCCAACTACGAAGCCCATTCTTACATGTGCTTCAACTGTGAATTTAGCTATCTGTCTATAGTACAGAATTGGTAATATTTACATCAAAAGGTGCTATATATGTAATACTTTTGTATTGCCAAAAAATAATATGGTATAGGCTGGAGTTTTCAATGTCATTTGCTGTCTAGTTTGTAGCTACTGTATATATTTTAGCTTTGCAGCCCCGATGTGACCAACTAGAAATGGTATGGTCCAGTGCTCTCCTCCTATCAATGCTCGTGCTGCCTCCACCAATGTTTCCATAAAATTGGCAGTCACAGTACAATCACATTAGGGAGACAATCACCGGAGGAACTGCGTGCAGCTGCTTCTTCACATTTGTGTTGTTATTTATAGTTTTATGCAAAAGTTGCCCCTTTAATTTCCATGCAAAAAAAAAGGCTGTAAAATGAGGATGGGGATGAGATATAAACTGGTCTTCAGAATAAAGCTTCCCTACACAAGATTAGAATCAAAATACTTATAAGGCTATTAAAATAGCTGACATTTTTAGCCTTCCAAAGCATACAGCATAAAATATATATATTAACTCTTCCCCATCTCCTTATGAAATATTCTGCATTAAACACACATCAAACAGAATATTATGCTGCCTATACAGACCAGGTGAACATTTTTTACATTCCTACTTTGAACCTCCCTCGTGTGCTAAAAAGAAAGTCTGAAGGATACATATTTTTGTATCATGCATGCTCCAACTCTATTAAATAAACAGCAAATGAAACAGGCAGTTGTATGGACAGCTCTGTTTACTCATTGTGATGAAAATAACTATAGCAAATTTTTGCCTTAAAGTGTTACTAAAACCACAACAGTAAAATCATTCTGTATTATGCTGTAAAGCATGCTTGTTATACTCACTGTGGAACCTAAGAGATTAATCCTCCGCCTTGTGTAAAAAGGCCACTTGAGCCTGTCTTTTCTGATCATCCCCTTCTTCCATTGTCCCCAATCCATCTGCTGATAGCACAGAGCCTTTGGAGTCACTCTGCACATGATCAGTTTGTGTGTATTGCTAGAGAGTTTTTTTAATTCTTGGGAGGGTGCATGCGATCGGCACAGGGCCAATCAGCACTGTCCAGACAGAGGGTCAGGAGTCATGCAGCCTCATAAGACTATCAGAGAAGAATGAAAATGCCTACAAGCTTTAGCAGGACACGATAGAAGTCACAAGACTGCTATATACTGCTGATTTAGTAACACTTCTTTAGTAAAACTTTAACTAGTTCACCTTTTGAGAAAAAAATGAAAAAGGTGAACTAACAGCATACACCCTCCACACCCCTTCCATCCAGTCCACACTGTACTTACCTCCATGGGTGATAAATTGTCAGTGCCCATAGAGCCTCTTCTTTTTGCAGCATCCCTGGAAGCCCTGCATTATGGTGATACTGAAGTCTCCTAAAAATAACAAACATGTCATACTTACCAGCTCTGTGCAGTGGTTTTGCACAGAGCAGCCCAGATCCTCCTCTTTTCGGGTCCCTCGCTGGCGCTCCTGGCCCCTCCATCCTGCCAAGTGCCCTCACAGCAAGGAGCTTGCTATGGGGGCATCCGAACCAAACCATTGCTCTGTGTGTCCATTCAGACATGAAGCTACGGCTCAGCCCCATCTCTCCGATCATTGGCTCACTGACTTTGACAACAGTGAAAGCCACTGGCGCCGGCTGCTGTGTCTTAGCCAATCAGGTGGGAGAGTCCTAAACTGCTAAATCTCTTGTGCAACATCGCTGGATTGAGATGGGCTCAGGTAAGTATTAGGAGGGCTGAGGGGGGCTGCTGCACACAAAAAATGCACAGAATACATGAAGATAAAAAAAAAAAAAAACTTCTACCTTTAGAACCACTTTAAGAAGAGGTAGAAGAGCAGGGATTTCAAATCCCCAGACCGCTACACCCTAGGTAACTACATTGGGGATCAGAGGGGAGGGGCATGGAGTGTGTATGTTATTAGATTCCCTTTTCATTCTTTCTGAAAAGGTGAAATAAAGCAGACCATAGATGATGATTCACTCAACAACAGTCATTGATGATGGGGGAATGCCTCCTGGAGTGCTATTGTGTTCTGCCAGCAGGTTGGGGGTCAAAGGGAGCTTTTTAATTATTTTTTTAGATGTCCTTATCTGAAAACCAGCAGTGAAAAATTCTCCTTAATTCTCTTTGTTTGTAAGGGGGCTGGGGAGCTGTGTTTGCCTTTATTGTTCCTGTTTGTACTGAGCTGATAGATCTCATCATCAGTTGTAAACTTAACTCAACCTTTGTCTGTCCTAACAAAGGCTTAAAAAATCTTGAAGCGAATAACAAAATAAATGCATTCTATTTGTCTGTCAGTCTGTCATGACACCTTTTCCTTAAAAAAAAAAAAGAAAAAGTAAGGAATAAAAAAAATATATATATATATTATTTAAAAAAGGTATTCTCTGTGAATTGGAACACTTATGCCGCATACACATCACCGGACTTTTCGACGGACTTGGTCCGGCAGACAATCCGACGAACTCTGCAGCCGAGGTCCGCCGGACTTTCAAACGAACGGACTTGGCCACACAAGATCACTCCAAAAGTCAGACAGATTCAAACGTGATGACGTAGAATAAGGAAGTTCATAGCCAGTAGCCAATAGCTGCCCTAGCGTCGGTTTTAGTCCATTGGACTAGCACACAGACGACCGGATTTTTAGACCGGACTTGAGTCCATCGGAAAGGTTTGAAGCAAGTTTTATTTCTAGGTCCGCCGGACTTTTGGGAAGAAAAAGTCAGTTGGAGCCCACACATGATCTAATTGTCCGATGGATTCCAGTCTGCCGGACCAAGTCTATCGAAAAGTCTTGTCGTTTGTACGCGGCATTAACAAACATATAGTGGAGTTGGGCATTTTTAGCCCAAAAATTCAGGTTGGATACTGTAGATCCGATGATTATATCCTTATCTTTTTTGCTGTTTAATCAACTGTAACACCTGTCTCATTGGCTTGTAGCACATTTGTGCTTGTAGCATTTGATGATTCACATACATTTAAGGCATCGGTAATAGAAAAGAATACTTTCAGCTACTGTGGCTAGCATTACACATTGTGGTTTACACGTTGGTGGTTTTGGTCTGCCTATATATTTTTCTAATTACCTTTCTAAATGCTTTCTTATATATTGCCTGTAACCACAACAGACTGTAGCAGACAGTTTTTTTTTTTTAATAGTAATTATGATGGAAGCCACAATAATAAAAGATTATATTGGAAACAGGGTAGGCATCTACAGTAAAACCTTGGTTTGAGAGTAACTTGGTTTGAGGGCGTTTTGCAAGACAAGCAACATTTTTAAATACATTTTGACTTGATATACAAGCGATGTCTTGATATACAAGTAGCGTCATGTCACAACTGAGTGTAAAAGAGAAGAGAGGCGCCTCTAAGTGCAGCGTCATGGTTACATTTAATAAAGGTACAACATTTAGAAACTCACATGGTTGATGATTAAAAGAGGCACATCTAAGTATGCAGGCTTCTGGGGTTAGGCCTCTTTCAGACGAACGATCCGTTTAGGTCTGCCTGTTAGTTTTTTAGGCGGACCTGAACGGATGCTCCATAGACCTCTATGGAGCGTTGGAAATCAGTGGTACTTTTTCATCCATCTGTGGATCGGGTGACAACCTCATCCGATCCCCCATAGGGGAGAGTGGAGCTCTGACAGGTCCGTCCCTGCACAGTGAGCAGGATCTGTTATCTTCCTGCTCAGAGGAGATCGACAGAGCAATCCTCACTGAGCAAGCGGATGTTCACGGGGCGGATCATCACGGATCCACCCCGCGTGAAAGAGGCCTAAAGCTGTCCACGCACCGCCATGCTCCGCACTGCCATCAACGTCATCCCTTCTACACTGCACACCACGAGTGGTTCAAGCCTCGCTTTTAGATCGCTCTACTGCAGGGTAGTCTTTCCGGTCATGATTGCAGACTGACAGCGATGCGGAGGATGATCTATGTGGTCAGCTTTACTCCGGATGCCTGCATACTTAGATGTGCCTCTTTTAATCAACCATGTGAGTTGCTATATGTTGTACCTTCATTAAATGTAACCATATTGCTACACTAATGCCACGTACACACGAGCGGACTTTTCGAGGGATTAAGTCCGACAGACTTCCGAAGGAGTTCTGCCGGAGTTCTGCCGGAGTTCCGACCGAGTTCTGACGGACTTTTCGAATGAGCGGACTTGGCCACACACAATCACACCAAACTCCGATGGATTCGAACGTGATGACGTACGACTGGACTCGAATAAGGAAGTTCATAGCCAGTAGCCAATAGCTGCCCTAGCGTCGGTTTTAGTCCGTCGGAATAGCATACACACGAGCAAATTTTTCGGTAGGAGTTCCGTCGGAAAAATTTGAAGCATGTTCCATTTTCTAAAGTCTGTCAGACTTTTGCGAATCCAAAGTCCGTTGCAGCCCACACACGATCGAATAGTCTGCCGGAATCATTCCGTCAGACTTTGGATGTTGAAAAGTCCGCTCGTGTGTACGGGGCTTTAGAGACGCCTCTCTTCTCTTTTATACTCTGTAGCTCCTGCTGCATTTTGCTTCTAATCCCCTTGTGGAGGCTTCCATTTGAAGATGGACATTTTATGGTTACACAACATATCACATTGCTATAATCTTTTTATATGGACTATAAACTGAAGGACGTATGAATAAACGATGGTGCAACGAGTCATTCGAGTTTCCATTATTTCTTATGGGGAAATTTGCTTTGATATACAAGTGCTTTGGATTACAAGCATGTTTCTGGAACTAATTATGCTCGCAATCCAAGGTTTTACTGTATTGTGATTTTTCTGGTGACTCCCTGACCCAAATAAAAGCTTATGTTAAATTGTACACACGTCAAATGCAGTAAAGTCTGAAGTGAATCACAATTGGATTGACTTGCGTTTGAGTTGCTTTGATCTGTCTTTAACTTGTACAATGAGTTGCATCAAGCATTTCAGATGTATTGAGCTGTTTTAGTTTGCTATTGTATGGGATAGAAACCCCAACTGCTACCCCCTTGAGCTGCAGAGGCAACGCCTGGGGATGTACACATGCCAGGACTGCGATGCATTGCTTCGCGACTGCAGCAAGAATAATATCCTGTTGTTTTCGGTGGGTGTAGTGCCCGACAAACACAAAATTGACTGGTACCCCATATCCTTTCTTGATCCCCTATTTTAGCCATGAACTCAGCCCTCAGTGAAATTCTAGCCTGTCCTTGCCTTTGGAGGTGTCTTCCTGCCTCTGGGGTGTCAGAGCCTTTGGGGCACTAAACTTAGAAACCCAGCGATTACCACACTGGGCCTAAAATAAGGTATTAAGGAAAACATAAAGTTTCTACTTAGAAATCTCAATAGTATGTTGGGGACGAAGGGAAGGATACACCAGAGAGGCAAGTAATAGGCTGATCAAACGTCAGCTTTAGTAAGCAAGTTGGGTTTTTAAGAGAATGGTATATTACAAACTCTGTATTTACACATTTAATTTCTCTGCAGATCATGTCATCCTTTACTGGACCCTACCCTGGAGATATGCTTCCCAGGTGTAAATCTGTC
The DNA here is from genome assembly GCF_037356315.1 of Lithobates pipiens. Classification (NCBI taxonomy): domain Eukaryota; kingdom Metazoa; phylum Chordata; class Amphibia; order Anura; family Ranidae; genus Lithobates; species Lithobates pipiens. The sequence goes on from NW_027507784.1 coordinate 46,750,265, forward strand.
TATATAATTTAGTTGGGCCTGAGTAATTTTGTAGTTAAACATGTACAGCACATGGCTGCTTCCTGGCCAGAATTTGAACTATGTGAAATGCCTCTATACACCTCAAGACTTGTACTTAGCGGATATTCTACCATGCTCATTAGCTGAAATTTTACTTTCGCTCATCCTTCAGCATTCAAATAAATAGCACATGTTACAATATATTGTTTGGAGATTATATGTCATTAAATTCAGACTATGAGAAACTCTCATTGTGTGCATAATCACAAAGTCACACATAACGGGCTGCATTGCAGTCTATCTGCTCAGCGAGGTATCTTTTGATCCCTGCTGAACAGGTGGATGACATGACACGTATGTGTCAGCTCTGCTTATGCAGAGGGTACACAGACACAGTTCGCTGTCCTTTATGGTGGTCGAATGTAAACGGACCACATGTCTGTTTACATCCGACTGTCATTCGATCCAATCTGCCAGATGGATGGGGAACGCATCCTAATCTGTGTGTTTTTAGCAGACAGGATCAGATCGGATGTTGGTGGGCATCAGACAAAATAAAAATGTAGGTTTTACAAAGACAGTCTCCAAGGGTTAAATTCTTTTAGAGGCATGTAGACCCTGCAGCTTTCCTCATTAGAAAAAGCACCAGCTTATTATAACCCCCATTGAGAACCAGTCTGCAAACAGTCTGGTGAACCAAATAGCTATTTCTTTGCAGCAACAAAAAGTAGGAGTCTGTTACCAAGTTTGTGAAAATGCTTCCAATGTACATAGGTCACCCAGAGGAGATTTTTTTTTTTCAAATTCAGCAACTTGTGGAGAGGCGCAGCGTGGTGCGGATGTCTCACTCACCAGAGATCCTGGCTGCTCAATTAAGTGCAGCAATAACGCCTGTATCCATATCCTCCCAGAATTGTTAGAACTTCTTTAGGATACAAAACTCTGGATATAGCATGGGAAGAAAGGAAGACCATATAGTGTAATACTGTTTATAATAACCACAAGTATCGCAGCCGTGCATGCAGTGTCACTCACAACAAGCAGAAAATTGAGACAAGTGAAAACAACTGTGGGGACCGTCACCACACCAACCTCCACCCACAGGCAGTGCGCACTCACTGTCACATGTGCTGCCAAATCACTGAGCAGCAACAAGGCCAATGCAAATAGCAATGTGGGTATGACTGAGATCCTTCCAATAGCAATGCAGGTATCACTGAGATCTTTCTGAAGGCAATGTGGGTATCACTAATGTCCTTACATTATTCTCCAGGGGGCACAACTTGACTCACATCTATCACATGTCATAAACCATAGACAAAAAAGTGCCATATAGTGTAATATTTATTAAAAAACTGACAAGTACAAATGCAGCAAGAGACTCATAAAACCATAAATAAACAAACTCAACAAAATGTAGATAAAACCATAAAGGCAAGACATCCAACGATAGGGCACAATACCTCCCACTGACACCAACGATGGGGCGCAATTTCTTCCAATGACACCAATAATGGGATATAATTCCTCTCAATGACACCAACAATGGGGCCCAATGACACCAATGATGGGATACAATTCCTCTTAATGACACCACCAAGTGACACCAATGATGGGGCACAATTTCTCCCACTGAACATCAACAATGGGGTCCAGTGACACCAATGGGACACAATTCCTCCTAATGACATCCACAATGAGGCACAACTCCTTCCACTGACACCAAAGATGGAGCAATGTTTTTTCCCACTGATGTCGGGACCTTTTCTGCTCCTGATGGCCTCAGTCCAGCTCCTCTAAAAGACAGTTAACATGGCCCTTTGTTTAGAAAGTTTGTAGACCCCTATACTACATCACTCTGTTTACCAAATACAAGTGTACCCAGATTTATAGAATACTGTTAAAGCTACACCACATTATGACTGTAACACACTGTAATGGTGTATGTACTTTTTAAAAAGTCCCTGTTTCTTCTGTATGTAGTGCCGGTACTCCTAACTGGTATGCGCTATATGTTAAATTTAGTTTTTTGCCCAAAACTGTAATGAGTTTTGGGACTTATTGTACTAAATTGTACTTTGGCATCAGTTTATGGCTGTATAGAAGTTCTGCCTGGTCATAGGTGGGGTTGTACACCTGTGAGAGGCTATAGAACACAGTCTGGTTGGATGCATTGGGTACCAATCTCTGTCTCGGAACCAATCAGTGGGACTCCCACTGAAATGATCTGTCACTGAAATCCTACCAGTTTTTAGGCATCTACAAACATAAATAGCGCAGCTAAACCTAATTAGTGAAATAAATGTCCATAAATAATAAGCAATCTAAGGATGAACTCCATGAATCAATCACCAATGTGCATTAAGTGCTATAATATTCTTTATAAACCAACACCCATTGTGCCAAACGCCTCCACCACAATTGTGAGTGATCACTCACCTCCAGAATATGACCACTGAGTCAACTATAGGTCAAATGCTCTTTAACCTTTCAAGGGTTAATCTCCAAATAGTATGGTGTTCTCCTCTGCTCGGAAGTTTGGACATACAGGGACATCCATGAAAGATAAAGAAACAGCAAATAATGTTCTCTATTTAAAATGTATTTATTGCCAACAAAATGACACTAACAAAACACTTGATATTATATGCACATTGCTGTTTGGTGAAATGACCACGGGATGATGTCATAAACGTGGCTCTGCCCCTATACATGTTATGTCCTGGGCAAGACTTCATCAGTAGGAAAACACTTGATAAGATGACCACAGGATGACGTCTGGGATGGGGGGGGGGGGGGGGGGGGGTGGAGCAGCATTTATGTGACGCCATCCTGCAGCCATCTTACCAATCGGCAATGTGCCTATAATATCGAGTGTTTGCCCTAGCATTGTTTTGTATGTGCCATTTTGTTCTTAGCAGCAATAGATATATTTTAATTAGAGAGCACTATTTGATGTTTCTTTATCTTCCATTGATGCCCTTGTATGTCTGAGCAGAGGAGAACAACACGATATTTGGAGATTATCCCTTGAAAGGGTAAAGCACATTTAACCTACTGTTGGCTCAGTGGTCACACCCTGAAGGTGAGCGGCACCTCACTATTGTGATGGAGGCGTTTAGCACAATGGGTGTTGGTTTATGAAAAACATTTTAATGCCGCGTACACACGAGCGGACTTTTCGACATGAAAGGTCCGACGGAACAATTCCGGCAGACCATTCGATCGTGTGTGAGCTGCAGCGGACTTTAGATTTGTAAAAATCCGACAGACTTTAGAAATGGAACATGTTTCAAATTTTTCCGCTGGAACTCCGCCGGACCCAGTTCCTACCGAGAAATCCGCTCGTGTGTATGCAAGTCCGACGGACAAAAACCGACGCTAGGGCAGCTATTGGCTACTGGCTATGAACTTCCTTATTCTAGTCCGGTCGTACGTCATCACGTTCGAATCCGTCGGACTTTGGTGTGATTGTGTGTGGCCAAGTCCGTTCATTCAGAAAGTCCGTCACAACTCTGTCAGAACTCCATCAGAACTCCGTCGAAAGTCTGTCGGACCTAGTCCCTCGAAAAGTCCGGTCGTCTGTACGCAGCATAAGACAGTTGGAAGATCACACTACATATCGCCTCCTCCTCGGTTCTGATCCTACACCACCCATCCAGCAAAAATTGTCACAAAATTAGATGAAGGAAGAAGATGGGTTTTCTAGATCAAAAAACTGTAGATTATCTCATGGTCACACATCCCATTACTCCGGTTTTTCACCATCTCCCCAAAATACACAAGCAAGACAATCCAGTGGACCGTCCAATAGTTGCCAGCATAGGATCACTATTGGAGAAATTAGGAGAATGGGTTGATCAATTTCTCCAACCGCTTGTTATTCGTATACCTGGGTTTATAAAGTATACTGGACATTTGTTAGCCCACATGCAGGAAATATTTTGGTCTACAGAATGTATCTGGATCACTATGTTAGATCTTTGTATTCTTGCATACACTCCCTAGCACTGACAGCCATCAAACACCATCTTTCATGTTACAGTATTTACAGTCCTAATGTACGTGAGTTCATTTGTGGAGCAGTAGAACTCATCCTGACACACAACTTCTTCATGTTCGATGAACGGTACTACCCTGAGAGCCAAAATTTTCCCCCTCTTTAGCGAATCTCTACATGGGCTGGTGGGAAGAATCTATCTTTATTTGCCCACGGTAATCCATTTAAATCCAATATCGCCTGGTATGGTCGTTTCATTGATGACCTGATTATAGCATGGCATGGATCGGGTGATGCCATTGGTGACTTTAAGAAATATATTAATACTAATTCTTTAAATTTGGAGTTCACCTGTGTGCACCACCCAACCCAAATATACTTGTTGGATTTGACCTTGATGGGGCATTTAGATAGCAACATAGTGACTTCCAGAACTTTTACTAAGCCCTGTGCAGGGAATTTCCTTTTACAAGTCCGTTCACTCGGAAAGTCCGTCAGAACTCAGTCGAAAGTCTGTCGGACCTAGTCCCTCGAAAAGTCCAGTCGTGTGTACGCGGCATTACACTTGATGCACGTTGGGGATTGGACTTTTTTTTAGCATTCATCCTTGTATTGTGCTTGATTTATGGACATTTATTTCATTAATTAAGTTGCGCTGCACTATTTATGTTTGTAGAACACAGTTGAAGGTATTGCGAAATTGCCTTGAAGTGTTTTAGCTTTTGCAACCTTTTTTATTGTTTTGTTTTTATGTATATACATTTTTTACATTCATATATATATATATATATATATATATATATATATATATATATATATATATACACACACAATATCACACAAAGTTAGTACACCCCTTACATTTTTGTAAATATTTTATTATATCTTTTCATGTGACAACACTTAAGAAATTACACTTTGCTACAATGTAGTGTAAGTGTACAGCTTGTATAACAGTGTAAATTTGCTGTCTAAATAACTCAACACACAGCCATTAATGTCTAAACCGCTGGCAACAAAAGTGAGTACACCCCTAAGTGGAAATGTCTAAATTGGGCCCAATTAGACATTTTTCCTCCCCCAGTGTCATGTGACTCGTTAGTGTTACAAGGTCTTAGGTGTGACTGGGAGCAGGTGTTTTAAATTTGGTGTTATCTCTTTCGCTCTCTCACTGGTCACTGGATGTTCAACATGGCACCTCATGGCAAAGAACTCTCTGAGAATCTGAAAAAAATAATTTTTACTCTACATAAAGATGGCCTAGACCAGTGATGGCGAACCTTGGCACCCCAGATGTTTTGGAACTACATTTCCCATGATGCTCATACCTTCTGCAGTGTAGTTGAGCATCATGGGAAATGTAGTTTCAAAACATCTGGGGTGCCAAGGTTCGCCATCACTGGCCTAGACTATAAGAAGATTCCCAAAACCCTGAAACTGAGCTGCAGCAAGGTGGCCAAGTCCATACAGCTTTTTAACAGGACAGGTTCCACTCAGAACAGGCATCACTATGGTCGACCAAAGAGGTTCAGTGCACGTGTTCAGCGTCATATCCAGAGATTTTCTTTGGGAATTTGACATATAAGTGCTGCCAGCATTGCTGCAGAGGTTGAAGGGGTGGGGGTCAGCCTGTCAGTGCTCAGACCACATGCTGCACACTGCATCATATTGGTATGCATGGCTGTCATCCCAGAAGGAAACCTCTTCTAAAGTTGATGCACAAGAAAGCCTGCAAACAGTTTGCTGAAGACAAGCAGACTAAGGCTTACTGGAACCATGTCCTGTGGTCTGATAAGACCAAGATGAACATATTTGGTTCAGATGGTGTCAAGCATTTGTGGCGGCAACCAGGTGAGGAATACAAAGACGAGTGTGTCTTGCCTAGAGTCAAGCATGGTAGTGGGAGTGTCCTGGTCTGGGGCTGTATGAGTGCTGCCGACACTGGGGAGCTACAATTCATTGAGGGAACCATGAATGCCAACATGTACTGTGACATACTGAAGCAGAGCATGATCCCCTGCCTTCGGAGACTGGGCCGCAAGGCATAATTCCAACATGGTAACAACCCCAAACACACCTCCAAGATAACCACTGCCTTGCTAAAGAAGCTGAGGGTAAAGGTGAGGGACTGGCCAAGCATGTGTTCAGACCTAAACCCTATTGAGCATCTGTGGGCCATCCTCAAGTGGAAGGTGGAGGAGTGCAAAGTCTGTAGCATCCACCAGCTCTGTGATGTCATCATGGAGGAGTGGAAGAGGACTCCAGTGGCAATCTGTGAAGCTCTGGTGAACTCCATGCTCAAAAAGGTTATTTTGAAAATAATGGTGGCCACACAAAATATTGACACTTTGGGCCCAATTAGGACATTTTCACTTAGGGGTGTACTCACTTTTGTTGCCAGCGTTTTAGACATTAATGGCTGTGTGTGGAGTTATTTTGAGGGGACAGCAAATTTACACTGTTATACAAGCTGTACACTCACTATTTTACATTGTAGCAAAGTGTCATTTCTTCAGAGTTGTCACATGAAAATATATAATAAAATATTTACAAAAATGTTAGGGGTGTACTCACTTATGTGAGATACTGTCTGTCTATATATATATATATATATATATATATATATATATATATATATATATATATATATATATATTGTAACTGCGCAAATTGATTCACACATTTCTGAATTTATATGCATCAACTAACATTTTCTTTGTTTTAAACTACTTGGAGTAATTATGAGTTTGTTAAAATATTTGGCCTTCTATGGTCATGTTATTTACCTAATACATAAAATTTCATACTTAGCCCTGTAACTTGTTTATTGGCTTGTAAAGGAATGCATTTTCACCCATAAACTTCTGGGTTGGCTGACCTTAAGACCTTTCCCCTCTTAGTAAGATCTTTTTCACCTCTGCATTATTAACATTTGTCTAATTTAAACTTGCCTTCAGTGCTTGCTCTTACGATTGTCTGGTCATTGGCGGCAGGAATTTGTATAACGTGAAAATATGTTGCTAAACTGGCATGTTAGAGCACAACAGCATTTATACAGTATAAATACTTAGAAGCTACAAGTTTAGGGCCGGTTCACACCATACCTGCCCATGAATCTCACAGGAATGCGCTGAGCATTCCTGTGCGATTCACACTGCATGCAAAACGCACTCCATTTGCAATCTACAGTGGGTATTGTTACAAAGTTATCCACACCCCAATCACAGCTCATGCACAGCTCAGACCGCATTTATGGCCCACGCCGTGGGACATGGCGCAGTGACTCCCATGCGCATGTGTGAGAGTGGCATCACCACAGCCCAGCAATTCAAGAGGCCGAAGATCTGGAGTCTGGGTTACCATGCTGGACATGCATGGACCAGAGAGAGCTGTGACAGCCCAGCGCTGGATGGCTCTGTCTGTAGGTAGGTTTTTCATAATATACTAGTATTATCACGTACCTGGTGAAGATTGGAATCTTGTGGAGGCCTCTCTTGCACCTCCTGCCCAGCACTCCTGAAGGTGGAGACAGAGAGTAGCAAAAGTGCCATAGTAGCTGGCTGCTGATGTCCACTTTGTAGGTTGGTAGAGCTGGTTGCAGTCCTAAGAACAGGATGCAGGAGCAGCTTGGCACCAGAGTGAGAGACAGAAGCAGACGAGCAGCATTCAGCAGCAACCGGGCAGCAAGGAACCAAATTAGCAGACAAAGCAAACCCAGGAGGCAGGCTAAGGTCAGTAATAGCCAGGCAAAGTGGTACAGAGTCAGCAGTCAAATCAGGTCCAGTAAGCAGGCCGAGGTCAGAGCAGTTAGCTAACAGAGCTAGAGCCAGAGCAGAAGCGAAGTCCAAAGGCAAGCCGGGTCATAAACACTTCACATACAGAGCCTTGAAAAAGTATTCACACCCCTTGAAATTTTCCACATTTTGTCATGTTGCAACATAAAACGTAAATGTATTTTATTGGGATTTTATGTGATAGAGCAGGGGTCTCCAAACTTTTCAAACAAAGGGCCAGTTTATTGTCCTTCAGACATTAGGAGGGCTAGATTGTGGCCAGCAGGGGCATAAAATGTCGGCATCAGTGAGAATAAATATGGCCTTAGGATTGGTGGTCAATAGGAGCAGTAGTGCCCCTATCAGTAGGAGGAATAGTATCCCATCGTTGGTATCAGTGGAAGAAACAGTGCCCCATTGTTGGTGTCAGTGGGAGGAATAGTGCCTCATATCAATGGAAGCAATGGTGAACCAAGGGCCGGATAGAAGCTGGTAAAGGGCCACATCTGACCTTCGGGCCGCAGTTTGGAGACCCCTGTGATAGACCAACACAAAGTGGCACATAATTGTGAAGTGGAAGAAAAATGATAAATTGTTTTCAAAATTTCTTACAAATAGATATCTGAAAGTGTGGCGTGCATTTGTATTCAGCCCCCAGGAGTCAATATTTTGTAGACCCACTTTTTGCTGCAATTACAGCTGCAAGTCTTTCTGGGCATGTCTCCAGCAGCTTTGCACATGTAGAGAGTGAGGTTTTTGCCAATTCTTCTTTGTAAAACAACTCAAGCTCTGTCAGATTTGATGGAGAGCATCTGTGAACAGCAACTTTGAAGTCTTGCCACAGATTCTCAATTGGATTTAGGTCTGGACTTTGACTGGGCCATTCTAACACATGAATATATTTTGATCTAAACCATTCCACTGTAGCTCTGGCTGTGTGTTATGCAGACTCTAACAGGTTTTCGTCTAAGATTGCCCTGTATTTGTCTTCATCCATCTTCCCATTAACTCTGACCAGCTTCCCTGTCCCTGTTCAAGAAAAGCATCCCCACAACATGATGCTGCCACCACCATGATTTACAGGATGTGTGCTCAGGGTGATGTGCAGTGTTAGTTTTCCACTACACATAGCGTTTTTGTTTTAGCCCTTGTATACACGGTCGGAGATTCCGACGGAATGTGTCCGATCGGACCATATTGTCGGATAATCCGACTGTGTGTGGTCTCCATCGGACTGTTTCCGTCGGAATATCCAACGGACCAAGTTTTCCAACTTGTCTATAAAATTTTCCGACAACATGCTCCGATCGGACATACTCCGATCATGTGTAGCCTACTCCGACGGACAAAGTGCCACGCATGCTCAGATCAAATTCCTAGACCAAAGCTATTGGCTACTAGCCTGAATGTAATCCTGTCGTAACGAAATAACGTCATCACGTTATGTACAATCGGATTTTCCAACAACTTTGTCCGACCGTGTGTATGCAACAGTTTCGGACAAAATCCGTCGGACAAAATACAACGGATTTGGTTGTCAGAATGTCCGACCGTGTGTACAAGGGCTTAGGCCAAAAGGTTCCATTTTGGTCTCATCTGACCAGAGCACCTTTTTTCCACATGTTTGCTCTGTCCTCCATATGGCTTCTCGCAAACTGCAAATGAGACTTCTTATGGCTTTCTTTCAACAATGGCTTTCTTCTTGCCACTCTTCTATAAAGGCCAGATTTGTGGAGTTGTCCTGTGAACAGATTCTCCCACCTGAGCTGTGGATCTCTGCAGCTGCTCCAGAGTTACTGCTTCTCTGATTAATGCTCTCCTTGCCTGGCCTGTCAGTTTAGGTGGACGGCCATGTCTTGGTAGGTTTTCAGATGTGCCATACTCTTTCCATTTTCAGATGATGGATTGTACAGTGGTCTGTGAGATGTTCAAAGCTTGGGATATTTTTTTATAACCTAACCCTGCTTTAAAATTCGCCACAACTTTATCCCTGACCTATCTGCTGTTTTCCTTGGCCTTCAGGATGCTGTTTGTTCACTAAGGTTCTCTAAGAAACCTCTGAGGGGTTCACAGAACAGCTGTATTTATACTGATATTAAATTGCACACAGGTAGACTCTATTTACTAATAAGGATGAGCCGAACACCCCCCTGTTCGGTTCGCACCAGAACCTGTGAACAGACCTAAACTTCATGTGAACTTTAGAACCCTATTAAAGTCTATGAGACTCGAACGTTCACAATCTAAAGTGCTAATTTTAAAGGCTAATGTGCAAGTTACTGTCCTAAAAAGTGTTTGGGGACCGGGTCCTGCACCAAGGGACATAGATCAATGCAAAAAAAAGTTTTAAAAACGGCAGTTTTTTCAGGAGCAGTGATTTTAATAATGATTAAAGTGAAACAATAAAAGTGTAATATTCCTTTAAATTTCGTACCTGGGGGGTGTCTATAGTATGCCTGTGAAGGGGCGCATGTTTCCCGTGCTTAGAACTGTCCCTGCACCAAGTGTCATTTCGCAAGGAAAAAAAGTCTTTTAAAATCACTTTCCATTGTCGGCTCCCGTAATACAGAGAACACTCAATGAGTGTTCTCTGTATTAGCTGACAATTCATTAATTGATAAAAAAAAAAAAAGTGTGGGGGTTCCCCTGAATTCAATTACCAGGCTCTTCAGGTCTGGTATGGATATTAAGGGGAACTTCGCATCAAATTTAAAAAAAAATTGGCGTGGGGGTCCCCCTAAAAATCCATACCAGATTCTTTATCCGAGCACACAATCTGGCAGGCCACAGGAAAAGAGGGGGGACGAGAGAGCACCCCCCCTCCTGAACCATACCAGGCCACATGCCCTCAACATTGGGAGGATGCTTTGGGGGTCTGTGACCCCTCAAAGAACCATGTCCCCATGTTGATGTGGAGAAGGGCCTCATCCCCACAACCCTGGCCAGTGGTTGTGGGGGTCTGCGGGCGGGGGGCTTATCAGAATCTGGAAGCCCCCTTTAACAAAGGAACCCCAAGATCCCGCCCCCCTGTTTGAAATGGTAAGGGGGTACAAAAGTACCCCTACCATTTCACAAAGAAAGTGTAAAAATGGTTAAATAAGACAAACACACTTTTGAAAAATTCCTTTATTAAAAATAAAAAAAATAAAAGATTCCAGCGGTGATAATCCACTCTTGCTATCCAGCGACGGGCGATCATCTCTCCGGGGTCCAGCGATGGCTGATCTGTCTCCACTGCGGAGACAATGTGGGGATCCCAGCGCTGACGTTTCTTATATTAGGAGGACGGGGCCATCCTTCACCTGACCCTGCCCCCTCTGACGCTGATGAGGGAAGCCATGGGGTATCCCAGTGACGTATGGGTGACCCCGCCCCCCTCTGATGTAACGCACCTACCTGACATGCATACACCTAACATACATACACTGACCTCACCTACATACACTGACCTCACCTACATACACTGACCTACCTAACATACATACACTGACCTCACCTACATACACTGACCTCACCTAACATACATACACTGACCTATCTAACATACACTGACCTACCTGGCATGCATACACTTACACCTACCTAACATACACTGATCTTGCCACTGAGATCTTATTCATTCTGCCATCCGCCCCCAGCGCAGTCACTGACAGATCACCCGACCGCTCCTCCGCTGCCATGATGATCTTGGGGGATCTCAATGAAGTGGTGCGACGCAGCGGCGGCATTGTAATTCCCACCTTCTGGAGCCTGCAGCGCCTATGATGGACGTCACATGTCCCGCGGTTCCGCCATTGGACCAGTGGGACGTCCATCATGGCTCCAGAAGGCGGGACCCCGGCTAGGTTACTCGGCGGATCAGATTGTTCCCCACTCGACAGGGCCCGGCGGTGTGCGGGGCTAACAATTTGATGGAGCCTTCCCAAGACTCTGGGCTTTTCGGGGACCCATTCGGGGCTCCAGCCCCCCCTAGCCACCCCCTGCCGACGCCCCTGGTTAGGGGTATCAGAGTAAAGGGGACTGAATACAAATGCACACCACACTGTTCAGATATTTATTTGTAAACAAATTGGAAAACAATTTATTTTCCTTCCACCAACACAATTATGTGCCACTTTGTGTTGGTCTACCACATAAAATCCCAATAAAATACATTTATGTTTTTGGTTGTAACAAAATGTGGAAAATTTCAAGGGGAATGATATTTACTTTTTTACTTTTTTACTTTTGAATGAATACTTTTTTCAAGGCACTGTATGGTGAAGGGTGGATTTGGCTGTTGGGGAGGCAAAAAAAGGTAGGGATTTGTGGAGATATGGTGTATATGCAACTAAATGCTGCATAAACTGTTGGCGCTATATAAATCCTGTATAATAATAATAATAATAAATGTAATGTTGAAGAATGTATATTCAGTATATGACTGATGAGGAAAAGAGGTAAACTAAAGATTATCATTTCCAGTTAACATTTGTCAAGTTTTTGGCTAAATGTGATAAGACTCAAGCGGTGTTTTACATTATTAACTGGACCTGCGTACTGAGCAAAAATGGTACTCAATTTTTACATCCAAGGAACTTGTACTCCATTTGAAACTTTTTAAAGTATACGTTTTACCTGCTATTATTATATTTATTGACCAAAGTGCCTCTTCTGCACTTCACTCTGATTTAGTTTTACTTATGTTATTATAACCTGGGTTTGCTTGACTGCAGAGCTAAGCTCCACCAACTTCCAACCAATGAGAGAGTCCTTATTGGCCACAGAGATACTGTAAGCTCAACGGACAGTGGAATAGCAGGTAGCAGGGCTTACCATGGAGCCATCATAAATCAGGTCCCAGTAGTGTCTGCACATTGCTAGGACTTATATTTTGAATATCTTGATATGGAGAACAGCTTTATTTTCAGTAATGGTGCAATTTAAGCATGAACTTTATAAACCCAGGGTATTTAACTATTTCAAAAAACAATTACATTCTGGAATGCCAAGCTGGATAAGGAAAAGGATAGGAGGGTGGGCAAAAGACAGTTTAACAAATCAGTTGGCCTAGAATGGGTAGAACGTTCAAATCTGTCCTTGCATATAAACACTACAAAAATACAATATATGTTCAAAGAAAGTCAAATAGGGCTTTCTAAAGTGAGAGGGGAGATAGATATATATGCTAAAGTGGAACTTTAGGCTAACCAAATAAAATGAGCGGACAGGCAGGATTTTTAATGCAGAAGATACCTGCTATGTCTAGACTGCATTAAAGAAGTTGTACCTCCCCCCCCCCCAAAAAAAACCCTCTATGACAAAGGCATAATGAGCTAGTTTGCATCGCATACTATGAAATACTCACCTTAGAATGAAGCCCTCTCAGCGGCGCGCACACACAGCTGAGATGGCTGACATCTTTCCCAATGTTTCTTCCTGGTTTGCGGGCTCCAGCACTATGATTGGCTGGAGCTGCGATGACGTCATGGGAGGCAGTTCCCTCAGAGCGCATGTGCCAATGACGTAATAGTTGGTGTATACAGTAAATTGACTCGTAAATGATGCAGGTTTAGGAGATATTTATCTTATTATAGGCTTATCTATAGATACAAACAAACCAGGGGAGTTTACTGCCTCTTTAAAGCTACTTACCTGTCTGTCCGCCCTTGTACAGTGAGCTACGCATGCACAGCTCACTGTATAAATTCAGCAATTGCGAGTGACCCCATCCTTGCCCCGGTGATAAAAACCTGGAAGCTAGCTGCCAAGATGTCAGCGGCCTAGATGGGAGCGTGAGGACGCCACATCGCTGGAGCTGAAGTGAGTACTGTTCCACTTTAAGTATCAATTTTAAAGCTGTAGTAAACCCAAAAGCAACTTTTATATACAACCTACCAATTCTTAGATGTAATGGCTCCATTAATTTTCTTTTTTTTAGGCTTCCTTTCTTTTATTTTTACCTGGTGATCTGGCCAGTAAGTCTGTTGTTTTTCAAGAGACCAAACTAGCCTGCAGATGTAGCAGGTAGAAGCTTGACATAAACCATTTAGTGCTCACAAACATCAGCTTTTACACATTTATGTAAAACCTTTATCCAGTGGCGGCTGATGGGTTTTTTTTTGTAGGGGGGGCAGCAAACAACCACCTACCCCCCCGAGTGGCACCCCCACCCCCCAGCTGTTTGCCGGTTGGTCTGGCACTTACCCCATCATAGCGGGTGTCAGGCAGCGTGGTGCAGTGGCCCTGCTCCAAGTCCTCTCCTCCATGGCGGCTACCAGCTCCTTCCCTCTTCGTCCTAGGCATCCAATAGGATCACCTGTCCTTTCAGCCAACAGGGTGACCTGTGTCAAAACGCAGTGTTACAACAGCGAATATTGATTTGCTGCTTTAACACACCTGGGTGGGCTCGGAGCGCTCTCTCTGCGCTCGAGCCCACCCTATATTGAAGACTATTAGAGCCTCCCCTGCATTGGAATACAATGTGCCGCTGTCCTGAAAGGGGCCAGACACATGGATAGGGGAAGCAACGATGAACGAGGGCGGCACCCCTGCACCCTTAATGGATGGCTGCCCCTGCCTTTATCCCAAAAAGAAAAGAACTATTGCTGTAATTGCTTAAGAAGTGTGAGCTGGAGTTTGGCTTCAAATTGTTAGTGCCAATCAACGGCTCTATCCCCTCCCCCCCTTTTTGCAGTGACACTTGAAGGAGACAAGCATACCGAGGGTAACAGATCATATTGAGGCTATTTCATATAAATACTACCTTGCAAATTGGGGATTTAAAGATAGAGTGACTTACCATACATCTCTAGCTACTTAGTACCTCTCTCATGTGCAATACGTGCATTTGTTACCATTTTCCCATTATATTAGGACTTCTCCTCTAACATCAGGAATCCATCCTGCTTCCCCTGGTGAGCACAAGGGGGTTATCCCCACGGGCTCCCTAGGTTTCCTCTCCCATTGGATCAGTATGTCAACTTTTCCAGTTTGAAGGATACTGTGAAACTCTTGTTCTACTAATGCTATTCTAAGGCCCTGACAAAGGGGGGTTTCCCGTGAAACGCGTAGGCCATATTTTTTGATCCATCGTACCAGGATCAGCACATCCTGGACACAATTAACAGTAACTGTATTTTTATAACCATAATATGTTCTTAACTAATAGATGAAAAATAAAGTTTATCTACACTTTTTTAAATTTGTGGTATATATCTTTATTCAAACCCTACAAAGGTACATACAAAGTCCCACCCTACCTCACTTTAACTCTTGATTCTATATCCTTTTTTTGGAATGGTAGCTATGTAGGGCTATAGTTGTTCCACATACACCCCCACCTCTGTGCAATACTACATTTTTGGGGTTTGGGTTTAATACCGCTTTAAATATAAATAGAACTTTGTGGACTTGGTCTTAAAATGTGTACTGAATGTATTTGTTCTGTAAATGACATAGAGCGTATAGGTAACATCTATTATGTTACCTGACAACGAAGAATGCTTTCAATTCCTATTTGCTTGCAGACAGACCTAAATGGCCCTGAAGCATGTAACATATTGTAGTTAAGAGAACAAATGTAATTTCATGTAACATGAACTGAAACATTTACAGACCACCAGTTGTTACAAGCAGACAAAATATTACTGTCAGTTTTTTGTACAATCACAGGTTTCATCATTTGATTTTTTTTTTTTTTTTTTGGAAGAGTAAATTTTATGATGACCCGACAAAATGTAACTATAGTTATTTCAAGAACAGGTAGTGTCTGCACTTTCTTTGGCTGGGAAAAATTCCACAATTGTACTTAATTAGGACTCTAAAATACTATGGGTGACTGTGAATTTATATGCTTTCTCTAACAAACCTGATTGGCCCAGATCAGGCCCGAATATGAATATTTATGAGCTGCTGTAGGGTCCAGTGGGCTGCTCAGTTTACTGTCAATGTGCTAATTTTAATATTAGAATATACAGTATATGCTGCTACTAAACAGGTTAATTTAGACTGAACTGTGAAAATGGATTATAAGGCTATGGGTATATGAGGCTGTTGAAAATCTGCATCATAACCATGTAGTACCATGTAGTACCTTTAGGAAGAACTTTACGTTACCACTTGCCATCCAAGGCAATTTTGACATGCTTCTCATACAGTATATGTTAAAATCAGCATTTTTTTTGTTAGAAAATCACTTAGAACTCCCAAATATTAAACATTTTTAAAATGATATTTGTGCAGCTGTTTATAAAACGCAAATGTTCAGGAAAAAATAAATCCACATTTTTGGTAAAGTATAAATGATCATGTTGCATAAGTAAATAGAGACCAAATATGTCAAGATTTAAAGATTTAAAATTGCACATACCGTTGAAATTGTGATAAACTATGGAACCTAAAATTAATAATTGCTGATGTTTTAAAAGCCTTTACAGGTGGAGGGCGCATGCGCAAAGCCTAACATGGAGGACGCTTCCTGCTAGAGCTCCGCACTCCCCACCGCTACATCGGGACCTAAATAACTGACCGAGCTTGATCTTTGACCCGCTCCACGGAATATCGCATCCTTAAACACCTCAGCGTCAGTTGGAATGGTGCTGATGGGACACCGGGGCAAGAACAAGCCGAAACCGATCAAGGAAGCCCTCGCCCATGCTTCATCCAAAATGGCAGCGAAGGCCCTCGCGAGTCAGCGAGCAGCATCCACACCCAGATGGGAGCTAACTGGTGGCGGGGAAGAAGATGAGAATGCTGAATTTAACGCTGGCAGCTCTCCCCCACTACCGCCGTCAGGTATGTCACAGAATGACTTCCTTAACCATGCTCCAGAAGGCCCTGAAAGCCACATCGGAGCAAACTACTGATAGACTGTCACGGGAAATCCGCAAAATTGGCCAGCGTACGGCAGACCTAGAAACCAGGGTCGATGACATGGAGCTTACCCTACACGAGCATGTCTAGTAACACGCAGCCCTCCTGGAAGAAAACGCTACTTTGCTCTCTCGTTTGGAGGACGCAGAAAACCGCTCCCGCAGGTCCAACCTGAGACTCAGAGGGATTCCCAAAACTATTGATGATGTTCAATCCTTCACTACAGCTTTGTTTCAGGAGCTTGCCCCCTCTATACCCATTGAACGTTTAGAGTTTGACAGAATTCACAGGGCACTCACTCGCCGTCAGAACAATGGGCCACCGCAGGACATCATAATTAAGCTGCATTTCTTCCGTACGAAGGAACAGCTCCTTTCCGCTGCATGCATCAAAGAATAATTGATGTTCCAGGACCATTCATACCAACTCTTCTCTGACCTGGCTCCCCTCACCATCGCAAAACGCAGAGCCATGAAGCCGCAGCTCCAAGTCTTGATACAGCACCACCTGAAGTACGCATGGCAGTTTCCGTTCGCCATACAATTTGCTTATCAGGGTCAAGAGCATACCTGTACATCCCCGGAATCCCTGCAACGCCTGCTGGAAACCCTTCACCTACCTCCTCCGGACCAACACCCCAAGACTAACTTGCCTCGTACCCCAGCTCGCTCTGCTGCACACCAATACTCGGCCACACCGCAGCATAACCAGCCGGGTCCATCATCGATCCGCAGAGGAACCTCATCGAGAGCCGCGGCAGACAAAGTCTCCATTCCCAAGTCCCGTCCGCCTCGCTGACGCATCTGGAGTTGTCTTTTCTTTTGTTAATCTCCGATGCTCCCTCCTGTCCCTGTAGGTTATCGGTTGCTTTGAGAAAGATGGACGTCCGTCCCTGAAACAGGGACCTCCTTCCGCCGAGACCTAGGGGTCTGCTGTTTGGTATGTACAATTATGGTCCTAGCGCACCCCCCTGTTGCACAGGGGTCCATGAAGGGTTGGATGGTCCCTATCTACTGCTCGGCTTGGTCTACCCCCGTGTCCCTTCCGAGGAAAAGATTATCTCTGCTCCTGGGGTGATCCCCTCCGGGTCCTTCACTATAACTTGTACTCACGGTCCTTTTTTTTTCTACTCAGATTTTTTGTTTTTACTTGCAAATATTTTTCTTATTTTCTTTTTATATTGCCATTATCCACTCACTCGTTCCGTGGTCATAAGCGGTAGACTCCCGCAACTCATGACGTGTTTGCACTGGGCAACCTACGCACTGATAGTAACCGCAGTAACTGCTTTACTTGTATGTTTATGGATATTGCTCAGAAATCTTGCAACCGTCACTCACTTCCCCTTCCCCCTCCTTCCCTATTGCCTTATGTTCCCCCCCTCCGTCCCTTCCCACCCTTCCCCCCACTCCCCTCTTTCCCTCCTGACTCCTCCCCTCCCCTCTTTCCTTTTCCTTCCCTTCCCCTTTCTTCTCCTTCCCTCCTTCCTCCCCTCCCCCTCTCCTATCCTCCATCCCCTCTTTCTCCTGTCCCTCTTATCCCACCTTTCCCCCTTTTTCTCTCTGGCTCCCTTCCTTTTCTCTCCCTCTAATCCCCTCATCCTTTCCCCTGTCTACCCCCCTCCACCCCTCCCTATCCCTCGACCCAAAAAGTCTCGTCTAAAGTTTGCCACAAGCCACCTGGGAGACACACCAAACATGTGGAAGAAGGTGCTCTGGTCGGATGAAACCAAAATCGAACTTTTTGCCCACAATGCAAAACGATATGTTTGGCGTAAAAGCAACACAGCTCATCACCCTCAACACACCATCCCCACTGTCAAACATGGTGGTGGCAGCATCATGGTTTGGGCCTGCTTTTCTTCAGCAGGGACAGGGAAGATGGTTAAAATTGAGGGGAAGATGGATGCAGCCAAATACAGGACCATTCTGGATGAAAACCTGTTGGAGTCTGCAAAAGACCTGAAACTAGGACGGAGATTTATCTTCCAACAAGACAATGATCCCAAACATACAGCAAAATCTACAAAGGAATGGTTCACAAATAAACGTATCCAGGTGTTAGAATGGCCAAGTCAAAGTCCAGACCTGAATCCAATCGAGAATCTGTGGAAAGAGCTGAAAACTGCTGTTCACAAATGCTCTCCTTCCAACCTCACTGAGCTCGAGCTGTTTTGCAAGGAAGAATGGGCAAGAATTTCAGTCTCTCGATGTGCAAAACTGATAGAGACATACCCCAAGCGACTTGCAGCTGTAATCGCAGCAAAAGGTGGCTCTACAAAGTATTAACGCAAGGGGGCCGAATAATTTTGCACGCCCCACTTTTCATTTTTTTATTAGTTAAAAAAGTTTAAAAAATCCAATAGATTTCGTTCCACTTCACAACTGTGTCCCACTTGTTGGTGATTCTTCACAAAAAATAAAAATTTTATATCTTTATGTTTGAAGCCTGAAATGTGGCAAAAGGTTGAAAAGTTCAAGGGGGCCGAATTCTTTCGCAAGGCACTGTAGCTCGTTTAACGCTCTACTGCAACAACAAGTTTTTTGCAGAGATACCCTAAGAGCTACCATAGCCATGATCCCCAAACCCAATACTGACAACACACTGTGGTCCAACTTTCGACCTATATCCCTACTCAATGTAGATATTAAAATTCTAGCCAAAATCCTGGCACTGTATCTGGTCCCGACTCGGCTGGCCAAATTTTACCCCCAATCCTCGCCCCTATGTTTTAGGGGCTGCGGCCATCTAGGGTCGCTCCTCCATATCCTATGGGAGTGCCCCAGGATCAGAAGCTTCTGGAACAAGACCTTTGGCCTTATTCGTAAGGTCACTGGTATTGTTATTCCGCAATCCCCTGCAATTGCCCTCCTAAATCAAACGATACCCCTAACCACTAAACATAGCCGAGTTCTGATTCATTTTTTCTTTATCGGTGCAAAAATGACGATAGCCAGGTCTTGGAAGTCCCCCAGGGTCTCCTTCCCATTACTTAAACAAAAAATTACTTGGATTATGTTCAACGAAAAAACTTCTCATTCAATTTTGGACAAAATAGACAAATTTAAGCGGGTGTGGGAACCTTGGGCCAACTTTATTGGGATCCTTCTATAAGACCAGACTCAGGGCTCGGTTCTTGTTTAGCCCCCAGTTCCATTTTATATCATGATATCCACGGTCTCTCCTTGGTCCAGGCACCCCTCTCTGTACATCTATCTCTCTCTCTTTTTCCCCTTTCTCTTTCCTATTCTTTCCTTTCTCTATCTCGTCCACATCCTCTCCCTCTCCATGCCCTGTTCAGCCGGGTTCTGGGGATTCTTAGGACGCAGGACAGGTCATAGCAGTTTTATACTTATTTATTTTTCTTTTTATTGTTCTATCACCCTATGGCCTTAGACTCACTAGCTTCGCACTGTTGGTCCCACTACTCCTGGGCCTTTTCCTCATTAGCTGTTTGAAGCTATGTTAGTAGTTGGGACTCTCAGAGGCCTACACCTTGTTCACTGTACGTACTATTGATCTATTATTTACCCCAGTAAATTTTTGCTAATGTTAGGCATATAGTCCTCCAGTTACATCGACAGGTTAGGGGGGTTTCGAGACCCCGACACAGCGTGATCCCTGTCGGGGTGTCGGGGCCTTGATCCTCCCAGAGGTTGTTTCCGTCTGCTCATGTATTTTATGCGGCCTTTTGTTGGATCTTGTTTTATCTATTTATTTATTTTCTTATGTTGACTGGGGTTTTTTTTTTCTTTTTATTTTTTTTTTTTCTTTCTTTCGTATGGTTGTTTACTCAGAACACGGAAATTTATTATTTGGACGGTACTGATGGTTTCGGACGGGGAGCCTCCTCCTTATTGGGAGGGGTCCATATCTCCTCCTTGGGTCTCTCAGTGTTTTTCTTATGTTTGTCTTTTTGCTCTCCGAGCTTTCATTCCTGTCTTGCAACACCGTCATTGTAATCCCCTGCGAGGGAGCTAAGTTCATGTTTTACTTGCTTTACTTCAATAAAAAATTTAAACTCAAAAAAAAAAAAAAAAAAAATCCTGGCACTGCGACTTAACCCACTCATTGGCAATTTAATCCACAAAGATCAAGTGGGGTTTATCCCCAAGCGGCAGGCCAGAGATAACATCCGACGTGTTGTTCTGTTACAGCATCTGGCAAAAACACGCTTAATTCCCATGCACATCCTGTCCCTAGACAAAAGAAAGGCGTTTGACACTATCTCCTGGCCCTACTTGCACTTAATCTTGAAGCGCTGGGGTTTCGGACCCCACTTCCTTCAATGGATTACATCATTATACGCTGACCCCCAGGCTTCGGTGAAATACTCCGGGTTTTGTTCCCAGAGCTTCCCAATACAGAGGGGAACAAGATAGGGTTGCCCTCTGTCACCATTGCTTTTTGCTTTGGCAATTGAGCCCCTGGCAGCACTGATCCGGGCAAATCCCGACATCCAGGGCCTGGAGATAGCCTCAACCACTCATAAACTGTGTCTATTTGCCGATGATGCTCTGTTGTTTATCACCTCCCCACATACCACTATCCCAAACTTAATCCAACTTCTTGACAAATTCATTCAGATCTCGGGTCTAGAAGTCAATCAGGCTAAATCCAGAGCCCTAAATGTATCCCTGCCATTGTTTACCGTTGCACTCCTGCAGGGGAACTTCCCGTTCCAGTGGTCCAACTCCTCTATTCCCTACCTGGGCATTAAACGAACCAGCAACCCAGCGGACCTGCACAAACTACCTTCCTATGCTGAAGCACCTCTCCTCTATACTCAGTGACTGGCGTCCCCTCTGTATCTCCTGGTTTGGGCGTATTGCTGCTGTTAAAATGTCATTGCTCCTTCTGTATCTTTACAGGGTCCTCCCTATACCGGTGCCCCCTTATTTCTACCGTATCATCCAGAACCAAGTGTTCAAGTATATATGGGGCTCTACAAGATCAAGGGTATCCCAGTCTGTTTTGCTCAGCTACAACGTGGCTGGGGGATTGGGGGTGCCTAATTTCTCTCACTATCACCATGTAGCTCAATTGGCCCAAATAACGCTATACCATGCCAGATCTGAAATCCCCATATGGGTGTGTTTAGAGGCAATAGAACTTCACCCTATTGTCATTGCAAACCTCCTATGGCTTCCCTCTTCCGCACGCGGCCCTATAACTAACCCTTTAACCCTACACTCTCTGAAACTTTGGGATAAACTGCGCAGACCCTTCAAATTAATGTCCCCACACTCCCCAATCCTCTCCTTCCTGGGCCACGCACAATTCTACCCTGCTTACACTGAACCTGCCTAGTTCAGGGCCTGGGCCCAGGCTAATTTAACCTGTATTTGCGACCTGGTGGCTGGTGGTGCTATCAAAACGTTTACATCCCTTCAAGCCCAAGCTCAACTTCCACATAAGGAGTGTTTTCGCTACCTCCAAATATCCCACTTTGTACGAGGGGTCATAGGCTCTACCGTGGAGTCAGACACACTATCGTTGTTCGAGAAAATATGTGACATGGATGCGCACGCTCCAGGTATCATATCCCAGCTTTACGCACACTTTACTTCTCCACCTGCAGCAATCACACCCTACGCACAACACTGGGTCAAAGACCTGTCTTTGGACCTTGACATGGATGACTGGGCTGATATCTGGCATAACACCAAAATCTCCTAGCAAAAAAAATTGTTGCTCTGGAAGCGAGTTATAAGGTTCTTATGAGATGGCACTTGGTTCCGGATAGGATAGCGAAGTTTCTACCATCATGCTTGCCAAATTGCTTCCGTAACTGCAGGGAGAAGGGTACCCATAAGCATATATGGTGGACCTGCCCGACGGTACAACGCTTCTGGACAACAATATTTCAAATGGTATCTGTATTGACCTGAGAACCGCTAGACCCTGACCCAGCCCTCGCCCTCTTATATTATTACCCGAACTCATACACCAGTGCACAGATACGTCTCCTCCTGCAGCTCACTACCGCAGCTAAGCAAACAATCGCCAAAGCATGGAAAACCCCTACCCTAAATATTGTCGAAGTCAAAAACAGGGTCACACAAGCAATGATTCAAAGCAGGATAGAAGCCACTGTTCTGGACAAAATTCCCAGACACTCTAAAATTTGGCAGCCATGGATTGACCATTTCCTACCACAAAAGTTCATTATTATTAAAGGAAGCTTTTTAGGGCAGGGACAGTGCCGTCTGAATGAGCAGAGACATGACTGGTCTGTATGGACAGTGGGGGAAACCTACTATGAACTGTGAAGAGAGAACTGCTGGAGAAAATAATGTAAGCTCACGGATAAGAGCTACCAGAGAATGTAGTGTGGATTGTGGGGGTGACATGCAAAAGAACATAATCTAGATAATGGTGTAAAAGCTGCCAGAGAATGCAATGTGAATTTCAGGGTAGACCTGCCAGAAAACATAATGTAGCTTGTATGGTAGGATTAAAATGGCAAAGATCATAGCGTAAACAGGAGGAGGGTGGAGTAAGCTGCTTGGAGCTTTTCCCTTTCCTTTTTGGAGCTGCGAAATGTGTATGGAAATAGCAGAACCATGGAGAGCTCCAGCAGGTATTGGTACCACATGTCTTTCTCTAAACAAGCCCCAGCTCTGGGCCTAAGCCAGCCATTCAGGGGCATATTTCTGTGGATGCAGCCTATGGATAAGGATATAGACTCAGATCTCACTGGTGGCCATGATGGCGGATTATTATTAAACCCTTTGGAAGAGATGTCAATGTTTTAATATTTTACCATTATTTGGATCCTGTAATTTTACCTTTTAGTGAAGTAACCAGAAAAGCAAGTTTCCCGACTGGACATTAATAGGCAAGCTGGGCAAGCTGGGATGAAAATATTGCAGAATGGACATTCCATTAATGGGCAAGCTGGGATGAATATAATGTAGTGTATGGTGTAAAGGGTCTCTATACCCTTATGGGTAATGTGAACAGTGGAAGAAGAAGTACAGAGGCTTTTTCCTGTGACCCTCAGGGTGTCAGGTAGAGTGTGGAGGATTAAGCTGCTGTCCTGGAGCATACAGAACTGGCTGTGGAAGCTTTTGTCACATTGTCTTTGTACAGGTAAACCAGGGAAATTACCCAAGAACCAATTGCTTCAGTTTTGGGCAATTAAACACATGTGCCGTCAATAAATGTGTTTTGTTTCGTTCCGTTTCGTACGAAAATGTATTAGTATTTCGTAATTCGTGTCCAAAATTCAATTGCGCTATGTTTTTCAAACATTTAGCAAAATAACGAAAGTTCGTTATGATGAATTTATTATGAGGGGTTCCCACCATCCATGTGCTGTGCTGACTTCCTCTAATTTGTGAACAAAACACCTGTCACGTTTCTGTTGTAACAGAATTTGGATCGGAAATTCCGAAATTCGTTAACAAAATTTCGTATAAAATTTGCAAGCATAGAAATTCCCATAGGGTTCCTAACATCCCTGTGCTGAGTTCCCAGGTCTGTACATCTGCTGTGTCCATTATGAGGGATTCCCACCATCCCATTGCTAAGTTCCTGGGTCTGAGTGTACAACCGCTGTGTCCATTGTGAGGTGTTCCCACCATCCCTGTGCTGTGTTGACTTCCTCTGATTGCTGAACAAAACACCAGTCACGTTTCTGTTCATTTGGATCCGAAATTTGTTAACGAAATTTCGTATTTCGTATAAAATTAATAAGCATAGAAATTCCCATAGGGTTCCCATCATCCCTGTGCTGAGTTCCCAGGTCTGTACACCTGCTGTGTCCATTATGAGGGGTTCCCACCATCCCTGTGCTTTACTGACTTCCTGGGGTTTTAACTTTAAGGTTCGTTAATGTAGTGGCGGGCTCCTGAAGAGCATGTGCTATGTTTTTCAAAGTTAAAACTTTACCCAGACTACAGTATGGTTTGGGCCGATTTGTCTAAATTAGACTTCTGTGTCAATCTGACTGAGCTGTGAAATGTTCAGCCTGGCCACAAGGGGGCGTTGTCTCTGGTGACAGGCGTGGAACTATGGTCCAGCCAGGTGTTTAAGTTACTCTCTTTCGGAAGCCAGGTCAGTGGGAGTGGTCCTCTCGCTGTGCCCTCTGGGAGAGGGTATTTAAGACATGGACGTCATGTGGTACGGGGTTCCGGTTCAGTATGAAGAGTTGAGTACTTGGTCCTGGTCTTCCTGACCAGCCCCCAGGAAGGCTATGGCCTGGGGTGCGGATCCACCCAACTTTAACGCCTCGGGCTGGCTAGCCCAAGGCGGGGAAACTAAAGGAGGATTCTGAGGTGGTTGGGTGCCGACTCTGGTTCGGGAGAGACCCAGTTTACTTCAAGCATTCCAGGGGAGGACTCTTTAGAAGATTACCATGTGTGAGTTTGGTTTTCTTAACAAGAGCCTGGAAGGGCTGAAGTAACCAAGAGAATCCGGACTTGTGGATATCACCAAGCTCGTTGAAAGATCCAGGTATCCCACAAGTGTTCTACAACTTAGTTTCCTACGCGTTCTGCAACAGCGTCGGTGATAAAGACTTTGTTCCTGAGCAAGCACCTTGTTGGCTGCTAGGCCTTGTGAGAGAGTGACTTTCCAACCTGAGTGTTCATCCAGCTGCGAATGGCTATTCTCTGGATACAGTCAAAGTAAGCAAGTTCTTTAAAGTTTTTGACATTGAGAGTACCTGAACTTTCCTTTCCAACCCTCTGATCCCAAGTTAAAAGACTGTTCAGTGGTTGAAGTTTGCAAATAAAATCCATTCAACTGGATCTATTGTCAGTCTCAAGTTACTGGGTCATCTACAATGGGACATCCCCTAGACGTGCCACAAGAAGAAGCGGAAGGTAACGGTAAGCCCAAAAATAACCAGAAGCTCCTTCGGGGGTTAGAGCTACATTAACTTTTCGTAAAAATTATGAATTTTCGTTATGATGAATTTATCATTATGAGGGGTTCCCACCATCCCTGTGCTGTGCTGACTTCCTGGGTTTTTAACTTTTAGGTTCGTTAACTTTTCGTAACAATTATGAATGTTCATTATGAATTTGGATCCAAAATTAGTAAACGAAATTTCGTATTTCGTACAGAATTTGTATGCATAAAAATTAGTATTTTGGATTCGTACAAATGTACGAATTTTGGGAAATTCTTAACGAATTTTTGATTTGTACGAAACAAATTGCACATGTCTAGTCACAATATGGTGATGCATACCCCAGCTAAAAGGGCAAGGTAACCCAACCTCCCATGCTCATGATCTACAGTAGGCCCCAGTGCAGGAACTGGCTTATCAACCACCACAAAAGGGGTGCTACATGCTAGGAAACATATTTTCTCGTGAGAGAACTAGGAGGTTGATTTACTGAGGGCATTTGGAAGTGCAGTTGCTCTAGATCAAAGGGGAAACTCTGAAATGAGAGAAATGCTAATTTATATCATTCAATCATGTGCAAGCAAAAATGCAGTTTTTTATTTTCCTTGCATGTTCCCCTCAGATCTAGAGCAGATGCACTTGCAGTGCACAGACTATTTTCCTTTAGTAAATTAACCCACATGGTGTAGACTGGGCTGATAGAGAATGTGATCACCAATAAAGATAGCTGCGCTGCACCCTACTGTACATTCTATACACTATATATAGTGCTACAATTCATAAAGTGCAACATTAAAGTACCAGCATTCCATCAAAGTGCAAAGTGCTTCAGATAAAGTGCTCCAGTTCTTGAACATAAAGTTACTGTGCTCCGTGCTGAGAAAGAAAATTGCCCGTTCCTGTCACCGCTCTCGTGACCTTCTAGGACCGAACTCACAGCAAGTTGTTGACCTCCTAAGTGCACATTGATGTAGGTCAAACTGCGCTTAATATCTCTTGTCGGCCCCTTGAGGTAAGTCACCATCCATAGCCCCTCAATACTCCACACACATAGGAAAGGCACCAAAAAGATCTCCTTGAGCAATGCTATTTATTAAAACATCCCCACTTTGGAGCACTTTATCTGAAGCACTTTTATGGACTGCTAGCACTTTAATGTTGCACTTTATGAATTGTGACACTGTACATATAGAGTATAGAATGACTGGGGATGAGAGCGATCATTATTGGTGGTCTCATAAGTAAGGTGACTGCGATATTGTGGTGGACAAATCGGGCACTAATGCCGCGTACACGCGACCGCTTTCCCGTTTTTTTCCGACCACGTTCCACTGAAACTGTCTTGCCTACACCTGATCACATCAAAGTCCGACCGTCTAGAACACAGTGACGTACAACACGTATGACGGGACTAGAAAAAGGACGTTGAATAGCCAGTAGCCAATAGCTGCCGTCTCGTACTTTCTTCAGAGCATGCATCGTTTTTTGGTCCATCGGTAAACAGCATACAGACGAGCAGATTTCCCGACAGGAATTGGTTCCATTGGAAATATTTAAAACATGTTCTATTTCTAGGTCCATCAGAATTTTCGGAAAAAAAAGTCAGATGAGGCCCACACACCATCGGAATATCCGATGAAAATACTTTTTCTGACGGAAATTACGCTCGTGTGTACACAGTATTAGTGACACTTTTGACACTTTGTGGGGACCAGTGACACTAATACAGTGATCAGTGCTAAAAATATGTACTGTCACTGTACTAATGACACTGGCTGGGAAGGGGATAATATCTAGGGCAATCAATGGGTTAAATGTGTACCTAACAAGTATTTTCTCACTGTGGGGCAGGTGCTTTTTACTAAGGGAAGTCATAGATCCCTGTATCTGCTTTACAGGAACACAGGATCAATGTCTTCCACACTGACAGAATGGCGAATTGCCTTGTTTACATAGGAAGACCACTAGGTGAGTCCGCCGGATCCACTGATTGGCTCTGATATCCAGAAATGCAGGATCACGTATATAAGTGATCCTGCGCAGCACGACTGCCCTGTAGCAGTAAATCTGCTCTCAAGTGATCGGCAACTGGTTAAGATCTTCAGCATTATGATAACTCACAGGCAGCAGGCACTCTATCATGGCTCTGGCTGGCTCTGTCACAGTGTGTCACATAACATGGCTGCTGGGTGCTGATTTTGTTAACTTCTGACCAATAAGTGCCTGCTGCCTGTGAGTTCTGATACCATCCATTATGCCAGAGAGACAGACACAGTGCAATGTAGTCTATTCAGACACCCCCAAAGCACACCTGTGTTGAAGCCTTGAAGGCACTGGCAGCCCCACGATTGGATCTGCTTCCCCTCTATTCCTGCTGCTGGACATCGACAGCTGAGCTCAGCTGCCTCTCTCTGCCCGTCGCCGCTGCCGCCACCTGCCTCACAGCCTCTCAGGTCTCACTCTCCGGGCCCCCGGCTACTACTGGGTGGGGAGCGGAGGAAAATGACTTTGCCAGGGAAGCCAGGGAGATAAGCAGGCAGAACATGTGAGCGGAGCTGAATGGGCGTGTTTCCCAGAAACTGGCTAAATAGTCCGCTTTGATCAGCACATCATCATCAGAAAGGGATACAGATAATGGAAAAAATACATCCCCTAAGCTAGTAGGGGGGGGGGGTGTAATTCAGATTTTTTTTTTTATTATTATTCTGCACTGACTGTCTTTGAAAATTGCCCCAGCTCCTGTTGAAGTCAAATCCGGGGACAAAACCGGGGACAGACTTGGTCCGGGGACAGTGTCCTCAATCCGGGGACTGTCCCCTGGAACCGGGGACATCTGGTCACCCTACTCATAAGTAGGTTGTGGTTACACAACGAAAAAGCAGCATCCTAATTATTAGTTATTCAAATTTTTTGCACAGATTGATATTTCACACATAGTTTGAGGTAGTGCAGCTATTGCACAATTTACAATGCTAGAGAATGTGATATGCATAATGGGAGGAGAGCGATCATAACAGTGGAGGGAGAACTGCTGTGTATGCTGCTTGAACTAGTCAGAGTGGGGCACTAGAGAACAAAGTGTGTACTGGAAGAGATGTCTGAAAACATAATGTGGATGGAGGGGAAGAGTGTAGTGGGGTGAGTTGAATCCAAACTACAATTGATATCTTGTAAACATTGATAGTATGCATACTAAAGCAGTTTTTTTTAACATTTTATAAAATTGTGAATTTTGCTAGCCCAAGGTTGATTGTTATCCTTGTACTGATCCACTTTTAATAACTAAAACTAGTCCTAAACATGGATCATAGTATTTAGTGTATAGTTTATATACAGTCCAGAAAGGGTGGTATCCACCAAGTCTCAAGTAAGATTGCACTTGTTTGGCATAGTTTACAAACTTTGAAAAGTTCTTACATCTGCCTGTCTTTTTGCCAAAAAGGGGATATTCCTCTCACCTCCGTGAGTTGAAATCACACCTCTGGTAGCTAGAACAGGAACACTCCAGTAACAACTGTAACTTTTTGGACTTTCCTGCTCTCCATCTGTTAATGGTCACTAGGGATGAGCTCGGTGTTCGACTCGAACGCATGTTCGACTCGAACACGGGCCATTCACCTGTTCGGCGACTTCAGAACTTTGTGGACCATTCACACCAAATTCGCGTGGCATGAACGGCCCACAATGCACTACGCCATCGCAGTGCATTGATGGCTCATGATTGGCCAAGCATGCACTGTGACCCCGCATGCTTGGCCAATCACATCACCGGCAGCGAGGAGAGCCATAATTGGCCACAGGCAGGATGCCTGTGGCCAATTATAGCTCAGGGGGTTTAGTACATGCCCCACACTATATAAGGCCACCAGCGCGGCAGCCTTGTGTAGTGTGTTCCGGCGTCCAGGGAAAGAGCAAGATAGGCTGGGACAGTGTGTTCTTTTCTCAGGTATCTGCTGGAGTTAAAGTGAGTGTTGTGTGCCTCCAGCACAGTATACACCTGTATCTACCCTTTATTGCTGGTGTTGTCCGTTGCATATCTTGCATATTAGCCTTTAAAATTAGCACTTTCGATTTCAAACGTTGGAGTCCCATAGACTTTAATAGGGTTCTAAAGTTCGTATGAATTTTCGGTCCGTTCGAAGGTTCTGGTGCGAATCGAACCAGGGGGGTGTTCGTCTCTAATGGTCACCAAGACAAATACTGAGGGTAAATATCCCCAATGTTGTCACAGACAGGAGTAAAAACCTGTAAGATATTATATATATATATATATATATATATATATATATATATATATATATATATATATATAAAAATTATTAGAGAAAAGGAGGGCACACAGACCTAGTGCATTACCAAAAATATTTTTAATCCAAGTAAAAACAGCAATGGTTTTACTTACATACAGACATGGTATATAAACATATCATGACAAAAGCAAATGTGAACACTCTCTCTCAATCTGTTGTAGGAACCAGTGATGCTGGGAGTCCAGACTATGTTTGGAGTGACTTTCGCATTTCGAGGGAGGACCCTCTTCCTTAGAGCCAAAGCATCACTCCAAACTCCTTCTGGTCTTTCGGTATCATCGGTTCCTACAACAGACCTGAGAGAGACTGTTCACATTTGCTTTTGTTGTGATATGTTTATATACCACCACTGTATGTGAGTACAACTATTGCTGTTTTTAAATGGATTAAAAATATTTTTGTTAAAGTACTAGGTCGGTGTGCCCTCCTTTTTTCTAATATTTTACAGTTCCAAGGATACCCATTGTTCTGAGGTAGGCAGCAAGACCGCTGGCATTAAAAATAGTTGCCTGCATTACACATCCCTAGACCTACCACCCAAGTGCAGGATCATTTTTGTGATTTTAGGAATAAAAACCTGACAGGGGTTCTAACCCTTTGTCACTCTGCCCAAAACAATTGTTTGAGGTATGCAAATACAGTTATGAAAATGCTTTCAGATATTTCCTTTTTTTTCTTTTTTTTGCATCAGCTGAGTAACGCCACCATTTCAAATATCTACAGTACCTAACTGTTGACTTATAAAATCATTATATACCCAAAAAGTGGTGTAAAAAATGTAACAAGGAAACATTTCCTAGTGTACAACTGTAAAATGTAATTACTCCCTCTGCACCTGGGCAATTTAGGGACTTATCCATCTGTAGCAGGAATTTTCATAAATTGCTCACATATTTTACCCGTCAAATGTCAACAATGGGGATCCCCCAACTGAAGGCATAAAAGACACCTTCAACATCCATCAGAAATGTTGTCAATTTATAAGGTTAATGATGTCATCTGTAAAACTGTATTATTGTCTAAGTCAGGATTAGGCTACAGAACAAGGAAAAGTATTCAGACAACACACTTTTCCACACATTATCCCCAGGCAAAATTTTCAACTAACACCTGGAAAGTGTCTAAAATACAGGGTATGAAACATATCAATATAGATATCAAGGATATAAGACCAAGATATACAGTATGTGACATCTGGAAAGTCTCTTGTAAGAAAATGAGACATACCTTGGTTTAAAAGCACCAAAGGGTAAATTGGATCTATTATTTAGAAGACACCCTAGTTTCCAAAAAATTGAATTGTTATAATTTGGAGTAAACAGCTGCATGGGTCCCATTTACCCAACCCAGCCTCGAGGTCTCAATGGCAAGCATTCTTTTGTTTTTATGGGGATATCATCATAAAATACGCCACAAAGAAAGATCGAGCTGGCCGGCTTTGCCGCTCCTCGGAGCGGCGTGCTGACGTCACTGCGTTCTGCACCAGTCCCGGAAGTAACGGGCGGTTATCGAGAGCCGGCCGGCTTGATTTTTCTTTGTGGCCTATTTTACACAACGTGTTTGTGAGTGTCCATTCTCTTTTGATTAATACATTTTGTAAGGTTTTACGCTATGCGAGCATTCTTTTGTTTTTATGGGGATATCATCATCTGGCCGTATTCAAAATTACCGCTGCTGGAAGTGAGGAGCTGTCTGCTTGCCATTGAGACCCCGAGGCTGGGTTGATAGCCATTTGCACTCCTGGGTCCCATGTCATTAGGGACCATATCGTTCTGGTTAGCGGGAGTGTGTCTGTAGGGGGGGGGCATCTTTCCTATTCACTGCACCCTTCTGTGCTGGTTTGATTGAACTTTTTCACCGTGATCAAGTTTACACATTGTGCATGGACTATTTTGTTGTTTTTCACTGGATACATATGTTATATGGACTCCTCTTTTGTTTTGTTTTTTTATCATTAGGATTCAATATTTTTTAAAAATATTTATCATACACTTATGTAAATCATTTTATTTTGGTCATTTCACTTATATGATTAAGTTACATGTGTGTTTGCATTCACGTGGTATTAATATTTGGGGTATTTTTTGCCTCCTTATTACAGAGTTGCCTTTACAGTTTGCTATTGGTAAACAGTAAAGGCAACACAGGAATGGAATGACTATTCAATTGTTCATCAATAAAAGGTACAGTATCTCACAGAAGTGAGTACACCCCTCACATTTTTGTAAATATTTTATTATATCTTTTTATGTGATAACACTGAAGAAATTACACTTTGCTCCAATGTAAAGTAGTGAGTGTACAGCTTGTATAACAGTGTACATTTTCTGTCCCCTCAAAATAACTCAACACACAGCCGGGGCGGACTGACAACTCATGGGGCCCCCGGGCAATAGGAGATTATGGGGCCCCCAAGCAATAGGAGGTAATGTGGCCCCCAGGCAATAGATTATGGGGCCAAACAGTATACACACACAGTATACACACACCGAATACACACACTGAAAAGGTACTGGAGAGGCGGGGCATCGATTATCTTGGGATTTTTTTTTAAAAGCACGATTTTTACATACTGTCCCTGGTTTTATTGAGGCTGGTAACCCTGATGGGGCCCCTTAGTGGCATGGGGCCCTTGGGCAGTGCCCAAGTGCCGAATGGTCAGTCTGCCCCTGCACACAGCCATTAATGTCTAAACCGCTGGCAACAAAAGTGAGTACACCCCTACTTGAAAATGTCCAAATTGGGCCCAAAGTGTCCATATTTTGTGTGGCCACCGTTTTTTTCCTACACTGCCTTAGCCCTCTTGGGCATGGAGTGCACCAGAGCTTCACAGGTTTCCACTGGAGTCCTCTTCCACTCTTCCATGATGACATCACGGAGCTGGTGGATGTTATGCCGCGTACACACGATCGGAATTCTCGTCGGAAAAATCTCTGATGGTTTTCCCGATGGAATTCTGACGGAATTCGGCTCAAGCTGTCTTGCCTACACACGGTCACATCAAATTCCGATCATTTATAACGCGGTGATGTACAACACGTACGACGTGACTAGAAAAAGGAAGTTCAATAGCCAGTAGCCAATAGCTTCTGTCTTGTAGTTGAAACTGAGCATGCATGATTTTTGGCGTGTCGGAATTGCATACGCACGATCGGAATTACCGATAGAAAGTTTTTCCGTCGGGAAAATTGAGAACATGCTATAAATTTTTGGCTGGCGGAAATTCGGACAGCTAAATTCCGATGGAGCATACACACGGTCACATTTTCCGATTAAAAGCTCTCATCCGTCTTTTTCTGTCCGGAATTCCGATCGTGTGTACGCGGCATTAGAGATCTTGCACTCCTCCACCTTCCATTTGAGGATGCCCCACAGATGCTCAATAGGGTTTAGGTCTGGAGACATGCTTGGCTAGTCTATTATCTTTATTCTCAGCTTCTTTAGCAAGGCAGTGGTCGTCCTGTAGGTGTGTTTGGGGTCATTATCATGTTGGAATACTGCCCTGCAACCCAGTCTCTGAAGTGACGGGATCATGCTCTGCTTCAGTATGTCACAGTACATGTTGGCATTCATGGTTCATGAACTGTAGCTCCCCAGTGCCGACAGCATTCATCCATCCCCAGACCATGGCACTCCCACCACCGTGCTTAACTGTAGGCAAGACACACTTGTCTTTGTACTCCTCACCTGGTTGCCGCCACACATGCTTGACACCATCTGAACCAAATACATTTTATCTTGGTCTCATCGGACCACAGGACATGGTTCCAGTAACCCATGTCCTTAGTCTGCTTGTCTTCAGCAAACTGTTTGCAGGTTTTCTTGTGCATCATCTTTAGAAGAGGCTTCCTTCTGGGATGACAGCCATGCAGACCAATGTGATGCAGTGTGTGGCATATGGTCTGAGCACTGACAGGCTGACCCCCACCCCTTCAACCTCTGCAGCAATGCAATTTCCCAAAGACAACCTCTGGATTTGACGCTGAGCACATGCACTCAACTTCTTTGGTTGACCATTGCGAGGCCTGTTCTGAGTGGAACCTGTCCTGTTAAACCGCTGTATGGTCTTGGCCCCCGTGCTGCAGCGCAGTTTCATCTTGGTAATCTTGGGCTTACCGGTTACCTTACACTTGGCCTGCTCTTCCACTTCTAGGGGTTCCCAGGGTTGATACCCAATGACTTGTACACTGATACAGATGAAGTCCTTTTAAAAAAGGTTTTATTTTGCAGTTGAACTTTCAATTAACACAGTCTCTTAGGGAACAGAGGGCATGGGTGAAGAACTCAGGCACCTTGAACTACAGGTCTAGAAAAAGTCTCTATTTCCACCCAGAGAGTAGCCACTCGCAACTGGGCACTTCAAGGCTGAACAGATCTCTAGCCAAAGATCATGGCAGTCAGAACGTTGACTCAAACTTGAACAATCAACTAAGGGTGAACAGGAACCTTTTTCCTCTGTACCTGGAACGTTTCCCGTCTCCTCAATGGTACTGGAAATGTGTGAATTTGTCAATGTCCTTCTCAACTCAGTAACCAGGCACTTCTCAGGATGGCACTTGCCAGTCCTCCTCCGAAGAGTCCTCCCCCGGTCACTTCCACGAGCTGCGTTGTCCCTCCAAGCCGAGAGCACACCCGGACACTTTGAATCCTCCCTCAGTTACTGCGCCTCGGACCAGCAGGTTCTGAGACTCGGGAACGGACGGATCCCTGCCCCAGACCAAACAGGTCTATCAGGGGCCACTGTCAGGAACATGTTGCGGGTGTCGAACACCCCGTGACCGGGACCCCTCACGGGTTACCCCGGTCCTGGAACCAAACTAGACCACACGGGTCTCTCGAACAAATCCAGAACCCTGAACACGTGACCCACACCCCTTTAAGTACCCCTTCCCAGACTCCTCAGCGGGCCCCGGCACTCCCACTGATTGGCTCCAAGAAGGCTGATACCCAAACATCCAACCAGACCTGGTTCTAGCCTGTCATGTGCACCTCACCGTTCACATGACCAGGCAGAACTTACAAACATAGCCTGGCCCGACTGGTGTTAAGGCCTACCTACACAATTAACCCTCAGAACCTTAGAACCTTTACTGTTTTGTTTTGATCCCAAATGTCATCCGCTACATTTTATATATATATATATATATATATATATATATATATATATATATATATATATATATAATGTTTGGGGGTTCTATGTCATTTTCTAGAAAAACAATATTGATTTTTACACATAGGAGAGAAGTGTCAGAATAGGCCTGGTCTTCAAGTGGTTATGATTTTGTTAGAAATAATCAACAACAGTTCTAGGAGAAAATATTTTTCTGTGTAAATATAGCAGCAGCAGATAAGTGAATCAATTTGTGGTTCTCTGTAAACATCAAAACTTAGTAAAGTTGATACTTTAATGGCAAATCCCAAAATTTGATCTGCCTGACACTTCTTGATTTTCTCAATCCCCTACAAATCCCAGCTCAATTTACCCAACACCGGGATATTTTTTTTATTGTTGCTATACCATTTAATGTGTTTGCTGAGGTGTCTTGCAGCCTGAATATGGTTTGACAACCTGCTCTATCCAGAAGATAAATGAGAATGCTTCAAAAACATTTCATATCAGCAATAACAAATCTCACCCAAATTACTATTCACCATGGAATTCTTACTACACGAATGTCTGCGTTTTATGGCTTATCTCTCCTACACATGGATTATTTATGGCCCACTGAAAGCTGGTAGTGATTGATCTGTACTTTATTTTATCTTTCCTTAAAAAAATGTCTTATTAAATTGGAACTCTATGCAAACAGTTGAATAGAAAGTTGAAATACACGTTTGTGAACATTTTTAATTCTGTCCGGACATAATTTTTTAAAATGGTACAGTACCCCTAAAATCTTTTTAAACCTGCAATACTTTTCTTTTTTTAAGTACAGCCCCCTGCAGTAATTCATTTTTTTTCCCCTAGATGTCCTCAGTTTTCTGGGTTGAATAATGCCCAGTATCATGTAACTTAGAAGAATGAGGACATGTTGTGAGTTCAAGTCCTCGTGGGCCAGCCCATTGAGGGGTACCTTGATGGCACTGTGCACTTACATATAATGATGCCATAGAGCTGTGCTGATATCAGTGCTTGCTCTCTTCAGGACCCTGTGTATTGTGATGGACCTATATACATCCGAAAAGGTAAGTATAAAAGATAACAAATAGAAGAGAAGCCTCAGAGAGAAGGAAGGGTGGAGGCTGGGAGTACTGGGAGGCAGAAGGGGGACATTCAGAGTTGGGTTTTAGGCTGGGTTCACACATGTGCGATCACAGACATTGCATGTGATTCGGCACCGCATTGCTGTACAGATCACATGAGATGTCCGTGCGATGTGTATTCAGCAATACAAACTGTATAGATGAAATCTCATCACATTTGCACCAAAATGGCGCAGGACCCTTTTTTGGTCTGCACTGCAATCAAGTCAAATGGGTGTTCACACCTATTTGTTCCAATTCCTGCACCATTTCACAGTTCGCACTGCAATCTGCAAACCGATCTGGGGGTGTCATTAACTTTACATTGGCATGACCTGGTGACATGTCCACTGACATCCGACCAGCTAGAATCCGAAAAAAGTGTGATGGAGGAAAAACCTACTTTTCCATCCGTCATCGGATCAGGTGACGACGGACTCTGTGGTCCGTCGTCATCCAATCTCCCATAGGGGAGAGCGGTGTGCAGAGACAGACCTGTCGCCTTCCTACTTGGCGGGGATCGACGGAGCGATCCCCGCTGAGCAAGCAGATATCCAGGGGCGGATCATCACTGATCTGCCCCGTATGAAAGAGCTCTAAATGTCTATGTTGTCAGAATCCAATGAGTCCAATCACCATGAATGTAGTGAGGACTGGAGAATGAGCGTAGCCACAAATATTTTCTCGGTTTCAGACCCTGTACTACATATTATCCAATGATTCCAATCACCATGAATGTAGTGAGGACTGGAGAATGAGCGTAGCCACAAATATTTTCTCGGTTTCAGACCCTGTACTACATATTAATGCTCAGCTCTGTCACTGCAGAGGATGGGGGGGAATGGTGTTGGCAAGTAGCAACTAGTTGTATTTAGAGATTTCAACAGCTCCTCATTTTAAAGTGATAATCTGACGTCCTGCCGGATCAGAATTGTTTTAAGCTGGGATGGGCTGTCCAGGCCAAGTAATAGCTCAGAGCAGGGGATGACCCATCAGGTCACAGACATTTGGAAGAATATAGGAAAAAGGAATAAGGAGAATGGTGGACAAAAATGAAAGGTAAAAATTGAAACTGAAAATCAGGTTGCAATTGATCCTATTTGATGGCTTCATAGTTATTTGTTTAAACAGCTATCCTCTAAAACTTTATTTTGTAATCTTACTTTCTGATGGTCTACATGTGCCTTCGTTAGTGGAGAATTTCTCCTGTGGCTTGTGTCACTGACATGAATTGACCTCCGAACTTGCACGTCTGACAGTATGTCTGAAGAATGTGCTTTGAGGTCAAGCAGATTACTTGCCTGGTCATGCTTTACAGGCCAATCCTTCACATTGTTATCTGAAAATGACTAATACAATTTGCAAACACATGCTACTTCTTGTTTCACCAGTAAAGTATCATAGGACACCTGCAAAGCAGCCAGTAGTTGGGTTATAGCAGAAAATAGCTGTAATACAGTAAATATTTTATTACTGTCTGCATAGTTTGGCTGACATACCTCCTTTATCAAGTTGTATTTTGTCCTTCCTTCCGAATGCTGAACCTGAAGATGCTGTTATGGTGTCATAGTCATAGATCTACGAGGTAAAGCCACAGTTTGACTTTCTTTGTGTGAGCAGCCTACCACACTACTATGCCTCTATCAGGGCCACAAAGAGACTTTTGTCACCACTTATGTAATTGGTTGCCAACTTTGTGGACCTCACAGACCACTAAATTCACAATATTGAATCTCGTGGACCACTAATTTTCCATGCCTTATTCACACAATGCTCCAGCTCTCTGCCCCCCTCCCTCTGGATCACATTGCTGCCTTATACACACAATGCTCCAGTTCTCTGCCCCCTCCATCTGGATCACATTGCTGCCTTATACACACAATGCTCCAGCTCTCTGCCCCCCTCCCTCTGGATCACATTGCTGCCTTATACACACAATGCTCCAGTTCTCTGCCCCCTCCATCTGGATCACATTGCTGCCTTATACACACAATGCTCCAGCTCTCTGCCCCCCCCCCCCTGATCACATTGCTGCCTTATACACACAATGCTACATTGCTCTGGCTCTCTGCCCCTCTCCCTCTGTATCACATTGCTGCCTTATACACACAATGCACCAGCTCTCTGCCCCCCTCCTTCTGGATCACATTGCTGCCCTATACACACAATTCTCCAGCTCCAGCTCCCTGCCCCAACCCCCTCTGGATCACATTGCTGCCTTATACACACAATGCTCTGGCTGTCTGCCACCCCCCCCCCCACCCCGTATCACATTGCTGCCTTACGCAGACCTCATCTTTGGATCTCACCTCCTCATCCAGCCATGCTCCCTCTCACAGTCTGTGATCAGCGCTGCCATTGGAAGTCCCCTCCTTCTTCAAGTCTCACTCTCTGCACTATTCTCGGCGCCTCCCGCTGGGTACACAGGAGCTAAAACTACAGATGAGGCATCGGGTATCAATGCCCCCTGATAGTATTGACTTTCAGCGCGCATTGAGAACAACGCTGGAAGCAATTTTCTCCACTGGTTGGTGACCGCTGTTTTAGAGTACACCATGGGGTGGGAAAAATTAATTCTTATGCTGCGTACACATGATCAGAATTTCGGCCGATGAGAGTCTTTAGTCGAAAATGCAACCATGTGTATGCTCCAGCAATGCACCAACACCTTTGCTGCCATTGTGCTCTTGCTGGGTGTTTGGTGTGTTCCTGTACCTTTAAGGAGGGGTGGCTCCCCTTCAGTCCACCTGCCCTCATCTAACCATCAGAATGCATGTGCCTCCACTGTGG
This sequence comes from Lithobates pipiens, assembly GCF_037356315.1. Taxonomy (NCBI): domain Eukaryota; kingdom Metazoa; phylum Chordata; class Amphibia; order Anura; family Ranidae; genus Lithobates; species Lithobates pipiens. Next base: position 46,789,097 of record NW_027507784.1, read on the forward strand.
GGACACTATGTTAGTGTTAGGACCACAGATACCAGGGTGCCTTGACGTGGCTCTGTGGCTCACGCATGCGTTTGCAAATGCGTGCGGACTAAACCCCTGTTTTTAACGCATACTGTTAGACAGGTTAATTTGGTTGTCTGCGAGCTGGTGGTAAGTAGGCTTTGGTTTTTTCCCTGGGCATTCCCCAGACTTTGTTGTTACCTGTTGTTTAGCCTTCCAAAGCCACTTACTGCGATAGCCAGCTATAGATGAGGGCGGTGGGCAAGTTCTTGATAACACGGTAGTGTTTGCATTGGTCCAGCAATGCACCAACACCTTTGCTGCCATTGTGCTCTTGCTGGGTGTTTGGTGTGTTCCTGTACCTTTAAGGAGGGGTGGCTCCCCTTCAGTCCACCTGCCCTCATCTAACCATCAGAATGCATGTGCCTCCACTGTGGGGACACTATGTTAGTGTTAGGACCACAGATACCAGGGTGCCTTGGCTCTGTGGCTCACGCATGCGTTTGCAAATGCGTGCGGACTAAACCCCTGTTTTTAAAGCATACTGTTAGACAGGTTAATTTGTTTGTCTGCGAGCTGGTGGTAAGTAGGCTTTGGTTTTTTCCCTGGGCATTCCCCAGACTTTGTTGTTACATGTGTATGCTCCATCGGTCTTTTGCTGGCGGAGTTACAGCCAGCAAAAAATTTAGAGCATGCTCTCAATTTTTCGGTTGGGAAAAGTTACTATTTTTCACCGTCCTGCTAGCGCACTGCTCCAGTGTGAAAGCCCTCCGGCTTTCACACTGGAGTGAAAGGGGCCGGTTTTTTCAGGCGCTACACAGGCGCAATTTTTAGCGCTTTAGCGTCTGAAAACCGCCCCAGTGTGAAAGGGGCCTAACTATGCAATAAAATCCATATCTGGAGTTCAGCTTCAATATATTCGAATACAGATGTTCATAATGTGAGTGTAAAGACATTTGGAATCAGTGGCGGCCTGTCCATAGGGGGCACCAGGCCAGGGGGCTGTGCTGAAGGGGGGGTGTCTGTGCTGAAGGGGGGTGTCTGTGCTGAAGGGGGGTCTGTGCTGAATGGGGGGGTCTGTAAGTGCAGGGTGCTGTGTAATGTAAAGGGGTCTGGTGATGCTGAGTGCTGTGTAATGTAAAGGGGTCTGGTGATGCTGGGTGCTGTGTAATATAAAGAGGTCCATTGATGCAGGGTGCTGTGTAATGTAAAGGGGTCCAGTGATGCAGGGTGCTGTGTAATGTAAAGGGGTCCAGTGATACAGGGTGCTGTGTATTTGTAAAGTGGTCCAGAAATGCAGGGTGCTGTTTAATGTAAAGGGGTCCAGAAGTGTAGGGTGCTGTGTAATGTAAAGGGGTCCAGAGATGCAGGGTGCTGTGTAATGTAAAGGGGTCTAGTGAAGCAGGGTGCTGTGTAATGTAAATGGGTCCAGAAGTGCAGTTGTGGAGAGGGGGTACACAGTAGTGATGAAGAGATATTGAAGGATGCAGGGGGCACAGTGGGGTGTTTTTACATTTCAATGTGGGGGGAGTGGTGCAAGATATAGGATCTGCCCGGGTGCCAAATGCTCTATGTGCGCCCCTGGTCTGGAGCCTGGAGGGGTGGGCGGAGCAGAGAGAACACTGGGTGCCGTGATCTCCAGCTATATCAATCCGCCGGTGCCAGCCCTGTGCTTGCTGCTCACACCTGACACTTGTAAACACAGGAGCTCGGTTCCTCTGTCTCCAAGCCCAGTGACAGCACTGCTCTCCCAGTAGCACACACAGAAGCCTTCCAATCTTATCCCATAACAATGGAGGAGGGGGGCGAGCAGTGGCGCAAGTGGGGGAGGTACCTCAATCCGGAAATGGCCAGCGATTCCTCGTGCTTCAAAGTACAGTCTCCAAATAACTGACTTCGGCAGGCAGGACAGGAGTGATCTGACATGCAAGAACGTGGCCCCAGGAGCAACATTTGGGGGGCGAAATTCCACGCCAATGTGTGTCACGCTCGGCTTTGTCCTCCTAATTTCTATTTCGCCTTAAGAAGAAACAGCACTCCTCAAGATTTGGGATGACGCCCTCGAAGCAGCAGATGACGGAGAGCCGTGTCTCCTCGTACTGCTAGACCTAAGTGCAGCGTTTGATACAGTAGATCACAATACTCTGCTCGTCCGCCTCACAGAAGTAGCCGGAGTCCAAGACATAGATCTCCAATGGTTCGCGTCCTTCCTAGGAAATCGGTCACAGACAGTGAAACTAGGAAAATTCCTCTTCGAAACTCAGGCAGTCACCTGCGGAGTCCCTCAAGGCTCTCCTTTGTCACCCGTTCTCTTCAACATTTACATTCGCCCACTCCTTCAAATCATCAGATGCTCAGATCTCTGCTTCCACTCTTACGCTGACGACAGTCAACTTTATTTCCGGATCAATGGAAAAAAAGATCACCAACAACAACTAGAAAACTGCCTCAAATCAATAGAGGACTGGATGACCACTAACTCCCTCCAGCTGAATGAATCAAAGACAGAGCTTCTTATCTTACACCCAAATCATAAGCCCGCAACCAAAACCTCCTGGTCTCCACCAACCGTCTTTGGGCAGACTATCTCCCCAAAGACCAAAGCCAAGAGTCTTGGGGTTATTTTAGATGCACAAATGTCAAAGGATGCACAAATAGGAGCAGTAGTCGGTGGATCTCACCATCTGCTGCGCATGCTTCGCAGACTCATCCCTTTTATCCCAAAGAATGACAAAGCAGTGGTAGTTGGAACAATCATTAATTCACGACTGGACTACGGAAATTCGCTTTACATAGGATTACCACAATATCAACTTGCATGATTACAACTGATCCAAAACACGGCGGCAAGGCTGATAACAGGAAAAAAACAATGGGAATCCATCTCTCCTTCGCTGAGGAGCTTACATTGACTAACCGTAAAAAATCGGATCACGTTTAAGACCCTTTGCCTCACCCACAAATGCGTGCATAGGGAAGCTCCGCAATACCTAATGGAGAAAATAAATCATTACACACCAAACCACAGTCTTCGATCAGCCAACAAAAACCTCCTCCTCGTGCCCAAAGCCCGGTATAAATCCAAGGGTGATCGGAGATTCGCTGTCCAAGGGCCTCGACTAGGGAATGCTCTACCAATCCACATCCGCCTGGAAGAAAATCACCTGGCTTTTAGGAAAAAACTCAAGACCTTCCTTTTTAGCAGATGATCAAAGCTCGCCACAGCGCCTAAAGGCGATTCAGTTCACATTGTGCGCTATAAAAGTATTTCATTTATTCATTTCATGTGTCCCTGCACTCTGGCCGCCCAGCCTGAGACTAAACATGGCGGCCTGGAGCACAGGGATACATGAAATAGAAATTAGGAATGACAAAGCCCACAAAGTGACACACAAGGGCGAATGGGGTCATGTGCAGCGGCAGGGTTGCTCCTGGAGTCCCGTCTCCACTTCATTGTGAGCTGCCACTGTCTTCTCCGGACCAGATACATTTCCCCCATTGTGGCAGCCAGTCTGGCAGTGTGAAAGAGTCTGCAAAGAAGAAGAAAAGCAGGTGGTCACGCTGTGTAGTGGTCAGTATAGGAATATTGTAGGTAGGTCAGTGTAGTGTAGTGGTCAGTATAGGAATATTGTAGGTAAGTCAGTGTAGTGGTCAGTATAGGAATATTGTAGGGTGGTTAGTGTAGTGGTCAGTATAGGAATCAGGTAGGTTAGTGTCGTTGTCAGTGTAGGAATCAGGTAGGTCACTGTAAGGGTCAGTGTAGGAATCAGGTAGGTCAGGGTAGTGGACAGGTAGGTCAGTGACTCAGAGTAATGGCCAGTATAGGAATTGGGTAGGTTAGTGCAATGGACAGGTAGGTCAGTGTAGGAGTCAGATATGTCAGTGTTGGAATCAGGTAGGTCTGTTTAGTGGTCATTATAGTTATCAGCTTAGTGTAATAGTCAGGTAGGTCAGTGCAGTGGATAGGTAAGTCAGTGTAGTGGTTGGTGTAGCAATTAGATAGATCAGTGTTAGAATCAAATAGGTCAGTGTAGTGGTCAGTATAGGAATCAGATAGGTCAGTGTAAGGGGCAGTGTAGGAATCAGGTAGTGAAGTGGTCAGTGTAGTGGTCAGGGTAGTGGACAGGTAAATCCGTGACTCTCTGTAGTGGCCAGAATAGGAATCAGGTAGGTTAGTGTAGTGGTCAGTAAAGGAATCAGATAGTTTATTATAGTGGTCAGGTAGGTCTGTGTACTGATCGGTGTAGGAATCAGGTCAGTGTTGAAATCAGGTAGGTCAGTGTAGTGATCAGTATAGGAATCAGGTAGGTCAGCGTAAGGGGCAGTGCAGGAATCAGGAAGGTCAGGGTAGTGAACAGGTAGGTCAGTGACTCTGTGTAGTGGCCAGTATAGGAATTGGATAGGTTAGTGAAGTGGTCAGTGTTGGAATCAGGCTGGTCAGTACTATTGTAGGAAGGGACTCGGGGAGTGCGCAGGTTAGGGAGCGCAAATTACGTGCCTTGCCCTGGGCACTGACAACCCACGCTATGTCACTAGTCATGGTATCAGAAAGAAGAGGCAGAAGATTGGGGGAGCAAGATACAGCCCTGAGTATAGTAAGTCTTTACAATGTGTATGTGGCTCAGCTGTTTTTTCTAGAGCAGTGGTATCCAAACTGTGGCCCTTTGCTTGCTTTTTTTCCAGGCCTGGGGCATTTTTTCTCCCACTGTCAGCAACAGTGGGGCATTGTTCCTGCTACTGACACCGACAATGGAGCCCTGGTCTGTTCACTGACACCCACAGATGGGGCAATATTTCTCCCATTGATAGAAACGATAGGAAACTATTCCTCCCACTGATACCAATAATGGGGCACTATTCCTCCCACTGACACCAATGATGGGACACTATTCCTCCCACTGACACCAATGATGGGGCACTATTCTTCCCACTGACACCAATGATGGGACACTATTCCTTCCATTGCTACCAATGATGGGGCACTATTCCTCCCACTGACACCAATGATGGGGCACTATTCCTCCCACTGACACCAATGATGAGGTACTATTCCTCCCACTGACACCAGTGATGGAGCACTATCCCTCCCACTGACACCAATGATTTGGCACTATCCCTCCCACTGACACCAATGATGGGGCACTATTCCTCCCACTGACACCAATGATGGAGCACTATTCCTTCCACTGACACCAATGATGGAGCACTATTCCTTCCATTGATGCCAAAGATGGGGCACTATTCCTGTACACAACCACAGTGACACTGTCAGACTTTCTAGCCGCAGAGACTTACTTCTGTGGTGAGAACTGCATAATTGTGAGGGAGGAATAATCTACCCAGGGTTAACACTGGAGATTGCAGCCACCAAAACAGGGGTGAGACAAAGTTCCTTGTCCAGGAAAACAGTAAGCTATCTTATCTGGACAAGCTCTTTAGTTGAAGGGCTCTGAAGTGGAACCAGGCAAAGAACTGCCTTAAGATATGAGACCAGCCAGATTCCAGGCAGTAGCAGCCAGGCCACAGTAGCCAGCCCCAGTATACATTAAGGTAATTGAAGTCTTCTAGGGCTGGGCCTGGGCATCAAATATTAACCACTTAACAACAACGCCCCATAGCCGAATGACGGCTACAGGGCGGTTTCTTAACTCTGAGAGGTCGTCATATGACGTGCTCCCAGAATTCCGCTCTCACGCGCCCCCTGGGGCGTGCACTCGAGAGCATCCGTGACTGCTGGGTCCACAGGACCCGGCGCATCACGGATCACGGTAAATGGCCGCTCATCGAGGCCGTTTACCACGTCATGACTCCGTCAAATGACGGAGTGATCACTTGTAAACAAACCAGCGTCATGTTATGACGCCGGTTCCTCCCTCCCCTCTCTGTACCGATCAGTACAGCGGAGGGGGAAAAGATCGGTGTCAGCAGTGCTGTGGGCTGCAGCTGCAGTGCCCACATCGCTGCCCACCGAATTTAACCCCTCAATTCCCTGGCAATACTCTGCAATACCCGCCAATACACTGCAATACCAGCCAATACTCTGCAATACCGGACAATACTCTGCAATACCCTGCCAATACTCTGCAATACCCTGCCAATACACAATACCCTGCCAATACTCTGCAATACCCACCAATACTCTGCAAGACCCGCCAATATTCTGCAAGACCAGCCAATACTCTGCAATACCAGCCCTTACTCTGCAATACCCTGCCAATACTCTGCCATGAATTGCCATACCCAGCCATACTCAGAGATATCCAGCCATACTCAGAGATACTCTGCAATACCCAGCCATAGACACCCCCACCCCCCCCCCCCCCCCAGCCCTCCAGTGTTTCTACCGACTCGTCAATACGATCAAATCCAGAATCTTTTTTTTTTTTTTTATTTCAGGCTTCCCAGCCTAGAGGTGATGAGATGCGGGGTCTTATTGACCCCATATCTCACTGTAAAGAGGACCTGTCATGCCATATTCCTATTACAAGGGATGTTTACATTCCTTGTATTAGGAATAAAAGTGATCAAAAAAATATTTTTGGGGAAAAAAATGTCAAACTAAAATAGATAAAGTAAAATGAACAATACATTTTTTTTTTTAAAGTGCCCCTGTCTCCATGTGCTCGCATGCAGAAGCGAACGCATACGTAAGTCCTGCCCACATATGAAAACGATGTTCAAACCACACATGTGAGGTATCACTGCGAACGCTAGAGCGGGAGCAATAATTCTAGCCCTAGACCTCCTCTGTAACTCAAAAAAAGTAACCAGTAAAAAAATTTCAAGCGTCACCTATGGGGATTTTTAAGTAGCGATGTCTGGCGCCATTCCATGGGCGTGTGCAATTTTGAAGGGTGACATGTTAGGTATCTATTTACTCAGCATAACTTCATCTTTCACATTATGCAAAAATTGGGCTAACTTTACTGTTTTTTTTAAGCACAAAACAGTTTTTTTTCTCCAAAAAAAACGCGTTCGAAAAATTGCCACAGACTGGCCTCCACATCTCCAGACTGGCCCCCACATACACAGACTGGCCCGACATGATCTCCTGTCCTCCAGATGCGGCAAGCCGTCGTTGCCACATGGAATGACTTTGAACTGCGGTGCCACCCACACTGCACTTGGCAGACACTGGCAGCGGGGGTGGGCGGAGCCGCAGCATCTGAGCTCTATTGAAGACCAGCTTCTGGTCTTCTTTAAAATGGCTGCTGGCAGAGACATTGTCTCCGCCGGGCGTGGACCACTAGTGGCCGGCAGCGATGAAAAACGGGACAAACCAAATTTCCCGGGACATTTCCCGGGAGAAAATTTAATCGGGACAAATGTCCTAATCCCGGGAATGTCCCTGGAAATTCGGGACAGTTGGCAACTATGGGTCATTTGGGGGGTATTTGTACCTTTATGGCATGTTAGGGTCTCAAGAATTGAAATAGGCCGTCAGTACTTCAGGTGTGATCAATTTTCAGATATTGGCACCATAGCTTGTGGACTCTATAACTTTCACAATGACCAAATAATATCCACCAATTTGTACTTATTTTTACCAAAGATATGTAGTAGTATACATTTTGGCCAAAATTTATGAAGAAAAATTACTAATCTGCAAAATTTTATAACAGAAACGAAAAAAAAATCTTTTTTTTACAGAATTTTCGGTCTTTTTTCTTTTATAGCAAAAAAAAAAAAAAAAACGAGCGGTGATTAAATACCACCAAAAGAAAGCTCTATTTGTGTGAAAAAAGGACAAAAATTTCATATAGGTCCAGTGTTGCATGACTGAGTAATTGTCATTCAAAATGTGAGAGCACCGAAAGCTGAAAATTGGTCTGGTTATTAAGGGTGTTTAAGTGCCCAGTGGTCAAGTGGTTAATATAATGTTGTTTATTTTTACTATTGTTCAGCGACACTCTATTATAATCTCTCAGGAGGGGGCTCTTTCTATCAGAGACTCTCCAACGGTCACAGAGAAGACCTCTGTTAGATCAACCCACCTCCAGGATCCATTAGACCCCATTGTAGTCTCTAATGGGGCCTGGTGGGGGCTCTTTCTAACAGTGGCCCTCTCTGTGTCCATCAGAGAGACCTCCCTCCAGGTCCCATTAGAGTACTCCGCTTCTCTTCCTGTATTTTCTTATTGTTAAGAGATCGTGGAAGGATCTCAGGGTAAAAAAGATTCCTTTGGGGAGGGGAGGGGTTAGTAAGATGACCACGCCTATGCGGGGGCGCCAGAAAAATTTCTGCTATAAAATTGCAGATGTGTGCTAAAACACAGAGTGGTACTGTGGATACATGAAAAGTAGTCCTGTGCCACGTCCTAATATAACATGAAAAATAGAACCGGGGGGGGGGGGCTATGGAATTTTTATGCACCGTAGACAAGAATAACAATATTATTAATAAAAATATATATATATAAATATTATATATGTTTAAAGCAATAACATTTTAATATTTTATTTATAATATTGTTATTCTTGTCTACGGTGCCTAAAAAGTCCATAGCCCCCGGTTCTATTTTTCAAGAAATATTTCTGCTCCCAGGCGCTTGTGAACGATCGGCCCTGAAGACAAGCTTCCTTAACTGTACACTGATCTGTGATAGATCAGAACACTGACAGGCAGATCTACCATCCCTTGATAATTAAATATCTCCATTCTTGCTGCATCCATCCACCCCATCCATCCAACGCAACCCATACATCCATCCATCCCACCCCATCCATCCACTCAACGCAACCCATCCATCCACCCCACCCCACCGCATCCATCCACCCCATCGCACCCATCCACCCATCTACCCCATCCATTCCTTTCGCATCCATACACCCACCCACCCCCTCCATTCCATCTCATCCACCCACCCACCCATTCCATCACATCCATCCACCCACCCCATCCATCCACCGCATCCACCCACCATATCTATCCAAGATAGATCTGCCATATACTATGTAGTGCAAGAGCCTGCCCCTTGGGGGGGTGCGAGTGAGGGGGCCAGGTCTGTTTTGCACCCCCTCCCCCTAAAATTTTGACCACCAATTGCCACTGTTCGGAATGTTAGGCATGTGAATAAATCAATTTTCCAGGGATCTGCATAGGGAGATTACTCTACTAATTATTTCCTCTTTTTAGACATTAATCAATTACTACTGCCAGGAAAAGTACTTTCCTCATGTTCAAACCTCCTCTAATGAAGTTCTCAAGGAGTATGTTAATGATCTTGTATTCCTCTTTTTCCGAGCTTTTGGGATGTTAATGGAAGGTAATTGGTTTTAGCTGAAAATTCTCACTAACTCTTAACTGTAATAACCTCACTTGTTTCAATGTATTCAAATGTTTTATTCATTTGGGGTTCTACAAATCAAGCGTCAGAGTTCTTCCAGGAAATGATAAAGGATAAATCAGATGTTTCTCTGTGTTCTCTTATGGCTTTATTATATGCTCACAAGAAAAGGTCAGATCTAGATCATTTTTAGTTTCCATACAAAATAGACTTGTCCACAATCACCTAAAGGTCAGATTTTTTGGAGCTAAAACTAACCATGGTCTTATTTCTCTTGTTCAGTTCATGGGAGAAAATCAGTATGTTCCTTCATCCATGCAAGCTTGTTAAAGTGAAATTCCAGACTCAAAATAACTACACTTAAAGAGGAAGTAAACCCTGATGGGTTTTACTTCCTCTTTGTTTCCCTGCAAAGGTAAAGCATAATGGGCTACTATGCATCGCGGCGCTGTTATTGGCCGGAGCCGCGGTGACGTCACTCCTGCACATGCATGCAGGAGCCGCTGCTAATGGCATGATCGCCGTTAGCAACGGCACGCTCAGTGCGCCTGCGTGCCACTGTCTACGGTGCATGCGCCGTAGACAGCGGTGCCTGTCTTTTGCAAATATCTTCTAAACCATGGGTTTCCAAACTGTGGCCCTCCATGACTAATGTATTCCAGATATCCTTCCTTCCACCCTTTTTTAAAACCTCCCCCATTTTCCCCTTTTATTCCATTATTTTACCTTTATACTCAATAAATAAGCAACACAGGAGTTTGGAGTGTAACTGGCCATAGCAGCCTTTTATTAACTAATATATTAAAAACCAATATAAAATTAACCTCATTAACATATGTACAATCTTTTCCACTACAGTATTTTCCCTCCCAGTCTATTGGTCTGCCGACACCCGAATTTCACCTTTTCCACTTAACACTTTTTCACCAGTAAACTGCGGGACCAACTTTACCTCCGGCCGTTTATCAGCCCGGAGACAACCCTCTTTCCTGCAGTGCAACCATTCCCATATTCCAGCCTACCCTTCTGCTGGGATACACCAAAAGGGGGCATATACCACCTATGAGCCCCCCCCACCATTCCATCACATCCGTTTTCTTGCCACCAAGACCAACGACACTGCCACGATAACACTGCTATGACGACCCGATCTCCCAGAACCTGAAAAGAGAAGAACACAACACAGCACACAAAACAACACAATCCCCCTAATAACGGGACGGTGGGTGCTAAACTTTTCCTCATTCGCTCTTTCTTCTCACTCTACTTCCTGCCCAAAGCCCCGCCTCCTTTTTTATATCGCTCGTCCCCATAATCCTAACTGCCCCTGCACGTCTCTCCTCCCTCTCTCCTTCCTACCTAACCCCTTCTCCACTCACTGTCCCATTCGTCATGCCCGGCCCTCCATTAGTCTCTGCTTCCTTTTATTCCGGGTCTCACTGCTATTGCAAAACTACAAGTCTATCATGCCTCTGCCTTTGAGAGCCATGCTTGCAACTGTTAGCCTTGCAATGCCTCATGGGACGTTTAGTTCCGCAACAGCTGGAGGGCCACAGGTTGGACACCCATGTCCTAAACCATGTAGGTTTAGGAGGTATTTCTTGCACCTACAGGTAAGCCTAGATTAACTGGTCTGTAAGCCCCATACACACTATCAGTTTTTCTGCTGAGTTTTTCCTTCAGGTTTAACAAAACCATGTAGTGCAAGGGCCTGCCTGATTGCATACAAATTGAAACTGCTAAGGTTTGACCTCATATTATATGTTTTTGGTAAATCTGAAGGAAAAACTCAGCAGAAAAACTGATAGTGTGGGGCTTAAGGGTTTACAACCACTTTAAAACAGCTCCCACCCCTTTCTAATTACTCTGTAGAAGGAAGATGATTATACTTACCTATGCTCAGGGTGCTCTTGCCCAGTCCTGTGATTGGATCCCAGCCGTGTCTTCGGGGGAAAGGAGGGACTGCCATCAATGAATACCCCTATAGTAAGCCTATTGCCCCATACACACGATCGGACTTTCCGCCAACAAAACCGTGGATTTTTGTTCGAAAGTTGTTGGCTCAAACTTGTCTTGCATACACACGGTCACACAAATGTTGGCCAACAATTCTGAATGTGGGAACATGGTGACGTACAAGATGAGCCGAGAAAAAAGAAGTTCAATAGCCAGTGTGGCTCCTTCTGCTTGATTCCGAGCATGCGTGAACTTTTGTGCGATGGACTTGTGTACACACAATTGGACTTTCCGACAACAAAGTTTTGTTGGCAGAAAATATGAGAACCTGCTAGCCAACATTTGTTGGCGGAAAGTCTGACAGCAAATGTTCGATGGAGCATACACACGGTTGGACTTTCCGACCACAAGCTCGCATCCAACATTTCCTGTCGGAAAATCCATCTGTGTGTACTTGGTATAAGGGTGAAATTACTACCCAGGCATTTCAGCCATTGGGGAGATCACATGACAGGACTAGAGCACCCTCCTTCTACAGAGTAGTTAAGAGTTAGAATGGGGTTGAGAGCAGTTTTAGGCTTAGTTAGTTAAAGCCTGTAATTCCACTTTAAAATGAGGAGCTCTAGAAATTATATTTACAAAATTGACACAACTTACTATTTTGGAGTGTATAGCTGGTGCAATACTTGACATCCTGAATCAATGATTTACTAAAGGAGTTGAAAATCTTCACACAATAAATAGTGTGAATATTAACTTCAATTATCCAATCATCCAAACAGCAAATTCCTGTTTAACCACGTGCCGACCAGCGCACGACGATGTACGACCGCACAATGGCACGGCTGCGCAAATGGGCATACCTATATGTCCCCTTTAAGACGTAGCATTGTGGGCATGCACCACGTACTCCATAATCGTGCCCGCGGGTCCCGTGATCATGTCACGGAGTGGCAGAGCGGGGAGATGCCTATGTAAGCAATAGGGATGGCCGAACGGTTCGCCCGGCGGTCGTTTTGCGGCGAATTTCGGCTGTTCGCGGTCCGCCCAGTCGGCGGACTATTGCCGCCGTTCTCCCGGCGGACTTCCGTGTTTACTGTGTAAAAGAACTTTGACCTATGATGACACATCCATCATGGGGTACAGGACAGCCAATTGAGACATTACAGCACATGGACACTTGGACGTTCCCCCTAACTTATAAATAGACCCGATCCGGCGGCCATTTTACATTCTTTCGTATGTCACTATAGGGAGAGGTTGCTGTGTGGAGCAGGGAGAGACTTCAGTGACCCAAATTGCTAGCTATTAGGTCCACAAAAGTTCTTTTCAAGACTGGTATGGTATAGGTGTTAGGTGTAGTTCAGGATATAGGTTTGAGGCACTGCTGTGCTAGTGATTGTTGCAGCAGCCTGTCTTTTTGTCAGTGTAGAGAGAGGGACAGGACGCTGTGTGCAGCAGGGACAGTCAGTTTAATCATTAGCTGTTACTATTAGGTCCACAAAAGTCCCTTTCAGGACTGGTATGGTAAAGTAGTACAGGATATAGTTTTGAGTGCTATTCAAGTTATTGTTCCAGCAGCCTGTGTTTTGTCAGTTTAAATAGGGACAGGCAGGAAGCTGTGTGTGGCAGTGAGGGACAGTCAGTTTAATCAGTAGCTGTTACTATTAGGTCCACAAAGGTTCTTTTCAGGACTGGTATGGTAATAGGCTTGTACACGTATAATATTCTTTCTTCCAAATATAGAAAGAATATTATACTTGACTGCTGCCCTTCTGCTGCAGTAGTCCTTTATGAGTATAGGGACCGAGGTACAGTCTGCTAATCATTCACAACCTACTAGTTCCACAAAGGTCCTTATAAGGACTGGTAAAGTATAGGGTACTACAGTACATAGGGTTGAGTGAGGTACAGTCTGCTATTCCTTAAGGACTGGTATAGGTCCACAATATATAGGGTTGAGGTGCACTACTGCTGACTGCTGCCCTATATTGCAGCAGTCCTTTATCAGTATAGGGACTGTGGTACAGTCTGCTAATCATTCACAACCTACTAGTTCCACAAAGGTCCTTATAAGGACTGGTAAGGTATAGGGTACTACAGTACATAGGGTTGAGTGAGGTACAGTCTGCTATTCCTTAAGGACTGGTATAGGTCCACAATATATAGGGTTGAGGTGCACTAATGCTGACTGCTGCCCTATACTGCAGCAGTCCTTTATCAGTATAGGGACTGAGGTACAGTCTGCTAATCATTCACAACCTACTAGTTCCACAAAGGTCCTTATAAGGACTGGTAAGGTATAGGGTACTACAGTACATAGGGTTGAGTGAGGTACAGTCTGCTATTCCTTAAGGACTGGTATAGGTCCACAATATATAGGGTTGAGGTGCACTACTGCTGACTGCTGCCCTATTCTGCAGCAGTCCTTTATCAGTATAGGGACTGAGAGTTTTGTCACAGGGTCATTTAAAAAATGGCAGGCAGAGGAAGAGGCAGGCCCTTCCACAGGGGTGGTAGGGGTAGGGCAGGAGCAACAGGCTTGAGCCAATGTGGGAAGTTGCAGAAGGTGCGTTCAATTACTTTAAAGGACGCACCAGACTTGGTTGAGTGGCTCACTCAGCCTTACTCTTCTGCACCCTCCTCATCCTCTCAATCTGCACCCTCTTCTTCACTCTCTGCAATGTGCACCCCCAAAGACACTACCACCAACACCACCACCACCACCACATACCTTCCGCTTCAGTCACAGGAATTATTTTCCGATCCATATCAAGACATTTCTGATGCGCAGCCACTCTTGGTATTGGATCAGGAAGAGGAGGTAGCAACAACCGCCACTCAGCAGTCTGACAACAGTACCCAGATCAGCCCAAGGAGGAGGTTGGTCCCCGGTGTTGCTGCCTACTCCAAGATCTCTACTTATAGCGGTGGGGAAGGTGATGTCGATGATGACGTGTCTAGTGATGTCACGTGGGTGCCCACAAGAGAGGAAGAGCAGATGGGGAGGAGAAGCAGGAACAACTTGCATTGCACAGGAGGGACAAAGCAGACTGCTAATGTATCAGGAGCGAGGCATCGACCATGTACGGTCACATCTGGCGCTCCCAGGCACATGGCTCCGCAGTGTGGGCTTTTTTTAACGTGTCCGCTGCTGACAATAGCGTTGCCATCTGCAATCTTTGCAGTCAACGCATTAGTCACGGTAAGCCCAACACTCACCTAGGGACGACCGCCTTAAGAAGGCACATGAGCAGCCATCACCGAGCCCAGTGGGAGCAACGGAACACACAAAGCCACACTCCAGGCTCTCACCGTCCAGCCTCGTCTTCTACTTCTCCTTCTCCTCACAATTGTCCTCCACTCCACCTTCCATCACGCCAAGCTCACGTTTTTCTGCAAAAAAGGCAGGCTTCCGTGGGCCTAATGTTCGAGCGTAAAAAAAATGATGACGCCGGATAACCCTCTTGCCCAACGGTTGACGGCTGGCTTGTCAGAACTCATAGCCCGCCAACTACTGCCATATAAACTGGTGGACTCGGAGGCCTTTCGAAAATTTGTGGCCATTGGAACACCACAATGGAAGGTCCCAGGAAGGAAGTATTTCTCAGAGAAGGGCATCCCAGAGCTATATGGCCATGTTCAGCGGCAAGTGAATGTATCTCTGGCACACAGTGTCGGTGCCAAGATACATCTGACCACAGACACGTGGACTAGCAAACACGGGCAGGGAAGGTATATCACTTTTACTGCCCACTGGGTGAACCTTCTGACGGCCGTCAAGCATGTAACTGGTGGCACCCGTGTAGATTTGGTTTTACCGCCACGGATTGCATGCAGGCCCAAGCTCCCCAGAACCTATTCGACATGCCAGGTGAGACGTTGCCATGCCGTGCTGCGTCTGTTGTGCCTGGAAGCCAAGAGCCACACTGGCCCGGAACTCCTTTCAGCTTTGCGTTCACAGGCAGATCAGTGGCTAACACCGCTCAATTTGACAGTTGGTAAAGTGGTGTGTGACAACGGTGCCAATCTGCTTAGCGCATTGAAACAGGGCAAAATTACGCACGTACCATGCATGGCACACGTCTTAAACTTGGTCGTGCAGCAATTCGTTGTCAAATACCCTGGGGTCCAGGACATCTTGCGGCAGGCAAGGAAAATCTCGGCCCATTTTAGAAGATCTTACGCGGCCATGGCTCACCTTGTTGACATTCAGCGGCGACACAGTCTGCCGGTCAGACGTCTTATTTGCGATTGCCCGACGCGATGGAACTCAACCTTCTATATGCTTGATAGGCTGCTCCAGCAGAAACGTGCAGTTAACGTCTACCTGTATGAACTCTGCGGCAGAACAGGTTCTGGGGAGCTGGGGTTTCTGAGACTTCTGCACCCATTTGAGGAGATCACCAAACTGGTCAGTCGCAGCCATGGCGCCATCAGTGACATGGTACCTTATGCCTTCTTTATGGAGCGTGCATTGCGTCGTGTCATTTATCAAGCTGTGGAGGAGCAGGAGCGGGAAGATGAGGAAGTCGCAATGCTGGATGAATTCCCAGGGGGAGCTACTCTATCTGAGACAAGTCAACAACAGGAGTCTGAAGAGGAGTCAGAGGAGGATGGTGCCGGGGCGGATGAGGAGGAGCAAGAAGAGCATGCTTTAAACCTTTCTGGGATCCCTGTTGTGCGTGGATGGGGAGAGGAGAATGAAGAGGACGACATTATCCTGGATGATGAGCAGGAGCCAGGCCACCACACCGCTTCCACTTTAGTGCAAATGGGGGCCTTCATGCTCCAGTGTTTTAATAGGGACCCCTGTATAAAAAGCATAAGGGTCAAGGACCAGTACTGGGTGGCAATGTACTTAGACCACCGGTACAAACACAAAATGGTGGAAATGTTACCGCTGTCACAGAGGGCTGTCAGAATGCAGCACTTCCAGGCCTTGCTTTGAGAAATGCTGCATTCTGCTTTTGCGTGCGCTGGCAGAGGAGCAATTCCCACTCCCAGAGAAGGAGTTGCGGGTACCAATCCAACAGCGCCTGCAAGAAGAGGCCGGTTTGAAGATGTGTTGGTGACTTCGGATATGAGGTCATTCTTTCAGCCGACCCATCGACAGGTGTCATCCGGATCCAGCATCAGGGAACGCCTAGACCGTCAGGTGTCTGACTACATCGGGTTAACGGCCGATGTGGACTTCTGAGGAGTGATGAACCCCTGGACTACTGGGTGGGCAGGCTTGACCTCTGGCCAGAGCTTGCCCAATTTGCAATCGAACTGTTGGCTTGCCCCTCATCCAGTGTCCTGTCCGAAAGGACGTTCAGCGCAGCAGGGGGGATCATGACCGATAAGCGTACTCGCCAAGCTCACGACAGTGTTAACTACCTCACATTTCTAAAAATAAATGAGGCATGGATCTCGGAGGAATTCAACACATGTGACCAGTAGACCATGTATATGTCTATAAACAATTTTTTTAATCGAGCACAGAGACCTTATTTCTTCATTTGGCTCACTTCCTTGTCCAAAAAAAGCACACCGTGCTATATGCCCGTACCCTCCTCTTTGAAGAGGTTGAGCGGTGTCATATTTCTACTAGGGCTGCTTATTATGAGGGGCTCCCACCATCTCTGTGCTGTGCTGATATCCTCCTGGGGCTGTACCTCTGCTGTGCATATTATGAGGGGCTCCCACCATCCCTGTGCTTTGCTGACTTCCTCCTGGGGATGTACCTCTGCTGTGCATATTTTGAGGTGCTCCCACCATCCCTGTGCTATGCTCATTATGAGGGGCTCCCACCATCCCTGTGCTATGCTGACATCCTCCTGGGGCTGCTTATTATGAGGGGCTCCCACCATCCCTGTGCTATGCTGACATCCTCCTGGGGCTGCTTATTATGAGGGGCTCCCACCATCCCTGTGCTTTGCTGACTTCCTCCTGGGGATGTACCTCTGCTGTGCATATTTTGAGGTGCTCCCACCATCCCTGTGCTATGCTCATTATGTGGGGCTCCCACCATCCCTGTGCTATGCTGACATCCTCCTGGGGCTGCTTATTATGAGGGGCTCCCACCATCCCTGTGCTATGCTGACTTCCTCCTGGGGCTGCTTACGGTGCAGGTGTCAGTGCTGATGTCAGTGCTCTCTGTCACGGTGCTGCTGTCAGTGCTCTCTATCACGGTGCTGGTGTCAGATGACTCTATCACGGTGCAGGTGTCATTGCTGTATGTCACGCTGCTGGTGATCATCTCCTGCACCCTCTTCTTTGCCTACCCTGGTCCCTGACCTTCCCTCTCCTCCATTGCCTTCATGCGCTCCATAGTCCTGAATTGTCACAACAATTTCCCATATAAAAAAAGAATGCTTGTAGTTGTCGATCCCAGATTCACCTCATGCATGTGTTATGTCATTGGACATGTGGTGGGACTATGTTTGCACAGCTATTAATTATTTTGTGGCTGCAAATTTGACCTGTAGGTTTGCGAAGTTCGCCTTCCATTGAAGTCAATGGGGCAAGCCGTGAACGTTCCGGTTCGCAAACTATCGGTCCGCGTTCGCGAAACGTCCCATCGGAAGTTCGTCCATCACTAGTGCTGATTGATTTACTTGTCACCGACGCAAAGTCTTTTTCTACTCCCACTGGCCACAATGCATCCCACCTAAAGTCTGAATATGGCCCTTTGTTTAGAAATTTTGTAGATCCTTGCTATAGTAGATTGCGTATCTAGTGCTGCAGGAAAGATTTTTCCTTCTGCAAGTCTTTGAGGAATATTTAGCCTCAGTATTGACAAGCAGGATCCACCAACTGCTGGACCAAGGTCATTCTCTATTCTCTCTCTCATTCTCTATTCAATTCCTCCCAGACAAGACCCCACTCTATAGCTTATTCCATATCCTGTATTTGCTGTCAACAATGTCTCTCGGTGGTCAAAATGGTAGTATTAAAATGGCATAATCATTGCTAAGCTGCAAATGACACAGGTAGCCCACTCTGTTAAAATACAACCTATAGGCAAAGTTGTGGATAGTTGTGGATAAAGTCGAGAGGGATCAGAACACCTGTCAGTTTCTATTGTAGTCTGTGCCCACGTTACGGAGATTTGTCCTCTCTATATGTCCTGTTTACAGTTATTATCAATAACATAATAATAATCATAATAAAATAATAATGAAATAAACCAGTTCTGGTGACAGCCCGGGATTTCTTCAGTGTGGAGGGATTTCCTCTCACTTCCTCCTTTGACTATGGGACAAGAAGTGAAGCAAAATCTCCCCAATGGGACACAGATGTCAAGAAAAAGTTTACTGGGGTTATAACCTTTCCTTGCTCTATCCAAAATGATAAAAATACGTTTTAGCTTTAGTTTTACTTTATTCACATTTAGAACAAATCAAAACATATAATAAAACATTAGAATATGCATAAATATATATATATATACACTACCGTTCAAAAGTTTGGGGTCACATTGAAATGTCCTTATTTTTGAAGGAAAAGCACTGTACTTTTCAATGAAGCTAACTTTAAACTAGTCCTAACTTTAAACAAATATACTCTATACATTGCTAATGTGGTAAATGACTATTCTAACTGCAAATGTCTAGTTTTTGGTGCAATATCTACATAGGTGTATAGAGGCCCATTTCCAGCAACTATCACTCCAGTGTTCTAATGGTACAATGTGTTTGCTCATTGGCTCAGAAGGCTAATTGATGATTAGCAAACCCTTGTGCAATCATGTTCACACATCTAAAAACAGTCTAGCTCCTTCCAGAAGCTACAAAACTGACCTTCCTGTGAGCAGATTGAGTTTCTGGAGCATCACATTTGTGGGGTCAATTAAACACTCAAAATGGCCAGAAAAAGAGAACTTTCATCTGAAACTCGACAGTCTATTCTTGTTTTTAGAAATGAAGGCTATTCCATGCAAGAAATTGTAAAGAAATTGAAGATTTCCTACAACGGTGTGTACTACTCCCTTCAGAGGACAGCACAAACAGGCTCTAACCAGAGTAGAAAAAGAAGTGGGAGGCCGCGTTGCACAACTAAGCAAGAAGATAAGCACATTAGAGTCTCTAGTTTGAGAAACAGACGCCTCACAGGTCCCCAACTGGCATCTTCATTAAATAGTACCCGCAAAACACCAGTGTCAACATCTACAGTGAAGAGGCGGCTGCGGGATTTTGGGCTTCAGGGCAGAGTGGCAAAGAAAAAGCCATATCTGAGACTGGCCAATAAAAGAAAAATATTAAGATGGGCAAAAGAACACAGACATTGGACAGAGGAAGACTGGAAAAAAGTGTTGTGGACGGCTGAATCCAAGTTTGAGGTGTTTGGATCACAAAGAAGAACGTTTGTGAGACGCAGAACAAATGAAAAGATGCTGGAAGAATGCCTGACGCCATCTGTTAAGCATGGTGGAGGTAATGTGATGGTCTGGGGTTGCTTTGGTGCTGGTAAGGTGGGAGCTTTGTACAGGGTAAAAGGGATTCTGAATAAGGAAGGCTATCACTCCATTTTGCAACGCCATGCCATACCCAGTGGACAGCGCTTGATTGGAGCCAATTTCATCCTACAACAGGACAATGACCCTAAACACACCTCCAAATTGTGCAAGAACTATTTACAGCAGAAGCAGGCAGCTGGTATTCTATCGGTAATGGAGTGGCCAGCACAGTCACCAGATCTGAACCCCATTGAGCTGTTGTGGGAGCAGCTTGACCTTATGGTACGCCAGAAGTGCCCATCCAACCAATCCAACTTGTGGGAGCTGCTTCTAGAAGCGTGGGGTGCAATTTCTCCAGCTTACCTCAATAAATTAACAGCTAGAATGCCAAAGGTGTGCAATGCTGTAATTGCTGCAAAAGGAGGATTCTTTGACGAAAGCAAAGTTTGATGTAAAAACAATGTTATTTAAAATACAAATCATTATTTCTAACCTTGTCAATGTCTTGACTCTATTTTCTATTCATTTCACAACGTATGGTGGTGAATAAGTGTGACTTTTCATGGAAAACACAAAATTGTTTGGGTGACCCCAAACTTTTGAACGGTAGTGTACATATACATACATATACATTATATCAATGGCAGCTGTTTTTTTTTTTTTTTTTTCAGGGCGGTGGCAAACAATTATAACCCCCACGGGCGGTCGGTGGTGGCCCGCTTCCTGATTGGCGGGGAGGAGATTTAGTGTGAAAAATAGCGAATGCCCTGCGATCCGCAGCCCACCCTTTTTTTGAAGCCTATATCAACCACATTCACTTTAAGAGCTGTTGCCATTGTCTGAACCAGGTATTAAAAATATTACAATATCATTTTTTATCACCAAATGTATTTAATATTGCTTACGGTTTGTGGCTAAGCAGCTTTTCTATTAGGTTTTATCATTTTTAATTTGACTCAATGATTTTTGGTAGTATGAATGGCATATAGTTGCCTGTGTGTACCTTTTATAAGATGTACACATAATAATAAAGCCTCACGTGTGCTTCCTGTTTCAGGCCCACTATTACGCGTTGCGGCAGAATTACTCCGGAGCCTTGGAAGCCGTGAACAAAATCCCAGCCAGCTCTGCAGGCTTCCTTCCTGCTCTCATTAAGAAAATGAATCTACAACTGGCTTTGCAAGACTGGGAACAGACATTGGAGACAGCTCTAATGTTCAGTATGCAGCTAACACACCACTGTGTCATGTGCTTTTGTTTCCAGATAGTTAGAGATATTGAGAAGTGTGTGGGCTGGTGGCATTTCGGTTTCTAGGAAAACACAGAAGAAGCAATTATGGAACAAAATTGCTGAACTGACTTTGAGAAGAGCGAGCTGGCGATCTTTAAATTTGTTGTAAAAAACATTATAGATGGTGTTTGTATGTGTGATTTACAGCTAAAATGAATGTACCCCCCTAAAGAGTTTGGTTCAGTGATTGAACACTTAGGACCCATTTGTACCATTTGCTTTGGGCTGTGCAACTTACAGTTGTGGGGAAAAAAGAAACCCATGCATTACTATTATAATTGTTATACATTACAGTGCTGAACATGTGGGTTAGGAGGGCCCTGCTCATGCAAACTTACAATCTCAACAGAAGGGACAGGTGACACCGAAGGTAATAACTGTGAGGAGTAGGTCAGTTCTTAGTTGAGGTGGAATAGGCTTCCTTGAAGAAATTAATTTTCAGGGATCATCTAAAGGTGGACAAAGTAGGAGACAGCCGGGGACAGATTGGGGTAGAGAGCTCCAGAGGATGGGAGAGGCTCTGGTGAAGTCCTGCAGGCAAGCATGGGACAGGGTGACAAGGGAGCTACAGAACAGGAGTTCTTGGGAAGAGCAAAGATGTGATGTCACTGGGGGCAGATTTATGAATGGATTTGTATGTTGTTTTTAGAATTTCATTTGTTGGGTTACCAGAAACCAGTGGAGGGATTACCGGAGAAAAGGTGGCAGGCAACCACTGTTTTTGAATTTTTTTTTTTTTATTTGGGGGTAGAAAGCCGTGCGCTATCCAGGCTCTCCAGCTCTGTACTCCACCCTTTGCTATGAGTGAGCAGGTCTTTGTGATGGGCAGCACAGAAGCTGAAAGCTGTGCAGTAGGCTGACACATCTGCCAGTGCGTTCTTTCTTGGCATAGCTGCCATTGAGAACACACTTTGCATTCTATTCATGAATGGAAAGCATTCTCTGATTGGACAAGGTGAAAAGGCATGGTAGTAATGGCACAATCCTCACCTCGCCATGTCCAATCAGAAAATGCTTTGCATTTATTAAGAAAAGCAAAGTGTTCTTTCATTCGTGCGCATCCTGAGTGAGCAACTTTCTGTGTTGTGGACCTGGAAGCTAGCGGCCAACAGTATAGTATCGGTGCCTACTACAGCGATTACCAGCTTCCACAGGGATCAGTCAGGTATGACACGTGCATACTTATATATTATGTAACTGTATAATCTTCAGATTTAATAAAATTACATTGTTTTCGTCCACTTTTTTTTTTTTCTTTTTTCTTTTTTAGTTAAAGAGGAGCTGCACCTTTAAAAAACATATTTAAAGTCAGCAGCTACAAATACTGCAGCTGCTGACTTTTAATAAATGGACACTCACCTGTTTCAGGGTCCAGCGATGTCGGCAGCAGATGACGAGCAATCGCTCGTCTCTCAGCTGCCCCACCGCCATCCTCTGTCAGGGAATCGGGAAGTGAAGTGTTGCGGCTTCGCTGCCCGGTTCCATACTGCGCATGCGCGAGTCGCGCTGCGTGTCTCCACTCGTCCCCGCTGTGTCCTGGGAACTGTGTGTTCCCAGAACACAATGGGGGGTGAGGCATCTGCGGCTAGCTGTGGCTAGCTTGTCCTGGAAGTGGGTGCAGATACCTGGATTATACGGGTATCTGCACACCCCTCCCCCCTGAAAGGTGCCAATTGTGGCATCTCCTGTTTTTAGGGTGGAGGTCTGCTTTAACCAACTCAAAACAGGCGTTTTTTCAACTGCATAGTCACCAAACATAGAAACATGAATGGGACTGCATATTAGCCATATCACACTAGGTGGCGCACTACTGTTGTATAAGAAGCTGAAATGTAAAACGTTGCAGATTTTAAGTGTATCATTCATTAAAGGGGTTGTAAAGTAAAATGTTTTATTTTTTTAAAATAACAAACATGTCATACTTACCTCCACTGTGCAGCTCGTTTTGCACAGAGTGGCCCCGAACCTGCTCTTCTGGGGTCCCTCGGTGGCTGTCTCAGCTTCCTCCCACAGGTGCTTCTCACGTTAATGCGAGCTCCCTCGCATTGGTGAGAAGCACTGCGGGCGCGCTCCCGTGATACAGCCGGCGGCTATAGCCGCTCGCTGTATCACAAGGCCCCGCCCCCCGGCGCGCTGCGTCATTGGATGTGATTGACAGCATCGCGAGCCAATGGCTGCGCTGCTTTCAATCCATCCACTCCAGCCAATCAGCGGCCAGGCTGAGCGCCGAAGAGGACGGCGGGGGCGAGCGCGGGATTTTCGAGGGGTCAGGTAAGTAAAACGGGGGGACTGGGGGCGCCGGCAGTGTGAGATGTTTTTTCACCTTAATGCATAGAATGCATTAAGGTGAAAAAACATTTACCTTTACAACCCCTTTAAGGTGTGTGTGTATATACTGTGCGTGTGTGTGTATATATACTGTATGTGTGTGTGTTTATATACTGTAGGTATGTGTGTGCGTTTATATACTGTGTGTGTGTGTTTCTATGCTGTGTGTGTATGTTTATATACTGTATGTGTGTGGCATAATGATAGAATAAATAGGAGAATCCTTGAATGGCTGTGACTTAAGCCGCGTACACACGGGCGGACTGTCTGGCCAACTAAGTCCGTCAGACAATCCGATGGACAGTCTGTCCTACTTTTGAATGAACGGACTTGACCACACACGATGAACAGACAGTCCGTTGAAAGCTTGCGCGATGACGTGTACAGCACGTACGACGGGACTAGAAATACGACGTCCAATACACTGCAATGCAACTTTCGGCCATGTAAATCCTTTCTGAGCATGCGCCATACTTAGTCCGTCCAACTTGCCTACTCACGAGCGGACTGTCCGCTGAAACCAAAGTTGGACGGACAATATTACGGAAATTCCGAAAGACTTAGTCCGCCAGACTGTCCGCTGAAAAAGTCCGCTGAAGCCCACACACGAGCGGACTGTCCGCTGAAATGTGTTTCAGCGGACTAAGTTGGACAGACAGTCCGCCCGTGTGTACGCGGCTTTAGTTCTCCCAGGTTTTTATTGGACTCATATAATAGTACTGTGTACAGACTAGGACCCCAGAGCTGACTATCTGTCTGTGTTTTGGTGTCAACTTGCATCATAGCTTAAACATGGGAAAGGTGTCATGCCCCCCCCCCCTTCTTTCCCCAAGGGCACTGCGTTTACGCATTGTGATTGGCCGCTTAGACCCGAAACAGGTAATGAAGGCTTCGTCAGTCCAGGGCAGTGGTTTGGGGGGTCATGCCTGCAAGTATACATACCCCGAGGGGTGGGGGGGTCCCTATGTGCAGACACTGTAACTTTGTCTAGAATATACTTACTGTGCATATGTCTGCTTCCCAATATATATATTATTAACAATACATAGACACACAGCTTTTATAAACTGATTTTATTTCAATTGTATTTAAAACGCATTGGAAAAAAAACTATCAAAGCTATTTAAATGAAAATCTTCTAAACATATTTAATATTTATAAAAAATAGTAGCCTATATCAGCCAGTAAACAGTGTTCATTCTGCTCTGGTGTAATTATACAGCTTGTATATCAATCAGAAGGCAGTCATATGGACACCAGAACAGCAGATGAGTTTGTATTCACTCCATGGGCATGATAATTACTCTGCTGTGCTTTGTGTCTGTTTTTTTGTTTTTTTGTTTTTTTTATATAGGAAAAGTTTTTACCAAGTGATTCCCTAAGCCAAGGGTGTCCAAACTTTTTTCAAAGTGGGCCAGATTTGATGAAGTGAACATGTGTGAGGGCCGACTATTTTGCCTGACATTCTTTGAAACATTAAAATTCGGTCAAATTCAGTCATTCAAGCGCTAATACACGGCACAAGAATTATTTTGCTTTTGTCACGCTCGTTCCCGACACACAGACGAATGTTCTGCTCTTTAGGGGAACTGATAATTCTTAATGGTACCCCTCACATTGGAAACGTGGGGTGCTTTTGGTGCAGTGCAATAAAAAAAAAAAAAAAAAAGCTCAGGGACTTCTTTCCCTGCATTTTTGTGGGTAGGGAAGCTCATTGAAATGAATGGGCTGCCCTACACGCAGCATGCAGCCACACAGATGTGAACCAAGGGCTTGTTGGAGGGGCAGTAAAACCACATGGTTAAGCTATTTTTACCACCCCCTACTTCTCCCCCTTTAGCAGCTGGGGGTGTACACATGCTGTGGCTGCAGCTGGAGGTATACCCAGGGTGAATGGGCCTGCACTGCAACTGCGGTATAGTGATGCTGTATTTACGGGCTTAAAACAGGTGGTGAGGAGGCAACATAATGCCTCTTTACCACCTTTCAAATGACTCTGAAAAGCAATCTGTGTATGGATTGCTTTTCAGAGGAGCAGCAGTCTTGGCTGCTATCACTCACAAGCCCTACAAAAGCAGTTCTGATGGTACAAGAATGGGGGGGGGGGGGGGGGGTCTGGATTCAAAGTAACAGACGCATGCAGACACATGCGCGCACACACACATACAGACAAATGCACATACATACAGACACATGCGCACACACATACGGACACATGCATACACATACAGACACATGCATACACATACAGACACATGCACACACATACAGACACATGCACACACATACATGCATTCACATACATACAGACATACACATGCACCTTACATACATACATACAGACACATGCACCTCACATACATACAGACATACATACACCTTACATACATACATACAGACACATGCACCTCACATACATACAGACATACATACACCTTACATACATACATACAGACACATGCGCGCACGCACACATACATACAGACACATGCCGCACACATACATACAGACACATGCATACATATACACACAGACACATACATACATATACACACAGACACATACATACATATACACACAGACACATACATACATACACATAGAGACACACACACACACACATGCACATACACACATACAGACACATGAATAAAGCCCCTTTAAAATTAATCTAGCTTCTAGCACAGTGCTCTACCTTTCCAGCTTCCTCATTCAGCTGGGTACTGCACTGTAGGGGGAAGCAGAGAGCACAGCACACTTCCCTGCACTTTACTTTCACTTTTGAAGCTGACGGAGTTTCTCACAGTATTGGGAATTGGGCTCATCTGACAGCCCTGATCCCGTGGCACACCAGGCGGGCCGTTCAAAACCGGACCGCGGTTTGCCTGACATAGACCATCATCCGCACCGGCGGCTCTCACCGCTGTCGGTATGCAATCGTGACCAGGAAGACTATCTTGCAGTAGAGCGATCTGAAAGCGAGGCTTGAAATGCTGGTGAAGCGCAGTGTGGAAGGGACGACATCGTTGGTGGTGAGGAGGATGGTATATGTTAGGCATGTCCAAAGTCCGGCCCGCGCTCTGATTTGAGTGGCCGCCTGGTTATTTGGACATATATATCTTTTGTGGCCCCCAACGATCTCCCAGCGCTGGGGCCACAGCAGATATATATGTCCAGATGCCTTGGAGGGGACAGGGAGGAGAAGGGACAAGTTCCGTGCACACAGGAGAATTTCCTGTTTACACGGCAGCCTCTGTAATAGAAAGTTCCAACTGATCTGTCCATCAAAGGAGGCAGGACTTTCTATTAAAGAGGCCACAGAGTAAACAGGAGTTTCTCCTGTAACTAATCTTTTGGCGCTCGTCCTCGTCCCACCCCCCTCCTTGTCCCCTCCGAGGCCGCAGATGGATGGGAATTAGTCAGGCTGCAGTTATTGCAACGGTGAGTCTGCATTCCTGGCAGTGATGGGGGGCTACATTCCTGGCAGTGATGGGGGGCTGCATTCCTGGCAATAATGGGGGGGGGCTGAATTCCTGGTAATGATGGGGCACTGCATTCTTGGCAATGAGGGGCTGCATTCCTGACAATGATGGGGGGGGGCTGCATTCCTGACAATGATGGGGGGCTGCATCTTTGGCAATGATGGGGCACTGCATTCTTGGCAATGATGAGGGGCTGCATTCTTGGCAATGATGGGGCGGCTGCATTCTTGGCAAGGATGGGGGGGCTGCATTCTTGGCAAGGATGGGGGGGGCTGCATTCTTGGCAAGGATGGGGGGCTGCATTCTTGGCAATGATGGGAGGCTGCATTCCTGGCAGTGGTGGATGCTGCACTCATGGCAATGGTGGGGCTGCAGATGGGCACTGACCCTTATTTTGCTTCATAGTTTTTTATGTAAAATTTAAGTTTTTTCCTGAAACGTCCCTCTTAAAGGGAAGGTGATACGGTATATCCAAACAACATGCCCAAGCTCATCTCTTTACTCACACACAGCCACAAACAAGAGAACAACAAGAGAATTCTTGTTGGGTGGTGTATTAGTGCTCGAACTAACACACAGACCGAATTTTAATGGTGCAAAAAATGTTAGGGAAAATGGTCGATCCTCACGCATGTTCACTTCATCAAATCTGGCCCTCTTTGAAAAAAGTTTGGACACCCCTGGTCTATGTGGACAGCTTTACCCCGGATGCCTGTGTAGCACTAACCCTAACAACTAACCTAATCAGGTTGGATAGTCCCTCTCTCACAAGTCCTAGCAGCCAACAAGGTGCTTAACTCAGGAACAAATATCTACCACAGACGTTGTTGTAGAACATGCCGGAAACTAAAACTTGTGGAACACTCGTGTGATACCTGGATCTTTCAGCCAGTTTGGCGATACCCACGAGACTGGATTTACTTAGGTACTTCAGCCCCACCAGGCTCCTCCCCTGAATAGCTAAGAAGTTACTGGGCCTCTCGAACTAACGTAGACGGCACCGGACCACTTCGGAATCCTTTCCTTAGTTTCCTTGCCTTGGGCTAGCCAGCCCCGAGACAATAAGTCGGGTGGATCCGCACCCCAGGCCATAGCAGTCCTGGGGGCTGGTCAGAAGGACCAGGGCCATGGAGTCAGAACATGCTTCTGGACCGAAACCCCAAACCACGTGACATCTGCATCTTAAGTACCCTCTCCCAGAAAGCACAGCAACAGTGACACTCCCACCGGGCGGGCTCCGAGAGAAGGTAACCTTAAAGCACCCAACCAGACTGTGGTTCCATACCTGCCAGAAGGGACAGTGCCCCCCTGTGGCTGAACATCCTATAGTCCAGCCAGACTGATGCTGAGGTCCAAATTTAGAACAATTGTAACCAAACCAAACTGCAGTTTAGGTGTAACATTAACTTTCAAAACATATAGTGCGTGCTCTTCAGGAGCCGCCGCTACACCTGCATAATTAGATGTACCTGTTTTAGTCATCAACCATGTGACTTGCTACATGTTGTACCTTCATTAAATGTAAGAATATTGCTACACTTAGAGGCGCCTCTCTTCTCTTTTATACTCACTTGTGACATGACGCTACTTGTATATCAAGACATCGCAGGTATATCAAGTCAAAATGTATTTCAAAATTTTGCTTGCCTTGGAAAATGCTCTCAAACCAAGTTACTCTCAATCCAAGGTTTTAATATGTTTATATATATATATTAGATGTGTAATTAACTGCTCAACTGATTTATAGCTGAATGCTGAATATATGGAAAGTTAACTGTGTTCTTTTCATCCAACCTGTTTACAGCAAAGTGAGAACAAACTTTTATAAGACTTATTAGTTGCTCTGGATTGTACATTATTCCGTCTCTCGGGCCTTTCCATAAATCTTTATCTTGTTTTAATTGAAAACTCACCAAGGATTGTTTAAATGCAATTTAGGGAAC
Source organism: Lithobates pipiens (assembly GCF_037356315.1). NCBI lineage: Eukaryota > Metazoa > Chordata > Amphibia > Anura > Ranidae > Lithobates > Lithobates pipiens. The sequence goes on from NW_027507784.1 coordinate 46,817,826, forward strand.
CGTAGAACTCCTTGCCGTGTCTAGAATTGTAATAAAAATGAAGCTTTCTTATAACTGGCTCCGGCTAGAGGATAGCGATTACCTCGGTGCTTTATCAGAAAAATACCTTTTATCAGAAGGGAAGAATTCTCTCAGGACTTATAATGTTCACTTTCCAGAAGCAATTAAACTGCCAATACAAATCTCCTCATTCACTTCTTTTTCATTCGTACATATATTTCAAATCCAAAAGGCTAATTTATATCCATTCACTTTATGCAGTGATCCATATTATTAACTAAGCCTTTTTTAGAATGTTATTCTCCTCGCCTTTTACATCTTTGTGACATGACTACCATTGATGGGCTATAATAATACAATTTTTGATTTATAATGCAATGCTTGGTCTCAGGTTCAGCCAACAGTGGGAAGTTTAGGTGACAGTTTTGTAGGGATGTACTAAACTGTAGATTGGGATGATTGGATTATTGTCTGCAATACTCAGAACAGGAAAGAATAACATAATTTGAGAAACAACAGAATCATTATATGTGTGTATAAAGTATATTGACATCTAGTGAGAATTCTGAGTATTGCAGCCAATAATCCAATCATCCAGTTTAGTACATCCCAGTTTTAGGGCATCAGCCATTTATTGAGTGGTCGCTGCTTATATTTGGGTAATGATAATAAAGGAAGGAATTATAAATTCATATAAAGTGAAATGTATCTTGCACACATTTTAGCACATTCTTAAAAAAATTATTTTGTTCAGGCGTAAGTGTACTAATTGTGGTTTAGTTTAAATGTGATGGTGCCTTGTGCAGCTTCTTCTAAAAATGGCCACTTGACCCTGCCAAATATTTACCCCTCTTTTGGAGTCTGTGGGGTCACTGCCAAAACTGTCTGTGTGAGGCAAAGGCTATAATTGCCCGCAGTGGCGACTGGTGCTCAAATGCAGCCACTTGTGGCAATAAAATGCAGCCACTTGTACTCTTCATATGCAGCCATTTGTGCCCATAAAATGTAGCCACTTTTTCCCATCATATGCAGCCACTTGTGCCCATCAAATGCAGCCACTTGTGCCAATTAAAAGCATCCACTTGTTCCCATCATATGCAGCCACTTGTGCCCATCATATTCTGCCATTTGTGCCCGTCAAATGCAGCCACTTGTGCCCATCAAATGCAGCCACTTGTGCCCATCAAATGCAGCCACTTACCCTGGCAAAAAAAATTAAAAATGAAGAGAAAAGGCACTAAATGTCTTGCACACACACACATTCTCCCCCCCCCCCCCCTCCGCATGGGGCTCGCAACTGCTGGCACTTGCACACACCCCCCCTCGGGACTCGCAGCTGGCACTTGAACCCCCGCAGCTCTAGACCCCCCCCACCCCCACGGGAGGTCCGGCACTTACCTGAAGAGCATTCTCTGTGTCTCCACTCTCCTCCACACTTGAGCAGCAGCGGCGGAGGTGTCTGCTTCTCTCATACTTCCTCCGCTTGCCAAAGCGCCACTAGGCATCCAATAGGTTTGCCTGGAGCTTTGGCCAATTGGGAAACAGGTCTCACCGACCTGCCTCCTGATTGGCGGGGAGGTACTGTAGTAAAAAAAGAAGCGCAAATGAATTCTCTATGGTCACACAATTGGGTGGGATCAGGACACACGGATAGCTTCTGCCTCTAATCACGAGCTTTTTGAAAAAAAAAAAAAACCCTCCCACCCCTGCCATAGGAATCCATGATAGGGAGGCAGTTAAGGGGGGGCAGCACTCGTACACCCTTAATGCACAGGTTGCCACTGATTGCCTGACTCTCCTTCAGATTTCCAGAAACTCTGCCTAAAGGCCCATACACACAATACGAAAATCAGATGGAAAGATTCGTACAACGAGCTGTCTGCCGATTTTCGGGTTGTTAGTACGGTGCTTTCGACAGCCGATTCCACTTTTTCGTCAGACAAAAGCTGGATGTGCAGACTATATCAAATTTTTGTTGATGTGAACTCAACGTCCGATTTTCATTTCATTAGTACGGCTCTTGTACGAAAAATCATAAGAACGAGACTACACATGCCCAGAAACGATAGAATACATACAAAACTATTCAACACGTTACATCACTTCCGTATTCTGTCATTTTCGCATTGTGAGTAACCTTTTCACTTTAGACAAGAGACTAGCATGTCACAAAAAAACGGATGTTCAGTCATCCGAAAATCTAAGCGTTTGTACAAGGCTTTAGCCTTCCAGAGACTCTGCTTCAGGCAGAACCCAGCCCTGGCCACAGCCAAAAGTGAGGCAGCGGTCATTGAGGACTCTGGTGGACCTAGCAAGCCTAAAGTAGACCATACTGCATATATTGTTTTCATCAGCTTTCAGGCTGAAAAAAAAAATTAGATTCCCTCATCGGTGCTAAATAGTGTGTAATCCCAAATCTTGCTAATGTAATCTGAAAGCTAGCACTCACAGCTCGAACCAAAATAGTGCCTGCATCCGATTGGATGCAGTCATCACTATTCCATCTGCAATGACTCCTTCATCAAAAATAGGCAGCAGCACCCACAGCTCGAAATTTAAGCCACATATGGCAGCTTTAACTCTAGGTTACCTTTAATACTGAACCCCACACAAACATCTAAATACACAAGACATGCATACTAGGGAGCTGTTTTTCCTGCCAAAGGCCTGAGTTTTATACAGTGCAGCAAAAGGATGACAGTTATGCCGCGTACACACGACCGGACTTTCTGTCAGAATAAACTCTGGCGGTCTTTCCGACAGAGTTTCCGACGGAGTTCCGACCCAACGGACTTGCCTACACACAATCACACCAAAGTCTGTTCATTTCGAACACGATGACGTACGAAGGGACTATAAAGGGCATTAAATAGCCAGTAGCCAATAGCTGCCCTTGCGTCGTATTTGGTCCGTCAGAATAGCATACAGACAAATTGATTCCGTCGGAAAGATTTAAAACATGTTCTATTTCTAGGTCTGTCAGAATTTCTGCCGCAAAAGTCTGGTCGTGTGTATGTGGCATTACAGTTAGGAATACAGCAGGGTCTTCTCCTACCTCCCCCTTTACCTAGTAAAGTTGCAATAGGAGAGTGATAAGATCATCTCTGCTCGCTCCTCTCTCTTTATCAGCTTATTCTTTTTCAGCACATTTGCATACAGCTAATCTGATTGGCTCATACCGCTCCCCTTCCCCAATATAGAGAATTGTAAGGGGCCAATGTCAAACCAAATTTAGGTACTTACACAATAAAAAAAAATATTATGATGGTATATTAATACGGATTTACATTAAAGTGGTATTAAACCCAAAAGCACACATTTATTATATTGCAGCTCACCAATTCTTAAATGTGATATTAAAGTGGTTGTAAACCCTTACAAACCACTTTGACCTACAGGTAAGCCTAGATTAAGGCTTACCTGTAGGTCCAAGAAATATCTCCTAAACCTATACGGTTTAGGAGATATTTGCCCGAAGACAGGCACCGCTGTCTACGGCGCATTCGCCGTAGACAGCGGCGCGCAGGCGCACTGAGCGCAGCATTTCCAACAATGGAGCTGCCGCGCGTGTCGGCTCCCGTGCGCATGCGCGGGAGTGACGTCATCGCGGCTTCACCGAATGACAGCGGCGAAGCTGCGAGACCCCACCGAGAAGATGGATGCGCCGGACTACCGGGGACAGCGGTGACATCGCTGGCTCCTGTGTCAGGTAAGTGACACATAATGGGCTACTATGCGATGCATAGTAGTCCATTATGCTTTGCCTTTGCAGGGAATGAGAGAGGAAGTAAACCCATCAGGGTTTACTTCCTCTTTAAGGCTGCATTCGTTTTCTTTTTTTAGACTTTCTTTTATTTTCATCTGTTGATCCTGCTAGAACAAGCTCTCTTCCAAATGTATTAGAGCGTTGAGACAAACCAATTGCCACTGACACGAGTGCTTAGAATGATCAGCTTTTAGCTAATCATGTAAAACCTTTATCCCAAAAGAGATATAAAACTGTTGCTCTAACCACTTGTGTAACTGCAGCGTGAGCTAGAATTTGGTTTCAGTGTATATACGCTCACTGGCCACTTTATTGGGTACACCTTGCTAGCACTGGGTCGGGCCCCCTTTTGCATAGATTCAAAAAGGTGTTGGAAACATTTATCAGAGATTTAGGTACATATTGACATGATGTGACTCTCCTGTTCCACCACATCCCAAAGGTGCTCTATTGGATTGAGATCTGGTTAATGTGGAGGCCATTGGAGTCCAGTGAACTCATTGCCATGTTCAAGAAACCAGTGGTGAGATGATTTGAGCTTTGTGACATGGTGCATTATCCTGCTGGAAGGAGCCATCAGAAGATGGGTACACTGGAGTCATAGAGGGATGGACATGGTCTGCAACAATACTCAGGTAGGCCATGGCATATATACAATGCTCAATTGGTATTAAGGGGCCCAAAGTGTTCCAAGAAAATATCCCCCACACCATTACATCACCACCAGCCTGAAATGCTGATACAATGCAGGATAGATCCATGCTTTTATGTTGTTTACGCCAAATCCTGACCCTAACATTTGACTGAACGAGACTCGTCAGACCAGGCAACATTTTTCCATTCTTGAAAAAATGAGGGTGGCCTCTAGAAACAGTGCAATAGGTATATGTGTTTGAACAAAGGTTTTACCATCATCCAAAATGTAATGAAATAAGGGGTTTAGGAGCCTGGTCCCCAGCCAGGACTAACCAAGGAAGGAGAGGTTAGTCCTGGCTGGGGACCAGGCTCCCAAACCCCTTATTTCATTTTTCCATTCTTCTATTGTCCAATTTTGGTGAGCTGGTGCGAATTGTAGCCTCAGTTTCCTGTTCTTAGCTGACAGAAGTGGCACCCGGGGTGGGCTTGTGCTTCTTTAGCCCATCTGCTTCATGGTTCGATGTGTTGTGTTCAGAGATGGTTTTCTACATACCTTGGTAGTAAAGAGTAGTTATTAGTAGTAGTTTGAGTTAGGCTGCTTTCACACTGGGGCGGGAGCGGCGTCAGCGGTAATGTGCCGCTATTTTTAGCGGCGCTTTACCGGCGTTTTAGCGGCGGTTTGCGGGCGCTAGCGGGGTGGTTTTAACGCCTGAATACCGCCCCAGTGTGAAAGCAGCCTTACTGTTGCCTTTCTATCAGTCTGCCCATTCTCCTCTGACATCAACAAGGCACTTTCGTCCACACAACTGCCTCTCACTGGATATTTTCTCTTTTTTGGACCATTCTCTGTAAACCATAGCAATGGTTGTGTGTAAAAATCCCAGTAGATCAGCAGTTTTTTAAAATATTCAGACCAGCCCATCTGGCACCAACAACCATGCACCATGCAAAGGCACTTAAATCCCCTTTCTTCTCCATTCTGATACTTGATTTGAACTTCAGCAAGTCCTCTTCACCACATCTAGATGCCTAAATGCATTGAGTTGCTGCCATGTGATTGGCTGATTAGCAATTTGTGTTACCCAGCAATTGAACAGGTATGCCTAATAAAGTAGCCAGTGAGTATATATAGTCTAGTCGATCTAACACTCCCCTCCTCCCAGACTGACAAAGTTGTTGTCTAAAGGTAAAAAGGTCTACAATGGGAAAGTGGCACTGTTCAAAAAACTATGTGTAAAATCAATCTACTAATATGAATTTTGCCACCACTTAAAGTGGTTGTAAACCCTTACAAACCACTTTGACCTACAGGTAAGCCTAGATTAAGGCTTACCTGTAGGTCCAAGAAATATCTCCTAAACCTATACAGTTTAGGAGATATTTACCAAAAGACAGGCACCGCTGTCTACGGCGCATGCGCCGTAGACAGCGGTGCACTGAGCGCGCCGGCGTCAATGGTAATATGCCGCGCGTGGCGGCTCCCGTGCGCATGCGCGGGAGTGACGTCATCGCGGCTTTGCCGAATGACAGCGGCGGAGCCCCCACCCCACAGAGAAGATGGATGCGCCGGACTACAGGGGACAGCGGTGACTTCGCTGGCTCCTGTGTCAGGTAAGTGACACATAATGCGATGCATAGTAGTCCATTATGCTTTGCCTTTGCAGGGAATGAAAGAGGAAGTAAACTCATCAGGGTTTACTTCCTCTTTAAAGTGAAGTTGCACCCAAAAAAAAAAAAAAAAATCATGAATGTTCCTATAAAAAAGAAAAACATTTTGAAAAATTTTTTTTTATTCACCTCTAAATGACTGTTGCTAGGGGGTCCCTCGTAGTCTTCCTCCTTCAGTGCCTGGGCTTGTGACATAATTTCCCCTCGGCGCAGGAAGGGCTCAGCTCTGCCCCTCCTTCTTTTCAATCATCTGGGACACGTGACAGGTCCCAGATGATTGAGCGGCCAATCACGGCAGGCGCAGTGGGCGCCCACAGTTACAATGACGGTGCCGCCGAACGGAGGAGGAGATGAGCGGGGCTTTGATCCCCTGCATCACTGGACCCTGGGACAGGTAAGTGTCCAATTATTAAAAGTCAGCAACTGCAGTATTTGTAGATGGTCACTTTTATTTTTAAATGGCAACACCACTTTAATATAAAGTGAATAGTGGTTGAATAACTGACTATATGTATACGTGAACTAAAACGTATAAAGAATGTATATAAAATATATATGTAGCGCTGACATCCTTGCTTATTAAAGTGGTTGTATAGTCCTTTTTGGGACTTTTACCTACAGGAAAGCCTATAATAAGGCTTACCTGTAGGTAAAAAAAATATCTCCCAAACCTGTACGGTTTAGAAGATATTCCCCTCGCAATGCGCCGCTGACTGCAGCGGCGCATGCGCACAGGGGATTCCCGGCCGAAAACCCGGCAGGCTACGGACCCTGCCGGGAAGAAATCTCCCGCGTGCATGCGCGGGAGTGACGATATCGCAGCTCCGGCCACTCAGCGCCGGAGCCGCGATACCCAGAAGAAACGCAGAGGGAACATGTCAGCTCCCTCGGCGTGGATCGGACCAAATGTCGGGGCTTCGTTCTAAGGTAAGTATTTCATAATGAGCTAGTATGCGGTGCATACTAGCTCATTATGCCTTTTGCTTTGCAGGTAGTTGCTATAATCACAAGTCTATGGACATTTCTTTGGTTTAGCATTTGGCCCCATCTAGCGGCCAAATACTGGTACTGAACTTAAACGTTTATTGCTTTGAAGAAAGCACAAAAGACATATACAGAAAGTGACTTTTGTTTTGATCATAAGGTTGACCCTCTTACCGAGGAGGCTTGATGACCTTCCCATGAACACTTTCTTCAGCAGTGCATGCTGGGTAGGACATAAAAGGAACCCAAGTGGCCATTTTATGTCTCTTGGGATTGGATGACCAGGCTGTGGGGATCTGTGTGAAGGTCCTCCCGGAGACAGGGCCCACAGCCTTTGCGGAATGCAAAGCTCGCTTGTTTGTGCAAGTGAATCTGACGGTGCCAGAGAGACAGTGACCGGATTGGGAAGATCCAGAGACACTCGTTTGAGCTTTTGAGGATAGGGCTCACCCAGCGGAACGGAGCAACAGGGCCAGCTGACACAAAAGCAAGCTGCCCGATCAAAGTTACTACACGGCGCTCCAATCCAGTTGGTGAGTGGGTTACAGCCCACAGTTTGTTAACTTTCACACGCAGTTAGATTCAAACACACAGGCCTCACTGGTATTTATAGTTCCACGAAGGAGGAGCAGAGCAACTGACACTGATTAGGCTTGAGGCCTACCTACTGTGATATCCCAAGCCTTGTAGTATAAGTACTGAAGGTATACTAGGAGCATCTTTACTTCAACTTACTTTAACCTGTGGATTACAAATCACAAGGGATTATGTTAGCTAGCGAAGACAAGAAGACCAAAGAACAAGTACTTTAAATGAGATCTCACGCATAGCATAAAGAGTAAGGGGAGCTCCTGGGTATTTGTCTATATGTATATTGTTTGAAATTTGTTTATATTGAATTCCATTGCACTGTCGTCCTATGTTCGGATGACAGCGCAATTATTGCAATCACCTCACTGAATATTTTCACAATAAAATACACTTTGGTTTAAGTATCTAGTGTGGCGTACTGTTTTCTCCAAGCAGGTGGAGCCAGTGGATCCTGAGGTTACAATACAGGTACCTTGTATTGTATTATATTGTACTGTATTGTATTACACCACAGCTGTGTCAAGGGGACTGAGCCAAGGTAGTGGGGTGTTGTTTCTAGAGTGCAGGCCCAAATCAAATCAGCCGCTCCTTCGGGAGTCAATGCTACATATATATGTGTTTATGTATGTATATATATATATATAACAGTATTACTCAAAAATGACATGTGCTGAGTGCTACGTGACTCAATCCCTAAAAATGTGTGTATATATATATATATATATATATATATATATATATATATAATGTAAATTCCAAAAATCATATAGAAAGAACAACAAATCCAGAAAACAAATGCCGTGTGCGGCTCCTGCACACAACCAATTTAAAGTGACAAGTGCTAATTGCAAAAATGGCAAGTACTACATATTATATAATATCTATATGTGTATATAATTATACACTATTAAGTAACAGTCCGTTAGTGGTGATCTGTGCACAACTGAAATAAAAGGTGACTCTTCAGTGCTCCCCTCTTCCAACCGCATCACCCTCTTGTGCCCGCACCCCTGCAGGGGTAACAGGTGTATTAGCTGTCTCCCAATGTCGGTGTCCCCCTTTAACGAGGTATCCTTCTGGTTCACACAACTGCAATCCACCTCAAAAGAGCGGTTTAGGAATCCCCAACAAGGAGCATCCACATGTATATGGAAAAGATGAGCCTTTGGAATGTGGGTGAAACTGGAGTACCTAGAGGAAATCAAAGTCCTAATTAGGGAGGTTGCAGTTCTTTCTTCTTAAGCCCTTGTACACACGGTCGGAGAATCTGTCGGAATGAGTCTTATCGGACCGCGTCGTCAGATAATCCGACTGTGTGTGGTATGCATTGGACTGATTCCGTCCGAATCTCCGTCCGATCCAAATTTCCAACATGTTGGAAATATTTCCCGACCAACTGGGCCGGACGGACCTAATCCGATCATGTGTAGAGCATTTTGATCGGACCAAGTGCCACGCATGCTCAGATCAAATTCCTACATCAAAGCTATTGGCTACTAGCCTGAATGTAGTCCCATCATAACGAAATTACGTCATCACGTTCTGAAAGATCGGATTTTTCGCCAACTTGGCCCGACCGTGTGTATGCAACAGTTTCGGACACAATCCGTCGGACTAAATCCGACGGACAAAATCCGACGGATTTGGTTGGCAAAATCTCCGACCGTGTGTACGTGGGCTTAGTGTGGATATTTGGTGTTTTTATACTGTTGTCCAAAGGTGTCCCCTGTGCTCCTTCATCCAGAGTGGGGACACTCTAAAACAGGAGGTGTGTTACTGGCCAGATCACCAGGTGAAAAAAGTCTAAAAAAAAGAACTAAAAGAAAACAAATGATTCCACCACATCAAAAAAATTGGTAAGCTGCAACATAATTATATATTTTTTTTGGGTTTAATACCGCTTTAATTTGTGTTTTATATTTCTGCTTGGAGTTTTACTATAAGAGGAACAGTTATAGAGGAAAGAGAGACAAAAAGGGAGAATTGAGATTTATGTTTTTGTACTTGTAATGCCGCTTACACACGATCAAACAATCGGGTGGAAAAGTCCGGCAAACTCAAGTCCGCCAGACAATCCCCCCCGTGTGTAGCCTCCGGCATACTTTTTTGACCCGAAAGTACGGCGGACTTAGAAAGTAGTTTTGCACTCCAATCTTCCCGCCGGACTCACATTTCGGCAGACAATCTGGCCGTGTATATGCCAGTCCGCCGTACTTTTGAAATGAACGGACTTTTCCCGCCCGGAAAAAAGTCCGCTCATTCGAGCGGGTCTCCAGGTAGGCGGGGCCCCCGAAGGAGACGTAGCTGGCCCCGCCACCTGGTATGGACTTAAAGGGGAAACCCAACGCCGAAAAAAATCGGTGTGGGGTCCCCCCAGGGTCCACATCAAACCCTTGTCCGAGCACGCTACCCGGACGGCCAGGAAAGGGGGGGCGAGCGAGCCCCCCCTTCTGACCCGTACCAGGCCGTGTGCCCTCAACATGGGGGGTGCCTTGGGGAAGGGGGGGCCGCATGCCCCCCCACCCCAAAGCACCTTGTCCCCATGTTGATGAGGACAAGGGCCTCTTCCCGACAACCCTGGCCCGTTGGTTGTCAAGGTCTGCGGGCGGGGGGCTTATCGTAATCCGGGAGCCCCCTTTAATAAGGGGGCTCCCAGATCCCGGCCCCCCACCCTATGTGAATGAGTATGGTGTACAATGTACCCCTACCCATTCACCTGTGAAAAAAGTAAAAAAAAAACACAACACACAAGGGTTAAAATAGTTTATTGCACAGCTCTGGGGGTCTTCTGTCTGTCTTCGGGGGTCTTCTCGCCGGACTCCTCCGCTATCTTCTGCTCTTTTGCTAGCTCTTTTACTAGCGGAGGAGCCCGGCTTTCTTCCTCGCCGCCGCCCTCTTCTTCCGACTTTGGGGGTCTTGTCCCCCTCTTCGGTTCTTCTGCCGGGCCACCGCGCCTTCTTATAGCTCTTTTACAGGCGGTCTTCTGTCTTCAGGAATGAATGAATTGGATATCAAATGACACATTATTCATAGGGGCTGACATCAACCGATGACCCCGCCCCTTGTCCCTATATAAGTTGCCGCGCAGCGCGTCCCTGGCATTGCGGCCGGAGAGAGCGTTGAGTCAACATCTCCAGGAGATGAAGAAGAAGAACGGAAGGCGGCGGCGGCGGCGACAGAAGGCCGGGCCACCGCCTGTAAAAGAGCTAGAAGAAGGCGCGGTGGCCCGGCAGAAGAACCGAAGAGGGGGACAAGACCCCCGAAGTCGGAAGAAGAGGGCGGCGGCGAGGAAGAAAGCCGGGCTCCTCGGCTAGTAAAAGAGCTACAAGAAGATAGTGGAGGAGTCCGGCGAGAAGACCCCCGAAGACGGAAGACCCCCGAAGCTGTGCAATAAACTATTTTATCTTGTGTGTTGTTTTTTTTTTGTACTTTATTTTACAGGTGAATGGGTAGGGGTACATTGTACACCATACTCATTCACATAGGGTGGAGGGGCCGGTATCCGGGGGCCCCCTTATTAAAGGGGGCTCCCGGATTCCGATAAGCCCCCGCCCACAGACCCCGACAACCAACGGCCAGGGTTGTCGGGAAGAGGCCCTTGTCCTCCTCAACATGGGGACAAGGTGCTTTGGGGTGGGGGGGCCGCGCGGCCCCCCCTTCCCCAAGGCACCCCCCATGTTGAGGGCACGTGGCCTGGTACGGCTCAGGAGGGGGGCACTCGCTCGCCCCCCCCCTTTCCTGGCCGGCCGGGTAGCGTGCTCGGACAAGGGTCTGATGTGGACTTGGGGGGTACCCCCACGCCGTTTTTTTCCGGCGTTGGGGTTTCCCTTTAAGTCCATAACAGGTGGCGGGGCCAGCGACGTCTCTTTCGCGGGCCCCGCCTACCTGGAGACGCGCTCAAAATGAGCGGACTTTCCTCCACGTGTGTGGGCGAGTCCGTTCATTTCAAAAGTAGGGCGGATAGTACGGCGGACTTAGTACGGCGTATTAGTCCACTGAAAAAGTGCCATGTGTGGGCAAGTAGCCCGTTCGGAAAGTCCGACGGACAGTCTGGCGGGAAGTCCGCCAGACTAAGTCCATTGGACAGGCGGCTATGTGTGTACGCGGCATAAGAAATGCATTGCACAAAAATAAAGTAACAGTTAATTTAAAGCCGCCAAATATTCTTTTAATTGTTCCCATTTGAACTAATCTGATATTCCAGACTAACACGTGCGCAGCCCCTATGAATAATGTGTCATTTGATATCCAATTCATGTTATTCATTCCTGTTCCAGTCATGCTGCAAGGCTTATAAATACACAAGCTACATAATGGAGAAAGAACAAGCGTATAAAGACGCAGCCAGCAACTATGAAATGTCTTGGAAGTACGGCAACCAGACGAATCGCACTGTGGGTAAGAGCAGAGAAATGACGTCATTAGGACAGCCTGTCATTATTTTCCTTGGGAGAGTCACACAACAGATTAGTTCCAGTAGTATCTGGGAAGAGGCACTCCTAGGCCAAGGCCACCAACAGACAGGCTCTGTTCCATAATCACCACAAATAACATAACTCCGCATAATTCAAACTGACATCAAACAGCAGATTAAAGTCACAAGTTTTTTTAAAGTTATCTTCACAGTTTAAATTTCAGCGAATTTCTGCTGAATCTGCTAAAATTCACGATGTGGGTGACATTGTCAGCACCACCCAAAAGTTGATTTTTCAGTAAATTTTAGTAAAAAGAAATTGTCCATCCACTAAGCAGTGGACACTCTCTGGGCATTCAGCAGCTGCTGGATCAGTGGCTGCCTAATTCAAAACCAGCAGATGGTATTCCTCTATGCACGCTGTTTAGCATCAATGGAGAAATAAAAGTAATTACTGTATTTTTATTGGCGTATAACACGCACAGGCATATAACATTTTAAATAAGGAACTTTTGAAGCAAAATAAGGGTCAGTGCCCATCTGCAGCCCCACAAGTGCCATCAATGCAACCTCATCAGTCCACATCAATGCAGCCTCACCATTGCCATCAATGCATCGGCCTGACCATTGCCCTCAATGCAACAGCCTCACCATTGCCGTCAATGCAGCAGCCTCACCATTGCCATCAATGCAGCAGCCTTATCAATGCCATCAATGACGGCCTCTGTAATAGGAAGTCCCGTCTCCTGGGCCCCCATTGGACCACTGTTCTGTCTATCATAGGAGATTAATAACAGTTGGGGTCCTGAGAGCCAGTAACGGAGATATTTTCATTGCACATTATCCCGACCTGTTTCGCCGGTGGCTTCCTCAGGGGATGTGCAAGCTATTAACAAATATATCAATAAAAAAGGAAGAAAAGAGAAAAACAATAGACAAGTACAAAACTAATCAAAACAAAAGTCAGGAATGCAAAAATAATATATATTCAAGCATTAAACAGCCAGCTTAAATATAGAGCACTTACCCTCAGCCAAAACCCCAAAGGAAGGAAGAACCTCAAATAGATGTAAAATATCTGCCACTCAAACCTCAAATAGTATGCTCACCACAAGAGCTCATAGAGGGAGGCAAAGACCAAGTTAAAAAAGGAAAAAAGACAAAAATAATAAATAATGATACTAATAGGGCTGAATTGAGACCGAGAGTAGATACAAATAAATTTATATAGTATGACTAGATATGTAAATTATTAGGTTAATAGTCAAACTGGGCATAAGGCCTCCATAATTTAATCAGATAAAAATACCTACACAGGAAAACCAGGCTCAATGAAGCAAATAGCGCATGAACAACAACCTATTTGGGTCGATTAAAACCGGACAGTAAAATAAAAAGCAAAAAAGGGGGTGATGAAAAAATAATTGTTGAAGAAAAAATAAAAAGTATGAACAAATATCTGTACTTACTTAATAAAAGCAAGAATAGTGAGCTTGATTAGGTAGGACACCTATCAAGGTCATACAGCACAGACCGGTATAGTTCGGCAAATCTGGAGAATATAAGCCAAAAAGAGTGGGGTTAGAAACCCAGCACAAACAAAGAGGGGTATATATAAAGGAGTATTTCTAACAGAGAGGACTAAAAAAGTCACTCGCACGCCTTCCAGGTCCAATCAAATATGCACAGAAAGTTAATCTAAAGCAGACTCAAAAAGCCTGTATGGATTAAGGTTTATATTAGAATTAAAAGTAAACAGGAAGGCAGACTTACCAATATTCAGTGAGGAAAAGCGAATAGGTGCAAACCCTCCGGTTGTAACCGTAAGGGGAAGCATGTGATTGCTTGCCTTAAAAAACCCCTCCCGGAGAGAGGTAAGGCCACAAAGATGGAGGTCCAGCTGCACCTTTAGGGAGAAACCCCACTTGGATGGATGATTGGCACAATCCAGGGCTCAGGAATGGTGGTTTTCAAAATAACAAAGGCAGTCCACAGATGAAGCACAGGAAGGAATAAATGCAAAGGAGGGACTCATAGTGTAGCAGTATGAAATACCAGCATTTAGTAGAAAACTACACACAAAGGCAGGTAACAAAACAGCATGTCCCAGCGGGCGTGAATAGCAGCTCTACCCAACGTGTTTCATCCCATAGGACATCATCCAGGGGTACAGGAGTCCTACATACCTCAGCACAAGGGGAGCTGTGCATGCTGGGAGAACACAATGATTATTGCTAGCATCTATAGCAGCTGACAATAATCACATGTAAAAATCTGGCATGCTGGTTGTACCCAAGTCGGTCAACCTGCCCATACATGGGTCCATCTATGGCCGGCTTAGGTCACATGCTTGCCTGTAAGTACTGGGGATTGCTCTTCAATACTGATGGATGAAGTGAGCTGTTAGAGTTGGGAAAGAAAGGCGAATATGGGAAGCCTGTAGGCCAGAAGTTAGGTAAACCTGTACCTTTGCCCTGCAAGGTACAACATTTTCCCACACACTTTGTAGCCAAAGGAAAGGAAGGAAAACATATGGCGGTTAATGAAGTGGTTTTAGACATCATACCGTATCTGGACTTTTGAATATATTTGTTACAGGTTTCCAAACACATACCATAACCTCCATTTAAAATTTGCTGTTTATCATTTTACTTGCATTAACATCTTACCTAGCTTGCCTCCTCTATGTACTCTTAAGGAGGGGGTTAGGGAGTTTACACCAGCAGATGACAAGGCTCCCCAAATCATCATGGATGGTGGAAAATGTTGCATTTCATTTGGAAATCAAGGTCCCAGAGTATGGGGGAAGAGAGGATAGGCACAGAATCCAATTTGCGTGAGGTCCAGTGTGAAGTTTCCACAGTCCGTGGTGATTTGGGAAGCCATGTCATCTGCTGGTGTCCACTGTGTTTTATCAAGTCCAAAGTCAGCTCTGCACTCTACCAGGAAATTATAGAGGACTTCATGCTTGCCTCTGCTGACCAGCTTTATGGAGATTCTGATTTCATTTTCCAGCAGGACTTGACACCTTCCCACGCTGCCAGAAGTACCAATACCTGGTTTAATGATCATGATATCACTGTGCTTGATTGGTGAGCAAACTCGCCTGACTTAAACCCCATAGAGCAGTGGTCATCAACTCCTGTCCTCAGGGCCCACTAACAGGCCAGGTTTGCAAGATAACTGAAATACACCACAGGTTGTATCATTTGCTGCTCAGTGGTTGCAGTATTCTAGTCTGCATCTCTCCAAGGTAATACATAAAACCTAGCCTGTTAGTGGGCCCTGAGGACAGGGTTGATGACCACTGCGAATCTTTGGAGTATTGTCAAGAGGAAGACAAGCTGAAGGCTGCTATCAAAGCAACCTGGGCTTCCATAACACCTCAGCAGTGCCCCAGGCTGATCCCCTCCATGCCACGCCGCGTTCATGCAATAGTTCATGCAAAAGTAGCCCTGACCAAGTATAGAGAGGATATTATACTGTACATGGACATACTTTTTTCAGTAAGTCGACATTTCTGTATTAAAAATACTTTTTTTTATTGGTAATATTCAAATTTTCTGAGATACTGAATTTTGAGTTTTCACTAGCTGTAACCCATAATCATCAAAATGAAAAGAAAGAAATGATTGAAATATATCACTCTGTGTGTAACCCATCTATATAAAATACATGAGTTTCACTTTTTGAATTGAATTACTGAAATACATTTTTTGAAGATATTCAAATTTTTAGGAGATGCACATGTATAACAAACATACAGTGGGGATTTTCAAATTCAACTACAAAAGTGGAATACATTTTAAGCAGTTTAATAGAAGAACTGCATCTCTAGGTGAGCAAGGCTGCTCTGTGACTTTATGTCTTGTGGAATTGTTGCATGTTACTGAGTCTGCCTGCAGAGGGAGCACTTGCTGCATTTGTTCCCTGACACAGGTATGCATTGCATCTGAAGTTGTGTAGGACATCTGCTTTATCTCGAAAAAGTTACTTACTATCCCATCGCATTTCTTCAACAGGTTTTAGAACTTCATCCCAATTACCCAAAGATGAGAAAAGATATTCTTGACAAATCCAGAGCTGCTTTAAAGACTTAAACACAATGTCAAAGATAATTGTAGCAGCAGAATAGAATTATCCAAAAAGAAAAAAAAAACAAATACACTGCTTGTGTGAGCTGGATTTTGGGAAAATACAGCAAGATTGCTTCAATAAACCTCCAACGACATTCAAGAAACCATTTAGTGGCTCAGCCCACTAGACTGCACCTATGAGTAAAATTTCTCTTCTTGAGTGGACTGACATGGGAACTGCAAGTGCAATGTGGTTCCCAGTACGAGAGCGATTTTCAGTGTATGTGGCATGCCATTAAGATTATTGGCACCTTCACACATCCCCTGCATTTCACTGTGCAGGTGGTTGCAACTCTGGGAATGGGTGCGGACCTGCAGCTGGAACCACCCACAAGTGAATATTAAAATTCCACTTACAAGATACACAAAATTAAACGGCATGTAACTTCATACACAAGCACCTTCCGAGCTTCCACTCAGTGGGTAAATGATGTCACATGTGAGGCCCTTCCCAACGCGTTTCTCTGTAACATCATTGTCAGGGGAACCTAGAGAGAAGTTAGTTTGATACAAGCCATCTAGCTTATGTGCCTCGTTTTACAGAGAGTATTTATTCTACAGTATACAGTATCTCACGAAAGTGAGTACACTCCTCACATTTTTGTAAATATTTTATTATATGTTTTCATGTGACAACACTGAAAAAATTACATTTTGCTACAATCTAAAGTGGTGAAGTGTACAGCTTGTATAACTGTAAATTTGTTGTCCCCTCAAAATAACTCAATGCCCCTAAGTGAAAATGTCCAAATTTGGCTCAATAAGCTACTTTCCCTCCCCAGTGTCATGTGAATCGTTAGTGTTACAAGGTCTCAGGTGTGAATGGGGAGCAGGTGTGTTAACTTTGGTATTATCGCTCTCACTCTCTCATACTGGTCACTGGAAGTTCAACATGGCACCTCATGGCAAAAATCTTTCTGAGGATCTGAAAAAAAAAGTGTTGCTCTACATAAGGATGGCCTAGGCTATAAGAAGATTGCCAAAACCCTGAAACTGAGCTGCAGCAGGGTGGCCAAGACCGTACAGCGGTTTAACAGCACAGGTTCCACTCAGAACAGGCCTCGCTATGGTCGACCAAAGAAGTTGAGTGCACGTGCTCAGCGTCATATCCAAAAGTTTTCTTTGGGTTAATAGATGTATGAGTGCTGCCAGCATTGCTGCAGAGGTTGCCTGTCATGCTCGTTGCTTCAGTTTCTTAGGCCATAGTGCTGATTGGAGCCATTTTGATCTCAGATCAGCTCTATATGCCGCTGGCCGAACCACTGGCTACATTCTTGGGTTCCCAGTGGAACAGGAGAGCCAGAGAAAACCATGGAAGATGACGGGAGGGGGGATAATCCCTCCCACTGCAGGAGGGGGACAGGACGTTCCCTCCCACTGCTTGTAAAACAGTCTAGTGGCTAATTAGCTGCTAGGGGTCAACATGTGAGTGCTCAGACCTTGCACCGCACACAGCATCAAATTGGTCTACATTGCTGTCGTCCCAGAAGAAAGCCTCTTCTAAAGATGATGCACAAGAAAGCAAGCAGTTTGCTGAAGACAAGCAAACTAAGGACAGGGATTAATGGAACCATGTCCTGTGGTCTGATGAGACCAAGATAAGCTTATTTGGTTCAGATGGTGTCAAGCGTGTGTGGCAGCAACCGAGTGAGGAGTACAAAGACAAGTGTGTCTTGCCTACTATCAAGCATGGTGGTGGAAGTGTCATAGTCTGGGGCTGCATGAGTGCTGCCGGCACTGGGGAGCTACAATTCATTGAGGGAACCATGAATGCCAGCATGTACTGTGACATAGTGAAGCAGAGCATGATCACCTCCCTTCGGAGACTGGGCTGCAGGGCAGTATTCCAACATGATAACGACCCCAAACACATCTCCAAGACAACCACTGCCTTGCTAAAGAAGCTGAGAGTAAAGGGGATAGACTGGCCAAGCATGTCTCCAGGCCTAAAGCCTATTGAGCATTTGTGGTGCATCCTCAAATGGAAGGTGGAGGAGTGCAAGGTCTCTAACATCCACCAGCTGCGTGATGTCATCATGGAGGAGTGGAAGAGGACTCCAGGCAACCTGTGAAGCTCTGGTGAACTCCATGCCCAAGAAGGTTAAGGCAGTGCTGGAAAATAATGCCACACAAAATATTGACACTTTGGAATATTTGGACATTTTAACTTGGGGGTGTACTCACTTTTGTTGCCAGCGGTTTAGACATTAATGGCTGTGTGTTGAGTTATTTGAGGGGACAGCAAATTTACACTGTTATACAAGCTGTACACTCACTACATTGTAGCAAAGTGTAATTTCTTCAGTGTTGTTCCATGAAAACATATAATAAAATATTTACAAAACTTTGAGGGGTTTACTAATTTTTATGAGATACTGTAAATGGTCAAACATATATCTGATCATTATTAGAATGGAGGTTTAACAAAAAAAAGGGGGGGAGAGATTGGTTATTTCACCTGTCAAACACACATGTCAAATACACATGAGCAGCTAGGAGGGACACGGGGTAGCCAGTCAGGGAGAGACCACACACACAGTTCTTGATGCTGTAATTTATCTTGCATACAAGTTAACCGTAGTGTTTTTTTTTTTTTTGTAGGCTCTGATATAGGACAATATAGCAGTTGTTATTTTTATACTGTCACCGGGCTTGGGCCTGTATTATCAGAGGACAGCTGAGGGTTGGTGGTTTGTGGTGTACCAGAATGGCACTATAATACTACAGGGAAGGACCTTACATAACTGGTCCAAATAGCAGGATGTTTCCTCAAGACAGGTATTGTCCCTGAACTCACCAGGAACCTTCCCCTGCACTAAGCACTTTCCATCACCAACAGGGTCTTTATCCCTCTCCACTTGCTTCAGGCATACCTGAATGATGCAGGTACCCTATTATATAAGGTCCGACACCTAGATGGCTGCCAATGATCTGGAGTAGTTGCAGCATCCAATCAGACACCTGGCAATTCTCAGAAACTGATGGAGTCCCAGGCATGGTTTCTCAACCAGGGTTCCTCCAGAGGTTGCTAGGGGTTCCTTCAGCAATGAGCAATTTCTTCCTCTCAGATAAGTTCCCACTGACACCAATGGTCATTTTAGCTATCTGCAAGAGGTTTTTCTTCTCAATGACCACAAGTGTAAGGAGCAGGGATTTAGCAGGGGTTCCTTCAGACTAGAATGTTATTTCAAGGTTTCCTTTGTGTCAGTGGTGGCTGGTGGTCATTTTCCTTGGGGGAGGGGGGCGCGGCAAACCCCCGTCGGTCGGTCCGTCCATCCATTGGTCGGCCCATCGGACTGGTGCACTTACGGCGGCGCTTCTCCTAGGCTCTTGGCAGCGGCGGCTCTCCTGCTCTCCTGGAACTCCTAGACACTGGTTCTGGGTACTCCTGCCCACACTGTTGCTTCACCTCAACACATTTTACCACTTATGGTTATTTCACCAAGAGGATCCTCTTGATGAAGTTGCCAGAGTTATGTCCTACAATTAAAGGAAAGGAAAAAAGATTAGCTTTGCAGAGCAAAGCTATCTATTTTTCTAAGGACATGAAGAAAAACACTGAAGACTTGCTGGGAGTGGGAGGGGTTATACTGAGCTGACCTTAAAACTTTGCTTGATAGTGTCAAGCTCTCCTGAAGGTGGTACTATATGCCAATAGTTCCAGAATTACCATCCTGTCCTGTGATGTACGAGAAAAGTAAATTTCCTTGACTAACCTCCATAGCAGCATCAAGATACACTGTGTTTAAGTGGTCAGAAATAAGGAAAATTGGTGGAAAATAACATCATTTTTCTACCACAATACATTTACAGCTTTGTCACGTAAGAGGTTTCTTTTCCTTTTTTTTTTTTTAATGAAGATCTTTTACAAAAAATGCTGCTCAAAGACTCAATTGGCAAAAGGTTTGAGGTATTTATTTAAGCCCTTTTGCTCTTTCAAGATTAGCTATGCAATCCTTTGTGCTGCATTGTAGTTTGCTGAACTCTGGCAGTCTGGGTTGACCCCTCAATACTCCAAAAACTGGAGCCTTTACTAGTAACCTCGCGCTACTGTGTAGACTCCCTGTGCCCAAACTCATGTCAGTACAGATGTGTAGGATTCTGTAACTGCGAAACGTGTCTGCATTGACAGTTTGTAAGAAAGAATTCTGTTTGCTGAAGAATGAGTGAGTCATTGGACACCTTTATTAAGGACATCACAGGCAGAAATAGCACTCTCTTACCCAATAAGAAAAAAAGTTAAGGTGCTCAAGACAAAGTCAGCTGCTTCCAGGTCCAGCAAGCATTCATTGCTTCCCTCCCATATCTACGCTACCTGTCAGGAAACAGGGGGGACAGTGGTCCGTCACCTGTCTGTGCGCGACTGCGGGTGCCTGGTGCGCGTGTTTGTGGTCGCCCGGGTGCGTGCGTTCGCGGTCGCGCGGGTGCGCGCATTCGCGTGCGCGCGTGTGCACGGTTACCGGCGCCAGGCGGGTTATTTAAACCCAGTTCTCCCTTCTGATCTTGCTGCTTGATCTACAGCGTTCCTGAGACTATTACCTGAATCTGATCTGTTTGTGTATTGACCTGGCCTGACCTGCGACCTTCCCTGCCTTCTGCCTGCCTCTGACCTCCGGCTTGTCTACGACTCTGCACCTGTCTCATCCTCTGGTCCATCCGTGCTCATCCGTTATCGACCCGGCTTGTTCCACGTTCCTGCCTCTGCCTGCTGCATCTGTTCCTGTACTGATTGTCTGGTTTGACCCGGCTTGCCTGACTCTTCTGTGTGCCTGCCCCTGAGTGATCCACCTGTTCCTGTTGGTCTCCTGCTGTCTACTGGTTCCTGTCTGCTGTCACTGGGACCTGCTTGTCCAGCTACAGTTCCTGAAGTCAGCCAGATCCATCCACCGGCTGTTGATCCTGCCAGGCACTCGTGCTACCTCTGACTCCCGTGCCTCCTGTCACCATCATCAGGGGCCGTGAGTCGGGGACGCAAGAGAGGTCTCCTTCTGCATTCCGGGCTCACCACTAGGTACGTGACAGTACCCGGGCGACCGCAAACACGCGCACCAGGCACCCGCAGGCGCGCACAGACAGGTGACGGACCACTGTCCCCAGCCAGCCTTTCCTGACACTACCAAAGCCAAGTCCTCCAATGAGTTCCGCTGCAAGTCCTGAACGTCCAAGATAACCAAGTCTGGTGCCAAGTCATCCTTGCACTGAAGAGGGGTCCCTACTTGTGCAAGTGGAGTGATGCCTGCAAGCTTTTTGCCTGCCTGGATTCACAGCTTTTGGACCTATGGGTTCAGTGCGTGGTGTCCCAGGGGTACAGGCTAGAATTTCACTCCCATCCACTTCCCAATAGGGCCTGTACAGGTACAGGTTTTCTTAGCCCTTGTACAAACGGTCTGAGAATCCGTCGGAATGTGTCCTATCGGACCGTGTCGTCGGATTATCCGACTGTGTGTCGTATGCATCGGACTGATTCCGTCGGAAAATCCGTCGGACCCAATTTTCCAACATGTTGGAAATATTTCCCGACCAACTGGTTCGATCGGACATACTCCGATCATGTGTAGAGAATTTTGATCGGACCAAGTGTCACGCATGCTCAGATCAAATTCCTACATCAAAGCTATTGGCTACTAGCATGAACGTAGTCCCATCGTAACGAAATTACGTCATCACGTTCTGAATGATCAGATTTTTCGACAACCTAGTCCGACCGTGTGTATGCAACAGTTTCGGACAAGATCCGACGGATTTGGTTGTCGAAATCTCCGACCGTGTGTACAGGGGCTTAGAGTACAGGACACAGGACCCTCCCTTTGTCATGGTATTTTCCTCTGAATGCTTACTAAAAAAAATGCATTAAAAACATGTTGAAAACACATGGAAATGGAAACTGAAAGGTTTGATCCTTGCATAAGTGTGAAGGTGCCTCACAATAAAAACCAACAGAGGGCGCTCTAACCTTACAACTTTACTGACAAAATGTCTATGCAATACCTGCCTGATTTTTTTTTTTTTTTTTTTTTTAGAGACACATTCCACAACACTTTCCAGAGGAGACAGACTTTCCTTGTTCCCTTTCCTCAAAGCCATCATAACATCCCCAGCATGGTTATACAGACACACATAATAGAGTCAGATTGGGTGGCAGTCAATTAAAGGGGTTGTAAACCCTCATTTTTTTTGCATTAAGGTGAAAAACATCTGATACTGACTAGCCCCCCCTACTGTTGCCACCTGTCTGGGATTCACGCGGACAGTTTGGGTTTGGAATCATATGTCTGGGTTTCAGACTGCCTGAAACCCGAACACATCATTCAGACTGGACTATGGCTTCCCAGCAGGGTTGTTTGCTGCAGTTGTGTAAGCTGAGTGTCTATTACATTCTCTTTCACACTGTCCAAAGCCAGCACTAACAATCCCCCCACATACAGAAGGGAGAGGAAAGAGGGCTTGATTTGCTCCTCCCCCCCCCCACCCCTCTGTATCTGCCCACACTCTAATCCCCAGCGCTGTGCCTCAGAAAAGTAAAGTGGGGGCCAGAAATCTGAAGTTCAGCAGCCTCAGATACATCTGGATGAGAGGTGCTACCATCCATCCCTGTCTGTGAGTGAAGTCTCCCCCCTTCTCTCTCCTGCTTCTGAGTGAGTACACTAAGGTAAATGGGCAGCACGGTGGTGTAGTGGTTAGCACTCTCACCTAGCAGTAAGAAGGGTCGCTGGTTCGAATCCCAACCAGGACACTACCTGCCTGGAGTTTGCATGTTCTCCCTGTGTCTGCGTGGGTTTCCTCCGGGTACTTCCGGTTTCCTCCCACAATCCAAAGACATGCAGGTAGGTTAATTGCCTTCTGTCCAAAATTGGCCCTAGTATATAAATGGGGACCTTGGATTGTGGGCTCCTTGAGGGTAGGGGCTGATGTGAGTGTGCAATGTACAGGGATAGGGACAATTGTAGACACTCACTCAGGTTGAACTAGATGGACTGGTGTCTTTATTTAACCTTACTAACTATGTAACTATGAAATTCTCAGAGCACCCCTTTACACCAGAGGCACGGTGTTCCCCCTTAAATAAGAGTTCTCTCCGTACATCAGAGGTCTCAGTGTTCCTCCTTAGATCAGGGTTACCAGAGCATCCCTTATGTTAGAGTCCCCAGATTTCTCCCTTACATCAGAGTCTGCAGAGTCCCCCCTTACAGTGAAAGAGAATTCTGTAAGTTCAGATGTAAAAGAGAAGCTCTGTAGACGTTGCTATTAAATAACATTCCTTATCTTATGAAGTTAATAACAAGCGGAATAAACTCAGAAGGTTTTTCCGACTGAGTTCCGCTGAAACTATCATGCGTACACACGGTCACACCAAAGCCCAATCGTCAAGAACGCGGTGACATACAGTAAGTACGACGGGACTAGAAAAAGGAAGTTCAATAGCCAGTAGCCAATAGCTTCCATCTCGTACTTGCTTCAGAGCATGCGTCATTTTTGGTCTGTCGGAACAGCATACAGAGGAACAGTTTTCCCAAAAGGAATTGGTTCCGTCGTAAATATTTAAAACATGTTCTATTTCTAGGTCCTTCAGAATTTTTAGAAAAAAAAGTCTGATGAGGCCCACACACAATCGGAATATACGATGAAAGGCTTCCGTCTGACTTTTTCTGACGGACATTCCGCTCGTGTGTACACGGCATTAGAAAATGCAAAACAGAAATTTGAAGTCTCGCAAATATTTATTTGTCATTTTATTCTACTACCTTCTCCTTGTCTATATGTAGCGGCGGGCTCCTGAAGAGCACAGATTGGTTTGGGCCTATTTGTCTAAATTAGACTTTTGTGTCAGTCTGACTGGGCTGTGAAATGTTCAGCCTGGCCACAGGGGGGCGCTGCTCTCTGGTGGCAGGCGTGGAACTATAATCTAGTCAGGTGTTTGGTTACTCTTTGAGAACCAGGTCAGTGGGAGTGGCCCTCCCACTGTGCTCTCTGGAAGAGGGTATTTAAGACACGGATGTCATGTGGTTTGGGGGTTTCCGGTCCAGTATGAAGTGTTGAGTACTTGGTCCTGGTCCTCCTGACCAGCCCTCAGGAAGGCTATGGCCTGGGGTGCGGATCCACCCAACTTCGATGCCTCAGGGCTGGTTAGCCCAAGGCAGGGAAACTAAAGGGGGATTCTGAGGTGGTTGGGTGCTGTGTCCGGTTCGGGAGAGACCCAGTGTACTTCAAGCATTCCAGGGGAGGACTCTTTAGAAGTAAACACTTGGTTGGCTGCTAGGCCTGCGAATGACTATTCTCTGGATGCAGTCAAAGTAAGCAAGTTCTTTAACGTTTTTGACTTTGACATTGAGAGTACCTGAACTTTCCTTCCCAACCCTCTGATCCCAAGTTAAAGACTGTTCAATTGTTGAAGTTTGCAAATTAAATCCATTTAACTGGATCTATTATCAGTCTCAAGTTACTGAGTCAACTACCACAGGCCATCCTCTAGGGGGGGCCACAAGAAGAAGGGGAAGGTAACGGTAAGCCCAAAAAAATAACCAGCAGCTCCTTCGGGGGTTAGTGCTATCTATATATATATATATATATATATATATATATATATTATTGGCACATAGTTCGCCATCTGTAAATATGCACACATACACTACTGTGCAAAAGTTTAGGCACATGTGAAAAAATGCTGTAAAAAAAAAAAAAATGAACAAAATGGAAAGTAAATGAACAGAAGAGAAATCCAAATCCATTCAATATTTGGCGTGACTGCTCTTTGCCTTCAAAACAGCAACAATTCTTCTAGGTACACTTGCACACAGTTTTTTAAGAAACTCGGCAGGTAGGTAGTTCAATACATCTTCTGTGGAGGTAGGCTGCCTCAAATCCTTCTGTCTCTTCATGTAATCCCAGACAGACTCGATGATGTTGAGATCATGACTCTGTGGGGGGCCAAACCATCACTTCCAGGACTCCTTGTTCTTCTTTACATTGAAGATAGTTAATGACATTGGCTGCATTTTTGGGGACTTATCTTGCTACAGAATACATTTGGGGCCAATAACATGCCCCCCTAATGGTATGGCATGATGGATAAGTATCTGCCTGTATTTTACAGAATTGAGGACATATTTGTTTTGCATAAATGCAGCCTCAGGCCGCGTACACACGGGCGGATTGTCTGGCCAACTTAGTCCGCTGAACCGTGTTTCAGCGGACAATCCGCTCGTGTGTGGGCTTCAGCTGACTTTTTCAGCGGACAGTCTGACGGACTTAGTCTTTCGGAATTTCCGTAATTTTGTCCGTCCAAACTTGGTTTTGTCCGTCCAAACTTGGTTTCAGCGGACAGTCCGCTCGTGTGTAGGCACGTTGGACGGACTAAGTATGGCGCATGCTCAGAAAGGATTTACACGGCCGAAGGTTGCATTGCAGTGTATTGGACGTCGTTTTTCTAGTCCCGTCGTACGTGCTGTACACGTCATCGCGCAAGTTTTCAGCGGACTGTCTGTTCATCGTGTGTGGTCAAGTCCATTCATTCAAAAGTTGAACGGACTGTCTGTCGGATTGTCTGACGAACTTAGTTGGGCAGACAATCCGCCCGTGTGTACGCAGCCTTAGACTTGCAAGGAACCTCCACCATGCTTCGCCGTTGTCTGCAGACACTCATTATTGTTCCAGTCCTTTGGCAAACATACTGCCTCCGGCTACAGCCAAATATTTCACATTTTAACTCATCAGTCCAGAGCCCATGCTGCCATTTTACTGCAGCCCAGTTCCTACATTTTCATGCATAGTTGAGTTGTTAGCCTTGTTTCCACGTTAGAAGTATGCATTTTTGGCCACATATCTTCCATGAAGACCACTTCTGACAATCTTCTCCTACATGTAAAAATCTGTATTTTTTGCTAGAAATTTACTTAGAACCCCAAAACATTATTTATATTTTTTTCTAGCAGAGACCCTAGGAAAAAAAAATGGGTGGATTTTTTATGTCACACGGAATTTGTGTAGCAGTTTTTCAAACATAGGCAAAGCTTTAAATAAAAATATACAGGTTACCAATTTAGAGTTACAGAGGTGGTCTTGGGCTAGAATTAGTGCACTCGCGCTAACGTTCGTGGCGATACCTCACATGTGTGGTTTGAATGCTGTTTACATTTGTAGGTGTGACCTACGTATGCGTTCGCCTCTGCGTTCAAGCACAAGGGGATAAGGGGGGTTAGAAAAAACTATATTTTATTTTTTTATTTTTTCATTTTTACACCTTTCCTTAATTTTTGTTTTTTTCACTTTTATTCCTATTACAAGGAATGTAAACATCCCCTGTAATAGGAATAGAGCATGACAGGTCCTCCTAATGGAGAGATCTGGGTTCTATAAGACCCCATATCTCACCTCTAGGCTGGAAAGCCTGAAATTAAAAAAATAAAAAAAAAATCGATCTCAGCTTCCCAGCAAAAAAAAAAGGCAGTGTTTTACATCTGCCAGCATCAAAAGTGACGTCATGATGTCACTACCAGCCTCGGAGGGTGATAGAGATGGCTGGGGACCATCTGGTCCTCAGTCAGCTCTATGGTATACTGCCGACGGCTTCATTCTCTGGCTCCCCGATCGCACGGGAGAGACTGGAGAAGCGCTGGAGTGGGAAGGCCCCCTCTCGCCACCTGTAAAAGCAATCAAGCGGCTGAAAAGCCGATATGAGGGCTTTTACGTTGCAGGGAATCGCCGGCAGCTGTAGGCATCATTCAGATATCACCACTTAAAGCCCAGGACATCAGCTGGTTTTAGCCTCTTGCAGTCCCTTTATGGCAGAGCTCGGACTGTGAGGAAGAAGCAGCACAAAAAAGCAAGCAGTTCATGTGCTGCTGACAAGAAGCATGGTAATAGGAGACCAGAGCAGCAAGGTGAGCTATTCACTCTGCTGCTTCTCCTTTCACTGTCCAGTCACAGGCTGGGGCGGGTCTAAGATCACCTGGACTCAAAGGAAGTGGGATAAATGATGCTGGGCATGAGAGTGAGGACATCTAGTGGCATAAAAAAGTACTGCAATGGGAATCTCTGGAATAAAGCTTAATATTGAAGCAAAGCTTGTTTTGTTATCGAATCTTCTAACAGCCTATTATTATTCACCTTGACTGCTTGAAATGGAGTACTGCTTTAAATAAATCCACCATGAGGCTTCATGGTGGGGAAGTGTCAGGTTTTTATTGCTATTTTTGTCCCGCTGGGGAGATGTACTGATTGAGGAATACAAAATGATACAGTTGTCACCAAAAAGACTACATGAAAAATCTTATAATGGAAATAACTGTCCCAGTGACAACTAAGGCCGCGTACACAAGGACGGATTGTCTGCCCAACTAAGTTCGTCAGACAATCCGACAGACAGTCCGTTCTACTTTTGAATGAACGGACTTGACCACACACGATGAACAGACAGTCCGCTGAAAGCGTGCGCGATAACGTGTACAGCACGTACGACGGGACTAGAAAAACGACGTCCTATACACTGCAATGCAACCTTCGGCGTGTAAATCCTTTCTGAGCATGCGCCATACTTAGTCCGTCCAACTTGCCTACACACGAGCGGACTGTCCGCTGAAACCAAGTTTGGACGGACAAAATTACGGAAATTCCGAAAGACTTAGTCCGTCAGACTGTCCGCTGAAAAAGTCCGCTGAAGCCCACACACGAGCGGATTGTCCGCTGAAACACGTTTCAGCGGACTAAGTTGGGCAGACAATCCGCCCGTGTGTACGCGGCCTAAGAAGGGATTTCCTCCAACATTTTCTTGTGTAAGGACTGGTAATGAAGGGATATCTCCCTGGTGGGGCACAGATGGCAAAAAAAAATAAGAAATTGGGGTTCTAACCATTCACAACTCTATTCCCTCTATTCAATATTCACTATAATATATCAGTGGCGGCTGGTGGTTTTTTGTTTGGGGGGGCGGCAAACAACCACCCCCCCCCCGCGGCACCATTTAGGCGGCCGGCACATTGGACAGGGGTGGGATTGGGCATCCGCGGGGATCGGGGCATCAGTGGACATCAGGCTGCGGCTCGCATCGGGCAGTGGCTCCTGTGTCTTCTCCTCCTCGCTTCTGCCACGTGTCTCCTCCCTCCTCCTAGGAGTCCAATAGGATTGCCTGTTCTTTCAGCCAATCAGGTGACTGGTATCAGACCTGCTTGGCCGGGAGGAGGATCAGTGTTTCAACAGCGAATATTCATTCGCTATTGCAACACAACTGGGTGGGCTCCAGACGCAATGCTCTGTGCCCCAAGCCCATTCTATTTTGAAGCCTATTAGAGCCTCTGGCTTCAAAAAACACGCCCCTGCCCATCCCCATCATAGGAAATTCATGGTGTCCTGAAAGAGGCCGGGCGCTTTAACAGATATGGCGGCTGTGGTGGAAAGGGAACGTGGCACCCGTGCGCCCACAATAGACGAGCCGCCCCTGTTTTATATATATATATATATATATATATATATATATATATATATATATATATATATATTTATATATATATGTGTATATATATATATATATATATATATTTATATATATATATTTCCTACAATGAGTAGATTTTGGCAGAGAACCTCCTGCACTACTCATTGTCCGTCAGATGGGCGCTCTATCCTAATAAAAATTGTTAGGCCATATGCCAAGTCCGATGTGGATTCATTAGAGTCATTTTATTGTATTTCTCTGGGCAGGCTGCCAGTACCAGAGTATATATATATATGCAGTGCTGTCCAATTAACAAAAGCCAGGCTTGACATTCCCAATGCACCGGGATGTTACTGCATTTTACCCCAGATCTGGCTTTATTAATTTGGATGCATCGTTTTGATAAAAAAAAGTAATTACATTACATTGAGCTGAAAGAGGAGATAGAGACAAAATCTGATGGACAAGACTAGCCATTACACACAATGCATTTACACCCATCTGGTGACATTCCCCCCACCCCCTGCCCACCCTCACTAATTAGAAACATGTCCTATCTGTTAACAGGGATATTATAAAAAAAAAATAAAAAATACAAGCATCAGATGGTTTATTGGGCTCAATCAATACAATTAAAAAAAATAAATTAAAATTTTGCATTAGAGCTCATTCATGCTGGATATCTTGTCATTGTGCTGCATGTTCCAACCATTGCTTCTGTTCCACCACAGCATCACATTTCTGGGGTCATATTGGGTGACCTGCAGCTTGCCAAAACGCGTGATACAATCCTTGTATAAAATTATATTTAGTTTAGTAAATTAAAAAGTCACATAAAAAAAAAAAAAAGTACTGTTTTCAACTTTTCTCATCTTTTATTGTATCTCAGTGCTGCTGATCTTATTCAGCCTCTTTGCAGCCACTTCCTGTCTACATACAGTGCTGGCTACATGGCATTTCTCAGGGCTGGTTTGCTAATGGTGACAGCAGTGGACCATGCCTATGCCATGTGTGTCAGCGCAGTCCCTCGCTGTCTTCTACCTGGGGAGGATGTGACAAGGTTAAATTGTGGGGACAAAGCGTTGTCAGCGTATAATAGAAAGTGCCTGAAGTTCTTCATTATTAAAAGATGATTCTGGATATTAACATGTTAAAGCTTATTCGAGATTTTATTGATTAGACTTACAAATACTTGACCTCTGCCTACAAATTGTTAATTTTTGGGCACATGCATTCCAATTTTCACAATAACTGTAGCCCATAATTATTGATACGTGACGATAATTCTGTGTTACTAGGCAGAATTTTTATAACCAGCCTCCTTGCAGAGGAGGGAGGGGGAGGCTGGGAACAGGCCAGCACATAGATTAGCTACATATTCCTTACCAAGCCATTTCTCTTTATCTTTCTGAGCTGACAATAAGAATTCCTATCATCCTTACATCTAATTTGATGGACCATGAGGATTTGCCCTCCACTACTTTTATAATTTCAATACATCTTTATTAGGATGGTTGTAAAGGCTGAAGGTGTTTTACCCTCAAGCCATAGGCGTGCGCACAGGGTGTGCCAGGTGTGCCTGGGCACACCCTAATCACCCTGTGTAGTGCAGATTGCCCCTGTTTAAACCCCTGATATTTCACTAAAGCTCTTCCTCCCCTTGATATTTCCCCAAAGGGGCTACTAAAAAAAATAGTAAAAAGTGAACTAAAAAAAAACAAAATTGTAAAAAATAATACAAATAAAAACTACTTACTCCATCTACTGCCCTACCAGGGGCGGACTGACCATTCGGGCACTAGGGCACTGCCCGAGGGCCCCATGCCACTAAAGCGCCTCATCAGGGTTGCCAGCCTCAATAAAACCAGGGACAGTATGTAAAAAATTTTTTTTTTTTAAATCCCAAGATTATAGCTGCCCCGCCTCTCCAGTACCTTTTCATTGTGTGTGTGTGTATTCTGTGTGCGTATACTGTGTGTGCATATTGTGTGTGTGTGTGTGTATACTGTGTGGCCCCATAATCTCATATTGCCTGGGGGCCCTATAATCTCATATTGCCTGGGGGCCCCATAATCTCCTATTGCCCAGGGGCCCCATAATCTTCTCCTATTGCCCAGGGGCCCCATGAGTTTTCAGTCCGCCCCTGTGCCCTACTAACAGCAATCCCTGCCCTACTGACACCGTCAGTATAAATACACACGCAGACACACACATGTGTTTGAGCTTTGAGGTGCACACTCTAATGCGATAGGCTGTGCACACCTATGTCTCAAGCTTTCTATGCATGAAGGTAAAAAAACCTTCTGTGTGCTGCTTCCCCTTCACCCCCCCCCCCCCCCGCAATACTCACCTGTGCTCCCTCTCAATCCAGCTATGTGCACAAGAGCCTTGGCTGTCCTGGGGCTCCCTCTCCTCATTGGCTGAGACAGCAGCAGGTGTCATTGGCTGCCACTGCTGTTAATCACAGCCAGTGAGCCAATGAGGAGAGAGCTGGGCTGAGCTGCAGCTTTATGTGTCTTATGGATGCATAAGTGCCCCCATAGCAAGTGGCTTTCTATTGGGAGCACTGGTCAAGGGGGAGGAGCCAGGAGTGCTGGCGGGGGGACCCAAAAAGAAGAGGATCAGGGCTGCTCTGTGCAAATCTGCTGCACAGAGAAGGTAATGTTATATATATATATATATTTTTTAAAGCCAAACCTATAATACCACTTTAAAGCAGAAGTAAACAGCTGGCATATTATTTTTTTTTTTTAACCTGCAATGCAAAGTCATAATGTACTAGTATGTATCACATACTAGCACATTATGTGAAACTTACCTTGGAACGAAGCCCTTCCAGCGGTGAACTGTCACCACTGACAGGGCTTCCATCTTCACCTGCCTTCCTTCCGGGCTCGCGGACTCTGCACCCATGAAGCGATGACGTCATGACGCCGCTGCTTACGGGGCAGGGCTGCAGGTGGCCGTTCCTTCATCACTGGCTGCATGTACAGTACATATCTCCTAAACGGCCCACTTTTAGGAGATATTTACACTACCTATAAGTAAGCCTTATTATATTACTATAGGTAAAATTCATGTATGGGAGTTTACTGCCACTTTAAGGTTTTAGAATTATAAAAGTTTAAAGATTAATTACAGGTATCGTTATGTTATACATAGTAACATTGGTCCAATTTGGTTACTATGTATACACCATACCTGGCCAATCCCCCTGGAAGCTGGAAATCACTGAATAAGACACCACTACTCCAGTGCTCTCGACTTGCTTCCCGCATTCTGATCACAGGAGATCGGCCACATGGCATGGGCGTGATTGGATGAGGTGGAGGACGTCACCAGCCAACCTTTCTACTTCCTCCAATTGGAGAACACATTGCATTCATTCAGAAAATACAAAACCAGGAGCAAGTGGGGATCACTGGAACAGTGGCGTTGAGTTAATTTCCCGCTTCCAGGGGCATAAGCCAGGTATGGTATATACATAGTTACTATTAAGCGAGTTAAGCGAACGGTTTGGGCAAAGCAAAATTTCGGCCTCAACATTGCCTGTTCCCCCGTTGTAATGTAAATGTAATCACTAAAATATCAGATTTAATATGTTAACATAATGCAAAAGCTGTTTTCAATATTTTCAAATTTGTAGCTTTCATAAAAGTGAAAAAAAATGGTGATCCTTCCTGTTTTAGGGTGACAATTGTGTCGATGTACTGTCACCTTGTCACAGCATGGATTTCATTTAAATCACGATTTAAATCATTATTCAAATCACTAGTAAAAAGGCTTGATTTAAATCAACTTGATTTAAAGTGGGGTGCCCCCTAAAAAAATAAAAAAAAATAAAAGTCAGCAGCTACATATACTGCAGCTGCTGACTTTTGATAATCGGACACTTACCTGTCCCAGGGTCCAGCAATGCGAGGGATCGAACCCCCCCCCCCCCCCCCCGTTCCCCGCTCTGCTCGCGGCGCCGTCATTTTTACTGCGAGCAGCGCAGGGTGCCGTGATACGCCACACAGTCATCTGGG
Organism: Lithobates pipiens; assembly: GCF_037356315.1. Lineage (NCBI taxonomy): Eukaryota > Metazoa > Chordata > Amphibia > Anura > Ranidae > Lithobates > Lithobates pipiens. The sequence goes on from NW_027507784.1 coordinate 46,850,476, forward strand.
ACGCGTGACAGGTCCCAGATGACTGTGTGGCGTGACGGGAAGTGATGTCACCAGCCCGGGCAATAAAGAAAGCAGACTACGAGGGACCCCCTAGCAACAGGCATTTAGAGGTGAGTAAAAAAAAAAATTTCCAATTATTTTTATATATATATATATATATATATATATATTTTTTAAGAATTTTAAACTATTTTTTATTTTTTGGTGGCAACACCACTTTAAATCATAATTTTTAAAAAACAACTGTCATCTCTGTCCCGCAGCGGCTCCTCCTCTGACCCGCTGTTGACTCACCGACAGTCCCATTCACTTTAATGGGATGGCTGGTGACGCAGCAGTGACACAACAAAGTGAGGGACGTGGCGGCAGCGGTGAGTGGATGCTCGCTAACAGGCGCCGCCATGATGGATCTGAAATTACAGGTGCTCTTCAAATGTAAGGACTCATTCTTGCTGGTAGTTAGAATCTTTAATATTTGCAAACAAAATTAAAGTTTCCTACTTATAATAATAAGCTCTCAGATTAGTAAAACAGCGATATCAGACCAATTCAATCATACAGTTTTTAGTGTACATAGATTTGCAAAACAATGGGATAAAGGAATATTCCTGAACTTTGTTTTATCTCGTGGTTACTGTGACATTGTGTGAATGCATCAATGCAGTGCATTTCATCTCAGCTCGCAGAGCTTGGATTCATTGAATGAGTTTACCAAAAATGTAAATATTGCAGAATATACAGCCCCATGCTACATAACTAAGCTCCATTTCATGCTGAATAAACTAAATTATTGATGTGACTGTACAATATAAATGTAAAGTGCTGCATAAATTTACAGTGCTATATAAGTATCTAAAAATAATAATAATTATAATGTATCTTAAATAGAAAACTATCTTTAGATAGTTTTTTTTACTCCAAAAGCATTTTATAAAAATACATTTGATAAAAATCAAAAAAATCTATTTAAATCAAAAGAATCTGATTTAAATAAAAAAATAAAAGTATCCATTAGTGCAGAACTCCAGGTCCCTGCTCTTTGCTTTATTTAGGGACTGTGCACATGGGAAGCCTGTGTCTGCATGACTTATGCTGTGATCCATTAGTATAACCAGGGCACTGGGTCTCATTTCCATGCTCTGTAGTCACTGTGTTGTCTTGTTTCCTTTGTAATTGGTGCAGGAGGCCGGTGCTCCCAGTGGAATCCATGACCTTCTATTCTCCTTTCAGGGAAAAATTCTGCATTGCTTTTCTTTTTACAAGTTTATAGTTTATCAGTAATACATAACAAAATGTCATATCATATACTAGTGAGATGTATACAATTTAATTACAATTAAATGTAGCACTGACCCCCCCGAAGAAGCGGCTGAATTTTTCTGGGCTTACCAATTACCTCCACCAGCTCGTCACTCGTTATTCTTGTCTAGGGGTTCCCAGGGTTGATAACCCAGTAACTGTAGACTTGAGTTCCTTTTTAGGATTTTTATTTGCATAAAACAGTTGAACAAACTCAGTCTCTTTGTTGGGAATAGAGGGTATGAGGATAAAGTTTAGCTCAGGTGCTTGGAACTGCTAACTTCAATGAAAGTCTCTCTGTATATAATCCAGGGAATAGCCACTCGCAACTGGACTCTTTAACTGTTGGATAAATCCTTGACCTTGGATCTAGCAGCCAACAAGAGATTCTAGCTTTGCAAAGTCTCTCTCTCAGACTTGGTTGAAAAACTTAGTTGCAAACGGAAGGATAGAGGTAGGAACTTTTCTTACTATACCAGTATCTTGCAGCCAGTCCGGCGATACCGTAAGAAATGTGGATTCAATCAATGTCCATGGCAGCTCAGCTTCCAGGCTCTTACCGAGCAGCCAGCCTTGTGCGTGGCCCTCTTACTGAAGAGTCCTCCCCTGGTTGCATGTAGAGTTGCTGGGCCTCTCCAAACCCGAGATGGCACCAGAACACCTTAGAATCCTCCTTCCAGTTACTGCGCCTCGAACTAGCCAGTTCCGAGGCTCGAAAATTGATGAATCCGCACCCCAGGCCATGAGGGCCTCTGGGGGCTGGTCAGGAGGACCAGGACCACGGAGTCAGCAACCCGGAACCCAGAACCATGTGATTTTAGCACCTTAAGTACTCTCTCTCGGAATACACAGCAAGACAAACGTGCCCACTGATTGGCTCAGAGAAAGAGATTGGTACCCAATGCGTCCAACCAGACTGCGTTCTAATGCCTCTCACAGGTACAAACTCCAACCTATGACCAGGCAGAACCTCAATACAGCCCAGCCAAACTGATGCCAAAGCATAATTTAGAACAATTAACCCCAAAACTCAACTTTAGTTTTGGGCAAAAACGAAATTTACAGAAATAGCTGGTACTCATCAGGAGTAGCGATGCTGCATAAATATTACACCCATGATATAATTTAGCAATCAGTGACAGTAGTTAATAACCTCTAGTGCAATAAGCAGTTTATTCAGCTATTCATGCCATCATGCCTTGGGCAGTGACGTCACAGAAGACGGGGTTTCCGAGTGATGTCACTGGATAGCTACGCCCCATGGCTTTATAAGTAATGATAGATGCAGGAGCTAACACAAGAGGGGGAGCTAACGTTGGGAGAAGAACTGGGGGAAGAACCGGCAGAGGAAGAAGACAACGGAGAGAGGAGAAGAACCGGAGCAAGAACTGGCAGAGGAAGAAGACATCAGCGCAGCGAGAAGAACCGGAAGAAGAACCAGAGGAAGAAGACATTAGCGCAGCGAGAAGAACCAGGGGAAGAAGCCTGCTGGAGAGAGAAGAAATCAGAGGAAGAAGACACGCTGGAGCTACTTTAATAAAGGACTTTGTCAAAAACTTGTGTACTGGTTTTATTTATTTTTGACACTTTTTGTGGGTGAATGGGTGAGTACAATGTACCCCATACTCATTCACATTGTGAAAGGGGCTTTCATATTCCGATAAGCTCCCACACCTGCAGACCCCTGCAACCACAGCCCCACTGTGTTTTATTTTGGTGCGGGGGTTCCCATTAAAATCGGTCTGGTATCTTGGGGGGGGGGAACCACATGCCATTTTTTCTTTTGCCGTGGGGTCCCCCCTCAAGATTCATACCAGACTCAAAGGGCCTGGTATTGTAGGATAAAAGTCAGATCCCGTTCATTGAAGTCGCATGGAAGTTGGACATGAAGTGGTAGGGCACAGTCGGAGCGGAAGCCGTACAACTTCCATGTAATACCAGTGTGAACCCTGCCTTAAAGTGGAAGAAAAGTGTAAAACTGGAGCACACAGAATCTGGTGTATCTGTGAATAGTATCAGCTTCTAGGTTTTAATCTCAAAGCTTAATTGAACAAGCTGAAGTTAGATACTGATTGGTTACTATGTACAGCAGCACCAGATTCTGTGTGCACCAGTTTTGGTAAACCATCCCCACTATTCTTAAAAATGTCCCCTCCCTCCTTCTACCTACCATGCATACCCCATGCAAAAAAGAGCTGTATACTTACCTATTTTTAATCCGGTCCAGTCATGACACACTGTAGCTCTCCTGTATAAGGAACACTCTACAGTGGCTGCAAATTCTCACCTATAAGTGTGCTCATGGGATGTGCCAGGTGTGCCTGGGCACGCCCTAATCACCCTGTACAGTGCAGACTTCCTCAAAGTCCTGGCAACAAAAGTGAGTACTCCCCCTAAGTGAAAATTTCCAAATTGGGCCCAATTAGCCATTTTTCCTCCCCGGTGTCATGTGACTCATTAGTGTTACAAGGTCTCAGGTGTGAATGGAGAGCAGGTGTGTTAAATTTGGTGTTATCGCTCTCACTCTCTCATACTAGTCAATGGAAGTTTAACATGGAACTTCATGGCACAGAACTCTCTGAGGATCTGAAAAGAAGAATTGTTGCTCTACATAAAGATGGTCTAGGCCAGTGATGGCGAACCTTGGCACCCCAGATGTTTTGGAACTACATTTCCCATGATGTTCGTGCATTTTGCAGTGTAGTTGAGCATCATGGGAAATGTAGTTCAGAAACATCTGGGGTGCCAAGGTTCGCCATCACTGGTCTAGGCTATAAGGAGATTGCCAAGACCCTGAAACTGAGCTGCAGCACAGTTGCCAAGACAATACAACGGTTCAACAGGACAGGTTCTACCCAGAACAGGCCTCGCCATGGTCAACCAAAGAAATTGAGTGCACATGCTCAGCATCATATCCAGAGAAACTGGATCGGACCATATTAAAAATAAGTATACAGACCCTTTTTATGCAGGATAGATAAGATGAGGTTGAGGCTGAACTCTAGGCAGATGTAAAAGATGTAAAAGACACAAATTAATGCAGCTCTGTAATAATATATCATTATACATACAGTATTGTTTTTTTCACACTCCAGTAGGGCTGGAGTGTGAGAGTTATGCCGCGTACACACGATCGCATTTTCCGACAACAAATTTTGGATGTGAGCTTGTTGGCGGGAAGTCCGACTGTGTGTACGCTCCATCGAACATTTGTTGGCGGACTTTCCGCCAACAAATGCTGGCTAGCAGGTGCTCAAATTTTCTGCCAACAAATGTTTGTATACAAGTCCGTTGCACAAAAGTCCACGCATGCTCGGAATCAAGGACGAGACAGGAAGCACTTGGTCTTGTAAAACTAGCGTTCGTAATGGAAATACCACCGCTATCGACATGACCGCGTATGCAAGACAAGTTGGAGCCAACATTCTTCGAACAAAATTCCACGGTTTTGTTGTCGGAAAGTCTGATCCTGTATACGGGGCATAACAAGCAGCACAAGGAGCCAATCAGTGTATGCTGATAAAAGGTGAAAGCAGAGTGACAGAGAGATGAGCTTATATCTGCAATGCATCTTCTCTCCCTGTCCATTTAAAGGCTGTGGTGAGTCAAGGATGACCTGGGCTCAGATGAAGTGGGTTAAATGATGCTTACAAGCAGGACATTTAAAGGGGTTGTAAAGGTAAATGTTTTTTCACCTTAATGCATTCTATGCATTAATTGAAAAAACATCTGACAGTGCCTGCGCCCCCAGCCCCCCCGTTTTACTTACCTGACCCCTCGAAAGTCCCGTGCTCGTCCCCCGATGTCCTATCCACCGTTCAGCCTGGCCGCTGATTGGCTGGAGTGGATGGATGGAAAGCAGCGCAGCCATTGGCTCGCGCTGCTGTCAATCACATCCACTGACGCGGAGCGCCGGGGGGCGGGACCGTGTGATACAGCGAGCGGCTATAGCCGCCGGCTGTATCACGGGAGCCGCCCGCAGATGCTTCTCACCATGCGAGGGAGCTCGCATGAACGTGAGAAGCACCTGCAGGAGGAGGCAGAGACAGCCGCCAAGGGACCCCAGAAGAGCAGGTTCGGGGCCACTCTGTGCAAAACGAGCTGCACAGTGGAGGTAAGTATAACATGTTTGTTATTTAAAAAAAAAAAAAAAAAATCACTTTACAATCCCTTTAATCATCTACATATTTTTATCCTTGTAATCATGTAATAAAAATCAGAGTCCTTCACCTGCATATGAAAATACAAAATATGTATCAAAAATAATATTTCAATATTTTATTTTTGACCACAGAACAAAAATATCTGCAAAAAAACACAAATTCAGAAGCAAACAATAAGTCCCAATAAATAAAAACTTTAAAGCCGAGTTTTCAGATAACCCGAAGTCATAAAAAAAACGCGGTCTGCAAATTCTCCAGAAGAAATGAGGCTGATAACAAGGTCTTTGATTCGAAATCTTTTGCATTTCATTTTCTGCACAAAGATTGTTTGGCAAGAGATTCCAATAAAATATTAAATATTGGTCACTATGGTAACAGCTGCTTTCATTAATACAAACTCCACAGGTTTTATATTGGAATTCGCTTTTTGAAGGAAATTTTACTTTAAAAAGCGACTCCGGGCAACAAGGAAAATCAATAAAACGCAGGGAATATGGCAGATGGGCTAAAGTGCAAATACCTGTTAACTTTAACCTTTAATTCATTTTTTGGTGCTCCATTGCAATTCGATTCAGAAAGCTTTCACAGTGCCTCTGGGCAGGTCTGCAACCTATTTATAGGATTCTGTGCTGCACAACCTCGCTCTCCGAAACCTCCGATGCTGAAAACACTTAAGTGGCCCTACATGACTTGAATTTCAATCGATTCCTGCTGCTTAATTAGTTAAAGTAGATGTCGATCCTGAACCTTAATCTGAATGACATATGGCTTGATAAAGCACTGTAAATTTAATGAAATACTTTCTTTCTACTTTTTTTTTTTTACCTTTTTTTTCTTTTGACGTATCTCATTTTGATTATTTTCAGCAGCCACTTACTATCTATGTTCACTCCAGTGCTGTGTCTGGATGGCATTTCTCAGGGCAGGTATCCTAATGGTGGCAACAGTGGACTATGCCTATGCAATGTGTGTCGACCACCATTTGTAGTCCTCATTGGAAGCAGTGGCGGCTGCTGCTCCATTTTTTTGGAGGGGCGGCAAACAAACCCCTCCGCCAGGTCTGCACTTACCCCATCCAGGTCGCGGCTTCCCCGGCTTCTCTTCCCGGCAAATCCGATTTTAAAATCAGCCTCCTGTCCTGATTGGCCCTGAGGAGAAGCCAGAAGACAGTAGTGAATATTGATACGCTAATGTGACAAGTGGTTGGGTTCTGCGCTCTGAGCCCAACCTTTTTGAAGCAAATTAGAGCTTCGGGCTCTAATCATGTGCTTAAAAAATAAAAATAAAAACTTATAGAAACCTATGAGTCTGACGCCTCACATAGAGAATAGAAGGTAGCGCATAGAGATTTGGCCGCCACTGATTGGAAGCCTATCTGACAGGATGACAACATGAGAGCACAACTGAATGACAAAGAAATAGTCATTGTCACCGTTTAACAGGAGATTCCTGAACAAATATCTTCACAGCAGGATAGGTATTATTTTAATAATAGCTGCAGATTTAAAATATATTTTGGAATGACATTAACATGTTAAATCTTATATGACATGGGTTTACAAACACTTTTATTTATTAAAATAAATTTTCTTAGCTGATCATCTATCAAAACTGTATGTAGATATGCAAATTGGGCAAAATTAAATGTTCACAGAGGCTATAGTCACTGTTTGAATGTGTGAATGCAGACAATACCTCAATATGGTCACTAGATGGAGCTGACAAGCCTACTTCGTTCAGTGTTAATTTTGTTGCTGAAAACATTTTCGTCATAATTTTCGGCAGTGGCATGTTTCCAGTGCCGAAAAATGAAATGGAAATTACCCCACAAAACTATGATGAAAATCAATTCCCATTTCTGTCACATCAATGAAAGAAAACGGAATGAAAATGTGAGGGAGGAATGTTTACCTATATGAACTTCTGACTTCGGCAGAGCTCCGCCTATAAAGCCCATGAGTGTTTCCCCTCCCAGCAAACAAGTTAGCGACTAATTTAAAACAATAAATAGTGTAGCGCTTCTATTAAGTGAAAGTGTAATCCCATGAGAAAAATCAGAATATGATCACAGAAAATCAAACTAATCAATAATCACATGGGAAAACCAGTAATCACATGGGAAAAGTCCATAAACAATCACAAATAATAATAGAGTCCTCTATAGTGTGACTGGTGCACAAAAAATGTAATAGAACTTCTTCAGAAGAAATGGGCGTTTCACTAGTCAGGTGCAACCCAATATGTCAACTTGTCTGAAGATATCAAAAAAGGTGGGTAGAATACTCTTACCGAATCTGATGGACTCACGCGGTCTTACGACGGTTGATTCGAAAACGCTTGGGGTCCAGACCTAGGACCAGATGGTAGGTTGGTGGTGGTCTGACCGGATATAGAGAAGACTCCAAACGACTGTAGACCCTGGGGGGCGTCTCACAGGGGGTTCTCCGGAATGTTCCTCAGGTTGTCCAATTCGGATGTAACTCAATTGGAATTACAACTCCAAATGAGGAGTGAGGGGTTTGTAGAAATTAGAACAAAAAAGAAAAAAGAGAGCTCCACATGGTGTGGGTCAGAAAATATTAACCATCAGGTTTTATTAAAAGTCATATAATTGGATAAAAATTATGACTGGTGATCACAAGTGAACAAAATAAAAGCAATGTGGGGTGCCAAAAGCGATCCCGACGCGTTTCGACATAGAGTGTCTTCAACAGGGGCATGAGCCCTGTTGAAGACACGCAGTCATAATTTTTTTTTTATCCAATTATATGACTTTTAATAAAACCTGATGGTTAATATTTTCTGACCCGCACCATGTGGAGCTCTCTTTTTTCTTTTTTGTTCTAATTTCTACAAACCCCTCACTCCTCATTTGGAGTTGTAATTCCAATTGAGTTACATCCGAATTGGACAACCTGAGGAACATTCCGGAGAACCCTCTGTGAGACGCCCCCCAGGGTCTACAGTCGTTTGGAGTCTTCTCTATATCGGGTCGGACCACCACCAACCTACCATCTGGTCCTAGGTCTGGACCCCAAGCGTTTTCGACTCAACCGTCGTAAGACCGTGTGAGTCCATCAGATTCGGTAAGAGTATTCTACCCACCTTTTTTGATATCTTCAGACAAGTTGACATATTGGGTTGCACCTGACTAGTGAAACGCCCATTTCTTCTGAAGAAGTTCTATTACACTTTTTGTGCACCAGTCACACTATAGAGGACTCTATTATTATTTGTGATTGTTTATGGACTTTTCCCATGTGATTACTGATTTTCCAATGTGATTATTGATTAGTTTGATTTTCTGTGATCATATTCTGATTTTTCTCATGGGATTACACTTTCACTTAATAGAAGCGCTACACTATTTATTGTTTTAAATTGTTTAACTTTGTTTGTTTGAAGTGTTGGCAGCTTTTTCACTTTTTTTTTTGTTAGTTTGATACAGCGCTGTGTTTTCCCCCCTTTTTTCAAGTTAGCGACTATAGCGTGCTTACTGGCGTGGCGTGCTTAACACTGTGCAGTATTGCAGGCCTCCTCAGACCACCGTACAGAGCACTGTACAATATTTACAGGCCTCCTCAGACCACCATCCAGAGCACTGTGCATTACAGGCTTCTTCAGACCATTGCCCAGACCACCATCCAGACCACTGTGCAATGCATTACAGGCTTCCTCAGACCATCATCCAGAGCACTGTGCAATGCATTACAAGCCTCCTCATACCACCGTTGAGAGCACTATGCATTACAGGGCTCCTCAGACCAAGGTCCAGAGCACTTTGCAGCATTACAGGCCTCCTCAGACCATCGTCCAGAGCACTGTGCAGCATTACAGGCCTCCTCAGTCCACCTTCCAGAGCACTATGCATTATAGGCCTCGTCAGACCAAGGTCCAAAGAACTGTACAGCACTACAGGCCTCCTCAGACCATCGTCCAGAGCTCTGTGCAGCATTACAGGCCTGCTAAGACTACTGTTCAGAGCACTGTGCATTACAGGCCTCCTCAGAGCATCGTCCAGAGCACTGTGCAGCATTACAGGCCTCCTCAGAGCACTGTGCATTACAGGCCTCTTCAGACCATCATCCAGAGCACTGAGCAATGGATTGCAGGCCTCCTCAGGCCACTGTCCAAAGCATTGTGCCTTACAGGCTTCCTCAGACTACTATCAAGAGCACTGTGTGCATTTCAAGTAAGGTTGCCACCTGTCTGGGATTTACCCGGACAGTCTGGGTTTTGAATCATGCGTCCGGGCTTCATTCCCCCTGAAACCCAGACACATTATTTAGAATGGACTGTGGTTGGAGGGGGTGGGCAGCGTTGCGGTGCTCAGTGCCAGTCAGTGATGGGAAGTACGAATGGTTGTTCCCCTCCTCTCCTGGTCCCCTTCATCCTCACGTATCCCTAGCAGAGGATGTTGGTGTTATTGGAGGCCATGACTCCTCACCTCTTCCCAGCACCTGTTCGTCACTGCCTCCCCCCCACACCCCTTCCAATCAATGTGAGCTCTTCTAAACAGAGCAGAGACTGAAGGAGGGGGAAATCACCATTATGCAGAGAGGGGGAGCCTGAGAGTGGACTGCGGCAAAGCCGCCGAAAGTGGGAACACAGCTTTTTTCAACAACCTGAAAAACTTGTGCCGACCCTGCAACTATTATACTAAAGGGTGAGATTTCTACATTCTGTTTAATGCAGCAAGAAATGAATACATCTGCAATCATTGCCCACCTGCACCTTGCAGCCAGTGAGTAGATGATTCAACCAACCAGAGGACGTTGCAGTCTAACAAGAATCCCTGCAAATAGTACAGAGGTACTCAGTGACAGAAGAGCTTTACGAGGAATCCTCCTGCGAGGAAACAAGCTGCATGTATTATAGAATCAAAGGTCTTTCTATCCGCCTCCATACTGAGATAATGTACTGATCATTATCTCAGAGAAGAAATGTCACACAGATTTTTAATTAAAAAAAACACAAAACCTTTCAAATCTAGGGTTGCCACCTGTCTGGGATTCATACAGACAGTCCAGGTTTTGAATCGTGTGCCCAGGTTTCAGTCCACCTGAAACTCAGACACATTACTTAAACAGGACTGTGGGTGTAGCTTCAGTGGGCCCATGCAGCCCCCCCTGTCACGCCTGGACAGGAGGGGTGGCATTTACTAGAACTGATCAGCTGTATTTGACTTCTGCAGCAGTAAATTCTGATTCTGATTGACACCGTCCACAGCCCTTCTGACACCGTCCACTGCCCTACTGACACCGTCCACTGCCCTACTGATACCCTTTTTTTTATTTAACTATGTCGCTTTACACCCCTCCCACTCTTAATGTAATTTGGCTAAACTCACAAGTCGCCACTATGCATGCCGCATTACTACTCTGCTTGGGACACCAAAAGGTATACCAGGTCTTTTACAACCCTATAATGTTTACTACAAAAAAAAAATTGCTATGCACTGCTAAAGTGTTCGGGTTTGGCTTGAAGAAAACATGGCAACCCTAATTACAAGCCTGTCCACAGCACTGTGCAGTATTTACAGGCCTCCTCAGACCACTGGCCAGAGCATTGTGCATTACAGGCCTTCTCAGACCACCATCCAGAGCATTGTACATTACAGGCCTCCTCAGACCACCATCCAGAGCATTGTACATTACAGGCCTCCTCAGACCACCGTCCAGAGCACTGTGCATTACAGGCCTCCTCAGACCACCATTCAGAGCACTGTGCATTACAGGCCTCCTCAGACCACCGTCCAGAGCACTGTGTATTACAGGCCTCCTCAGACCACCATTAAAGATGAGCCGAACACCCCCCTGGTTCGGTTCGCACCAGAACCTGCGAACAGACCTAAACTTCGTGTGAACTTTAGAACCCTATTAAAGTCTACGGGACTCAAACGTTCAAAATCTAAAGTGCTAATTTTAAAGGCTAATATGCAAGTTAATATCCTAAAAAGTGTTGGGGACCTGGGTCCTGCCCCAGGGGACATGTAGCAATTTTAATAATGATTAAAGTGAAACAATAAAAGTGTAATATTCCTTTAAATTTCGTACCTGGGGGGTGTCTATAGTATGCCTGTGAAGGGGCGCATGTTTCCTGTGCTTAGAACTGTCTCTGCACAAAGTGTCATTTCTGCAGGAAAAAAAGTAATTTAAAATCACTCGCGGCTATAATGAATTGTTGGCTCCCGTAATACAGAGAACACTCATTGAAAGTCATTGATTAAAAAAAAAAAAGCGTGGAGTTCCCCCAAATTCAATTACCAGGCCCTTCAGGTCTGGTATCGATATTAAGGGGAACCCCGCATCAAATTTAAAAAAAATTACGTGGGGTCCCCCTAAATATCCATACCAGACCCTTCAGGTCCGGTATGGATATTAAGGGGAACCTCGTGTCAAATAAAAAAAAAAATGACGTGGGGTTCCCTCTAAAAATCCATACTAGACCCTTTATCCGAGCACGCAACCTGACTGGCCACAGAAAAAGAGGGGGGGATGAGAGAGCGCCCCCTCCTGAACCGTACCAGGTCACATGCCCTCAACATCGGGAGGATGCTTTGGGGTCCCCCCCAAGCACCAAGTCCCCATGTTGATGAGGACAAGGGCCTCATCCCCACAACCCTGGTCGGTGGTTGTGGGGGTCTGCGGGCGGGCGGCTTATCAAAATCTGGAAGCCCCCTTTAACAAGGGGACCCCCAGATCCCACCCCCCCCCCCCCCCCGTTTGAAATGGTAAAGTGTAAAAAATAGTTAAATAAGACAAACACACTTTTGAAAAAGTCCTTTATTAAAAATAAAAAAAGATTCCAGCGGTGGTAATCCACTCTTGCTATCCAACGACGGATGATCATCTCTCCGGGGTCCAGCGATGGCTGATCTGATCCAGTGACTGGTGATCTCTCCCTCCAGTCCAGCGCAGTTCATCCATCCTTCCTCTGTCTCCACTGGTGGAGACACTGCGGGATCCTGGCAGCCTGACATTTCGTATATGAGGAGGGCGGGGACACCCGTCACCTGACCCCACCCCCCTCTGACGCAAGTGGGGAAGCCTGGCTTCCCCAATGACGTATGGGTGACCCCACCCCCCTCTGATGTAACGCAGGTTTCCGTTACATTATATTTATTTATTTTTGATATTTCCATTCCATTATATTTTAGTCGACTAAATTGATTTTAGTTGACTAAAATGTACTGGAGATTTTACTAGACGAAATATGGCTAAAACTATAAACAATTCAGAAGACTAAAATACATTTACAACTAAAATGGCATTTTAGTCAAAAGACTATGATTAATACTAAATCTAAATTTGAGGCCAACATTAACATTGATTTATTTCCTATGAAAGAACCATCTAGTGGTCATGATCAGGTAATTTCCCCACTCACATATTCAATCTGCAGAGAATATACTATAAATTTAGAACATTTGATCAAAACAAATAAATATGCAATGTCCATAGACAGTTAAGACAGTTATGCTATATTTTTTTTTAACACCCCCTTTAAAGTGGTTGTAAACCCTTACAAACCCCTTTGACCTACAGGTAAGCCTAGATTAAGGCTTACCTGTAGGTCCAAGCAATATCTCCTAAACCTATATGGTTTAGGAGATATTTGTCCGAAAACGGGCACCGCTGTCTACGGCGCATGCGCCGTAGACAGCGGCGCGCGGCATTTCCAAGAATGGAGCTGCCGCGCGTGTCGACTCCCGTGCACATGCACGGGAGTGACGTCATCGCGGCTTCGCCGAATGACAGCGGCGGAGCTGCGAGACGCCACCAACAAGATGGATGCGGCGGACTACAGGGGACAGCGGCGACTTCGCTGGCTCCTGTGTCAGGTAAGTGGCACATAATGGGACTGCGATGCATAGTAGTCCATTATGCTTTGCCTTTGCAGGGAATAAAAGAGGAAGTAAACCCATCAGGGTTTACTTCCTCTTTAAGGACAGCACGACAAACATCAAAAGAATCAAAGACCTCCACCTGCTTGCTGGACGTGAGAATATAAAATAGTTATCCACACAATTACTTTATTGCTTGGTACTCCCAATGTCTTTTTTTTTTGTACAATTGCATTATTACTATTTACATCTAAGTATATCTTGAAAACTGGAAAAAACAAAACAAATACAATTTTTTGTCAAATAAACTGATGCGAATGCAAAATGCAATATCAGATCTACTTAAAAAGATTTCAGTTCATTCTGGAAATGAAGTGATTAATGAAGCTCTTCTTCATTTGTTAGGGGTCTATTTATAAGGGGTGACAGTGCACATGTGCCTTTTTTTAATTAATTTTAATTAATTTTCAAAATGCCATTTACTCTATTTTTAAAGCACCGTTATTTTAATAAACTGCTGCTTTTTTCTTTCTTTCTTTTTTTTTTTTTTAACTATGCCATGCTCACAGTCTACCACTTTCTGTTGGAAATTATAATTCCCAGGTTCTGCACTTTCACATGCTATCACAACCTTTTCAGCCGGCTCTGCACAATGCAGTGTGGAGGTGGCTCGATCACAGTTGTGTGTCCCTTGTATCCCGTTTCCTGTTTCAGATGGGTACTTGAGTACAAATGTAAAGTAATTATTTTTCCATTTCCTTTTCTGTTTTATCTTTTTTTTTTTTTTTTTTACTGCTGGCCGTCCATTTATTCTCTATCTTTCGTGCTGCTGCAGCTTTTCCCACTAACCTTTGAATAAAGGTTTTTTTTTTTTAAAGGAGCGTTCTGAAACTGTGAGTGGGTCAGCTTTGTTAATTTCAAAGCACTCCAGTCTATGGAACACTGTTGCCTAGCAACCCACCTACCCATCTCTCCACTGACTGAGCAAGGGGAGTGAAGCATATTCCTTTCCCTTGTTCATTCATTTATTCAGACTGGAAGTAGAGAATCGAGAGTGTGGAGTTGCCATAGAGACGCTATTCAGGTGTGATACTCTCAGGCACTCCCCAGCCAGTACAGTGTGCATGGGATCTGCCCCATCTGTTTTGGCGATATATATACAAAGGTGCCCGCGTGCTCGGCTTTCCCAGAAAAGTCCCCTTTTTGTCTGCTAAAATGAATGTAAATAAATAAAAAATGATTTGTAAAATAAGGGCCTCATGCATATTGGATTTTTATACACAGGGCATGAGATCCCGACATTTAGGTGCAGACGTAAGGTGCAGGCGCATCATCCAGCCACACTGCCGGCAGACTGTTAAACCCTATGAGAGGTTGAAAGTCGTAGCTGGATGGTGCACTGGATGGTACTAACATTTAGGGCAGTATATTCCCAGAGTCTGTGTATCTGGGCTCATGCATCGCGGCTAAACACATAGTGTACATGAGGCCTAAAATGTAAAGATTTATATCATTAAAAGAGCTTATGCAATTTCCAAAAAATTCCAGCCTCGGGTAGTGTTGATATAATGGGTCATTCCAGGTTTCTTCAGTTCTCAGGCTGTGGAGCCAAACATAGGTAATAATGGCATGCCCAACACCAGCTCAGTGCATGTCTAGGCTAGGATGGCCATTGTTTAGGGCCTGGGCAAACCCATTTCTCAGGGTCTACGGAAGCCAGAGACAGTCAAGAAACGAATCCACTCTACAAAGAAGGATGCCAGCTTTTCCTAACCCTTGAGGTCACCATTAGGCCTCTGGGGCCCAGGGACCTCACTACAGAAAGAACATCAATACTCTTTAACCACTAGGGATCCACGCTATAGCCGAATGACGGCTACAGCGCCGACCTCCTTTTCCGGGACTACGTCTATTGACGTTGTGCTGTGCACGAGCGGCCTGCGCGCCCCCGGAGGGGAGCGCGCGGCGCGCTCTGTGATCAGCGAGTCTATGAGTCATTTGGGTACGGTGTTGTATGGCCGCGCAATTGTCATTCAAAGTGCATCAGCGCTGAAAGCTAAAAATTGGTCTGAGCAGGAGGGGGGTTTAAGTGCCCAGTAAGAAAGTGGTTAAAAGAACAAACTGCTTTATTATTGTATTGCATTTTACATGATATATTTCTCATATTATGTTCCCCCTCTAAATTTTATAGATTCACAGAATAAAGGAGATTGTTCTTTTAAAGAGTATTGATGTTCTTTCCATGAGACCACCCACCTCAAAATCCCCCTTTTAGAGTGTTGCGGTTCGTTCTACTATTTAAAAATTGATCCTGATTTTGAGGAGTTGGTGGTTTTTGATGATTTTGGCCCATAACAGGAACAGTCATAATTTCTTGGTGGTTCAAAAGTCAGAAATACACAGACATATATTGAAGGTATTCCTGTTGTCTCTGTAATAGGAAGGGCATTCAATAACGATTACTTCCAAAAATTACCATTGCCTAGCCTATTCTATTGGTTAGGTTACTAGTTCAGACTGAACCATGTATTCGTCTCACAGTGCTATTAGACAACTAATGTCATTATAAAAAGGTCAGCAATGGCAACTTATTCCTCTAATCATAGATTTTTCTTGCAATATGTATTTGAGGACAGGCCCATAATAAAATAAATCCATCTTGAAAGATCTATAATGGATGATGTTGCCAAACTTTCCTCTGAAATTGCTTGCATACTGACCCTAATGCTTCAATATTTCGAGTCACCAACCAGAAGCAAGGCTTCATTTCAAGAAATAGTGAACATTTAGAAATAATGAAAAAAAGGTGAATCAGCAGGAAAGCCAGGCAAGTGACATTTTCAGATAGAGAAGCCAGTAATGGCAGAAATATTACTTGTTAAAAGTGCTTTCCATTAATGAACAAGGCATTTAAGTGGTAATATACCCAATACCAAAAATGTAATATATATTTTGCAGTGGAGGCATAACTGGAACCTTCAGGGCCATGATTCAAGAAACCATGAAGGGCCCCCCTGACTCACCCCTGACACTGTTCCATCAGTCCCGGAGCAGCAGGGCCCTTCCCCCTGGGCTCGGGGCCCTTCCCACTTATCCTGGGGGATCCTTTACCCTTTGTTGCAGGGGTCACGATATACACATACTGAGCCCCTCCATTTTCCTCCTGCAGCCATTGAATGCAGATAGGAGGGAGAGGAAGAGAACTAGGCTTTCAGCGGCTGCAGAAAGAAAATGCAGGGGATAAGTTTGTGTATATGCCACCATTGCAGTCCAGGTTTAAAACAGGGAGGCCTTAGATGCCCCTTGGAGAGCATTGCAACCACTAACAGTATACCTCTGTATAGCAGCTTACCAATCATTTGATGTGGTGGCTACATCTGTTTTCTTTTTAAGGCTTTTTCCCTCTGTTTTCCCTTGGTGATCCGCACAGTAACACACCTTCTATATTAGATTGATGGATTGAAAACTGGCTACAAGGGTGAGTTCAGAGGGTATTAATGAATCGGGAGTACTTGGAATGGTCCAGTGTGGAAAGTGGGGTCCCTCAGGGTTCTGTCCTGGGACCAATCCTATTTAATTTATTAATAAATGACCTGGAGGATGGTATAAACAGCTCAATCCCAGAATTTGCGGACGATACTAAGCTAAGCAGGGCAATAGCTTCTCCACAGGATGTGGAAACCTTGCAAAAAGATCTGAACAAATGAATGGGGTGGGCAACTACATGGCAAATGATGTTCAATGTAGAAAAATTTAAAATAATGCATTTAGGTGGCAAAAACGCAAATGCAATCTACTCACTATGGGGAGAACCTCTGGGGAGGATCTAGGATGGAAAAGGACCTGGGGGTCCATTGGCATGCGTTAAAAAGGGAATTAACTTTAGAGATAAAATTATAATTCTTCTGCTCTACAAGACTCTGGTCTGACCGCACATGGAGTATGCCATCCAGTTCTGGGCTCCAGTCCTCAGGAAGGATGTACTGGAAATGGAGAGGGTACCAAGAAGGGCAACAAAGCTAGTAAAGGGACTGGAGGATATTAGTTATGAGGAAAGATTACAAGCACTGAACTTATTCTCTCTGGAGAAGAGACGCTTTAGAGGGGATATGATTTCAATGTACCATTACCGTACTGGTGACCCTACACTAGGGATACAACTTTTCAGTGAAAGGGCATTTAAAAAGACTCATGGCCACTCACTAAAATTAGAGCAAAAATGATTAGTGAACTTGGTGTTGAGTTATTCACTTTAAGGTCATCACAGAGGACAAGGGGGCACTCTATACGTCTAGAGGAAAAGAGATTTCATCTCTAAATACGGAAAGGTTTCTTCACACTAAGCCCTTGTACACACGGTTGGAGAATCCGTCGGAATGTGTCCTATCGGACCGTGTTGTCGGATGATCCGACTGTGTGTGGTATGCATCGGACTGATTCCGTCGGAATATCCGTCGGACCCAATTTTCCAACCTGTTGGAAATATTTCCTGACCAACTGGGCCGATTGGACATACTCCGATCATGTGTAGAGAATTTTGATCGGAGCAAGTGCCACGCATGCTCAGATCAAATTCCTACATCAAAGCTATTGGCTACTAGCCTGAATGTAGTCCCATCGTAACGAAATTACGTCATCACGTTCTGAAAGATCGGATTTTTTCGCCAACTTTGTCCGACCGTGTGTATGCAACAGTTTCGGACAAGATCCGACGGACAAAATCCGACGGGCAAAATCTGACGGATTTGGTTGTGGAAATCTCCGACCGTGTGTACAGGGGCTTAGAGCTATGAAAAACTTGGAATAGACTCCCTTAAGAGCTGGTTCTGTACAAATCAGTAGATTTAAAAAAAAAAAAAGACTGGATTCTTTCCTAAATGTACATAACATAATATAACTGGATACTAACATTTATAGGAAAAGTTGATCCAGGGAAAATCCAATTGCCTCTCGGGGGATCAGGAAGGATTTTTTCCCCTGCTGTAGAAAGTTGGATCATGCTTTGCTGAGGTTTATTGCCTTCCTTGCCTTCCTGCCTGGATCAACTGTGGGTAAAGGATTGTGTATATGGGATTGTATGTTTTTTTGTTTTTAAATGGTTGAACTAGATCAGTGATGGCAAACCTTGGCACCCTCAGATGTTTTGGGTAACTACATTTCCCATGATGCTCATGCACTCTGCAGTGTAGTTGAGCATCATGGGAAACGTTGTTCCAAAACATCTGGAGTGCCAAGGTTCGCCATCACCAAACTAGATTAAATTGTGTCTTTTTTCAAACTGACTATGTAACTATGTAACATTGTAGTAATCTATAATGTACTTAATTGCATAGGCCAGCTGGAGCCACAGCCATAGCAACCAGTTAAAATTGTTATATTCATTATTCTGTTAAGTGTAATGTAAAATTTGGTTGGGTTACAGTTAACGTTAGAAAACAAGAATCTGATTGCCTCCTTTCCTCCAATTTACATGGTATTGCAAGCAAGACAATGATACCAATATTACATCAACCTAATTTTAATGATACCAGGCAGCTCCATGGTCCACAGGTGGTACTTAGGAACGCAATGCTAATTTCATCCTTCAGATTGAAGCTCGCTAATAGCCGAATGAATCACGTCCAGAGACATGCCGTATGGCCCCATTTGCCTTTATGTTCGGAAGCTGCTGGAAATTGTCAAAATTGCTGGTCTTGGCTGGTGGCAGTGAGTCAGTGCATGGAAAGTAGCATTAGAGCAAGCAGCAGGAACATAACAATTTGTAATAATTGCACTCTTACACCCCGGTGTGATCCCTGTTCAAAATGATTAATGTACTTTTAACTGCTTTATTTAGAGGGACAGAGAACAGTTATGGGATTATATTGAATGTATTTTTAGATTTCAGGTTCATGAGGAAATTACTTTGTCTTGTTGTGGGCGAATTAGTACTGCAGAAAGTTTGATTTTTATTTTATTTTTTATTCAGCTTTTACCGTATTTATCAGCGTATAACACACGCCGGCGTATAACACGCACCCCAAGTTTAGGAGGGAATTTTAAGGAAAAAAACTTTTAGGAGGGAAGTTTAAGGAAAAAAAACTTACATTTAAATGCTCATCAATGCAGCCTTATCAGTGTCCATCTGAAGCCTCGTCAGTGTCATTTGAAGCCTTGTCCATCATTGCACCCTTGTCAGTGTCATATGCAGCTGTCTATCATTGCAGCCTTGTCCATCATTGCAGCCTTGTCCATCATTGCAGCCTGTCTATCATTGCAGCCTGTCTATCATTGCAGCCTGAAAGCCGCCCAGAGGCTCCAAAGTAGTGGAGGATCGGCGTATAACGCGTGTTATACGCCGATAAATACGGTAATTATTGTGTGAGCAGAGCATTGCAGTGATTGCAGTTTTGCACTCTATATCTTATTTTGCATATATTATCTTATTTTTACTCTATACCTTGATCTATTTTAGCTACTTTTTTTTTTCCAAACTATTCCCATTCAGTGATCCAAATAATTAGACTGTAATACCAGCACAGAGATGAATGGAACATCTGTAACCATTCAACCTTAATGCGGAACTAAATTCTCTTAATCAACATTGACTATTTTTAATCCTTATGCTGCCGGCATTAGTAAATAGATAGGAAAGTATATCATCTTCACTTGTTTTAAACTTTATTTTACATTTCTTAAATTTTTCTTAAAGCGGAGGTCCACCCTAAAGTGGACCTTCCGCTCATCGGAACCCTCCCCCCCTCCGGTGCCACAATCGGCACCTTTCAGGGGGGAGGGGGGTGCAGTTACCTGGATAATCCAGGTAACTGCACCCACTTCCGGGATAGCTCTCTGCGAAAAGGGGCGTAACTTACGCCCCTTTCCGCAAGTGCCCGCCCCTTCCCGCAAGTGCCCCGCTGCCTGTTGGGAAACACACAGATCCCAGAGGCAGCGGGGACCGTCCTCATTGTGCAGCGCGGCTCGCGCATGCGCAGTAGGGAACCGGGAAATGAAGCCGAAAGGCTCCACTTCCTGATTCCCATACCCAAGATGGCGGCGGCAGCACTCGAGTGTCGATCTAGAGATCGGCTTCGGGTGCCGACATCGCGGGCGCGCTGGACAGGTAAGTGTCACTATTTTAAAAGTCAGCAGCTGCAGTATTTGTAGCTGCTGGCTTTTAAAAAAAAAAAAAAACGCGGAGTCCCGGTGGACTCCCGCTTTAATTTCTACAATTACGTCACGGCTTACAGGCCTAGGTAAATGATGCCATACATCCCATGAGTCTTCAGGAGGGGAGGAGGGGCTTTTCTCAGCTAAGCACACCCTCCTGACTGCATACCTAAACTAAGGGCAGATGGATTCCAGGAAGTAAATGCTACATTGAATCATCTGCCCTGTCTCAGGATGGCCACGTCCAGAAATGCTAGGGGGGGCTTCCAAAGGGAGTTCTCGGCAAAATAAAGCATGGTGCCATTAACGAATGGATGAGTTTGCTTTGAATATTAAAAATTTATTTTAATAGCATTTTTGGTTTGTAGTGCTCAGATGCAGTGTAGTTCCCATTTAAAGTGACAATTAAATGAGTTGTAAAAGCAGAAGGTTTTTTATCCTAATGCATTCTGTGCATTAAGATAAAAAACCTTTAGCGTGTAGCAGCCACCATACACCCCTAATTACTTACCTAAGCCCCATCTCTCTCTTACCCCATCTCTCTTACCTGAGACACAGCAGCCACGCCATTGGCTCCCATGGCTGTCATTCAATGTCAGTCAGCCAATGAGGGGAGAGGAGGTGCATGGGCAGGGCTCTATGTCGAAATGGACACACGGAGCTTTGACTCGGCTCAGGTGCCCCCAGGTGCCCCCATAGGAAGCTGCTGACTGTGGGGGCATTAGAGGGAGGGGCCAGAAGAAACAAAGAGGGACCTGAGAAGAGGAGCTTCCCAGCTGCTCTGTGCAAAACCCCTGCACAGAGGAGGTAAGTATAACATGTTTGTTTTTTGTTTTTTTAAAACAGGACTTTACAATTACTTTAACTAGAATCCTTCTTTTGTCCTGTGCACACTTCCTATGCTCCACTGATGCACCTCACAACTACTAGTTTTGTTATTTCTGCTGCGCTCTCTCAGGTATATACCAGCCCTCGGGCTGGGTCTTACTCCCCCGCAAACTAGAGGAAGCTGTTCTAGGCCCCAGGCTATTTATACCCCTCTCAGTCCCCTGCTGGTCTCTCACTTTTCTGACCAGGGATTAGCTGGAGAGGTATGAATATGCAGGCCAGGGGCAAACTCTCCCACCCACTATATCTTAGCAGGATGCAAGGGAAAGTAGCTGAGCCTGCACTAGCAGAACCTAGAACAGACACTAACAAATGATTACTGTTCTCCCTGATTGCAGGAAGACCAAAAACTAAATTTACTTATAACCTACTGAGAAATGCTACAGATGTGTATTCCATCTTGGGGAGCACAGGAAAGAGTGGCTACATCCACATACACAAGGGGGGCATAAAGAACGAATGTAGCCACCCTAGATTAGGAAGTCTGAGAATAGCAAAAAAAAATATCTACCATCTGAGAGAAACAGAAACAGAGAGATAGAAGGTACATTCTCCTTATATTTAGACAAATTCGATTTTTTTTGTTTAATAAAAAAATGTAAGTTTAGTGTCACTTTAATATTCACAAATACTGTATGAGACGGCTCAGATTCATGTGTGTCTTGTGACGATCATCTCCCACTGAAAAGAGGTGACAGTCAGAAGAATTTTTGGCATGGAAAAGAAAACAATCCTTATATTATGTTCTAGACTATATATGAGACGGAGGTAAGTACCATAAGAGTCAGAAGGGTGAGTCATTTATACTGGTTGGATGTTCCTGACATCACTTGGGAGAAATGGAAATCTCGGAAAACTGCTAGATTAGTATGACCAAGGGAAAACATAAATCTGGACTCCAGGACAAGCAAATCTTCTCTAAATACAAGAGGCATCTGTAATTTGTAATTTAAATCTTGGTGTATGTTTTATATTTCTTCTAGATCTGTGCAGTAATCCAATGTGAAACATTACCTCTGCTTTGCAGGGGTGAGAAACTAACAGATCGTTCCCTTCCTATAGAGCTCTGTGCTGTTGAGCTTTTTAGGTCACATGATATCGACATCACACATGTAGGTGTGTATACAGATCCTCAATGACAGCCCAGTCCCTCCCTCCTCCTCCATGCCCAGTAACTAAAAAAGAACACAGTGGGTGGGATGTCACATCTTGATTGACGGATGATCCGCCTCCCATAACAGCATGAGGACACAGGCTGTAGTGGAAATCTCCTCCTACCTGAACATTCAGCAGTCAGGCAGACTCTGCAGTTTATCACGTGACCGTGGTATACAGATTAGCCAAAAAGGTGTATATAGTGGCAGTATTTTAATGTAAAAAGAAGATTTATAAGCTGTGGGGGTCAAATGAACTATTTTCATATTACTGGGTTTAGTAACACTTTGAGGCTGGGTTCCCACTGCTGTCATGGCAGGGGTGTCCGGTGAGACCCTGTTCTCTGTTTCAGGGACGAATCAGGCCCGGATTTTTGCTTGAATTCGGACCCCTGTGCAATTTTCTCCTCATCCGCCCCGGTGATGTGAGGGCCTGCCACACTCTCCTGTCATGCGAATTAGAAACGCACTTCAAATTCGCATAAGTTTGAACCCAGCCTAAAAGTGTATCTAAACCCAAGAGCAAAAGGTAATAAAAATGATTTTTTTTTGTGATTTGTTTTTCTTTATTTTTGCTTAGTGGTTATACCAGTAGCACACTTCCTGTCCTGTCCACTCACTGTACTGCATTTATGGAGGAGCAGCATTGTCACTCTAGTACAGGGTTACATTCCTATACATACAGTATATCGCAAAAGTGAGTACACCCCTAACATTTTTGTAAATATTTATATCTTTTCATGTGACAACACTGAAGAAATTACACTTTGCTACAATGTAAAGTAGTGAGTGTACAGCTTGTATAACAGTGTAAATGTGTTGTTCCCTCAAAATAAATCAACATACAGCCATTAATGCCTAAACCGCTGGCAAAAAAAGTGAGTACACCCCTAAGTGAAAATGTCCAAATTGGGCCCAAAGTGTCAATATTTTGTGTGGCCCCCATTATTTTCCAGCACTGCCTTAACCCTCTTGGGCATGGAGTTCACCAGAGCTTCACAGATTGCCACTGGAGTCCTCTTCCCCTCCTCCATGATGACATCACAGAGCTGGTGGATGTTGGAGACCTTGCGCTCCTCCGCCTTCCGTTTGAGGATGCCCCACAGATGCTCAATAGGGTTTAGGTCTGGAGACATGCTTGGCAGGTCCATCATCTTTACTCTCAGCTTCTTTAGTAAGGCAGTGCTTGTCTTGGAGGTGTGTTTGGGGTCGTTATCATGTTGGAATACTGCACTGCAGCCCAGTCTCTGAAGGGAGGGGATCATGCTCTTCTTCAGTATGTCACAGGACATGTTGGCATTCATGGTTTCCTCAATGAGGTGTAGCTCCCCAGTGCCGGCAGCACTCATGCACCCCCAGACCATGACACTCCCACCACCATGCTTGACTGTAGGCAAGAAAAACTTGTCTTTGTACTCCTCACCTGTTTGCCGCCACACATGTTTGACACCATCTGAACCAAATAAGTTTATCTTGGCCTCATCAAACCACAGGAAATGGTTCCAGTAAGCCATGTCCTTAGTCTGCTTGTCTTCAGCCAGCTGTTTGCGGGCTTTCTTGTACATCATCTTTAGAAGAGGCTTCCTTCTGGGATGACAGTCATGCAGACCAATTTGATGCAATTTGGTGCAGCGTATGGTCTGAGCACTGACAGGCTGACCCCCCACACCTTCAACATCTGCAACAATGCTGGCAGCACTCATATGTCTATTTCCAAAAGACAACCTCTCCACCGTGCTGCAGCTCAGTTTCAGGGTCTTGGCAATCTTCTTATAGCCTAGGCCAGTGATGGCGAACCTTGGCACCCCAGATGTTTTGGAACTACATTTCCCATGATGATCATGCACTCTGCAGTATAGTTGAGCATCATGGGAATTGTAGTTTCAAAACATCTGGAGTGCCAAGGTTCACCATCACTGGCCTAGGCCATCTTTATGTAGAGCAACATTTCTTTTTTTTCAGATCCTCAGAGAGTTCTGTGCCATGAGGTGCCGTGTTGAACTTCCAGTGACCAATATGAGAGAGTGAGACCGATAACACCAAATTAAACACACCTGCTCCCCATGACAATGTAGGTCAGATCCGCCCAACTTTTACTTCTTAACCTGACACCACTTGCTAATACCTTGTATTCCCCTTGAATAAAAACACACAAAACCATAGGTGGGGTAAAATGGCCAAACATGGCCTTTTATTAACATAAAACTTTATTAAACAACAATTCACAACAATTACTAATCCAATGTAAACCCCACCTACACTTTACCTGCCCTCTATATCCTGTATGTATATATTTTGAGGTCCTTGACGGTACCAAATATCCTCTTGTAATTGTGTGTCCGAGGCCCCACCTAGCCGAGCTGCCACCCCAGCCGCTACTGATGCCGGCTCGAAGCCTAAACCCAGCTGACCTCAGTCACCCCAGGGTCCTTATAAACCCGGTCACTATCCAGTGACCCGTTCCCACTCGAGGACACCACACCTTAGATGGTTCCCCACCACTTGTCCAAAACACCACCTGTTACCACCGCCAAGGATCCCAAAATGCCCACGACTAACACCAACTCAAACCTAAAGTGATGAAGGGCGGGAGGGTGGGATGCTCTCTGACAGCTACCTCCTTCTGTGAATAACCCCTCCCCTACCATCTTTTTATATTAAACATAATAAGCCCACCTCTGCACCAAAATTGGTCCAATGACCTTGACCTCCTGCCAAACCCTTGACCACACCTAATTAACCCCTTCTAGTTGGCTGGCCTTACCACCCTGTCATGTTCCCCCTGCGCTGACTCTGTTCCTTCCCAGCTCCGGGCTTACTTTCACACCTGAGACCTTGTAACACTAACAAGTTGCCTGACACCAGGGAGGAAAAATGTCTAATTGGGCCCAATTTGAACATGTTCACTTAGTGGTGTACTTGCTTTTGTTGCCAGCGGTTTAGACATTAATAGCTGTGTGTTGAGTTATTTTGAGGGGACAGCAAATTTACACTGTTATACAAGCTGTACACTCACTACTTTACATTGTATCAAAGTGTAATTTCTTCAGTGTTGTCACATGAAATACTGTACATACTGTATTTTCAACCAATTAAAGGGGAACAATCCCCTATACACAATCCTATACCCACAGCCCAGAGGAAAGCAAAAAAACACATCAAAACATGATCCAATTTGCTCCAGCAGGGTAAAAAGAAATAGCTTACTGATCCCCTGAGAAGCATCAAATAGTCCCTGGATCAACTTTACCTATAAATATTAGTATCCAGTTATATTATGTACATTTAGGAAAGAATCAGGCCTTTCCCAAAGCAATCTACTGAGCAGGCAGAAACCAGCACTTCAGCGAGTCTATTCCACATTTTTACAGCTCTTACTATGAAGAAACCTTTCCGTATTTGGAGATTATATCTCCTTTCCTCCAGATGTAAAGAGTGCCCCCTTGTCCTCTGTGAAATGAATAACCCAACACCAAGTTCACTATATGGACCACTTATGTATTTATACATGTTACTCATATCCCCCCTTAATCTCCTCTTCTCAAGAGAGAATACCCCTCTCTCTTCTGCATAATATAGGGGGGAAGCATTCTGTAGTCCACTGAGATAACCGTGAACAATGTAACTGTTCAGCACAGGCAGAGATCAAAAGATTTTATCAGCTCATAATATTTCTGGCAGGATCGACAGTTACTTCCTTTTGCACTAAAGGTCAGTTCACACGGGCGGCAGCTCTTGTTGTCCCTCTAAAAGGGGACCCACAGTGTATTGTTTTTCAGAAAGTGGGTAACAGGTGGCAGTGCAGTGAGGCAATATGTCACCTTCGTTACACCCTGTATTAGCCATGAAGAGCCGGCACCACTATTACACATGGTTACAGGACAGTTGCGCCTTGGCCCTATTACCTTGAATGGGCCACGTTCGGCAGCTGTACTGCCCGCCAAATTCAACAGGGGGGGTATAATTTTTTGCTAAGCAGCATGTGTACAGCTCTAAACAGCTGCATGTTCTCCTTTAGTTGGGCGGATGGGAGGTAAAACCACGGTACAGCTGCCTGTTTTTACCACAGGAGGCCATAAACACCATATGAATAAAACAATACACTTTTAATTGTATACAGTAACAGACCTAATGGGACCAAATGAGAGAAGTTCATTTTTAGGGTTTACACTTTAAACAGCCCCATTGTGTAAGACTGCTGAATCATTTATAATCCATAGTCTTCCATGCTAGTACTGCATGTACTGTTTGCCATCTAAATTGATTAATGTCTGCAGAGAGAGCTGCATCAGTGTGTCTGCTGTTAGCAGTTAAAGTACACTTGTCGGGGATTTTTACTCTGGGGTGCCTTGGTGATAATGATTCTGGATTCTACACCATATATTGCTAACAATGCTTTTCCAGCTTCTTCTTTTAGCGGCAAAGCTGCAGCAGTACTCCAGCCATTCATCGCCATGTTCCTCTCTGTCAGTCCCTGCGGAGATGCTGAAGATTGCGTGGAATTCTCGTAGGTTATTCCTTTCAATTGAATTATAAAGATTAAAATACAGCACTACCCCTTCTGATCTCCTGCAAACTACTTTCACACGCAAAATAAAGAAAGAAAGAAATCATATAACTTTCTGAAAAGTAATAAACAACATGAATCAAGAGCTACGATTTTTTTTTACAAATAAATATTAAAACATAAGATTCATGCTTGTATCAACACTAAAATAAATGTGCGGTCTATGCACTAAGGAGGTGCATGTCCATTCAGGGGCATTTGGCACCCGGGGCGGTTCCTATATCTGCCCCCCTCCGCATGCATGGTGGGCAGGCAGCGCCTCTGCTATATTCAAGTGAGGTATAGAGCTCTCAGAAAGGGATAGTCACTATTACAATGGTTGAAGTCAAAATAGGGGACATGGCTAACTTGTGCTAAGTGCAAGAGAAGCTTAAAGGGGCATGGTTAAATAAAAAACTGCCACACATAGGCCGCAGTCTCTGTACCGACAAAGTATGCTTTAACCAGTTCCCCACCGCATATAGCCAAAAGACAGCTACAGTGCAGTCATCCAGGTCTGGGAGGGCGCCCATGGACATCCTCCCAGAACCATGCCCCCCGCTAGGGTTGCCACCTGTCTGGGATTCACCCGTACAGTCTGGGTTTCGAATCATGTGTCCGGGTTTCATTCAGCCTGAAACCCGGACATAGTATTCAGACAGGAATGTGGCTCAGAATAGGGCCTGACAGGAGGGTGAGGGGGAAACTATGCATGCAGCATTACTATTATCTTTGGAGCGCCCAAAGGTGTCCCAGGTCTGTTATAATTCTATAGTGTATGCTAAAACATTTTTTTTTTTGCTGTGCTCCACTAAAGTGTTTGAGTTTGGCTGGAAGAAAAAGTGGCAATCCTACCCCCCCCCTCAAGCACCCCCTGGGGTGCGTAGCTGGCATGTTCTGTGATCACTGTGTCACAGCTGATCACAAATCTTGGTAAAAGGCCAATCACAGCGGCCCCTTACCATGTGATCAGCTTTTTTCGGCAGTCCTTTCCTCACATGCTGTCACAGCATGAGCAGTTCTGACAGAGGACATTTATACTGATATCAGAGCAATGATCATCAGTGCAGCCCCATCAGTGCAGCCTATCTGTGCCCATCAGTGCAGCTCATCGGTGTCACCTATCAGTTCTTCTTCATCAGTGTTATCTATCAGTGCCCATTGGTGCCACCTATCAGTGCTGCACATCAGTACCCCCATCAGTGCAGCCTCATTGGTGCCCATCAGGGCCACCTCATCAGTGCCCATCAATGCTGCCCCTTCAGCGCCCAACAGTGCAGCCTATCAGTGCCAATTAGTGCACTCTCATCAGTGAACAGTGAAGGAGAAAAATTACTTATTTGCAAAATTTTATAACAGAAACTAAAAACTTTTTTTTTTCAAAAAATGCAGTGGTGGTTAAATACCACCAAAAGAAAGCTCTGTCTCTAAAATATGATAACAATCTCATATGGGTACAGTGTTGCATGACCGCGCAATTGTCATTCAAAGTATGACAGCACTAAAGCTGGAAATTGGCCTGGGCAGGAAAGGGGTAAAAGTGCCTGTACTCTTCAAGCTTCACCCACGCTACCCTCTGGGTTCCTGGACTCATAGCTACCCGCTGGATCCCTCAGGATTGACTCCCAGCTACCCACTGTACTTCTCTTCAAGCTTTACTTACAGTTACCCACCTTACTCCTTCAAGCTTTGCTCATAGCTACCCGCTGTATTCTCAGATGAGTCTCTACTGAAGCTTTCCCACTTACTTCACCGTCTCCAGCTAGTGAAACGTTTGCTCTGGTACTCCTTCAGAACTCCATACCTTCTGCACTTGCCTCGGGCAACAGGAGTGGTCGTCCCTCTGGCAACTTCTTCTCCTTTACCTTGGGCAATGATCAGGCTCCCCTCTGGCTGAGCCCCTTTACATGTGGTAGTCCTCAGGCTTCAGGCCTATACTTCTGCTGCTGCTCCACACACATCCACCCAGGCCGCAGCTCGGGTGGAAAGAACCCCCGATCACCTGATTTTTTATAAATAGCTTATCCCAGCATGCAAAGAAAAGAAAGTCTGGCTAATTGGCTGAGACAGCATATTTACTCATCACCTGAATTCACTATAATCCATCATCCTAATGCCAAAGGCAACAGTGCCATCTATTCACAGAAGAGAGAGACTACAAATTAAACTCAATAGTAGGAAAGAAACCAGTGGATCAAAGGCTAAAAATTAGCCAGGCTAGTTACCACCTAGCACAACTAAATTTACTAGCAGCCCTGTTTGGGACAAGTAAAAAAAACATAGGGGGGGGGGGGGTACTTCTCTAAGTGTAGTACTAAAACAGTATAATTTATTGCACAAGATTAAAAACACTTACAAGATATAAGTGGGAGTCATGCTCGTCATAAGTATGTACTCCTACTGTAGGACTCCTCGCACGATCCAGGTAGCTGGGAAAGTTTCTGGTGTGATGTTGTGCTGACCATTTGTAATACCAAAAAGTGGGTATGGAATACATTGATACCAGCAAATGCATTTGACACCAATTATGTGTGAGAACTCCAGGGGGGTTCCTGGCAATTAGCTGCAAGTGGCAGCCCCATTGAAAGCAATGTGTGTGTGTGTGTGTGTGTGTGTGTGTGTGTGTGTGTGTGTGTGTGTGTGTGTGTGTGTGTGTGTGTGTGCTTATGCAGCAATCATATTGGACTGATTGGCCCTGGTTGCAGACTGCTCCAGGTATGATTGCTCCCGGGTAATCGATGTATGAGCGATGCCATTAGCTGCTGGAACCAGCAGCCTCCCATTGCTTTCAATGAGGCTGCTTCCCACAACTAATCCCTGGGGACCTTCGCTGGGGTTCTCACATGCAATTGGTAGCGGGTGGGTTCGCAGGTGTAGATGCACCCTAAATTATGTCTTGTGTGTTAAATGATAAACTCCAGCCTTAACTTTTTTTCCTATGCTTTTAGCAAGTCCTCTCCTGTGTTGAAATGGATTACCCTTAATTTCCTCCACAATATAACCCTTTAACAGGAACAGTGGCAGCCTTGGGTATGCTTAAATTCCTTGTCTAACCAACTTAATTTATTTAGTATTCAATTCTCCCCATGATCCATACTATTGTTGTCTCTGTCATCAATTATTTTGTCCCCAAGCATTATAAGAAAGAATCCCTGGAATCCATTTAGATGTGCATGATCAAACAACCAATCAGCAGGCTGCACAGCTAAAGTCTGCAACACCCATTTGGCAGCAGGGAGGAGTGTGCATGTCTAAAGGGATTCAAAGCATGTGTTCTTTCATATAATGATTTTGATGAAATATCCGAGACAGAATGCCGTGGCTTTTACAGGAGCCTCTTACCCCTCTCACCAAACTATATTTGATTGGAAATGTTTATTTGCCTGTTGATAAGAATTGGGGGGGGGGGGGGGATTTAAGGTATTATACATTATCCCAGATAGCAAGCAATTGTGCTGCAAGTTTGAAAATTACTTGCTAAGCTATTGCTGGACTTGCCAGGCTTTACACATTTATTGCACAATTGCAGCAAGTCCGCATTGCATGACTCCAGATCAACTTTAATTGCAAACATTCTGCAAGTCGGCTGCAAGTTCTGGTTCAGTTATGTTGTGCAATAGTCATCCCATCACAGGGCTCACTTAGGTTGAATTTTCATGTTGTAGATTTGCAGAGCTCTTGTTGTAGACTCACCACTGCAACTTTGCTCTTGCTAGAGACTTGGCACGCAAATTTGCTACAAATTGGAAAAGTGTCAACTAGAACTTGTGCTTCAATTGCTCTGCAAATGTACAACTTGTTAGTTAAAATGTGAAGCAAGTTAACAGACTTACAATTCATCACTGCCACACATTTGTGGCAAGTTTTTTGCTATCTGGGACATACAGTATTCCTATTTTAACTCAGTTCTTCAAGAGTCAGATGTTGAAAGACCTTATGGCAAGAAAACAAGTATCCCATTGAATAAAGGTATGTGCTATCAGTTGTAAACTTAGGAGTGAGATTTTGCAGATCATATGATAAGAAAATGAGGTTCCCATTGGTTAAAGGTATGTGTTCTTGGCTGTAAACTCAGGAGTGAGATGTTGCAGACCATATGGTAGAAAATCAAGGTTTCCAGGATTTGATTAAAGGTAAATGCAATTGGTGACTACAATAACGACAAGAGAAAGAACACACAGATTGCGCATACCCTCTGGTGCAGAATTTTGGATTTTATATTCAACTTTCTTGCTGGAATAATTTCTTGAATATTTCTTGAAATATTGGTAATTTTCACTTGAAGTCACAGTGCTGCCTCCACTTTTTTGAGTTCTCAAGTTCCCTTAAAGAGGTTGTAAAGCTTTGTTTTTTATTTTCTAAATAGGTTCCTTTAAACGAGTGCATTGTTGGTTCACTTACCTTTTCCTTCGATTTCCCTTCTAAATGTTTTTTTTCTTTGTCTGAATTTCTCACTTCCTGTTTCTCCTCAGTAAACTTCACACCATCATCCGAGCGGTGTTTAGTCAGCCAGAACAGCTTACTCTAAGTGAGAAATTCAGACAAAGAAAACAAAGAAAAAAAACATTTAGAAGGGAAATCGAAGGAAAAGGTAAGCGAACCAACAATGCACTAGCTTAAAGGAACCTATTTAGAAAATAAAAAACAAACCTTTACAACCCCTTTAAGTTGATGCCTGTACGGCTGCGCTTCATTATTCTTTGTACTTTATCCCATCTAAATTGATAAATGTTTGTACACAGCAGCTACAACACTGTGACAACTTTTTGCTCGTAAGAGTACACTTGGCCAGGATTGTGCTCCAGGGTCTCGGTGATAATGAGCTCCACCAGTCTCTCTGAATGCCACTCTGCCACTTGCTAACAATATATCCCGAGCCTCTTCTTTCGGCAGTACACAAGTCATTTGTTGCTGTGCATTTGTCTGGGAATCCCTGTGGAGGTGCAGAATAATTTCTGGGATTCTAGTGGGTTTTTCCTTTCAATGTAATGATAATGATTAAAATCTACAGCTGTCACCACTTCCCTTTTAGCTTTACTGGAAATAACTTAAAATATAACATTCACACTGTGAAAACCATGGTAGAACTGCACAGGAAAATGGTAAGAGCTTTAATAAATTACTGCATTGCATTAAAGTAAACGTTCACTATATGTTGCAAAATGCTATATTTTACTGGATGGCTGGAAAACGTCTCACCCATAGCAATGAATGGGGCCACAGCATGCATGTGCACATTGAAAAGACAAGGCGGTGCCAAACATTTTTTCTAGAAAGACTGTGCAGTGCTATGCAGAAGTGCAGATCATTGGAATGGGGAGCAAGGTGAGTATTTAAAAGATTTCACTGTACTGAGAGCAAGGCAAGCAGAAGAATCTCTCATGATCTGAGATCAGGCTTGGAGTTCAGTTGCCAAAACAGCAGACAAGTTCATGGTTATGACAGGTTGAGTTCAGTACACAAGTAGTGGTCACAGTATAGGGGTGATGCAGAAATGTAATAGATCAAGCTGAAGTCAGAAGCCAAAAGTGTCAGATTTGAAGTGGAGAGCAATGAAGAATGGTTGGTAAATCAGCCAAGGGTTAGTACAGAAGTAGCAGTGGCAGGGCCGCTGATAGAAATCATGGGGCCCCGTACAGCCTACTTGATGGGGCCCCCTTCAGCTCCACCCTGGCCCCGCCCCTGGTCCCTCCTTCAGCCCCACCCCTGGCCCCACCCATTGTCCCTCCCCAGACCCCGCCTTGAAACAAAGTGTAGGTTTGTCTACAAGTAATATTTGTTTTTCTCCAGCCAGTTATAGGTTTGATTATCCAAAAGAAATACTGTTTTCAGATGAGAACAGACCTCGTTAATATCTATATGTAATACAAACCATTAATGAATAAATAAAATGGTATTTTGAAATTGAATTAGGGAGATTAAACAAATGACAAAGGTTGAAAAAAACAACAAGCCAGGTCTCGTTAAAGATAGTTTACTGTAGATAGTTTTCAGGTGTATTGGCAGGGCAGAGGCGGCTCTAGGCTTTGTGGGGCCTTAGGCAAAACTTAGGCATGAGGCCCCACTCACACCCACAATGGGAAAAATAATTCAAGTGATAAATAACTGTATAAGGAGGGTAATTGGACACAGTACAGGGGGGAGCAGGACACAGCACAGGGGAAGGGTAAGCAGGCACAGTACAGGGGGCAGGAGTGTACAGCACAGGGGAGGGTAAGTGGGCACAGTACAGGGGGCAGGAGTGTACAGCACAGGGAGGGAGGGCAAGTGGGCACAGTACAGGGGGCAGGAGGGTATAGTAAAGGAGGGAGCAGGAGGGCACAGCACAGGGGGAGGGTAAGTGGGCACAGTACAGTGGAAGGTAAGTGGGCATAGAACAGGGGGAAGGAGGGTACAGTACAGAGGGAGCAGGAAGGCACAGAACAGGGGGGGGGAAGTGGACAGAGTATGGGGGCAGGAGGGAACAGTACAGGGGGAGCAGGAGGGCACGGCACAGGGGGGAGGGTAAGTGGGCACAGTACAGGGGGCAGGATGGCACAGCACAGGGAAGGCAAGTGGGCACAGTACAGGGGGCAGGAGGGTATAGTAAAGAAGGGAGCAGGAGGGCACAGCACAGGGGGAGAGTAAGTGGGCACAGTACAGTGGAAGGTAAGTGGACATAGTACAGGGGGCAGGAGGGTACAGTACAGGGGGAGCAGGAAGGCACAGAACAGGGGAGGTAAGTGTGAACAGTACAGGGGGCAGGAGGGTACAGAACAGGGGGAGCAGGAAGGTACAGCACAGGAGGGAGGGTAAGTGGGCACAGTACAGGGGGTAGGAGGGCACAGCACAAGGGGAGGGTAAGTGGGCACAGTACAGGGCCAGGATGGGACAGTACAGGGGGAGCAGGAAGGCGCAGCACAGAGGGGAGGGTAAGTGGGCACAGTACAGGGGGTAGGAGGGCACAGCACAGGGGGAGGGTAAGTGGACAATACAGGGGGCAGGAGGGTACAGTACCAGGGGAGCAAGAGGGCACAGAAGATGGGGAGGATAAGTGGGCACAGTACAGAGGTCAGGAGGGCACAGCACAGGGGGAGGGTAAGTGGGCACAGTACAGGTGGCAGGAGGGCACAGCACAGGGGGAGGGTAAGTGGGCACAGTACAGGGGGGGAGGAGGGCACAGGGGGAGGGTAAGTGGGCACAGTACAGGGGGCAGGAGGGTACAGTACAGGGGGAGTGGGAGTGGGCACAGCACAGGAGGGAGGGTAAGTGGTCACAGTACAGGGGGGAGGAGGGCACAGCACAGGGGGAGGGTAAGTGGGCACAGGACCGAGCAGCAGGAGGGTACAGTACATGGGAGGGTAAGTGGGCACAGGACAAAAGAGTAAGGTAAAGGAGGGAGCTGGAGGGCACAGCACAGAGGGAGGGTAAGTGGTACAGGGGGAGTGGAAGGAAAGAAAGATACCCATTACATCAGAGTACCCCCCCCCCCCAGAGACCCCCCTTATAGCAGCACCCCTTGCCTTCTTTAAGATCCACATCATTTGTATTGCCTTACCGGCATGAATAAGGTACTGTGAGAGCCGAAGATGGGGGGGGCGGAGCTGAGAGGTGGAGCGGGGAGAGAGGCACCGAGCGGAGGAGCAGACTGGCCTAGCTAAGAATCCTCCTTGAGTGGAGCGCAGTGTCGGAAGTTCGGGACTTGGTCCGACACTGGCTTCATCCTCTGATGGGTCAGCGGGGCAGACAGGAGAAGTGGGCGGAAGGAAGAGGAGCAGCAGCATTAGCAGCTCTCTCTCCTTTCCTGCTTGTGAGGGGAGGATGGAAGTGTCAGCACTGGCTCTGAGCAGCTGTCCCTGGCTGTGATCCGGAGCTATCAGTGAGCTCCGATCAATCAGTAAACAACCCGCTATCTCTCCATGTAGCGGTGAGCAGAGTCAGCACTGTGTTGATGGCGGGGGGTGCGGACGGTGATCGGTGGAGGAGAATCTTTTTTTTTTTCATTAAAAATTGACTTTGCAGTTCAGGTTGCCCGGGCCCCCCTGCTGGTCAGGCCCGGTACAGCAGGGCCAGTTGTACTGGCCTATCAGCGGCCCTGAGCAGTGGATTAGGACACATAGTAGGCTAAGCAACAAGAGCAAGACTAATAATAATCTGGCAAGCATAAAGAGCAAGGAGTATGGAGTTCATCAAGAACCGGGGCATCATTGATTGAAAGATCAGGCAAGGAGCTATCCACAACTTCAGCCTAAGTAGAAAAAGATACTGCCAGACACAGAAGAGTTCCAGGATTCGTATCCTGACTAAATCACATTTATAGGGGGAGAAGTCATTCTTTACAATGTATATATATATATATGTGTGTGTATTTTAAATCTACTTACAAGCCCAATCACTTACCTAAAACTTCAGTCACGTGACACGTGCCCTAGTCTTTCTTCTGGTCTGTAGCGAAGGAGCAGCATAGGGTCTCCACTGTCTATGTCACTTTCTAGTGACACTACCCACTGGATGTCAGAACAGTTCATCATTGGGTCCACATAGAAATTCTCACAGGGTCCTGAAGCCTTCAAGCATGATGTCACAATCTGAAGGCCAGGCACAAGGCTGAGCAGTACACAAAATGGAAGGCAGTATCTGCATATTAGTAACTGGTGCAGGAAAAGGCCTCCAGGGGGATAACATAGCAGTTGATTCTTATTATATTTATGTAGCAATACCCCCAAAAGAGCTGCTTTTGTTTGTTCAGTCCGCTACTCTGCCTCTCAACCCCAAAGAACTGTCCCAGCCCCTCTGGCACACCTAGCAATGTGATTAATGGAATAACACAGTAATAGCAGACAGACACAGTTCTGCTCTCTAAAGTTTACTTGGACTAGAGAAAGATTTAAAGTGATATTAGTCAGCCAAGTCCTGTATAAATAGCCAGGACTTGGTTGAAACAATTTCCGTTAAAGCAATAAATGGCAATTAGCAACAGCAAAAGTAACACCAGTGAGTACAGAATTAAACAGTAATAAGCAAATCTTTAAGCAAGCTAATGATAATTGTAGATATTGGGCACACGCACCTGCTACCTGTCGATGACGATATACAGGTAAGTCGGTTTTGCGCACCCGTGCCATTCTGCTTACACATATTGGCGTGAGGTGGTCCGCAAATGGTTAATAAGATTTTTGCAATGTGGATCACCCCTTGGTTAGACAGTATACATACTAAAAAAACAAAGGGAACATTTTTTGATCAATACATGCAAAAGAAAAGAAACAAGATCATATATAACAGCATCAAACACTTAGGGCCGGTTCACACTGCGGGCGATGCGAGGCGACACGACTTGCCTCGCCGCGATCTGACAAGTCGCCCCCGTTCTGTACAATGGAACCGTTCTGAGAGGAGCGACTCGAGTCGCTCCGACTCAGAAAAAAGGTTCCTGTACTACTTTTGGGCGACCTCGGGGCGACTTGCATTGACTTCTATACAGAAGTCATTTGCAAGTCGCCGCTGAGGTCGCGGCAGGTCGCGGTGAGGCAAGTCGGTGTCGCCTCGCATCGCCCGCAGTGTGAACCGGCCCTTAAGGAAATGTACAAGATAGCCTATTTTTTTCTGTATGTGTAACTTTTTAAATACCTTTAAACTCGCAAATCTTTAAAAGAAAAAAAATAAATCATAATATACGGTAGGTCGGAAAGGGCTGGAATTCTGAACGGGCTAATAACTGTTCTCATCTAATGTGCACAATCCATCTTTAACATAGTGCTAACCAGGGCTTTTTTTCTCAGAGAATAGGTGCAGGAACTCCACCCTTCTGAGTTACTTTGTGTCTCCATCTCCTACCCAACTCCAAGCACTGACACTTGGTTCCACCTCCTACCCACCAACCAGTACAGTCCCTTTTAGAGAATATAGAGAAATGTATGATTTTGTAGCGCTAAGTAATTTGTATGGAATTTGGAAATAATAACAAGATAAGCAATAAAACAGGTGCCAGCAGCAATAGACCCCAACAGCAACAACAGATCTCCCAGCAGCCAACATTAATAGACTCTCCAGCAGCCAACAACAATAGACCACTTCATCAACAGTAGATCCCTTTTAGTACCAATTGACCCCCCAGCAACAAAAGATTCATCACCAGTAACCATAGACCACCACACAAATATAGATCCCCTCCAGCAACAATAGATCCCCCAGCAGCCAGCATTAATAGACCCTTCATCACATCAAAGCACCCCTTGCCATTACATACAGTCAGTGCTGAAGGTGCCGGAACTTCATTTCCCCGCATTCCCCCACGTTCCTAATGGAAAAAAAAACCCTGGTGCTGACATGTATAGGGGAAATATTTGTTCTTCCAGCTACTGTTTAATCCATTCAACCTATAACATATAGCTGGCAGAAAATTGCACTCATCTGGCACTGGAAGCTTGTAACTATTTTGATACATTCCAGAAGTGGAAATTCCAGCAGAACATACACTGATATAATTGGGATTTATTAAGTCAATCACTGTTTGAATAACTTCTATAGCATTTCTTTGTATTTGCAGAAGACATGCTCATCACTCATAAAAGATAAAAACATGAAAACTCACTTGTCAGGTAAACCATATCAAACTGCTAATGTAGCGCATAAACCCATCCATGGAGCAGAATTGTTTCGCAACAGACATCATCTTGGAATGGTTTCCAATAACTGGATTGAGTGTGGCCCTCAAAGGCTGAGCATTTAGACCACTGGTTGAAGTAATGCAGCAACCTCAGTGTGCAAGCATTCAGACAACTAGGTAGAATAAGACCCAAGCAAGAGAATCCTGCTGGGTGGTTATTGGAATTCTCCCCCAACAGTGTGTCCCATGTCCCTGGTAAGTGCACCTTCGTTATTAGAATGTATTATACACGGCAAAGAAATAAGCTAGGGGTGAAAAACATATGATTTCATTTAGTTGTAAAGGATTAAGTATATATTGGAAGAGTGAAGTTATAAAGTATTGTGAGGGGTTAGCTCGGCAGCGGGTGTGTGTGACCCCCTGGATGGGTTCACAACACAAAATCAGGCACAGCAGACAGCGTTGTAGGTGCAAAAAAAAAAAAAAAAGATGCGGTTTATTTATGCTACATGCAGTGAAACATATAACAGCCAAACAAAAATAAAACATGAAAATAAATCCTGGTCAGCTTGACCTCTAATTACACACTTAGACTCCCTATCTAACAACTGAGTGCAGCCTTGTGCTGCACCAGTCCCTGTCTCTGTTGTAGAGGTTTGCCACACAGGCGTTAACTCACCGCACAGAACAGGTATCACACTCCCCAGTCTATACAAACACAAAACTGGTTCCAGGATGGAGCATCTCCCTAAGCATGCTGGGGTTTTTTGTAGAGGTCTTAATGAGCCCACTTACTTCAGCTGGGCTCATTAACTCTTCCCCTCTAATTGTAAAAGTCTGCATAAAGCCTGAATCTAGGGCACACATATTTCCCATCCTGGATACAACCAGGTGACTTTACCTGCGTGCTGCCACAGTATCTAAAGCCAAAAAACTATTTTTTTTAATTTTGCGTATTTGTCCTAGTGACCACTGTCCAAAAGTTGGAAAAAATCCAGAAATTTTACTTGCATAACAATAGAGAGGAATACTTCCAAAAGGGCACATGTTCCAGAGACTATGATAGCAATTTCCTCACTCTGGAAAGGCTTTTTTTTCTACTACTAAATTAGAATGTTTTTTAAATGAAAAGGCATTGTTTTTGGCACAGCATGGCAGCATGACTTGTGTATTAGCCTTAATACCATGGGCAGATGAAGAAGACTCCCTCAAGTGGCTCGATGGGCCAGCATTGCAACTCTCATGATTGAATCCTTGACTCTTTGTTGGGGTAAAACAAAGTGGACATCAGTCACTGGAACCTTTTAGAAAGTTTATACAGGCAAAGCAAACATTGGTTTGGGACACAGGATGCGTAAATTGATAAAAAATGGCTTCAGGCTTCTCTGGTATCAGCAGTCAATATAGGCTATTAGACATGTGCGATTAGTTTCGAACGAATCTCAAATTTAGGGAAATTCGTACGTTCGGGAGGGTCTGAAATACAAATTGCCATGCGTCCGAATTTTGTACGAAATACAAACTTTTGTTTATGAATTTCGGATGAGTTGTCATCGAGGACTCATTATGCTTATTATGAGGGGCTCCCACCATCCCTGTGCTATGCTGACTTCCTCCTGGGGCTGTACCCCTGCTGTGCTCATTATGAGGGGCTTCCACCATTCCTGTTCTGTGTTGACATACCGAGCACAGCAGGGGATAAAAACCAAACTTCTATCAGCATCGATTGTCATATTGAGGTATATATATTTTTGCCTTTAAATTCATCGTAAAGAACGTTCATACAAGTTAACGACAATTCGTATTTCGTACGAATTAAAATTGCATTTCGGACACGAATTACGAAGTACGAATTAATTCTAATACGAACTGTAACAGAACGAAACGAAAGATGACGGCGCCCATGTCTATAGGCTATTGGACTTTTAAGCCAAGGCCAGCAGTCTGTATTAGTAGATTGTTTTAAACATGACCAGGTAGCACAAGTATTTTATAGGATGAGCAGTCTGAACTTCCTTCAGCAGCAACTTACGCCCAGCTCTCCAGGGTGTTTTTCGTTTCCCAAGATTCTCCATACAGGCAACCCTCTTACTGCTCCACTGATTCTGGATTTACCCTCCAGCAAGGCAGTATAAATTCTATAGGCTAAGGCTCAGGTCCCTCTTTCAGACCATCTCCAGGCAGCAGGACTGGGAGGCAAAGACCTCCAACACTGGCTTGTCTCCTGGCAACAACCCAAGACAAGAACAAAAAAAAAACCTTCTCCAAGGTCACCCCAAATATTTATACCCTTCCCCAGTATGCAATAAACCTCCTAGTGTTTTGGCAGAGAGAAATACGTATTTATGACTTAGGCCGCGTACACACGGGCGGATTGTCTGCCCAACTAAGTTCGGCAGACAATCCGACAGACAATCCGTTCAAAATTTGCATGAATGGACTTGACCACACACAATGAGCAGACAGTCCGCTGAAAGCGTGCGTGATGACGTGTACAGCACGTACGACGGGACTAGAAAAACGACGTCCTATACACTGCAATGCAACCTTCGGCCGTGTAAACCCTTTCTGAGCATGCGCCATACTTAGTCCGTCCAACTTGCCTACACACGAGCAGACTGTCCGCTGAAACCAAGTTTGGACGGACAAAACCAAGTTTGAACGGACTGTCTTACGGAAATTCCGTAAGACTTTGTTCGTCAGACTGTCCGCTGAAAAAGTCCGCTGAAGCCCACACACGAGCGGATTGTCCGCTGAAACACTGTTCAGCGGACTAAGTTGGGCAGACAATCCGCCCGTGTGTACGCGGCCTTAGAGCAAGAAAAAACAATATAGCTATCTACTGAGGAAACTTGCCAGTAACAGGGGAATATCTTGAAATTGGGGGAAACCCAGTGAATGCAGAAAAAATAAGAATACAGGGCTTAGGCTGACTACAGCCTAGCTGCACCACTACATTTAGAATAGAGGCACCCCTGTTTAGGGTAGGGTCCCTACGCTTGCATCTGACAATCTATAAACTTTTGGATATGAGATAATTTTAAGGCACCATAGACAAGAGCACAAATTCCAATTCATATCTATCTATGCTTGTAGAGACATAAGGGCATCATATTTTAGCCAAAATCAATGTTCTTCGTAGGAAGCAACCGATTTCTGTTTTAACTAGATGTGTATGGACTGACAACATATAAAAATACTCTTGATACCATTTCAAAATATTGTTTATGCCATTTCAGGTGTTTTTGAAAAGGCATGCGTTATTGTTCATTGCCATATTTTCTTGGATGCATTCAAATGTGTTTGTGAAGGCTTCTATTCACTTGACTTGCACATATGTCATCATTCATTTTGTGGTCAGTTTAAAAAGCACTTAACAGCACCAAAAATGTGCCTTAGATAGAAAGTGGACTCTATGAAAAGTAAAGCGACACAAAGGGCTGCCAACAGCGGGAGTAGGTTCAGGTTACAAACAATACAAATATCCTGTTCATTATTGGGCTTGTTTAACTACACAGTGCGCAAAGAAACCAGTTCAGTGTTTTTCAGTTTATTTAAAGCAAACCAGTGTGGACTAGGCAAAGTAAAGTGTTTTCTTAACGACAGGCTACAATGGGAGTATATTAACCTTTCTCACGCTCTACCACTGACCCAAGCTGCCATATTACGAAAGACGCTAAAATTTAAAAAACTTGGGTTTTTTGCCCGGACTCCCTATTCAGTCCCAACATTCTACTGAATCTCAATGTCAATGAGATATTAAAGCTTTTGGCCCAAAAAATGTTGGTTTTGAGTGGTGTTAGGCCCCTTTCACATGGGCAGTCCGATCAGAAATAGGAAGGAGGGAGCACCCACGATGCCACATCCGTATTGTATCAAGGGAAAGCAAAGCCTTAAAAGTCCAACCTGTTGATATCTATTTGGTATCTTCTCTGTTTTACGGCAGTCCAATCAGATCCACCTGTCAGATGTTTAGGTGGGCCTGATCGGACTTTTCATCTGCTGACACCCGCCGCCAACCAGATCCAAACCTGTCCGCCAAAAACAGACAGATGGTGGTCCTATTCCCCATGTGTCCAGTGGACCGAATGACATCGGATGGTGGTCCGTTTCTATCCAATTGCCCCATAAGGGAGAACGGGCCCTGCCCATGTTTGCTCTGCTTAGCAGAGCGGACAAAGGCCAATTAACTGCTGATCAAGCGGATTCAGCTTAGCAGAGGCGCTCGTGTGAAAGAGGACTTAGGCCCCTTTCACACTGGGGCGGTGCGGCCGTCGGCGGTAAAGCGACGGTACTTTTAGCGGCGCTTTACCGTCGTTTTAGGGGCAGTATGTGGCCGATGTTTTAACCCCCGCTAGCGGGCGAAAAAGGGTTAAAACTGCCCGCAAAGCGCTGCTACAGCGGCGCTTTGCTGGCAGTATAGCCGCGCTGTCCCATTGATTTCAATGGGTAGGAGCGGTTTAGGAGCGGTGAATACACAGCTCCTTCACCGCTCCAAAGATGCGGTGGATGCAGAAGACTTTTTTCACTGTCCTGCTAGCGCACCGCTCCAGTGTGAAAGCCCTCGGGCTTTCACACTGGAGTGAAAGGGGCCGTTTTTTTCAGGTGCTACACAGGCGCTATTTTTAGCGATGTAGTGCCTGAAAACTGCCCCAGTGTGAAAGGGGCCTTAGGGTCAGAGTTTTTCTCACTGTCTTTGCACAGTTGGGGAGATCTCTATTCACTTCCTGTCCTGGAGGTGCAACAGAAAGTTAGAGAAAATATCCCAAAGTAAGGGAATTTTCATTTTGAAGGTGGCTAAAGATGGATGGAAATTTGGCCGATTCAGCAGGGACTAGCCACATTTTCATCCATGTGTGGCCACTGTTGGAAAAAAAAACTGCTCAATCAGCAGCTACAGGGCCGATCTGTGTATTCTGACATAGTCCCCCATCTATCGAAAATACAATAGTGCAGTGGGGTGGATTTCCCCATCCATCTCAAATGCGTGGATGGGGGAAATGGTTCAGTTTTTTTCTTTCAACCCACTGATTGAACTATAAACACTGAGCCATGTATGGCTTTAGCCATTTGTCAACAAAACAGGTGTCCCATTGGAGGAATTCCCCTCACTTCTTCTTGTGGTAACAATGGTCATTTTGTGCTTCAGTGGCAATTTGTGAATGGACAGGAGTGAGGAGTGAATGCACATCATGAGACCCACGTATCTTTCACCATATGTTCTGTATGAGGCCCCATTCACACCTCAGTGTTT
Organism: Lithobates pipiens; assembly: GCF_037356315.1. Classification (NCBI taxonomy): domain Eukaryota; kingdom Metazoa; phylum Chordata; class Amphibia; order Anura; family Ranidae; genus Lithobates; species Lithobates pipiens. The sequence continues at coordinate 46,893,363 of NW_027507784.1, forward strand.
TGAAGCTCGAAGCTCCAGGGGGAAAAAAAAATCAATTATTCTCTGTGGAGCTCCACTCCAAGTCGCTTGATGCCAAACGCCTCAAGCTCAAAAAAGCTCTGAAGCTTTTTTTGTAGCTCAAATTGGGCAGATTTGCACTTTTTTGGCATGTTTTTATTCTCATAGAATTGAATGGAAACATGCCATTTGCATGTGTTTGTGTGCATTTGCAGGTTTTTGCCAGATTTTTTGCTCAAATTTAAGTTTTACATTAAAATAAAAATAATTTATGAATAAATAAATGTAAAATAAATTCACAAATAATAAATAAAATGAATTATTAATACATAATAACACACATAAATAATAATGAACTCCTAACCTTAAAAAATGATGATAAATAAATAAATTATTATTATTATTATTATTTTTTTTATAATCATTATTATTATTTTTAATACTGCTACTACTACTACCACTAATAATAATAATAATAATAATAATAATAAAGAATATTAAGTAGTATATAGACCCGGGTTATATTTTCTTTCTTGTGCTGTTGCAATACATGCTGTATTTGGTATCCTGTCAAGATGTGTGACTTGGAGGCTGCGACCTCCATTTTTATGCTACCGCTGTATGTTAAACGGGCCCTTGCCCCATTGTTGAAAACTAATAAAATATATATTTGAAAAAAAAAAAAGAATATTAAGTAAACACCTAAACCTGAAAAAAATATTATTAATATTATTGTTAATAATAATAATAATAATAATAATAATAATAATAATAATAATAATAATGTATTTATTTTGTGTTAAGGTGCTTAGTTAATTATTATTTTAATAATAATAATAATAATAATACTAATAATAATGTATTTATTTTGTGTTAAGGTGCTTAGTTATTTATTATTATAATAATAATAATAATAATAATAATAATAATAATAATAATAATAATAATAATGTATTTATTTTGTGTTAAGGTGCTTAGTTATTTATTATTATTATTATTTTAAGGGTTAGGGGTTAATATTAGGGGATAATTATTTATTATTACATACTATACTTTTATAGTATATTTATTGATTAATATCATTCATTATTTATTTATGATTCCTTTTATGTATTTGTGTATTTATTTTTCACATATTTATTATTATTATTATTATTATTATTATTATAGTAGTATTAACACTCTAACCCTAACAAAAATAAAAAATAAAATAACCCTAACCCTGATGGAAAAGCCAAAAAAGCTGAAATACCTAACAACATATGATGCAACAGGTGGTAGTTTTCTCTATTGGCTAATAAAAAAACGCCAAATGCTGTATAACAGTTATTATTATATGCTATTTGTGCACAAAAATGCGTAAAAAAAGCCAGAAAAACTTTCAAAGGTGCTACGCTGTGAATGCAGCCTGAGAGCTGGAACTACAAGTCTCAGCACCAGAAGTTTGCCATTTACTGTAATGTTGGCACTGAATGAATCGAATGGTTTTAAATAATGCAGCACATTGTGGGGCCCGGGATACCCCCCATTAGAGGTGATTTATTGGAACATGGCAAATGTGCAAAAATCATTTTTTCTTGGAGCTCAGCTTAAACTTATCGGTGACATCCCTTCATTATTTCATGTATTTTGTCCCATCTAACCCGATAAACGTCTTCACAGAGCCAAAACAGTGAGTTCATTGTTATCGGTAAAAGCACATTGACGTGGGATTTTTTTTCTCCAGGGGTTCCTGTTGATAATAAAATCCCCCATTCATTCTGGATGCCTCTCTGCTGCTTGCTAACAATACTTGCCGAGCCTCTTCTTTCAGCCGCAGAGCAGCAGCAGTACAGAAGTCATTTGTTGCTGTGTGTTGGTCTGGGAATCCCTGCGGAGATCCTGAATATCATCGGGAAGTCTAGCGGGTCATTCTTTCAGTTTAATAAGAGCTCAACTTAATTCAACTGCGTTGTCAGCTCTTCATCTTTTTTTTTTTTTTTTCTTTTCTAACTTTCACACCCCGTCGTCAAACGCTCTGCCGCCCTAAAACAAATCATTATCAGAGCGCTGTTGTGTAGTCTGCAATGGATGAATTGGGGGTTATTTACGAAAGGCAAATCCACTCTGCACTGCAAGGGCACTTGGAAGTGCAGTCACGCTAAATCTAAGGGGTAGATCTGAAATGAGGGGAAGCTCTGCTGATTTTATCATCCAATCATGTGCAAGCTAAAATGCTGTTTTTTATTTTCCTTGCATGTCCTCCTCAGATCTACAGCGACTGCAGTGCAAAGTGGATTTTCCTTTTGGAAATAATCCCCCATAGTTCAGCTGTGCCAGCTTCAATAAATACATTGTAAACTCAGTGAGCACAGATTTGGAATTATTGCTGTTGTGTTTTTATTAGTGTGGCTCTCTGATTTTTCTAGGCTTGCATCTTCATGTTAACCGCTTCAATACCGGGCACTTTCACCCCCTTTCTGCCCAGGCTAATTTTAGGCTTTCAGCGATTTAACACTTTGAATGACAATTGCGCAGTCATGCAGTGCTGTACCCAAACAAAATTGTTATCATTTTTTTGACACAGATGGGACTTTCTTTTGGTGGTATTTAACCTTCTTAGGGGTATTCCCGAGTGTGGCTCGGATTGAATGTTCCATACCAAGAGCGGTAACCCCGAGCCACACTCGGGGGTCCATCGCAGTATTCAGGGAAAGTTACTTACCTTATCCCCAGGATCCTGCCATGTCCCCCCGCTGTGTGCGGCGGCTGTGTCTTCCACACAATGCTCTGTGTGCCGAGCTCCGTTCATTGCGAGTGGCGTGACACGCGGGGACAGAGCCCGGTGGGAAATTCAAAAAGTGCAAAAACAGAACACATACAGTACACTGTAATCTTAGACCCCTTTCACACTGGGGCGTTTTTCAGGCGTTTTTCATGCGCTTTAGCGTTAAAAAATACGCCTGAAAGAAGTCGCAACTGCAATCCCAATGTAAAAGCCCGAGTGCTTTCACACCGAGATCCCTTTCAGACTGGGGCGTTTTTCAAGCGCTTCAGCGTTAAAAAATACGCCTGAAAGAAGCTGCAACTGCAATCCCAATGTAAACGCCCGAGTGCTTTCACACCAAGGCGCTGCGCTGGCAGGGCGTCAAAAAAAGTCCTGCAAGCAGCTTCTTTGCAGCGCTTTTGGAGCGGTGAATAAAGCGCCCCTTCCCATTGAAATCAATGGGAAGCGCCTGTAAAACGCCTGAAAAACGCTATTGGCAGCAGCGTTTTGTGGGCGCTTTTAACCCTTTATTTGGCCACTAGCAGGGGTTAAAAGCGCCCCAATAACGCTCGAAAAACGCTGGTAAAGCGCTGCTAGTTTAAGTGGCGCTTTACGAGCGTTTTTCGGGCGCTGACATTGTGAAAGGGTTCTTAAAGCACTTGGGCTTTCACATTGGGACTGCAGATGAGGCTTCTTTCAAGCGCTTTACAGGCGCTTTTTTTAACGCTAAAGCACCTGAAAAACGCCTGAAAAACGCCCCAGTGTGATTACATTACTGTATCAAATTATTTCACCTCCCTATTGTCCCTAATTCTTTGTCCAGTGCCCTGCATGTAGTTTTATATTATATATACTGTTCTTTATGCTGGAAACCGGAGACTGTCCATAGCAACCAAAAAGTGTCTCTTTACATCAAAAGCGGTTTTAGACCAGCTAAAAAACAGTGATAATAAATTAGAATCACTTGCAGAATTGAGCGATAGTGATTGGTGGGGAAATCCGTCATCAAATACTGAAAGTAACGACACCGACAATTCTGCAACTGAGCAAATTTCAGTGCTTTGAGTTGATTACATTATTGAATAAATGTCATTATTATTATTATATTAGTTTTGATAATTATTTATAATTATTTATTATATTCTAAATTATGATTTAGTGTTTCAAACTTTATCATACTACTCTAGTCTACTAGACTCTTGTTTGGACAAATTTAAGTGTGTTATTTCTAATGCCGCGTACACACGAGCGGAATGTCCGACCGAAAAAGTCCAACGGAAGCCTTTCATCGTATATTCTGATCATGTGTATGCCTCATCAGCCTTTTTTTTCCGAAAATTCTGACGGACCTAGAAATAGAACATGTTCCAAATATTTCCGATGGAACCAATTCCTATCAGAAAAACCGCTCGTCTGTTTGCTGTTCCGACAGACCAAAAACGACGCATACTCTGAAGCAAGTACAAGACTTTTTCGAGTCCCGTCGTACGTGTTGTACGTCACCGCGCTCTTGACGGTCGGACTTTGGTGAGATCATGTGTACGCATGACAGTTTCAGCGGAACTCAGTCGGAAAAACCTTCGGAGTTTATTTGGATGGAAAAAACGGTCGTGTGTATGCGGCATAAGAACTACAGGCCTACAATATAAAACGCCAAATTTCCATGCAAAACAAAGTACCGCTTTCAGCATTAAAAATCTGACATAATCATATCACCAGGGAGGTTCATCACCACTGGGTTTTTTATTTATTACAAAAAATAAATAAAAAAGACAGAAAAGTTTTTTTTGTTTCTGTTATAAAATTGTGTAAATAAATAATTATTCTCCTTAAATAATGTACGCTGATGAGGATGTCCTGATGGGCACTGATAATCTGCACTGATGGATACTGATGAGGTGGCACTAATATGCAGCACTGATAGGTGGAACTGATAGGCAGCACTGGTCGGCACTGATATTCAGCACTTATGGGCACTGATAGGCAGCACTGATATGCAGCACTGATGGGCACTGATAGGTGGCACTGATATGCAGCACTAATGTGCAGTGATAGGCAGCACTTATGGGCATTGATAGGCGGCATGGATAAGCGGCACTGATGGGTACTGATTGTCATCACGGATGGGCACTGATTGGCATCACTGCTGGGCACTGTTGGGGCTGCACTAACCATCAGGGCACTGATGATCAGAACCCTGATTATATGTGCAGATCTCCCCTGTGAGGAAATGCCACTGATCGGCTCTCCTGTCCTCAGACACTGTCAGTGTGAGGAAAAGAAGGCTGATAACAGGAATTTTTTTGTTTACATGCAATCAGCAGTGATTGGACACAGCTGATCACATGGTAAAGATCTGTGATGTGCCATGTCCCAGGGAGAAAGTGCGGCGAGAGTGGGACATCAAATGACGTCGTCCCAGAACGAGAGAGCCACCTTGCACTTGTCATTTTACAATACAGGCGGGAGGTGGCTAAAGAGGTTTTTCAGTCAGTTTGAAAAAAATGTTAAGTCAAATACAATACAAATACTGTAGCTGCTGACTTTTAATAAAAAGACATTTACCTGTTCAAGGATCCAGCGATGTCCCCACCCAGGTTGGTTCTTCACTGCTCTTCAGGTTCCAAGTGCTATCATATTTACTGTGGGAAGCCCGCTGTGACTCCTTGTGGCCTCACAGCCAATTTCCCACTGCGCATGCATGAGCACTTTATCAATGGTTCCGTAGCCTCCTGTGACATGTCCCAGGAGGTTGCAGGTGAAGGGGGGAGCACTTCTGTTGGAGTCGTCTGGGCGATTCCAGTGGAAGTGCGAGCGTGTACCTGGCAAAAGCAGGTACTCGTTCCCCCAAAAAATATTTACTGTGTCAAAAGTGTTAGGGTGAGGGGAGGAGGACATAAATCAGAACGTCCCCTATAGGGTGAAGTTCTGCTTTGAAGTGAAACTAAGTACAATTTTTTTGGAGAGGGATTAGTCTAGAACATTTGTCAGTTATTTAATTTCTGTCTGTGTCCCTCTTAGGGAGATTCAACTTCTCTATTTATTCTGTTTACCATCCTCATCGAAAGAGAAAGGAAAAGAAAATCCCATAGAAAGGTTAAAAACACAATAACAAATTTTTTGTTTTGCTGTCACTTCCTGTCCCTTAAACAAATCAGGAAGTGAAAGGAGCCTCTGCAAAGTGAAGAAAGCCCTCTGAGACAATGGTCTCTGCAACAAGGGTCTCTATTGGAAGATTTCTTCTCTTTTCCTGTACCAGTAACTTTAAATGTAAAGTTTTGCTTCACTTACAGTCCCAATGACAGAGGACACTATAAAAATACAGAGGTTTAATCTACCCAGTGGGGACAGAAAAAACAAACCTTAAGGACCCATTGAAGCAACTAAAAGCAAAACTAAACCCTCCTATCCTTTTCAGCAAAGGAAGTTGCTATCTTAGCTTCTGTTTGATCTGCAAATGCCAGTTAGTAATACCGGCCTGCTGGGAATGTACAGTAACTGTTTTATTAAAACCGTTAAATTTAGTTCATTTTAATTAGTGGGACTGCTTTAGCAGTCCCACTATTGTTATTTGTTTTTCTATTTATTAATCTTTTTATTATTATTATTCCGTACGTTTTTTGGCTCTGCATAACTTCTGCATACTTTCAGCTATTAAAGCCATTCAACTTTTAAAATGTTCAGCTCTTTCAGTTGATGATGGGACTTCTTCAACTTTTTTTTCTACTATTTATACTTTTTAAAATATTAAGCTTTTTAACACATTTTTAACATTGGAGTAAATGAGAGCATGCTTAAAATCCTTAAAATCTTCTTCTGCTGCCAAAAGTTTCAGCTCCTTCATACTTTCACCTACAGACGCCAAACAAACTTTTATATGTTCACAAAATATTCAGCTATATGTTTTATCTTTTATATGGCTATATCTTTTCAGTTTGATATCTTTTACAGTTTTTGTGAAAAAGCTGTTTAAGTTTAGTGATCATTTCAGAAAATTTCATTACATTTAGGGGCATCCAGGCTTTTGTTGTCTTTTTTTTTTCCATGGTTACCAAAGCTTCTTATACACAGTGATGGGCAGTGGGGGAGAGCACAGACACACCATGTACTGATTTATAATAGAAAAATATGATGGGACAGTTTTGATGGGGCAGTTTTGATGCTATTCAGCATTCCCACGCATTTTCTCCAGGAAATGCATTTTCTAGTTTGCCGGTAATGTTTATTTAAAGAAAATTCACCCATCTATTCATGTCTCCATGCTTTACTTAGTTGGGAAATTACCCTCACAGCATTTCTAGTCATGGCCATCTTGAGTATTGAGTATTCATGTATATCATGTAGCATTCACTTCCTGGAATCCATCTGCCCTTAGCTCAGGTATGCAGGCAGGAGATTTGTGCTTAGCTGGGAAAACCCCTTCCCTGCTCCTCCAGATAAAAGAAAAGAAAAATTGCCCATGAAGACTCCAGGGATGTATGACATAATTTTGGCCTAGGCCAGAATCAACTAAAGGAATGTAAAAACAAAACAAAACAGAAAATACAGTATAACTTCCTAGTAATTTACTAATGCTAGCATCATTAAAAATAGTAAATGTACAATAAGGCCCTTTCCACAGTGAGGCGGCGCTGGCGGTAAAGTGCCCCTTTTTTAGTGGCGCTTTACCGTTGTTTTTGCAGAGGTTTTCGGTTGCTAGCGGGGGGGGCGCTTTTAAGTGCCACTGCAGCCCGTGGCGCTTTGCCAGTGGTTCAGCAGCACTGCCCATTCATTTCAATGGGCAAGGGCGGTTTAGGAGTGGTGTATTCACACTGAGACTGCATGGGAGCCGTTTTTTGCAGGCACTTTACAGGCGCTATTTTTAACCTAAAAGCGCCTGAAAAATGTCTCAGTGTGAAAGGGGTCTTAAGAATAAGTTCACTTTTTGACATAAAATAAAAAAGCACATTTATTTGCAGGTAAAACAAAGTGCATTTATTATTTATTGTTGTAGGAGCCTGTAAAGCATTGCACCGGCGATCAGCAGATCACTGATGCCATGCAAGTCTCCTGCAGACATGAGCAAGCCAATACACTATGACAGGAAGAATCAATGAACTATCACAGCGCCATGGTAGATTATTGAGAACTACAAGCAGACTGACGTTTTCCTTTCATAGAGGACTGTGAATGAGTGACGTGGCTGGGTGGGCGAATTTTGACAGCTAGCAAGGGAAGAATAGCCCCCGCTAGCTATCACAGTGGGGGAGCAGGAGGAGCTGGGAATGGTCCTTTCATTACATGTTACACCCTGAATATGGGTGTAACATATAGCATGTCATAAAACAGACATGTGCGATTAAATATTGGCCTAAACTGAAGAAGAAATTAGTTTTTTTACATTTTTTGGGGTATATTTATTATAGCAAAAATGAAAAAATATATTTTTTCTAAATTGTCGCTTTTTTTGTTTATAGTACAAAAAATAAAAACCACAGAGGTGATCAAATACCACCAAAAGAAAGCTCTATTTGTGGGGAAAAAAGGACATACAGTGGTGTGAAAAAGTGTTTGCCCCCTTCCTCATTTCCTGTTCCTTTGCATGTTTGTCACACTTAAGTGTTTCGGAACATCAAACCAATTTAAACAATAGTCAAGGACAACACAAGTAAACACAAAATGCAATTTGTAAATGAAGGTGTTTATTATTAAAGGTGAAAAAAAATCCAAACCATCATGGCCCTGTGTGAAAAAGTGATTGCCCCCTAAACCTAATAACTGGTTGGACCACCCTTAGCAGCAACAACTGCAACCAAGCGTTTGCGATAACGTGCAATGAGGCTTTTACAGCGTCCTGGAGGAATTTTGGCCCACTCATCTTTGCAGAATTGTCCTAATTCAGTTACATTAGATCGTTTTCGAGCATGAACGGCCTTTTTAAGGTCATACCACAACATCTCAATAGGATTCAGGTCAGGACTTTGGCTAGGCCACTCCAAAGTCTTCATTTTGTTTTTCTTCAGCCATTCGGTGGTGGACTTGCTGGTGTGTTTAGGATCATTGTCCTGCTGCAGAACCCAAGTTCGTTTCAGCTTGAGTACACGAACAGATGGTCGGACATTCTCCTTCAGGATCTCTTGGTAGACAGCAGAATTCATAGTTCCTTTTATCACGGCAAGTCTTCCAGGTCCTGAAGCAGCAAAACAGCCCCAGACCATCACACTACCACCACCATATTTTACTGTTGGTATAATGTTCTTTTTATGAAATGCAGTGTTCCTTCTACGCCAGATATACTTGGACACACACCTTCCAAAGAGTTCCACTTTTGTCTCATCGGTCCACAGAATGTTGTCCCAAAAGTCTTGGGGATCATCAAGATGTGTTGTGGAGAAATTGAGACGAGCTTTGATGTTCTTTTTGCACAGCAGTGGTTTTCTCCTTGGAACTCTGCCATGCAGGCCATTTTTGCCCAGTCTTTTCCTGATGGTGGAGGCATGAACGCTGACCTTAACTGAGGCAAGTGAGGCCTGCAGTTCCTTGGACGTTGTTGTGGGGTCTTTTGTGACCTCTTGGATGAGTCGTCGCTGCGCTCTTGGGGTAATTTTGGGCGGCCGGCCACTCCTGGGAAGGTTCACCACTGTTCCATGTCTTCGCCATTTGTGGATAATGGCTCTCACTGTGGTTCGCTGGATTCCCAAAGCTTTGGAAATGGCTTTATAACCCTTTCCAGACTGCTAGATCTCAATTACTTTCTTTCTCAATTGTTCCTGAATTTCTTTGGGTCTCGGCATGATGTGTAGCTTTTAAGGATCTTCTGGTGGACCTTACTGTGTCAAGCAGCTCCTATTTAAGTGATGCTTTGATTGTGAACAGGTGTGGCAATAATCAGGCCTGGGTGTGGCTAGAGAAATTGAACTCAGGTGTGGACAACCACAGTTATAGTATGTTTTAACAAGGGGGGCAATCACTTTTTCACACAGGGCCATGATGGTTTGGATTTTTTTTCACCTTTAATAATAAACACCTTCATTTACAAATTGCATTTTGTGTTTACTTGTGTTGTCCTTGACTATTGTTTAAATTGGTTTGATGTTCCGAAACACTTAAGTGTGACAAACATGCAAAGGAACAGGAAATGAGGAAGGGGGCAAACACTTTTTCACACCACTGTACATTTTGTTGGGGGACAACGTCGCATTACCGCACAATTGTCCGTTAAAATGACCCAGTGCCATATTGAAAAATTGATCTGGTCATTAAGGGGCTAAATCCATCCGGGGCTGAAGTGGTTCATTGAACAAGCTGAAGTTAGAAGCTGATTGGCTACCATGCACAGTTGCACCAGATTTTGCACCCTACAGTTTTAGTAAATCAACCCCAAAGTCCTTTTCATGGCAGGCCAGAAAAAAATGTTTTATAAATAAATACAATTGAAATTAATGAAACACATGCTCCAAGAAATAACTTTAAAGAAGCCCCCCAATTTCGTGCACGCCCAATAGAATAATATCAAATGAACTGTCATGATTGGCTCTCAAAAGCTCTGTACTAACTATCTGATTATCGTACGATCGCTTTGAAAGCTGTATTTTTAGTATGATTTTCTGATCGTGTGTATGGGGCATCACATCAGGGTCTTTATCAGAAGTAGCAACCAACTGATCTAAATCCTCAGTCTACCCACTGACGTCTGATGATACAGCTCTGGCCCTAGCTGTGGGCCAAATAAAATCTTGTAGTGGGCCGCATGTGGCCACTGGAGATCTGAAGATCTGGAGATCTTTGCATTAGGCTTCCAATACCACTTATACGCCGATGACACCCAAATCTATCTGTCTACTCCTCACCTAACTCCTTCAGTCTCCACTCACATTACTAACTTACTAACTGACATATCAGCATGGATGTCGCACCACTTCCTTAAACGAAATCTCTCTAAAACTGAGCTGTTAGTATTCCCCCCTGCCCCCCTCCATGACCTTTCCATCAAAATCAGCAATGCAACCATCAGGCCCTATCCTCATGCCAGGTTACTCGGTGTAATCCTAGACTCTGACTTGTCATTTCAGCCCCAAGTCCAATCGTTGTCAAAAGTTTGTAGAATTCACCTCTGTATCATCTCTAAAATTCGCCTATTTTTAACAAATGAAACCAACAAGCTCCTCATTCACGCCCTTGTCATCTCTTGCCTTGACTATTGCAACTCCCTTCTCATTGGCCTGCCTCTCCATAGGCTATCCCCTCTTCAGTCTATCATGAATGCTGCTGCCAGACTTATCCACCTTGCCAACCGCTCAGTGTCTGCCAACCCTCTCCTCCAATCCCTACACTGGCTCCCAATCACCCAACAAATTAAATTCAAAATACTAAACAAAACATACAAAGCCATTCACAACTCTGCCCCGAGCTACATCACCAATCTTGTCTCCAAATATCACCCAAATAGTCCTCTCCGCTCTTCTCAAGACCTCCTACTCTCAAGCTCTCTTGTATCCTCCTCCCATGCTCATCTCCAGGATTTCTCCAGAGCCTCTCCCATCCTCTGGAACTCGCTACCTCCACTGGTCCGGCTATCCCCTACTCTCGATACACTCAGGAGATCCCTGAAAACTCATCTCTTCAGGGAAGCCTATCACGTCTCCAACTAATCTCCTACCACTTCCATCAGCTCATTCCCCACAGTTACAACCTTTTGTACCACCTGCCCCACCCTAATAGATTGTAAGCTCTTCTGAGCAGGACCCTCTTAATCCTCTTGTATTGTATTGTATTGTAACTATATTGTCTACTTTTATATTGTAAAGCACTGTGTAAAATGTTGGCGCTATATAAATCCTGTATAATAATAATAATAATAATAATAATAATAAGTCAATTAGTGTAAAGTTAAAAACAATTGCAGTTAATTTTGTGGACAAAACATTTCTACGCTTCCAGTTGGGAAAAAATGATCCTCTATGTGGACACAAATGATTAATGTGTCATGATGACAGATATAATGTACTAGTCTCTAGGGAGAATTAATGTGTAACCACCATAGCATGAGGCTAGAAAAAAATATTGTTTACCAAAGAGATTTAATGAACATTGAAGAAGAAATTAAACTATCCTTTCTGGCACTGGATTGAGCACCTAATGTAACCTAGAAAGAACATCCTGCCTTTATTTATTTAAAGCTTTATTAAATCCAAAACCAAAAATATGTAATACAGTGAGGGGAAAAAGTATTTGATCCCCTGCTGATTTTGTACGTTTGCCCACTGACAAAGAAATGATCAGTCTATAATTTTAATGGTCGGTTTATTTTAACAGTGAGAGACAGAATAACAACAAAAAAATCCTGAAAAACGCATTTCAAAAAAGTTATAAATTGATTTGCATTTTAATGAGCAAAATAAGTATTTGATCCCCTTTCAATCAGCAAGATTTCTGGCTCCCAGGTGTCTTCTATACAGGTAACAAGCTGAGATTAGGAGCACTCTCTTACAGACAGTTGGTGCGATGTGCAACATCAGATGTGATTCGCATTGCATTGCAAATCACGTGCGATCTCTGTGCAATGCGATTTCAACAAAACAGATAGTATGGCTGAATTTGCATCACATTCGGCCCAAACTTGCACAGGACCCTTGCTGCTCTGGCTGCAATATATGTTTGCTTTTGGATTTATTACTGCTTTAAAGGGGTTTTCCTGCAGCAAAAAAATTTTTTTAAGTCAGCAGTTAAAAAAAAAGTAGCTGCTGACTTTTAATAAGGACACTTACCTTTCCAGGGTGCCCGCGATGTCGGCCACCCGAGATCGACCTGTCCCTCGGCTCCTCGGCTCTCGGGTCCCGAAGCCACCATCCTCACTAAGGGAAACAGGCAGTGGAGCCTTGCGGCTTCATTGCCTGTTTCCTACTGCACATGCGCAAGTCATGCGGCGCTTTGTGAATGGGACGTGCTGTGTTAGGAAACACAGTTCCCAGAACACAGCGTGCCCCATTACCCAGAAGGCAATGCGAGGAGGAGAGAAGACTGAAGATCACCGAGGAGTAGGAAGAGGCAAATTAGGAAGACTGCCTAGCAACAGGGGTTTCTGGTAAGGTAAAAAAAATAATTTCTTTCAAATGTTTTTTTTTACATTTTTTAAAGATTATTTTAATGCTGTTTTTTTTTAGGGTGGCTCTCCACTTTAACATAGCATACTGAATTGCTGAATATGCCTGGGCAGCAAACAACAAGCTTACAACCTTAAAGCGGAAGTCCACCCTAAAGTGGACCTTCCGCTCATCGGAACCCTCCCCCCCTCCGGCGCCACAATTGGCACCTTTCAGGGGGGAGGGGGGTGCAGATACCTGTACAGTACAGGTATCTGCACCCACTTCCGGGATAGCTCTCTGCGGAAAGGGGCGTATATTACGCCCCTTTCCGCAAGTGCCCGCCCCTTTCCGCAAGTGCCCCGCTGCCTGCTGGGAAAACACACAGATCCCAGAGGCAGCGGGGACCGTCCTTATTGCGCAGCGCGGCTCACGCATGCGCAGTAGGGAACCGGGAAATGAAGCCGAAAGGCTCCATTTCCTGATTCTCATACCCAAGATGGCGGCAGCAGCACCCGAGAGACGATCTACAGATCGGCTTCGGGTGCCGACATCGCGGGCGCGCTGGACAGGTAAGTGTCACTATTTTAAAAGTCAGCAGCTGCAGTATTTGTAGCTGCTGGCTTTTAAAAAAAAAAAAAGTCCCGACGGACTCCCGCTTTAATACCCCCATCTGTAATTAGGAAAGCTTTGTTAAAAAAAAAATATAAACAATTTGCTTTTATTTCTTTATTAATCCTTCTAAAAAAAATTATCTTTTTATTTTAAAAATGTTCTCATAATTCTTTTTTTTTTTTACATTTGTTAGGAGCTCTTTTGGGGGGGGCGTATCAGAGGTCTAAGCAGACCCCTGATGTCTCACTTTTGAGACAGCGAAAGGGAATTGAGAGCATTGGGGTTGATTTACTAAAATCGAAGGGTAAAGTCTGGTGCAGCTCAGCTTCGGGGTTTTTTTTTTTTTTTAACTGAACATACTGAAGTTAGAACTTGCACCAGATTTTGCACTATCCTGTTTTAATAAATCAACCCTGCAGTGCTCAATCTCTATCTCTTCATCCTCAGCTGCACAGAATGAATGAACAATAGATATGTGCAGAGCTTCCTATTCATTCACAAACCAAAGTATAGTAAACACAGTCTACCATGCTTCAATTATGAATGGACACAGGAGTGTTTGGTACCGATCACTCACTGTGTTCATTCTGTGTTCATTCAGAAAAGGCAGGTTAATTACATGTATACTGACCCCTTCCTTTCTCTCCATCCTGAAACATCTTTTACTGTAGCTGTCAGGAGAGGAGAGAGGGGACCAGGGGAGCACAGATGGGGCCCGGGCAGCAAAAATAACACTTGGATAGGAGAGAGCTGACAAGCTAGTACAACTGGCCCTGTTGTACCAGGTCTGGCCAGTAGGGGGGCCTGGGCAATCTGACCAAAGAATGCATGCAGAATAGAAGAAAAAAAAATTCTCCAACCAGCGCGCCTCCTTCAGCGGCACTCAGGGCCGATCTAAGTCCCTCCCTCTGTTTGTGTAACTAATTACACACAGAGGGAGATGGAAATCTCTGTGTCATGGAGCTGGGGTCTGAACTGTTCCGTGGCCATCCACTCACTGTAACAATGCCCCTCCTCCTAGACAGAACAATGATCCAATGCAGGGAAATTAAATCTGTGTTCCGTCTATCATGATCTAGAAAGGGGGGCTTTGTTACAGTAGACGGCCGCCGAACAGTTCAGACCCCAGATCCATGACACAGAGGAAGATTCCTGTGTAATACTCTGTGTAATCAAGATACTGGCGAGGCTACAGATGGGCGCAGTGAGGCTGCAGATGGGCGCAGTGAGGCTGCAGATTGGCACATTGAGGCTGCAGATGGGCACAGTGAGACTGCAGATGGGCACAGTGAGGCCGCAGATGGGCACAGTGAGGCTGAAATGGGCACAGCGAAACTGCAGATGGGCACATTGAGGCTACAGATAGGCAAAGTAAGGCTGCAGTTGGGCACAGTGAGGCTGAAATGGGCACAGCGAGGCTGCAGATTTGCACATTGAGGCTGCAGATGGGCACAGTGAGGCTGCAGACGGGCAAAGTGAGGCTGCTGATGGGCACAGTGAGGCTGCAGATGGGCACAGTGAGGCTGAAATGGGCAGAGTGAGGTTGCATTGATGTGCACTGATGACGATGAAATGGGCACAGTGAGGCTACATTGATGGGCACAGTGAGGCTGAAATGGGCAGAGTGAGGTTGCATTGATGTGCACTGATGACGATGAAATGGGCGCAGTGAGGCTGCATTGATGTGCACTGATAAGGCTGAAATGTGCACAGTGAGGTTGCAGATGGGCACAGTGAGGCTGCATTAATGGCACAGTGAGGCTGCATTGATGGGCACTGATCAGGCTGCAGATGGGCAGAGTGAGGCTGCATTGATGGGCACTGGTAAGGCTGCATTGATTTCTTGGATCATGTCTGCAGTCTCTAACCATCTCTTGTATCAGGTCTGCAGCCTCTGACCATGTTTTGTATCATCACAATATTTCTTTTGGATAATCAAATTTATAACTTACTGGAGAAAGATAAATACCACTTGAAGACAAACCTGCACTTTAATTCAAGGCGGGGTCTGGGGAGGGGCCAGGGGTGGGGCTGAAGGAGGAACCAGGGGCGGGGCTGAAGGAGGCCTCGTCAAGTTGGCTGTACGGCCCCCCCCCCCCCATGATTTCTATCAGTGGCCCTGTATACAGGAACTGATCATCTCCATTTTCCTCTTGCAGCCACTGAATACCAGTGAGATGGAGAGGAGGAGAAGCAGGCTTCAGGAGGAAAATCAGAAGGATTGTTTCCTGTATATAACTTCCATGCAGCCCCCCCTGTCCAGGTGTAAAACCAACTGTTACATGGAGGCCACAAGAGCCCCCTGGAGCATAGGGTGGTGTCACCATTGCGACCCCCCTACGCCAGTGTATATGTACTATGGTGTATTTGGACAGAAACTCCAGCACAAATCACATTTCAAGAGCACAATACTGATATCAACAGAACTGCTGCATTCTTCTTGATATCAAACAATTTAAAGCTCAAGTGCTACCATATAGTTGTTTTCCATGGCCAGGGGAAGACTGGGCTGGGGGTAAGAGGGCTTTGACTCCCAGGGACTGTACATGTAAGAAATGTTGGGTTGGTGGCACCATTCAGTCATCAATGAAATGTTGTCACCATGGTTGTCAGTGGGTGTTATCGGCAGCAGTATGCACATCTGCATACTAATACAGCCTCATCTGAGGCCGGCCATAAAGGAACTCACCCAAGCTTTACCGAAGTGTTAAGAGATGTATGAGGAGTGTCGGTGCTCAGGATGTTACATTCAAAATTCTACTCCATGTATGGCTGGCCTCAGTCCATAAGATCAAAAAGCTGGCCGGAATGCATTAGCATTTTAATGATGTTGCAATTGCTGTAGTGCTCAAAGTTTCACAACGAAGAAGCTATCGAGTTGCCGGCTTTTTGATCTTATGGACTGAGACCAGCCATACATGGAGTAGAATTTCAAATGAAAATCTTATCTAAGAATTTTCATTTAAACTTCGCACCATTAGTGGGCTGCAGCAATGGCCGATTTTTGAGCGGCCATCGAATTTGAGTGATCGGGCATGTTGGAAATGTTTTGAAAAATGCACAATTTTCTAATCAATAAGAAAATTGTGCGAGAAATAGAATCGAAAAGAAATGCATATGAGTGCAAGAAAAGAAAATTCCCGGAAAGAAAAGAAGATTCCCAGCCACAAAAATAATTTTCTATAGCAACATGAGGTGAAATTGAGGGCTTGGTTGGTCGAATTTTGAAATCAATAGTGGCACCATCGGATCACAAAACGCACAAACGTTCAGATTTTTGAAAGAAAATTATTTTCTAATTCGACCCATGTATGGCCTGCCTAACTCTCTGCTAAGGCTACATTCACATGGGTGATGGGATCTAGATAGGGTACTACATTCAGAGGTGGCTAAACATCACCTCTGGATGCAGCAACACTCTGTGCTATGTCTGCCTGACTGATTAGCTGAGACCAGTTTGTGTCAAGGCAAAACTCTGCAGCATAGGTGTGTGCAGCCTATTTCATTAGGGTGTGCACCTCAAAGCTCAAACACCCACGCCCTTCTCTGCAGCCTCAGCTGCACTAGACAGTGAATGAATGGCCGTGCTCTGTGCTGAGTGGCCCCCTGTTCATTCACAAACTGAAGCATGGTAAACACAGTTTACCATGCTTCAGTTATGTAAAAGGTAAGTGCAGCGCTAAAAAATTGTCTCAGAGTGAACTGAAAACAATATAAAAAACAGTGTACAAATACATATACATATAAAGCAGAGTGCACAAAAATGGCCTCAGAGTGAACTAAAAACAATATAAAACAGTGTACAAATACGTATAAAGCAAAGTGCATAAATATAATAAACCCTTAAAGCGGGAGTCCACCGGGACTCCGCGTTTTTTTTTTTTTTTTTTTTAAAGCCAGCAGCTACAAATACTGCAGCTGCTGACTTTTAAATAGTGACACTTACCTGTCCAGCGCGCCCGCGATGTCGGCACCCGAAGCCGATCGCTCGCTCGGCTGCCGGTTCCCGCCGCCATCTTGGGTATGGGAATCAGGAAATGGAGCCTTTCGGCTTCATTTCCCGGTTCCCTACTGCGCATGCGCGAGCCGCGCGGCGCAATCCGGACGGTCCCCGCTGCCTCTGGGAGCTGTGTGTTTCCCAGCAGGCAGCGGGGCACTTGCTGAAGGGGGCGGGCGCTTGCGGAACGGGGGCGTAACCTACGCTCGTTCCGCAGAGAGCTAGCCCGGAAGTGGGTGCAGTTACCTGGATTATCCAGGTAACTGCACCCCCCTCCCCCCTGAAAGGTGCCGATTGTGGCGCCGGAGGGGGGGGGATTCCGATGAGCGGAGGTCCATTTTAGGGTGGACCTCCGCTTTAACCACTTTGCATCCAGGCCAATTCTGACACCACTTCGCTCCTACATGTAAAAATCATAATTTTTTTGCTATAAAATTACATAGAACCCCCAAACATTATATATATTTTTTAGCAGACACCCGACGAATAGGCGGTCATTGCAACTTTTTATCTCGCACGGTATTTGTGCAGCAATTTTTCAATCATGTTTAAAAAAAAAAAAAAAAAAACAGTTTCATGCTTTAAAAAAAAAAACAGTAAAGTTAGCACAATCTTTTTGCATAATGTCAAAGATGAAGATACGGCGAGTAAATAGATACCTAACATGTCACGCTTCAAAATTGCACACGCTCGTAGATTGGCGCCAAACTTCGGTACCTAAAAAACCCCATAGGTGACACGTTAAAAATTTTTACTGGTTACATATTTTGAGTTGCAGAGGAGGTCTAGGGTTAGAATTGTTGTTCTTGCTCTAACGTTCGCGGCGATACCTCACATGTGTGGTTTGAACACCGTTTTCATATGTGGGCGGGACTTATGTATGTGTTCGCCTCTGCGTGCGAGCTCACGGGGACAGGGGTGCTTTAAGAATTTTTTATTTTTTTTGTTAATTTTACTTAATAATTTTGATTTTGACACTTTTTGACAAAAATTTTTATCACTTTTATTCCTATTACAAGAAATGTAAACATCCCTTGTAATAGGAATATGACATGACAGGACCTCTTTACAGTGAGATCTGGGGGTCAATAAGACCCCACATCTCACCTCTAGGCTGGGAAGTCTAAAATAAAATAAAAAATACCCCGGCTTCCCAGCCGAGGCGGCGCCATTTTTTTGAATGTGGAGGCAGGGCGTGACGTCATAACATCGCGGCCGGCCTACAGCAATCATAGAGACTCCGGCGACCGTCTGGTCTACTAAAAATCTCTATGGTCAACATCCAGGGCCGGTGGATCCTGTCTCAGACTCACCGATCGCTGCGGTGAGTCGGTAGAAGCACAGGAGGGCGGCGGGGGGGGGGGGCATCCCCTTTCACGGCCTGTAAAAATGATCAAGCGGTGGAACAGCCACTATAATCGTTCTTATGGTGTAGAGAATCGCCGGCTGAAAATGCCAATATCTGAATGATGCCTGTAGCTTCAGGCATCATTCAGACATACCAACGCAAAGTCGAGGCCGTCATATGATGGCCTGCCGATGGCAAGTGGTTAAAGGGAAAATGGTGTACCAAATATAATAACAACAAAGGTACAAATGAAAATTATATAAATAATGTCCAAAGATAATGTCCAAAAAAGACAAATCAATAATGGCGACACAATGTGAAAGTGAGCCAAATACTGAGACTATCCAAACGTGTTTCAAAGTAGTTGACACGTGAACTAAGCATCAATGTGTTATAGAACAATAGAACATACCCAAACTGGCTGATAAGTGATCCACCACCAGAGAGTCAACAGGCTTAGCAGAGAGATAGAACCCAAGCAAGTATACACCTAATGGGTCAATCAAGCTTATGGGGCAACACACCCAGGGGGAACTGCCACAGCGGACACAACCTCCAGCCAGAAGGCCAACTCTGACAGTGAACCTCAATGGGGTAGGTATTAGACAGGAAACCGGATGGATGGTTTCTCCAATATAATATATTTGTAAAAAGGAAAAGAAGGTAGGCACATAGTATAATTCCATTTGAAAATCGAAGATTATTTATTTGTAAAAAAGGAGGAAATACACTTACATTTTAGTAGATAAAAAAGCGCTTGGAATAAAAGACAGTGACTTCAGCACGTCCCGATGTGTTTCGCACCACAAGACATCATCTGGGGTTCAGTTATGAATGAACACAGTCAGTGAGTGTGATCACTGTGTTCATTTAGAAAAGGAAGGGGCCGGTAAATTACCTATTGATAAGCCTCTTCCCCCACTCTCCATCTTGAAACATCCCCTGCAGCAGCCAGGGGGAGAGGAAGGGGGCGCAACACGGGGGAAAGCCTGGGTATTAGGGGGAATCGGCACCACACAGAGTGATTAGGTTGAGCAGAAAGGCCAACTCTGGACTCACGTTGGCTGGGTCCAGGGTTGGTCAGAGGCTTTATTTGCATGTAACTGCTCAGATGAGTGGTTACATGTGAACAGTGGAGATAATGGGCATTGATTGGTACACAGTAAAAATCAGAAAGCCGCTGTTGACTACTGATTCTTGTTGGTGACTGCCCCAGTGGCTGTTACTGTTTGACCATGTGAATGTACCCTTATAGGGGGATACATTTATTTAGATAATAGGGGGGTACAACTAAATACAAGACTAAATACAAGACCGATTGCAATTCACCTGTGATTTATACTCACTTTTATATCGCACTTTTCTGACAAGTGGTGTTACACTTCAACCACTTCCATATTGCAGAATGTCATATGACGTATTGGGCTTTCAGTGGATATATCTGAATGATACCTGCAGCTGCAGTCATGACTTGACCAGTGGCTGGCATTTATCCAAAGAGAATACCAGGGACCAGATAGTCCCTGGCAATTGCTATGACCTTCAGAAGCCAGGTGTGATGTTATGACGTTACGTCCAGCCTCGGCAGATGTAAACACTGCAGTTTTTTAGCTGGGAAGACGAGATCGTTTTTTTTTTTTTTGCTCTCTGGCTTTCCCACCTAGAGGTGAGATCTGGGGACTTATAGACCCCAGATCTCTCTGTAAAGAGGATCTGTCATGCCCTATTCCTATTACAAGGGATGTATACATTCCTTGTAATAGAAATAACAGTGATCAAAAAAAAGTGTAAAATGAAAAAACTCTAATAAAATAAAGAATAAAAAAAAAATTAAATCACCCTGTCCCCTCCTGCTCGCACGCAAAAGCGAGCGCATATGTAGGTTGCATCCGCATATGTAAATGATGTTCAAACCACACATGAGGTATCGCCACGAACCTGAAAGCAAGAGCAATAATTCTAGTGCAAGAAAATGGTAACCTGTAAAAATTTTAAAGCGTAGCCTAAAATAGCCTTGATTTCAAGTATTGAAGTTTGGCGCCATTCCACAAGTGTGAAAATTTTTTAAAGCGTGACATGTTAGCTATCTATTTACTTGGCATTTTAAAGCGTGACATGTTAGCTATCTATTTACTTGGCATTTTAAAGCGTGACATGTTAGCTATCTATTTACTTGGTATAACATCATCTTTCACATTATACAAAAAATTGGGCTAACTTTACTGTTATGTTTTTTTATTCATGAAAGTGTTTTCTTTTATAAAAAAAAAAAATCACGTTTGAAAAATTGCTGCGCAAATATCATATGACGTAAAAAATTGTAATGCGATTCTGCCCACGATTCCAGCATCATGGCAAAATGTGGGATGCGTTTGTGATGCCATTATTTCTATTTTCCCCAAACGCAATGAGATTTTGTCGAGCTACAATTGCGGCAAAATTCGCACTGTCAAACGCTTATGTCTCTGTGCCAGAATTTGCTACATGAGCTTCTTTGGAGCATTCTTGGAGCGGAGGGAGGCCCATTCAAATGAATGGTGCCAATCCAAAAACGCTCCCTTAAAAAACAAAAAAAGCTTTAAAAAAAAATGAGTTGCAGCATCCGTCGCTACGCTCAGGTGTGAATAGAGTGTGGAGGGCTATACACATTTCCAGTAGTAGGATCCATGTTATTGCGATAGAGAAGAGAGAGCAGGCATCATCTAGGACACAGCTGAGATGGGAGGAAGGAGGAGGGTGACTAGACTTTCTGGCTGGCGGCTCTGTGTTGGCAGCAGTGGAATTGAATAGCTGACAGTAGATTTGCTGGGAGAGAGGAGCACAGCTCGGCCTGCCTCTGATGCATTGTGTGTCTCCATGGCAGGCATACAGGGGAAGGAAATATGTGTGTTCCTGTCACTGCAATTTTTCTTCAGCTTTTCATTCTTTCCCATCATTCTTGCTTGATGATGTGGCTGTGCCTTTGGAAGTGGCACTCAACAGGTTTCAGCCCTGCCCATGTGTTAAGCATTGCATGATGCTAAAGTCATAAACTAAAGAACGTTAGACACATTAAGAACTCCCCGGGGTCCTTTCCAATTGCAGAAAGCACTTTTTTACTTACTTTTTCAGAAAGTGCTATAGAAGTTTCTTGGAAATAAAATCATAATAAAGCATAGCTTCCAATTGTCCCTGATTTGGAGCAATGTCCCTCTGTCCCTCTTTCCTCCTCATTTGTCCCTCATTTTGGTCTGATCTATATAGTTGTATATAAAATGCACTTTTTATCTATCAAAAAGTGTTACCCAGTGCTAAACCTTTCATCTGATTTCTAAATTGCTGCATTTGTAAATTCCAAAAGCCAATATAAAGGAATAGTAGTGGTAAAAAAAAAAGCACTTGTGGGTTTAACCAATCTTGTCTTTTTGTACACTTCTCCTTTAAGGGGGTGTGGCAAGGGGTGTGTCCTATGCCTGCATACTTTTGCTGATAGGTGTCCCTCGTTCCCATCTCAAAAAGTTGGGGGGTATGATAAAGTATGATACATGTATTTTAATTTATTTTTATCCATATATGTATTTGTAACAATTGTGCACAAAATAACTGGATTCTAAAGTGCTGTGTGTGAATACATCTAGGTTCTGAGTTATTGAACAGCTTTGTTTTTTCTAGGGTAAAATGAAGGTTAACCTTATTTTCTTATGTAACAATCAGGTTAAAACAAACGAATCCTATCAATTTAACAGTTTAAAAAAAAACTGTTATATTCCTGCCATTCTGGGAATGTTAACTGTCAAATTTGCTTGTTCTCTCAACCAAACTGTCAAACCATCAAATGACTGGTGTTATAACTGATCACATGTGCAGCACCTTGGCAGTTGCAAATCATACAGAGGCTAAGATAGCAGCTTGCCTGAAAAGGATAAGAGGGTTTAGTTTGGCTTTAATAAAAATATTAAAAAAATCCAGGCCTTCTCCAGAGCCTCTCCCATCTCCTGGAACTCCCTACTCCAATCTTTTTCTGCTACTAAGATGATCCCTGAAAATGCATCTCTTCAGTGAAGCCTGCCCAACCTTTAGGCTCTTTTCACACTGGGGCGGTGCGGGCATCGGCGGTAAAGCGCCGCTATTTTTAGCGTCGCTTTACCGTCTTTTTAGTGGCGGTATGCGACCGCTAGCGGGGCGGTTTTAACCCCCGTTAGTGGGCGAAAAAGCGGCGCTTTGCCGGCGGTATAGCCGTGCTGCCCGATTGATTTCAATGGGTAGGAGCGGTTTAGGAGCGGTGAATACACCGCTCCTTCACCACTCCAAAGATGCGTCTAGCAGGACTTTTTTGTCCTGCTAGTGCACCACTCCAGTGTGAAAGCCCTCCGGCTTTCACACTGGAGTGGAAGGGGCCGGTTTTTTCAGGCGCTACAGCGATAAAAATAACGCCTGTGTAGCCTGAAAACCGCCTCAGTATGAAAAGGGCCTTACCTAAAAACTGTAATTTGACATTCTCCATTAGCTAATCCCTACAGCTATTACCTTTAGGCTACATTCACACTTGTGCGACTGGTCATGCAACTTTAGACATTAAAGTTGCATGACAAGTCATTCCCCATGTTTTCCAATGATAAGCATTCATATATGCACGACTTAAAGTTGCAGCGACTTCAAAGTAGTTCATGCACTACTTTGGTCCGACTTTCATGCAACTTAAAGTGATTGTAAAGTCAAATATTTTTTTCTATAAAAATAACAGACACGTTATACTTACCTGCTCTGTACAGTTGGTTTTGCACAGGGAAGCCCAGATCCTCCTCTTCTTGGGTCCTTCTTCGCTGCTCCTGGCCCCTCCCTCCTGTTGAGTGCCCCCATAGCAAGCAGCTTGCTAAGCAGCTTGCATATATTTTCTATTATAAAAGTAAAAGGGGTAACATGAAACGAGTGCGATATTTGACACAGTTTTTGATAAACTAACGCTTCTGGTTTGATGGATATAATAGCAATTCTCTGTGGATTCTTATGCCCTGTACACACGGTTGGACATTCCGACGACAAAATCTGTCTGATTTTTTCAGACGGATTTTGGCCCAAACTTGTCTTGCATACACACGGCCGCACAAAGTTGTTGGAAAATCCGATAGTTCGGAACAAGGTAACGTACAACACATACAACGGCACTATAAAAAGGGCAGTAGCCAATAGCTTTTGTCTCGTAATTTATTCTGAGCATGTGTGGCACTTTATCCATCGGAATTGTCTAAACATGTTCGGAATTTGAATGATTGGATTTAGTTGTCGGAAAATTTTAGATTCTGCTCTCAAATTTTGTGTGTTGGAAATTCCGACGGAAAAAGTCCAATGGAGCCCACACACGATCAGATTTTCCGACAACACGATCCGATCGCACATTTTCCATCAGGAAGTCTGACCGTGTGTACAGGACTTTAATGTGCTCATCACTTATTTTGTTTCCTATTTTGCCCTTCATGTGCTTCATCCTTAAAAATAGCTGCTCACAAATATAGGTGCTGCCGAAAACTGATGACTTGAATAAGGCGTGATTGTGAAGAATGGGAGATTTTTCTTTGAGAAGATAAAACTTATAAAAAGTCAAGTAAAGAGTCACTGTCATGTTTGTCTTTGGCTGCATGTGTTTGCTAAGGGCCGGTTCACACAGCAGGCGAGGCGAGGCGACTCCGACTTGCCTCGCCGCGACCTGCCGCGGCCTCAGCGGCGACTTGCAAATGACTTCTGTATAGAAGTCAATGCAAGTCGCCCCGAGGTCGCCCAAAAGTAGTACAGGAACCTTTTTTCTGAGTCGGAGCGACTCGAGTCGCTCCTCTCAGAACGGTTCCATTGTACAGAACGGGGGCGACTTGCGAGAGTGAGGCGAGGCGAGTCGTGTCGCCTCGCATCGCCCGCTGTGTGAACCGGCTCTTAGTGTAAACACATTTTTACAATATTAAAAATAAAATAAAAAAAGTAAGTAAGTTTACAATTTTGTGTTGGGCCGCAGGTTGGACACCACTGTAGTTCACCTTTTTGGTGCCATCTTAAAAAGAGAGGGCGGTACTGAATGTAGCTATTAGATACAATATACAATGTGCTAAGAATGTTTTGGCTAAAGCTTTACCTTTTGCTATTGCTAAGAAATGCTTTATTCAATGACTAAAGCTGATCACACGTTTTACAATTTGAATATACACTGTATAGACAAAAGTATTGGGATGCCTGCCTTTCCACACACATGAACTTTGAATGGCATCCCAGTCTTAGTCCATAGGGTTCAATACTGAGCTGTCCACAAGGTTTAGGAGTGTGTCTATGGGAATGTTTGGCCATTCTCCCAGAAGCGCATTTGTGAGGTCAGTCGACAGTGTACAAGAAGGCCTGGCTCGCAGTCTCTGCTCTAATTCATACCAAAGGTGTTCTATCGGGTTGTTGTCAGGACAAGTCAAGTTCCTCCACCCCAAACTCACTCATCCAGTTCTTTATGGATCTTCCTTTGTGCACTGGTCCAAATTATTTGGTGGAGGGGGATTATGGTGAGGGGTTGCCTTTCAGGGGTTGGGCTTGGCCCCTTAGTTCCAGTGAAGGGAACTCTTAAGGCGTCAGCATACCAAGACATTTTGGACAATGTGATGCTCCCAACTTTATGGAAACAGTTTGGGGATGGCCCCTTCCTGTTCCAACAATGACTGCACACCAGTGCACAAAACGATGTCCAAAAAGACATGGATGAGTGCGTTTGGGGTGGAGGAACTTAAGTAGCCTGCACAGAGTCTTGGCCTCAACCCGATACAACACCTTTGGGATGAATAATAGCGGAAACTGCGAGCCAGGCCTTCTCATGCACATCAGTGCCTGACCTCACAAATGCGCTTCTGAAAGAATGGTCCCATAGACACACTCCTAAACCTTGTGGACAGCCTTCCCAGAAGAGTTGAAGCTGTTATAGCTGCAAAGGGGGGGCCAACTCAATATTGAACCCTATGGACTAAGACTGGGGTGCCATTAAAGGTTATGTGTGTGTAAAGGCAGGTGTCCCAATACTTTTGGCAATATAGTGTACACTGATCTGGCATAACTTTGTTACCACCCACCTATTACTGAGTAGATCCACCGAGGAAATACACAGAGCTAAGGCTGAGTAGTAGGAAAGTATGAAGGCGGTAAAGGTCAGGAGTGGGCTTTAAAAATAAGATCTAAAGTACTTCAATATTATTCTGCATACTGCACTACAAGGCCTCATTTGTTGTGCATTTGCTGAAAAAAAAACATAAAAACTTAAATTGTTTCAAAGAAATTACCATTTATGAATAATAGGAATATCAGGAAATAGAAAATGTCACATTGGTTTTTTTTTCCCCCTGCAATTCTTCCCTCGCTTATTCCATGCACAATAGAAGATGTTTGTATTCCCATTCCCACCACAAGCTATATTAGAAATAAACATGCATTAGGATTTTGTTTTTCCTTGAACGTCTGAACTTTTTCTGCTCTTCACACTTGACTCTTCGAAAACTGATTTATATGCAGCCAGGAAGCATAGATACATGCAAAGATGCACAAACCAATTAAGTCTCAAAGGTTCTTACAGAAAAGTAAAATTATGGACTGCATGCTAATTAGACGAATACTAAAGCTGCTTCAGGAGGCTGGAATGAGGAATTGAGGGGGACCTTTGATATCTGACTCATATTTTCTTGTAACGCAATGTGAGAAATAAAATTCAACAATTTTTGTGACTAGTATTGCTCTAAAGGGAAACTACAGTGTAATTTCTGTAGGAAAACACATCATGAATTATTGTACTATTTACTCGAAAAATCTATTGTAACAATTTCATTTTTACTTGCTAATTGTTATGTGCGTTGATTATTGTATCTCTCGTGCAGATTTGGGATTGCATCCTATAAAGCAGTGGTCATCAACCCTGTCCTCAGGGCCCAGTAACAGGCCAGGTTTTATGTATTACCTTGGGGACATGGAGACTAGAATACGGCAATCACTGAGCAGCAAATTATATCATCTGTGATGTATTTCAGTTATCTTGCAAACCTGGCCTGTTAGTGGGCCCTTAGGACAAGGGTTGATGACCACTGCTCTAAAGCAGCCCATAGATTATACAAATTTCTTTTCTTCCACCCTGGATGGAAGCAAAGAAAATCTCTCAATTCCCCCATCAACACATTTAGCGTTGATGGGGATAATGCCTAACGCAGCACTATTGTGTTCTGCCCACAGGTGGGCACAGGGAGCCTCCCGGCTGGCAGAACATGGTGATTACTGCTAGCGAAGGTAGCCGCCAACAGCAATTGAATGTTAAAAAATCTGGCAGATTGGTTGTACCCAATTGGATTGATGGATTGACTTGGGTACAACAAGCCTACCCATACATGGATCAAATCTTGGACAGTCCCTGCTGAACCAGCCAATTTTTTTCCATGTATGCCCAGCTTTATGGTGTCTAAAGCCCGTTTTTTTGTTTTTTTTATTAACCACTACAATACAGGGCACTTTCGCCCCCTTCCTTCCCAGCCCAATTTTCAGCTTTCATCGCTCTAGCGCTTTCAGTGACAATTGCGCGGTCATGCTACACTGTACCCAAATGAAATTTTTATCATTTTGTTCGCACAAATAGAGATTTATTTTGGTGGTATTTATTCACGACTCCGTTTTTTATTTTTTTCGATATAAGCGCAAAAAAGCGGAAATTTGGAAAAAAAACAATATTTTCTTTTTTCTATTTTAAAAGAAATCCAATAAAATCAAATTTTGTCATAAATTTAAGCCAAAATGTATTCTGCTACATGTTTTTGGTAAAAAAAATTCCGTTAAGTGTATAATAATTGGTTTGTGTGATCACGGACATATGTACGCAAATGATCATGTACATATGTGTGCAGGTGATCACGTACATATGTGTGCAGATAATCATTGGGACAAGTGATTTTAGTGGGACATATGTGGGGGACATGTTTTTATTATTAGGGACATGTGTTTTTATTTTTTGGGGACATGTATGTTTTGGGGACATGTGTGTTATGGGGACATATGTAGGGACTGTGTTTACACTGTGTGGTGTGTTGTGTGTTTAAACTAGACTGAAGATCAGTGAGTAAAAAGCTGTAAAAAACAGCTCATA
Source organism: Lithobates pipiens (assembly GCF_037356315.1). NCBI lineage: Eukaryota > Metazoa > Chordata > Amphibia > Anura > Ranidae > Lithobates > Lithobates pipiens. Next base: position 46,921,242 of record NW_027507784.1, read on the forward strand.
CTCACTGATCATCAGCCGGCTGCAGCGATCTGCTCTCCTCTCCTCAGCGATGACTTCTGTGTGAGGAGAGGAGGAGCCGATTGCCTAGCAACCGGCTGTTTGTTTACATCACATGACGGCCGTGATTGGACACGGCCGTCATGTGATCAGGAGGGCCAATCACAGAGCCCTCCTGCCGATCTGAGATGCGCCGTGTCCCAGTGACACGGGCGCATCGGGATCGCGCCGCTGCTTGGGCACGCGCGCGCGCGATCCCGCTCCTCCTGATGGACGTTCCTGAACGTCCTATCAGGAGTAGACGGCTCCCACCCAGCCGTATATGTGCATTGGCCGGGTGGGAAGTGGTTAAAGTGGAGTTCCACTCCAAAAAACAAAAATTTTGTGCTTAAAAAAAAATAAAAAAAATTTAAGAAATGTTTTTTTTTACTCACCTCTAAATTCCTGTTGCTAGGGGGTCCCTCGTAGTCTGCCTCCTTCAGTGCCTGGGCTCCTGACGTCACTTCCCTTGGCGCAGGAAGGGAGATTGCCTCGCCCTCCTCCATCTTGTCAATCACCTGGGACACGTGACCGGTCCCAGCTGATTGCGCGCCAAGTGATGGCGTGTGGCGCGGCTCGCGCATGCGCAGGGGGAGCCCACAGTTAAAATGCCGGTGCCGCCGAGCGGAGGGGGGTGGGGCGAGCGGGGCTTCAATCCTGACTCCAGGACAGGTAAGTGTCCAATTATTAAAAGTCAGCAGCTGCAGTATTTGTAGCTGCTGACTTTTCATTTTTTATTTTATTTAAGTGGGAACCCCTCTTTAAATAGGAGATAAGTGTAAGGAAAAACAGATGTACCAATTAAAAATAAACTTTAGAAGATACCATCCCAAAAATCAAAAGCAATATCAACAATAGCTTACCCCACATAGGGAGGAACTACAGTGGTGTGAAAAAGTGTTTGCCCCCTTCCTCATTTCCTGTTCCTTTGCATGTTTGTCACACTTAAGTGTTTCGGAACATCAAACCAATTTAAACAATAGTCAAGGACAACACAAGTAAACACAAAATGCAATTTGTAAATGAAGGTGTTTATTATTAAAGGTGAAAAAAAATCCAAACCATCATGGCCATGTGTGAAAAAGTGATTGCCCCCCTTGTTAAAACATACTATAACTGTGGTTGTCCACACCTGAGTTCAATTTCTCTAGCCACACCCAGGCCTGATTATTGCCACACCTGTTCACAATCAAGGCATCACTTAAAAAGAAGATCCTTAAAAGCTACACATCATGCCGAGACCCAAAGAAATTCAGGAACAATTGAGAAAGAAAGTAATTGAGATCTATCAGTCTGGAAAGGGTTATAAAGCCATTTCCAAAGCTTTGGGAATCCAGCGAACCACAGTGAGAGCCATTATCCACAAATGGCGAAGACATGGAACAGTGGTGAACCTTCCCAGGAGTGGCCGGCCGCCCAAAATTACCCCAAGAGCGCAGCGACGACTCATCCAAGAGGTCACAAAAGACCCCACAACAACGTCCAAGGAACTGCAGGCCTCACTTGCCTCAGTTAAGGTCAGCGTTCATGCCTCCACCATCAGGAAAAGACTGGGCAAAAATGGCCTGCATGGCAGAGTTCCAAGGAGAAAACCACTGCTGAGCAAAAAGAACATCAAAGCTCGTCTCAATTTCTCCACAACACATCTTGATGATCCCCAAGACTTTTGGGACAACATTCTGTGGACCGATGAGACAAAAGTGGAACTCTTTGGAAGGTGTGTGTCCAAGTATATCTGGCGTAGAAGGAACACTGCATTTCATAAAAAGAACATTATACCAACAGTAAAATATGGTGGTGGTAGTGTGATGGTCTGGGGCTGTTTTGCTGCTTCAGGACCTGGAAGACTTGCCGTGATAAAAGGAACTATGAATTCTGCTGTCTACCAAGAGATCCTGAAGGAGAATGTCCGACCATCTGTTCGTGTACTCAAGCTGAAACGAACTTGGGTTCTGCAGCAGGACAATGATCCTAAACACACCAGCAAGTCCACCACCGAATGGCTGAAGAAAAACAAAATGAAGACTTTGGAGTGGCCTAGCCAAAGTCCTGACCTGAATCCTATTGAGATGTTGTGGTATGACCTTAAAAAGGTTGTTCATGCTCGAAAACCCTCTAATGTATCTGAATTAGGACAATTCTGCAAAGATGAGTGGGCCAAAATTCCTCCAGGACGCTGTAAAAGCCTCATTGCACGTTATCGCAAACGCTTGGTTGCAGTTGTTGCTGCTAAGGGTGGCCCAACCAGTTATTAGGTTTAGGGGGCAATCACTTTTTCACACAGGGCCATGATGGTTTGGATTTTTTTTCACCTTTAATAATAAACACCTTCATTTACAAATTGCATTTTGTGTTTACTTGTGTTGTCCTTGACTATTGTTTAAATTGGTTTGATGTTCCGAAACACTTAAGTGTGACAAACATGCAAAGGAACAGGAAATGAGGAAGGGGGCAAACACTTTTTCACACCACTGTATAATGTGGGGCTTTAAATGTACTTCCAAAGGCCAAATATCACATATAGTATATGCTACTATTACCATTAAATGTATAATTTATTTGATACTACATAGACAACACTCTACAGTACATCAGTTAAAATAATGTTTTACAAAAAACAATGCCATATACATAAAGTTACAATCAACCTAAAGTGTCACAATCTTGCTAACAGCACTCAGCGTCGATGCATTTCGCGGCTCCTTGCCCGCCACTTCAGGATAAGTGCTGGATTATGAACTTGTGAATATATTTCAGTACGAAATGGATTCTCATCTGTAAAACACGGATCTGCTATGATTAACCCCTTAAAGCATGTTGCAGCATGGAAAGGTGTCCACCATCAAGGTAGGTCAGTAAAGGTATTCCATACCATTCCATCTAAATCTGCCAGTGCATATAAGTCCACCGTCTCCCCGTTAACCTACTGTATGGTACAATAAACATATAAAGGGAAAACTCAGCAACTGCCCCACATTCTATTGTAACTTTGATGCAGTGATCTGTCTTCTTGATTCTCCACAAATTGTAACCTCTGATACAGTGCATCTGGGAAGTATTCGCAGTGCTTCACATTTTCCACATTTTATTATGTTACAGCCTTATTTCAAAATGGATTACATTTATTATTTTCCTCAAAATTCTACAAACAATATCCCATAATGACAACATGAAAGAAGTTTGTTTGAAATATTTGCAAATTTATTAAAAAGAAAAAAAATCACATGTACATAAGTATTCACAGCCTAAATACTTTTTTGAAGCACCTTTGGCACCAATTACAAGTCATTATTATTATACAGGGTTTATATAGCGCCAACAGTTTGCACAGCACTTTACAACATGAGGGCAGACAGTACAGTTACAATACAATTCATTCAATACAGGAGGGATCAGAGGGCCCTGCTTATTAGAGCTTACAATCTAGAAGGGAGGGTCAAGTTGAACAAAAGATAATAACTGTAGGCGAAGAGCTGATGGAGAAAATTATACTACAGTTGTTAGGTGTGGGTAGGGTAGGCTTCTCTCAGGCTGCTTTCACACTGGGGCTGTGCGGGCGTCGGCGGTAAAGCGCCGCTATTTTTAGCAGCGCTTTACCGTCGTTTTAGCGGCGGTCTGCGGGCGCTAGCGGGGTGGTTTTAACCCCCGCTAGCGGCCGAAAAAGGGTTAAAACCGCCCGCAAAGCGCCGTATTGCCGCGCTGTCCCATTGATTTCAATGGGTAGGAGCGGTTTAGGAGCGGTGAATACACCGCTCCTTCACCGCTCCAAAGATGCGGCTAGCAGGACTTTTTTCACTGTCCTGCCAGCGCACCGCTCCAGTGTGAAAGCCCTCCGGCTTTCACACTGGAGTGAAAGGGGCCGGTTTTTTTCAGGCGCTACACAGGTGCTATTTTTAGCGCTGTAACGCCTGAATACCGCCCCAGTGTGAAAGCAGCCTAAAGAGGAAGGTTTTCAGGGATCGTCCAAAAACTAATAGAGTAGGAGATAATGGGACAGATTGGGGTAAGGAGTTCCATAGGATTGGAGAGGCTCTGGAAAAGTCATGGAGGCGAGCATGGGAGGAGGTGAAGAGGGAGCTAGACAGCAGAAGGTCTTGATAGGAACAAAGAGAACGATTAGGTTGGTATTTTGAGACTAGATTAATGTAGTTGTGGATTGCTTTGTAAGTAGCTGTTAGTATTTTGAATTGAATTTGTTGGGTGAGCGGGAGCCAGTGGAGGGAATGGCAGAGAGGAGAAATAGACTATGTAGAGGTAAGCAGTAGTCAAGGTGAAAGATGACCAGGGAGTGAACTAAGAGCTTTGTTGTGTCATTGGTTAGAAAGGGGCGTATTTTGGAGATGTTGGAAAGGTTGAGGCGGCAAGATTTGGACAGTGATTGGACGTGCGGCTTAAAGGAGAGTTCAGTTTGAGACTACACCTAGGACCTTGGCATGCGGTGGATGGGCTTATAGTTGTGACATCGAGTTTGACTGAGAAATCAGGGGAAGGGGCACATGGGGGAGGAAAAATTATACGTTTGGTTTTGGATAGATTTTGAGAAAGTGGTGTGACATCCAGACTGATACATTTGTTAGTAAATTAGTGATACGTGAGGAGACTGAAGCAGTGAGCTGAAGGCAGTGGCATCAGGAGGGGGGGGGGGGGGGCTGATGGGGGCTGGAGCCCCGAGTGTGCCCCAAAAAGCCCTGGGTCTCGATATTCCAAAATGCATTATTAGCTCCGAGCCGTTTACACAGGCAACAGTCTTCCGCTTATCCAGCGCAGCTGAGTAACATTCAAAAAAATCCTGCCTCCGGGACCCGGCTCCTATGAAGGAGGTTACACTGGTCCAAGGCTGGGACCGCGGGACGTGTGACGTCCATCATAGGTGCTGCTGGTCCAGGAGGAGGCGGGAATGACACTGTGGCCCTGCTGGGCACTGGAAGATCCCCACCCGCTCTGTGTAAATGGGCGGGCGGCTCTTCTATCCTGGCTCTGGTGGCTGCAGGGCTGTCTGAGTGGTGGCGAATGCCGGGATGAGTGTACTCACACGCTTCAGTTAAGGCTGAGCAGCAGCAACCTGTGTATGTCAGGTGGGTCAGTGTATGTGTCAGATAGGCCAGTGTATGTGAGATAGATCAGTGTCTGTGTCAGGTAGGTCAGTGTCTGTGTCAGGTGGGTCAGTATATGTGTCAGATAGGTCAGTGTATGTGAGATAGATCAGTGTCTGTGTCAGGTAGGTCAGTGTCTGTGTCAGGTGGGTCAGTATATGTGTCAGATAGGTCAGTGTATGTGAGATAGATCAGTGTCTGTGTCAGGTAGGTCAGTGTCTGTGTCAGGTGGGTCAGTATATGTGTCAGATAGGTCAGTGTATGTGCGAGGTAGGTCAGTGTATGTTTCAGGTAGGTCAAGCAAGTGATCCTATCACCCTCCCCGCCTGCTGCCCCCCCCTCCCGGCTTTACCTTTGGGGTGAAGCCCCTAGTCTTTTTCCCACCTAGCAACACCCCTGACTGAGGGGTAGAGGAAAAGATTGGGGTGGCATCAGCGTAGGGATGGTATTGGAAGCCATGGGAAGCTATCAACTGACTCAGGGAGGAGGAGATTGAAAATAGGAGAGGTGCAAGAACAGAACCTTGGGGGACCCCAACAAAGAAAGGAAGAGGAGATGAGGAAGTAGAATTGTACGTAACGCTAAAGGTGTGGTTGGATAAGTAGGAAGAGAACCAGCCAAGATAGCTTAATCTACGAATACCGGTAATTTTACTTTGAGTCTGCCCATACACCATTTCCAACTCCAGTTATACTTTGATAAAATCCATAGAAGCAAATCTGGCGCATCTTTCATTAATCCAGTATTACAGGTAGTGCCCATCAAATTGGGCCAGAAGGACTTCTCTTTTTCAGGATGAACATACATACTACATCTACAACAGACAATGAAGGCCACGTCTGATATGTATGGATGGACCAAGCAGGATGGACCTTCTACAATACATACCTGTTGGTCACAGCGGGTCATTTAGTGCATCTTGATCCTTTCCTCTGCTCCACAGCACAGTGAAGGACTCAGAGTGGTGAAAGTACTCATTATCACATATGTACGTAGCAGCCCAGTAATCACAACCGATACGTGAAACCAGAAGCATCTCCTGTAATTAGAAGCCCGTTTATATCCACCTATCGGCTCACCAGGCTATTCTTGACATAGATGTCAAATAGCCTTCAGAAAGCTGGTGTTGATGGCTTGAGATGACCACCTGCAGGCTTCACATGGTAAACATTAACTATTGATTGGGATTTTTTATATTTGCCTGATTCAAATGTATTCTGACCATAGTAAATAAATAAAATATATACAAAAACTCTTACATTAAGGGCTCATTCAGATAACTGGCTAAACTGCAGCATTCAGGTGCAGCTAAACTCAGCATCTGGACACAGCAGCATTCTGTGCTTTGGCCATATACAGTTTAAGCTGGACGTTATAACCGTGCCCAGTGTGCCACACAGCCATCAACCATAGAGACAAACTGTCTGCGCCCAGGACTGGTGAGACACCCTATTGGCATGTAACTGCTAGTATAAGCGCTTACATGCAAACAGCAGTGGAGCCAGCCATTGGGATGTACAGGGCACAAATCTATGACTGTTCGCACATAATGTGTGCATGGGGCTATTTTCTACAAATGAGAGAAAATTGGTGTAGCGCTAATGAATCAATTAGTGAAAAACTCTAACAGCCCGTTCACACCTGAACGTTTTGTAGCCCTACGCCTGAAGCTACAAAACGCTGGAGGGGAAAAAATCCATTATTCTCAATGGAGATGGTTCACATGTCCACTCCATGTCGCCTGAAGCCCTACGCCTGAAGCTCAAACAAGTTCCGGACCCTTTTTTGTCGCACGAATTGGGCTGATTTGGGCGTTTTCATTCCCATAGAAACTAATGGAAACGCTCGATTCGAGCGTTTAGCGCGACAACGAGCATTTCTATGGGCGTTTTGACGCTGTATCTGCTCAAGAAAAAATAAGCAGATGAAAAATATTTTTCCTATTGGCTGAAAAAAAACGCCGAAGTTAAAAAACGCTCGTTGTCGCGCATTGTAGTGTGACAAAACACTCGTTGTCGCGCGTTGTAGTGTGACAAAACACTAGTTGTCGCGCGTTGTAGTGTGACAAAACGCTCGTTGTCGCGCGACAAAACGCTGGTAAAAACGTTCAAACACGCTACGCTCAGGTGTGAATGCAGCCTAAAGCTGTATATTAAAGGGGTGATAATGAAACCAATACTAAAAAACACACATGTGACAAAATGTGCAAAAATAAAAAATATAAAACAAAAATAAATGAAAATAATAATTCACTAAATATGTGGATACAATATATAAATGCGCACAGATCTTGATGGGTATCAGCAGCTGAAATATAAATCCCAGCAAACAGTCCACGTATGTTAGGTAGTGAAAAGTGTCAATGTTGGTCTTCCCAGCAATGGAATCAAGCGACCACACAATTAAATTCAACCTGGAACAACGACTTGTCTGGAGTGAATTAACGAGAATTAAATACTCTTACCGGAGGAATTGGACACATCTGTCATATGACAGTGGGTCAAATGCGCTTGAAATCCTAGGTGGTATCAATCAGGTGTTATGCGTTGTTGGCAGGTCCCCGTTAGTCACCGCACTGTCTCCGGATTTCACGGTTCACTGGGACTCCTGATATGAGTGGCTGGATCGTACGACTCCAGGATCAACAAGGTCCAATTATTCACATTGGGGTGCCATCCAAAGTATGGTATATCATATAGAAAAAGGGGTACAAAAAGAAGAAGGGCTCCAAATGGTGCAGGTCAGACGGTAACCAATAGGTTTATTAAAAAAGTCATAAAAACCATGACATAAAGGTAATAAGTGATCACAAATTAAAATTGAACATAGGAAAAGCAATGTGGGGTACAAAATGAGAACCCGATGCGTTTCGACAGCAAAAGATCAATATGCCCCTGCTGAAGACCTTTTGCTGTTGAAACGCGTCGGGCTCACATTTTGTACCCCACATTGCTTTTCCTATGTTCACTTTTTTAATAAACCTATTGGTTACCGTCTGACCTGCACCATTTGGAGCCCTTCTTCTTTTTGAACCCCTTTTTCTATATGATATACCATACTTTGGATGGCACCCCAATGTGAATAATTGGACCTTGTTGATCCTGGAGTCGTACGATCCAGCCACTCATATCAGGAGTCCCAGTGAACCGTGAAATCCGGAGAAAGTGCGGTGACTAACGGGGACCTGCCAACAACGCATAACACCTGATTGATACCACCTAGGATTTCAAGCGCATTTGACCCACTGTCATATGACAGATGTGTCCAATTCCTCCGGTAAGAGTATTTAATTCTCTTTAATTCACTCCAGACAAGTCGTTGTTCCAGGTTGAATTGAATTGTGTGGTTGCTTGATTCCATTGCTGGGAAGACCAACATTGACACTTTTCACTACCTAACATACGTGGACTGTTTGCTGGGATTTATATTTCAGCTGCTGATACCCATCAAGATCTGTGCGCATTTATATATTGTATCCACATATTTAGTGAATTATTATTTTCATTTATTTTTGTTTTATATTTTTTATTTTTGCACATTTTGTCACATGTGTGTTTTTTAGTATTGGTTTCATTATCACCCCTTTAATATACAGCTTTAGAGTTTTTCACTAATCCATTCATTAGCGCTACACCAATTTTCTCTCATTTGCACTAAACTTTGTTTGTTTGGGTGTTAGCTGCTGACCCTCAGTTTTTGGCCTCAGCGCAGTGTTTTCCCCCAAATTTTTTTATTTTCTACAAGTGGCAGCTGCTTGCATGAACAGGCCCTTAACTACTTGACCCCTGGAAGATTTACCCCCCTTAATGACCAGGCCATTTTTTGCGATACGGCACTGCGTTTCTGTAACAGACAATTGCGCAGTCATGCAACACTGTACATAATTCAAATGTATGTCCTTTTTTCCCCACAAATACAGCTTTCTTAAGGTGGTATTTGATCACCTCTGCATTTTTTATTTTTGTGCGCTATAAACAAAAAAAGACTGTCCAATGCAGCTGAGGCTGCAGAGAAAGGCATTTGTGTTTGAGTTTTAGGGTGCACATCCTGATGCAATAGGCTGCCCACATCTATGGATGAACTACAGTTTGCTGTGGTGCACTGCATTGGAAAGAGCAGGGTATGCCAGATTTTTGGTCAGTATGGGTGCTTTGGCAGCCCACATAAATGGGTGACCACAATGGACTGTATTCTAAACAGTGGCGGCTGGTGGATTATTTTTTTGGGGGGGCCGCAAACAAACAGCACCCCCCGGCTCTGACAGCACCCCAACCCCCACGACAGGTGGTCTGGCACTCACCTGCTCTTGTGGTGGAGCTCTGGTGTCTTCTCCTCCTCTCCTGGGGTGCGGGCAACGGCGTGTGTCTCCTCTTCCACTAAAGCACTGGGAATCCAGTGTGATCTCCTGAGGCTTTGGCCAATCAGGAAACAGGTTTCATTACCTGCCTCCTGATTGGCGGGGAGGAACTTTAGTGTGAAAATAGCAAAAATTCATTTGCAATTGTCACACGACTGGGTAGGCTCAGAGTGAAATGTTCTGCGCTCCGAGGCCACCCTTTTTTGAAGCCTATTAGAGCCTCTTGTTCTAATCAGGTGGTTCAAAAAAACACACTCCCCCACCAGGGCCGTCTTTAAGGCAGGGCAAAAGGGGCAGCTACTCTGGGCCCAGTCATTGTTGTGGGGCCCAAAGCAGCTGCCTCATACTTGCCAACTATCCCAGATTAAATTCCCTTGTCCCTTGAAGTTTTAGTCCTGTGCTGTGTCCCGATATCTCAGTGTGAAGTGCTGGTACTAATGCTGCCCAGCTATGTGATATTATTGTGTAATGATGACTCACCAGCAGACCCTGTTTTTACATGTAAATAACCGGCATTCATATGTAAATAGCTACATCATTACTAAGTAAATACCTGCAGCCGGCAGCATTAATATGTAAATAAAGGTAGCATTTATTTGTATATCATGCTCCCCTGCAGTGAGGAAATGATGTGCTGTAACCTCTAGCAACTAATCAGTGAGCCGCAATATGTGCTGTAACCTCTAGCAACCAGTCAGTAAGCAGTAATGATACATTGTAACCCCTAGCAACCAGTCAGTAAGCAGTAATGATACATTGTAACCTCTAGGAACCAGTCAGTAAGCAGTAATGAAACGCTTTAACCTCTAGCAACCAGTCAGTAAGCAGTAATTATATGCTGTAACTGCTGGCAACCAACCCAGTTGCTGCCTGATCTGATACAGTAAACTGAAAAAGTCTAGCTGTTATTTATTGTATGTCTCAGAGTAGGTGGAGAGTGAAATTGCATGGGGGGCCCCAAGAATTTTTTTTCCCAGGGTCCAATCAATATTGAAGACGGCCCTGTCCCCCACTGAAATCCATGGTCCGTTGCCCCGATATGTAGATCAGGTGGGCCGGACACATGGATAGGGGAGGCGGAACCCGCGCGCCCTCTATGGACGGGCTACCACTGGATCTAAATGAGAGTATCCATACTGGGAGAAATACTTCTTGATAGCTTCTTCTGGAAATGCCCATTTCCTGGCTGCTTCTCGACTTTATACTTTCGGAGCCAAAACTAGTCAACTAGAGCAGTCAAAGGAAAGCCAGAACCCCTGATCTGCATGCTTATTCTGTGTTGGTAAAACCTTTGGATTAATGGACCAGCTAGGTACTAATGAAAAGAAAAGCTCAGGAGAGGCAGCCTAGTACACAGGATAGACACCGGCACACAGAAACTCGAAAAGCATCAGCAGACACTCCAGAGTGGGGGGAGGGGGGGTGATGATGTCACTCTTCCTCTGAGCTCGCCGGTGCGATGTGTTTGAGGTTTTCTGCTGTTTAATTCAAGGCTGGGCTCAGACTGCTCACAGATGACTCATGATTGGACGTTGTGTCATACCCATCCTCTGACTGGTTCCTCTAATTAGACAGAGCTCTCTGGTCGGCTTCATAAGTGATCCCACTATGTCTGTAATTACAGAGGAGCAATGCTGGAGATTTAATGAGAGATGTAGACAAGAGGGCATGGCTGATTTTCCAGCATGCAAACACTGTAGTCAGATACATCATCGTTTTATGTGTAATCAGTCATACATGTCAAAGGTTAGAGAGACACGAAAAAGAAGGATCTTTTCAAAGTGTATGTTATAGCAGTAATAAACCCAAAAGCAAATATTGATTATATTGCAGCTTACCAATTACTAGCTGTGATGGCTGCATTTGTTTTCTTTTTTTTTTTAAGGCATTTATTCTTCTAGTTTCATCTAGTGATCCAGCCAGTAAGCCTGTTGTTTTTTTTTTTTTTTTGTTTTTTAAAGAACAAGCTCTCCTGCAGAAGTATCAGTCACAGACCATTTCACACTAACAGGGGTGCTTACAAGAAGCCGGCACACATTAAACAAAAATAGTTCGTTATTTTCCCATACGGGAAAATCTTTAGCGTTTGTCCCTTCGGAAATGTTTGTTCGGAGGGTCGGAATCAGCTGTGGAAAGTTGTGTACACACTATCAGAAAATCGTACGATCGTTCTTTGGATGAAAGTGTTGACCTGATTTTCTTATAGTGTGTACGAGCCTTAACACTCCCCTCTTCCCAGACTGACAATACTGCTGTTCAAAGGTGCCCCCTGTGCTCCTTCATTCAGAGTGGAAGCACTCTAAAGCCTCATACACACGATAGGACTTTGTACAAACTTTCCCTTGGATTTTTGTACAAAGGGCGTCGGCCCTGAACTTGTGTTGCATACACACAGCAGGACTTTTTCAGCCAACTTTCACCAAATCATGTGGTTTTTCTGCTCTTTACCGCCACCTTTGGTCAACTTCTGTATTGTTGTCTGATCTTTTGCATTGGTTCTGAGCATGCCTGTTTGTACTTTGTACAAAAGTCCTATGGTTTTCTGTACACACGATCAGACTTTGCTCCATCTGACTTTTGTTGCCAGAAAGTTTGTCCGTTCGCACAGCCAACAAAAGTCCGATGAAAACCAAAAAAGTTTGTCTGATGGAGCGTACACACGGTCGGATGTTGCTCCAAAACAACTAATTTGCATGTTTGTTGTCAAAAAGTCTGATCGTGTGTATGGGCCTTAATACAGGAGGTGTGTGTTACTGGTCTGATCACAGGGGGAAAAAAGACTAAAAATAGAAAACTAATGCAGCCACCATATCTAACGACTGGTAAGCTGCAATATATTAAATTTTTGGCATTGGGTTTAGTACAGCTTTAAAGAAAGATTTAGAGCACTTTCTAAATGGAGTCATAGACAGCAAAACGGGAAAAAGGTTCCAAAACTGGGCTGAGGCGCCTTGGCCATCATGCTGCAGGAGCACAACGTGAACAGTGACCTCTCTTACTACTGTATTGCCTAGCTGTCCCCTGCACTGTACAGGAGCTGTTAACCACTTGACCCCCAGAAAATGTACCCCCCCCCCTCCCCTTCATGACCAAACCACTTTTTGCGATACGGCACTGATTTACTTTAATGCCCTGTACACACGTTCGGACATTCGAACCACAAAATCTGTCAGATTTTTTCTGATGGATTTTGGCCAAAACTTGTGTTGCATACACACGGTCGGACAAAGTTGTCAGAAAATCTGATCGTTCGGAACGAGGTGACGTTCGTTACGTACGGCGGGACTACGTAGAGCCCAGTAGCCAATAGCTTTCGTCTTGTAATTTATTCTGAGCATGCGTGGCACTTTGTCTGTCGGAATTCTCTACACATGATCGGAAAAAGTCAGATCAGATTTTATTGTCTGAAAATTTTAGATCCAGCTCTCAAACTTTTTCTGTCGGAATTTCCGACGGAAAAAGTCCGATAGAGCGCCCACACATGATCGGATTTTCCGACAACATAATCCGATCGGACCTTTTCCGTCTGAAATTTCCGAACGTGCGTACAGGGCATAACTGACAATTGCGCACTGTACCCAAATAAAAAAAAATATTACCACAAACAGGGCTTTTGGTGGTCTTTAAATAAAAAAACTGACAATTTTGAAAAAACAAAAAAACTAATTTTTTTACTTTCTGCTATAAAACATATACAATTAAAAATGTAAAAAAAAATGTCATTTATTTTATTTTAGTAATGGCAGCAATCAGCCATTAATAGCGGGACTGCGTTTTTGCGGCAGCCAATCGGGCTCTAACTGACAATTTTGATGCTTTGCGGGAACCAGTGATCAGTGCTAAAAATTTGCACGGTCATTGTACTAATAACACTGGCTGGGAAGGGGTTAAGCATCTAGGGCGATCAAAGGGTTAACTGTGTCTAACCAGTGCTTGTGTTTACTCTGTGTGCTGCTTTTACTAGAGGAAGCCCCAGGAATACAAACCCCATTCCCCCGTCAGAACAGAACTCTGCCTTGTTTACATAGGTAGAGCTCTGTTCTGAATCTCTGGCTGATGGGAGGTGCCAATGGGGATTGAGCGGCTGGCACTCGCAGATCGGCTTCTGCAGTGAATAATGACAGCAGGAGCGGCCTGCCAGCGGTAAGCTTGCCTCCTGCAGGCGGTAGTACAGAATCACGTATGTACAGTATCTCACAAAAGTGAGTACACCCCTCACATTTTTGTAAATATTTTATTATATTTTTTGATGTGACAACATGTGTGATTTGTATTTGGGTGCTATTCACTCTTAAAGGTACCCCGAATGCGATGTAATTTTGCTGTAATTGTAAACATTTCTGCAAAATGCACCTTTCAAAATCGTGCGAAACGTGTCGCCCATAAAGTTGCAGGATCTTTTTTGGGCAACAAATGTGCAGAGGACAGCCCATTGAAGTGAAAGGTCTGCCTTATGAACAAAAGTTACTATTGTAGCTTTCACTCGTGAATTACACAAGTATACACAAAACAAATATTAAATTAACAACATTTTAGCCCCTTGTTAGCCCTTAGCAAACCCTAAATTGTATTAATTTCTTCATTCCCTTCTCTCTTCAGTTTTTTTGCCAATTTTTATTTATGCGTTCGTATGTGCACTTTTAAATCTCTCTATTTTGTACCACTGATTTACAAACCAAAAAAAAATAAAAAAATGTTCGTAACACTACTATGATTCTAGTGCCTTTCTAAATAAGACAAATCGCAGAATAAAATTTGTAGTTATCCCTAATTCTTTCAATTTATGCCGAATTTGTTGTTAACATTTTAGGAAACCCTTGTTCTTTTTATTAATTTCTTTATTCCCTTCTTCCTTTTTTTTTTTTTTTTTTTGCTAATTTGTTTTTCTTAATGTGTTTGTGCAGTTTTTAAATTTGCATTTGTTCATGTTGGTAGTGGCAAATTAGAAAAAATAGTAATACGATTCTAGAGTCTAGGGACAATTTGCAGAATAAAATTTGTAGTTACCCAAATTTTTTATTTTTTTTACTTTCAGATTTTTAGTTACAATTTTTGTTAAATTTTTTTTTTAACTCCTTCATTCTCTTCTCTTAGTTTGGTGTAAGCCCTTGTACACACGGTCGGACATTCCGATGGACAATGTCCGATAGGACCGTGTTGTCGGATAACCCGACTGTGTGTGGGCTCCATCGGACTGTTTCCGTCGGAGTATCCGACGGACCAAGTTTTCCAGCTGGGCTATAACATTTTCCGACAACATGATCCAATCGGACTTTGTCCGATCATGTGTAGAGAATTCCGATCAGACAAAGTGCCACGCATCCTCAGATCAAATTCCTAGACCAAAGCTATTGGCTACTAGCCTGAACGTAGTCCCGTCCTAATGAAATAACGTCATCACGTTAAGTACAATTGGATTTTCTGACAACTTTGTCCGTATGCAACAGTTTCGGACAAAATCCGTCAGACAAAATCCGATGGATTTGGTTGTCGGAATGTCCGACTGTGTGTACAAGGGCTTAGCTTTTATAGTTCTGAATTAAAGATGTGGGGGGTGGGGGTTAGAATTGGCCTATTCCCACTCTAATGCCCTGTACACACGGTCGGATTTCCAGACGGAAAATGTGCGATCGGATTGTGTTGTCGGAAATTTCGATCATGTGTGGGCTTCATGTGACTTTTTCTGTTGGAATTTCTGACACACAAAGTTTGAGAGCAGGATCTAAAATTTTCCAACAACAAAATCCGATTGTTTAAATTACGATCGTGTGTAGACAATTCCGACGCACAAAGTGCCACGCATGCTCAGAATAAATTACGAGATGAAAACAATTGGCTACTGGCCTCTTTATAGTCCCTTCATACGTGTTTTACGTCACCTCGTTCTGAACGGTCAGATTTTCCAACAACTTTGTGCGACCGTGTGTATGCAACACAAGTTTGGGCCAAAATCCGTCAGAAAAAATCCAATGGATTTTGTTGTCGCAATGTCTGACCGTGTGTACAGGGCATTACTCAAACAATGTATTGTGTTGGGTCCCAGTTTCTCAGACAGAGCAGAGCTGAACGAAGAAGCATGGTTCATCTCCTACAATGTAATGGGAGCTTATCCTATTATGGTCTGTGAATGAGTAGCTATGATGCAAGAGATAAAAATTGCGGTAGGCTTAACATTTTTCAGGTTGTAATGTCCAGTTTTCTATAGAAATGTAATACGGGGGGGGGGGGGGGCTGCCATTGCTGACCTCATTCTGAAAATGCTACTTGACTGGCTGTCACACTGATACACTGGCCTCAGAACACACCACCTACCTGAAACATGTATGCAGAATTTTGGTATAAAGGCAAAACTCCTTATTTTTGAATCTGTGACTCATTCACACTTGCGCATTGTGACAATGCGGTCTAAAACCCATGCGGTAATGCCTGTTACTACAATGCATGACATGCTCTGTTTGAGGTACTATTCATTGTGAATGAAACCTCAATACATTGTATAGCAAGACCCAAACTATGGAGCACTATGGCACACTACACCACATACTGTATACCAGTGGCAGCTGGTGAATCTTTCTGGGGGGGGGAAGGTGGCAAACAAAACTGGCCCCCCCGTTGCTCGATCGCCCCCGTAGCTCGATCGCCCCTTGATGGCCTGCCCCGCACTTCGCCCATCCAGGTCACTGCTTTGGCGGATTCAGCCCTGCATCCCTCTCTGAGTCCCAGTGGTCGCTTCTCCTCCCAGCCAATCAGGTCTTAGGAATCTCAGCCAATCGGATCTTAGGACTCACGGCCAAACGGGTCTCAGGACCTGCTTCCTGATTGGCAGGGAGGAGAAGCAGGAACACATTAGCAAATATTAATTTGCTAATGTCACAGTGGGTGGGCTCAAGTAGGTGGACTCAGGGCCCTTTTTGAAACCAATTAGAGCCTCAGGCATTAATCATGTGCTTCAAAGGAAAAGCCCTTTTTCTCTGAGCCCTTGAAGAAGCTGACAAGGTGAAACATGTCGGGACTGATTTGTGATTATCCTCCTAAATGGGATATTGATATTTTCATGTTTGATTTCTGTTTTTTGGATGAACCAAGCAGATATAATAACACTATTCACACATAGTGGGAGAAATCATGAATCTCAGGGGTGTTGGGCTTTGGAATGAGAGGATATACGTTTTGAGATATTTCTTCATTGGTTTTAAGGGATAGATATCCCTAATACAATTTTAATGTACTAATAAAACTACCCTTTTAATCTATTTTTGTGTCTGAATGATTATTCTGACACTTTGGATGTAAACCCAAATTTATTTATTTTTTGTCTGGCACAATATAGAGTATGGGATTTCAGATCAGCTGTGCCCAGTCTTGCCACAAAGAGTTTTATTCAGCTCTGAGAAATCCTCATATATTTTTTCAATGAAATAAAACAGACAAACTGTGAAATCTTTGTCCTTTCTTCCCCCTTGCTGTGATTGACAGGTGATTTACATATCTTGTGCACTAGCCTAAGACATGCGTTATATTTTAATTCCCACCCCCACTTTCTTCAGCAGCTCTGCAAGGATTGGCTGTTCCACACCTCAGCATGATTTGGCATGCTGAAGTCATGTGGGAACTTTTCTGGGTTTTGACTGGATGTTAGTGATCATAGAGGAAGTTCAGTGTAAGAAATACACAGGAGAAAATGCATGTTGATAAGGGGAGTGTAGAGGTGGACGGGGAGTCTACTGACATCACGACTTCACCCACCGAGCCCTGCAAAATAAACCCACCCACAAAATCTGTATTTTTTCGGGTCTCATAGCAGACAGAGGGGAGACATTTGACAGATAAGTATACATGCAGGAGGCATGTATATCCTTCTAGATAACCAATGTTGCAGTAGTTTAGAAAGGATGAGAGTTTACATCCACTTAAAAGTCCAACACTTTTTTCTTCTACTATTTGCATCTATACTGGGATGTGGTGTTGGGTGTTCAACTGAGCTCATGCTTATATATTCTGCATTAATAAGAAAGAACAGTAACAAATGGGATTCACACACACACACACAAAAAAAAGTCAAGAAGTAATGAATAGTGAGAGAAGGAATAGTGAGAAGGCCGCTGGCTGATGAAAGTGAAAGGCACAGTCAGTGTACACTTCCAACACGGATGATGATAATGATCAGAGTCCTTCCTTACTAATGCAGAGGCTGCCAGAACACACAGAGCACAGTCCTGGCACGCTGATACAGAAAGCAGTCTAGGGGTGTCTTTTTGTTGTTTCATTACTGAATAACTTGGATGAGGTGTAGAATTGTAAGGGATACTCCAGAACCACTAATGGAAACAGGAGGACGCTCTTCTCTATGCTGCAAACTATTCTGCTTAGCCCTGAACACAATCTTCCCATGAGAGACTAGTAGAGGCCAGAGGTGTGTACTACTGAAGAGGTGAACTATGTGACCCAGCTATCAAGGACTCCCACGAGAAACTAGAGGAGACTCATGTATCACTTAGGAGAGGAACTACGAGCAGGGCCATCTTTAATATTGATTGGACCCTGGGCAAAACTTTTCTTGGGGCCCCTCCCCCCATGCAGTTTTGCTCTCCAACTGCTCTGAGACATACAATAAATAGCAGCTAGACTTAAAATCAGTTACTGAATCAGATTGGGCGGCTATTGCGATTGTTTGCCAGAGGTTACAGTGTATCATGACCGCTTACTGACTGGTTGCTAGAGGTTACAGCACACATTACGGTTCACTGGTTAGTTGCTAGAGGTTACAGCACATGATTTTTGCTTGCTGATTGGTTGCTAGAGATTACTGTGGATATGGCCTCAGGGGGACATGATATACATATGAATGCCGCTGGCTGCTGCTATTTACATATGAATGTCGGTAATTTATATGTAAACACAGGGTCTGGAGGTGAGTCATCTGTACACAACAATAGGGCAGAGCTGGGCAGCATTAGTAGCAGCACTTCACACTGACGTATCGGGACACAGCACAGGACTAAACCCTCAAGGGACGAGGGAATTTAAACTAGGATAGTTGGCAAGTATGAGGCAGCTGCTTTGGGCCCCTTAACAATGACAGGGCCCAGGGCAGCTGCCCCTTTTGCCCTGCCTTAAAAACTGCCCGGACTACGAGGCCCAGCAATCCCAATAGAGATGGGCCGAACACCCCCCCAACCTCCAATGAAGTCTAGGGGATTTTATTTATTTTTTTATTTTTTGTTTACTAGTATTATGGGCAAATGTGACCCGTTGAGATGAGTGCTGGAGACATCATTATTACTATTATTATTATTACGATTTTTCAGTGGTATAGATAGATATCTAATGGGTTTGAAAATGAAATTAAATGTGTTTTTTTTTTGTTTTTTTTTCTCTTTGGGTGTGGCCCGTGGGAGTGTTTTGGGTGGAGCTCTGTGGTAGTTTGGCCACATGCATTTAGAGATCCGCACACACACTTACATATATAGAAACCATTGCCCGTCTAGGCTCTGAGGAAAGGGCTTCTCTCCTGAAATGTGTCAGCCATTGTGTTGGGGTATCGTACGATTTACTTGACATCAGATCCGGGTCTGTCGATGTTCGGTGAGGTGGACTCTGCTGTATTGATTATGCCTTTTATCAATACTCGTTTGTGAGAAGCCATTTTGCTATATGTTTGATTTTGAATAAAGCTCTGTCTATGGTAATGCACTAGGTCAGTGCGCCTTCCTTTTTTGTTTTGTTTTTTCCAGCGTTGAATACCCATTATTAGTGATGGACGAACGTTTCGCCCGGCGGTCGTTTCGCGGCGAATTTCCGACTTTCGCCGTCCGCGGGTTCGAACGCCTTTTTCCGTCGTTCGCCCCGGCGGACTTACGTGTTTAATGTATACAAGAACTTTAACCTTTCGTGACACGTTTATCATGTGTTACAGGACAACCAATTGAGACATGACAGCTCATGGACACTTGGACATTCCCCCTAACCTATAAATACACCCGATCCGGTGGCCATTTTACATTCTTTCTTCTGTCACTGTAGGGAAAGGATCCTGTGTGGAGTAGGGACAGAGAAAACGCTAGCTATTTGGTACACAAAAGTTCTTTTCAGGACTGGTATAGGTGTTAGGTCAGCAGCCTGAGTTTCTTTTGTCAGTTTAGATAAAGGGACAGAGCGCTGTATGCTGCTATTTTAGGGACAGCTCAGCCAGATTAGTCTTTCTTCATCATCATCATCATCATCATCATTAGCTGTTACTATCAGGTCCACAAAAGAGCTGTTCCAGCTAATCGTTCCAGCCTACTCTTTTTTGCCAATTTGTATAGGGACAGGCAGGAAGCAGTGTGTCAGGCAGTGAGGATAATTTTAAAGACTTGCTGTTACTATTAGTTCCACAAAGGTTCTTTTCAGGACTGGTATCAGTGGTACGGTAATAGGCTTGTACACGTATAATATTCTTTCTTCCAAATATAGAAAGAATATTATACTTGACTGCTGCCCTTCTGCTGCAGTCTGCTAATCATTCACAACTCACTTGTTCCACAAAGCTCTTTATCAGGACTGGTAACTTGGTCTGTCTAGGGTGCTACGGTACATAGGCTTGGGTGCGGTACAGTCTGCTGTTCTGTAAGGACCGCTATCGGTCCACAATACATAGGGTTGCCGTGCACTACTGCTGACCGCTGCCCTATACTGCAGCAGTCCTTCAGCGGTATAGGGACTGACGCACAGTCTGCTAAACACTAATACACAACCTGCTTGGTCCACAAAAGTTCTTATAAGGACTGGTAACTTGGTATAGGGTGCTACGGTACATAGGCCTGAGTGCGTTACAGTCTGCTGTTCTGTAAGGACCGCTATCGGTCCACAATACATAGGGTTGACGTGCACTACTGCTGACCGCTGCCCTATACTGCAGCAGTCCTTCAGCGGTATAGGGACTGACGCACAGTCTGCTAAACACTAACACACAACCTGCTTGGTCCACAAAAGTTCTTATAAGGACTGGTAACTTGGTATAGGGTGCTACGGTACATAGGCCTGAGTGCAGTACAGTCTGCTGTTCTGTAAGGACCGCTATCGGTCCACAATACATAGGGTTGCCGTGCACTACTGCTGACCGCTGCCCTATACTGCAGCAGTCCTTCATTGGTATAGGGACTGACGTACAGTCTGCTAATCACTAACACACAACCTGCTTGGTCCACAAAAGTTCTTATAAGGACTGGTAACTTGGTATAGGGTGCTACGGTACATAGGCCTGAGTGCGTTACAGTCTGCTGTTCTGTAAGGACCGCTATCGGTCCACAATACATAGGGTTGACGTGCACTACTGCTGACCGCTGCCCTATACTGCAGCAGTCCTTCAGCGGTATAGGGACTGACGCACAGTCTGCTAAACACTAACACACAACCTGCTTGGTCCACAAAAGTTCTTATAAGGACTGGTAACTTGGTATAGGGTGCTACGGTACATAGGCCTGAGTGCAGTACAGTCTGCTGTTCTGTAAGGACCGCTATCGGTCCACAATACATAGGGTTGCCGTGCACTACTGCTGACCGCTGCCCTATACTGCAGCAGTCCTTCATTGGTATAGGGACTGACGTACAGTCTGCTAATCACTAACACACAACCTGCTTGGTCCACAAAAGTTCTTATAAGGACTGGTAACTTGGTATAGGGTGCTACGGTACATAGGCCTGAGTGCGTTACAGTCTGCTGTTCTGTAAGGACCGCTATCGGTCCACAATACATAGGGTTGCCGTGCACTACTGCTGACCGCTGCCCTATACTGCAGCAGTCCTTCAGCGGTATAGGGACTGACGCACAGTCTGCTAAACACTAACACACAACCTGCTTGGTCCACAAAAGTTTTTATAAGGACTGGTAACTTGGTATAGGGTGCTACGGTACATAGGCCTGAGTGCAGTACAGTCTGCTGTTCTGTAAGGACCGCTATCGGTCCACAATACATAGGGTTGCCGTGCACTACTGCTGACCGCTGCCCTATACTGCAGCAGTCCTTCATTGGTATAGGGACTGACGTACAGTCTGCTAATCACTAACACACAACCTGCTTGGTCCACAAAAGTTCTTATAAGGACTGGTAACTTGGTATAGGGTGCTACGGTACATAGGCCTGAGTGCGTTACAGTCTGCTGTTCTGTAAGGACCGCTATCGGTCCACAATACATAGGGTTGACGTGCACTACTGCTGACCGCTGCCCTATACTGCAGCAGTCCTTCAGCGGTATAGGGACTGACGCACAGTCTGCTAAACACTAACACACAACCTGCTTGGTCCACAAAAGTTCTTATAAGGACTGGTAACTTGGTATAGGGTGCTACGGTACATAGGCCTGAGTGCAGTACAGTCTGCTGTTCTGTAAGGACCGCTATCGGTCCACAATACATAGGGTTGCCGTGCACTACTGCTGACCGCTGCCCTATACTGCAGCAGTCCTTCATTGGTATAGGGACTGACGTACAGTCTGCTAATCACTAACACACAACCTGCTTGGTCCACAAAAGTTCTTATAAGGACTGGTAACTTGGTATAGGGTGCTACGGTACATAGGCCTGAGTGCGTTACAGTCTGCTGTTCTGTAAGGACCGCTATCGGTCCACAATACATAGGGTTGCCGTGCACTACTGCTGACCGCTGCCCTATACTGCAGCAGTCCTTCAGCGGTATAGGGACTGACGCACAGTCTGCTAAACACTAACACACAACCTGCTTGGTCCACAAAAGTTTTTATAAGGACTGGTAACTTGGTATAGGGTGCTACGGTACATAGGCCTGAGTGCAGTACAGTCTGCTGTTCTGTAAGGACCGCTATCGGTCCACAATACATAGGGTTGCCGTGCACTACTGCTGACCGCTGCCCTATACTGCAGCAGTCCTTCATTGGTATAGGGACTGACGTACAGTCTGCTAATCACTAACACACAACCTGCTTGGTCCACAAAAGTTCTTATAAGGACTGGTAACTTGGTATAGGGTGCTACGGTACATAGGCCTGAGTGCGTTACAGTCTGCTGTTCTGTAAGGACCGCTATCGGTCCACAATACATAGGGTTGCCGTGCACTACTGCTGACCGCTGCCCTATACTGCAGCAGTCCTTCAGCGGTATAGGGACTGACGCACAGTCTGCTAAACACTAACACACAACCTGCTTGGTCCACAAAAGTTTTTATAAGGACTGGTAACTTGGTATAGGGTGCTACGGTACATAGGCCTGAGTGCAGTACAGTCTGCTGTTCTGTAAGGACCGCTATCGGTCCACAATACATAGGGTTGCCGTGCACTACTGCTGACCGCTGCCCTATACTGCAGCAGTCCTTCATTGGTATAGGGACTGACGTACAGTCTGCTAATCACTAACACACAACCTGCTTGGTCCACAAAAGTTCTTATAAGGACTGGTAACTTGGTATAGGGTGCTACGGTACATAGGCCTGAGTGCGTTACAGTCTGCTGTTCTGTAAGGACCGCTATCGGTCCACAATACATAGGGTTGCCGTGCACTACTGCTGACCGCTGCCCTATACTGCAGCAGTCCTTCAGCGGTATAGGGACTGACGCACAGTCTGCTAAACACTAACACACAACCTGCTTGGTCCACAAAAGTTTTTATAAGGACTGGTAACTTGGTATAGGGTGCTACGGTACATAGGCCTGAGTGCAGTACAGTCTGCTGTTCTGTAAGGACCGCTATCGGTCCACAATACATAGGGTTGACGTGCACTACTGCTGACCGCTGCCCTATACTGCAGCAGTCCTTCAGCGGTATAGGGACTAAGAGTTTTGTCACAGGGTGATTTAAAAAATGACAGGCAGAGGAAGAGGCAGGCCCTTCCGCAGGGGTGGTAGGGGTAGGGCAGGAGCAACAGCCTTGAGCCAAAGTGGGAAGTTGCAGAAGGTGCGTTCAATTACTTTAAAGGACGCACCAGACTTGGTTGAGTGGCTCACTCAGCCTTATTCTTCTGCACCCTCCTCATCCTCTCGATCTGCACCCTCTTCTTCACTCTCTGCTATGTGCACCCCCAAAGACACTACCACCAACAACACCACCACCACCACATACCTTCCGCTTGAGTGCAAATGGGGGCCTTCATGCTCCAGTGTTTTAATAGGGACCCCCGTATAAAAAGCATGAGGGTCAAGGACCAGTACTGGGTGGCAACGTACTTAGATCCCCGGTACAAACACAAAATGGCGGAAATGTTACCGCCGTCGCAGAGGGCTGTCAGAATGCAGCACTTCCAGGCCTTGCTTCGAGAAATGCTGCATTCTGCTTTTGCGTGCGCTGGCAGAGGAGCAATTCCCACTCCCAGAGAAGGATTTGCGGGTACCAATCCAACAGCGCCTGCAAGAAGAGGCCGGTTTGAAGATGTGTTGGTGACTTCGGATATGAGGTCATTCTTTCAGCCGACCCATCGACAGGTGTCATCCGGATCCAGCATCAGGGAACGCCTAGACCGTCAGGTGTCCGACTACATTGGGTTAACGGCCGATGTGGACGCTCTGAGGAGTGATGAACCCCTAGACTACTGGGTGGGCAGGCTTGACCTCTGGCCAGAGCTTGCCCAATTTGCAATCGAACTGTTGGCTTGCCCCTCATCCAGTGTCCTGTCCGAAAGGACGTTCAGCGCAGCAGGGGGGATTGTGACCGATAAGCGTACTCGCCTAGCTCACGACAGTGTTAACTACCTCACATTTCTAAAAATGAATGAGGCATGGATCTCGGAGGAATTCAACACATGTGATCAGTAGACCATGTATATGTCTATAAACAATTTTTGGAATCAAGCACACAGACCTTCTTAATTCATTTGGCTCACTTCCCTGACCCAAAAAAGCACACCGTACTATATGCCCCTACCCTCCTCTTTGAAGAGGTTGAGCGGTGTCATATTTCTACTGGGGCTGCTTATTATGAGGGGTTCCCACCATCCCTGTGCTGTGCTGACTTCCTCCTGGGTGTTCTTATTATGAGGGGCTCCCACCATCCCTGTGCTGTGCTGACTTCCTCCTGGGGGTTCTTATTATGAGGGGATCACACCATCCCTGTGCTGTGCTGACTTCCTCCTGGGGCTGCTTACGGTGCTGCTGTCAGCGCTGTATGTCACGGAGCTGCTGTCAGCGCTGTATGTCACGGAGCTGCTGTCAGCGCTGTATGTCACGGAGCTGCTGTCAGCGCTGTATGTCACGGAGCTGCTGTCAGCGCTGTATGTCACGGAGCTGCTGTCAGCGCTGTATGTCACGGAGCTGCTGTCAGTGCTGTATGTCACGGAGCTGCTGTCAGCGCTGTATGTCACGGAGCTGCTGTCAGCGCTGTATGTCACGGTGCTGCTGTCAGCGCTGTATGTCACGGAGCTGCTGTCAGCGCTGTATGTCACGGAGCTGCTGTCAGTGCTGTATGTCACGGAGCTGCTGTCAGCGCTGTATGTCACGGAGCTGCTGTCAGCGCTGTATGTCACGGAGCTGCTGTCAGCGCTGTATGTCACGGTGCTGCTGTCAGCGCTGTATGTCACGGAGCTGCTGTCAGCGCTGTATGTCACGGAGCTGCTGTCAGTGCTGTATGTCACGGAGCTGCTGTCAGCGCTGTATGTCACGGAGCTGCTGTCAGCGCTGTATGTCACGGAGCTGCTGTCAGCGCTGTATGTCACGGTGCTGCTGTCAGCGCTGTATGTCACGGAGCTGCTGTCAGCGCTGTATGTCACGGAGCTGCTGTCAGCGCTGTATGTCACGGAGCTGCTGTCAGCGCTGTATGTCACGGAGCTGCTGTCAGCGCTGTATGTCACGGAGCTGCTGTCAGCGCTGTATGTCACGGTGCTGATGTCAGTGCTCTGTATTACGGTGCTGCTGTCAGTGCTCTGTATCTCCTGCACCCTCTTGTTTGCCTACCCTGGTCCCTGACCTTCCCTCTCCTCCATTGTCTTCATTAGCTCCATAGTCCTGAATTGTCAGAACAATTTCCCAAATAAAAAAAAAATGCTTGTAGTTATCGATCCCAAATTCACCTCATACATGTATTATGCTATTGTCCAGGTGGTGGGACTACGTGCTACCCCCTAATAATTACCCCGTGGCCGCAAATTCGACCTAAAGGTTTGCGAAATTCGCCTCCCATTGAAGTCAATGGAGCCCGCGGCGAACGGTCGTTTTCGCGAACGTTTGTGTCCGTTCGCGTTTCGCGTTCGCGAAACGTCCCGTCGGAAGTTCGTCCATCACTACCCATTATTCTGAGGAGGGCTGCAAGACTTTTAGACACTACCTTGTGAAACTGTCGGTATCACACATTGAAGATCCAGACACCAGAGTGCAGGAGAAGTCGTTTCTTTTTTTTGTATAAAAATGACTATACAACCACCATCAGTCCACCAGCTGAAGCTCAACAGAAGATGGGTGTTGCAACAGGACAACGACCCAAAGCATAGAAGTAAATCAACAACAAAATGGCTTAAACAGAAGAAAATACGCCTTCTGGAGTGGCCCAGTCAGAGTCCTGACCTCAACCCGATTGAGATGCTGTGGCATGACCTCAAGAAAGCGAATCACGCCAGACATCCCAAGAATATTGCTGAACTGAAACAGTTCTGTAAAGAGGAGGTCAAGAATTACTCCCGACCGTTGTGCACGTATGATCTGCAACTACAGGAAACGATTGGTTGATTTTATTGCTGTGAAAGGAGGTGCAACCAGTTATTAAAGTGGGAGTCCGCCGGGACTCCGCGTTTTTTTTTTTTTTTTAAAGTCAGCAGCTACAAATACTGCAGCTGCTGACTTTTAAAATAGTGACACTTACCTGTCCAGCGCGCCCGCGATGTCGGCACCCGAAGCCGATCTCTAGATCGACACTCGAGTGCTGCCGCCGCCATCTTGGGTATGGGAATCAGGAAATGGAGCCTTTCGGCTTCATTTCCCGGTTCCCTACTGCGCATGCGCGAGCCGCGCTGCGCAATGAGGACGGTCCCCGCTGCCTCTGGGATCTGTGTGTTTCCCAGCAGGCAGCGGGGCACTTGCGGAAGGGGGCGGGCACTTGCGGAAAGGGGCGTAATGTACGCCCCTTTCCGCAGAGAGCTAGCCCGGAAGTGGGTGCAGTTACCTGGATTATCCAGGTAACTGCACCCCCCTCCCCCCTGAAAGGTGCCAATTGTGGCGCCGGAGGGGGGGAGGAATCCGATGAGCGGAAGGTCCATTTTAGGGTGGACCTCCGCTTTAAATGCAAGGGTTCACATACTTTTTTCCACATGCACTGTGAATGTTTACATGGTGTGTTCAATAAAAACATGGTAACATTTAATTCTTTGTGTGTTATTAGTTTAAGCAGACTGTGATTGTGTATTGTTGTGACTTAGATGAAGATCAGATCACATTTTATGACCAATTTGTGCAGAAATCCATATCATTCCAAAAGGGTTCACATACTTTTTTTTGCAACTGTATATATCTGTGTTTGCGACCTTTATCTTTGGGGACCTCCTTGGGGTATCTTGTCTGGCTCGGTGGCCGCGCCGAACCTCCAATCACACCAGCTGAATAATCGCATGTCTGTGCATTGTGCCATTCACTTCATGTGGTAGGTGTCCTTGAACATGGGAGGAGTGCTTATTCAACATGTTTTCTTATGCGTCTGTATCACAACATTTTTGTTTTGTTTACTCATTAGACAAGTTGTTGAACATATATTCTGCTGTATAAATACCACTGACAAAGGTCATGGACCTGAAACGCATCGGATACCAAAGACACTTTTCAGATACTGGAGAGGATTTGGATAATATGTGTATTTATGCAATTCGACATGTTTACAATGATTATGCAATGTATTCTTGTATCATGTGTTTTTAGATCACCACTTTTGTGACTAATCACATTTTAATATGTTCCAATAAACAATTGGTTTTATCTAATCTTGGTGGGGGTGTTGCCGTTTAAAATCCCATCATAGGGGGAATTTCATATTTTCTTTGTAATGGAATGACCAGAGGTCATTCCACCAGCAAGAATCTTCAGATTCTTGTCACAGGGATCCCAGCTGGCTGAGTGAAGGGGGCCTAAGACCCCATACACACTATTAGATTTTCTGCAGATTTTTGACATCAGATTTACCAAAAACATATAATATGCGATCAAACCTTAAAGCCTCTTACACACGATCGGATTTTCCGGTGGAAAATGTGTGATGACAGGCTGTTGGCGGAAAATTTGACCGTTTATGCGCACCATCCGACAATTGTTGTCGGGTTTTCCGCGGACAAATGTTGGATGGCAGGCTTTAAAATTTTCCCCGGACAAACGTCTGTTGTCGCATTTTCCGAGCATGTGTACACAAGTCCGTCGGACAAAAGTCCAAAGTACAAACACGCATGCTCAGGAGCAAGGGCGAGCCAGAAGTGGTCGGTCTTGTAAACTAGAATTCGTAATGGAGAATTAACATTTGTGACGATGCAAATTATGAAATCTCGAAATGCAGCGCACAATTCTCTTCTTCTTTAATGGGATAATAATGAAACTGCTTTGCTGGTGATACTGATGGAGTTATTGCAAACTAATTTTCATAGGCTTTTTTTTTCTAGTGATATCAAGAATAATATTATTATGCTTTTTTATTTGGGCAAGTTACCACAACACCATTATCCCGTAGTTTTTAAGATCAAAGATACAACTATGTTGGCGTCCCTTGTCATTTTTACATTGTATTTTTTTTAAATGTAACTGCCGACTCCCAAACTGTCATTTGAAGTAAAACGCATAGCCAAATATTATTCTACACAGTTTTTTTTATTGTGCATTAAAAAAAGAAAACAAATAAAATTAGACATGCTATCTGCCAATAGAACTTAACCAAAAAGTGCATTCTATGCATCCAAAAATATAGAAAATATACCAAATCAAATCATTATTATTCAACCAAAAAATAAAATAAAAGCCTCATGCATGTGTCCTGCTTCTTAATATAGGGGGTCAGCAATGCCAAAAGTTGGTGAAAGCAGGGGTTTGTTATCCGGAGATAATTCCAAAAATCATCAGGATTATTCTCCTGGAGCTCCCGCAGCAAAGGCATATGACATAATTGGTCACGATTAATAAAGCAACCAATTTTTGGTCCAAGAACTCCTCCTCCTCCTGTTCCTGGACTGGACTTGGGTCAAAGCAATAACTCCAAGGCCGATAATAAATAACACGTTATCTCCTCCGATTCAGCAACATGTCTGGTTAACGAACGGCTGTTCAGAAATGAACTGAAAAGCACGAAATGAAAAGTGCGAAATTAAAAGTGCGAAATGAAAAGCGCGAATCAACACTCACTAAACCTCTACTAACACGAAATTAGCAGAAAGAGCCCAAAGGGTGGCGCTAAAGAGCTGAAAAACCATGTAGCATGTCACTACGTTCATGTTTGCTGGCCGACAATTCCTTGCCTTTTGTATGCAAGACAAAATCCAGGCACACGCCTTCGGACAAAAGTCAGAGGTTTTGTCTGCGGAAAATCTGATCGTGTCTACGAGTCTTAATGCTGCGTACACACGATCAGAATTCCGGACAGAAAAAGATCAATGAGAGCTTTTCATCGGAAAATGCGACTGTGTGTATGCTCCATCTGAATTTAGCTATCCGAATTTCCGCCAGCCAAAAATTGATAGTATGTTCTCAATTTTCCCGACGGAAAAACTTTCTATCAGGCCGCGTACACACGCGGGGACTGTTCGCTCAACTTTGTCTGCTGAACAGTGTTTGGGCGGACAGTCCGCTCGTGTGTGGGCTTTCAGCGGACAGTTTCAGCGAACAGTTTGCTGAACAAAGTTTTTCGGAAATTCCGAAAAACTGTCCGCTGAAACTTTGTTTCAGCGAACAGTCCCCTCGTGTGTAGGCTTGTTCGTCAAACTAAGTTCCGCGCATGCTCAGAAAGGATTTACACGGCGAAGTTTGCATTGCAGTGTATAGGACGTCGTTTTCTAGTCCCGTCGTACGTGCCGTTCACGTCATCGCGCACGGTTTCAGCGGACTGTTCGTTCGTCGTGTGTGGCCAAGTCCGTCCATGCTAATTTTGAGCGGACTGTCCGCTGAAACTGTTTGACGGACAAAGTTGAGCGAACAGTCCCCGCGTGTGTACGCGGCCTCGGTAATTCCGATCGTGTGTATGCAATTCCGACACGCCAAAAATCACGCATGCTCAGATTCAACTACGAGACAATAGCTATTGGCTACTGGCTATTGAACTTCCTTTTTCTAGTCACGTCGTACGTGTTGTACATCACTACGTTATAAATGATCGGAATTTGATGTGACCGTGTGTAGGCAAGACAGCTTGAGCCGAATTCCGTCGGGAAAACCAGCAGAGCCTTTTCCGACGAGAATTCCGATCGTGTGTACGCGGCATAAGACTTTCAATTTGTATACAATAAGGCAGGCCCTTGCACTACATGATTTTGGTAAATCTGAAGACAAAAATCTGCAGAAAATCTAATAGTGTGTATGGGGTCTAACCTAATAGTCCTTCAAACTTATCATATGTAAAATCTTGGATATCTACACCACCATATAATTTTCAGCAAAAGTGAAAACTTCCATCAGCACTTCTTTTGGGAGTGCGCTAATCTTTATTGATGGACCCGTTTTCAGGGGGTCAAACCAGAATCTATCCCTCCAAGGGGTATTTTTTTTTGCTGTGACTGGAGTTTTCGCCTCAGGCTAAGTTCACATCAATGCATGTCAAGAACGCACACAAACGTGCACACTTTCCCCTTATGCACAGAAACACATTGCCATTTAGTAGACGTGTGGCAGTGCCAATACTTGTTAAAGGCACCCCCATGGATCTGCAAACGCGCACATTTCCATGCCTGCCAAACTGCATGGTGCCGCAGCATTATGTGCTTCATTCCCACGTGTTTTTGGAAAAGAGTCAGACATCTTTTCCACGTTTTTGGTCCTTAATTACATTTTTTTTTTTACACTGGAAAACATGTGAACATACTGAAAATACATGTAAATACAACTCCGTAAGAAAAGCAAATTAATAATGATAAAGAAATAATAATAAATGAAAAAAAAATATTATTATTCATGTAGCACTAACCCTAGGGTTGCCACCTTTTCTTCAAGCCAAACCCGAACTCTTTTGCAACTTTTGGAATTTTTTAATTTCTTTTTTTCTGTAAACACTATAGGATTATAAAAGACCTGGGATACATTTAGGTGCCCAAGGAGAGTAGTAATGTAATGCAAAGAGTGCACCTTGGCACACGGTAGCTGTGGCCAAATCACTCAGCCACAGCCTGGTCTGAATAATGTGTCCAGGTTTCAGGTGGACTGAAATCCGAACACATGATTCAAAACCCAAACTGTCCGGGTGAATCCTGGACAGGTGGCAACCCTAACTAACCCCCGAAGGAGCTGCTGGTTTTATTCAGGCTTACCGTTACCTCTTCTGCTCGCCTCTTCATCCTAGCGGAGTCCCGTGGAAAGTAGCCCAAATGATGATATATCAGACACGTGGTCCTTTTTGAAGATTTATTTAGGAGTAACACTAAAGAAAGACACAAGACACAGTCCATCAATAGAGGGTTAGAGGATAAGGGGAGTTCAGGCACTTGGTAATTGTGGGTTAGAGGTATCAGTCAGATCCAGAGGACAATCAGCTCCACAGACTGGATCCAGCAGTCACCGGATAGGCCCCTCTCACTTGACCCAGCAGCCGATGAGATGCCAAACAAAGTCTCTGCCACAGACTTAATTAAACTTAGAGATTCTTGAGAGTTTTGGGAAGAATTACCATACAGTACCAGATTCTTTCAGCCAACCCGGTGATACTGTAAGGATATTGATCCAGGTTACGTCATCAAACTGACTTTCCAGGCTCCTCCAGAGACACCAGCCTTGCGCTCGGTCCTCCACTATAAAAGTCCTCCCCTGGATCCTCCAGCTTTCCTTGGCTTCTCCCCGCAGGCGAGACAGCACAGGACCACCCCTGGATCAGTAAGCCCCAAGACATTCCTGGGCCTACACTCTCAGCTGCGAAGCCTCGGGCCAGCACCGAGGCGCAAGACCATGTGACACAGACTCCAGGCCAGGAGGGCCCTGGGGTTGGGATCACAGACCCCGGAAAACTAACCCAGAAAAATGGCGTCGGTACCTTAAAAACCCTCTCCCAGAATGCACAGCGGGGAAAACACACCCACTGAACCATTTCTGCGCAAGAAGCGGTATTCAATACATCCAGCCTGCTGCTATTCCACACCCACCGACGGTGACAGCGAAACACCTACGGTCAGGTGGGAATCAGTGCAACCCAGCTGGACTGGTACAGAAACCAGAACTTTTAGAGAAATTAGACTGAGCCAAACTACAGCTTCAGATAATTAAATTTGAAAAAACAATAGCGTCTGCTCATCAGGAGCAGGGCGCTACATTAATAATAATAATCAGAATAATTAAAAAAGCGCTGAAAACGCATCCCAAATAAATTACCAATACAAGTATTGGGCGGCACAGTGGTATAGTGGTTAGCACTCTCACCTAGCAGTAAAAAAGGTCACTGGTTCAAATCCCAACCACGACACTACCTGCCTGGAGTTTGCATGTTCTCCCTGTGCCTGCGTGGGTTTCCTCCGGGTTCTCCGGTTTCCTCCCACACTCCAAAGACATGCAGGTAGGTTAATTGGCTTCTGACCAAAAAAATTGGCCTTAGTATATGAATGGGGACCTTAGATTGTGGGCTCCTTGAGGGTAGGGACCAATGTGAGTGTGCAATGTACAGGGATAGGGGTAGACACTCACTCAGGTTGAACTGGATGGACTGGTGTCTTTATTCAACCTTACTAACTATGAAACTATGAAAGTAACACACCACTGCGGCTTTGAAATTGCACTACTATAACACAATTTCAAAGCCACACATCAGTGTGATTTGTACTGCTGATTTCATTGCGGCTTGAGACTTAATTTAACGCAAGTCGCAATGAAACTTTTTCATATTCGCTGCGACAGGAGTCATGGCAATATGAGCGGTTCCACTGCAAGCAAAAGGTTCCCGACTTGTCATGTGATTTGGAACTGTCTTATCGCATGACAAGTCGCTTTAGTGTGAAGGGGGGGGGGGGCGCTAAGCTGATTTGACAGGTCAAACTGCATGATAAGTCGCACCCTAATGCCGGCATTCGTATGGTGTTAATCGGTGCGATGCCAACTTTGCAGTGCCACGTTGATTCGAAAAAGTAGTTCCTGCACTACTTTTAACGATTTCAGGTGCGACTTGAATAGACATCTGTGCATGAAGCCGCACTGATGTCGGCTTTGAAATTGTGCGATTTCAGATGAAGATGCACAATTTAAAAGCCGCAGTCAATGTGAAGGCTAAAGGTACTTAGATTTTTATTTTTTTTTTATTATTAAAATAATCACAGTGCCATCACCTACATACAGAAATAGAAGGGAGAATGTAAAGTAAACGGTGTGTTTAGTAATAAGGAGATTGCGGTGTAAACGCGTCCTTAGGACACATTCACCGGTCGGGGGGTTTCGGTAAAGATAGGTTGCTGAGCTGCAAAAATGACCCCAAATCACCAGATAAAAGTAAAGAAAGAAAGAAAGCCTAAAACAGAAAACGAATGCAGTCATCACATCGGCTGCAACCTAAGAAATGTTTCCTCTGGGTTTATTAGCACATTGGGAGCAGGAGGCACCATGACAGACAGGCGACCAGCATTCCCAGAGAAGATCTCCCCCCCTCCCCCATATGTCACCCCCTCATGTCACCAACTCGCACACTCTTCTACCATCCTGGACCGTAGTGGCAGTGAAGAGTGACGTCAGACACACCCCCTCCTGACCCCGCCCCTCCTCTCTGCCCACCTGGATGACAGGTAAAGGGCGTTGTGCAGGTGAGTCCCCGCTGCGCATGTGCAGTCCTCCGCTCGCCTTGACTACGTTGCAGCCTCATCTCACCTGGGTCCAGCAAAGCGGAAGTGTCACCCGGCAGCCCTTGTCTCCTGAGCTGTCATTATCCTCGGTGACAACCTCCTTCCTCCGACCGGATCCTCCTCCGTCACCTACCTCCCGGATCGGGGGTCCCAGAGCTGAGCATCGCTTCTCCCGTCCGGCCGCTCCATCACTGACTGTGAGTACAAAACTTCCCCGAACTTTCCCTGCTCTGCCCGGCGAGGGAGGGAGAGGGGAGCGGGGGATGGATGGAGGGATGGAGGGAGGGATGGATGGAGGGATGGAGGGGGATCACTCCGGAGATACATTGTATGATCATTATTATCACATGTCACCTCCTCCGATCTCTATACACAACCCGGAGAGGAAATATTACACTTCTCTGCCTACCTACCGGCTCTACGGTCAGTGCTCAGCACAGGAAATCATTATCTTTCCCTGTGTACCTGGGATGCCAAACTCCAGTAAATTTACTGACAGTTTGTCAAAATTATTGATCCCCCCCCCCCCCTTCTTCTTTTTTGTTTACTTTTACATTTGCCAGTAAATATCAAGGCTGATAATTCTCATGCTGTGTTGACTTTTTAAGTACAAATCAAGCAAATGACTTTATGAGGTGATATCAGTGTTTCCAGATCACGTTTATACTGTTCATGTATTCACTGTGTTCGTTTTCAATAGGAGTTCTGTCATTTCTCAGGTGACCAGTAAAAAAATAAATAAAAAAAGGTTCCGCCAGTCAATTCTCCATGTTTTGTCAGTAAAAAATGCTGCAGGAGGTTGGCAACCCTGCCGTGTACCTACCTTACCTGTGTACCTACCGCCCCTACTGTCAGTGCTCAGCACAGAAAAATATTATCCTTCTCTGTTTCCCTGTATACCTACCTGCCCGACTGTCAGTGCACAGCACAGGAAATATTATTCCCTGTGTACCTACCTTCCCTACTGTCAGTGCTCAGCACAGGAAATAAAATCATCAGAGTAATAATAATAATGAAAAAATATATAATTATTATACAGGATTTATATAACGCCAACAGTTGAAGCGCCTCACAACATGAGGGCAGACAGTACACTTACAATACAAATCAATACAGGAGGGACTAGAGGGCCCCGCTCATTAGAGCTTACAATGTACAAATATATATATATATATATATATATATATATATATATATATATATATATATATATTATGCACTAATGACATTTTATGTGTGTGTGTAAATTTAAAAAAAAAAAAAAAAAAAAAAAAAAATTGTAAAATTGTATATATGTATGGAGAAAAAAAATAAAATTGTAAAATCGTATATATGTATGAAAAAAAAAAATGTTTTATATATATATATATATATATATATATATATATATATATAATATATATATCTCTCTATCTATCTATCACACACAGAATTAGGTAACGTCTGCACTAATGAAATTTATATATGTGTGTATGTAAATAATAATAAAAAAAAAAAAATATATATATATATACATACATACATACATACATACATATAATCTCTCTCCTAGAATATAATGTAAATATATCTATTTTTTTCAAAAGTATTGGGTCACCTGAACTTTAGCGGGAATACCTGCAGATACACTGTAAGGAGTGACACCAAAGTGTACAGATTGAGATCCAGGTGCAGAATGTTGATAGAGACCTTGTGCACAGGGCAGGATGGGGTTGTTGGATGTCCACTGTCCAGCCCCTGTGGCCCATTTCCCTTTTGTCTGATGCCCACTAGGAGGGTTTAGGCCCCCTTCACACCTGAGTGTTTTGTAGCCTGATCCCGGGAGCTACGAAACGCTGGGGGGGAAAAAAAATCTATTATTCTCTATGGAGATGATTCACATCTCCAATCCAAAACGTCTGAAGCTCAAACAAGCTCTGGACATTTTTTTATTTTATTTTTTAATTATTTTTAGGCAGATTACAGGCACTTTTCTTCTTTTTACATTGGTGACACTTTGACCTGTGCAAAATCGTGCGCCTTTCTGCCTGAAAACGCTACGCTCAGGTGTGGGGCCTTAGGGAATCTCCTGTAGGGTATTCAGAACCAGTGCAAGGTTTTGCTATGGAGCAGAAGGGGTTCTGTCCTGTGCCCCACCGTTGAGGCTGCTCTGGTAGATAACTCGGGGAGGGTTGTGGTGCGCTTGTCTTTAGCAGAGCGAAGTGCTCAAGTTGGCACCTGGAGCCACAGGGAGGACTGTGTTTCTCTTAAAATGAAAGCGGGACTGTGCACACAGAATGGGCCTTTGCACACCTGAATGTGTTGTCAAATCAATTGTTTACCAATAAATACTGTAGCGTTGATCTGTTTTAAACAATGATCACCATGTGCCAATGAATACACTAAATAACCATAAGTATTGGGACACCTTTACATGCACTTTTAAGGTGGTGACGATATCACGGCTCCGGCCACTCACAGCGCCGGAGCTGTGATACCCGGAAGACACACCAAGGGAACATATCCGCTCCCTCGGTGTGGATCATCAGAGATATCGGGGCCTCGTTCTTAGCTAAGTATTTCATAATGAGCTAGTATGCAGTGCATACTAGCTCATTAAGCCTTTTCCCTTGCAGGTCAGAAAAAAAAATGTCAGCGGGTTTACTACCGCTTTAATGGCATCCCAGCCTTAGTCCGTAGGGTTCAATATTGAGTTGGTCTCCCTTTGCAGCTATAACGGCTTCAACGTTTGTGGGAACGCCGTCCACAAGGTATGGGAGTGTTTGCCTATTCTTCCAAAAGCCCATTTGTGAGGTCCGGCACTGATGGTGTTCTATCAGGTTGAGGTAAGACCAGTCAAGTTCCTCCACCTTGCTTTTGTGCACTGATGTGCAGTCATGTTGGAACTGGAAGTAGCCATCCCCAAACTGTTCCTACAAAGCTGAGAGCATGAAATTGTGCTGACATCTTAATGCCCCATACACCCGATCGGAATTTTGGTCGGAAAAGGCTCTGATGTTTTTCCCGACGGGATTTCGCTCAAGCTGTCTTGCATACACACGGTCACACCAAATTCCGACCGTCAAGAACGCGGTGACCTACAACACGTACAACGGGACTAGAAAAAGAAAGTTCAACACCTAGTAGCCAATAGCTTCCATCTCGTAGTTGAATCTGAGCATGCGTGAGTTTTTGCGTGTTGGCATTGCATACACACGATCTGAATTTCCGATAGAAAGTTTTTCCGTTGGGAAAATTGAGAACATGCTATCAAGTTTTTGCTGGCGGGAATTCGGCCAGCTAAATTCCGATGGAGCATACACGCGGTCGCATTTTCCGATGAAAAGCTCTCATCGGTCTTTTGCTAGCCAAAATTTGGATCGTGTGTACACAGCATAAGAGTTCCCTTCACTGGAACTGAGGGGCCAAGCCTAACCCCCTGGTAAAACCACCCCCCCCCCCCCCCCCCCCTTCACCAAATAATTTGGAGGGGTGGCCCTATACTTTTTGGCAATATAGTGTGGTGTGTAAAATCAATATTTTGGTGTGACCACCCTTTGCCTTCAAACCATCATCAGTTCTTCTAGGTACACTTGCACACAGTTTTTGAAGGAATTTGGCATGTAGGTTGTTCCAAACATCTTGAAGAATTAACCACAGATCTTCTGTAGATGTAGGCTGCCCCAAATCCTTCTTTATCTCCATGTAATCCCAGATAGGCATGGTGATTTTGGGATCAGAGCTCTGTGGGGGCCAAATCATCTCTTCCAGGACTCTTTGTTCTTCTTTACTCTGAATATAGTTTAATGGCATTGGCTGCACGTTTGGGGTCATTGTCCAGTTGCTGAATAAATTTTGGGACCAATCGCACACCTCCCTGATTGTATGGCATGACGACTTGTGTGCATTCATAGATTTACTTCAGAGCACCGGTGTGAATTTATGCATATTATGTGGCAGCTGGGTCTCTCAGGCGTAGAAATGCACCTGCAATTTACATTGTACGGCCCTATGTGCACCTGTGGGGGGGGGGGGGGGAATAAAACAAATGCAGCCTCCACATCTGAAGACTGGTAAGATGCAATCTATTACATTATGTTCATGGCTTTAGATGCACTGGGGCTGATTCACACCACATATTCTGCATTCACATTTTTAATGTGTTCTGGTGTATTTTTGATGTGTTCCATTGAGGTTTCTCCCCCCCCCCCTTTTTTGTTCTTTATCCCAATTGTGCATTTTTATGGCTTTTCCCATATTCCAAATCCATACAGAAAAAAATGCAACATGTTCTACTTCTGGTGTCTGTACTGGAACTGGCTGCACTGGTGTAAACTAGGGCCATTGGAATCCATGTTAAACGCTGCCCATGGGTTTTTGATACAGAAATGTAAAATGTACTGGACTGCTTCCGGTGGGACCCATTAAAGGCGCATTCGCACCAGAACACGGCGTTTCCTGCACTGTGTTCAAAATACACAACAGTTGCGATCCGCAGCGAGTGTCAGTGTTAAACTGGTTGTAAACCTCAGACATTAAAAATGAACAAAGCATATCCCTCTATAGTGGGTACTTGTCTCAATCCAGAGCACTAAGGCTGCATTCACATCATAGCATTTTGAATCGTGGTCAGATTTGCCGCAAATCTGCCCACGATTTGAAAGCACTGATGTGTGCATGGCAAATCGCGGTGCTCGCATTTGAGATGCCATTAATTTGAATGACACCTCAAATCCCGGTGCAGATCTGCCGCAATTGTCGCACGATAGATTACGGCAACGCGCTTCACGGGAAGCATGTCACCCCAAAAGTAGCTCCTGAAGTTTTTTTGGGCGGCATGCTTCCCACGATGCGCGTTGCCACGATCGCAGCACGATTTATCATGGCAGACCCGCGCCACAATTTGTGGTGCCATTCAAATCAATGGCAACTCAAATGCAAGTCCCGCGATTTTCCATTCACACCTCAGTGCTTTCAAATCGCGGGCAGGTTCGCAGTAAATCTGCCTATGATTCAAAACGCTGAAGTGTGAATGCACCCTAATGCCCCATACACACAAGCGGAATTTCCATCGGAAAAAACATCAAAAAATTCCGCTCAAGCTTGGCTTGCATACACACGGTCACACAAGTTCTCTGAACTTTCATCCGTCAAGAAAGCGGTGACATGCAACCCTGTGACGAGCCGACGCAATGAAGATCAATGCTTCCGAGCATGTGTCAAATTGTTTCTGAGCATGCGTAGGAATTTTGCATGTTGGAATTGCTACAGACGATCGGAATTTCCGATTGGAACTTTTTCAGAGAAATAGAGAACCTGCTGTCAATCATCTTTTGCTGGCAGAAATTCCGCCAGCAAAAGTCCAATGGAGCATACACATGGTTGGAATTTCCGACCAAAAGCTCACATCAGACTTTTACTGGCGGAATTACTGATCGTGTGTATGGGACATTAGTGTCATTTCTGGCTGCTGCCTCATTCCTCTATCAGCAGGAATCACTTGTGACACGTTTTCCTGACACCAAGAGAAAAATGGTGACGGGGAGGACCTCCCAACTGATTGACAGCCTCAGCTCTGTTCCTGTGTGCTGTGTGGAGGGGAGTGCGTCCCTTCCCTCCAATCAGCTGTCAGAGCTCTCATCACTGAGCTCTCCACCTCCTCCCTCCTTTTTTTTTTTTTTTCTTAAAGGGCCCCTTTCACACAAGGCATATCCACTAACACAAGATCACTCCTTTTAGATCTCCGCTGAGCCAGCAGATGACAGGTCCATCTCTGCTCACTGAATGGGGAGGGACCTGTCAGAGCGCCACTGATTTCGTTGGAGAGATCGGAAGAAAACGGACAGCACGTCCGTTTTCATCAGATCTAATCCGATCCACCATACGTCTGTTTTTAGTGGATGGGATGGCAGATGGGTGTCAGCGGACACGTATCGACTGACAAACCCCTGCCCATAGTCAGTCAATGATGGTCCGCTCTGATCTGCCTGAAAAACGCACAGGTGGATCTTTATCGAAAGGGGCCTAAGGCAATCTTTATAATTCAGCACTTTGGCTATAGAGAAGAGGGCTTCCGATAAATAGGTATATCTGCTTATGTAGGAGGATTTGTTTTAATTTCTGTGTATCCCCTGTGGATAGTCACCTCCCGGGGTATATGGAAGGGTTTACAACCACTTTCAGTTAACCAGATCCTAAAGCAGGTTGCTAACGCAGTTTGTTTGCCTGCACCAAATTACATGGTATAGAAACACTATCTGATCCGGTTGCAGTACGTTTTCAAATGTAGCACATGCACTATTTTTGGAGATTGTATAATCGATATGTAGTGCGTATGGTGACCGCAATTCATGGAACAGACCGGTATGGGTTTACCTTATTGCACAGAGTGGAATCATTGTAGTGTCAGTGATGAAAGCTTCCATTGTCATCCGTCAGCTGCAGTGTATACCGGTGATGTCTTCACTGCGACAACACTCCACATTGTAAACAGTTATTGTTCTGCACTTCTGTGATTGGTTGGAGGTTTGCCTCAATTTTTCTTTTTTGCTTTATAAATTAACAACTTTAAATTCATTTTTTTTTTGGGGGGGGGGGGGTTTGCATTTCCCATAATTTCTCTGATCACAATTATTTGATGATTTCTCTATAGCAATGCACAGGCTGGCTGACAGTTTGGATTACTTCAGTAATCAAAAGGTTTTGTTTATAAAGTATCTATATTGTGGTACCCCAGCCATACCGATGTTTTGTATGGCTGAAATCGCATGTGCTCTGCACAGAAATGTGGTGCGAATCACATGCAATGTCTGCACAAAGTCTCAGTTCACACTGGTGCGATGCAGGAACCAGCACAATTCCTGGCAAGAGTTCCCACATTGCATCTGACTCGCAGTTCGTACTGACATCTGTGAACCGCTATGGGTGTCAATAGAAAGTTAATGACACCCCCAAATCGGTTTGCAGAACGCAGTGTGAACTGTGGAATTGGATTGCATGGGTCTTAACACCCATGAGATCTGGTTCCAGTATGGACCAAAAAAAGGGGTCCTGCACCATTTTTTTGGTGCGAATGCGATTGTGATTTCAGCCATACAAATGGAAACTGTATGGCTGAATTTGTATCGCACAGACATTGCATGTGATGTGCACAGCAATGTGGTGTGAATTGTGTCAAATGTCTGGGATTGCATACGTGTGAACCAAGCCTAAAGGATAGCTCCACTTTTGTGGGGGAAAAAAACAGTAAATAAATAATATAGCGTATACAATTGACACAAGTCATACTGTAAAATGCAATATGGCAGAACAACTCCCAGAAATGTAATTTCCTGATTTGGCCCACTGATTTTCCCAGAAGTCAGATTTTGGACATCCTCTGCAACAAAAAAAAATAATTTTTGGTGAGATACTCCCAAAGGCAGAGGTGTCCAACCGTTTGGCCTTCCTGGGCAACATTGGAAGAAGAGTAATTTCTCTTGGGCCGCACATAAAATACATTAACAATTAGGATAGCTGGTAGGAGAGCAGAAAAAGTCAGATTACAAGTTAATGATCATTGATATAGAATGGTCTCCAAACTTTCTAAACAAAAGGCCAGTTTGGTGTCCTTCAGCCTTTTAGGAGGGCCTAACTGTGGCCATTGGTAGTAGAAAAGGTCTTGACATCAGTGGGGCAAAAAAATAAAATAAACGCCCCCTGTTTGGTGTCAGTGGGAGGGATTGTGCCACATCGCAATGTACAGAGATCACCCAGAGGGGAATGCGTTTTCTCAACAAAAGTGGAGTTACTTTTTAGGGCTCCATTCACATTAGCCAATTTTTTTTTTTTTTTTTTTTTTTTTTTTTTTTTTTTTATATATTTTTTTTTTTTTTCAAAATGATGTTTATTAAATTTCACAAGATACAAAAGCATGCATAGCAACTACATCCAATACAATTCTTGGACGTCATATATATAGTCAGCATAAACAATGACGATATCAACAACAATAACTTCGGCACATAGGTGTATCTAAATCAGAAAACAGATATTAGCATTGTGTAACTCAAGGGTGTGCCTTTGAACATAGTACAGCAGTAAAAGTGGGGTAGAGGGTAGGGTAATGAAGGGAGGGAGAGACGGATAAAAAGAAGGGAAAAGGATGGGGGGGAGGTTGGGGGGTGGGAGGGAAGGGGGGGGGGGGGGTTTTGAGAACAAAGTATGGAATGATGAACCAGCAATCACAAGTAAGTTAACAAGAATGATATTCATCAGGAACAAAGTCAGGTTATCTGGGATGAGTACCATTTGTGCCATGGGAGCCATTGGGCCTGGGTTTTTGCATAGGATGGTAGGCCTCTGGACCCAATCAGCTCGTATGTATAGTGGGAGTGCAC
Organism: Lithobates pipiens; assembly: GCF_037356315.1. Lineage (NCBI taxonomy): Eukaryota > Metazoa > Chordata > Amphibia > Anura > Ranidae > Lithobates > Lithobates pipiens. The sequence continues at coordinate 46,963,000 of NW_027507784.1, forward strand.
TAGTGTGGTAACGTCTATGATGCTAGGTATGGTAGAGGATTTCCAGTTTCTGGTTAGGAGTAGTCTAGTTGCTAGAAGAATATGAGTAAGGACTGTGCGGCATGTATGAGGGACATCGTCCGGAAATATGTTGAGTATAGCAAGTTGTGGTGACAAAGAGATTGGAACATTGCTTACGTCCCGAATAAGTTTCGCAACGTCTGACCAAAGGAGATTAATATGTGGACATTGCCACAGAATGTGGAATAAAGTTCCTGTATGGTTGCAGTTGCGCCAGCACAGTGGGGCAGTGCCGGGTTGAAATTTAGCGAGTCTATGGGGAGTCATATACCAGCGAAGAGTAATTTTTGACGTCAGTTCCCATAAGCCTGTGCACCGTGTGGCTTTGTATATAGAAGTAAAGGCTTGTTGCCATTGGGCGTCAGAGAAGTGGAGAAGTGTGTCTGATTCCCAATCTAGGAAGGGTTTGGATTTGAAGAAGATATTTTTCTCCTGCAACAGGGGGTAAATAATCGATATACCTTTTATATGTGGAATCTTGTTTGAAATAGTAATTCCACAGTTTCAAGGGTATTGCACCCTCTATGTTTTTTTTTTTTTTTTTTTTTTTATTTCAGCAAATTTTGGAATTTCTGTCTTTGATTCCAAATTGTGACAAAACGCGTGAAGCAAGTTTGGGTACCGTTATTCTTTATTAGCACCCCAAACACATTTCTCCCCAATACACATATGATTGTGTGATCTCCTTCCTTTTTTGAGCACTTGCTCAGACTCCTGTACTTGTTATGTAATATTTTTTTAATGTAAACTCAAGAATATTGATAAAGAAATGTGGAGAAACTTTAGGATAATACTTCTCCATGTAGAATTGGATTAATGCCTTGTAGCTAATCCGTGCTGTTGTCACTCCCTTGCACGGTCAACAGTCCTTTTTATTTTTGGCCCCGGTCAATGCCAATGTGACTCAGCTGATGTGCCAGACTGCCTCAGACACCCCCAGCTGATAAACTCTCCATTATATTTATATATATATATATATATATATATATATATATATATATATATATATATATATATATATATATAATATACACATACATATTTTTTTTTTTTTTTCCTGCAGATTACAATTATTTCCCATTAGGTACAGCCAATGGTCTCTTATGCTCTCAGCTCTTCTTTGCCATGAATATTTAAAAGTGTGCTCATGGCATAAATTGAAAGTCATTTATTAGAAAATGACGATCAGTTGAATCATATATTTTTAGGGGACACACACACTTACTTTTTAGGTGCCTAATAAACTGTCTTTAAAGTGATTGTAAACCCCGAAAATGAAAAGTGAACAAAGCATATCCCTCTATAGTGTAACCCAAAGCACCTACTGTGACCTCTATCTGTGCTGTCATTCCTCTTATATCTGCATGAGTGACTTCTGAAAGTCTATGCAGACACCAGACAATCTGTAAGTGTGTCTATTTCCTCCACTCAGGTCTCAGATTACACCGAGCTCCCTGCTCTATGCTATGCAATATTTGACATCAAATCCCTGCCCTCTGCCTTCTGAAGGTCAGACATGCTACTCTGTATCATGCATGCCTAAGAGGTTGTAGAAAAGTGAGAGTTGCAGATAAACAGGTACAACTTATGTAGGAGGGTTTGTTTTTATCTCTGTGTATCATCTGAGGCCATTCCATTCACTTTAGACATATGGCAGATAGGCTATAAATGAGTAGCTGGTCCTGTTAAGTATCATAAGAAAATTCCTTGTCCTGTTGGCTACCTCTTCCCATGTTGGCGCCTCAAGGTTTTCTGATGTAATTGTCTCATAATCAAAGATTACAATTACCTACCTATGAATGTGTGGTGTGTGTTGTTTATTTTTTATTTTTTTTATATCTACCTTTTTTAAATTAGCTAAATATTTTTAATCCAATTCGGTCCAGAGGAGGCAGTGCTGACGATGGCTGGGCCACAGGACCTATGGGTCATGGCTCCTGGAATTCACAGCCATTGTTGAGCTCTGATCGGACCTGAGTTGATTCAAAATAGGTAAGTACACAGATCCCCCCCTTATTTATTTAAAATACAGGTTGGGCAGGATAGGTGTGTGTGTGTATTGCTGTAGTGCAGGAACCCAATACTTTTTTTGTTTGTAATCTGGGAACTCCTACTTTGTGATGCAGGAGGGGGATTCCCAAACACACCCACTGCAGGCTCATTGATGTATCTCTCTTATATACAAATACCACCCAAACGGTCCTCTGCTCCTCCCGTGCTCACTTCCAGGACTTCTCCCTAGACTCTCTCATCCTCTGGAACTCTCTACCTGAATCTGTCCATCTATATCTCCTACTCTGGCTGCCTTTAGGCGATCCCTGTAAACTCATCTCTTTTAGAGAAGCCTATCACACCTCCCAACTAATTGAACTTTTATCACTTTAATCAGCTCACCCCTCTTACATATAACCCTTTTTTTTTTTTTTTTTAACCACATGCCCTACCCTATTAGACTGTAAGCTCTAATGAGCAGGGACCTCTTGTATTTTATTGTATTGTAACTGTACTGCCTCCCTTTTTTAGATTGTAAAACTGCTGGCACTATATAAATCCTGTATAATCATGCATGGAGGGCAATAAGTATGCAAGCACCAAGATTATTATTTATTTTACTGTTTTGTTTTTATTTATTTTTTGGGCCATGTGCGTGGAATTTATTTTTTTTACTTCTCAGAAATCAACACTTGTACCAAAAAGTCTGACTTTCTGCTTTGTAAGATTCAAAGGTTATTTATTTTTCTTGATTTGTTTTTAAATTATTAATAATAATAATAATAATAATAATAATAATAATAATAATATTATATATTTATTTTAACCATTTTGGTGCTTAATTGACCCTTTTGTTAGCCTGTGTGTGGTCAATAGTGGTGAGTGGAGAATTTCGGCAAAATTGATTTCCAAAATCTAAGCCGGGGTTAGGCTATAAAAAATACAAATAGAAAGACAAAGAACTGCGCTAGCCACAAAATACCCAATATGATTAGGGTATATGAAAGTGCCAGACCCGCACTGTGGGTTTTAGTATCTAGTGTCTCAAAAGACCACCTCCAAGCGTGGTATAAACCATATACAGATAAGTGCAATTGAATTCAAAAAACAAAAAAATAAATGTGTATCAATAATGTGAATTCCCCGAGCTCAATATATGTGTATCAAACTCTGTGTATAAACCCCTAAACCATAAAAGTAAGAATATAAAGCATATATATTCACTATTAAGCATAAAAATGACCTATCGAAGAAATAGTAAATCTGTGTTCAGAAACACTCTATGTAATGTCCATACAGTCATATATCAAAAATTGAAAAATTAAATTAAAATAAAAATAAAAAGTAAATATCCATATAGTGAATGAACACCAGTGGTACAAAACTTCAAATGAGGTACGGTAGTAAAGAAAAGTTCCAAACGGTTAAACTGCAAATACACGAATTGAAAATCTTCTCCAAAGATGTGGTGTGCTTATCCCATCACCGAAATGAATGAATCAGCTCCTTACCAGATCCAGACGACCCCCCGTTACAGAGGGTCACCACAAGCAGTAGCAGTCAAAAGGGTGTCCGGATAGCGCCTCCTCCTCAGATGGTCACGAATCTTCCACGCGATAGGGTTATGGCTGTTACTCACTCCCAACTCGACGTGGTGTCACATAAGGGAAAACATAGGCTCCAGATAGTGTAAAACCAAATGACTTTAATTCTTAAAAGCGAACGTAAACACTTACATAAAAGACTTTAAAAGCAGGTTCAAAACAAAGACGTGCACCGGCCGGATACACGCCAACGCAAAGACCAACCCGTCCTTCCTGGTCCACAAAGAACGAACACGACTTGGGGTGACGTCGACACGTTCGCTTTTACAAATACAATTATGCCAAGCTTTTAACATCTCACAGAGCACTGTTCAATCCATCATCCGAAAATGGAATGGTTTAGATCAGTGATGGTGAACCTTGGCACCCCAGATTTTTTGAAACTACATTTCCCATGATGCTTATGCACTCTGCAGTGTATTGAGCATCATGGGAAATTTAGTTCCAAAACATATGGGGTGCCAAGGTTCACCATCACTAGTTTACATCAAAGCATATTCATGTGTTAGAATGGCCCAGTCAGAGTCCAGACCAAAATCCAATTGAGAATCTGTGGCAAGACTTGAAAATTACTGTTCAGACGCTCTCCATCCAATCTGACAGAGCTTGAGCTATTTTACAAAAATAAGAATGGGTAAAAATGTCACTGTCTAGATGTGCAAAGCTGGTAGAGACATCCCCAAAAAGACTTGCAGCTGTAATTGCAGGGAAAGGGGGTTCTACAAAGTATTGACATTTTTAAATTCTGAAAACTTTATCATTTTTCTTCCATCTCAGAATTATGTGGCACTTTGTGTTGGGTCTGTCACCATAAAATACATTTACGTTTTTGGTTGTAACATGCCAGACTATGGAATTTTTTTTATTTAATTTTTTTAACCGTAGATTACATTTTAGTTGCATGCACTGAAGTCCATGGTATTGTGAATTTCACCTGCAGTGGTTTTACAAATGAAAGTGTCAGGATATTTGCATCATTGGCTGTAACTGCTGGAATGTTAGTACCGGTACAAAGCGGTGCAAGGTTGGTATTGGCAAACAAAATTATCATAGACTGCAATAAAAAAAAAAAGAAAAAAAAGAAAAGACAGACAGGTTTTAACCCTAATGCTGCATAGACTTTCTGGCAGACTAGGTCCGATGGTCTTCCCGCCAGACTTTTGGCGGGGGTTCCGACGGACTTTCCGAACGAACGGACATGGCCACACATGAACGGATTAAGTCCATTCAAAAGTCCGTTCGTTTTTGAACGTGGGAGTAAAAAGGAAGTTCAATAGCTTCCCTTGCGTCGTATTTTGGTCTGTCGGACCAGCATACAGACAAACGGTTTTCCCACTAGGAATTGGACAGATTTGAAACATTTGTTCTAGTTCTAAGTCTGTCTAAATTTTTTTTTTTTTAAACGAAAAACGATCGGATTAACCCACACACACGATCCACACCCACACACGATCGGATTGTTCCACGGACTGATTCCGTCCTAAACCTAGTCTGCCAGAAAGTCTGGTCGTGTGTACGCGGCATAAACTATCCAAATATGAAAAAAAAAAGTGTGAGAATAAGTGTTGGAAGAATAGGTTGGGAGGCATGGATACCTACACAGTACTGCACATTCTTGGCACAGAAAAACCCATACCCCAAAGTACCACAGCGGGTTTTAAATGCCAAGAACTAACATGACACAAAACTATAGATTGTACTAATCTGCATTGTTACAGGTTCAGATTCAGGGGCACTGAAAGGATGAGGATGCTGCTACCTATAGGGATTTACATAACAGGATAGCCAGGTGCAGAAAATGCAAACCAGGATGAAAATTAGAGCCAGTCAGTTGATATTCAGTTTAAATGTAAATTTTTATATATATATATATATATATAATATATTATAAATTATTATTATTTTTTTTTTTTGAGAACTTTGCTCTAACCTCATCATTTCATCTTCCTTTTGCAGCTTTATCTTGTCCTACAAATGCAGATCTCATAATAAGGGCTGGATATCTGCATAACCAACCAAGACCATGGCTTAGCATGGCAAGGCTGTCAGGGGTGGTGTACAACCACCAACACATCAAATTGTTAGTAACGCATTCCATGTATAATGAAAAGTTCCAGATTGACGCCTTGCTTGCCGAAACAAGCAAGATGGACTCGTATTAATGCTGTCCCTGGACAGTTTTTTGCTTATTTTGTTGGAGTATTGTACCGTCTCCACACTTCTACAACTCAACTGCTAACAATGCTGTTCTTATTTTTCTTTTTGTCTGCTGTAAAGTGTCTTGATGTCTCTCCACCCGCAGCCTAGGTGTGCCTTGTGTAGGTGACATTACTCCCTTATTAGTGCTCTACTATGAATAGTCCTTGAACTGTGGAAGGAGAGGGGACCACACAATAGTTGGCTTGAAGGATCAGATGTATTAGTCTGGTCCTGCTCATAGTCCTGCTACTCTCCCCTTCCCTGCTATGTGCCTCTGAGCTTGTATAGGTTTCAATAGCAACCTCTGCACTTCGGCCACACAACACCATCAGCAGCAGCTTGGCTGTCATAGACACACTATCTGGATTACAGGGGTTTTGTAGTCACGGCCGTTGTGTCCTGTATGAGTGTTACTAGTGGTAGTGTACGTAGAAAGCTGCAATGACTTCCTATAGACATTCTCCCCAGAGGCAGCTTATGGGAACTGGAAAAATATATGGAATGCGGCTTTAACCTTAAGAGCCCTTTCACACTGCCAGCGCCCGGGCATCCAGCAGTAAAGCGCTTTACCATTGTTTTTGCAGTGCTTTTAGGGCGCTATCGGCCGAACAAAGGGTTAATAGCGCCCGCAAAGTGCCACTGCCAAGGTGCTTTGCAGGCGCTTTGGTGGCACTGCTTATTGATTTTAATGGGCAGGGGCGCTTTAGGAGCGGTGTATACACCGCTCCTAAAGCGCCTCAAAAAAGCTGCTTGCAGGACTTTTTTGGACGTCCTGCCAGCACAGCGCCCCACTGATAGCAATTTACAGGCGCTATCTTTAGCGCTAAAGAGCCTTAAAAAAAAAAAAAATTAAAAAAAAAAACCTCAGTGTGAAAGGGGTATAAATCAGAACTCCAGCCAAATGGATAAAAAAAAATTGCACATCAACCCTTTTCTTTGGCAGAGCCATTTTTCAATATTTTACACACATGCTTAAATCATTTTAGGACTGAAGAATACATAAACCCTACACAACATTATATATTTTCTGAAAGCAGACACCCTACTGAATAAAATTAGTGGTAGTTCCATTTTATTTTTATTTTTTTATTTTTTTTTATGTTACACAATATTACCACAAAGGTCTAAGGAACGCAACATTTCAGTTAAAATACAGTCATTTTAGGGCACACAAGCACAATAAATTACCCAATTTGTTGACAAAATATAAAAGATGAGGTTGTACTGAGTAAATGGATACCCAACATGTCAAACCTTAAATTTGTGTACGCCCATGAAATGGTGACAAACATTAGTCCCCAACATTTTGCATAGGCAGAGTATTAAAAGCCCCCATATCATCAGTGTGTTATCATTTAGTGTTACGGAGGAGTTTTGTAACCTGTGTATCACAATCTGAGTTTTCGTGCGTAGGCATGCATCTATGTTCTTGCGTGCGTTTTATGTGGGGGGGCCTCAAACTTTTTTTTTTTTTGCAGGGGATTGTATGTAACTTTAATTTTTTACTATTTAAAAACTTTTTTTTTTTTTTTTCCATCACGTAGGGGACAAAGTCCCCTATGTGATTTTGGGTGACAGATTTCTCTTTAATGAGACATCTGGGGTCTAAAACACCCTGAATGTCTCCCCTGTGCTCCACTGAATGTAATGGAATGCAGATCACATTGCATTACATTGTTTCCCACCTGACATTCAGGAGTCTGCTCGTCGGATTTACATACAATCCCAGTGGCTGTAGTCGGGAATGTGTGTAAAAAAAAACAAAAAAACAAAAAAAAACACTATGACGTACAGACCTGGCAGCGAAAGGGTTAAGACAAAATCGTAAAACCAACTTTTGATGCAATAATCGCCTTTTTTAATCCAGCAATTTTCCCTGTGGTACCTTTTTCTGCCATTAGATGTCCTCTGTCTGATGGCTAGCTTTGCTTAACCCCACTTCCTCTGATCCCAAGCTGTCCAGTCACAGGCTTGAGCAGGTCCAGGACAGTGAAAGGGGAAGCAGCACAATGATGAGCTCATCTCTCTGTCACTCTGCTCCTCTCCAAAAGTGGAAGGAGGTGTGGGGAGCCAAAAAGGGGAACTTCTTTCTTCTTCTTTCTTCTTTTCCTTCTCCTCCTTGGCTTTTTGTACTGCTTCTGCTCCAGCACTGCTGTACAGGGACTATGAGAGGTCAAATTGACACTGCTTGTCTTTACAAAATGTAGAACTGTGACTGGGTAAGTATACTGTATATACTTTGAGGGGCTAACAGAGCGGGGGTTCAGGGTATGGGGAAGGATGTGACCCCCCCATCTCCTATATGACAGTGCGGAGGCCTTATTTAGGGTTGCCACTTTTTTTTTCTTCTTAAAAACAACCCCGAAGACTTTAGCGGCACACAGCAATTTTTTTTTTTATTATTTATTTATTTTTTTTATTTTTATTTTTAATCTTTTTTCTTTATAGGATTGCAGCAGACCTGGGAAACCTTTGGGCGCTCAAAGAGAATAGTAATGTGGCATGCGTACTGCCCCCTCACCCTCCTGTCAGGCCTTGTTCCAATTCACATTTCTGTCTGAATACTGTAGGACAGTCCAGGTTTTGAATCATGTGTCCAGGTTTCAGTCCATTTCAAATCCCAGGCTGTCTGGGTGAATCCCAAACAGACGGCAACATCAGAGCTTAAAGAAGTCCCTCACCAGTGCTGACATCTTCTACTGGGTGCCAGCCTTTGGCCATCTTGATTGGCTGGCATGAGATGCAGTCACTCCTGCACATGCACAGGAGTGCCATCATTTGGGCACATGGGTAGTGTGCCAGAAAGTAAACAGAGCTGTGCATGTGCAGCTCGGTGTACACTCTAGGGATAAGGAACCCATGAAGAAGTGGAGAGCTACCTGAACAACATGGGAGAAGTGAAAGATCACCATGCAGGGCGTTGCCTCCTCACACCTGATTTAAACCTCTAATTGCTGTACTATCATGTCGCAATCACGTGCATTGAGTCGCAACATATCTCCTCCTCACCACCTGTCAAACTTGGATTGTTTTTCAGAGGAGCAGCAGTGCCTGCTGCACTGTGAATGGGCCCTTAGTTTCATTCAGCAGCGGCACCCTTAGGTGTCTTGGGGGGGGGGGGGGGGTTAAAACCCTACAGTTAAGTCGTGGTTTTACTGCCCCCAATCCCTACCTCCTTTAGCTGCTGAAGCAACAACTAAGGGTGTACACGTGCTGACGTAGGAATTAAGCCCCCTGTTGCTTTTGGTGGGTGCTATCGCCTGCCAATTGCGACCCATTCAAGTAAATGGGGCCATTCTGCAAGTGTCCCACAACTGCATGCTATTGTGCGGTCCAAGGGGTTAAATCAGGTGGTCAGAAAGCAACAACTTTAAAAGTAGTCCCTCTGCATTGGACTATGTTTAATACTCTGGAATGGCAGGTCAGTAAGCCCAGACGGCGATCTACCATTTACCTGGCAATGATCCACTGGTAGATCCCGATCTACAGGTTGCTGACCCCCCCACTCTATAGTGCAGTGATGGCAAACCTTGGCACCCCAGATGTTTTGGAACTACATTTCCCATGATGCTTATGCACTCTGCAGTGTAGTTGAGCATCATGGGAAATGTAGTTCCAAAACATCTGGGGTGCCAAGGTTTGCCATCACTGCTATAGGGTATTGCAGACAGGCAGGTAAGTGTATGTTATTGCAGAAGACTGTATGTTCTGCATCAAAGAGCCTGCCTGTTCTCAATGTTTATTATTCCAGAGATGCTGCCACAAGGGACCATGGTTGGGTAAGTACACGTGTCTTGGGGTAGGCAATGTACAGTCTTCATAAATTAAAACTCAAAACGGATATAACACAAATTATTACGATTCTGTAATCATTGGAGTACATTCATATGGAGGCAGATATGTTTGTGCTTATATAATGCCCAGCGAATATTGCACAATCGCTAAGTTTCGTTCTTATAATATTTCCAGAAAACGGAGTGCAGTCATTGCATTATTTCCTTTTTAAACAGAACAGGATGTATTTAGTAACTTCTTGTAACTGACATTCTAACCTCCCGCACTGATCTTATTCGGAGCTGCACTCGCATGGGCCCAGCCTGCATAAGTGATCAAAACTCCCTTTTATTTTAAAGGTGAGGAATGAAAAGATTGTACAATTCCAAATGTCTTATTCTAGCATGAAAAAATGTGTTCTTCACAAATACCATTATTTTGGGGGTCAGTTATGATTTCATTGTCAACAAGCAAGTGTTTTCAAACTGTTAACTTTAGATTATTATTATTATTATTATTATTATTATTACAGTAAAACCTTGGATTGCGAGTATAATTCGTTCCGGAAACATGCTTGTAATTCAAAGCGAATTTCCCCATAAGAACTAATGGAAACTCCAATGATTTGTTCCACAACCATTTATTCATAGGTACTTCAGTTTATAGTCCATATAAAAAGATTATAGCAATGTGACCAGGTTGTGTAACCATAAAATGTCCACCCACAAGGGGATTAGAAGCAAAATCCAGCAGGAACTAGAGAGTATAAAGGAGAAGAGAGGCGCCTCTAAGTGTAGCAATATGGTTACATTTAATGAAGGTACAACATTTAGCAACTCACATGGTTGATGATTAAAAGAGGCACATCTGATGCTGCGTACACACGGTCGGACTTTCCAGCAGAAAAGGTTCGACGGAATCATTTCATTGGATATTCTGATCACGTGTGGGCTTCATCTGACTTTTTTTATTTTTTTAATTCTGGCGGACCTAGAAATAGAACATGTTCTAAATCTTCCTGACTGAATCAATTCCTATTGGGAAAACCGTTCATCTGTATGCTATTACGACGGACCAAAAACTACGCAAGGGCAGCTATTGGCTACTGGCTATTGAACTTTCTTTTTCTAGTCCCGTCATACGTCATTGCGTTCTAAACGAACAGATTTTGGTGTGATCGTGTGTAGGCAAGTCCATTTCAGCAGAACTCTGTTGGAACTCCAGGAAAGATCGTCGGAGTTTATTCTGATGGAAAAACAGTTGTGTGTACACTGCATAAGTATGCAGGCATCCGGGGTAAAGCTGTCCACATAGACCAGTGATGGTGAACCTTGGCACCCCAGATGTTTTGGAACTACATTTCTTATGATGCTCTTCCACTCTGCAGTGTAGGTGAGCATCATGGGAAATGTAGTCCCAAAACATCTGGGGTGCCAAGGTTCACCACCACTGACATAGACCATCACCCACACTACTGACTCTCACCGCTATCAGTCTGCAATCGTGACCAGGAAGACTACCCTGCAGTAGAATGATCTGAAAGCAAGGTTTGAAGAGCTTGTGGATCGCAGTGTGGAAGGGATGACGTCGATGGCAGTGAGGAGGATGGTCTATGTCAGTGATGGTGAACCTTGACACCCCAGATGTTTTGGAACTACATTTCCCATGATGCTCTACTATACTGCAAAGTGTAGAAGCATCATGGGAAATGTAGTTCCAAAACATCTGGGGTGCCAAGGTTCGCCATCACTGGTCTATGTGGTCTACCCCGAATGCCTGCATACCCAGATGTGCCTCTTGTAATCATCAAGCATGTGAGTTTCTAAATATTGTACCTTCATTAAATGTAACTGTATCGCTATTTTCAATGTTTTCCACAAACTAAAAAAGCTGAAGGCTTAGTTACTACTTTAACTGCACATGGACAAAAAAAATAGGCCTCCTGGCCTGTGAGGCAGGGTTGTGTTTGGCAGAGCTAGGTAAATCTTAGAACTGGATGGACAAAGAAAAAATTCTATAGTGGGGAACTCTTCCTGTTAAGTATATTTATAATTGTCTTCCTTGTAAATGTACCATTTGCCAGGTTGTTGGCTGATGATTTGAATGTTTTCCTGACCTGGGGCATAATATAAAGTTAGTGAAGAAATGTTGACATTTTGTGAACAGCCAGAAGACTCCTTAGTTTCAGAAGATGCCAAGGTGTTATTCTCAGCTTTAAATGTGGTTTTGGAAAGAAAAAAGAAAAAAGTATTGTCTGGTTAAAACTTAGTGTTACTAAACCCACAATAGTAATATCATTCTGTATATGCAGTAACACATGCTTGTTATACTCACTGTGGAACCTAAGGGGTTAATCCTCTGCATTGTGTAAAAAGAATGTTTGATACTTCCCTTCCACTGACTCCAGTCCATTTCCTGATGGAACAGAGCATTAGGGGACAGGCTGCACATGCTCAGTTTGCTGTGTATTGCTAGAGAGGTTTGTCTTCCCTTTTTTTTATTGTATTTTCCTCCCCTCTTCTTCTCCTGGGTTTAGTAACACTTTAAAATTATTCTAAAGCTTAATTTTTCCTTCTAAAAATACAAACAAGTTATACTTGCCTGCTCTGTGCACAGAGCAACCGGACCACCACTTCTTGCATGCTAGGCTCCTCCTCTTCTCGGTGCACCCCCCCATAGGAGGCTGCTTCCTATAGGGGTGCATCTGTGGGCTCGCTCCCAAGCAGCTCAGAGTGCTACTCAGCCCCGCCCCCCTCCCCACTGGCTGTGATTGACAGTAGCAGGAACCAATGGCTCCCACTGCTTTCATGCACATCTATAGATGCACACAGTACAGCTCAGCCCCCCTTTTTCCACTCACAGAATTTGGCTGACAACAGCAGGAGCCAGTGACTACCTCTGCTGCCTCTGTGTCTTGTGTGCACAAAGAGTTAGGAGAGAATCACTGCAGACGGGCACATTGCTGTATCAAAATAGGACTCGTGTAAGTATAAAGGAAGGTGAAAGGGCGATATAAATACAGGGACATTTTTTAACTTAATGCAGGGAATGCATGAAGGTAAAAAATGTCCTGGCTACTATTGGTGTGTTCCGGATCTGCCTGTTCCTGGTCCTAAATATAAAAAATATAAAAAAAAAAATAAAAAAATGTCCTGCGTTTATAACCACATTAATCCTATGGCATTATACAGATTGGTCACAACCTTCAGTAAATATTGCTTTGTTCAGTATGTTGACCTTTGCTTGGCACACAGATAATCTACATTTCTGTACACCAAACAATGGGATAACATTATTTGCATTATTTAAAAACTCTGATGGGCTTTTGGCTGAAACTTGTTTTGATAGTTGGTTGAGTCTCTTTCTTCACTTTTTCATAGCGAGAGGAAAAAAAAAAATGTATAAGTGATTTTTATATCTGATGTATCTCAGCCTGAGTCTTTATACTTTAAAAATCAAATTGTTGTAGATTATTTGAGATGGATAGAATGAAGGTTTTTTTTTTTTTTTTTTGATCTGCCCAGGACCTGACCACATTTCTGGTCACATATTTGTGTTTGTAGGTATAGAGACGTTTATGACCCCCCCCCCCCCCATTGATGCTGTATCAATTGCCAATTAAGCCAATCAATTTGACACATCTGTTACTAAAACCCTCCATTCTGTAAGGGTAGGTTCTTAACAACAGGGCTGCTCCACTCTGGTCCACTACACGGATCTGCATTATTATGCATTGTGTTAAGGCGACCCATTCATTTGCAAGGGCTGCCGGACACCAAAATTGACAAAAAATGTTGCATGCAGCATCTTTTTGCAGCACAGTGCATGCTAGCATATTGCTGAAGGTGTCAATCGATGGTTTCAATGGAAGGAACAGTGCCCCATCATTGGTGTCAATGGAGGGGCACTATTCCTTCCATTGAATCCAACGATTGGGCACTATTGCTGTTGTTGGTTCCATTGGAAGGAATAGTGCCCCATTGTTGGTGTCAGTGGGAAGAATAGTGCTTTAAAGGGCCACGGTTTGGCGACCACTGTTCTATACTATTTTTTTTATTTTTTTTTTGACCCTGTAAAGCAATGGAAGGCATAAAATGGTTTCAAAATGAGATCACAATTTTCCCAGTCACTTTCAATGAGATTGCTGTAGCTTCTTTCTATTTTCAATTCAACAAACTTTGACGCTGTCCATTTATGGCCCTTCACAGTTGAATGAATTCTGGAGGCCGATCGAACTAGAGAGTGGTAGATTGCTTTGTTTCTTAAGATAACATCTAATATTTTGAATTCCCAGTTGAAAAGTGTTGGGAATTAACTAAAAATTGCCATGTGTATAGCAAGCTTTCTATTGGAAATGATGATATTCAGGTGTAGATGTTTATGTGGAAATGTAATACACATATGTATATGAAATAAAAAATCAATTAGACAGCTGCATTTTAAGTTGAAATAAATGGCTTTATAAATGTAGGCTACATTAGTGCTGTAATTTTGTCTTGTTTTCCCCAAGCTCCAGCCCATAGAAGCCAGTATATCAGTGTATTACACACCAAGAAATCTCTCCGGTAATCGTGTGTATTTAATGCTATAGCAACCCCAACCTTTAGGGATAGTGTTGCCTAGTGTTATTGTTGGGGATTTTATTTCCCAAACCTTTTTTGACTTGAGCCATGCTATACCCACAACATACAAAACTACTGAATGAGTGTGTGAATGAGCTGAAAAACAATTTAAACAGCTGGTATGGAAATGATCTATGACTCAATGGCACCGATCGTAGATAGATTAACTATACAAATTATATAATGACCTACAATACAACATATATTACCAAAACCAATCCAAAAGGGCTCATTCACACCATCATAACAATTGTTTTCTATGTGCCCTGCCAGACTCGGGTGCGTTGCATATAAATGTGGCAAGTCTGCGTTTTACGTAGGGCATGGAGCAGAATGAATTGTAATTTTTGTAACATATGAAATAATAAAAAAAAAGTAAAGCATAAAATGCAACTGATCACACCTCATTTTACTACTACACTAACATGCGCATGTTATATTGATCGTAATGGTGGAGGTACCAACAAGGAGACCAACAGCTCAAATTATGACCAATTCAGCAGGATTTGCTCGCATTTCCAACAGTGTATGCTAGAATATAAGGAGAGGTCATCAACGGCAGGCTCCATTCTTCATACTACCGGGTAACCTCACACTGTCTGGAAGGTCCCCTTTTATTTTTTTTTATTTTTATTTAGAAATATTGTTCTTTTTTGAAAATTTGTAAAGTACAGTATAAGTAGCAAAAACCTTGTCCAATAATGCCATTTGCTGTTTGGTAGCCTTTTAAAAAATGGTTCTAGCATTAGATATATTTTTACACTAATGCCGCGTACACACAACGGGACTTTCCGGCAGAATAGGTCAGACGGAATCATTGCATTGGATAGTCCGATCGTGTATGGGATAGTCCGATTTTGTTTTTTCTTTAAAAAATTCAGACGGACCTAGAAGTAGAACATGTTTCAAATCTGTCTGACTGACATACTCAATTCCTTGTCAAAATATTTCATTATGTATTCAAAGGTAAATTCTACAAGTGCACAATATAATCTGTTATCAATCAAATTAATGAAGCTCAGTTATATAAATGCAAAGAATAGTATAGATTGCTATTATATATTATTAAATAAAAGTAATAGTTATAAGCAATTGTTGATCTGTATTTGAATGAGATATCTTAATTTATACAGTTACAATTATAACTGTAAAAATTCTATATGATCATAGGTAGCATATGTGGGAGCTTCCAAATTCAAGAAGTAAATATGGAAAAAATAAGAAGGGAAGAATGGTAGAAGGAAAGAGAGGGATGTATAGAGAGAGGGTAATGAGTTCCGCAGGGTTCGGGTGGGAGCCACCACAACGTCCTTGAACAACCATATTTGAAACTAAACCAAATTTACTACCATGGTAATAATACTCTGTTATCAAATGTTTATGGCAAAAAAAATTCTATTCAAGGTTGCCATATTTTTTTTTTTTTTCATATTTTTAGGGATTTGGTCTGTTTGAAGAGCTAACATTTTCACTTGTATCGTAGTATTATACATTCTATTTACGGTCTCATTGATTTCCAAAGTCAAGGATCTCCACGCTTTCGCCAGCGTTTGTTTCGCCGCCGTAAAGAGCTGTATCAATAATTTAAAGCGGGTATGCGATAAGAATTCTGGTTTTAAATCGAGTTTGTAATCGAGATGTAATTTAGATGCAATGTTAAACATTTCCTTCCAGGAGGCTTGTGCAATAGGGCAATCACACCAAATATGAAAATAAGTACCCAAACCTGTACAACCACGATAACATTAAGCCAAATAAGTTTGGGTATATTTAGCTCCCCTGACTGGCACAAGGTACCATCTTGTTAGTACCTTGTAGTTGGCCTCCATTGACATTACATTAGGAGAGGCTGATTTGGTTACTGACCAAATTCGGTTCCAGTCTACATTTTCAGGCGTTTTCTCTAGGTCAACCTTCCATTTCTGAATGTATGAAGGATTTTCTGAGTTGGGTTGAGTTAATATTTGAGGTTATAGAAGGGATATTATTCCTTTGGCATTTGGTTCATCCTTACATATAGTTTCAAAATTAGTTAGTTTTGTTTAGGGGAGTGTTCGTGTTTAAGAAGGGTGAGAAAAGTTTTTAATTTGGAGATATCTAAATATTTATTTATGGGTTAAGCCATAGGTGTCACAAAGGTTGAGGAAGGGGATGAAGGATGAGGAGTCTACAAATTTTTGCATGGTCAGGATATTTAGTGATACCCATTCTTTAAAAGATTTAGGAGAGACCAATGCCAGATAAAATGCTGGGTTTTTATAAAATGATAATAGCAGATTATGTGTAGATTGTAAGTGATTTTCTATTTTAAACCTATCCCAAAGAGATATAAAATGTTTAGTGATAGGATTTCTACGATCTCTAGGAGAGATCCAAAGAAGGTTTGATATGGAAATAGGGTCACACTCGGCTGCTTCTATAGACACCCATAATGGGATTTCTTTTCGTGCATGATATTTAGTTAAACTAGCTAAGTGTCCTATAATGGCATGCAAAATTCGGACATCCTAATCCTCCATTACATTTGGGAAGAAATAAAGTACGCTGTTGTATTCATGGTTTGGAAGAACCCCCATATGAACAGCATTACTCTTTTCTGTATAAGCCTTAGGAAATAGGCAGAGACAGGGATTGGTAAAACACAGAATAAATATAGTATTTTTGGTAGGATCGTCATTTTTTTTATGGCACTGATTCTTCCAAACCACGATAACGGGAGGTGGGGCCAGGATTTTGATAGATTAGATATATTTTTCAGAATGGTTGGATAATTAACTGAGAATAAATTTGTAAAGGAAGCCGACAAATGAATCCCTAAATAAGGGATCGATCTGTCAGCCCAAGTAAAAGGGATCTTTGCTGAATTTAGTTCTACATTTGAGAGGGATATGTTTAAGGCTTGACATTTTTTAGGATTAATATGAAGACCAGAAAATAATGCGAATTCATTTAGGATTGGAATTAGGTTGGGGTCGATATTTGTGGAGAGGGAAAGAAATAGAAGGATATCGTCCGCAAATAGACATAATTTATGTTGGTAACCGCCAATTTCAATTCCAGTTATAATATGGTCCGATCTCTTTTCTAGTGGTTCTATAAGGAGGGCAAATAATAGTGGAGAGCGTGTACCTCTATTTATACTAAAGGATTCAGATTTAGAACCTGCATATTTAACATATGCTTTTGGGTTATTGTAAAGGGCTATAATCCAGTTTATAAAGTTGGGGCCAAAAGCCCATTTTTGTAGAGTATAATACAAGTAAGGCCAGGAAACTGAGTCAAATGCTTTCTTAAGGTCTAATGAAAAGAAACAAGCTGGAATTCGACGTGATGTAGCAATCTGTGCCAATAGTACCGCTCTACGTATGTTATCGATTGGTTGACGTGTTGGCATAAAGCCAACCTGATCACAGTGAATTAGGGTTCCTATTGTATCTTTAAAACGAGTAGCTAGAATTTTTGCTAAAATTTTCATATCTGTTTTATCATGGAGATGGGGCGAAAATTTGTGCACGATGTTTCATCTGAATGTGGTTTTGGAATTGTGCAAATAATAACCATTAGTGATTCTTGTCTAAAAGAGTTATTATCCAAGATATTATTGAATGCTTTTGTCAATATACGAGAGATGATATCGGTGAAAGTGCGGTAATCTAGGGCTGAGAAGCCATCTGGACTCGGTCTTTTGTTTAATTTCAACTCTTTAATAGCTGCTATTACACCTTCTACCACTATAGGTTGCTCTAATTTGTTTTTATGTAAAGGGGATATTTGGGGTAGATTTATTTTCGAGAAGAAGGAATTCGCTTTGGTGGAATCAAGAGTTGGCTTCTGAACATAGGTTTTTCAGGTGAGACCTGGATTTTTTTTTTTTTTTTTTAACTATTTTTAGAGGATTACTCGTATATGTATTTTTAGTCAGTTTAAGTTTAATAGATTTATTGATAGAATTAAGTGCTCACGCTAAATAAGTACCAGGTTTGTTAGATTTTATGTAAAATGCATGTCTGGTGCATTGCAATTTTTTTTCTCAGCAGAATCAGTGAGAAATAAATCATATTCCAATCTTGCTTTTTCTTGTTTATTTTTTGCTGATGGAGTGGGATTAGTTTGAAAGGCTGTAAAAGAAGAATTAAATTAATTTTCCAATTTCCGCGGCAGGTTTGTGCGTTCCCTCTTGAGTATTCCAATTTGTTGCTGGAATGTCCCTCTCAGAACCAGTTTATGTGCCTCCCAGAGGGTTAATGAGGAGACTTCTGGGCATGTATTATGTTTTAAATAATCTTTCAGAGCCTGTTCTATGTGGTATCAAGTGCTTTGAGTATAAGAGATGCAATAGAGGTGAAGACTACGTTATGGTCAGACCATGGGATAGGATAATATTAGATGCAATTATTTCTGGCAACATTCCTGCCGTCAGAAATATGTGGTCAATTCGACTGAATGTTTGATGTGGCTGGAAGAAATATGTATAGTTTCTTTTGGTCGGGTTGTTTTTCTCTCCAAGAATCAACTAATTTATAGTTAGAAAGGAGACGAGAAAGTGATTGATTAGTTTGGTTTCGGGATGAAATAAATGGGGATCTGTCCAGAAATGGGAGGATGACTTGATTAGAATCTCCACATACAATGAGTGAGCCCATTTTATGAGAGTGTACTACCTGAAATAGGTGTGATAAAAAGGGTACAGGTTTTTTGTTAGGCGCATAATATGAAACAACAGTTATAGCCGTGCCCAAAACATATCCAGTTAGTATTAAATACCGTCCCTCAGGGTCTAGAGTAGAGTGATGCAACGCTATTAAGGTGCCTCCGACATACTCGATTCCCATTGGGAAAACTGTTCGTCTGTATGCTGGTCCGACAGACCAAATACGACACAAGGGCAGCTATTGGCTATTGAACTTCCTTTTCTAGTCCTGTCGTATGTCATCACGTTCAAAACGAACTGACTTTTGAACGGACTTTAGTCCGTTCGTGTGTGGGCAAGTCCGTTAGTTCGGAAGTCCGTCGTAACCCTGAAAGTCCTTTGGGAAGACCGTCTGATCTTTTCTGCCAGAAAGTCCAGTAGTGTATATGCGGCATTAGGCTACTTTCACACAGGGGCAGGGGTTGTTAGCGGTAAAGCCCTGCTAATTTTATGGACGCTTTACATAGCATCACTTTTCACTTTTAACCCCCCGCTAGTGGCCGAATAAAGGGTTAATAGTGCCGCTGCCGAACCCCTTTGCAGGAGCTTTGGCAGCGGTGCCCATTGATTCCAATGTCAGGGGCGGTGGAGGAGCAGTGTATTCACCGTTCCCGCACTGCCCAAAATATGCTGATTGCATGACCTTTATGTGTCACTTTGTGTTGGTCTATCACATAAAATCCCAATAACATACATTTATGTATTTGGTTGTAACAGGACAAAATGTGGAAAATTACATTTTCAAGGCACTGTAATTATGTATAAAATACCCATTCCTGGCATTCTCATCCTTTAAATCTAAACTTACTACAGAAAGTTCTGCTCCACTCATGTGCTTTCTCCCCCTCTCGGTTGCCATGTTTTGGCACTTTTCAGGGGGGGGGGAGTGGGGGAACAGGTATCGCTACCAGGCCATTCACAAAGCACACTGCGCTATGCACAGTAGGGAATTGGCTGTAAAGCTGCAAGGCTTCACTACCAGTTTCCCTTAAGCTACTTTCACACTGGGGCGGTGCCGGCATTAGCGGTAAAGCACCACTAGTTTTAGCACTCGGGCTTTCACACTGGGGAGGCATGAAAGGCACTTTTCGGGCACTATTTTTAGAGCTAAAACGCCTCCATGTGAAAGGGGTCTTGCAGGCAATGGCAGCACCCGAGAGCTGATGGAAACATCGGCTGGGATGCTGACATCGCTGGATTCCAAAACGGGTAACTGTCCTAGTATTAAAAGTCAGCAGCTACAATATTTGTGGGGGGCTGGGCCTCCTCTTTAACCACCTCAATACAGTGCACTTACACCCCCTTCCTGCCCAGACCAATTTTCAGCTTTCAGCGCTCTTATGGTTTGAATGACAATTACTCAGTCATGCAACACTGTGCCCATATGAAACTTGTCTTTTTTTTTTTTTTTTTTTTCACACAAATAGAGCTTTCTTTTGGTGGTATTTAATCACTAGTGGGTTTTTTATTTTTTGTGCTATAAATAAAAAAAGACCGTAAATTTTGTGGGAAAAAAAATGCTTTTTTCTTTGTTTCTGTAATAAAATTTTGCTAGTTAGTAATTTTTTTTTTCTTGATAAATTTTGGCCAAAATTTATACTGCTACATATCTATTGTTAAAAATAACCCAGATTTAGTGTATATTATTTGGTCTTTGTGAAAGATATAGAGTCTACAAACTATGGTGCCAATCACTGAAAAAAAAATCACATCTGATCAGGCCTTCAGTACATCAGGTGTATCTCCTTTCTTGAGACGGTAGACATTCCAAGGTATTAAGTAAGTAGCATGGTGAGGTTTTTTTTTCCCACAATACTTTGCAAAATGAAGATTTATACCTTCTTTTTTTTTTTACAAAATTGTCATATTATCAGGTTATTTCTCACACACGGCATATGCATACAAAAAATTACACCCAAAAATACTTTCTGCTACTCTTTCCGAGTATGGCGATACCACATGTGTGAGACTTTTACACAGCATGGCCACATACAAAGGCCCAACATTGACGTGGCACTTTCAGGTGTTCTACGAGCATAAATGACACATCTCATTTCTCAACCACCTATTACAATTTTGAAGGTCCTGGAGCGCCAGGACAATGGAATTGCCCACAAAATTACCCCATTTTGGAAAGCAAACACCCCAACATATAATCTATGAGGCATAATGAGTCTTTTGAATGTTTGTTTTTTTTTTATTTATTTTTTATTTTTTCCTGAAGTTTTTGGAAAGCGTGGGAAAAAATAAACTTTGTCTAAAAAATAAAAAAAAATAAAAATATAAAAAGTTGTACGTTTGTAATATATTTCCAACACATAGCATGCATATAGCAAAAATGACACCCCAAAACACATTCTGCTACTCTTCCCGAGGATAGTGATACCACATGTGTGATACTTTTATACAGCCTGGCCACATACAGAGGACCAACATTGAAGTAGTACCTTCAGGTAAGCTAGGAGCATAAATTACACATCTCATTTTCCTTCCTACCTATCACACTTTTGAAGGTTCTCGAGCACCAGGACAGTGGAATTGCCCACAAAATGACCTCATTTTGTAAAGCAAACACCCCGATGTATATTCTATGAGGCATGGGCTGCAGATAGGGTACTCTGATGGGCTGGAGACAGGTACTTGGGTAACTTGATGAGCTGCAGACAGGTACTTGGGTATTCTGATGGCCTGGTGACAGGTACTCGGGTACTCTGATGGCCTGGTGACAGGTACTCGGGTACTCTGATGGCCGGGTACTTGGGTACTCTGATGGCCCGGGGACGGGTACTCTTGGGCTACAGATAAGTACTCTGATGGGCTGGTGACTGGTATTTGGGTACTATGAAGGGGGGTGACAGGTACTTGGGTACTCTGATGGACTGTGAGTGGTACTCGGGTACTCTAATGGACTGTGAGAGGTACTCGGGTATTCTGATGGACTGTGACTGGTACTCTGATGGACTGTGAGAGGTACTCGGCTGTTTACCACAGTCGGTGACAAGCAGTGTCCCTGGGAACACGCCGCCACCGATGTGCACGGGCAGCGTGCTCCAGACTGCGCGCATGCGCTGTGCACAGTGGGGCGGTACCACCTGTGATTGGTCGTGACTTCATCACGGCCGATCACATGGTAAACAGCCATGCCGAATGGTTGTTCACCCCCCTCGGTGGCGAGTGGTGTCTCTGTGATATGCCGCCCAACGAAGGAACAGGGATGCGCTTGCACGATTACGTGCGTTCCCTGTTTTAAATGGTAGGCCTTCATATTACGACCGCGAGTGAGGAAAAGTCGATCAATGGCTCTTCCTGTTTACATCATGATAAGCAGTGATTGGACATGGCTGATCATGTGGTAAAGAGTCTCCGTCAGACTCTTTACCTAGAGCGGAGTTGCGGTGTGTCAGACTGACACGCCGCAACAATGATCGCCGCGGTGCATGCCTCCAGGGGCACGCAGTGGCTTGTTATCCTGACCACATTATATGATGTCCGGTGAGGATAACACAACCACTTTGCCAACAACATTTTGCTATATGGCGGGCGGCAAGTGGCTGTAAAGTCTCTTTGTTATTTTTATAGGGGCGGGGGGAAGTTTTTATACTTACCTGCTCTGTTGCAGTGGATTTTCACAGAGCAGCCTGGATCCTCCTCTTCTCAGGTGCCTCTTAGCTGCTCCTAGTCCCTCTCTCCTTGCTTGCTGGGGGCACCCGAGCTGAGTCGCAGCTCCCTGTGTCCATTCAGACACTGAGCCCCGACCTGGCCCCGCAACCTATCTCCCCTGATTGGCTCCCTCTGCTGTGAAAGTCAGCTAGCTAATCAGGAAGGAGAATCTTGGATAGCTGAGACATTCATGGACATTGCTTAACAGAGAGGGACCTCAGGTAAGTATTAGGAGTGCTGGGGCAGCTGTTGCACACAGAAGGCTTTTTATTTTAAAGCATAGAATACATTAAGATAAAACCTTCTGCCTTTACAACCCCTATAAAAGAGAAGTATGGGAATATTATTATACTTTAATTTTTTTAATCCTACTTGCCTAGATGGATGCTGCATCTGTCCCTGCCGGCTCTAACGCTGAGATCTGAGCGATCAAACACCACCGATCACTCGGTTCTCAGAGCACCGTGAGTGGAGAGCCATACTGTCAGTCACTGGCTCTCTGCTCACAGAAGTGAGTAGAGAGCAATCTGCACTCCTGAGATCCACAGGAGAAGTAAAAAAAATAAAAGCTTTTGGGAGAGGGCTATAAAGAAAGAATGATACTGTTGCTGTGTATTGTGACATGTCAGGAATTTTATTCATGCAGACTGAAAGGTCCACTATAATAGCTGACTTATTTGGGAACATAATTAGCAGGGAGTTAAGGAGTGGACATATTTCAGCAAACAGGGCTGATTGTCAACAGATACGATGGGTGGGGGATTTGAACAAGACCTGTATAACAGTAATATTCTGGTCTGTCGCCTTAATAGCTTTTAAAGGGCAACTCCTCCCAAATCTGATCCTGCAATTTTTGCATGTTTAATATCTGTTCAGGCTTGCTTTTTTTTTTCCTCGGTCAGGTATTTCTGTGGAGAGAAATCCCCACCAGAATTTCCAGTTCTGTGCATCTGCCTCAATTGTGACAAGTCCAGGTGATGGTGTTGTAATTCCCTGATGAATGTTTCCTGATGCACAGTAAATAAGTCACTGATCGTTCCAGCTGTACGACCGTGACATCCTCATTCTCTGTCCTTATACAGGAGGAGAGACGCAATTTACTGCGGGGAAATTTTATCACTGCAGTCTATACGAAATGGTCATGCTGGGCAATATCCCCCATTGGCGCCCACCAAAAACTGACTGGGTAATGGGGGAGGGTGAGGGGGGGGTTGCCATTGCTGGACCCCTTTTAGAGTCCGTATTGAGTTGCTGACCTGGAACAAGCATGCAAGTTAACGTGAAGACGGAACTCCTAGTATTGCTGAGGAGCCTCATGATTTGTAGTTGCGCCTATGGTATCCACTGTGGGATTATGGAAATGTTGACATTTGTCTGTAAAGTCGGTCTATAGCAACCTTTCTCAACCAAGGTTCTGTGGAACCCTAGGGTTCCTCTAGGTTTCTAGGGATTCCTTGAGAAATTAGCAAATTCAGCCTCCCAGATAAATAACTGCTGACACCAATGATTCTTTATTGCTATCTGTAAGGAGGTCTTCTTCCCAATGTTAAAAATTGTAAGGAGCATTTCTCCCAGTGACCTTCACAATAATGTAGTGTAACCTGTAGATATAATAATTAGCAGGGGTTCCCTGAAGCTGACCTACACTAGTAGAATTTCATTTGAAAATATTCGATAAAGAAAAAAGGAGGGAAGGGGCAAAAAGTGGGCAACGGGACTTTATATGAAACAAATTACTTAGGGTAAATTAATTCAATCAATATAATATATCAAATTACTAATTTATTGGAAACGCATCAAGAGGTAGTACAGTGGGTATAATAATAAAATATATAATATACAAAATTAAATAATATAATTAATATAATTGTCGCATAACCCAATACAATTCATGATACAATATTATTGAACATGGTAAAATAAACAATAAACCGACAGTACATTCCAGAGTGTGTATACAGTAATAACCAATAAATTGGCGTAATGATTGAAGTAGATCAAACCCATAGTAGAATTATGGCCACTGGGGCATGGCATCCATTGGTAAAGAGCTTGACGCGTTTCGTGGATTATATCCACTCATCAGGAGCAGCTGTATATTGGAACACCTGTGATAGATCATATATTATAATGATAATCAGTGATAATTGATTATACACATAGGCAAAAGGGGGAGCATAACAATGGTCCTAGCCACTCTTACCTATGGATGACGGATAAAATATATAGTAAATGATAATAGTAGTATACATCAAAAGCGCTGGGAGGGGTATGATAGCCTCCCCGGGAGCTGGGGTGACATCCTGGATTGGCAAACGGGCCATAGAAATTAGTTGAAAGGTCCTTGTGGATGGGATTCATTCGGCCAAATAGCACTCATAGGAATGAACCCAGAAAAGCTGGTGACAGCAACAAATAGGGCTGTTGTTAGTGAAGTGTACACTTCACTAACAACAGCCCTATTTGTTGCTTTCACTAACAACAGCCCTATTTGTTGCTGTCACCAGCTTTTCTGGGTTCATTCCTATGAGTGCTATTTGGCTGAATGAATCCCATCCACAAGGACGTTTCAACTAATTTCTATGGCCCGTTTGCCAATCCAGGATGTCACCCCAGTTCCCGGGGAGGCTATCATACCCCTCCCAGCGCTTTTGATGTATACTACTATTATCATTTACTATATATTTTATCCGTCATCCATAGGTAAGAGTGGCTAGGACCATTGTTATGCTCCCCCTTTTTGCCTATGTGTATAATCAATTATCACTGATTATCATTATAATATATGATCTATCACAGGTGTTCCAATATACAGCTGCTCCTGATGAGTGGAGATAATCCACGAAACGCATCGAGCTCTTTACCAATGGATGCCATGCCCCAGTGGCCATAATTCTACTATGGGTTTGACCTACTTCAATCATTAAGTCAATTTATTGGTTATTACTGTATACACACTCTGGAATGTACTGTCGGTTTATTGTCTTTTACCATGTTCAATAATATCATCGTATCATGAATTGTATTGGGTTATGCGACAATTATATTATTAAATTTTGTATATTATATATTTTATTATTATACCCACTGTACTACCTCTTGATGTGTTTCCAATAAATTAGTAATTTGATATATTATATTGATTGAATTAATTTACCCTAAGTAATTTGTTTCATATAAAGTCCCGTTGCCCACTTTTTGCCCCCTTCCCTCCTTTTTTCTTTATCAAATATCGGGGATGGAGTCCTGTGTACTGGATGGTCACGGCTCATATAAAGTCCCATTTGTTCCTTGTTTTTTTTTTTTTTTTTTTTTATTTGAAAATATTCATTTTTCTGATCAATCATTTGATTATCTCAAGCAGTGGTCTTCCAAACTGTGGTCCAGAGGTCAGATGCAGCCTTTTACTTGCCTTTATCCAGCCTTTGAGACACAATTTTTGCACTTCTTCTACAAGGCTGTATTCCTTTCAGTGACACCCACAGGTGGCACTATTCCTCCCACTGACACCAACAATGGAGCACTATTCCTCCCACTGATACAAATGATGGGGCACTGTTCCACCCACTGACACAAATAAAGGGGGCCTATTCCTCTGACTGATACCAAGGATGGGGCCCTATTTCTCCCACTGATACACTGACCAAAATCCCTCAAAATCTGCAGGACAGTAAACTAGCCCTTTTGCTTGGAAAGTTTGGAGACACCCCCCGATCTAAAGGTAAGTAATTACTATGTGGATTATAGTCCACCTTCAGGTGCTGGACACTGGCACACCCTAAACAGGAAGTTGCCTCCCTATATAATCCCATAATAGGAGCATCTCGGTTTTTTCCACCCGTGTCTAAGGTGTTGGTCACGATGAAGATGTGCTGTGCTGAGCTCCTCTGGAGCAATCCTTGCTGGGGCTATGCAGCCGGATCCATTCAAAGTGTCTTTTAGGCCAAATTGAATGGTGCCTGGGCCTTGTATCCGAAACCAGGTTTTGCTTTTAAGAGCTTCTCTTTTTAGAGAGCTAGACCCCGGGATCCAGTACTTTTGGTATTAAGGCCATAAAGTTTTACTGGTAGGATGCTATTTCAGGTCCAGGATTGTGGATTCCACGAGGGTCCCTGGTTCCTGAAGGTTTGTTAATGGAACCCACCGTGAAGGCTGAATATTGAGTCTGTTTTACCACAGAAAACCCTGTGGCGGGAAAGGTAGGTGGGGTTTTCTAAGGAATTTTTAAATTTTCTTATGAAATGTCTCCTTTTTAAAGTAAATGTTGTCATGCCTAAGTGTCACCACTTGGGGCTGTATGGAGCACATACCTTCTCATGCTTTGCTCAGAGATCACGCTGTGTCACAGAAGCGACAGACTTTTTTTTTCCTCTTGCTAGCAGGCAGACCTCCGTAAGTGGGGGGTTTTGCTTCCTCCAGACACTCCCACCTGGGCTGAATTCTTCCCCTCTTCATGAGGCTGAGTATAAGGGAGAACTGAAAAGGATCGGCAATGCCGTTTTCTTTCACTGCCCCTACTCAGCAGCGGCTTCCAGGTCTCCTCCGTGCCACCCCTCCCTCACTCGCAAGCCAATCCCGTCCGATTGAATGCCTATGCTTGTGCGGGAAAACTTTTTATTTATTTATTTATTTATTTTTTTTTTTTTTTAAGAGAAAGGAAGGGGGTCACGATGCGAGGCGGGGCTTAGCCCGGGATCCAGAGAAAAAGAAGTCTTTCTCTCAAGCATTGGACCATCTTTTGGAAAAAAGTGATCATGGTGGCCCCCATGTAAGAGCAGAGGTTGAGGTTGGTTAAAGCCAAATGAACATTCTGGATCTCACAAATCTAAATTAAATTCCTGAATATAACCACTCCTTTTTTTGCGCATGGAGTCAATCCAATCAGTTATCTCCATCCTACAAGGAGGAGAACTTCTGGCGGCAGTCGACCAATCTACTCCATATGCCTATTTTCTCGCTCACTAGTAATATCTACTTTTTAAGGTGGAAAATATTCATTTTTCAGTGTGTAGCTCTGCTTTCCGGTCTAGCTACTGCACCTTGAGTGTTTACAAAGGTTTTGGTCCCTCTTATAGCCAGATTAAGGGCCCAAGGTATAACAAATATGGTTTACCTGGACGATCTGTTCTTGATAGTTCAGTCGGTAGCCTGCTTAGACCAAAGTATGGTCGCCACATTCAACTACCTGGAATATCTAGGTCGGATTCTCGGCCTAGGAGAAATCTTCTTTAAAACCGTGAAAAGGGCTTGGGTCTGATCATAGGTACACCCAGAAAAGGGTATTCTTGCCCCAGGCAAAGATCAGTGCCATAAAGGAACTGATTTAGGTGGTCAAAGCAAGATGAATTCTTCTATTCAACTTTGCATGAGGTTGTTTGGAAAGATGGTGGCTTCATTCAAGGCCATTCCTTATGCTCAGTTTCATTCAAGACTGCTGCAAAACATAATCCTATCAGCTTGGATTCCCAATGTGTCTGACTCCAAAGCCTACAGCCACATCACCCCAAAAGTGCCTGATCTCGTATGATCTTGGTGGCTAAGCAGGGTCTGGCCTGGTTAGTACCCGCAATAGACTACCTGTAAATACCAGGTACTGTAGGCTGAGTACGCCAGAGCCTCAGTTTATGGTTAATATCCAAAAATCTGCAAAGGGGGGGGGAAATCCTTTCTTCAGTTACCACGAAAGTGGCCTAGATCAGAAATGACCTTGCCCATTATCATTCTAGAAATTCAGGCAGAGAATTTGGTTCTGACAGCCTGAACGTTCAGTTTACGGTATTGTCCTGCTGGGATTCTATCTGACTATGCCACAGCAATGGCTTATATTAATCACCAAGGGGGCACAAGAAGTTGTGCGGCTCAGAGAAAGGTGAATCATATTCTATCTTGGGCAGAAAACCTGTGTACTTTGCCTGTTGGCAGTCTTTATTCTAGGAATAGAAAATTGGCAGGCGGACTACTTGAGTCGCCAGCAGTTGTTTCCGGGAAAATGGTTCCTTCTCCCCGATATCTTCCTGTCAATATGTCAAAGATGGCGGATCCCAGACATAGATCTGTTTTATGTCCAGGTTCAACAAAGAAATCGACAACTTTGTGTCAAAAACAGATGCCTTGCTATTCCTGTGGAATCGGTTCTCATTGATTATGCATTCCCTTCTATTCTGCCTGCATCCACAACTTCTTTGCAGGATCAAGCAGGAAGGGAAATCAGTGATTCTTGTGGCCTCCAGCAGGGCCCAAGAAATCTTTGTATGCAGGGATCGTAAAGATGACAGTAGGGGACCCATGGCCCTTACCGCCATGGCCAGACCTTCTTTCACAAGGTCTGGTATTCCATCCTACTTTACAAATGCTAAATTTAACGGTTTGGCTCTTGTGACCCACACTCTGAAGAAATGTGGGCTGTCAGGTTCAGTGGTTTCCATCTTGGTTAATGCAATGGAGTCTGGGAAGCATATGCCTCCTGGTGTGAAACCAGGGGTTGCACCCCAGGAAATGGGTCAAAGGTAGAATCCTTGACTTTCTGCATATGGGGTGAGAAATTAAGCTGGCCTTGAGTGCTTTCTAAGGACAGGTCTCGACCTTATCAGTATTATTTCAACGACCACTTGCTTCGTAACTTTATTCAGGGGGTAACATGGATTAATCCCCTGTTAGGTCACCCCTGAACCCTTTGGGAGTTGAATTTAGTTTTTGGCGACATTACATAACAGCCTTTCTTTGGACCAATGCAACATGTTGCCTTGGTCCTTTTTTGACAAGGATACTTTTTTTTTTTCTTTTTATCCTGATAACCATATCTGCCGCAAGAAGGGTATCAGAACTGGCTGCTTTTCTTGTAAAGAGCCATATTATTGTTCACAAGGGTAAGGTAGTATTGCGTCCTCATCTTAACTTTTTACCAAAGGTAGGATCAGGTTTTTATCTAAACCAGGATATTGTTCTATCCTCCTTCTTTCTTTTTTTTTTTTTTTTTTTCAGAACCCTGTTCTATGGAAGAAAAATCACTACATTCTCTTGATGTGGTGAGAGCAGTCTACTTAAAGACGACTGCTCAGATTCGGAATTTGTTCGTATTGCCTGAAGGTCCTAAAAAGAGGACAGGTAGCATTGAAATCCTACTATTCTGAATGGATTTGACTAAGGATTTGAAGTAATTGTTTTTAGCTTATGGTTTAAAGGGTAGTTTCTACCCTCTCAAATCAAAATGCACTCCTCTAGGGCTGTTAGTGCTTCATGGACAGTGCATCACCAAGCCTCCATGGCTCAAATCTGCAAGGCCGCAACTTGGTCTTCAATCCTCACATTTACCAGATTCTATCAGGTTGATGTAAAAAGACATGAGGATGTCGCCTTTTGGGTGTAGTTTACTGCAGGCGGCAGTATAAGTCCTCTGATCTCATGGTGCCCTACTTTTGTTGCGTCTCTCTCCCCTCAGTTTGGCATTGCTCTGGGACATCCCACATAGTAATTACTATGGCACTGTGTCCCGTGATGCACGATGAAAGAAAATAGAATTTTTATAACAGCTTTCCTGTAAAATCCTTTTCTTTGAAGTACATCACGGGACACAGAGGTGATGTCCCACCCCTCTTGCTAGTATACACATGTATTGCTTTGCTAAAAAATTGAGATGCTCCCGGTATGGGAGGGTTTCTGTAGGGAGGCAACTTCTTGTTTAGGGTGTGCCAGTGTCCATCACCTGAATGTGGAATATAACCCACATAGTAATTACTATGGCTCTGTGTCCCGTGATGTACTTAAAAAAAAAAAAAAAAAAAAAAAAAAAAGGATTTTCAGGTAAGCTGTTATAAAAATACTATTTTTCACAAACAAAATTCTAAGGCCGCGTACACACGGGCGGATTGTCTGCCCAACTAAGTTCGGCAGACAATCCGACAGACAGTCCGTTCAAAATTAGCATGAACGGACTTGACCACACACGATGAGCAGACAGTCCGCTGAAAGCGTGCGTGATGACGTGTACAGCACGTACGACGGGACTAGAAAAACGACGTCCTATACACTGCAATGCAACCTTCGGCCGTGTAAACCCTTTCTGAGCATGTGCCATACTTAGTCTGTTCAACTTGCCTACACACGAGCGGACTGTCCGCTGAAACCAAGTTTGGACGGACAAAACCAAGTTTGAACGGACTGTCTTACGGAAATTCCGTAAGACTTTGTTCGTCAGATTGTCCGCTGAAAAAGTCAGCTGAAGCCCACACACGAGCGGATTGTCCGCTGAAACACTGTTCAGCGGACTAAGTTGGGCAGACAGTCTGCCCGTGTGTACGCGGCCTAAGTGAATATAGTTTTTATTTGGGGAAAATCATACAAATTGTAATGAAACCAGTTTTATACACCTGCGATTCCATTGAAATAGCAGATCTGGAAGAAATATAAAGGGCTTTCAACAGTTCACTTAATGAATTTTCTGAAAGAATGTTCTGCTGAACAAGTCTGCTACAATGTTCGAATGAAACCATAACCGTGTGTGGCCTGCTAGAAAGTTATTTCAATGGTTCATCTTGAGAGAGGCTGGCTTACACCATTTGTACAGTTTTTTACATGGCAACAATTGAACATTCTCAATTGGAAATTGACCTTATGTCTTTTCACGAACGCCCCCCACCCCTCTTCTGTCAAAAAAGTTGGTAATACACGATGTCTTTGCAGAGCAGTGTGTTCTGGTTTATGCAAGTTTTGAAAGAGAGAGAACATTGAAGATCCCTTTTTTTTTTTTTTTTTTTATTGTGATCCTATCAGTGATATAATTTGCTTTGGATTTCTCCGGGTTCTCTGGTACACACTGCACCCTTTTCCAGCTAAACTGGCTCTTCCAGTGGTCATGTCACGTTGATTACTGGCAGTTCCTCCAGCATGCAGAATTCTGTCCCACTGAATGGCCAAATTTACATCAACTGCTAACAAATGACAGACACCTGAGCACAATAACACACTGTAATTCAAGCACAAGCTATCTGCTTTTACAGGGACAACATCTGTACAGACCTGAGCAAGTTACAGGCACAATACCTGAGGGCAGATTCCAATTCTATTTTTTTCAGCTAATCTTGCAAAGTCTCTAGAGCAGTTGGTGGGAACTTCTGTTGTCTCTATAGCTCTAGACAAAACACAAAGTGACAGATGTATGAGTCCCGGTTCTTCTGCTCCACATATTCACCATACTGACCTCCTTTCTGATAGGCAAGCATATATGAATGGTCATTGGACATTTCATCTGTCCATCTCCTGTTTTATAGCTGTTGTGGTGAGATGAGTACCAGTTGCCTTTTTTGATTTCACTTTTTTATATGTGGATATTTCTGTTTGTAGAAATGTTGCTGGTTTTTAAAATTGACCACTTCTGTTTTTAGGGCTCTTGCACATGGGCCAACTGAGCCCCATTCAGCATAACTGCCAGTGTTTTTTCACTTGCCCAGGGAGCCCTGTTCTTTGCATGTGCCCATACATGGTACTGGCTTTTAGGACCGCACCCTCATATACATACATACACATATATATATATATATATATATATATATATATATATATATATATATATATATATATATATATATATTAGAGATAGATCAATAGATATATATTAGAGATAGATCAATAGATATATATTAGAGATAGATCAATAGATATATATTAGAGATAGATCAATAGATATAGATATATATTAGAGATAGATCAATAGATATAGATATATATTAGAGATAGATCAATAGATATAGATATATATTAGAGATAGATCAATAGATATAGATATATATTAGAGATAGATCAATAGATATAGATATATATTAGAGATAGATCAATAGATATAGATATATATTAGAGATAGATCAATAGATATAGATATATATTAGAGATAGATCAATAGATATAGAGTATAGCAGTACACAGGCATTTATGTCAATGACAGGCTGTACAATGCAACTGGAATGTCTGGGCGCAGAACATATACTGACAATTGCACTAAATGGGCTCAGCCATGTGCCTTTTCGGGTAACAGATCTAATCAGTCCATGGATTGTGGATACTGTCTGTCGTAACTGTTCTAAACATTACCTCGATGTGTGTAGTAGACTGCTGACAGATTCCAGAGTGTGGCTTCTTGGTGGGTCTGATTCCCAAAGTCTGGGATTTTTTTTAAATTTTTTTTCTTTTTTCTTTTTTTTTTTTTTTTTAGATCTGTCTAGAAATGCTGGAAAAAAAATGCTAATTGTACCTTTTTACGGTACATGCTGGGCAAGGGCCAGTGGAGAGTGTAAGGCTTGGTTCACACCAATGCTTGTGACTGAGGGTGCGGGAATTGATGCAACCATCCACAGTGAAAATGTACATGTAATGGCACCCTAACGCATATAAAATCGCAATGCAGGTGCAGGGAAATTATATGGTGATGTGATTTCCCTGCAGGCTGTGTTCTTAAAAAGTTGCATGGACCTTTCTGTGCAGGAAACGCAGGCACGGCAGAACCTTAAAATGAAGTGGCTGTCGTGCCCTGCAGAAATGCATAGATGTTAATCTAGGGTAAAATCTAGTGCAGTTTGGCAGTTCACTAACCAGGTTTCCAGGTTTTTTTTTTGTTAAAGATTTATTGAACAAACTGAAGTTAGAAGATGATTGGCTACTATGCACAGCTTGACAAGATTTTTGCACTCCAGTTTTAGTCAATGAACCCCTATAAGCCCTTGTACACACGGTCGGAGCTTCCGACGGAATGTGTCCGATCGGAGCGTTTTGTCGGATATTCCGACTGTGTGTGGTCTGCATCGGACTGTTTCCATTGGAATATCAGTCGGACCAAATTTTCCAACTTGTCGGAAATATTTTACGACAAAATGCTCCGATCGGACATACTCCGATCATGTGTAAAGAATTCCGATCGGACAAAGTGTCACGCATGCTCAGATCAAATTCCTACATCAAAGCTATTGGCTACTAGCCTGAACATAGTCCCGTCGTAACGAAATTACGTCATCACGTTAAGTACGATCGGATTTTCCGAAAACTTAGTCCGACCGTGTGTATGCAACAGTTTCGGACAAGATCCGACGGACAGAATCCGACGGATTTGGTTGTCGGAATCTCCGACCGTGTGTACAAGGGCTTAGTCTCTTTTGCAGTTATCCAAATAGTTGTTTTGGAAATAAATTTCCCATGATGATCATGCACTCTGCAGTGTAGCTGAGCATCATGGGAAACGTAGTTCCAAAACATCTGGGGTATCAAGGTTCTTCTTCACTGACATAGAAAGTTGAGAATGGGAGTAAAATTACAAAAAACATATGCAGAGTATTAACAAAAGCCAGTGATAAAAGTGGAAAAAAAAGTTAAAAAAAGACACCGCACAGCACTCTATCTTCCATCCTTTAAAAATAACAGATGACCCCTTGTCACAGGCGCTTTAAAAAACAGAACAAAAAAAAAAACGAATTTTCTAAAACTGAGTGAAATACAAAAACTAGAGTTTTCAGTAATAACACATTAGGCAAAGGCCAGAAACTGCTGCCAAAATTATGTTTTTTTTTTTTTTTTTTTTTTCATAAGAAGGGTTAATTCTCTGTCTATAGGAGAAAAAAGTAGCTAAGAGACAGAAGATAAGAGCATGAAAATCAAACTGGCTGACACTAAAGCTACTCATGATTCCATGATCAGGGACCTTGTATAATGATATTGACTACAGCTGTCAGGTCTAGAAGAGTCAATCGGCAGGGTTTTTGAAAACATTCCTCATTGCTATTGTTGCCCCCTGAGGTAAGTGGTGCTGGCATCATTTGTTTATGCTTCTAATCCAGGGATCCTCAAACTATGGCCCTCCAGCTGTTGCGAAACTACACATCCCATGAGGCATTGTAAAACTCTGACATTCACAGACATGACTAGGCATGATGGGAATTGTAGTTCCTGAACAACTGGAGGGCCATAGTTTGAAGACCCATGCTCTAATCGAATACCCCTTCTCTTCATTCACTGTAATGCTGTAACCCCCCCAGTGGTCTGGAGTGTTTCAATTCACTCAGATTGTTTCTAGCGGTCAGACCACACACTGATATCTGTGGGCACCTTAAGATCTCTTTTCATACTGGGGGCAGAATGATGAGAGATCTTAGGGCCTGTTCCCATCTAATAGATTGCGCCGACTGGAAAGTTTTTACAGTGAGCTTGTACTTTGCCCATACTTGGTAAAGGAACACATTTTCTTAGTAGGAGCACTATAGCCAGGGTATATTTGCCTTTTCCACATTCCTCAACTGCAGGAGCCCCTGAAATGTCTGTTTTATGTTTCCACTTTTTTTTAAAAGTCAAAACCAAGCCTTCGTAAGCTCTTCTACGGGGTCTGGCAGATTTGTGCTCAAGTACCCAGAACTGTGTTATAAGAACTCAGAGTGTCACCTGTTCCCTTGCTGAAAACACATAGTCCAGCAGTGCCTATTAAAAAAAGGTAATTTTTAGTTTGGAATTAGGGATGCACCGAATGGGTTTTTTGGTGCCGAAAACCGATACCGAAAATGAAAAATACACTAGGCCGAAAACCGAAACCGATACCGAAAATGACTGTTTTAAAAAAATATTTTTATACAGGAGGTGGTCAGAGACTGGGGACATGGTACAGGAGGTGATCAGAGACTGGGGACATGGTACAGGAGGTGGTCAGAGACTGGGGACATGGTACAGGAGGTGGTCAGAGACTGGGGACATGGTACAGGAGGTGGTCAGAGGCTGGGGACATGGTACAGGAGGTGGTCAGAGGCTGGGGACATGGTACAGGAGGTGGTCAGAGACTGGGGACATGGTACAGGAGGTGGTCAGAGACTGGGGACATGGTACAGGAGGTGGTCAGAGACTGGGGACATGGTACAGGAGGTGGTCAGAGACTGGGGACATGGTACAGGAGGTGGTCAGAGACTGGGGACATGGTACAGGAGGTGGTCAGAGACTGGGGACATGGTACAGGAGGTGGTCAGAGACTGGGGACATGGTACAGGAGGTGGTCAGAGACTGGGGACATGGTACAGGAGGTGGTCAGAGACTGGGGACATGGTACAGGAGGTGGTCAGAGACTGGGGACGTGGTACAGGAGGTGGTCAGAGACTGGGGACGTGGTACAGGAGGTGGTCAGAGACTGGGGACGTGGTACAGGAGGTGGTCAGAGACTGGGGACGTGGTACAGGAGATGGTCAGAGACTGGGGACGTGGTACAGGAGGTGGTCAGAGACTGGGGACATGGTACAGGAGGTGGTCAGAGACTGGGGACATGGTACAGGAGGTGGTCAGAGACTGGGGACGTGGTACAGGAGGTGGTCAGAGACTGGGGACGTGGTACAGGAGGTGGTCAGAGACTGGGGACGTGGTACAGGAGATGGTCAGAGACTGGGGACGTGGTACAGGAGATGGTCAGAGACTGGGGACGTGGTACAGGAGATGGTCAGAGACTGGGGACGTGGTACAGGAGGTGGTCAGAGACTGGGGACGGGGTACAGGAGGTGGTCAGAGACTGGGGACGGGGTACAGGAGGTGGTCAGAGACTGGGGACTTGGTACAGGAGGTGGTCAGAGACTGAGGACATGGTACAGGAGATGGTCAGAGACTGCAGACGTGGTACAGGAGATGGTCAGAGACTGGGGACGTGGTACAGGAGATGGTCAGAAATTGCACACATGATACATGACACATGATACAATTGATACAATGCAGCCAGCCAGTGTCCCCTGTTGCAGCCAGCCAGTGTCCCCTGTTGCAGCCAGCCAGTGTCCCCTGTTGCAGCCAGCCAGTGTCCCCTGTTGCAGCCAGCCAGTGTCCCCTGTTGCAGCCAGCCAGTGTCCCCTGTTGCAGCCAGCCAGTGTCCCCTGTTGCAGCCAGCCAGTGTCCCCTGTTGCAGCCAGTGTGTCCCCTCGTAGCAGCCAGTGTGTCCCCTCGTAGCAGCCAGTGTGTCCCCTCGTAGCAGCCAGTGTGTCCCCTCGTAGCAGCCAGTGTGTCCCCTCGTAGCAGCCAGTGTGTCCCCTCGTAGCAGCCAGTGTGTCCCCTCGTAGCAGCCAGTGTGTCCCCTCGTAGCAGCCAGTGTGTCCCCTCGTAGCAGCCAGTGTGTCCCCTCGTAGCAGCCAGTGTGTCCCCTCGTAGCAGCCAGTGTGTCCCCTCGTAGCAGCCAGTGTGTCCCCTCGTAGCAGCCAGTGTTTCCCCTCATAGCAGCCAGTGTCTCCCCTCATAGCAGCTAACCTGTAAAGAGAAGAGAGAAGAGGAGAGTCGCCTCCGTCGCCTGTTTGATCACAGCAGGGGAACATCACAGCTTTCAGTTCAATAGCTGTGTGTTCCCGGCCGCGTGCCGTCACGTAAGCCCCTCCCCCTTGTCAGGGCACTTTGATAGACAGATCATCCGTCCAATCCTACGGGTGATCTGTCTATCAAAGTGCCCGGACAAGGGGGAGGGGCTGTACGTGACGGCGCACGGCCGGGAACACAGCTCTGTGATCAAACAGGTGGTGGAGACGGCTCTCCTGCACTATTTGGAATGTTATAGCTTTTCATGATGGGCGCACCAGGGGTGGGGGGCGGAGCCCCGCCCCCTACCCTGGCCCCGCCCCATTTTCGGCTCCATTATCGGCCGTTTTTCTCTTTCGGCAAATTGCCGAAAAGGGCATTTTCGGCCGATATGTTTCGGCGGCCGAAATTTCGGTGCATCCCTATTTGGAATACATTGTCATGATATTTATTGAACATCAAGTACAGCCAACATGTTTCAGGAGGTGGACTACATGCATGCATACACACACACACACACATGTAGCACTGACCCCCGAAGGAGCTGCTGGTTTTTGTTGGGCGGTTTTTGTTGGGCTGACACAGCCTTGGATGTAGAACACTTGAGAACAAAAGTCTCTGCCGCAGACTTGGATGTAACTGAGGGACGTAGATAAATTTTAGAGAACTATCATACGGTACCAGTATCTCTCAGCCGGTGATGCCGTATGAATATAGATCCACAAAGTGTCCTTCAACTGATCCTCCAGGCTCCTTCTAAGAAACCAGCCTTGTGCATGGCCTTCTCCCGAAGAGTCCTCCCATGGATGCTTCTCCAGTTGCTTGGCCTCTCCCTAGATGAGACGGCACCCGGACCACCTGGATCCGCACCCCATGCCAGGAGGGCCATGGGGGGCTGGTCAGGAGGACCAGGACCAAACAGACAGAAAATATCTTCTGGACCGGAACGGATGAAGCACGTGATCTCAGTACCTTAAATACCATCCCCCCCCCCAGAATGCACATCAGTAAAACGCTCCCACTGGGCTGGTTCAGAGAAAAGGATGGCACTCAATACGCCCAACTAGACTGCGTTCTACCACTTGCTGGCGGTGACAGCGACACCTGCAGCCAAAGAGAACTCGGTGCAATCCAGCTAGACTGATACTGAAACCATAATGTAGCAAAATTAGCCCTAATGAGGTATCTTTCTTGGAAATATAAATTCCAAAAAAGATAATACAATTTCCAAGAAAGATACCTGTGTGGTTGGTTTATTTTTTTTTTATTTAGTTTTTTTAATAGGAGCTCCCAGCCATATATCTAAGATCTTATGTTCTGATGAGTGATCAGAGGGATTGCAGCCTAGGATCTGCATTAGACTTTAATATACCATACTGGTGTACCTTCACTAAAGAGACTCCCCTTCCTTTAGGTCCACAATTAAACCAATTTTCATTCCTAGTGGTTAGGCACCCACATAAACTCCAGTTCCCCATACTAGAAACTAAGGCCGCGTACACACGCGCGGACTGTTCGCCCAACTTTGTCCGTCCAACAGTTTCGGCAAACAGTCCGCTCAAACTTAGCATGGACGGACATGGCCACACACGACGGACGAACAGTTTGCTGAAACCGTGCGCGATGACGTGAACGGCACGTACGACGGGACGAAAAATACGACGTCCTATACACTGCATTATAGCTTTCGGCGTGAAAATCCTTTCTGAGCATGCGCGCAACTTTGTTTGACGAACAAGCCTACACACGAGCGGACTGTTCGCTGAAACAAGGTTTCAGCGGACAGTTTTACGGAATTTCCGAAAAACCTTGTCCGTCCAACTGTCCGCTGAAACTGTCCGCTGAAAGCCCACACACGAGCGGACTGTCCGCCCAAACACTGTTCAGCGGACAAAGTTGGACGAACAGTCCGCCCGTGTGTACGCGGCCTTATAGTTACCCTGTTTCCCCTAAAATAAGACCTAGCGTGATTGTCGGTGTTGGCTGCAATATAAGCCCTACCCCCCAAATAAGCCCTACTCTGTTTCCTCTAAAATAAGCCCTACCCTGAAAAGAAGACCTACAAGGACTTTAACTAGGGCTTATTTGGGGGTAGGGCTTTTATTGAAGCTATCACCGACAATCACACTAGGTCTTATTTTAGGGGAAACTGTATTTACTCAGGGCTCCAGTAGAGGGGAACTTTGAGTAAGGTGAGTCAAGCCACCTTATGGTTCCTTCTATAAAGCTAAGCCACTAGTTGTCTAGTATTGGCAAAAGAATAGGCTTTTTTTATTTCAACTTTTTATCACTTACCGTATATACTCGAGTATAGGCCGACCCGAATATAAGCCGAGGCCCCCAATTTACCCCCAAAAAAACTGGCAAACTTATTGACTCGTGTATAAGCCGAGGGTGAGACATGCCTGTCCATCCCTGTGTGTGTGTCCGTCCATCCCTGTGTGTCCGTCCATCCCTGTGTGTCCGTCCATCCCTGTGTGTCCGTCCATCCATCCCTGTGTGTGTGTGTGTCCATCCATCCATCCATCCCTGTGTGTGTGTGTCTCCATTTATCCATCCATCCATCCCTGTGTGTGTGTGTCTCCATCCATCCATCCATCCATCCCTGTGTGTGTGTGTCTCCATCCATCCATCCATCCATCCCTGTGTGTGTCTCCATCCATGTGTGTGTGTGTGTGTGTGTGTGTGTGTGTGTGTGTGTGTGTGTGTGTGTCCAGCCTACCTTTGTCCCGAGCCTCCGTCCCGTGCCTTGCCTCCTTGCCTCCGTCCCGTGCCGTGCCTTGCCTCCTTGCCTCCGTCCCGTGCCGTGCCTTGCCTCCTTGCATCCGTCCCGTGTCGTGCCTTGCCTTGCCCCCGTCCCGTCCCGTCCCGTGCCGTGCCGTCCCGTGCCCTCTTCGTCGGCGGCCATTGTAAAGTTCAAAAGCTGCGCCGCCGCCTTCGCCTGTGATAGGCGGAACACTGAATTTCCCAGCAGCCTGTGTTCCGCCTATCACAGACGTCGTATCATCCTCGTCCGTAGTACGAGGATGATACGATGTCCGTGATAGGCGGAACACAGGCTGCTGGGAAATTCAGTGTTCCGCCTATCACAGGCGAAGGCGGAGCCGGAGGCGCGGCTTTTGAATAGAATGGCCGCTGTCTGTCTGCTCGACACGCTGATCGAGCGGGCAGACAGCGATGACTCGAGTATAAGCCGAGGGGGGCACTTTCAGCCTCAAAAAAGAGGCTGAAAATCTCGGCTTATACTCGAGTATATACGGTACTCGTGTAAGGGTTTGGCAAAAATAAATATAGATTAATGTAACAGATTCCTTTTCAGGTAGTAAATCATTAATGAATTTACGCTGGCTAAAGTGTGATTATCTGCAGTGTGTTTTAGCATTGCACACATCATTTTTGGATTGTATAAACAAATTTTGAAGCATGAAACCAAACTGTAGAACATTTGTAAAACTTTTTCAAAGTGCATTCTTTTGTGTACCTATTTGTGATACTGCAAAAAAAAGTGTTTCTAGCAAGAAAGGAGTATATATTATTTTTTTTTTTTTTTTGACATTAGATGAAAGATTTTTGGAAAACATTTTTTTCGGCCTAAGCCCCCATTCACATTTTGTGCATTCTGGGTGCTAGAAAAAGTGTGGGTCTCCTCCCATGTGTGTTTTTTATATACTTCACAATTTAGTTTGAAGAGTACAGATACATGGTGAATGCATGCTTTAGGGTTTATGTAAAATGTGTTTGTCATGTTTCATACAATGCCCTGCTGCACAGGGCATTTACTGTATGTGCTGTACATTTTATATACAAGCAAAATAAGGAGGTGTGTGTGTGTGTGTATATATGTATATGTATGTATATGTGTATATATATATATATATATATATATATATATATATATATATGTATATGTGTGTGTGTATGTGTGTGTGTATATGTATATATATATATATATATATATTTATTAATATTATAATTTTAATTCTAAACAGCCATGCTTGCTCTCTTTGATGCAGTTTTCATCTAAACATGTTACATAAGGTTCCAGGGTAAAGCGTCTAAAATGCATGTAAAAGCACAAAATGCTAATTTAATAGTTGTCCCTATTATCCGTTTTGATCCCAATTAAAGCGGAACTAAACTCAATTTAACAGTTTAAAAAACTGATTACATGTGCAGCACTATGGTAGTTGCAGATCAAACAGAAGCTAAGATTGCAGCTTCCTTGGCTGAAAAGCATAGAGTTAGTTCTGCTTTAAGAGCATTTTACGATTCTCTAATGTAATTGTTATTATATATATATTTTTTTTTTTTTCAGGTACTTTTATAACACCATTAATTTACACAGTGCTAATCCACATTTCTGATAAGTTTATATTTTAGGTCACCTTGCTGTGTTCTTTTTTTACAAAGCACCGACAATATACTTTGCCAAAAATATTGTCTTGTATGTGCTGGAGGCTATTTACTGTTTGAGCAACCTGACACCCTGGAGGTGAAATTCTGATTGAATTTTAATGAGCATTGCACTGATGGAAGAATAATTTACAGTGCCTTGAAAAAGTATTCATACCCCTTGAAATTTTCCACAATTTGTCATGTTACAACCATAAACTTAAATGTGTTTTTATTGTGATTTTATGTGATAGATCAACACAAAGTGGCACATAATTGTGAAGTGGAAGGAAAATTATAAAAAAAATTTTTTTACAAATAAATATTTGAAAGCGTGGCGTGCATTTGTATACAGGCCCCTTTACTTTGATACCCTAACATGTAGTGGAATCGATTGCCTTCAGAAGTCACCTAATTGGTAAATAGAGTCCTCCTGTTGGCACTTTAATCTCAGTATAAATTTAGCTGTTCTGTGAAGCCATCCAAAGGTGTGTAATGCCACGTACACCCGATCGGACTATCCGGTGGACAAACCTCCGAACTTTGAAGCGGAGGTCTGCCGGACTTTCCAAACCTGCAGACCTGCCCACACAAGGCCGGACTTTTCCAGTGGACTAGGTGCAGCGGACAAACCGCCGGACTATGGCCGGACGTTTGAAATTAACGGACTGAGGAAAGTCTGTTAATTTTGAACGCAGCTCCAGGTAGACGAGACTAGCGAAGGAGGTCAATGTCGCTGCCTCCATCGGTGAGATTGACACCTCGCTGGCCCTGTCACCTGGTATGGACTTAAAGTGGAAGCCCTATGCCGAAAAAACGGCATGGGGGTCCCAAGGTCCATATCCGACCCTTATCTGAGCACGCAGCCCGGCTGGGTGGGGACGAGCGAGTGCCCCCCCCCCCCCCCCCGAGTTGTACCAGGCTGCATGCCCTCAACATGGGGTTCTTTGGACATCTCGTGGAGCACGGTTTCCATTTTCAGATGATGCATTGAAGAGTATGGCACAACTGCAAACCTACCAAGACATAGCTGTCCACCTAAACTGACAGGCCGGACAAGGAGAGCATTAATCAGAGAAGCAGCCAAGAGACCTATGGTAACTCTGGAGGACCTGCAGAGATCCACAGCTCAGGTGGAAGAATCTGTCCACAGGACAACTATTAGTGGTGCACTCCAAAAATCTGGCCTTGTGTAGAAGAGTGGCAAGAAGAAAGCCATTGTTGAAAGAGAGCCATGAGAAGTCCCATTTGCAGTTTGTGAGAAGCCATTTAGGGACACAGCAAACGTGGAAGAAGGTGCTCTGGTCAGATGAGAGCAAAATTCAACTTTTGGCCTAAAAGCAAGACGCTATGTGTGGCGGAAAACTAACACTGCACATCACCCTGAACACACCATCCCCACTGTGAAACATGGTGGAGGCAGCATCATGTTGTGCAAATGCTTTTCTTCCACAGGGACAGGGAATCTGGTCAGAGTTGATAGGAAGATTATGGGAGACAAATATGAATGGGCAAACATTTCACTCTGTAGATGTGCAAAGTTGGTAGAGACATCCCCCAAAAAGAGTTGCGGCTGTAATTACAGCAAAAGGTGGTTCTACAAAGTATTGACCTAGGGGGGCTGAATACAAATGCATGCCACACTTTTCACATATTTGTCTCCCATAATACTTTTTCAAGGCACTGTAAAAGGCTAATGCCTATCTTGCGCAAATGTAAAGGCAACATTTTTTATTTATTTTTTGTTTTGGATATAATGTTACGGGATTATATCTTCTGTCGTGTTTTAATTGTGGTCTGTGTATTCCCTGGGGACAGGGCCCGGACAAGGGATGGGCAGGAGGGTTGGTTGCCCTGGGCACAGTGGTATCATGTGAGATGGGGGGTACCACAAGGAGGTTGAGGGAGGTGATTTGTTTTGAGAGGGGAAAAGCTGGGGGTGGTAGGGGATAATTGTTTTAGGAGAGGAAATTTGGGGAGGTGTGCTAGGAGTAGTGAATTGAGGGGATTTTTGTTGGGCTGGGGAAAGAAGATTTGAGCTAGGAGAGGGAATTAGCTAGGAAATTTAATATGGTAGTGGTGAGGGGATTTATGTTAGGATGGATGATTGGGGGTATTTGTGATAAGAGCGGAAACTTAGGGGGGGGGTGTTGATTTTGTGCTAGGATGGGGGATTAGGCAGACTTTTTGCTGAGAGGGTGGGATTTGGAGTGGGGGGGATTTGTGCTCAGAGGCCACATTTGAGGGGTAGAGGATTTATACTAGGAGGGGGGAATTTATTTCAGGGAGGGGGTGGATTTATGCTGATGGCACATGAAAAATGAGAGGATTTGTGCCAGGGGATGGGGGGTTGGGGGCAATTTGGCATGTTTGCCCTGGGCTCTAGATGATGTTGTCGCAGCATTGTCTGGGGAGAGTCGCCCCTCTGTTTGGCTTGGTTAACTTTGTCCCTGAAACAGAAAGTAAGGGGAGAGCCTAC
Source organism: Lithobates pipiens (assembly GCF_037356315.1). Classification (NCBI taxonomy): domain Eukaryota; kingdom Metazoa; phylum Chordata; class Amphibia; order Anura; family Ranidae; genus Lithobates; species Lithobates pipiens. The sequence goes on from NW_027507784.1 coordinate 47,006,749, forward strand.
ATTTTTTTTTTTTAATGAGAGAAAGAGGTGAAGAAAAATCTTCCAGTACGGACAAATATTCTAATAACTGTCTAAGATGGCTTTCTTTTAAGTTTGACGAGAGTTTCCTGGCATAATCTTACATTTTTAAGATGGAGTGAAGGGAAATCTTCTCAGCATGAACACTAACAAAAGTAACCTGATAGGGGTTTTAATCCTTTTTTGAATTAAAAAAAGACATCAGTAAAGTTAGCCCTATTTTTTTTTTTTTTTTTTTTTTTTAAGTAAATTAATACCCAACATGTCATGCTACAAAATTGTGCCCGCTCATGGGATGGTGACAAACTTTTACCTTTCAAAATCTCCATAGGCGACGTTTAAAAAAATTCTAAAGGTTGCATGTTTTGTGTTACAGAGGAGGTCTAGGGGTAGAATTATTGCTCTCGCTCTACTAATCGCGCTGATACCTCACATGTGTGGTTTGATAACCATTTTCATATGTAGGTTTTTTTTTTTTTTACACTGTTCTTTTTAAAAACTGTCACTTTTATTCCTATTACAAGGAAAAGAATAAAAAATAAAAAAGCATGACGGGACCTCTTAAATATTTACACTAAAATGCAAAAAAAACAAAAAAAAACAAAATTGTCATCCGCCCTGCAATGGTATGGAGACAGGTGGGGGCCATCTTCCCCTCACTCGTCTCCATACCAAGCCAGGAGGAGGACCCGATCACCTCCGCCGCTACTGACTGCTCTGGTAAGCGGCGGAGGGCACCGGAGAATCCGTTGTAGAGACCACTTTTATCTGATACCGGACCACTCACTGATGAAGAGGATACCGGGGTTATGGCAGCTAGCTGCTGCCATAACGCTACCCCCCCCCCCTTCAAAGTGCCGACGTATATCGGCGTGAGCCGGCCCGGAAGTGATTAAAGGTTTTTTTTTTGGTAAAAATAAAAAACATGCTGATTTACAAAGAAAGTATAATCTCCCACAGACAGTGTTCTACCGGTACCTACAGGTTCGCTACGCTTTACAAGCCCAGTTTTTGTAATTAATTCACCCAGGTCTCAGGACCCCAAGGGCTTAATCTCTGATGTTTACTCCCACCTTGGAAAAAGGTACTTACAATATTATCCCAAATTGTATCTGTTCCGGTGCCATGTACTCCACAGATCTGTTTGTTGGGTATTCTAGATGAGGAACAGTGGCCAAAATTCACTAGAATTCTGTTGAGAGAAACAATTGCAAGGCCATAGCGATTAAATGGAATCGAGCTTCGCCTCCATCTACCGGACAGCGCCTCCCATTTGAAAAAAATTCTATTTTGAGCATAGGGGCTGCCCCACTAAATGAGGAGTGGAACCCGTCGGTGTTCATCCACTCTCACAACTACCTTAGAACTTAGAGCCTATACTTGGTTTATAAATCTAGACGTGCTCATACCTCCATGCCTGATAGTTTTGTCTGGTGCCCGACTCACCAATACTTCGCTAATAAGTGACTGCATGTCATCCGTTTTATGTGAAGAATGTATCATTGAATTCTGTATATATAGCTGTAATTGTATAATGAACTGTATTTTCATTGTGCTCATGTTGAGGACCTTGGTCATTGTAACAACATTCTTTCCTTTTGTACATCTTGTCAATAAAAAAGAGTTGAAAAAACAAAACGAAAAAACAAACAAACATGTCATACTCTGTATAGAGGTTTTTGCACAGAGCAGCCCAGATCCTCCTCTTCTCGGTTCTCTCATCGGCGCTCCTGGCTCCTCCCTCCTGCCAAGTGCCCCCACGGAAAGCAGCTTGCTATGAGGGGAATCTGAGCCAAGCCACTGCACTGTGTGTCCATTCAAGCTCCGGAGCAATGGCTTGACCCCCCACCCCCTATCTCCTCATTGGCTCATTGACTTTGACACCAGTCAATAGTGCCCACTGCTGTCTTAGCCAATGAGGAAGGAGAGTTCTGGACAGCCAAGACTCTTGTACGACATTGCTGGATAGAGATTGGGCTCAGGTAAGTATTAGGGGGACTGAAAGGGGCTGCAGCACACAGAAGGTTTTTATTAGAATGCATTAAGATAAAAAAAAACACCTATTGCTGGCAATAGAACCACTTTGAGTCTTATTATTATACAGGATTTATATAGTGCTTTCATATGTTACAAGACAAGGATGCAAACAGGTTTAGAGGGCTCAGTTTGTGAGAGCTTACAGTGTAAAAGGGAGGGGCAAGTGGTTCAAATTATAATAACTGTGAAGGTTGAGCTGATGGAGAAGGTAGAAGTACAGTTTTGAGGTGGAGGTGGGATAGTCTTCTCTGAAGAGATGATATTTCAGGGATCGCCTAAAGGAGGATGGGGTAGGAGGACAGATTAGGGTAGGGAGTTCCAGAGGAGGAAAGAGGCTCTGGAGAACTCCTGGAGGTGGGCACAGGAAAAAGTAATGAGGGAGCTAGAGAGCAGAAAGTCTTGGGAAGAGCGACGTGGACGGTTTGGGTGATATTCTGAGATGAGGTTGGTGATATAGCTTGGGGCTGAGCTGTAAATGCCTTGTCATTTTCTTCGCTGGTGGTTCCACGCAGCTGAATTCTTGTTTCAGATTACAGCCGTTTTTTCTGTGTCTACAAGCCTAAAACATATAGAACTGCATTTATTTTCAAGTTAATCATATATTAGGGAGGCTCGTGTTCTTTAATTACTGCAAATTCAGTCATTATAAAGGTCATACGAGTCTACAATCAGCATAGCCTTGTGTAGAGCAGATGTGGAGCTGTGCTAAATGGCCACACCTGTTTATTCAGCGTATTCCTTCTGTATATAATGGGTTGTCACAGTCATGCAGATATCTTATTCTGGGAATTAATACGCTTCATGACTTTCACATGAATCACTGAAAACTTTATTTTAATAAATGTTAAAGGGTGGCTTATGGAGAAATGCTAATCTAGAAGGTTTAACTTGCGTTAGCTACTTAATAACGTAATTACTTAATGACTTCATTAATGTCTACCTATTTACACCTATTTATAGAAAACTTTCATGAAAGAAATATGTAGGCTGCCATTGCTGAACTCCTGGAAATACTATTTGCTTGGCTATCTTTGGCTTTAAGTACTTTGAGTCACAGAAGTAGTCAGTGATGTCTGAGAGCCGGTTCACACAGGGGCGACTCAGATCCGACTTCAGGTCGCCCCTAGTCGCCTTAAGTCGCGCTACATGTAAAAATCAACGTAAGTGAATGAGAGCCGTCTTAATGCACACTACTGAAGTCTCTCCGACTTCAGAAAAGATTCCTGTACTACTTCAATCCGACTTGTAGGCGACTGGTACCCATTGATTTCAATGGAGGTCGCCTCCAAGTCGGATCTCCGTCTGTACGGAGGCGACTCTCACAGAATTATCAGCTCTCAAGAGGGAACTCCACGCCAAATTTATTAAAAAAAATTTGGTGTGGGTTCCACCTCCGAGAGCATACCAGGCCCTTAGGTCTGGTATGGATTTTAAGGGGAACCCCCTATGCCGAAAAAATGGCGTGGGGGGTCCCCCCAGATTCCATACCAGACCCTTATCCAAGCGCGCTACCCGACCGGCAAGGAAAGGGGGTGGGGACGAGCGAGCACCCCCATCCCCCCACCCCAAAGCACCTTGTCCTTTCCTGGCCTGCCGGGTAGTGTGCTCAGATAAGGGTCTGGTATGGATGGGGGGGCATTTTTTTTCGGCATAGGGAGTTCCCCTTAAAATCCATACCAGAGCTAAGGGCCTGGTATGCTCTCGGAGGGGGAACCCACGCCATTTTTTTTTTTCCCAAAAAATTGGCGTGGAGTTCCCCCTTGAGAGCTCATTCTCTGATTGGCCACGGCAAAAGTCGCCTGGCCTCGGGCGACTTAAAGTCGTGTTGTATGTCGCCCCAAGTCGTGTCCAAGTTGCCTCCAAAAGTCATGTTGAAAGTCATGTTGCCCCTGTGTGAACCGGCTCTGAGAGAAGCTAAACTACCTAATCTGTATAAATATTATAGGGCTAAGATTCAACAGATTGAAGACCTCATCGTGACAGCCAGGCAACTGCCTTTTTTAGCTGGAGAAGTCATCAATGGCAGTTTACACTCCTTTACCTTATTCCTTGCTAAAGTGGGCTCTAGCACGCCCTCTTCTCTCTTGCTTCATGTAAAATGTAAGACTATTGGTCCTGCATTGTATTTGACATCAGCGCGTGACCGGCGGGCGATTCGCCTTGGACAAGAGACCCCTGCTGCTAGTATTCACAAGCATTTAACCCTTGCAGTGTTGTGGCTGGTAGGAAAGAACTGGAAGTGTGTGTGTGTGTGTGTGTATATGTGTGTATATATATATATATATATATATATATATATATATATGTATGTGTGTGTATATATTATTTTATATATATATATATATATATATATATATATATATATATATATATATATATATATTTTTTTTTTTGGCTGGAGACTAGGTTCACACCTATGTGTTTTGCAGTGCATTTTCCGTTTTGCAGAAACGCACTACAGTCTATATTTTAACATGATTTCCTATGGGTCATGTTCACATTTGTGCGTTTTTCACCCAGTGCGTTTTTTGGAAAGGGTCAAAGACTCTCTTGCCCACAGCAGGTTGTGTTTTTTTTTTTTCTGGTTCCTCCCTCATGACAACACACCTCCTACAAGCGCAAAACTCATCAAAAATCCATTAAAATGTACCGGGAAAACGAATCAATTGCAACCTGCATAGGTGTGAATCTAGCCTTAAAAAATTCTCAATGACTGTTCCTTGAAATTAAAAGATGTACCTCTCCAGTGCAGCGTTACCTTCCAATGTTTTTTTTTTTTTTAACTGACAAAACATGAAACATTTACTGATGGAGCACAATTTTTACTGACAACCTAAAAAAATAAGACGATTAATATTTAAACACTATAAACACCATATAGGAAACGCCGAAAATACCCATGACAAGTAATTTTGCCTGGTTTACACTTAAAAAGCACAGCATGACAAATTATTAGTCCCTGATATGTACAGATGGCTGTAAAATTCACAGATTTTTACAAACTGAGTAAATTTACTGACAGTTGGCAACCCTGCTCCAGCAGCCTGTCTCTCCTACCTCCCCCCTCCATTTCCAGCACTGCTGAAGCTCCATCCTCTAACCACTAGGTTGCTGGTGTTGATGTTGGACGATGGTACCATAGCATGCAGCGGGGGACTTGGGCATTCAGCACTGCCAGAAATGTCAAAAGCCACTGAGGTTGATGCTATATATGTATAGTAGGTACGATTTCAAGTCTGTCATGTTTTTATTTCTAAGGAAAGTGCAAAAATAGTGTTAGACCTGTAAGATTATCTGCTTGGGATTGCTATCTTAAGATGTTTATCGATTTTTTTTTTTTTAGGCAGCCTTTACTCTCCCTAGGATCTCCATGGTCTCTTTGACTTGAACTGTAATATAACAATAATGTAAATTGAAGCATCACACCACTGATTTTATTCCAATAAAGATGAGGGGTAAAAAGAGTAACCAACACATTTCAGGAGTCTAAAACTGCCCCATTCATCAGGGCTTGAGATTGAAAACCGTATAAATAGACTGGATGTGAACAGGACCTTTTTAGCCCTCGTTCACACTGAGGGCGGGTTTGAAATCCTACGAGTTCAGCTGAACTTGCACAATTTCAAACCGCCATTTCAGTCCGACTTCGGCCGGTGATTTGGCAGACATCTGTGTGGGTTCAGGGACAGATGTCTATTGAAATTGCCCCCTGAAGTCACCAAAAGTAGTGCAGAAAATACTTTTGGGAATCTGTGCGAGGCTGCAAAGTCAGCATTGCACCAATTCGGATGATGATATTGCCAGCAGTAGGCTCTGATTTGGCATGCGATTTGACATGTCAAATCGCATGCCAAACGGGCCCAATGTGAATGTGGGCACAATGGTAGTTCTTCTGGTGTCACTATTACAGGTCTTGTCAGCAGGTTCGGCAGATGCTGACAAGACTTGTGCTTGTAAAGGTCTAGTTCACTTCTAGTCCATTTATGCTTTCATTCTCAAGCCCTGATGGTGGGGAAGGGGGGGTTGGACTCCTGAAATGAGCAAGTCCTGACTTGGAAAAGTAGAAATTGGTTGCAGTTGTCTTTACAGTTTAGTTAGAACTGAAAGTATAACTAAAGGTAAAACTTCTTCCTTCTTCTTTTCTTCTTTTTTTATTTTTTTTTTATTTTATTGGGATAGAGTGGAGGTGGATTAGAACCCCTGTCAGTTTGTATTGTGGTCTGTGCCCCCATTTGGGGGATTCCCCCTCTCTTGGTCCGTAAAAGAAAATCCAAAATTTTGGGTTGTCTCCAATAAAGTAATAGAGGGCAACTCGTCCAATTGGGGCACTATTTCTGGTGACCTGGGGGGGGGGGGGGGGGTCATCAAGAGAATCCTTTAATTTGCAGGGATTTCCTCTCACTTCCTGTTTGGCTATGGGGCAGAGAGTGAAGGTAAATCTCCCCAGTGGGACAAAGATGGCAAAAAAATAAACCTTACAGGGGTTTTAACCCTCCCGTACTCTAGGCAAAACTTCTTTTTTTTTTTTTTGGATAGAGTTTTACTTGAAGTTTGGCATCAGACAGCAGACTATTATGATGTGGGCCTTGGCCTGAGTGTTGGATTTCACCATTTCTTTTTGTTTTGCTACTTTGTATATTTTAAGTCCTTTTAAAAATCTTTTGTTTTATAGATCTTGGAAGATGACGTTACCCCGAACATAATGGCTACTCTGTAGATTACATTTTCTCCTTGTTGTTTGACGATCTCAAAAATAAACATGTCAAACTTTAAAAGGCTGGTTCTAGGCCAGCGATTCATGCACTGGAAGCTCGGTGCCGTCACTCTCGTTTTTATGGCTTTTGTGTTCTTAATACAAAAAGAAGTAGTTGATCGAGAAATGGACGAACTTGCAGCACATGATGGCTCCCATGTGAAGAAAAAAAAGATCTTGGACGTGGTAATGAATGCTGTAAATAACATTAAAGACTCAATGCCAAAAATGCAGATCAAGGCGCCTGAAAAGCAGCTTGATGACGGAAAAAGACGGTGTTTACCTGGATATTACACAGCGGCAGAACTTAAGCCTTTCCTTGAGCGTCCACCTCAGGATCCAAATGCACCAGGAGCTGCTGGAAAGCCATTTAAAATGGACAAACTCACCCCTACGGAGGAGGAAGAGAGGGAACAAGGAGAAAAGAAGCATTGCTTCAATGCCTTTGCTAGTGACAGAATTTCATTACATCGGGACCTGGGACCAGACACAAGGCCTCCTGAGTATGCTCGACATCGAATTATTGGCATGTTACATTGTCATGTATTTTTAGGCAACACAATAGATGATAGACTATCTAAAGCCAAATCTTATTTTATTCATTTTGGTTAGAGCGTCTCATTGGAGAGATTTTTCCCTAACAGAACAGAGGCGTAAATCTCTCCAAAATTTGGAAAAATGCCCTGTTTAGACAGCTGTCGCCAGAAAATGTGTCCCTATTGGAAGATATTTTTCCCTCTTTTCTGTTATGGTAACCGCTCAAAATTTTGTATTTTCTTTCACTTTCAGTCCAGTTGACAATAGCCGCCAGGACAGATAGGCATTGGATCTCCCTAGTAGGACACATAGGCTGAAATTAAAACCTGACTGGTTCCAAACCCTCACCATACTATTCAAGACATGAGAACATTTAGCTTTAAGGACACTTTAAAGAGTTTGTGAACCTATTTGTATAAGTCTATGGCAGCCCCTCTATTAAAAGCTGGCATAGCACACTGTGTAAAGCATTTTTAAAAATGAGCAGTGTAAATACCGATTTTTATTTATTTATTTTTTGGCCGTCTTCAGGCTGGTCACGTGATTCGCGGCCGCTTTCCAGCTCCGATGGATGGCTGCTCGGGAAGGGGACATGATCTCCCTCTGATGGCAGCCGGGGAGATCACGTGGTCTATGGTCTATACACGTGGTGTATGAAAGGATACAGTACATATGGCACTCCTAGGAGAAGTGCACTTGGTCTATTGGAACTTTCATCTGTATCTTTAGACCATAAACAGATTAGAGAAAGGGATGAGGTAACTGGATGAATGGATAGTTGGCTGAGCAGGAGAAGGGACCGAGACTGGAACCTCTGCATCTCCCACAGAAGATCTGGTTAGGATCAACTCAACGTAAAAGAAATGAACGGCAGGGCACTGAGGTCAGTATCAAACTAAAATCACTTTATTAAAATAAGCAGCACACCTAAATTTAAGTTGGCATGAAACAGCATGTGTAAGGAACGAGGATGTCAGGGAGCCAGCTAGCTCAAGGTATGGATATGCATGGCGGCTTTCTTAGTTACACACTAGTATGACAGCTGTCAATTTCCGGGGACTTCACCCTCTTTTTCAAATGCTTGGTCTCCGGTATTCCTTATCCATGCTGTTTCATGCGAACGTCAAAGTGTGCTGCTTATTTTAATAAAGTGATTTTTATTTGATACTGACCTCAGTGCCCTGCTGTTCATTTTCTTCTGCCTCCTAAAAATGCTAGTTATCTGGCTGTCCTTCAACCCTCCAACGATTCCATAGTGCCTCTTGCTAAGATTGGAAACCCTTGCCAATAACTTTTAGTATGTAGTGTATCCTCCCGCTGCTCAAAACTCTATGCAATACCTACTGCTGAATGCACAGCATAACTAATAAACCTAAAAAGAGTAGGAAGTAGAGAGACTTTAATGGGTGGAGTTGGGAATCCGTGGATAATTCAGGATTAGATATTCAAAGGCTTTGGTAATAAACCATGCCTGAAAAAGGAAAGTGTTTTTGAAAGCTTGCACCTCAGATATTTGGTCAGTTAGCCATGTGAAAGGTATCGCCTACATTTTTAGTTTTGTACTACTATGTATGGCTAACACCGTATAACACTGTACTGCAATATCCCAAAAAGCCAAACTACTGACAACTAAAAGATAATGGGTGGTTTGCATTGCAAGAATGGGAAGCAGAGGCTCCGGACAAGTTGGCTTTTTTAAATCTTAATATAGGTGCTTGTAATATAGCTTCACTTTTTTGCTAAGGTTGTTTTTGTTGCAATTGGTTAAAGACATAGCGATAATAATTTTGCTACAAGTTGCAAGAGAACCTTCGAGGGCTACAAGAGAATTTTTATAAAAGCCACCCTTGGATTTGACTACCACCTGGCAACTTTTGGTTTCTTGGTGAGATATCTATATTCATGTGATGGCACTTTTATATAATGTCCTTTAAACCAAGTTGTGTGTGTTTGCCTTGAGATGGGACAAGGCTCAGGCCATAGATGAGATATATTATCTTGCACTATGAATACAGAATCCTACAGTATATAGCACAGTGGATACATTCCTTCCTCCTACTGAGGAGTGGACTGGGGTATACTGTTTTATCATCCTTTAAAAGATAATTCCACCTAATCCAGAACAAGTCAGTAATGAATGGAATCTGCTGTATTTATGAACACATGAAGGTCTTATATATTTCTTTTATTTAATAACTACTAGGTAAAAAAACCCTGCTTGAATAACATTGTTTTTTTTTTTTTTTTTTTTTTTTTTTTTTTACTTTTTGTATACAAAAACCATAGTACAATTTCCTGTGATGTTACGTAGCTATTCCTGTTCTATTCCATGTAGGTGTATTGAACAGAAGTTTAAGCGCTGTCCACCTATGCCAACGACTAGCATCATAATTGTGTTCCACAATGAGGCCTGGTCTACTCTTCTGCGCACTGTATACAGTGTTATATACACATCACCGGCCATTCTTCTCAAAGAAATTATTATGGTGGATGATGCCAGCACAGATGGTAAGTTAATTGGACCTTAAAAAAACAAATTTGGTTTTGCATCATTGTAACATATATTGTATTTTGAATTACTTGTATTACAAATTACTCTAAAGATGGGTTTAGTCTGTTATGGTATTTTTGTTGAATGGAGTACAGCTTTACTTCCAAAATGTTTAACACCTAAGCCAGGTTTAAATTTAACACAATATCTGATGGCTATATTCTGTTTTGGGGGGTAAAAAATACACAATTCACAAAAGGACATTGTTGTACTAAGGCTTTAGAGTTGTTTTTTAAGCACTCCCCATCCAAACCTGCTGCTAAAAGATGATAAGGGTTCCTAGTCTAAAGCTGATCATAGACCATAATAAGTGATTTGGAATGCATAGACTTTTGACCACTAATTGTGCATCCCTAAAAATAAGCAGTTGCATTGCATGACTGTTCATGTTTGGGATTTTACAGAGAGGTAGAGTTTGTGTATTGCTAAAACTTTCCAAGGATTTAGTATTTGGACAAGGATTTTTTTGGGGGGGGGTTTCATAATCTTTTTATTCAGTATGAAAATAAAAAATGGCAAAGTAACAAAATCTGACAAGAAAATACAAGGGCAGCCACACAATCGATGAACTGATAGTGACACAGCCCTCAATGACAAGGTTAAGCAACATAGAAACATAAAATGCAGGTTTTAATCAGAGTATAAAGCATAGGGACTCGTCAAATATGTGGAGAGATTTTTAGGCTTAGTGTCTAGTTGCCAAAATCAAGCATATAAGTATTAGGGCACAGGAACCTAGATCAGAAAATGGACAAGGATTTTCATTCTGTCTTATTTCCCTTATCTCCAACACAGTGAGTGCTATGTGTTGGTATACTACCGTCACTGCCACTGTTTTACATAAGCTTTTGACCCAGTCGCTCACTGTTACTGTACCCCAGCCTCCAGTTCAGAGTGTGGATAAGGGAAGGTATCCCCCCCCCCCAGAGTGCAGGCATGTAGCCCTGCCTCTAGATTTACCTTAATAGGTGGAAGCTGACAGTTCCGGCATCCTTGTGGCAGCTTACTCCCCCCCGTGGATAAATAACCTGATTGGATTATTTCCTGATTGGACACTGAGAGCCAGACTTTTTTAGTCTCAGCAACCCTTTTTACAGCATTCTTTTTATATTACAAAAAGGTGGTTTAGACACTTTCATTTTTTGAAAACATCAGGATTTGAACTAAAATTGTCTTTTTTTGACATTTTGTTGCAAGTTTGATTTTAACATCTTTTTTATTTTTGTCTTTGGAAGATTACTTGAAGGATAAGCTGGATGACTATGTGAAACCTCTGCAGCTTGTGAAAGTGGTCAGACAAAAAGAAAGAAAGGGGCTTATTTCAGCCAGACTGTTGGGCGCCGCTGTTGCAACAGGGGACACATTGACCTTTTTGGATGCACACTGTGAGTACAGAATGATTGTTTTGCAAAGTGATATAAAAAGTAATTTTCTCTCTTAATTTAAAATCAGTAAGTAAAGTTTTTTTTTTTTCTTTTATAATACCTCTGGGCAGGGGGGTCAGCTTTATCCTGATTGGCTGGTAAAGTGGGGAGTTTGCGATCAATGGTGCAAAGTAGCAGCCAAGGTCATGGTGGTTTCTAAGCAGTTAGGTTGTCCATATGTTTTTGTTTTTTTTTCTTTTTAGTCTTTGTGATTCTGCCCGGGACAAGGTCTGACTGGGACATCAGTCGGTTTTCCATTAATGTACTGGGCAATTAGGGACTGTTGGCAACTATGCACCACCCTGTTGGTCACTTACCATGATTGGTGGCTTCCATTACCAATTGGGAGGTAAAGAGGGGCAGCAACATGCCGGAGTGCCACCATGTAAGCCTTGGTTGACATTTACTTAATGGAACATGCCAGGTATTTGGGTTCCTGAGCCCCTTCCCTGGATCCTCTTGTTATACCTTTCTGAAGCCAGTTTATGATATTTCAAGGTCTGTTTAAGACTGACCCAGGGGCTTAGTAGCATTATATTTATTGGCCCCTATTGCATATGTTTACCCCTTCTTCCAGGGCTCCTACCATTTAATAAAGTGATGTATTCTTTATCTTTCCCTCTATAACTGCGGTAATAGGCATGTCTTGTATTTAGGCATACTGAACTTTTTTAGTTGCTGTAAATGTCCAGCTGCTTTTATATTTTACTGAAGAGGACTTGTAATGAAAGGCTCAGCACATCCATTACAGGTTTTCAACATAAAATTTTGAGAACACAAAACCGCAATTATAAGTGCAAAGCAATTCCAGTGACTGAAGAGATCAAGTTGTGCTTGTGAAGCACCTCGCAGTCTTCATTGTGAAAAGAGAAGGAAAGCATAATTCACATAGTTCATAGTACACATCCTCTGCTTGTTCCAGGCGAGTGTTACCATGGTTGGCTGGAGCCATTACTGTCAAGAATTGCTGAGAACTACACTGCGGTGGTGAGCCCAGATATTGCCACCATTGATCTCAATACATTTGAGTTTGTCAACCCTTCCCCATATGGAAATAACCGCAATCGGGGGAACTTTGACTGGGGTCTGTCATTTGGATGGGAAAGCGTGCCCAGTTCTGAAAACAAGAAGAGGAAAGATGAAACCTATGCAATAAAGTAAGAAACCATCATGAGATTACTGGTATAATGTAAATACAATGTGTGTCAACAAATGGGATTTAAAAGTATTTAAGATTTCAGAATTATGAGTCATATTTAAGTGAGCGTTTTCATAGATATTTCTACACAGCTTTCACCCAGGATTCACACATCTTTCTAATTTGACCTATTTGGGAACATGTGTCACTTCTAGGTGAAAGTTGTGTGAAAACATGTATAAATTATAAGAAAGGGTTTAAAACATGAATGAGCCATGTTATTACATAGCAACTCATTACAATTGTGAATATGCCTTAGACCAGCCTTTCTCAACCTTTTCAACACAGAGGAACCCCTCAAATAGTTCTCTGGTCTCGGGTAACCCCTGCTAAAAATTTGAAATCTATAACTCATGATACATTAGTGTGGTGGTCAGTGGGAAGAATGATCCTTACACTTGTGGTGTGGGAAGAATTACCTCCTTACAGATAGCTAAAAAGATCAATGGCGTGAGTGGGAACTTATCTGAGAGTCAGAAATTGCCCAATGCTGAAGGAACCCCTAGCAACCTCTGGAGGAACCCTGGTTGAGAATCGCTGCCTTAGACCATGGAGGCCCAGAGGTGTTCTAATGCAGTTCTTGGACAATATGAAACTTTGCAAAGAGAGAAATTCTAGATGATTAAAATGATCACAGACCTCCATAGGTATCTGCATCTTATATAAAGCAAAATCTGCCCTAATAAATGGTCCATATGATCACGCCTGATTTAAGAAATGGTCAAAAAGGGGAAGATCCCCATACCAGTGTCTTCCAGCACAGGAGAGGTTAGTCTACAGCACACAGGCTCCAAAGGCAGGAGAGATCAAACATGAAGAATACAGAAGCACATGATCCTCATTAGCATGGCAGTATACATTCAATCAGCGAAAAAAAATAAAATGAATAACACCCAGTTAAAATTCTTGAAACTCTGCATGGGTAGTAGGAATCGCCAAGATGCCTACAAAGCAAGGCTGTGTGCAAGAGCGGCAACCAAGAGTTAAGCTGAGCACATGTCTGGAGCCCGTTGATTGCATGGTGGGGCCTACTTTGCTACTGGGGACTATTAGTGGAAAACGTTGGACAGGAGGCTGTGGACTTTGGCTCAGCAAGTCCCTCCTAAATGCAGATTACAGAGAAGGTGTGCATTGTCATGGTGAACTGGGAATTAACAGGGAAACCGTTAGTGTCAGTGTGCATGGTGTACATTCTTTAAGGCTGGGTTCACACTGCTGCGGGGGGAGATCCGGATGTGATTCGCACAGCAAATCACATCCGATCTCCGTAGCACTGCGAGTTCAGCCATACAGATAGTATGGCTGAACTCGCAGCTGTCCCGCAGCAAACTCGCACAGGACCCTTTTTTGGGTCCGCAACGGAATCGGATCGCATGGGGGTTCACACCATGCGATCCGATTCCTGTGCGAGTCGGCAGATCGCACTGCGATATGCCGACGGATCTGGGGGTGTCATTAACATAACATTGACACCCCCAGCCGTCCGCATAGGGCAGTGTGAACTGCCGGCGGGAGGTATGCGATGCGGGAAAACGCCGCGGATTCGCGGCGTTCCCGCATCGCAATAGTGTGAACCTAGCCTAAAGGTTCGTACACACTATAAGAAAATCGGCAAACATTTTCGTTCAAGAATCAATCGTACGATTTTCCGATGGTGTGTAGACAACTTTTGACAGCAGATTCCAACCTTCCGAACAAAAATTTACAAAGGGACAAACTCCACGGTCTTTCTTGTATGGGAACAGAACGCACAATTTTCATTTAATGTGCAAAGTTTTCGTTTAATAAAAATCAGAAGAGAAAGACTGCGCATGATCAAAAATGATAAACGATAAAAAAAAAAGCCTTTGTCGTACAAGAATTTTTGTACATTCGCCTGATGTTCTTGTGGTGTGTACCCTATTTAAGAGTGGAGGCCCGCCTTAAGATTTTAAGGTTGAGTGTTCCCTCACGGAAGCCTCAACCTTGTCCCAGGGCATTGATGAAGATGACACAACCTAAGGTACCCTATGTGCGCAGCAAAGTGACACTGTAACAAAGTGCCTAGCATAGCCCAGAAGAATCCACCCTGGGGTAGGATCCTCATGTGACCCTTGCTTCGCGCCCAACAAGGAGGGTAACATGGAGGGAGTGACAACCACTACCCTACCCTTACAACCTTGTCTGTTGGTCGTCATGATGTTATGGCTCATCAGTGTATGTACAGATGTGCTCATAAGTTTACATACCCTGGCAGAATTTATGATTTCTTGGCCATTTTTCAGAGAGTATGAATAACACAAAAACTTTTCTTTCACTCATGGTTAGTGTTTGGCTGATGCCATTTATTATCAATCAACTTTGTTTTACTCTTTTTAAATCATAATCGCAGCAAAAACTACCCAAATGACCCTGATCAAAAGTTTATATACCCCAGTTCTTAATACTCTGTGTTACCCCCTTTAACATCAATGACAGCTTGAAGTCTTTTGTGGTATTTGTGGATGAGGCTCTTTATCTTCTCAGATGGTAAAGCAGCCCACTCTTCTTAGCAAAAAGCCAAGTAAATTCTTGGGCTGTCTTGCACGTTTTTGAGATCCCCCCCCCCAGAGTGGCTCAATTATATTGAGGTCAGGAGACTGAGATGACCACTCCAGAACCTTTACTTTTATTCTGCTGTAGCCAATGACAGGTCGACTTGGCCATTATTATATTGGAATGTCCAAGTACGTCCCATGCGCAGCTTCCTGGCTGATAATAGAAGTGTTCCTCCAGCATTTTTTGATAACCTATTGCCTTCATCTTGCCATCAATTTTGACCAAATTTCCTGTGCCTTTTTGTAGCTCACACATCCCCAAAACATTAGCCATCCACCTCCGGGTTTCACAGTAGGAATGGTGTACCTTTTCATCATAGGCCTTGTTGACTCCTCTCCAAATGTAGTGTTCATGGTTGTGGCCAAAAAAGCTCAATTTTGGTCTCCTCACTCCAAATGACTTTGTGCCAGAAGGCTTGAGGCTTTGTTTGGCGTACTTCTGGCGGCTCGACAATGCATCCCATCATTCTTCACGTGGCTCCTTTTTTGTGCATCTTGAATCAGCCGCACCACATGTTTTCAGAGAGTCCTGTATTTCACCTGAAGTTATTTGTGAGTTTTTCTTTGCATCCTAAACGATTTTCCTGGCAGTTGTGGCTGAAATATTTAGTTGGTCTACCTGACAGGGGTTCTGATGAAACCAAACCACGCATTTTCCACTTCTTCATTAGAGTTTCAACACTGCTGATTGGCATTCTCAGTTCCTTTGATATCTTTTTTTTTTTTTTTTTATATCTTTTTTTCCTGTTTTATACAGTTCAACTACCTTTTCCCACAGATCCTTTTTGACAATTTTTTTTTGCTTTCCCCATGAAATGTCAGTGCCGCACTGGATGAAAGATGCAAGGGTCTGTCAGGAGTCCAGACACTCATTGCCATATATATATATATATATATATATATATATATATATATATATATATATATATATATATATATATATAATATTACACACACTAATTACAAGCAAACAGATCACAGGTGACGCGATGGTTACCTTTTTAATAGCCATTCAAACCCCTTTGTGTCAACTTGTGTGCATGTTATCAGGCCAAAATCACCAGGATATGTAAACTTTTGATCAGGGTCATTTTGGTGGTTTCTGTTGTGATTATGACTTAAAAATAGTAAACACGGTTGATTAATAATAAATTGCTTCAGCCAAACACTAACCATGAGTGAAAGAAAAGTTTTTGTGTTATTCATATTCTCTGAAAAAGGGCCAAGAAATCATAAATTCTGCCAGGGTATGTAAACTTATGAGCACAACTGTATATTGTGTGTGTGTGTGTGTGTGTGTGTGTGTGTGTGTGTGTGTGTGTGTGTATATATATATATATATATATATATATATATATATATATATATATATATATATATTTTTTTTTTTTTTTTAACATCCTATAATATTAAAACTGCAAATCCTCTTCCTAAAGATGATTTCTGTTGTGTTTTGGTCCTTCTATGTCATTGTCACAGATTTGTTTTAATTTCCTCCATTTATACAGGACACCAACATTTGCTGGGGGCCTTTTCTCAATCTCCAAGGAATATTTTGAGCACATCGGAAGTTACGATGAAGATATGGAAATCTGGGGAGGAGAGAACATTGAAATGTCCTTTAGAGTAAGTATATTGTTGTAGTAATGTGGTTTCTGGTGGGCTGGAGGGAAGTGGTTGCTGGTGTTTAGTCTGATAATCGTTGCTTTGTGCTCAGCTGTGTTTACTACACTGTGTTACTCCTGCCACATGAAGCCTGTGTTATGCATAATTTATGAACAAGAGCATTGGAAATGGTTATGTAGGGAGTATGTAGTTTAGAGTATTCACATCATGAAAGTATATGAAATGAGCTTGTGCCAAACATAAATCCTATGGTACAAAATGCCGTTTAAATGTACGAAGTCGCTGTCATTCTTGCCATACAGTATTGAGATCCTCCTGAGTTCAAATCCCACTATGTACAGTATCTGTGCAGAATTTATATTTGCTTTCCCTAGCTGCTAATGTTCCCTGCCACAGTCCAAAGATATACTGGTAGAGTAATCAACCCAAACTATCTCAGTTTGTTATTCGTGCATATTTCCTTGACTGTCAGAAGGTATTAAAGTCTAAGCTCCTATTATCTTTTTACTAGAGAAATGTTTTTTTCTTTTTGTTTTATTCTTTTAGTTTTTGCTATATAAAACAAAAAAAAATGATATTCTGTTCTAAAACCATATCCAATAAAATAACATTTCTTCATAAATGTAGGCCAAATTTTTTGAAAATCAAGAATTAAAAAAAAAAAAAATTTTTTTATTTTTTTTATTTTTATACCTACTGTCACACGTGCAGTGTCTTCATATATGACTGGTCTGGCAGTGATCAAGGAAAATGACTGGTGACTATATGTTAAAAAACAAAACAAAACAAAAAAACACATTACTGCGCACCCTTAACCCGGTACTGGCTGGATGACCTGCATGTACATGATCCAGCCTGCCTATGCCGGCTGCCCGCAGTAAAAGTACTGTTTTTGGTTGGCAAATGGTTAGCAGACACACAACAGAATATTTAAATCAAAAAGGGCTGGCAACTCTGATGCTCTTGAATAAAAGTCCTTTATTGGTTACATGGGTACAGGCTATATACGCTGATGCGTTTCGGCTAAGAAGCCTTCATCAAAGCTAGTCACTCTGGGGATGATGCAAGATATGGTCATAGACTGTGGAAATAATGAAGGAGATGGTCAAAGATTGCAAACATGATACAAAAAGTGGTGAGAACCTGCAGTCATGCTGCAGAAGACTGTCGGAGACTGTGAACATGCTAGTTTTTGCATGCTTCAGGTGACAGTCATAGACTGGAGACATATTACATGAGAAGGCTAGAAATCACTATTATAACAAGACAATAGGGAAACATAGATTCGTGTCTGCAGGGGTCGCGGGGGCTGTAAAAAAGTGACCAAGGGCCACAGGTTGGGCTCCAGGGCCTTGAATGTATACAAAAACGCACTTTAGGAGTGAAGCTTTTACAGTAAATGATTTTTATTTATTTATTTTTAAGCTTAAAAGTTACCTGGGCTATTGTGGCAACAATAATGTTTAAAAGAGAATTATGGGTTTCCTTTTATTTATTTATTTATTTATTTATTTATTATTATTTTTTTACTTGCATCTATTTTTGTGATTTGCTGATATCTTTAATTCCTTCCAGCCCTCTCAGAAGTGCCCCCTTTCTGTTAAAAATCAAGCTAAATACCTGTGGGAGGGTCCACAGAGTTTCATACAGCAGAATATCACCAATGGTCTGGCTCTGGAGTCTGGATCCACCCACTTTCCTGTCATTTTGCTTGATTGATGTCCTCTGCTCACTTCCAAGACATCAGAGTGTAGCTGCTCCCCTTCCCTTCTCTCTCTTCTCCCTCCTCCCTTCTCTCTCTTCTCCTCCCTCCTCCCTTCTCTCTCTTCTCCTCCCTCCTCCCTTCTCTCTCTTCTCCTCCCTCCTCCCTTCTCTCTCTCTTATCACTCCTCCCTTCTCTCTCTCTTATCACTCCTCCCTTATCTCTCTCTCTTATCACTCCTCCCTTCTCTCTCTCTCTTATCACTCCTCCCTTCTCTCTCTCTCTTATCACTCCTCCCTTCTCTCTCTCTTCTCACTCCTCCCTTCTCTCTCTCTTCTCACTCCTCCCTTCTCTCTCTTCTCCCTCCTCCCTTCTCTCTCTTCCCCCCTCCTCCCTTCTCTCTCTTCCCCCTCCTCCTCCCTTCTCTCCCTTCTCTCTCTTCCTCTCTCTTCCTCTCTCTTCCTCTCTCTTCCTCTCTCTTCCTCTCTCTTCCTCTCTCTTCCTCTCTCTTCCTCTCTCTTCCTCTCTCTTCCTCTCTCTTCCTCTCTCTTCCTCTCTCTTCCTCTCTCCTCTCTCCTCTCTCCTCCCTCTCCTCTCTTCTCCCTCCTTCCTCCTCCCTTCTCTCTCTTCTCCCTCCTCCCTTCTCTCTCTTCTCCCTCCTCCCTTCTCTCTCTTCTCCCTCCTCCCTTCTCTCTCTTCTCCCTCCTCCCTTCTCTCTCTTCTCTGTCTTCTCTGTCTTCTCTCTCTTCTCTCTCTCCTCTCCCTTCTCTCTCTTCTCTCTGTCCTCTCTCTTCTCTCTGTCCTCTCTCTTCTCTCTGTCCTCTCTCTTCTCTCTGTCCTCTCTCTTCTCTCTGTCCTCTCTCTTCTCTCTGTCCTCTCTCTTCTCTCTGTCCTCTCTCTTCTCTCTCCCTCTCTCTCCTCCCTCAAAGCATGTTTCAATGGTCAGAAGAGTTGGTAGAGAGAAGAGCACTTCAGTCAGTGACTAAGGTAGCAGTCACGGATAGTGCTGTGTATGTAAATGTCCTCTACATATCTACCAGAGTGAAAACAATATGTCTAAAGCAGAATACACATATGGATGTGACAGCACACAGGCATTCCATGCATTACTGGTATAGTAAAATGAAAAAAAAATCGGAGCTAAAATTGTGAATGAATTCTTTTATTGACGATCTGTATTTTTATATGAGACAATGAAACCTTCCATTCACATCTACTTGTATTTTCATACTGAAGCCCAGAGCTCCTCAGACATGGACAGAGCTTTGCTCCCCCATAATTGGTGTATTACTTAGTACTCCTATAATAATAATGTTTCCTTCATTGTAAATAGAGTATTACAGGATCACATGCCGCGCAGAGTCATCACATGTTGTACATTGCCATTCATTGCCGTATGGGGATGATAGGACTCTATAGGAGTATAGTGACAGAGGGATTATTTGTATGTACAATAAAAGACTCTTGCACCGTGCACATTTCAGAGAACAGACATAGGGCACAGGTCACTATGCTCCTCACCATGTCTTCTCTTCTGATATAACACAATGCTATGTATAGAGCGTGATTGTTCTAGATAGCAGCCTGGGTGTGTACCTCTTCACCAAACACACCCAGAGGTCCTCCAGAGGGAGGGAGTGAAGTAGGGGCTGGATTGTGGAGATGTTTCCACCCCTTGGAAACTTTTGAACTGAGAACCATTAGAGGCTGATTCTGGGGAAAAAAAGAAATTCAATGCAGGTATGAGGGTAGCATGTACTACCTATTTTTGCTTTCCCACACTTCTCCTTTGAGGCTTTAACAAGGAGTGTTAGATATTACAGCCCTTTTAATCGCAGCTTAGAATTATGATGTGAAGAATGTTTTAGATCAGTGTGTGGTCAGGCTAGAGACCTCTGATGTACCGATTACAAGACTTACCACAGCTGTGTCAAGACATGTTGGTCTTTGCGAGAAAGTAGTAAAATCCTTTGGAAGAATGAAAACAGCTATTGGTGTGGTTGTGAGTGTCCTTTTTTATTTTATTTTTTTCAAAGCTTAGAATAGTGGATACCCTCCAAATGACACAGCATCACTGTAGTGATAACATTTTTTTTTAAGTGATTGGTTACCAAAATGAGTCAACACCAACATCCCTTTGTAGTAGAGAGAAAAAAAAAAACCCTGTCAAGGGATATATAGGACTTTCTGAGTGCTATTCATATACTCCTCAACAACAACTTTTGGTTAAAAATTTTTCTTTTTTTATTTGTACACATTCACAGAAGGAAAAAGGTATACAGGAATACATTTCTTCCATACAAAAATACCACACTTTTGTTATACATGTTTCGCCTTACAGGTTCCTCAGGAACATGCGTGGATATACTTATCTAATGAGTAAATATACACAGATTATAAATACATGTCTTAATACTCTTAGAACACAACATTTGAATTCGATTTTATCAAGTCTCACTAAGCAACATATGGCTGTACCTGGATAATTGCAGTCAGAGTATATGCAAACTAAGATGGCGTCAGAGCAACTTATCGGCCACAAATTGCATAACCCTCAGGCCGCGTACACATGGGCGGACTGTATGGCCTACTTAGTCTGCCGAAACACATTTGAGCGGACAGTCCGCTCGTGTGTGGGCTTCAGCGGACTTTTTCAGCGTGCAGTCTGGCGTACTAAGTATTTCGGAATTTCCGTAATTCTGTCCGTCATACTTTGGTTTCAGCGGACAATCCGCTCGTGAGTAGGCTAGTTCGACGGACTAAGAATGGCGCATGCTCAGAAAGGATTTACACGGCGGAAGGGTGCATTGCTGTGTATTGGACTTCCTATTTCTAGTCCCGTCGTACGTGCTGTACACGTCATCACGCAAGCTTTCAACTGACTGTTTGTGCATCCGTGTGTGGTCAAGTCCTTTCCATCGAAAGTATGACGGACTGTCCGTCGGATTGTATGACGGACTAAGTAGGCCATACAGTCCGCCCGTGTGTACGCGGCCTAACATTCACCTCCAAAACAGCTCCAAATCTCCAAAGTGGGGAATATTGATCTTAATGCTGTACTGTCTTTTCCAAAAATCTAATCACCTATAAATAATTAATACATTGGTATAATATTTAATTCATCAATGCATACCGTAGTATTATATGTTAGAAGCTTTTACTAAAGAGTAAAAAAGAAAAATTGTGCTTACATAACAGATTTCATTCGAATCATAAATCTAGGAGCCATAATCCAGGATGTTATCAATTGCAGATATTTGAACTGTATTTTAAAAGTCGGCACTCACGTTTGTTGGTCTAATCAATAGGCAAAGTAAAAAAAAAAAAAAAAAAAACATAAAAATAATGTATATAGAGATCTAATGTGGCATCCACTCATGCTGTGGATTAGCCACATAATATTCACTATTATTACATTTCATATTTGGGCCGTGCTGGATCGGAAGTTCTGTCAACAAACAAACATTGCGAGAATAGGAACGTTATTCCCCATGAATGTTGTTCCAGAGTTACAGGTGTATAACAGCAAAAATGTGATATATTCCAAAGGAATGAGCATTTTGTTACCAGTCTGCAGTTTGTAGGATAGTATGGCTCCTAGAAGACCCTGCGGTATGTGCACTGCCGCGTGGGTCTATTTATATGTCCCACTTATGCGTCAATAGCGGTGCAGCGTGTGATCTCACTCCGCTTCCGAAGCTGTACCGGACATGTGTGGGTGGTGTCTCGTGTGGTGGGGCGGAAACCTCCTCCACAGGCTGACCAGGAACTGAAGAGGGCACACAACATCGGGGGGAGGACCTGGTTCTCCCCGGCGTGTGTGTGCCTCTCTGTCGCTGTGGCAACAGTGTGTGCTATGGTTGCCAATCGCCATGGAAGCAAAGGGTGCGGTCACTAAGTACCGCACCCGCCCCACCCCCCCCCCCCCGCCATGGACATCACCACTGTTCCGGACACGCATAACACTACTGTCTCCACAGGGGTTCAGCACATACCATGATCGGGCCATGCTGATGTGTGCCCCTAGGCACCCATTGTGGAGACCCCTGCTGGCAGGGAGGCAGAATGCACAGGAGCTGTGCCTGAGAATTGCTCTGAGAGAAAAAAAGGAGAGAGATAAAAAAGTAAATAAAAACAACAAAGAGAAACGTGAGACTGTTAATACTGATAAATGTGTTGCTGCATGCGACTAATCGCATGCTTCAAGGTTTCATACAGATACTGCATACAATCAATTAATTCATGGTTTATACAGCCATATTGAGAATTACATATTGTATATACAAGGATAATTATGACAACAATACCCTTAGTTTTCATATAGACCTATAATTTAATAGGACAAAAGAGGGGGGTACGTGACAGCGAAAAAGCAGTGTTGCATCCCACCTCTATTTAGTGGTCAGCATTCAGATGGTCAATCAGGTGCAGGACATCAATGGGAAACAGAGGCTAAACAAAAATCGGCAAGAGCAAGGGTACAAGTAAAACCGGCAAATGTAACTTTCAAATCACTTTTTGCTGTCTCCGATCTATATTGTTATAAAAAATGGCTTATAACTAATGCCCTCATTCAAACCTGAATACCTTGTGGCCTGGAAGAGGTAAATCCATTTAGCTTCTAATTGAAGAAGTTGTTTGTCAGCATCTCCACATCTATCATGTGGGGGAATGTATTCCAGGGCGCCGCAACATTTCTTGAGTTAAACTTGAATCGATTGACATGCAACTCTATGTTTCGGTGCCCAAACAGCACCATTTGGAAGATCTAGATTTTTGACCCGCAGAATGTAACGACAGTAGTTGCAACTGCCACAGGGATATGTGCCTCATCTATCTGATTGGACCTGCTGGTTGTGTAATGACTCGACACCATGGTGTCCTTAATGGATCTCTTAAAGGTAATCTCAGGAAAGGGTTTGACATATTTATTAATTTTTATCATCTGTTGTGAGGAGGTACCAACATTTTTTATAGATCTTTCAAATTTTTTGATGTCTATTATATCTGGTCACAATTCTGTTGAATCTTCTTTTATTATCCTTCCTTGGTTTATATATCAATTTGTTCCTATCTAACAATCTTACTTGTATGCCCTTTTTTAGGCAAGCTTTGGTATAACCCCTTACCAGTCAATGTTCATATAGCTGAGTTGCCTCTCTCTTAAAGTCTTCCTCTTGGGTGCAGTTGCACTTTAATCTGATATACTGGCTATATGGAATACTATTGACCAGTGGTTTAGGGTGCAAGCTAGTGGCATTTAATAATTTATTACCTGCAGTTGGTTTTCTATATAAAGTTGAACATAAATTGCCAATTTCATTCTCAAAAATGTCTAGGAAAGTAATCTTTTTCTGGCTGTAGTTATATGTGAACTTTAGATTTTAACTATTATTTTGCAGGTTTTCCAAAAATTGTATTAGCTCTTCTTTTGATCCCGCCCAAACCATTAGAATATTGTCTATATAATGATGGCAGGTCATTACACTGTTCAAATCGACATTCATTTTTCCTTGTGAAAACAAATCACGCTCCCACCCCCCAAGATACAGGTTGGCATATGGGGGGGCGCGACCCGCCCCCATAGCCACCCCCTGTATCTGGAGGTAGTGGGAATGCTTAAACAAAAACATTGTTTTGAAAGGATAAATTCCAGCATTTCAATAATAAAGTTATTGTATTTGCGAGAGTCCGTGTCTCTCTCGTTGAAAAAGCTACATACTACTTGTGTTCCTAATGTGTGGAATAGAATTGTACAATGCTTCGTTATCTATTGCAACTAGCCATGCCTCTTTTGGTATCTGTAGTCCATCTATTATTTTCAGAAGCACTGTACTGATATTAATATAGAATTATATCTATAGAATTATAGTGCCTTGAAAAAGTATTCGTACCCCTTGAAATTTTCCAAATTTTGTCATGTTACAACCAAAAACGTAAATGTATTATAATGGGATTTTATGTGATAGACCAACACAAAGTTGCACATAATTGTGAAGTGAAAAAAAATGATAAATTATTTAATTATTATTTTTTTATTTTTATTTTTTACAAATATGTGAAAAGTGTGGCGTGCATTTGTCTTCGGCCCTCTTTACTCTGCTACCACTAACTAAAATCTAGTGGAACCAATTACCTTCAGAAGACCCCTAATTAGTAAACTACTAGTTAGTCCATCTGTGTGCAATTTAATCTCCGTATATAAATACAGCTGTTCTGTGAAGCCCTCAGATATTTTTTAGAGAACCTTAGTAAACGGTATCCTGAAGGCCAAGGAACACACCAGACAGGTAAGGGATAAAGTTGTGGAGAAGTTTAAAGCCGGTTTAGGTTATAAAAGACTATTCCAAGCTTTGAACATCTCATGCAGCACTGTTCAATCCATCATGCGAAAATGGAAAGGGTATGGCACAACTGCAAACCAAACAAGACATGGTTGTCCACCTAAACTGACAGGCCAGGCAAGGAGAGCATTAAAGTGGATGAAAACCCGATTAATGAAATTTGACCTGGGCACCTATATCTGCAATGTTTTCTTATCTCCCTTTAAAGCACTTAGTCTGCGGCTTTCTCCTGCTCCCTCCCTCTGTTATCCGCATGATAACTTCTGACAAGTTCTTCGACATGTGATAAAATGAGGCTGAATTTTGTGTCTGGGTGGGTGTTATAAATAGATTAGCAGAAAGCTGTTATACTCACAGGACAGCTCTGAAAGTCTCTGCCTGGGGGGGGGGGGGGTGCCTTTCCTCCAATCGGCTGTCTCCCAGTGTAATCCAACCCTACACTGGTACTGCGGAATGAGGAAGTGAAAATTCTAACACCATATGCAGTATACAAAGCTGAAGACCGCAGATATGCATGTAAAACGTATGTTAGGAGGCTTTGTTTCATGTCTGTGTATCATCTGAGGCTGTTCGTTTCACTGGGTATATGTAAGGGTTTACATCCACTTTAATCAGAGAAGCAGCCAAGAGGCCCATGGTAACTCTGGAGGAGCTGCAAAGATCCACAGCTCAGGTGGAAGAATCTGTCCACAGGA
Source organism: Lithobates pipiens (assembly GCF_037356315.1). Lineage (NCBI taxonomy): Eukaryota > Metazoa > Chordata > Amphibia > Anura > Ranidae > Lithobates > Lithobates pipiens. The sequence continues at coordinate 47,032,210 of NW_027507784.1, forward strand.
CAACTATTAGTTGTGCACTCAACAAATCTGGCCTTTATGGAAGTGGCAAGAAGAAAGCCATTGTTGTTGAAAGAAAGCCACAAGTAGTACCATTTGCAGTTTGTGAAAAGCCATGTGGGGGACACAGCAAACATGTGGAAGAAGGTGCTCTGGTCAGATGAGATCAAAATTGAACTTTTTGGCCTAAAGGCAAAACGCTGTTTGTGGCGGAAAACTAACACTGCACATCACCCTGAACACACCATCCCCAACGTGAAACATGGTGGTGGCAGCATCGTGTTTTAGGGATACTTTTTTTCTTCGGCAGGGACAGGGAATCTGGTCAGAGGTGATGGGAAGATGGATGGAGCCAAATGCAAGGCAATCTTAGAAGAAAACCTGTTTGAGTCTGCAAAAGGCTTGAGACTGAGGTGTAGAGGTTCACCTTCCAGCAGGACAACGACTGTAAACATACAGCCATAGCTACAATGTAATAGTTTAGATCAAAGAATATTCATGTGTTAGAATGGCCCAGTCAAAATCCAGACCTAAATCCAATTGAGAATCTGTTGCAAGACTTGAAAGTTACTGTTCACAAACCCTCTCCATCCAATCTGACAGAGCTTGAGCAAAGAAGAATGGGCACAAATTTCACTCTCTAAGTATGCAAAGCTGGTAGAGACCTACCCAAAAAAAGACTTGCAGCTGTAATTGCAGCGAAAGGTGGTTCTACAAACTATTAACTCAAGGGGCCTGAATACAAATGCACGCCACACTTCTCTCATATTTATTTGTAAAAAATTTCAAAAACCATTTATCATTTTCCTTCCACATCACAATTATGTGCCACTTAGTGGTCTAGCGCATAAAATCCCCCAAAAAATATATTTAAGTTTTTGGTTGTAACATGACAAAATTTGGAGAATTTCAAGGAGTATGCATACTTTTTCAAGGCACTGTATATAGCCATATAGAAATGAGATGCACTGGCTTAGAATCAAGTGCTTGTGTGTGCCTGGGCACACCCTAATCACCAAGATTGCCAACCATGCAGTGTCACTAAAAAGCCAAGGCTACATTTTGCTCCACATCTCTGCTGCCTCCTTGGCTAATGGGAAGGACACTGTACCTTCCCCCCTTCCCCGGTGTGCCTTATTTAACTTTACAACAGGTAGTTTCAGCAGCTGGAGAGGGAGGAGTAAATACAGATTGCAGTGTGGGATGGACTTCAGCTTACCAGGAGAAGGTAAACTGGGCTGAGCACAATGTAGTCCTACACATACATACACAGGCATGCATGTGTGCTGGAGCTTTGATGTGCACACCTATCACATCAATCTCATACTTGCTATAACTTTGAATCCTAGTTCATGCATGCTGTATATTCTTGAGAATTAATAGGTAAATGTTTAAATAGAAAAGTAGATTTGGTTTACTGGAAATTTTAGGTATAATCTCCTAGTTTCAGAAGTTATAACATCTCTGTTATGACCTAGGTGTGGCAATGTGGGGGACAGCTGGAGATCTTGCCCTGTGCAGTTGTGGGCCATGTATTTCGTAGCAAGAGTCCTCATACCTTTCCTAAAGGAACACAGGTGATCATCCGGAACCAGGTCCGTCTGGCTGAAGTTTGGATGGACGATTACAAAGAAATATATTACCGGAGAAATCGTGAGGCAGCATTAATGGTACAGCAGGTATGTGAAATCATCACAATAATGTCTACACACACTCACAGAAAAATGACTAGCATTCCGATTTATAGAATATTCATGGACAAACCAGGTCTGTATACTGTTAAGGAACCACAAGTTTTTGAGAGGCAGTCACATTCTGGGGACATTAGAGAGTGTTTAGGACACACTTTAGAATTCCGTCATGCCCTTGCATGATAGTAGCAAACATTGTGTGGGTAGCAACTTATTGTGCTTGTTGCAAACACTGTGTGTGGACACTATGTCCTCAGGGCAGCTATGCTTCCTCCTGCCATGACCGCTGTTAGAGCAGCAACCTAGAATTTTTAAAGCTGGGTGGGCAGAGCTTAATGGGGATTCAGACCCACTAGTTCCTATAGAATTTGTCCACTGCCTGCCTGGAATCATAATTGGTTATCGAACATCGGACTCCACCCACGGTTAGTGTCACTGGCTGCTAAGAGGCTGCCAACTGTAAGACCAACAGCATTCTTAACAACTAGTGACCAGTAGAGGGGAGGAGGTAGCGGTGGCAAATATGGCTGCACTGTCCTTGTCTCTGCACACCGTTGGTCTTAACTGGCTTCAGTTTCATTATCTATGACCTGGAGGGAATTTGTTTTTTAATTTTGATGCACTAATAGCATCACTTTGCAAAAATGGCGCTATTAAGAACTAACTGAATCTACTGCATGTGTCAGTATAGTTACAGAAAAGAGCAGAAGGGATTTTTTTAATCTGATGCAGGCCATTTTAAATGGCCATACTGTCAGAACAGTGTCACTGAGACTTTGATTCCTGCACGTGTATTTGTAGATTTGCTTTAGAGCTTGACCATTGTTTAACCATTTCACTTCTCAGAGATGCACACCTCTATGGGTCAGAGCAAATTTTGCAGCTGTAGACCTACAGTCTGTGATAATGTTGGCATTACTTAAGATAACAAAGAAGAAACTGTTGGAAAGAAAAAAAAAACGGGTGGAGAGCTGCTGCTTGAGCAGAAAACTTGCAACAAAACACTTGTAAAAAGCTCATGTTGTGCTTTTCAGGCATTTTCATTGAAGTCTTGTACTTTTTTGAGCAACAGGTGTATTGCTACAAGCGACAGGATGCTCAGATGTGAACAAGGGTCATTGAAAACAATAGGTTTTTCCTCGTTGAGCGTTTCAGAGCTTTGAGCTACAAGCTACAAAATACCCATGTGATTGGGCCTAAAATGCTCAAACCTAAAAAAAATCTATGGTTTTCTGTGGTGCCTGTTCACACCTACCTGATCACATAAAAAAAAACCTGTAGCTGAACCTCTGTAGCTCAATAAAGTTCTGTAGAAAACGGCATTTTTGGAGCAGTTTGAGTCCCATAGAATTGCAATAGGTGTGTGTTTTAACATGAGGATTCCTTCACACTTTGTTGCTGGATGCTGTGACGGACGGACGAATACTTGCATTGTATCAAGGTGCTCTCTTTATGCGGTGTTATCACCTCTAAGAGTATTCATTGGCTCCCAGGACTGGTTGCTTTGCCCTAGTGTCTCTCTCGGGCTGGGAGCTCTTCAGCTCTTACCTGCCTACATACGCAAGGGGCTTGGTCCCATTATAACATTCTGCTGGCTATTTGGCCTCTATTGTCGGAGTGATCGCATCTAAAGGCTTCGAGGGGGCAAAACATTCATCGGCAATAATAGTTTTCCTGGCCTCCTGTCGTGTTGCTAATCATATACTCTGATGGAATGTGTACACTGTTATAAACATATTATTCATTATCAATGTACATACCCCCTGAAGAAGGAGATCTATTTTCTCCAAACGCGTAGGGTATTTTGAATAACGTGTATATGTACGGATCATCAGTGTATTTATGTACTCTTTTTTTGTTTTATGTAATTTTTTTTTAACCTTTTCAATAAAAAAAACTTTTTTGTATTTTAAAAAATCTGATATTGACTCAAAGTGCCTTAAAAGCCCATCTCTAGGGGTATTCCAAGATTCTGATCTAACTTTGGATGTGGCACACAAAATTGTAGAATTATTGCCTCGCGTGTGTGTGTGTGTGTGTGTGTGTGTGTGTGTGTGTGGCACTGACCCCCGAAGGAGCGGCTGATTTAATTGGGCTTACCGTTACCTTCTTGACCTCGTATGTCTAGGGGGTTTCCCGAGGTAGGTGGCCCAAGAACTGTAGAGTGACGCCAGATCTGCTTAAGGGATTTTTATTTGCAAAAAGGAGTAAACTAACAGTCTCTGAAAGAAGGGTTAGAGGGTTTAGGTAGGAAAGTCCAGGTACTCTTAGAACTAATTCAAATAGAAAAAAAGAGTCTCTCACATTAAGAAATCCAGAGAATAGCCATTCACAGCTGGATCCTCACCCTTATCGGATAGTCCTTCTCTCACCAGGCCTAGCAGCCAACAGGGTTTTTAAATCAAACAAAGTCTCTGTCACAGACTTGTTGTAGAACGCTTGAATAAACTGAAAGCTGTAGACACTCAGAGAACCCTCGTGCAGTACCAGTATCTTGCAGCCAGTCCGGCGATACCATACGAGATCAGATTCGCTTGGGGTCTTTCAACTTGGCCTCCAGGCTACTGCTGAGAAGCCAGCCTTTGCATGGCCTTCTCCCAAAGAGTCCTCCCCAGGATGCTTCTACAGTTGCTGGGCCTCTCTACAAACCGAGATGGCACCGGACCACCTTCGAATCCTTCTTTCAGTTACTTTGCCTCAGGCCAGCCAGCCCCGAGACTTGGAGTCGGGTAGATCCACACCCCAGGCCATGAGAGCCTTGGGGGCTGGTCACGAGGACCAGGACCAAACAGCCAGAAAGCACTTCTGGACCGGAAACCCCCGGAGCACTTGACGTCAACACCTTAAGTACCCTCTCCCAGAATGCACAGCAAGAGTGACACTCCCACTGGGCTGGTTTTCCGAGAGAGAACTGGCACTTAATGCACCCAACTGGACTGCGTTCTAGCACCTGCTAGGGATGACAGAACCACCTATGATCAAGCAGAACACAATGCAATCCAGCCAGACTGGTACTGAAGCCAAAATTTTAGAGTAATTAAACTCAAAACCAAACTGTGGTTCCAGGAATATTAAATGCCAAAAACACATAGCACGTGCTCTTCAGGAGCTGGCACTACATAGTGCTCATGATGAGATTATATATATATATATATATATATATATATATATATATATATATATATATATATATATATATATATATATATATATATATAATTAGATATATAGATAGAGAGAATATATATTATAAAAAAATTCCAATGCCATCAACTTTGTTTCATCGCTTGCGAGTTTCAGTTGTCTGGTATTTGTAATAATTCTTTGTTTTGAGTATTAATTTTAGTAAAGCGTTCTGGAGCATATCTGCTGACCCTAGAGCTACAACAATACTACTCTTCATTTCTATTTACCTTTTTAAAAAATGTTACTGTACTTTTCTGTTTTGGCAGAAATCATTTGGTAATATTTCCAAGAGGCTCCAATTACGGCAAAATCTTCAGTGCAAAAATTTCACCTGGTATCTGAAAAATATCTATCCGGAAATGTATGTCCCAGACCTGAACCCACTTATCTTTGGTGATGTAAGTATTAATATACAGAAATTATAACAAGCTGGGTTGTCAGAAAAGTCAAATACATTCAGAGCTTTTGCATTTTGCAGCCCCCCGAAAGTTTATTCTTTATGCTATAAAAATTACAGTACTATTATGGTGTTTTATATTTTAATTTTTTTGTTTTGGACTGATGTTACCACTAGCATATTTTCTCTCCATTACTATCCCAGTGTCATATTTTGGGTTTTCTATAACTTTTGTCCCAGTGACCATGGTCACTGGGACAAATAGAGAAAGAAGGTAGGAAGGAAAACTACGCAGTGGGACAGTAATAACCAGGGATGATATCCAGGCTCGCTGCTATCATATGTTCGTGGTGAATCCCTGGTATTTGTGAAGTTTGTGGATCTTAAACTTTTGGCTAAAAACTTTGCAGGTTTGCCACCAGAAATAAGTAGGAACCTATAAGGCCTCAAACATGTTGTAATAACGTTATGAAAAAGCAAGAAGCTTTGCAGTGAGTTTTTCAGCAGTTCTGCAATAGCATTTTTTTGTGTTTTTAAGAGTTTAATGTTTTTGATTTAAAAAAAAAAAACAAAAAAAAAAACACCAGTGACGTTAGAGAATTTTTACAGCTGAAAAAACTCTTCACAGAATGCACTAGTTTTAGGGTTTTTGGGGATTTATTTGACTGTAGAAAAAAGTCTGATGCCAAAAACAGCAGCTGTAAAAATGTCCAGTATGCATGAGGCCTTATGGAGCGCTCAGCCTTTATCCCTAGTCAGCTGAGTCACAAGAAATAATTTGAAGGAATAGATAACCCAGTCCCATTTTATGTTAACCTCTTCCCGCCCACCCGCCCTATAGCCGAATGACAGCTATAGAGCAGGCGCTTTCGTCCGGGAGGCCGTCCGTGGACGTCTTGATTTTTACTTCCGCAATGCGCGCCTCCGCGGGCGCGTATCGGGGAAGTTCTGTGTTTTTTGTGTCCCCCGGAGACAGTCAAACACAGATCGCTGTAAACGGCCAATCACAGCGGCCGTTTACAGAGCGATCGGCGTGTCCAATGTGAGATGATCTCATATGTAAACATATGAGATCATCTCGCAGCGCCGCTCTCCCTCCTCACACAGACAGTGTGTGAGGAGGGAGAGATGAACGGCTGCAGCGGCCGTAAATGTGAAAAAAAAAAAGTGCCATCCTGCCCCAGTGCCATCCTGCCCCAGTGCCACCTGTCATCAGTGCCACATATTAGTGCCATTTGTTATCAGTGCCACCTGTCAGTGTCACGTTTCATCAGTGCCATCTGTCATCAGTGTCACGTGTCATTGTCCTGGTGCTCCAGGGCCTTCAAAAGTGTAATTAGTAGTCAACAAGTTAGATGTGTAATTTATGCTCCTAGAACACCTGATGGCGCTCCCTGCATGTTGGGCCTCTCTGTGGCCAGGCTGTGAAACACACATGTGGTATTGTAATACTCAGGAGGAGTAGCAGAATTTTTTTGGGGGTGTCATTTGTGGTATACACATGCCATGTGAGAAAAATAACCTATTACAATGACAATTTTGTGGAAAAAAAAATGAAAAATCTTAATTTTGCAAAGAATTGTGGGAAAAAAATGACAACATCAAAAAGCTCACCATGCCTCTTACTAAATACCTTGGAATGTCTACTTTCCAAAAAGGGGTCATTTGGGGGGTATTTGTACTTTCCTGGCTTGTTCGAGTCACAAGAAGCGAGATCGGCCACCAGTACATCAGATGTGATCAATTTTGTGAGATTCGCACCACAGCTTGTAGACTCTCTAACTTTCACAAAGACCAAATAATATCCACTAATTTGGGTTATTTTTACCAAAGATATGTAGCAGTATAAATTGTGGCCAAAATTTATGAAGAAAAATTAATAATTTGCATAATTTTGTCACAGAAACAAAGAAATATGCGGGGTTTTTTTTCAACATTTTCAGTCTTTTTTCATTTATAGCGCAAAAAATAAAAACCCCCAGAGGTTATCAAATACCACCAAAAGAAAGCTCTATTTGTGGGAAAAAAAGGACAAAAAATTAATTTGGGTACAGTGTCGCATGACTGAGTAATTGTCATTCAAAATGTGAGAGCACCGAAAGCTGAAAATTGGTCTGGGCAGGAAGGGTGTTTAAGTGCTCAGTAAGCAAGTGGTTAAAATATGGGCTCATCACAGCAGCCATATTGACAGTGTGTGTTGGAGCTTTAGGGGGAGCGGACAGTTCTGTCAATATCTTATCTTATGCATTGGTGTACATCCCCATAGCAGTACCATGCTTCCCATGTGTTTATTGTTTTAAAAAAAAAATATTTAAAAATGTACTTATTAGTCTTACAGATGGCCAGGATCGAACAAGATTTGCCCTCATAGACTTCAATGGGGGTTCAACGCAAAATTAGCAAACTTCAGTTTAAAAAAACTGAAAACCGAACCATGGCAGATTCATACATCCTGAATACAAACCAATTCAGGGTTTTAGGATTTCCTCACTCTCTTCCAAAAGTAAAGAAATATTTGGGCTGTAAAGCTGTGAAAATTGGGTTTTTATCACTCAAGATGCACACAACTTTTATTCAAGATTTGCCCACTTCCCCATTAGCTCAAATTACCAGTAGTTAATGTAAAAAATTGAATTAATTACATTTTGGATGAAAATATTGCTAAATAAACCCCTATATGTATGCTTTCAGTAAAAACCAACCTCATAAAATGCTGAATCGTTGACTTTTGTGCTGTTTGCCTGATTTCAATAAGTTGGGTAATCTCTTACTTAAATTTGCCAGTTTTGGCAGGAACTGGCCACATTTCGATCCCTTTCTGTTCAACAAAGTTAGATTGTTGGACCAGCTTCTGTTGAATGGTTTTGCTGGTTGATTGACATTGGCTATTGAAGTGTACTTCTCTTTATTAATTGTATTTCTATATGTCCTAGTAAGAGAAGTGTTTATTGGTTGGAACATTGCCATGGTTCTTCCAATGACAGTTGCTTGCAGACAGTGCCTTTTGTACATTCATACGCAAAGCTGATTGCCAGGCAAACAACTAAATATGCAGTAAAAATAAGAATATATGCTGTTTTATACCTGTGCATTCTTTTTTTTTCTCTTTTTCCAGTTCCTTGTCAGCAATTGTGCATGCAGGACACTTGATTAAACCCAAGTACTTCATTTTCCTAGTCCAGTCTGAATATTTTTGTAGAGGGGATTACATGAAGCTTAAATCAACCTAAATACAGCTGTTGCAGATAGCTGCATTAACATAAAATAGTTGCAGTAATTTGCATTTCTTTTAAATATCTATCTGAAGCATAATAAACTAGAACATCTAGGAACATCTCAAATAGCCAGAAGGGGTAAAAGTAGTCTAAACCATATTTTTTTTGCCTCCTTCTTTTTTTTTTTTTAGATTCTAAATGTTGGAAGTCAGAGGTGTTTGGATGTTGGAGGAGATAATGGCAATGGAGAGAAACCTCCAATCTTCTACAGCTGTCATGGACTTGGGGGAAACCAGGTAAGATATATACATTCAATATATTTTTTTTTTCCATAAAATTAATCCTTATTTCGTTTTGGAAATCAAACCAAGCCATTGCAACTTATCAATCTGTTTCTCTGTCCCTCTCAAAGAACAATTGATCTTGTTATATACAGCAACCACATAGATTTCCTAATTTGTTCTTTCAGTTCTCTGAACTGCTGGAGTCCCAGGAGGACACAGTGTAAGTCAGAAGTATGTGGGCACCCATCTAAATGAATGAATTCAGACATTTCCAGTTAGGGCTACTATCAATGCTACCAATACAATTTAGACAATGGAGCACTTCCAACTTTTTGTAAAACAGTTCAGAGAAGGCACGACACTGCCCCCGTACACAAAGTCAGCTCCATACATTGATGGGTTTGGTGTGGAGGAACACTAACTATATGGCCTGAGCAAAGCCTTGCCCTCAACCTTATTGGATACCATTTGAGATGAATTGGACTGACAGGTCTTCTCATCCAACATCAATACCTGACCTCACAAACCCTCGCTTGGCACGCATTCCCCTAGACATGCTCCAAAACATTGTAGAAATCCTTCCCTGAAGAGCGGAGGCTATGATTTGGAATAACCAGCTTACATAGGTGTTGATGATGAAGTGCCCATATAGAGTATAAGATATCTGTGTATCTTACCTAAGATATTGAAATGACAGTTTGTGGATGTCCCAAACCTCTTTGCACTCAGGCACACAATTTTTTTTCATACAGTTGGATAATGGTGTATCTTGTTGTTGTGTGTTTTTACTTGCAGTATTTTGAATATACGTCAAGCCATGAAATTCGACATAATATCCAGAAAGAGCTATGTTTAAGAGCTAGTAAAGGAATTGTGATGCTCAAAAGGTGCGGCTATAAAGGAAAAGGCACTGTAGTGTTACTGGAGGAGAAGTGGGAGCTTCGACAGGTGTGTTTTGATAATTTTATATATGTAGTATGTTGGGTACTTGTTTGCAAATACTTCAAAGACCAAGGTGAAGTTAGAGTCCCACCTGGGCAAAATGGGGTTACTTCTTATGAACTATTGAGTTTTTGAAACTGGGAATCAATTTAATAAATTGAGCAATCCTTGACAGTCTTCTGAGTATTTAGAGTAAAGCAATGTTAACCGCACCCTTGTTTCTGCATAGACACATCTATTTATGTAATGCTAAGGCAGGATTAAATATATACATTTGGAAACCACATTTCTAAACTTGGAAGAATGTCAGTGGTACGATTGTACATGGTACTCCTGACACGTCACAGGACTATGTAAGACTATTCACAAATTATAGTAGTACTAAGAGAGAAGGTGGTAAAGCTATAACGCACGTTGGGGATTTTGCAATTTTAAATCTTAACTCTAGTTTGAAATTAAATTTTTTTGACAGAGCGGGAAAGGGTTAAACCTCTATCAATATTTTATTGCTGCCTTCTTCCATTTGGGGGACTTCTACCTATGACCTGTCTATATGATGGGTGTCAGACAGAACAGGATGTTGTCAGAGACACCTCCTCCAGTCTTTGTCCCTATTAGGTAGATCTCAACTGGGACATACAGCATCAGAAGTTCTGAAGCTTCACTAATACAATTGTCTGTCAGGTTTCTATTGCTCAATAGTTGTTCAGATGGTGAGGAGCACTGGATTACTCGGGGTGTATTTGAGTCAACTGGCATCTCTGTTTGTCTTAGGACTTCTCTATTTGGTGCTTAGGCAAATGTAAATATCGGTTAACCACTTACCTTCCAGCGTCGTACTGGTACGTTGCTGGATCGCAAGGGTGATATCTTGGTCAGCGCTGCAGCAATGATCGAGAGATAATTGGAATAACTGCCACCTAATAGTGCAAACTGAGCGAATGAATTAAAAATAGCTGCTGCTGTCAACTATGTGTTCAAACAAATAAAAAAAATCATATATATATATATATATATATATATATATATATATATATATATATATATATATGTGTGTGTGTGTGTGTGTGTGTGTGTGTGTGTGTGTGTGTGTGTGTGTGTGTGTGTGACAGCTCTGCTAATGAATTAATAGTTAAAAAATGACAATCACATTTAAATTGTGCATAAAATTGAATAAACATCCAAAGGTGACATAATAATTAATGTCAGAGTGAAAAAACTGTGGGTAAATTTGCGATTGTGCTTCACTGTGACTCCACACCACTAGTTAAGGTACTCCCACCACCGAGTGCAATGCACGCTCACCTCCTTATAAGACCCTGCAAGGGTTCAAACACACCTTGCACACAATGAAATTCTCCTTTTTAAGGATGGCTCCACACTGGTCCTTACTAGTTCCTGGTAAGGTTTGTAAGGGTATAGCTCACTCTGCACCCAATGCAATATCCTCCCAATGTAGCCGCTTCAGAGTTGGCTCCACATTAGTCTCCAGCGAATTAAAATGACATGAAAAAGACAAAATTTCCTCCAATAGTGCAGTATCCTCAGTGTTAAATGACCAGAACCTCACCACCCCACTTAATAATAAACTCACATTTAATTAAAAGTATAGATACAAAATCCAAATGGGTCTCACTTGTAACAAACAGGGTTCCACCGCCAGGCTCCCCCTCTACTAGTTACGGCACCTACCTCGTGACTTCATTCCTCCAGATGGTTACTGTGCAGAGCTAAACCATATTTTGCACTCTACGGTTTTAGGAAATCTCCCCCAAAGTCTCACCTGAACAGGAAGTGAGGTTAAATCTGTCCAGGGCAAAGACAGCAGAAGAACCTAAAAGAGAGGATTACATCCTAACCTGCTGTTTTCTTCATCTTTTTGGAGGAGAGATTTATGTTTGCTTTCAAGGTGGCCATAAATGTATGGTATGTATGGCCATTCCCCGCTCTAACAGGAATGTTGGAAAACTTTTGCTGAACATCAACCGCAGGCACTGATCAGTGTATTCTAAGCCCCTGTACACACGGTCGGACATTCCGACGGAAAATGTCCGATCGGACCGCGTTTTCGGGTAAACCGACCGTGTGTGGGCTCCATCTGACTTTTTCCATCGGAATGTCCGACCAACAAAGTTTGAGAGCTGGATATAAAATTTTCCAAAAACATGATCCGATCGGACTTTGGCCGATCGTTTGTAGAGAATTCCAATCGGACAAAGTGCCACACATGCTCAGATCAAATTACGAGACCAAAGCTATTGGCTACTAGCCCGAACATAGTCCCATTGTAACGAACGTCATCACGTTCCGAACCATCGGATTTTCCGACAACTTGTGTATGCTCACCAGTTTTGGACAAAATCAGACGGATTTTGTTGTCGGAATGTCCGACCGTGTGTACAAGGGCTAATAGCGGACAGTCCTGCTGTCAGAATACAATGACACAGTGGGGAGTATTCCTCCATCCACCTAGCTTGTATGGATTGAGGAATCTGTTTTTTTTCAATTAGAACACTGTTCTGGAGACATGGGGTTTCAGACAACAGGATCATCCAGAGATGTTCATATCTTTCCCCACTAAATCCAACAAAAAGAAAATGTTCTGGTTAGAGTTGGGTTTTAATAATCCAGGTTTAGGGAATTTCACAGCTCAGGATGTATAACATTGGTGAAATCATATTTTCTTAATGTCCTCTTGTCCTTTTAAACAGTTCTTCGTATTAACGAGATGTGTTTTTTAATTTTTTATTTTTTTTGTCTTACTTTGCCTCCTTACCACCACTTAAAATTAAATTGGCAAACAATATCTATAAATTGTATAACACCATAGATTATTTAAGAAATATTCCATTGCCTTGAGGGGCCCCATAGAATGTTTCCCTGTTAGAGAATATTGGTCCCTCCTTTTATAAGGGTTTTTTGTTAACTAACTCTGGATCACCTGTAGGCGTAGAATTTTGAGGATGCAGGATTTTAAATTATTTATTTTTGTCTTTTGGTTATACAAATGGAATATTTAGAGCAGTATTGCATCCCAATCAGATGGCTCTGTCTGAGGTTCTAAGTTCGAAATATCACTACTAAAGGCAGACCGTTTCTGCTGTGCCACTTTGTTGAGTGACATATTGGGGTGGATTTACTAAAACTGGAGAGTACAAAATCTGGTCCAGCTCTGCATGATCGCCAGTCAGCTTCTAATTTCAGCTTGTTCAATTACAGGATAAGTTCACCTTTCTGAACATGTTGCACATTACACCCATTTTTATGGTGTAACATGTTTAGCATCAGACCCCTCTCCCTTCGACCCCCCCCCCTCCCTTCCTTGTGGCAGAGAGGCGGGGATCTTCTCCCTGTACTTGCTGTCACAGTTCAAAGAGAGCATGGCCACTCAGGGCTCTGCCCACATGGCCACATCATTGATTTACAGATCCTTGTGAATCAATGAACTACAAGTACCAGCTTATGCATCGGTCGGCCTGTAGTTCTCAATGAACTACCAGGGCACTGTTGAGCATTCTAGGTAATTCATTGAGCTTCCTGTATCTGAGGTACGGGCACACAGCTACACACAGTCTGCAGGACCGTGGCATTACACCCACAATCTGCTGACTGTGGGTGCAAGGCTTTACAGGTTCATAACAATAAAATGAATAGTTCTGCACTTCCAGGTATCGGGCACAAGTGTGCGCTGCCGGCGGATCGCTCCCGCTAGGATTTTACACAGCGGGACCCGTAGATTCGATGTCCACAGCCACCCGCTGATCATTCGGCACATTGATGGAATGGCAGTCTATGTAAACAAGACAGTTTGTCGTTCTGTCAGCACAGAAGGCGCATGGATCCTGTGTTTCTGTAAAGCAGAAACACCGATCCATGCCTTCCACTATTAAAAGCGCCTCCCTCGCTACACTGAAACATTAGCTAGGCACACAGTTAACCCTTCGATTGCCCCTGATGTTAACCCCTTCCCAGCCAGTATCATTAGCACAGCGACAGAAAAAAATATTACAGCGCACACATACAAAAATTACCTTTAAATCCTGCAAGGCTATTTAAAGCACCTGAACATATTCAGCAAATGATCAAAAATTTGGTCACACCATATGGCCATACAGTGCTTAAAGCGGAGGTCCACCCTAAAATGGACCTTCTGCTCATCGGATTCCTCCCCCCCCTCCGGCGCCACAATTGGCACCTTTCAGGGGGGAGGGGGGTGCAGTTACCTGGATAATCCAGGTAACTGCACCCACTTCCGAGCTAGCTCTCTGCGGAAAGGGGCGTACATTACGCCCCTTTCCGCAAGTGCCTGCCCCCTTCCGCAAGTGCCCCACTGCCTGCTGGGAAACACACAGATCCCAGAGGCAGTGGGGACCGTCATCATTGCGCAGCGCGGCTCGCGCATGCGCAGTAGGGAACCGGGAAATGAAGCCGAAAGGCTCCATTTCCTGATTCCCATACCCAAGATGGCGGCGGCAGCACTCGAGTGTCGATCTAGAGATCGGCTTCGGGTGCCGACATCGCGGGCGCGCTGGACAGGTAAGTGTCACTATTTTAAAAGTCAGCAGCTGCAGTATTTGTAGCTGCTGACTTAAAAAAAAAAAAAAAACGCGGAGTCCCGGCGGACTCCCGCTTTAAGCCCTGCGCAAAGTACCCCATTATTAGTACAGTGACCGTGTGTAATTTTAGCACTGAAAAAAAAAAAATCCCATAGTTTGTAGACACTATAACTTTTGCACAAACCAATCAATATACGCTTATTGGGATTTTTAGTTTTTTCTAAAAATATGTAGCAGAATACATATTAGCCTAAATTGATGAAGACATTTTCATTCTTTACATTTTTTTTATTTGATGTGTTTTAGAGCAGAAAGTTAAAGGTGTTTTTTTGTTTTTTCAAAAACGTCGGTCGTGCTTTATTTATAGCGCAAAAAATAAAACGGAATGAGGTGATCATATAACGCCAAAAGACAGCTCTATTTGTGGGGAAAAAAAGAGACACACATTTTATTTGGGTACAACGTCGCACGACCAAGCAATTGTCAGTTAAAGCAATGCAGTACTTTATCGCAAAAAATGGCATGGTCAGGGGGGGGGGGAGTGGTTAAATATATATTTATACACACATAAAAATTGTTTTAAATTCTTTAAATGTAATGTAAAACATGAATTTATTTATATTTTTTTTAAACTGATCTTGGATGGAATTTTGGATCTGTATATAAATTTCTGTGTTTTTTTTTTCTTTCTTTCCAGGAGCAACAGTTATTTAATGCTGCGTACAACATGTGCCTTACAGGAAACGGGTTGAACCCAAGCCTTGCACCCTGTAACCCTGAAGATTCTTTCCAAAAATGGGTGTTCCGTCAAAGCACACAATGAGATGAAGGAAGGCTGTTTTTACTTAACACTGTGATGAGAGTACACTGTAACATTTTATGCAAATGCAGCTGACTTTGATTATGGTGTAGACTGAAAAAAAAAAAAAAAAACTGAACACTTTGCTATGAGGAAAGAACACTCTGGACCTTGTGTCAGCTACATATGCCAAAGAATGTTTTAATCTGTTTATTTTCCTGTGTGTTTTACATGTTAATTATTAGGTCAGGGATTGCCGGGGGGTGTTTTGATGGTTTACAATGAGTACCGATTTTTCGATGATGTACTCCGAGGGCTAAGCACAATTACGTGTTTTGTTTTCAGCACTTGTGTTCCGAAAAAGTACTTGTCTTTACTACAGAGGGACTATAAGTAAATGTCTCCTTGGAGAAACATTAAAGTGGTAGTAAACTCCAAATTTGGATAATCTGTGGACAGGCAGGGTATTTCTAAAAAGAAGTGGCCCTAGAGGTCTCTTCTGTCATAAACATTCCTCCTGCCTGTCAGCGGGTAATTTCATCTGAGCCGTACATGCGCAGCTCCGATCGCATTTACAGCCTGCTCCGTACACGGAAGGAAGACCAGGAGAGTGTGGAACCCGCCAGGGACTAGGTAGGGCCCTGACTTGGACTGGCATGGACTTCAATGACAAAGTTCACACCAGTGCAGTGCGTTCAAGTACTGTCCAATACAATACCAAAAGTATTGCCTCTTTCTGCAAGAAACTGCACTGGGATGTGACCAAACGCATCAAAAAAGCACCGGCCTGCATTACAGCAAAAAAAAAAAAAAAAAAAAACCTTAAAAAAGAGGGGAAAATGCTTGTTTCTTTGGTGTGAACCAGCCCATGGGTTTCTGTTGACCTTTTTGAAAATGCTAGTTCCTTGCCTGAATGTTGAATTTCTGTGACCCATACTGGCCTGGAACTTAGAGTATGCAGATCAGGACCACTGCCAGGACAGGGTCATGTAGAGCCCAGGGGCGAACATGCCAAACTACACCCCTCCCCCATATTATGTCTGCAAACCCCCCACTAATCTGCATTCCTACCCCCCCCAGCATAAATTCCCTCTTCTCCCAGTACAAATCCGCTCCCCTGATGAAATCCCCTCTCCTAGCTCAAATATCCCCCCCCCCCCCCAAAAAACCAACAAACATCCCTCCTAGCATAAATCCTCTGCCCCTCAAATGTTCTCCCTGAGTACACATCCTCTCCCCCACACTTCAAATTGCCCCTCCCAGCACAATCCCCCCCCCCCCCCCCGCCCAAATCCTTTTTGCTAGCAAAATTCCCCCCCTCTACCATATCACCTATCTAGCACAAACCCCTCAAATTCCCTCTCCAAACACAGATCCTCTTATCCCATCTCCTCCAAAACACAAATCCTCCTAAATCACCACCTTGGCACACCCATTCACTAAAATTCCCTTACCCCCCCCCCCCCCGCCGCCCCCACCAAATACCCCCTCCCAACCACAGTGCCCAGGGCAGCTGGCCCTCCTGCCCACCCTTTCTCCCAGCCCTGATCAGGACACCCACATGATATTCACTCTACCAGTGTTCTTTTACCGCTTCTTCCACCAATGCAGTTGGGACCAAAACCCCCAGCGTCTGCAGGTGTGGGGGGATGATTTAAAGTGGAACTAAGGGTAGAATAAAATATTACATATATGATGAAGTCTATCAATCGAAATAACACAGCCATTGTTTGCATTTCCTTTACCTAAGCTTAAATAGAAAGAAAATCTGTGCTCAATGTCTAGTTATCAGTTGGCAGAATACCCCGATAACTGTTATTTAAAGAATTCAGGGTAATGCCTGAATTTGCATATTAGATGGCAATTTTAATTGATTCTTTTGGGTTTAAAATTTCTGTATGCATTTTACTTTTTATGACAATTTCCATTACATAGTTTGCCTATTGATCCTGCTGGTAGAGCTGTTATTTTTTTTTTTCCCTGAAACGGACCAGGTCACCCAGGAGAGGAGGCAGTTACAGGGTTTGGAATAAACGATATATAGATGTATATATAGATATTTAGTAGTGCTTACAACAGTCAAATGTTATTCCTTCCAGGTTTGCGCTCTTGGCCGTTTGGCCGGGCTGCCATGATGTCACTTCCGCACATGCGCCACAATTGGGCCACTCAATCGTGCCATCCATTAACAGTGTGGTGCGCATGCGGTGTACATTAGAAGATATTCAGTGTACATACAGGTAAGTCGTATTATAGGCTTACCTGTAGGTACAAATGGAAAGGTGGAATTTACTACCCCTTTAATGGATGAACTGCTTATTCAATAAAGCAGAGAAAACAGTGGAACACATCGGATCTACATTTGCAAAAAAATATATAAAATCAATCGATGACCCAGATTTGAGTTAAATAATGTGGCTCAATAAAGAAACATGCTACTGCATACTACTTACTCTACACCACTTTTTGATTTAATAAGTCGTTGTATTCGGTTATTAAAATGGCTCATTTCCTTTTTGTGTATTTATAACAGACTATATTTTGATAGTTAATGTACATTTTAATTCTTAAATTATAAATGAGTGCAGGACTTAAGAGATTGTGGGTCCAATGATTGAATATTGTAAATAAGCTACCGCCCACTTAAAAGGCAACTGTATCCGCTTGGTGCCTCCAGCACTTTTGCTATAATGTAGAAGTATGCAGGGTATACTTGTATTTTATGGCAGTGTGTCCTCCTACTTCACCCCCATGTATGCAGACGGGTATCCCTCCCAGGCTCTTATTTTCCGTATTTGTAAGATATACTTGGCAGTCCATGTACAGATAAATTGTAAGTGGAGATGGAAAAAGGTCTAATGGCAGAAGAGACAAGCAAAGTCAGTCTATTTGCGAACAATTTTAATTCTATTTTAACCACTCCAGCCCTGGAAAGATTTACCCCCTTAATAACCAGGCCATTTTCTGTGATATGGCACTGCTTTACTTTAACTGACAATTGCGCATGTGACGCATCCAAACAAAATTGACGTCCATTTTTTCCCACAAATGATGCTTTCTTTTGGTGGTATTTGATCACCTCTGCGTTTTTTAATTTTTTGCGCTATAAACAGAAAGACCCGCAATTGAAACGTTTTTTTTTACTTTCTGCTATAAAACATATCCAATAAAAATGTGTAAAAATTCTAATTTCTTCATCAATTAAGGCCCATTTGTATTCTGCTACGTATTTTTAGTAAAAAAAAATCCCAGTTCGCGTATATTGATTAGTAGGAATCGCACAGATTTGTCGTTCCCTGTCTGACAGAATGACTGTCTGCCTTGTTTACATGCCTGTCATTCCCAAGAAGGATCGTGGGCTCCACTGATTGGCTCCTGCTGTGTCCAATTGGAGCAGGTTGCCGGTGGTGCACGAGCATCCCAGACCAGGGAGCGTGAACAACATACGGGCACGTTGTTTTATGCAGCAGGGTTGCCCTGCTGCAGTATATGTGTGGCGGGCGGTCCAGAAGTAGTTAATAAGACAAACGTAAACATGCAAAAAATACTGCATTGCAGCCAAATAGCGGTCATCTTCATTACAGTTCTGACTGCCTGGAAGTCAGAACTGTAATCTGATTGGCTCCCATGACTTATTTCCAATTTTTCATTTATTTTGCACATCTTTTTTTCAAAGAGAAATTCCAGTTTTGTTATTTAGAGAACAATTCCCAACTAGTCAGTACCGTGCACTGGTCACATTTTACATTTACTGCAGATCCTTAGCTGGTTTTGTTTTGAATATATAGAGAAAGGCCAAGGCAGAGCGTTTACTGAAAGTGTTAAATGCTCGCTTTCTGCAAGGTCGGGCTAGGGTAATTTCAGAGTCCATTCCAAGTTTGTGGTGGGACTCATGACATTCCTTCATCTTTGTCTCACTAATAATGAAATTCTTAGGGCTGCTTCAGATGGGCAGCTGGGGGGTGGTAAAAAAAAACAGGCTGCTCCTCCCCAGCTGCCCACCTGAATTCTAACAATGCACATGCCACAACCTCAGTACTTTGCATTTTTAATTTTGGGTACAGAGTTTGATGGGCGGCACTGCTATCAAACTTGCCCATTGATTTCAATGGTGGCCGCACCTTTATCTTGAGCCAAATGCTCAGGTTGCAGTTGCAGCGTAGCCATGCAATGTGCACTCGTCATTTGGCAATTTAAAAGTTATAAACAGGAATTCAGGAGGTGGACGAAAAAGACATAATTTAGGTTCCAGAGGTAGAGAGGTAAAGTCCAACTAGACCACTGTGAGTGCAGGCAGGGACAGAGCTCATCCTAGCCCCAGGCTGCAGCAATGTCAAAGGAAAAGGTCCATAAGCAACACATCATGAAGCTGACCCGTGTGCATGAAGTGAGATGACTAGCAGTCTCAGCCTGGACTCCAGCCAGGCCACGCCCCCAATGTATTTCGCTCCGCCCCTTGGGTGATTAAGCTCCAATGGGCAAGGGCTGGCTGGAGTGTGGGCTGAGGCTGCCATTCATCTCATTTCATGCACATGGGTCTGCTTCATGATGTGCGACTTATGGACCTTCTCCTTCGACATTCAAGACGTTGCAATCTCCCTCCTGAGCGCCTGCCAGCCATTGCTATAATGCCCTCTGAAAAATGATCCACCACGGAACGCTTTTTAGGGGGAGTAAACAGTACTGCTTATATGAATACATAAAAGAAGCCTTTACGTGAATGCAGTGCTGGGGTGCCTGTGTTTTGGCCTCAAGTTTTCAAAAAGCAGATTACGAGGGCAGGAGAATCCCACCTACAAACTGATTGTTCCCATGGTTACAGGGAACCATTTTTCCTCCCAGTGTGAGATATAAATGTTTTTTTACTGCAACAATTTTAAAAGGTGATTGCTGGTTTTGTATAAATTTTAATAGAAATGTATATTTTTACATTTTGAAGGATCTCTTTCAATGGTCATATTGGCCAAAATGGTGTCTTATGTTCTCCCTTATATATAGACTATTAAGCTTTTTTTTTTTTTTTCTTTTTTGTTGTTGTGAAGGGTACATTTTAGTGTGGACTAAAGCTCAAACACATGTCAAAAAAAAAAAAAAATATATATATATATATATATATATATATATATATATATATATATATAACTATATAACCTGTGAGTTTTTTTTTTTTTTTTTGGTTTGTTCAAGGTTTATATGTCTTATGTATGTTTTCATTATTAACAAGAGTCCAGTATTGTAAAAAAAAAAAAAAAATAGAGATGTGCAGGGGAGGGGAAAAGGAGGTGTTGTTTTTGCTATCCAATCAGTTTCTTACTTTTATTTGGTAGTTTACACTCTCAAAAAATAAATGTTTGAAACTGATTGGCTGGTTGTAGCAGCATGTCATCTTCCCCTTTCTCCTCTTAGGATGATGTATTTACTGCAATGTGTATAGCACTGATGTGTATACTACAGTGTTTATTGAAATATTCTTAATAACATTCCAGCAGTGATGATGCAATAAGACTAGTGGGTCCATTTTTTTTTTTCCATTTACTTGTTTTTTTTTCCCTTTGTTAATTCATTACTATAATGTAAAAACAAATGAAAATCAAATCCAATTTAATCTGCCGCCTATGTGTTTTTTTTTTTTTTTTGTGTATTTTTAAAGAATATATTACTTACTTTCATATTCCTGTTATGTGTATTCTGTACCATCTACTTGTGTTAAAAAAGTATCCTGTTTCCTTGTTATTGTTTGCTTTGTATGAAATACCTGGCGTTCCCTGCTCTTCTGTTTCAAACTGACAACACTAGGAATGAGAGCACATCCATACTAGTGTGGTCAGTCTTGTCTTGTTGCTAAGCTTACTTGCCTGTCCTCCAGTGGTCAGACTTGTGCGGACCCCCCTCCGCAACTTCCATTCACCAGGACGATTAGTACCCTGCTATTTCTCTACCCCTAGTTCTCCAAGCTGAAAACAGAGATTATGTGATCACGTAAAAAAATTTAATAAATAAAGTTTAAATAATAAATATCACATGGAGCTTCCTGATGAGGACTCGTTGATTTGGTCAAAACGCATGGAGGCTTGATAGCATCAGCGAGACCCATTTCCGCCTACGTTATTACAAGTACTGAATGCCTGGCCAGGAACCCGCATTTGATTGAGCTGTACACAGCGGGTGCCAGGTTAACGGGCATCTGAAAATTTGAGTGTAAATCTTTTTGGAACATACATTTTATAGTGATGGTTTTATCCTACGAGTCCTTCCTCTGTGTCATCCCCCATATACCACCTTCTGAGGAATTTAATATTGCAAGGTTCCATATGCATTGACATCATCAAGAGGAATATCCCCTCTAAAAGACCACACTAGAGATAGGTGACCACACAGTGTACGTCTATGTGGGACGCCTTGAGCACGGTTGGAGTCAAGCTGTGGAAAATTGTTCTTAGAGCATGAGCACTTTATTACAGGATTGAACAATTGAATTCAGCTGATTATAAATGGAATATGATGCAGAAAAGGACACGGAGCACAGTGTCCTTTTCTGTATTCACTGACCACATGAAAACTCATTTATTCAGGGAAGCCTATCCCACACCCACCTAACTGTCCCCGAGCCACCTCCATCAAATCATTCGCTGCAGCTATTACCTTTTGTACCACCACCCCCTCCCTTTAGAATGTAAGCTCTACGAGCAGGGCCCTCCTGTACCTTTTGTATTGTACTGTAATTGTGTTGTCCCCCCTATACATTGTAAAGCGATGCGTAAACTGTTGGGGCCATATAAATCGATAAGAATAATATGTCGTATTCCTATACTATGTCCCTTGTGTAACCCACCCTCATATTAACTCTCCCTGTAACCATAAGCCTAACACTACCTGTAATCCAACTGTTAGACTAACCCTTCCCACAAATCTAATCCCAAGACAGGCATTGGTCCTCCCTGTAATTGAACCTTTACCACTAACTTGTAACCCATCCCTCACACTAACCCTTTCTGTAACCTTCAACCTCTGTGAAATCTAACCCTTCCACTAAATATTCCTTTTGCCCTAGGTATAGATCGCCAGCACACCACAGATCTTTGAGGTATTGTCCAAGTTATTCAGATGATATTGCACTGGTAAAGTGCAATGTTTTGGGGCCACGCCGGACCCCTTTGTCAGGGATGTCTTCACATGCCCAATAAAAGGATCTTGCTAGGCCCTGAAACACACACCTCACCAATGGGATGTATTCATCTAAAAGCAGGGGTCTTTAAATTTTCGAAACAAAGGGCCAGTTTACTGTCCTTTTTAAAACTTTAGGGGGGCTGGACTGTGGCCAGCAGTAGAAGAAAATGTCCTGGCATCAGTAGGAATAAGCAATGCCCCCTCATTGGTATCAGTGGGAAGAATAGTGTCTCTTTATTGGTATCAATAGGAGGAACTGTGCCACAGCATTGGTGTCAGTGGGAATAAACAATGCCCCCTTATTGGTATAAGTGTAAGGAATAGTGTCCCGTTACTGGTATCAATGGGAGGAACAGTCCTGCATCATTAATGTCAGTGGAAGGAATAGTGCGCCACTATTGCTGACAGTGGGGGAGGGGGTTAATGTCCCCAAGGGCTGGATAAAAGCAAGCAAAGGGCCACTGTTTGGAGACCACTGATTGAAATACTGCCTGAACATTTTTTTTTTTTTTTTGAAGATACAAGGTTTTCTGTCTATTTATACTCTGGTTTAAGATGTCACCAGTTTCAAGCTTGTGGCTGCCACAGTGCCCACTTCCCTTTGTCCATTTCCAGGAATATATGCAAAGGAAATATTATAAATGGTCTTTTATTTGCCCTAACTTCAAACTAGGCACTGGCCCTTTCTGTATCCCTCACCCCAAGCTGTACATCAACCCTCTCTCTAACCCATGGGTCTCAAACTGGTGGCCCTCCAGCTGTTGCAAAACTACAAGTCCCATGAGGCATTGCAAGGCTGACAGTTACAAGCATGACTTCCAAAGGCAGAGGCATGATGGGACTTGTAGTTTTGCAGCAGCTGGAGGGCTGCCTGTTTGAGACCCCTGCTCTAACCCTAACCCAAAGTTTGACTCCAATAAACTCCTATTTCAGGGAATGCCTAAAATTATGTGTAGCACCCTCTACCAGAAGGTAGGTGCTAGTAAGGATTGTTTTACTAGGTTTGTTCAGCACAGGCAAACTTATGCAGGCCTATGCTGCAAGTTAGGCCTGTCTGTTTTGATCTTGCGGCTGGGAGTGGTTAGAGTAGCAGTGGGTGTGATCACCTGTGCTGCTGTCTGAGGCGTCTCCCCTGCTTCCAGGGAGAATGTTCTGGAAGTGGAGGCTGGGCCTAAAGCTGGAGTGACAGGCAGCACATGTGAGAGCCCTGACCAACCCCTAACTCGCATTGGCAGGGGGCAGCCCTCCTATATATGCTGAGGTCACGCGCTGCTGGGGGCGAGTAGTCAACTGGGTGACATGAGGAACGGAGTGGTAGACACCAGCAGGAGCACACCTCCCTCTGAGGGAGTAGTAGTGATCGCAGGAGGAGGCCCAGGGAGAACTGTGAGGGGACATTGCCTCTACACAGTCATTGGCAACATCTCTGTCACCACACGGTCAGTGGCAGGGAACTCTTGGAGCAGAGGGGCAGGAGACGCTGTCACAATGCATGGTCCAGACAAGTTCCTCATCAAGGACTCAGGGCTGGAAGGCTGGTAAGTGTTACCACAGTGGATAGCTAGAGGTGCCAGGGATTCTGTAAGGGAACTCTGCTTCTAAACAATCACTAGCAGAGTCTTTATCATGCACACAGTGGATGGTGAAGAGTCCTGGATCAGAGAAGAGACTGTGTGGATGATGTGTGTCAAATCAGTGTGGCTGGCTGGCACATGGTTTGCAAGTTGGACTGGCTGGGAGCAGTAGTCCATTTCCTAGAAAATAGACTTTAACCTACTGGGCCTCCAGGGAGAGGTTCTGCAGGACTCAGGCCTAGTAGCAGCGAGTCTCCAGAGCCAGTAGAGGGGCTTATACAGAGCGAGTTCTTCATACCCATTAGAAGATGTGCTATATGTCTCAAATGTAAATTACCAGTTGTGGAAGAGGAAGCAACATTGGGAAGGAGCTGAAGAGATCCAAGACCATTTCTTTTAAGTGATGTTTCTGTCCCTCACACGGTGATGGATGGAAAACTCTTATGCCCCGTACACAAGATTGCAAATTCCGCCAGCAAAAGTCGGATGTGAGCTTTTAGACGGAAATTCCAACCGTGTGTATACTCCATTGGACTTTTACTGGCGGAATTTCCACCTGCAAAAGATTGAGAGCAGGTCCATTTTTCCGACGGAAAAAGTTCCGATTGGAAATTCTGATAGTCTGTTGCAATTCTGACACGCAAAATTCCTACGCATGCTCGGAAACAATTTAACGCATGCTTGGAAGCATTGAACTTCATTATTCTCAGCTCATCCTAGTGTTGTATGTCACCGCGTTCTTGACAGTCGAAAGTTCAGAGAACTTTTGTGTGACCGTGTGTATGCAAACCAAGCTTGAGCAGAACCAGCCAAGATTTTTCAGACATAAATTCCTCTTGTATGTACGGGGCATTAGGAACAGTAGTCTGAATGGAGATGCAGAGAGAGTAACAGTCTGCAGGAGAAGATTTCTACCTAGTCAAGCATGCACATTCAATCTTTAGGCTCTAACCAGGGGCGGACTGACCATTTGGCCACTCGGGCACTGCCCGAGGGCCCCATGCCACTAGAGGGCCCCATCAGGGTTGCCAGCCTCAGTAAAACCAGGGACAGTATGTAAAAATTCGTTTTTTTTTTATTTTTTTTTTACATCTGTCTCTGAAATGTCCCTTACCGACATCCTTTTGGTCTAAAAATCCAGAGATTATAGCTGCCCCACCTCTCCAGTACCTTCTCAGCCAATAGAAACATGTCTGTGTATACTGTGTGGCCCCATAATCTCTGATTGCTTGGGGGCCCCATAATCTCCTATTGCCCGGGGGCCCAATGAGTTGTCAGTCCGTCCCTGGCTCTAACTATGATGAAAGTATACTGAAATCTAAATATGATGGCAATGATTAATTCTATGAGCATCACATATCCATATCCAAGTTGTACCCCCCAATAAAACAACAAAAACAAAGCTCGCAAAAGACTGTTCATTGTCTCTGGAAAGGATGCATGAAGTCTGGCAGTGGTGTGATTTGGCAGATTGTTTGTCAGTAGTGCTAACACCATGGCTACATGTATTTGTATCCAAGTGAAGACCTCTAAAATAAAACTAGTGAGCCAGTCATATAAGCAAGAACTTTGTTTTCTGAGGTTCCAGCATAACATCTCCCTACCATATAGCAAGGAAACAACATTTTTATCTTTTTACTGTTTTACAAATTTTGAGAAGCTGCTGGCTTGTACAATGACTATAAGGCTGCTTTCACACTGGGGCGGGAGCGGCGTCGGCGGTAAAGTGCCGCTATTTTTAGCGGCGCTTTACCGTCGTTTTAGCGGCGGTCTGCGGGCGCTAGCAGGGTGGTTTTAACCCCCGCTAGCGGCCGAAAAAGGGTTAAACCTGCCCGCGGTATTGCCGCGCTGTCCCATTGATTTCAATGGGTAGGAGCGGTTTAGGACCGGTGAATACATCGCTCCTTCACCGCTCCAAAGATGCGGCTAGCAGGACTTTTTTCACCGTCCTGCCAGCGCATCGCTCCAGTGTGAAAGCCCTCCGGCTTTCACACTGGAGTGAAAGGGGCCGGTTTTTTTCAGGCGCTATTTTTAGCGCTGTAACGCCTGAATACCGCCCCAGTGTGAAAGCAGCCTAACTGGTATATTGGGATAAGTTGACCTTTGGGAACATGTTACATGCTCCCTCAGATTTTAGGGTGGAACATTTTCCCGCTGCTGCAGCCTCTCCCTGACCCGCCACCTCTCGTTTTAGCAAGCCGGGGGATCTTCTCCCCGAACTCGGTCACAATTTTAAAAAAATTAATAAAAAATGCGGCCAAGCGATGTTCCGCCCACCCATTCGCATCATATATTCACAGAGTTCTGTGAATGGGAGAACTACAATTACTGACACCCTTTGCAGCTGTCAGCTTGTAGCTCTCAATGAATGATCAGGGCGCTGTTGAACACTCTAACTACACTAGGTAGTTTATTGTTCCTTCCTGTCATTGTGTAACTGCCGTATCTCCGTACAAGGTATGAGCAGACAGCTTACACTGACCTGTGATCTGATCTCACGTGCAATGCTTTGCAGGCTCCTTATATTAAAAAATAAATAAATAAAAGAAGATAATAATGCATTTTTTTTTTTACCTACAAAAAGATGTGCATTTATTATGGGTTTTTTTTGTTTTGTTTTTTTAACAAAAGGGGAATTTCTCCTATTTCCTACTAAGTTTTAAGCAAAATAAATAAATAAAATTAATAGTAAATGATTTGATAATGTGTTCTACAAATGTAAAATGTGAGTTTTAATAACTGTGTGCTACCTTGATTTGTCTAATCCATGTTGTTTCCTGACTTCAGATTGCTATGTGTGGGAACACACTACTTGGAATATTTTAATCTTCAGACAGAATGTAAAAACAAAAAAAAAAAACCCCCATCCAGTGGTTAATGATAATTCTCTTCCATCCGGTGTTGTCTGAAGTCTTTTCTCATCAGTTTGGCAGCTGTCTTGTGGCTTTCACCCACGTTTGTAGCTGGCCACTTCCTTCACCTCCAAGGCTGGAGCCTACTGCTGCCTAATGTCATAATGGTTAAATAAAACAGGCTGAATAGAGCGAGAGGCTTAAATTAGATGCTGGAGATATTTAAATGTTGTTTTTTTTTTGGATCCCTGACCACAAAAGTTGGTGGAAATTTTCCGTGTGTATTGCCTCACCATTTAAAAGGATAAAAAAAAAAAAAAGTAAGTAGAAGCCCGGTGCTTCTCTCATGGGAGTACATCTTTTAGGAGGATGAGGGAAAGAAGTAGGGCGTGGAACTAGATGACTCAGCATGCCTAAGAGAGGCCAGCAGGGTATATTGATACCGCAGTTCAGACACGTTGCCTAAAGCAGAACTAAACCCTCAAATTAAGGCCCTTCGCACACGTGAGTCATGATTTACTGATCTTTACTTGGGAGCTTGTGACGTCCGGGTGCAAGGGGCCAAAAACTGTATGTAAACACCTGAGTAAAGATGTATAAGCGTATAGACGAGTAAAAATCTTTTTCATTGCTGTTATTATAATAGTCTAATTTTTTTCTTATGACACCTGTGTGCCCAAGGCACACGTCAGTGATTTGCACTCAACTAAAAAATTTTTTTTTTTTGCTTTACTGCTCTGTACTCCATGCTGTATTAGCGCACTTTCACACGGAGGCGCGTTGGCGGTAATGCGCTGCTAGTTTTGGCGGCTCTTTACCGTCGTTTTAGAGTCGCTTTTCAGCGGATAGCTTTTCCTCGCTAGTGGCCGAATAAAGGGTTAAAATTGCCCGCAAAGCACCGCTGCGCTTTGCAGGCACTTCGGCGGCGCTGCCCATTAATTTCAATGTGCAGGGGCAATTTAGGAGCACTGTATACACACCTCCTAAAGCGCCTCAAAGATGCGGCTTGCAGGACTTTAAAGCGGAGGTCCACCCTAAAGTGGACCTTCCGCTCATTGGAATCCTCCCCCCCCTCCGGCGTCACAATTGGCACCTTTCAGGGGGGAGGGGGGTGCAGGTACCTGTACAGTACAGGTATCTGCACCCACTTCCGGCGTAGATTCTGCAGAAGGTACGCCCCTTTCCACAGAATCTACACCCCTTTCCGAAAGTCGCCTGCTGGGAAACACACGGATCCCAGAGACAGCGGGGACCATCCTTATTGCGCAGCGTGACTCGCAGTAGGGAAACGGGAAATGAAGCCGAAAGGCTCCACTTCCTGATTCCCATGCCCAAGATGGCGGCGGCAGCACCCGAGAGATCGGCTTCGGGTGCCGACATCGCAGGCGTGCTGGGCGGGTAATTGTCACTATTTTAAAAGTCAGCAGCTGCAGTATTTGTAGCTGCTGGCCTTTAAAAAAAAAAAAACGCCGGAACTCCCTGCGGACTCCCGCTTTAACATCCCGCAAGCGCACTGCTCCAGTGTGAAAGCCTGAGGGCTTTCACATTGGAGTGGCAGGAGAGGCGATTTACAGGCGCTATTTTTAGCGTTCTAGTGCCTGTAAAACGCCTCAGTGTGAAAATAGCCTTACTGATCTTTAAGCAGCTGTGTGCAATGTCCCATAGACAACAATTCATCTCATTTCAAATGCATAAAAAAATTCAGCATTTTTTCTACTCCCATGTTAATCATTATTTTCCAAAACAGTTACACTGAGGGCTGGTTCACACCACAAAAAAAAAAATAAAATAAAATAAAAAAACAATCCAGATCCATTTCTGCATACGTATTTTTAACATGTTTTTGGTGCGTTCCAGTGCATTTTTCATGCATTCCTGGATGCTTGCCAGATGCTTTCTTTTCTTTTGTTTTTTTTCACTGGACTGGGGTCCAGTGTGTTTTTGATGCATTCCAGTTCATTCCTGTGTGTTTGATGTATTTTGCCACGTTCCAGTGTAGGAAAAATGCAGCGTGTTCTATTTTTTTTTTTTCTGGAAGTGCAACTGACGGCACTGATGTGAACTATGCCATTGGAAACCATATAACCTACTTCCCATGCATTTTTAAATGCAGAAATAATAATAAAAAAAAAAAAAACAACGTCTTATGAACTGGCCCTCAAGGCATGTTGTGAATAATAATGTTCACATTTGTTTCTGCTCTTGGTGAAACTGTCAAGCCAGCAAATGGTTGGTGTCATAACTGATCACATGTGCAGAATCGTGGTAACTTCAGATCAAAGAGAGACCAAGATTGGCGGCTTTTTTGCCTGTAAAAGATTGGAGGTTTAATTTTGCTTTAGGGCCAGTTCACACCACATGCAGTCCAGTGCATTATTTTTTCTGCATCAAACAAGGCAAGACGATTATTTGTTTCCAATGGCATAGTTCACACTGGTGCGGTCAGTTCCAGGGCATTCCAGTTCCAGGAAAAAAATAGAACATTCTGCATTTTTACTGCACTGGAATGCAGTAAACCACATAAAAAAAAAAGCACCACCCCCAGTACAGTGGAAAAAAAAAAAAAGGCCAAGAAAAACAAACAATCAATCAATCAAAAATTTGCATGCAGAAACACATCTGGATAGATCTGCATTGCATTTTTGTGTGTGAAGTGGACTTAAACCCTGTAGGAATGTTGGGGGTTAGGCTAATAAGATACAATGCCATAATGTGACATCACAGATTTTTTTTTTTTATTATTTTGTTAAAGTTGAGGAATGTTGGGAACAGGGGCTTTAAGTTAATAGATATCATAACATGGCTGGGAAACTTATGCAAGAAAAAGTTTTTTTTTTTTTTTTTTTTACAGAATACACATCAAAACATTTACTTTTAATTGGACACTAGAGGGAGCTGGTTTTAAACACTTTTAAAGGTTGAGCTTATAGATCTGTTGGCTCGGTTACGCCATTGGTGTGTTTTAAAAGAAAATAAAGAATGAAGCAGGCAATGTTAGTGCAGCTCTTAGAATTAACAAAAAAAAAGCAAACAATGCACTACTTTATAACAGATTGCAGCACACATTTGCATTCTACAAGCGTTTATGTTCTGTGTGATATGAACAAGACCTGAATATGGATTTTGTTAACTGATAAAATAAATAATTTTGAAAATATTTCAAAATGATCAGCCTTGATAACTAACACCGATCGTTACAATACCGAATGCTACTGAGATGCAGATGTGGATCTGAAAGGAGCAATTATTGGCAAATACAGTGCTTTGCAAAAGTATTCACCGCCTTGGCATTTTTCGTGCTTTGTTGCCTCACAACCTGGATTTTACATGGATTGTTTGAGGATTTGCATCATTTAATTTACAGAACATGCCCATAACTTTGAAGATGTTTTTTCTTTCTTATTGTGAAGCAAACAACAAATAGGACAAAATAACAGAAAAAGTAAATGTGCATAACTATTCACCCCCCTAAAGTCAATACTTTGTAGAGCCACCTTTTGCGGCTATCACAGCTCCAAGTCGCTTTGGATGAGTCTCAAAGAGCTTGCCACATCTTACCATTGGGGCTTTTGTCCATTTCTCCTTGCAAAACTGCTCCAGCTCCTTCAAGTTGGATGGTTTGCGCTTGTGAAAAGCAATCTTTAAGTCTGACCACATATTTTCTATGGGATTAAGGTCTGGGCTTTGACTAGGCCATTCCAACACATTTACACGTTTACCATTAAACCACTCAAGTGTTGCTTTAGCAGTGTGTTTGGGGTCATTGTCCTGCTGGAAGGTGAACCTCCGTCCTAGCCTCAAATCACACACAGAGTGGTACAGGATTTGCTCAAGAATATCCCTGTATTTAGCGCCATCCATCTTTCCCGCAACACTGACCAGTTTCCCAGTCCTGACTGCTGAAAAACATCCCCACAGCAAATGCTGCCACCACCATGTTTCACTGTGGGGAGGGTGTTCTTTGGGTGATGTGATGTGTTGGGTTTGCGCCAGACATAGCGTTTTCTTTGATGGCCAAAAAGATCAATTTTAGTCTCATCAGACCAGAGCACCTTCCTCCATACATTTTGGGAGTCTCCCATATGCCTTTTTTGCAAACTCAAAACGTGCCATTTGTTTTTTTGCTGAAAGTAATGGCTTTCTTCTGGCCACTCTGCCATAAAGCCCAACTCTATGGAGCGTACGGTTTATTGTCGTCCTATGTACAGATACTCCAGTCTCTGCTGTGGAACTCTGCATCTCCTCCAGGGTTACCTTAGATCTCTGTGCTGCCTCTCTGATTAATGCCCTCCTTGCCCGGTCTGTGAGTTTTGGTGTGCGGGCGTCTCTTGGCAGGTTTGCTGTTGTTCCTTGTTCTTTCCATTTGGTTATGATAGATTTGATGGTGCTCCTAGGGATCATCAAAGATTTGGATAATTTTTTATAACCTGACTTATACTTCTCAACAACATTGTCCCTTACTTTTTTGGAGAGTTCCTTGGTCTTCGTGGCAGTGTTTGGTTAGTGGTGCCTCTTGCTTAGGTGTTGCAGCCTCTGGGGCCTTTCAAAGAGGTGTGTATATGTAATGACAGATCATGTGGCACTTGATGTCCACCTGTGTGTCTATTACACCAATTATGTGACTTCTGAAGGTAAGTGGTTGCACCACAGCTTTTTTTTTTTTTTTTTTTTTAACAAAGGGGGTGAATACATACACACATGCCAATTATCAGTTTTTTATTTCTGAAAAATAGTTTTATGTATATATTTTTCTAATTTTACTTGACCAACTTAGACTAGTGTTCTGATCCATCACATGTAATTCAGATTAAAAAAAAAACATTGAACTAAAGGCTGTAATGTAACAAAAAAAAAAAGTAATAAGCCAAGAGGGGTGGATATTTTTGCAGGGCACTGTAGATCTTGATTGGTACCCTGGGCTGGTAAGTTTCCCATAATTCCCTGTTACTGTGAACACCTTTCTAGATAACCATGCAATGGGGATATCTAAGGAATCATCACAGCTACATTCTTTCCCTTAATGCCCTAGGGTTCTTTCGGACAGGCGGTAATGCTTACTGATCTCGGAAAAGTGATCTGCAGTGGATTGCTTTTCAGAGGGTGATATAGTAGCAGCTGTCAGGTATTCTGGAGGCGCTACTGCCACCTCCTGATGCCTATTTTTTTTTTTCTGTCTCTTGGCTCATGGTTGCGGTGTGGCCCCATTGATTAGAAAGGGTGAGCTTGACGCTGTAGCATATGTACAGTCTTGCCAGGTTGGAATATTCAAATTTCTGTGGATGGCTGAGGAAAGGAGGAATGGGGTAAAAACAAGGCTCAACTGCCTGTTTTAAACCAAAGCCCAAAAAAATCATTTCTCTCAATTGTTTTCACTTTCCATGAATGAAAAACAAAAATCGGCTTTCATTTGCAACATTAGTATTTTTTGTACAGAGACAGGAGTTTGTCACTGCCTCTCATTCCTTAATATCCCAAAAAAATAAAAAATTGACATTGTATAAAGAATTAAGAGCAGATGCAGTAATTTTTTTTATAACAGAAAGGCAATTCTACATTTTCAAACATATATATATATATATATATAACATATAATCCATATCATTATAAAGACAGCAAAATACTGAAACATTAAGATGTGTCCTATTGCATTAAAAATTCTAATACCCTTAGGGACTGCATCACAATGACCATTTACTTGTCCTTTGTTAAACACTCTTTGAAGTTAAGAGGCAGTATGAGGCAAAGTAAAAAAATGATTAAGTGCACACTAAAAATCAAATCACTGAAACCTCACATATCTGCATATTTCAAATTTACATTTCCCCAGTTGCTTAACCCCTCCAAAAAGTGTGGAAGAAGATTAAGGTATTTCAGAAAGAGCAGAACGGTCAATGGAATCATAGTACTGAAGGAAAAAGGGGAGAAATTCAGAATACAATTGCTCAGGGATCTCAACATATGGAAAGCTCACAATACATGCTACCATCTGACTGTACAATCCACTTTAGATCTATCAGAACTACAATATAAGGACCTATGTGAACTATCCAAACAATTTGTATCCAATCAAGCATGCCCTTGGACTGCATACTTTGGTAGAGTAATACTACCTAGGTATTGGTATCTAATAATTTCCTAGATGGTGGTAGATCCAACAGACATAATGCGTAATTGACCTTAAAATGGAACTCTACTCGCCTTCTCTCCAGCAATGCAACACCTGCAAACGTCCTTGACGGCACTGAAATCTTCTTTCAATCTTCTTCCGGGTTTGGGATTTCTCTCAACTTGATGCCAGGATGACATAACATTCAAAAAGCTGGCCACACATGCTAAAATTAAGAATGAGATCAAGATTCAATCTAAACACAAATTTGGACTTTTGTCTGAACGCCAGACTTAAAGTCCACTTGGTGGGAGATTAACATTGTATACAGTATGGAATTTTACCTGATATCATGACAATGGTTGCCAACAAAGTGGTAGCTACTGGTACCCACTCCATCCTTGGCAACCAGAATTGTCATCTGGCCTCATTCATTTTCTGACCAGGAATCCCCGGCCATGTAAAATAAAGGGCAAGAATAGCGAGACATCACGAACTATGGCGATATTTGCTCAAAGATGTCAGAGAGGCCCGTTTGTTTACTTTTAGTGGTGGAGACCCAGGACTTGTTAATTGGTGCAAGTCAGCAAGGGGATATGCATGTCCAGGATTATTTTCTTGCATGAGGCATCGTTAACTGTGACCAACATTAATCTGTATATGATCTGGAGGATATGACTGATAAAATAAATCCTTTATCTGACTTTTTTTTTTAAAAGACTTTATTTACTGTTTTTGTGTCAGTTTCCTTTTTGTGTGATTGAGTAGAAGTTCAATGAACTCCTTACTCATTTATAAAGGATTTTGAAGGTAACTTTAAGATTCTGACAAGCCCCCACCCACAGACCCACACAATCATAGGGCCAGGGTTGCAGGGAAGATGCCCTTGTTCTCACCAACAAAGTGCTTTGCCAGCGATATCCCCCTGGCAAGGTACCCATCCCATGCTGAGGGATTTCCTGGCTTGCTAGTCTACATATTTTGGAAGGTATTGAGGGGAAACCTCAAATTTTTTTGTATGTCAGGGGTCCCCCCAATAATATCTAGAAGAAGGTACTGGTGTAGATGAAGGGAATCTCTAGCTACTTTGTTGAAAAAGCAGGGCACTTTCATTTGCCAGCAATTTTTCCTTGTAAATGTCAGTTTTGCTGCAGGTGGTTATATACATCGTACAGATGTGCCACTTCACAGGCACTGTTGGGGAATCCCCAGGCATGTCATTTAAAGTAATTTTGCATTTTAATGTATCTTTTTAAGCATTATTAAAATTGCTGCTCTATATTCCATATGGAATTTTAAACGTCTTTGTTTGTTTGACCTAGAGGGCGTTGCAGGGCCCTATAAACCATGCCAAATTGTTTGACAATCCCTTACCTATTTTTTTTCTCACATTAAAGTTTTATCGAAATATGAAAACAGTACATAGAAAAGTTCCCTTACCTATTAGTCTAGATAAAAAAAACAAAAAAAACAAAGTCATGGCCATTTTCTAAAATTTTTCCCCTGTTGAATTCTGAGTTCGGAAAACCTGCTTTAAATTGAACCCAGGTATGTACGGCTCATCCCTCATTACCGTATCTACATGCACAACCTACATTTTCAATTACAATTTTAAATCTAGTAATAGGGATTGATAAAATTGAGCGTTTTCATTCCCTTGTAATTTTAATGTAGATTAGGAGATTTGGGCAAAATGCGTGTCTTTTGGTAAAGAGATTTTGGGCGATTTATAAGGGTAGGTTGGGCTTTAAATGGATCCTGACAGTTACAGGTGGTCAGTAAGGATAAGCCAAACACCTCCCAGGTCGGTTCCCACCAGAACTTGCGAACAGGCAAAAAATTTGGACGAACACCGTTAAAGTCTATGGGACACAATCATAAAAAAAATCAAAAGTGCTCATTTTAAAGGCTTATATGCAAGTTATTGCCATAAAAAGTGTTTGGGGACCCGTGTCCTGCGTCAGGGCACACATGCATGGTATCAATGCAAAAATAAAAAGTTTTAAAAACAGCAGTTTTTTCGGGAGCAGCGATTTTAATAGTGCTTAAAGTGAAAAAATAAAAATGAAATATTCCTTTAAATATAATGGCTGGGGGGTGTCTATAGTATGCCTGTAAAGTGGCACAGTTTTCCTGTGTTTAGAACAGTACCACAGCAAAATTAAATTTCTAAAGGAAAAAAAAAAGTCATTTTAAACTGATCGCGCCTATAATGAATTGACGGGTCTTCGCAAGATAGATAAAACTCATTGAAAAAAAAACGGCATGGGCCCCCCCCCCAGTCCATTACCAGGCCCTTTGGGTCTAGTATGAATATTAAGGGGAACCCCAAACCAAAAAATGAAAAAAAAAATTGTGTGGGGGTCCCAAAATCCATACCAGGCCCTTCAGTTCTGAGACCTGACAATTCATTGCAGCCGCGA
Organism: Lithobates pipiens; assembly: GCF_037356315.1. Taxonomy (NCBI): domain Eukaryota; kingdom Metazoa; phylum Chordata; class Amphibia; order Anura; family Ranidae; genus Lithobates; species Lithobates pipiens. The sequence goes on from NW_027507784.1 coordinate 47,067,399, forward strand.
TCACTTTTAAATGACTTTTTTTCCCTTTAGAAATGTCATTTTGGGCAGGTACCATTCTAAACACAGGAAAACTGGGGCATTTTACAGGCATACTATAGACACACCCCCCGCTACAATATTTAAAGGAATATTACATTTTTATTGTTTCACCTTAACCACATGCCGACCAGCCGCTGCAACATGGCTCGGCTGCGATATCAATGGTCCTAAAAACGTGTCAAAATTGTCCGATGTTTCCGCTATAATGTTACAATCATGATAAAAATCTCTGATTGTGGCCATTACTAGTAAAAAAAAAAAAAAATTATTATTAATAAAAACGCCATAAAACTATCCCCTATTTTGTAGAGGCTATAACTTTTGCACAAACCAATCAATATACGCTTATTGTGATTTTTTTTTACCAAAAATATGTAGAATACGTATCGGCCCAAACTCAGGAAAGAATTTTTTTTTTTATATATTTTTGGGGGATATTAATTATAGTAAAAGTAAAAAATTATGCGTTTTCTTCAAAATTGTTGCTATTTTTTTGTTTATAGCGCAAAAAATAAAATAAAAAAAACTGTAGAGATGATCAAATACCACCAAAAGAAAGCTCTATTTGTGGGGGGAAAAAAAAAGATGTTGATTGCCTTTCCAGACCAGCTCTGGAAAGGCATTCTTTAGATGGATGAAACTACAATCAATCTGTACCAGGATGACGGGAAGAAAAAAAAAAAGTGTGGAGAAGGCTTGGAACAGCTCATGATCAAAAGCACACAACATAATCTGTAAAACATGGTGGGGGCAGTGTGATGGCACTGGCATGCATGGCTTCCAGTGGCACTGGGTCATTGATTATTGATGAAGAGCAGAAGCAGCCTGATGAATTCTGCAGTGTTTAGAGATATGTTGTCAGCCCATATTCAGCCAAATGCAGCAAAGTTGATTGGACAGCCCTTCACAGTACAGGTGGACAATGATCCAAAACACTCTGCAAAAGCAACCCAGGAGCTTTTGAAGGAAAAGAAATGGAATATTGTGCAATGGCCAAGTGAATCACCTGATCTCAATCAACCCAATTGAGCATGCTTTTCACTTGAAGGCAAACCTAAAGGCAGAAAGACCCACAAAAAACAACTGAAGACAGCTGCAGTTAGAGCCTGGCAAAGCATCAGAAAGGAGGAAACCCAGTCTTTGGTAACGTTCATGGGTTCCAAACTTCAGACAGTCATTGCCAGTAAAGAATTATCAAAAATATTACAAATGAACATTTTATTTATGATTATATTCATTTGTCCAATTACATTTGAGCCCCTGAAAATGGGGGGGGGGGGGGGGGCTGTGTATAAATATTGTTGCAATTCATAAAATTTGTACTTGACATTTATGTTCAACCTCTTGAATTAAAGCTGAAAGTCTGTAATTCATTTGGATTGTTTGATTTTCATTTTATTCTTGTGACATACAGAGCCAAAATTCTGAAAATGGTGCATGTGCCCAAATATATATAGATCTAAATGTAGGTCCTCCTAAAGCATTGCTGTTTGTACACTATTCCTTACATTTACTATCAGGCAATATATAACTAGTTTAAAAGTGGCTACCTTTTCCTTTAAGAAAATCTCTCATGAGAACTAGCGGGGTGGCTGATGCTGATACTTAAAAAAAAAAAAAAAAAAAAAAAGGGTTAGGATCTAGGCCATTATTTTTGTGTTCTGGCTTCAACATTTTCTGAGTCACTGCCTCAGAATCTGTTAGGAGATCAGGGGTTGCGATTTCTTTGCATGTTGGTCTACATAAAAACTTTACAAAGTATTAAAGCAAAATACCTAGAATTTCTAGGTCTGTAAGCAGGTCCCATATGTCTGAACACTAAAGAAAGTTTTCTGGTCTAATATAACAAGCAATTGAAATAATGCAATTTTAAAGCAAAGCTGCTCTTGGGAATGGAAACGACTCCATTTGTTATAGCACCAAGTTTCTAGCTAACATTTGTAAATTAAATTCTAAATCTTACTGGTTACTAAAAGCAACACTAATATGAAAAGGAAACAGATTTGGTTGCTGAGGGCATAAGACTGGCACTGTGCCTTAGGAAGGTAAGTACGGTATGTAGCGTTTTAACTTGGCCAATTCAGATTTTACATGTCCCCCTTAAAGAGGAAGTAAACCCTGATGAGTTTACTTCCTCTTTCATTCCCTGCAAAGGTAAAGCATAATGGACTACTATGCATCACATAGTAGTCCATTATGTGTCACTTACCTGACACAGGAGCCAGCGAAATCACCGATGTCCCCTGTAGTCCGGCGCATCCTTCTCGGTGGGTCTCGCCGCTCCGCCGCTGTCATTCGGCAAAACCGCATGACGTCACTCCCGCGCATGCACACAGGAGCCGCCACGCGCGGCATATCGCCGTTGATGGGTGCCACGCTCAGTGCGCCTGCGCGCCGCTGTCTACGGCGCTTGCGCCGTAGACAGCGGTGCCTGTCTTTCGCCAAATATCTCCTAAACCGTGTAGGTTTAGGAGATATTTCTTGGACCTACAGGTAAGCCTTAATCTAGGCTTACCTGTAGGTCAAAGTGTGTTGTAAGGGTTTACTACCACTTTAATATTCTTTGAAAGCCTGACTCCAGAAGGAAATTTATTTTCTCTTTTTTAGATTGCGTACAGAAGGATAATGGAACCTCCGACAGGTTTTTATTGGTATATAGAAAAGGGGAGGTAAGGCTTTTACCCTGCAAAAACCTTATTGCTTTATCAAAAAATGTATGTGATTAAGGCTAGGTTCACATTGCTGCGATGCGGGAACGCCGCGAATCCGCGGCGTTTTCCCGCATCGCACACCTCCCGCCGGCAGTTCACACTGCCCTATGCGGACGGCTGGGGGTGTCAATGTTATGTTAATGACACCCCCAGATCCGTCGGCATATCGCAGTGCGATCTGCCGACTCGCACAGGAATCGGATCGCATGGTGTGAACCCCCATGCGATCCGATTCCGTTGCGGACCCAAAAAAGGGTCCCGTGCGAGTTTGCTGCGGGACCGCTGCGAGTTCAGCCATACTATCTGTATGGCTGAACTCGCAGCGCTACGGAGATCGGATGTGATTTGCTGTGCGAATCACATCCGGTTCTCCCCCCGCAGCAGTGTGAACCCAGCCTAAAACTAATTGAAGGAGACCCTGATTCCAGTAGAATATTAATATGGGACCATCAATGTTGTTTTGATACCTTAATTTCTTTTAAAAGACACATCATGCAGAAAATCTTAATTCTTTTACAAAAAAATATTTTCCTAATGGCAAAAATTGGCCACCTTGGCTTAAAAAAATAAATAAATAAAACAAGCCACACCATATACAAGGGATAGCACATGGTAATCCACATAAGACTGCATGTGGAAAGTTAGATCCAAGCTATCGCTAATGTCATTGTTAGAAGGATGTCTCAAAACTACTAAAAGGTGGATAAGTATAGTAAATATAGTGTAAGATTCTTCTTATTCCAAACTTCCCCAAAAAACGTGGATCACTGGCAATTATGAAATCAAAAAAGGCAAATATAAAAACATCCACACTTTGTACCTTGATTCCAATTCTAACCATATTCCGCAGAGACCAATCTTAACCCATTGTATGCAATATTCTTTTTTCACTGCCATCCATAGTTGGATATAAATGGAGTTAGGTACTTCATATGATCAAATCATAGATTTATATATCAGGGGATATCTGTGTTTAAGTCCCTGATGTGTCTAGAGATAGCAGTCACCGTTTGATAGTAAGGGTATCTGGCATGAGATTCACATACACTATTTTGCCAAAACTATTAGGACGCCTTCCTTTACACACACATTTAAACCAACCCCAGGGTAGGCATCTCATGTGACCCTTGCTTGGTGCCCAACAAGGAGGGGAACATGGCTGACATGACAAAGCACCACCACCATCCTACCCTTACGACCTTGCCTGTTGGTGGTCATATTGTTATGACTGATCAGTGTATATATACAGTGCATACTGTGTACTTGTGTGCGTATATATACACTGTTGCCAAAAGTATTGGGACACGCCTTTGCACGCACATGAACTTTAATGTCATCCCAGATGTTTGATCTTTCAAATGTTTTATTCCGTTAAAGCTTCTTAAAGAGCATTTTAGAAGAAAAAATATACATAAATACATAGTTAAGATAAAGCCATCAGCCATTCGATAGTTTTTAAATTTCTGACTTAGGAACAGATACCAGTCTGCTATAAAACTTTGTCTCCTAAAAACACTTTTTCAATGTGCCTTTTGAAACTAGTTTCACTTTGTATCTGGGCACCTGACTACATGAGCAACATCCATTCTTTTATATTAGAGTGTCTTTATTAGCCATTATAGTGCTCCATGTAGACCAAGGTTTCTCAACTCCAGTCCTCAAGTACCCCCAACAGGTCATGTTTTCACTTTTTCCCTCAGATGAAATGGCTGTGGTAGTTACTAAGGCAGTGAAACTGATCAAAATCACCTGTGCAAAATAATAGTAAACCTGAAAACGTAACCTGTTGGGGGTACTTGAGGACTGGAGTTGAGAAACATTGATGTAGACAACTTGATGGAAGAGGGACTCCAGGAAAGTCAAACACGCAGGGGTAGATTTACGAAACCTGGTGCACTCAGAATCTGATGCAGCTGTGCATGGTAGCATAGCTCCCAACTGTCCCTGATTTTGAGGGACTGTCTCTGATTTGGAACAATGTCCCTCTTTCCTCATTTGTCCCTCATTTTGGTCTGATCTATATAGATGCGTATAAAATGCACTTTTTAGCTTTCAAAAAGTGTTTCACAGTGCTAAACCTTTCATCTAGTTTCTAAATTTCTGCATTTGTAAATTTGAAAAGCCAGTATAAAAGGAATAGTAGTGGTAAAAAGAGGTTTAATTAATCAATGTTTTTGTAGAATTCTCCTTTAAAGGGGGCTTGATAGAGGGTGTGTCTGATGCCTACATACTTTTGCTAATAGGGGTCCCCTTGTTCCCATCTCAAAAAGTTGTAAGCTTTGTGGCAACCAATCCACTTCTAACTTCAGCTTTTTCAGTTAAGCTTTGGCAATAAAACCTGGAAGCAAATTGGTTTCTATGCAGTGTTGCACCAGATTTTGCACTCTCCAGTTTTAGTAAATAAACCCCATAGCAACTAATGGAAGCTAGTTTTAGAGAAGCAACATAATGGATGATGTTCTGGCACTTGAAGTCTTCTCAACTGCCTGACCTCATATACTGTACAGTTTCTAAATGTGCAACAGTAGTTACAATAGCCATTCATATGACCTGCTCATGAAATATTTAGTTAGACATGCATACCCTAGATGCAGTTTCTTCTAATTTAGGGTGTCATGGCTTACTCTTACCTGGTTACGGTTTAATGCCTCTTTGGAGCTGACCAGTTGCATCCAACACGTTTTCCCTGCATCCCCCCACCATGGACTGCGGTTTTATCTAATTGGCCCCACATCATTGCAGGACACAGTGGTAACATAGGGCCACCAAAACCAACTAGAGTGCATCAGATGTTTGCCAGATGTTGAAGGGGCTTGAACAAGATTATCTCAATATGGCCACGTTTGATACTGTGGGTGGTGGGACAGATAACTAATAAGCATTTTCGATAAATTATCTTTCCAAAAGAAACTGACTCAAAAGTAGTTAATGCTTAATAAAGCAGACTCAATTAAATATTTCAGGTAAGCCGTCATAATGAAAATTATTAAATATATTGTGAAAATGAGCAAAGTGTAGTTACCAGGCATGAGCGATTCACATTAGGTTGGTAAAATCTGCAGAACAGGGGGTTTCAAAATCATTACTATGTGCCCCTCATTCAGGGGATATCTGAATTCCAAGGGACAACAGTCTGAGAAAGATCCAATGGGGATCTCAAGTTTACTTGCTAGCACAGGATTATGGTGCAGGATTCCTTCCTATGCGACAGGATTATGGGGCAGGAGTCCCCGTCCATGTGACATTATTTCCTCAGTAATGAAGAAGGCCCAATAAGTATTGTATTTGCTTATTATGCAAGGTCAACACCTAAAAATTTCCAGTTCCCTTTCTTAGGCAAAGGTTGAAACCAGACTGGATCTCATTCATGATACCCTAATGAACGGAGTTAGAGGTCCATTTAAACATATGTATACTAGTTAATTAAGCATGGCGAGCACATAGCTATGAGAAAGTGTCAGCATACACTTTCACAATTACCAGTAGAGCATTCAACATTCTTTCATAACCAGCAAAACCACAACAGCCAATCAGAATTCTTCTTGCATTGATCACACTTCAGTAAACAGAAACATGACGGAACTTTAATAATGGCATGTTCATGCCGGTGATTATGGTAATGATGAGTCAGTATTTTGTACAAGCATTTGAAAATAACATGCTAATTACAAATGCTGAATAGTTCCAGGGTTTATTCAATATCTACACTTATGAAAGGTGCTTTTAATTTTTAAAAGTTTATTGGATTGTACTGGCCTTATATAAAGTGCATCGATATAGGAATACATTTACCGGTACTCAGCTGTAAATGTCAATTCTTCAGCAATACTGGGTTCACAAGGAAGATTTTGTTCATGTTGGCCCTGAAATAAAATTCTTTTTACATCTAATAATTATGATCTTGGTTTGTTGAAAGGTACTCATATTTATTATCCAGTAGAACGGTCTGTATTATAGTGTTCTGTATAGCTTTAGGATATACTCAAGTGACATGTGACCCATATCTTCCAGTAGATGCTTAATATAATATTTGAAGCACAGACTATTGGGGGAAATCAATTTCTATGTAATCTTGGACAAGTAATCGATATAGCACTTTGTCTTTTTTTTTTTTTTTAATCATTTGTTCAAGAACAATTTCAAACAAATAAAATCAAGCAGTGGACTACTGTGTTATTCATAAGTAGAGTGGAACTTCAGGCAATTATAAAAAGACAATGGGGTTGCTTTACTAAAACTGGAGCGCAAAATTTTGTGCAGCCCTGCAGAAAAACCAAACAGCTTCCAGGTTTTTTTTTTTTTTTTGTCAAAGCCGAATTGAACAAGCTAAAGCTAGAAGCCGATTGGCTACTAAGCAGAGCTGCACCAGATCGTACACTCTCCAGCTTTAGTAAAATCAACCCCAGAGAGTGCATTAAGGCCCCTTTCACACAGAGTAATTTTTCAAGCGATTTGATGTTAAAGCGGAGGTCCACCCTAAAGTGGACCTTCCGCTCATCGGAATCCTCCCCCCTCCGGCGCCACAATTGGCACCTTTCAGGGGGGAGGGGGGGTGCAGTTACCTGGATAATCCAGGTAACTGCACCCACTTCCGGGATAGCTCTCTGCGGAAAGGGGCGTAGATCTACGCCCCTTTCCGAAAGTCCCCCGCTGCCTGCTGGGAGACACACAGATCCCAGAGGCAGTGGATCCATCCTTATTGCACAGCGCGACTTGCGCATGCGCAGTAGGGAACCGGGAAATGAAGCCGAAAGGCTCCACTTCCTGATTCCCATACCCAAGATGGCGGTGGCAGCACCCGAGTGACAATCGAGAGATCTGCTTCGGGTGCCGACGTCGCGGGCGCGCTGGGCGGGTAAGTGTCCTTATTTTAAAAGTCAGTAGCTGCAGTATTTGTAGCTGCTGGCTTAAAAAAAAAAAAAAAAAAAAAAAAAAAGGCGGACTCCCGCTTTAAAAAAAAAAAAAAAAAAAAAAGCACCTGAAAACTGATTTCTATTAAAATCAATGGATGCTTTCACACTGAGGCGGTGCACTGGTGGGAAGGTGAAAAAATTCCTGGAAGCAGCATCATTGGAGTGTGTTTGGAGCGCAAAAAAAAACAAAACCCACCACTCTCCATTGAAATTAATGGTTCTTGAAGCAGTTTTTGAGTCACGTGACCTTCAAAAAGCACACCGCTAAAGCCTCAAAATTGATTGAAAAGCGCCACAAAAGCGTTCAGCACTTTATGGGCAGTTTTGAAATGCCTCCGTGTGAAAGAGCCCTTACAGCATAGCTTTATCAGTGTGTTTAGCAAATTTGCCTGGAGTTCCGATTTTGGCCTCATGCACACTGGACATTATAATAATGTTGTAAAAATGGCAGTAGCTTTGCAGTGAGGTTTTCAACGTTTTCAAATGGGACAAAATTTTTTTTTTACAAAACGCTGGTGCGCAGCAGTTTACAGTTTTTTGACATTAGAGCGTTTTTACAGCTGAAAAATTCCTCTCTGAACCCACTTGTTTTGGGGGGGGGGGGGGGTTTACAGCCAAAGACAGTTGATAACAGCCTATGTGTGCATGGACACATAGGATAACATGCTGGAGAGTTTGAAAATAAGGAAGTAGTTACGGCGCTCTCCTATGCTAGTGGAATAAATCGCTTGCTGCTCATAGATGAAAATCGCATGACATAAAAATCGCATGTGGACTGAATTACCCCTATTCAACTTTCTCAAGTGTTAATGTTGCTGAATCGCAGTGAAAATAACATATTGATGCAAATTCTTTTAAACTCAAATGAAAAACTTATATGACAGTAGAATAAACATAATAGAAAAAACAAACAGCTGCTGTGCAAAAAGTGCTAAGGTGCTACAGTGTGAATTGATGCATCTAGTGCCCGACTAGCTTACGTTTACTTTGCATAAACAAGACTCTTTCATGAAGTGCATCAGAAACCTTTTCAGATTTTCAAAAAAAAAAAACAATTGAAAAATTCTTACAATTGCAAAAAATATATTCATTAAAAAAAAATTGAAAAAAAAAGTTTTTGTTTGGAAAAACAATCCTCAAGTACAGTCCCTCTGAAAAAGTTTTATTCTTCCAAGAATTTTTCATAAACCGTCAATCAAAGTGCCTCGTGCTCAGTGCCTTGGTGTATACTGGAAAACAACCGGTGCGCTATCCATGCGTTAAGCAAATTGCTGCACTCACCAGCTCCCCTGCCCCTGCAGGGGTTGACTTGCCTCCACAGTGTGAGCCCGCATCGCTATATAAAGCTGGTCCGGTGTGCTGTTCAATTGTTCCTCTTTTTCTCATATGTAAAGAGATACAGAAACTTCCATAGTGCAAAAACTGTATTACAAATCAGTGCCTTTATTGTAAAAAAAAAAACAAGTGGCTACTCCCATATATGTAGATTAAAATGCTCCAGACGACGTCCAATGACGAAACGCGTAGGGCGTGGCCTAGCGTACACACTCTCTCTCATAAGGCGGCGGCGGTGTTATTACTTGTGATAATACGAATGTTTTAATCTACATATATGCGAGTAGCCACTTGTTCTTTTACAATAAAGGCACCGATTTGTAATACAGTTTTGCACTATGGAAGTTTCTGTATCTCTTTACATATGAGAAAATGAGGAACAATTGAACAGCACACCGGACCAGCTTTACATAGCGACACAGGGGCCCACACTGTGGAGGCAAGTCAACCCCTGCAGGGGCAGGGGAGCTGGTGAGTGCGGAAATTTTATTCACGCATGGATAGCGCACCGGTTGTTTTCCAGTATACACCAAGGCACTGAGCACGAGGCACTTTGATTGATGGTTTATGAAAAATTCTTGGAAGAATAAAACTTTTTCAGAGGGACTGTACTCTCCTTGAGGATTGTTTTTCCAAACCAAAAAATTTTTTTCTTCAATTTTTTAATGAATATATTTTTTGCAATTGTAATAATTTTTCAATTGTTTTGTTTTTTTTAGAAAATCTGAAAAAGTTTCTGATGCACTTCATGAAAGAGTATTGTTTATGCAAAGTAAACATAAGCTAGTCAGGCACTAGATGCATCAATTCATACTGTAGCACTTTTTGCACAGCAGCTGTTTATGTTTTTTTTCTATTATGTTTATTCTACCGTCATATAAGTTTTTCATTTGAGTTTGAAAGAATTTGCATCAATACATGTTATTTTCACTGCGATTCAGCAGCACTAACACTTGAGAAAGTTGAATAGTGGTAATTCAGTCCACATGCGATTTTTATGTCATGCAATTTTCATCTATGAGCAGCAAGCGATTTATTCCACTAGCATAGGAGAGCGCCGTAACTACTTCCTTATTTTCATACAGCTTTTCCCTACTCATTTAGTTGGGAGTTTTTTTTGGTAGTGGCAGCCTCCCTTCCAAGCGGTTTTAGTTTGGGTTTTTTCTTATTTCCAACCACTGTCTCCATAGCGCAAACCCTACCCTCCTTTTTTTCATGCTGGAGAGTTTGACTGTAGAAAAAAAAAAAAAAAACATCTGAAGCCAAAAACATCCAGTGTGCATGAGGCCTTCATATTAATTCTTTGTGACCCCTTGCACTCTTTGCACAACAAGACCCTTAAATATGCTGCTAAGCAAGAATGAGCCCTGCCAATTTACTTCATGCAGCAGCATTTTGTTTTTCTTTTTGAAAGAAGGGTAGGTGGACTTGGGAATGCCTGTCCTGAATTATCACATGGGAAAGCAGCTGGTGTTCCATCACCACCATATTATTAGTAATGAATCTGAGGCAGTGGTTGGTCTGGATGAGAAACAGAAGTTCCCAGCAGGTTGGTTGTGTTCTCATATTGTGTTCCCATGTGCAATTCAAGGCTTCAGTTCTGCCTAAGGTGCACCATTAAATTCCAATTTCTGACAACTATGCTGTCCACTAAAACATCATTAGTATATAGTGTTAGTAGGACTATGGGCAAACCCATGAAGGTTGATTTACTAAAACTGGAGTACAAACTCTAGTTAAAGTAAACCCTCCTATCGTTTTCAGCCAATGGGAATGTTACATTTCCAGCATGTACCTGAAATGAAACGGTTTTATGGATGGGTTTACTTCCACTTTAAGCTGTGCATGGCAGCCAATCAGCTTCTAACTTCAACTTGTTCAATTAAGCTTTCACAATAAAACCTGGAAGTTTATTGGTTTATATGCAATGCTGAACCAGATTTTGCATGCTCTAGTTTTAGTAAATCAACCCCATGGACTCAATGTCCTGTGGGAAATATTAGAAAGCACCACTAGCTTAACCACTTAAATGTTTAAAGGCATTTTTAAAAATGTTGCAGGTATCTGTTATTATTGCTTCTGATCACCCTAGAACGTTATTTTGCACGTAAAAGGGATTGTAAACCCTTTTTTTTTTTTTTTTTTTTTTAAATAACAGATCAAACTTACCTCCATTGTGCAGTTCATTTTGTACAGTGTGGCCCGGATCGTCTTCTGGGGTCCCCCAATGGTGCTTGCAGCTCCTCCTTGTATCGGTAAACCCCCTAGAAGAAGCACTCACCCTGGGTGTTACCTTACAGGAACGCTCCCAAGTCCAGCATTTTCATCCATAGACACAGAATGCTGGACTTGGCCCCATCCCGTCATTAGATTTGATTGACAGCAACGGGAGCCAATGGCCACACTGCTATCAATCTATCCAATCAAGAGCTGAGAGGTACAGCATGTCTCCACCAGGGGAATGAACTGGATAGGGGGGCGGTCAGTATTAGAAGTTTTTTTTTAAACTTAATGCATAGGTTGCATTAAAAGGTAAAAAACACAACCCCTTTAATATGCTTTTCATTTATACAGTCCAGATGCCCAAATGAGTGGGTAGTTCCAGCTCATCTCTTATTTAGCAGAAAACAACGATATTGTCTGTAATGCCCCAACCCGTGGATTGAGCAGGCTAGGGGTTGGCACTAATCCATTGGTTTTGACTGCCTTTCATACATTTCTAAATTGATACGCTTTTGAAATTGGTATCCACCAATAGATAATCTTAAAAATAGAAAAAAGCTTGTGCTAGAAATATGTAGGCTGTGGCCCTTTTACTGCTGTCCTTGTTTGAAAATTTGAAGAATCTGGCTGTCATGATCCTCTGGCTTCAATACACTGAGTCCCCGACCAAGAACACAGGAGTTCAGACTTTATAAGTCACAAGTTCCAGATTAGGGACTCAAGTACTGAAGGCTAAGGACAGCCAGACACACTGCATTTACAAAAAAGGTGGTCAGCAATAGTAGCTTACTATTTTTCCTCCCACTACATTTTCTCTTAGACCTTAAGAATGCCTGGAATTCTGAAACTATTACAGGTATAAAAAATTAACATGTAAAATTCAGAGCAGACGAACCAACAATTTTAAAGTTTATATCCAAATTATTATTGGGTATCCTTTACTTCAATCCTACCACCACTTAAGGTCTTCTGCATAGCACAGTTCAAATTCTGTAACGGCGTGTCATGATATGCTGTGAAGTATTTTACTTTTTTTTTTTTTTATGAACATGCGTCCATTTGTCAATATAAATAGAAAAAAAAATACACTTACAATTCACAGAACTTTCATAAATAATAAATCACAGGTAACCATAATATTTTAACACAAAATCACATTAAGTCTTTTTCTCTAAAATTTGAGATATCAATATTTAAGACAAGCTTAGCAACCTGTGACTTTTCTGATGGCATAAAAAAAAAAAAAATCCCAAAATGACAGGTGCTCTTACTTGTAATTCAACCAATCAGAAATCCACAGGTTGCAAAAGAATCAGAGCACAGATCTTGCACAGACCCGTAAATCAGCTTTACAAAGATTTGATTGTGTTGGTTTGGCAGATGTTACCTTTTTGATAGAAGGCTATTTCTGAAATATATAAAGATTAACATATTTAAATTAACATTTCCTAATAAACAAATCTGTTTAGATACCTTTTTTTTATACATTGTTAAACAGTGTTGTTGTGCATTGCCATGGTCATTATGTTAACATAAAAACATAAATCTCAAAATCGAATAAGACTAGGACGATAAACTTGTTCATTTCCATTTCCTTGGGGTTAACTTCAGTTTTGTAGTAAATCATAGTGAGGAAAAAAAATTTCCAAGATGTTTTTTCTTTTCATTTATACAACCATTAAACTGGAACAGTCTCCACTACAGGGGATTTCATGCAATCCTCATGAAGTTTATTTGTCTCGGAGAGTGCTATGGCATTATCATTAAGTTCAGGTACATGGTGACCATTACCATTTAAATTTGATACATATCCTTCAGATGAAGGGCTTTTTAAATATGAGCAGAACCCTACTGGCGGGAGACTTGACCGATGTTCAGCATACAAAGGATTGCAGTGACCATTGTCGTTTTCTGAAGCGGCCCGGCAAACTATCACTGAGGGACTTGATGATGTATAATGACTATTGGTGTATTCTTCAACCGCTTGGCTTGAATAGTCAACATACTTGTACTGCTCTGGTCTCATGTTGTAAGGCACCAAATTTGTAGCCCCATTTTTCAGCGAGTCCCGATCAGAGTAGACCTCTGTGAGCTGGCTTGTGGCAGCAGAATTATTATTGTCTATTTGATAATACAGGGTTGAGGGATTAGTATAATATGGAGAATTTTTTAAATGGTTTTCATGCAAAGCATTGGCATCAGAATAGCAGAAGACTGAAGATACAGGTAGATTGTCATCATGGGGTACAATTGCATCATTAAAGTCATCTGATTTGTCACAGTCTTCATCATCGTCCTCTGCGTCATTTTCTTCGGACTCACTTGGTGCTAAACTTTGAGTGCTGGAATCCGTTGCTTCACTGCAGTAGCTGCTTCCATCTTCCTCCTCATCATCATCCTCCTCCTCTTCTTCTTCACCACTACAGTCTAACTCATCAGAATTCTGAAAGTGCATCATAGCAGACTGAGGGTCACTTTCAACCTCAAAGTTCTCAGCAACAGAATACTCTATGGGGTGGCCTGACTGGACCATTGAATTGGCAAGTGTACCAACTTCTGCAGAGCAACCATTAGTTGCAGAGAGCTGCTGCTCTCTATTCTTTTCTAGTTCAAGCTTCATGATTGTGTGCAAAAAATGTGTCCGTACTCGGATTGGATTAAACTCAATTCGACCAGCGGTATTGCTACATCCTTCCTTAGAACATCCACATGGAAAAGACATACGATCCACCTGGTGAGAAAAGAAAAGAAAAGAAAAGAAAAAAAAGTGAAAAAATGTAATTGGGTCATATAAAAATAAATCATCATAAGCACTATTATCCACCCATACAGTACAGCTCTGGGAGACTAACCCCCCCATGTTATAGAGATCAGGAGAGGGGTATGTGTTCTCTAGTACTAACACACATCCTCTCCTAGGGCAACAAGCAGTTTCGGGATGGATGCAGTATTGTTAGTTTTGACAAACTAAGATAGGAAGGGTTATTTGCAGGATCACTAGGGGTAAATAAGTAGGCTGGTAATGAAAGAACATGTATACAGACACCACGGCTAAGGATTGGTAAGCTGCATTCATTATTTTTTTCGGTGCACTTTAACTTTGAGTTGAACTGCAAGTGGACAGGCCAATGGTCTGCACTTCTTTTGCTCTCTGTTCAATCATCTGTATAATCCTATCCTAAGAGAGCTGGATGCATGCGCGTATATATATATATATATATATATATATATATATATATATATATATATATATATATATATATATATATATATATATATATATATATATATATATATATATATAATTTTTTTTTTTTATATATATTACACACACACACGTAGAGGACACACACGTAGAGGACACTTTGAGCTCCTTGGATTTCTGGCAAGCTCAAACGATATTTTAATCTATCGAACAGATATAAACAGAATACTTTCATGGTAAAAAAATAAATAAGAAAAAATAAATAAAAAAAGCAAGCAGAGGGAAATAAAAGGAGAAAGAAGGGTAAGATAAAAAGGAAGATGTGCACTCATGACAATCCAGGCATAACCTGGTACTGATGCCTCATAAGGCTTCAGAGAGATATTCAATCCAAGGTTCCCAGACTTTATCAATGATGGTCTGCTTATCAAGCAATATCTCTGAAAGTCATTCATTCATTAATCATGATTCACGACAACTTATTTTTCACCAAATTGAAGGGAACCATGGGCACCTTCCAAGATCTAGCTACTGCTATCCTGGATGCTGTAAAGATAAGGAAACTTGTATCCTTTGTGTCCCAGCACTCCCTCCATTGGGCGTCCCAGTAGCACCTGCTGTGGTGATTTAATCAAGTTCATCTGGGTTAATGAATAAATAAGATTATAGATGCAAATACAAAATAGTCTGACTTTTGGACATGTCCACCATATGTGGTACACTGTGCCTTCCATGCCACATCCCCCAAAAACATAAAAGAGGAAGTACCTAGGACAAATGGCACCTATTTAACCAAAACCATGTACCATCATAGCAAAACTTTGTAGTTTACTTCAAATTAATGGAGTATTAAATGTATGATTGAGGCATATTGTGCCATTTTAAACCATTCATCAACTTCAAACGTTTCCTAGACATTGTGTTCAAATAAAACTATTTTTCCAACTTAGAGGTCGAAATGCCGGTGATTTTTGAGATATGGCCAGTATGCTTATCAAAAGACCTACATAGATATTCCATTGAGATGGAAATGCTTAGATCATTTGTATGCTGTACGGTCATTAAACGATGCACGATCTGAGAGTAGTGATACATTTCAGAGTTAGGAAGATAGTATTTTTTTATCGGTAGGATTTGTTTCGATAAGATACCCTTATGATCGCACATATCAGCAATACGCATCAGGCCCTTGTTTGTCTACCATGCGAACATTTGAGGATTGAGACCGGGGGGTGAAGTCAGGATTACAAGTCAAGAAAGCATGAGAGGATTTGAAATTAATATGGTTTCATCAATCTGTCCCAAAGGCTCAGGGAAAAGTATAATGTGGCACAGTGGGACACATTACAATTGGTCTCTCTCTCTCTCTCTCATCTGCAGCCACATCATGAGAAAAGATATATCTGTACTCAAATCCCCATAGCTTATACATGCATTTAAACTATCCAGGTGCTAAAGGGGTGTGACCACATATTAATGCATACAAAATTCTGGATGGACCCTCTGCACACTGCTACACCCTTTCCAGCAAATTATGCATTGAAAAACAGGGATATTTTGTTCACATATATTGCAATACAGGCTTAAGCTGAACAACTGCATCAAAGTAATCCCTCTTATGACAAGTCCTACCATGCCTTGTCACTGCAAATTCTGCAGTGGACACCATGCCAACATGGGGCATATAGACCCAAAATGGGGGAGAGCAATTAACTTCAGATCTGGTCACTGACCTGTGTACAACAGAGAAAAGATATACCCAGCGCTCAAGGCCTGCGGGAACGGAGTTCCTGCACTTTTTCCACAACAGAAACTCCGTTCCCATTAGCAGCCGTGTCCTACAAGACTTTGAAGTATGCGAGTTGTGTGGCAGGCGCTACACCAGCAGCTGCTGACACAGCTCACAATTCAGGCATTGCCAGTAGTGGGCCCCATGACAGCTTCCGCTTCGATCTATCTGTCAATCACAGCTAGCTGACTGGTAGATCAGCTATTCTGCTCACAGGACATGCAGAGCGAGGGGTGAGCTGAGGGAGGAACAGCAGTTTGGGGTGGTAAGCTGAGCACAATACCTGGCAAAGTTTAATGCCTGGAGGGAAGTTTATGTGGAAATATACGAAGGGTTGGAATAGCAGCGAGTGTGTGTTGGAGCCCTGCAGAGTTTGCAGCCCTCCAAGCTAACATACATCTCCTAAGCAGGAACACATCACTATCTCCCCAAGCATTCTGTCTAGATAATGTGCAGTTCATTTATGACCTTTCCGTTTAACCCTGTGTTATCCAAACTCTGTTGAATGAAAAGTGTAAACTCACCACATAAAAACACTCTATATACAAAATAACATTCCCCAAGATCAGAACATGATGTTCACGTTTGCATGGAAGCACAATTGAATGAATGCTGATTATTCAGAGAATTACCGTATTTATGTTTATTGAGGATTGTTTTTTTTTATGTACAAACAGTTAAGCTTCATATACACAATACAAAAATTGGATGAAAAATACCACTTATGAAGCGTTCGTGCATATGAGCGCATTTTTTTTTTTTTTTTGGTGGGGAAGTGGATCTAGGGTGGGAGTTCCCACACTTTTTTCCCCAGGACTTGACCCCTGCATATACCCTTGCTCAAATCCCAATAGCTTGTACATGTATTTAAAGGAAAAGTCCAGCCCGAGCTCATTTGAGTGGCCTTCTCCTATAGGTCACAGGAGTGCAATTCATTTTGCACTCCATTGACCCATTTTCAGTAGAGAGCACTCTGAAGCCCGCTCTCTGCTGATGTCGCCAAGATCAGTCCAGGTACTGTGTCATCCCTACTCTGGTTCCGCCAGGTGCCTGGACTGATAGGCATCTCAGCCTCTCTACAGCTCAGTGCTCCAGTGAACGTGGAGGAGCAGAGCAGGAGAGTTGCTGACTGACAGGCAGCATCTCACCACGCAAGGAGGTGAGAACCGAGCCATCAATGGTGTTCAGTGGATCGCTTTTCAGTGAAGAGGCAGCAGGGGAGCAATGCTGCATCCACCTAGGCAAGTATCCTCTCACTGCCAGTGACATTTATAAAGTAATCAGTGGCTATTTTTAGCTCTGATTGCTGTATAAAAGGTCACTAGACCCAAAAAAAAATAATAAAATAAAAAGTATCCAATCTATCCACCCTACTGGTCGCAAACCATAAAGAAAAAAAAAATGAAATAATCCTATTCCCTGTTTTGTAGACACTATAGCTTTTGCGCAAACCAATCAATATATGCTTATTGCGATTCTTTTTACCAAAAATATGTAGACGAATACATATTGGCCTAAGCTGATGAAAAAATTGTTAAAAAAAAAAAAAAAAAATTGGGATATGCATTATAGCAAAGTACAAAAATGTTGTTGTTTTTTCCCAAAATGGTCCGTCATTTTTTTGTTTATAGTGCAAAAAAATAAAACCGCAGAGGTGATCAAAAGAAAGCTCTATTTGTGGGTGGGGAAAAAATAAAAAAGGGACATGAACTGTTTGGGTACAGCATTGCATTACCGCTCAATTGTCAGTTAATGCGACTCAGTGCCGTATCGCAAAAAAAAAAAAAGGGCCTGGTTATTAAGGGGGAAATCCTTCCGGGGCTGAAGTGGTTAAACGTGTATTGCAATATATGTGATCTAAATAACAGTTAGGCCGCGTACACACGGGCGGACTGTTCGCCCAACTTTGTCCGCTGAACAGTGTTTGGGCGGACAGTCCGCTCGTGTGTGGGCTTTCAGCGGACAGTTTCAGCGGACAGTTTGACGGACAAGGTTTTTCGGAAATTCCGTAAAACTGTCCGCTGAAACCTTGTTTCAGCGAACAGTCCGCTCGTGTGTAGGCTTGTTCGTCAAACAAAGTTGCGCGCATGCTCAGAAAGGATTTTCACGCCGAAAGTTATAATGCAGTGTATAGGACGTCGTATTTTTCGTCCCGTCGTACGTGCCGTTCACGTCATCGCGCACGGTTTCAGCAAACTGTTCGTCCGTCGTGTGTGGCCATGTCCGTCCATGCTAAGTTTGAGCGGACTGTTTGCAGAAACTGTTTGACGGACAAAGTTGGGCGAACAGTCCGCGCGTGTGTACGCGGCCCTACATTGCATAGTTTGCTGGACAGGGTGTAGCAGTTTGCAGAGGGTCCATCCAGAATTTCTTCTGGGTCTCCCACTGTTGTCAATCACAGCAAGGGAATGGGGTGGGGGTGGGAGGAATGAGGCATGCTCACCATTACACAGAGAAGACAAGTATAATGCTTTAACTATTTAAAAAAATAAATTGAACCTTTAGAACCACTATAGAGTATGCTCTTCCACAATGCATTATAGGATCATGTGTTAGGGTGCACTTCAGTAAGGCAGCTCACTGCTTTGAGTGGATTTGCAGCACACTTCAACCCATGAAGAATTGAACACGCACCTTTCTTTTGACACAGCAAACAACAAAATACTCCTCCTGTCCATTGTATGCTGCACTGCTTTGTCTGCTACTGTGCAGTGCACATTGGGGTACCATTCACCGTGAATAGGCCCTATATCTACAGTCATTCTAAGCCCATTTCCACTCTACAGGGTTCTGTTTTAGCAGGTTTGTTTTTTGAAAGTGAAAAGAACACCAAAAACACACACATACACACTTCATCCATATAAACAAAAAAACAAAAAACGATAACAATAATACTACTACACTTTTACATGCAACTAGCACAAGAGGCTGTATTGCTCTCAGCCTCTTGTAATCCTCTGTACAGGTAGGAGGCAGCATCACTTTGACCCCTTTCACACTGGGGCGGCGGGTCCATTAGTGGTAAAGTGCCGCTAGTTTTAGCTGCGCCTTTCAGCTGCTAGCGCGGTGCTTTAAATCCCCGCTAGTGGGCAAGGAAAGGGTTAATAGCGCTCATTTTGCATCGCTGCTGAAGAGCTTTGCAGGTGCTGCCCATTCATTTCAATCGGTAGGGGCAGTGAACACCGCTCCAAAAGACGCTGCCCGCAGGACTTTTTTTTTCCCTGTCCTGTAAGTGCACTGCTGCAGTGTAAAAAAAGCACTTGGGCTTTCACACTGGGTGGTTTAAGAAGCACTTCACAAGCGCCATTTTTAGCTCTAAAATGCCTGAAAACATCCTAGAGTGAAAGGGGTCTAAATGTACTGTGTGCTCGTCACCTTCCAGGCTGGGGTCCAGTATATTGCAACTATTTAACGCGATACTAAATACACTCTGTTTAATTTACATTGCCCCTTCTATCTATTTCTGTATGATGGCACTGTAATAATAAAAAAAAAAAAAAAAAAAAAAAATGGAATATCACACGGTTTTAAATTGGTATATATATATATATATATATATATATATATATATATATATATATATATATATATATATATATATATATATATATATATATATATATATTTGAAATCAAATATTTAATTATTGAATGTGATTTGTGTGATTTTCCTGTGAGTCATTTTGTAGAGCCCTATATTAGAATGGTGGCTCACCTGACATTTGATGCCTGCAAGGCTGCATGTGCAAGTTTCCGGGTCACAAAATATTCTGCAGTCACAGCCACAGTCTTCTCTGGACAGCCGGATGGCTCGCAGTTCATGTTTCTCTTCCACATCAATCTTCTTCACCCCTGATGCCCGCAACAAGGCTCGCCGCTTCTTTGTTGGCAGAGGTTGTAGAAAGAAATATTCATCTACTTCTGTGTTATCCAAGTCAATGTCATCATCTGAAATATCATCCAGTGTGAGAATGTTGGCTTCATCAGACTCTATTGTGCCATTCTTTGTAATCTGAAATCAGAAATAAATAGACTGGTCAAGAGATTATGTTGTATTTTATTGTACAACCTCACATATATCTATCTAGGGGAAAAAAAATAAAATAAAGGATTTTCCCCTAATTCCCTTGGTAGTGTTCTCATGCAACGTAATGCCATGATTTTCTCAAGAACTCCTACCGACAGTCATCCCCCAGGAGGCATATAATCTCATTAAAGTATATGTCTAAGCACAATTATAAATAGTAATATTATAATAATTAAAAATAAAATAAACCCTATGCAGTACACCTCTCCAATACACACTTTTCCCCATAACATCCTGTTCACTCTGCTGCACGTAAATCCCAAGCAGGGTTAAGAGCCCTACTCAAGTTCTCTCCTAATGGAATATAAAACATTCCCTTGTTATGGAGATAAGGAGAGGAGAGCGACAGGTGTCCAGCAAAGAGAACTTGGCATGCTTAACAATACTGCCTGGCACTTCATTAACGTATGTGTTGCAAACTGCATAGGATCACTTTATTTTTATTTTTAGTCTTTGCCCAGACATCCACTATTATTTAAGGCCACTAATTTAGCATTTCAGGGTCTTGCTTTATCAGGAATCTTAGAAGAGCATGAACGATGAATGCAGGGCAATTATGACCCTACAAAAAGCTACCACCCAATATAAAACAATTACCGAATGAGAAAAAAAAAAAAATGGGGTGGGACTTTACCTTGCAGGGGCTAATAAATACATTTACATATACCTATAAAGTCCCACCCCATTTTTGTTCTCATTCAGAAATTATCAGGAATCTTATCAGCCCCTAAAGGATGAATACTTCCCTGCACCATCCCCCTATAAATTTAGAACAGGGGAAGTCACATATGGGGTAGAGGCAAAGCCCATTATGTTTCGCCTAAGGCCTCATTCACATGGGGTGTACTAAATGATTCAACTGTGCAAGGGCCGTGTTTACCCACACAGGAATGCACAGGTGTTGTGTGCAAGCAGGCCCATTGAGGTCAGTTGGGTCACTGCTCTGAATTTGACATCCATGAGTGTGCATGGCCCAGAACTCACACCAGGCCCAGTGTGAACAGCGGTGGTGTCCATGTGGTTGTTGCATCAATTGACATCAATGGGACTGCATGTGGGTGTAAACAGCCCTTACACATCCATATGCTGTAGTACATTTTATTTCAACAAGGCATAAAGAGGAGCTCCAGGCTCCCTCCCAAATCAAAAAAGTCAGAGGTGTCCTCACTCTAGCCAATTCCTCAAATTGGCTGTTGGGTGCCGACGCTGCCACCTCAACTTCACAGCCAGCTGAAAAATTTGGTTTTGTTTTTTTTTCCCCCCCGGAAATTTAAAAACCCCCCACACAAATGAAAACAAAAACTAAGAAAAGGAAAATCCAAAAATTCTAAATAATGACTGACTAATAACCACTATTAAAAATTATAGATTTTGGAATTTCCTTTCAAAATTTGGCTGTTAGTGAACCTAACAAAATACAAAATGTATCTGAAGTTATGAATTATCCAAAATAACGAATGCCGCATCTAAACAAATGGAGCAAAACAATATAATACATTTTTTTATTATTAATTCCTTACATTCCATTAATTTAGATATGGCATTTGTTATTACAGATAATTCGTATTAGTTATGTTCACTAACAGCCAAAAGGGGAGGTATGGCTTTTGGTCACAATTCTTCCACGAAGACCACTTTTTGCCAGACTTCTCTGGATAGTACATGGGTATACCTGGGTCCTACTGGTTTCTGCCATTTTTGTGCTGATGGCACTGTTGAACATTTTCCAATGTTGAAGGGAAGGAAGCATGATGCATCTTGCATCTAATGCATTAGGTTTCCTTGGCTGACCATTGGTCTATTATCCTCGGCAGTGCCAGACTACTGGTGTCCTCATTGCTGAGAAATCCAGGCAGATTCTTATCCATCATGACATGCCATTAGGGAGGTGTGTTTAAAGAAACAAGAAGAACAAAGAAACCTGGAAGTGTCTGTAAAAGTGGGGCATCTGTACCATGTATAGAACCTGCTTCAGCAAAACTACATTTATAAAGAAAAAAAAAAGAAAACACATTTAAAATTACTGACATTACCCATCCCCCCCCCCCAATCCCAAAGAGCCTAGTATGGATTTTAAAAGGGAACCCCATGCCAAAAAAAAAAAAAAAAAAAAAAAAAAAAAAAAAAAAAAAAAATGCGTGGAGTCCCCTCCAAGATCCATACCAGACCCTTATCCGAGCATGCAGCCTGGCAGGCCAGGAAAAGAGGGAGGGGGCGAACGAGCGCACCCCTCCTCCTGAACCATACCAGGCCACATGCCCCAAAAGTACCTCCCCCCCCCCCATGTTGATGGAGATAAGGGCCTCTTCCCCAACAACCCTGGGCTGTGGGAGTCTTATCAGAATCTGGAAGCCCCCCCTTTAACCGGTGCATGCTGAGTCAATGAAGTCATAAGGGGGTGGCGCCATCTGGTGATGACGCCAGATGGCACCGCCCCTTACCTATATAAGAATTGTCAAAAAGAGCCTGCAGTCAGCGGTTAGCCTTCTTTGCGGGCAGAACTTTTGGTATGGTTTGGGGGGGGGGGGGGAGGGGGGGCACGCTCATTTGTCCCTCCTCTCTGCTTGCCTGCCAGGTTGCATGCTCAGATAAGAGTCTGGCATGGATTCTGGGAGGGGGGGGGGGGGGGGGGGGGGGGAGGGGGTTGGCATGGGGATTCCCCTTAAAATCAATACCAGACCTAAATTTTATATATATATATATATATATATATATATATATATATATATATATATATATACACAAAATTTTTTTTTTTTTTTTATTATACAACCCACGTCGTTTTTATTTTTTTTTTAAACATTTTTCTATGGTCGCCCAACTTATTTTTCCATTCAGTTGTCAGCGGGGGAAGCCTGTTGACAACTGACGACTCATCCGTTGTTAAGGACACCACGTCTGGCTTTCTGGCCTGGTCTTTAACAACCAGCTATTTAATTAGAGTGCACTGTGTAGTGTGCAGTGAATTGTGGGGCGCAAGGTGGGCAAACACCCTGCAAATTCGGGTGTTTGCCAAACGGGCAATGTTTGGGCCGAACTTTTGCTCAGCTTGAATGGTTTGCCCAACTCTAGTTAATATGGTTCACAAATTAAGTTTCTCTTTCTTCTGTCTAGATACAACGTCCCACCCCTGCGATCTAACACATTAGTAGACGTTCATTATTCTAAACAGCATAGGTTTTTCTGTAGGAAAAGCACAATTTATATTTCCATCTTCCTAAAAAATTGCTATGCCTGTGTATTTTCATGTTTTTGCTGAATTAATTAATTTCTTACTTAAATTTCCAAAAAGCTATTTGAGGATCTCTCAGGGGCTGACACAAATTAATAATAATGAGCCTATTTGCATAGCAATGGCCTCATTATCTTGCCGACTTCTGAGAAATGCTACATTCGGAATCTTAATGTCGTCGCTGCAATTGCCGTATTTCCTCTCTAGTGGATACAGCAGAGACGCTGGCTTATAAACATTGCCTCCTTCAATTTGAAGCATCTTTACGCCACAACTGGGAATTTACACTTTATGGTTTAAAATTATTATAATAATATATGCTCATCTCTGCACAAATCTTTCTTTGGCAAGGTACCATCCATATGAAAGGAGAACACAAAAGAACATAATCAAAGCCTCGTTTTACAAGCCCTGATTTTACGCTTTGACAATTTAGGGAACCCATAAAAAAAAAGCAAAAAATCCTAGCCCCCAACTGCACCTCATTTGGAGCAACGGTTCCTCTTTTGGAACCAAAATCTTCTGTTCCTTCTGCCCACCTTTCTTACAAAGATGGCCCTCTTTTTAAGATCCAATGTATAGACCTCTATGAAAAGAAATATATAAACCCAGACCTTTCATCCAACTCCTGTTATTGCAGGTGTTAATTTAAAAAAAAAAACAGTGGTGAAAAAATAAATAAATCGCAAAAAGTGATGTTGACCAATTGTTTTTGTATTAATTCTTCATTGCCAACGCAGTTGGGGGGTATGGCAGTGGTATGTCCCTTACCTATATACTTTGTTCTAATCCGGATTTGAATCTCAAAATGTTGCCAAGGATGCATGCCCTCTGATTTCAGAGGCAAGTGTTCATGTGCTAGTCATAGAATAGGTCCACAACTGTTAGTTTTGTCAATGTTACTTAGGTTATATCACTAATAGCCTAGTATTTATGGGGGCTTAGTTGTGAAACACCAATATGGCATTTCTTGGTGCATGGCACTGCTCTGACATTACACAGCTGCTAGGACAGACTTGGAACCAAATGTCACAATCTGCACTCACTTCTCTCGATGAAAGACTGATTCAGACACATCAGTGTTAAGGTAGGCATTTCATCCATAAAGGCATGTTCATCCACAGAGATGATTAAATGGAGATGGTCACATCTGCTTCAAAGTTTTTTTTTTTTTGCTATTGCAAAAGGTCAAAGCAGTGATCATGATCTAGAGCTGTGGTTTGCTACCTCTGAATGGCACCTAATGGCCATTTTAATGAAGAACGTTTACCACAACCCATTTGCCCTGGTTTATATATAAAAAAAAAAAAAAAAACCCACACACCAGGAGCTGGGCCAATTATTCACTTTACTGTAGCATTTCCTTATTTTATATTGGAAATGTTGCATTTACTGCACATTTGCTGGACACTTCCCAGTTTGAGGTGGCAAATCTGTTTTATAGTGTTGAACTCTGGTCATTCTGCAATCCATTGTGATGTCACCATTTTCTCACTTTGTTAGTGAATAGATGGGAATTTGCCATTTGTTTATTGTACTTGCTCATTTATTGGCGTATAACACGCACTTTTTCACCCTGAAAATCTGGTGCAAATAGTGTGCGCGTACAATTTGGACTGCCTAGGAGGAAACGGGAAACGGGAGGGGAGCGGGACAAGGGCTGTCAGATTACATACAGCGAGAATCTCCTGTTTAACCAGCGGCATCTGTAATAGGAAGTCCTGTCTCCTGGGCCGGCATTGGACCACTGTTCTGTCTACCATAGAAGCCTGTGCAGGAGGCGCCACTTTGTATTAAAGGTACATTAAAAGGTGCCATATTCATGGCAATGGTGAGGCTGCAGATGGGCATTGATCAAGCTGCAATGATGGGCAATGACCCTTATTTTGCTTCAAAGTTGTTTATTTAAAATTTTAGATTTTTTCCTGAAACGTCCCTCCTAAAACAAAGGTGCGTGTTATACTCCTGTGCGTGTTATATGCCGATAAATACAGTCGTTTAGTTTAGTCTGCCAGTAAATATGCGAGGAGGCATCTCAAAGCCTTCAACAGGAAGTTACCCTCACCCTGCCATCCAGTAATGATTTGACTTTGTCTAAGAAGAAGATCTGGAGCAGCTAAGGGATAAGAATCAAACTTGCTTGCATTGTACATGCAGTTTTTTATTGAAAGATGCCAGCTTAACTTTCTT
Organism: Lithobates pipiens; assembly: GCF_037356315.1. Taxonomy (NCBI): domain Eukaryota; kingdom Metazoa; phylum Chordata; class Amphibia; order Anura; family Ranidae; genus Lithobates; species Lithobates pipiens. The sequence continues at coordinate 47,093,122 of NW_027507784.1, forward strand.
CTTTTCTAGGATAGCAAGCCAGGTATTGAAGGGAATGCCCAATCATAATTCTACCTCCATCAGCTAAAATTCCCTGCAGATTCATTGTAGATTAAACCCCAAAAGGGCCATACTGTACTTTCAGATAAGGTTTCTCCATAGGAATGGCAATAAATGTGACACCTGGTAAACATGCAGGTAATCCTTCATAATTGCAGTGATCATTATCCAAATAATGCAGAGATATGTCACATACACACGAGCAGACTTTCGACGGACTAGGTCCGATGATCTTCCCGACAGACTTTCGGCGGAGTTCCGACTAACTTTCCGAATGAAAGGACTTGGCCACACAAATAATCACACCAAAGTCTGATGGATTCAAACGTGATGACGTACGACCAGACTAGAATAAGGAAGTTCATAGCCAATAGCTGTGCTAGCGTCGGTTTTCGTCCGTCGGACTAGCACACACACACACACACGAGCGGATTTCTCGATAACTTGGTCCGGTGGAGTTCTGGCAAAAAAAATTTAAACATGTTCTATTTCTAATGTCCGTCAGATTTTTGGATATCAAAAGGTCTGATGGAGCCCACATATGATCGAATTGTTCGCCAGATTCGTTCCGTCGGACCTTTGCTGTCGAAAAGTCCAGTCATGTGTACGCGGCATTACTGGGTCAGAATTCATGACTGATAATGGCCATGAATTCTGGGCTGATACAGAGTCTGGTTTTAAAGTTTACAACCATATTCATAAGTTTATATTTCTCCCCTAAAAGTTTCCTTGTAAAAATGGTAGAGTGGTCACATTTTTTATTTTTTCATATATTTGGGGTTGTCCTTTGTCCACCATATATTGCAAACATCTAACCACTTGATACACTTTCATCATATTGTTCGTTGCACTAAATACCCCTGATGTGAGGTTCTCTCAGATCTGGTCAGTACATAAGGTGTATTGGCACATCCTGCAATGCTTTTGGGCTCATGAAAGTATGCTACACTTTACTGGCTGGAGGATCATTAGAACTCGAAAATGCTCCTGAAGTCTTTATGCCTGTGCAATAATGGCTGAATATCTTTCTGAGCATTCAAAGCTCTTGCTTTATGTTAATAAGTTGAAGCTGATCATCGTTAACATATGCATTGGTATACCGTATACAGATGGGATAGTTTTATGGAGGAGAACATGCATGTGTGATAGGGAGGGTTAGCTGCTGTTAAAAAGGCAAGAAAAATAGCGTGTAGATTTATAAAAAAAAAAAAAAAAAAAAAATTTTATATATATATATATATATATATATATATATATATATATATATATATATATATATATATATATATATATATATATATATATATATATATATATCATCCATATATATTACATCCGTATAAAGTATAAAAATTACAAATGGTATGGTCGTCAAGAATGAACGGCTGAATTATTGATAGGTATACCTTACCTGTGTTAGTAACACCATCTTCTCTATGTTCCCTTATAATCACTAGGAAATGTGCCATTCAGCTCCTCGATTTAATGAATTGGCCCCCAGCAGGTGCCTGGGCACCCCTTTCAAACTGATGGGACCAGGCCCAGTACAGGAGGGCTGGCTGTACTGCTTTATCAATGGCCCTGGGTAGCTTATGTTGGTCTGTTGGTGGGGGCAATTCAATAAATCAAGGAGCTGAATGGCACACTTCCATGTGATCATTAGAAGTGCAAGTGATGCCAACCAATCCGATGTTCAAGCAAGGATTTATGTTCAACCACCTGTCATGCGTTTCAACGAAGTAACTAATTTATGTACGTTAACGAGTGTTGTGGTAAACACTTCACATCTACTCTGTCTGAGTGTACTGTTGCAATCTGTTACTTCTAACCCCCTATCTGGCTGACATTTCCCATGAACATTTGTCCATGTGTTATTTTATTACCAACTGTGTCTATTATTCTACCAGCTAGGTTTCCTTGTTAATGCTTAAAAATACATTTCAAATACCTCATTTGTTTTTAGCCAGCTGAGGGGGGTCTTTGAAACTTCAAAGAGCAATATTGTTTTTATTGCACTATGATCATATACTTTTTTTTTTTTTTTTTTTTACAATGGGAGAGAAGCTAATGCACAATTCAGTATGTGACATTTTCTCATCCTCCACCTGGGTCATTCTTCTCCCCATATCTTGTCAATGGACAGCACAGCTTGAATATAACAAGGAAAGATGCTTTTAAAAACATAGGAACTGAGCATTTTCTCTGGTTTAGACCTATTCAACTAAAACGAAGTGGTGAACAAAAAATGACAGTAGCACATTTGACAAAAAATAAAGTTATTTTGTATTACAAAGGTTTGTAAATTACTTTCCTGAAAAGATTTTTTAAAAGTGGCAGGGTAAAGCAACAGGGGGGTGGTGGAAGGAAGCCACATGCTTCCTAAAGCAGAGCTCCCCCTAAAAAGGTGAAGCTCCACTTGTTTGCAGTGGTTTTGACAGGTACCCGCTTCTACTTCTGGGTAAGATTGCCCATGTGCATTTCTGGCCCCTCCTCCTCACTGCCTTCTGGGACACACACACACACACACACACACACACACACACACACACACACACACCAGAAGACATTGTGACCATTCAAAAAGCACAATGCGACTCGCACATGTGTAGTAGGAAACCGGTTTCCCCTACTTACAGTGTCAACATCACAGGTGTCCTTATATTAAAAGTCAGAAGCTACAGTATTTGTAGCCGATGACATTTAATTTTCTTTTTCCAGACTGGAGCTCCTCTCTACACATGGAAGTAATGAGTATTATTGCTTTTGGCAGTTGGGAGGCATGAATCCCTCCTATCGTTTGCATTCGAAGATGGTGCCATTTTACCCTCTTTTCTGCAGTGGTCTTGGTCTTGCATGTGACCAATTATAACAGTAGCTGTTTGAGAGCTTGAAAGTTTGGTTAAGAACCAACATAAGGCACATTGGCCTTTGTGACAGTCATCAATAGAAGCATATCATAACGGTTTTGGGAAATTGTTAAAAATCAGTGGGTTTAGTTTTGCTTTAAAAAGGGGTTGTAAACCTTCAAGTTTTTTCACCTTAATGCATCCTATGCATTAAGGTGAAAGAACACCTACCAGTCCCCGCCCCCCCCCCCCCCCCCCCGTTTTACTTACCTGAGCCCTGGAGTTCCACCTGGCGGAAAACGCTCTCTTCCTTTGCCCGGGGTTCTCGGTTCTTGATTGGATAGATTGATAGCAGCGCAGCCATCGGCTCCTGCTACCGCCAATCAAATCGAACGATGCAAGGCCAAGTCCGGAGTCTATGGAAGCAAGTGCTGTACTCGGAAGTGTGCCCGCAAGGTAACACCCCAGGAGAGCACTTCTCCTGGGGCATTATCTGATAAGAGGAGGAGCTACGAGAGCCACCGAGGGACTCTAGAAGTTGGTGTTTGGGCCACTCTTTGCAAAACGAACTGCACAGTGGAGGAAAGCATGACTTTTTTTCTTTTTTTTTTTATAACAAAGTACATTAAAGGCTAGGCTCACATTTAACAAACTGGCCCTTGGTAACTAGGGATCCCATTAGTTTAAAATACACTGCCATTTGTAAAAAATTTTAATGCAAGTGATAAAAATCGCTCCTCAAAATAAGTCTTGATAGTCATTTTGTTGTATACTATGTGCTGAAATTTAACTGGAGCATAGGAATGAAAACATTGAGTTTTTCAGCCATTTACAAACACCACAGTGCGTTTTCAAGTGCATTTTTTTTACTGGGGCCCCTAGTCTACATGTACCAATTTCTAAGGTGCACCAAGCCTTTAAAATAATGGACAAAGCACAGGTTTTCTTTAGGACATAACTACCCTTTAAATAAAGATTCTTTAGCAGTCACATCATCCACCATTTTTATATCCAATTCAGAACCCTTCTCCTTGAGGCAGACTGGTTGAGAGGCCCAGAGATGCTCTCACACATGCCAGTCCCTCTGACATTTGCCAGGGTTATTCAATGGCCAGTCCAGCCTCCAGGCCTGGTTCATACCCCAAATATAAACGTTACCTTCTGTTTCAGAGAGTTGAGTTTTTCTTCTCGCAGATGATCTCTCAACATTTCCTTATGCAGCCGGTCTTGCTCGACAGCAAACTCTCCCAGAGTGTACTGACGTATACTGTTGTGACGGCTGGACATCCCCAAGGTACTTCCGCCTTGACTGGGTACACTGGTGAAGCCTTGTCTCCTGGTGAAATAATACACGGTGACACAGTTGAAGCGCACATTCTTGGCTCTCAGCCTCTTCTCTCGCTTTAGAATGGATGATGCTGGTAAACAAAAAGAAAAGTATTTCAGAGATTACACTTGCTGTGTTTCAGAGTGAAGTATACTGTAAAAACAAAAGAAACTGAATAATTCCTACACATTTCATACATAAATTAAGACCTACAAGTCTTAATAAACACTAGTTCTCAGACCTAAAGTATATCTAAACCCAAAAAACTAGAAATGTTACTTATTGCAGTCCTTACGTGGTGGCTGCATTCGGGTTTTAATATGTTTTTTTCCACCCGTATTTTCACCTTATCCACCCAGGAACTTCCTGTCCTAGGGTGGCTACATTCGCTTCTGTACAGTATCTATGCAGGAACACAGTAGCTACCCTTGGACAGCGGCACTGTAAACCTGTGGAGAGGGTAGGGTTAGATGGACTAGTAGATTTATGCCCCATACACGATACGAAAATTGTACGAAAAATGCTGCATTCGAGTTGATTGTATGATAATTGGATCGTCAGTACAGAGCTTTCGAGAGCCGATCAGGACAATTCATCCGATATTATTCTATCGAACATGCACGGAAATTTTTGTTTAATCATTAGAGCTAGTAGAATAAAAGGATTTTAGTTTAATCAGTAGACCTGTTGTTCGAAAATGCAATACAAATGCATTACAACACCACTTACGAATTTTTATTATGTTTTTGTGACTTTAGTAAACTCAGATTCAACGTGAGATTAGCAAAAAAAAAAAAAAAAAAAATGATAATTTGTCTGGTAATCGGATTGTGTGTACGGGGCATAAGCCGGACTTATGCCTAAGGCCCCTTTAACACATGTGGATCGAACATTAATACATCTCAATGGAAGAACAGATGTAAATGGATGATCATCCATTTACATTGGTCACCATCTTTTTTTGGAATGGTTTAAAGCCCTATTTTTCTGACCAAAATAAATAAAATGGATCGAATGAAAAATGGATGTAAATAAAACCTGTCCGTTTTTTAGCATGAAAGAGTGGGTAAAGACTCCAAACGAACGGGGGAAAAAAAAAAAAAAAAAAAAAAGAGAAAAAAAAATAAAAAAAAAAAAGCACACCATGAATGACAAAAAGTGACTAAATAGTCCACGTGTGAAAGGGGCCCAACTCTACGCAACACTTTTCAAACAGACTAACTTTTTCCATTTGTATGGTTAAACTTTTTAACCATACAAAATACATCTGATCCTTGTACATACTACTGTCAGTAAATGGTTTGTCTCTACCCTTTAACTGCTACCTTTTGCTGGATAACTGGGTCTATTTTTTTTTTTTTTTTTTTTTTATTTTAAG